>NC_064931.1:869703355-871160230 GCF_023897955.1 Schistocerca gregaria | reverse complement strand
GCTGTTAAGCGTCCCAGTGGCACCCCCGCCTCCTCTGCACCCAAGAAGTCCCAGCATCTTCCCCCTCCCCCACCCCTAGATGCCATGGATGTCTCCCCTCCAGCCCCCTCTACTTCCTCTTCTAACTCCCCCTCCTACAAGTATCTCCTCTCCCGTCCTGATCCCTCTCTCCTGGAGGCCCGCAACCTGACCTTGCTCCTCCGCCAATACTTCCCTGCAGCCCCCATCTCCCTTCTTACCCCCCGTAGGGACTCTGTCTTGATCACCTCCCCAAGCCCTACCCTACACTCCGACATCCTCTCCCGAATTCCTCTCACCCGATTTGGACCTAATGCCTCCCTTGCCCCTGCTCCTTCCCCTTCCTCCCCCCGTCAACCCCAACCCCCACGTCGCCCGCCGACCCTCACCGCCGTGATCACTCGGCTTAGCCCGACGATCACGGAGGAAGAGGTGCTGGCGGAGTTGAAGGCCCACCCGTACCTGGAGGTGCGAGCTGTTCGCCGCATTTTCAACTCTGCGGGCCCCACTCGCCTTATGCGAGTATTCTCCGAACACGCTCCCTCCATCGACCATCTCCTTAAGGAGGGTGCCCTCCTCTTCCACCGCCGGTATAAGGTTGACCCCTCCCGCTCCCCACCACAATCCATTCGCTGCCAGAGGTGTCTGCGTTATAACGCACACCCAACATCAGAGTGCCGCGAGGCCCCAGTCTGCCCGCATTGTAAGCAAGCGCACTTCCTCCGGCAGTGCCCCAACCTTCAGTCTCCTCCCTCCTGCAATACCTGCAACCTCCAACACCCTACCTACTCCCAGAAATGCAAGGCTCGACCTCCTCCATCCGCTCCTGAACTCACTGTTCCTCTCCGCCCTTTGGATGACCCCACCCCTCCTGGCAATTCCCTCCGTCCTCCCCCCACCGCAGAGGACATCATCAGGTTCGTCACAATAGTGCTCCAGAACGTCCATCCCTTTCAGCGTCCCCACACCCTCCACCAGATTTCCCTCGCTGCCCGTTCCGTGTTCCACCTCAACACCTACGCCACCTATTCCCACAACCAGGCCCATTTCACCTTCTCCCGTCTCGACACCCTCGTTTAAATTCCCATTATGGCACGACAGCACCGTATCCTGTTCAATAACATCCGCTCCCTTCCCACCAACAAGCACCTCCTTATGCATACCCTTACGACCCACCGTGTGGATGCCTTCCTTCTGAACGAAACCTTTCTTCAGCCCCACCACACCGTCCACACCTCGCCCTACCTCCTTCACCGGTCTGACAATCCACTCCAGATAGCGCGTGGCGGAGTTGCCATTGGCCACCACCGCCAGATCCCTGTCCGGCTCCAACCCCTCCTTCCTGACCCCACAGAACACTTGATCCTTAGTCTCTTCTTCCCCGGCCTTACCCTTACCTGTGCCACCATCTATGTCCGCCCCGCTGCACCTATTCCTTTCGACTTCCTTTCCTACATCGACCGTACCTTCTCCTCCTACGTGATCGCCGCCGACCTTAACATCCATAGTCGTTCTGCCGCCCAGTTACGGCGGTGGCATCGGTTCCTTGCCACCCTCCAAGGCGACGTCCTTCCAATTCCCCAACACACCCGCCCTGAATCCAATACCACTCCCGATGTCGTCCTAGCCTCCCCCACCCTGCTTGGCCGCATAGCGGTGGACGTCCTTGATCCCATTGGCAGTGACCATCTCCCTGTCCTCCTCACTGTATCAGACGGTCGTCGCCCCCGTCCCGACCCGCGCCATGACCCTCCCCCGAAATATGTCCATGACTACTCCCGTGCCAACTGGAATGCCTACCGGGACTCCCTTGCTCTCCAGGTCGATAGCCACCCCCTCACCTACCACCAACCTGATGACGTTACCCGTGCTGCCTCCTTTCTCCAGCAGACCTTGTCTGAGGCCGTGGAGGCCCACGTCCCTACCATTGCCATCCATCCGCACCGCCCCACCTTACCCCCACAGGCCGTCCTTCTCCTGCGTGAATCCCGCCGGCTCTACCGTGCCTTCCTTCACACACGTGACCAGGACACACTACGACGCCACCGGCAACTACAGCGACACATCAGGAACTTACTCACGGCAAAGAAACGCCGGGACTGGCGACAGACATGCACCCGTCTTAATGCCACCTTACCTATCAACTCGTCCAAGTACTGGTCAGCCTTCCGCCGCCTTACCGGATCTAAACCCTCTCCCTACTACCCTCTCCTTCATGATGACCACCCCTTCCCTGATGCCCTTAGTAAGGCCAACCATTTCGCCTCCTACCTCTCCGATATCCTTACCATCCCTGACGATCCCCAGTTCGATTATTCCCTCTTTCCTGATGTCCGTGATCGAACTGATACCTCTGTCCCCCCGCTTGCTCCTGGCTTCCAGTACTTGGACAACATCACACACACAGAACTAAATACCCCAATCACCACTCAAGATATCATTGCTACACTTCGCCCTAAACGCAACACTGCTCCCGGTCACGATCGTGTTACTTACCGTCACCTCCGTGAAGCTCCTGCCTCCTTCCTCTCCACATTGGCCAGGCTCTACAATGTGGTCCTGTCCACCGGCTACTACCCCGACCTGTGGAAAACCTCCCGGATCCTGATGTTCCTCAAGCCCGACAAACCGCCTTCCGCTGTCTCCTCCTACCGTCCCATCAGCCTTACCTCGGTCTTCAGCAAGGTCCTGGAATCCATTCTTACCCGCCGCCTACACAAGCACCTTCACCAACACCGCCTCCTCCCCCCTACCCAATGTGGCTTTCGGCCGTCCTTCTCAGCCGATGACCTCCTCCTTCACCTCACTCACCTCCTCTCCGAACAACTCAATTCCCGTCGTTCCGCCATCTTCCTTTCCCTCGACCTCGAACGCGCATATGACCGTGTGTGGCATTCCGGTCTCCTTTTCAAGCTCCAAACCTTTGCTCTTCCTCTCAACTATGTCCGTCTGGTCGCTTCCTTCCTTTCCCACCGTCCTTCCTATGTCACCATCCACAACACTGATTCCTACACCTTCTACCCCTCCGCCGGTGTGCCCCAAGGTTCCGTCCTTTCCCCTCTTCTCTACCTCCTTTACACGGCAGACATGCCTCCACCTGCACCTCCCCTACACCTTCTCCAGTACGCCGATGACACTGCCTTCCTTGCCCTCGCTCCCACCCTGCAACGCTCCCAGCACCTTCTCCAATCCTATCTTGACCGGTTCACCACTTGGTGTAACCAGTGGTTGCTCAAGGTCAATCCTTCCAAGACCCAGGCGATCATTGTAGGCAAAACCACTCGTTCCTTCCGTCTCCTTGATTTCTATCTTACTATTTATGGCCGTCCCATCACCCTCACACCTACTCTCAAGTACCTTGGTGTCACCCTCGACCGTCGCCTCTCCTGGAACCCACATCTCCGGACGATCCAAGCCAAGGCACGCTCCCGCCTCCGCCTCCTTAAGCTCCTTTCTGGCCGTACATGGGGTCTGGACCCTTCCACCATCCTCTACACCTACAAGTCCCTCATCCGTCCTATCCTTTGCTATGCTCATCCCGCCTGGATCTCTGCCCCTCCTACCTTCTACAAGTCCATTCAGATCCTAGAACGCCATGCGCTCCGCCTCGCCTATCGCATCCGTCTCCCTTCCCCCACGCGGATCCTCTATGACCTGATTCCCTTCCCGCACCTCCTCCTTTTCCTCGAACGGTTACGGATCCTCTACACCTCCCGCAAGCTTGATCCTCCACACCCTCTTGTCTCTCCCATCCTCTCCCACCCCAACCCGCTGCCGCGCCTGCATTCCTATATCCCACCTGCTCTCCATCTTTACACCCTCCACACCCTCTCCCTCGGTGGCTTCCGTCAACTCCCCCTCCCTGATGATGCCCTCCTCCCCTCCATCTACCCCTCCTACCAACTTTGAGCCTTACCTTCCCTCTCCTCTCCTTTTCCTGTGGGCACCCTCTCTCCCTTCTCTCCCTCCCTCCCCTCCCCTTTCTCCTTGGGCTTCCACTCCCCCTACCCTCCCCCTTCTCCTCCATCCCTCTCCTCCACTGGCATCTTCCCCTCCCCCTCTCTCTCCTCTTCCCCACACCTTTTCCCCTTGGCAGGCCACGACTCTGCTGTCTTCCATCAGTTACTTTCATCGTCCTACGCCGAAGACCATCGCATGTGTTTGTGCCTCGACTCTCCTGCAGTGTGTTTGTGTTTCGTCGTTTGTGCTCCGCTGGTTCACGTGTGGCCATCTGCCATCTGCGTTTGTGCACCGTGTTTCTCCGCTTTTATCCATTGTGCTACGCACGTGACCGACTCCGTTTTAACTCTGTTTTGTCTACTGTTTGTACCCCGCCGTCTTGATTGTTTTTATATCTCACTCATCTCTGTTCTGTGTATACTCTGAGGCCGAAGAGCGGCATACTTGGTCCGCTGCCGGCCTACCTGTTTGTCACAGGTATTAAAATCACAATAAAGGAAAAAAAAAAAAGACGGCTAAGCGAACGCTTGATTAAATTCGCTGTCCCGACTAGCCCCTGGGCTAGTAATGCACCACTTTAAGTTATTAAATAAATCATTGCTTCCTTTGCTGATGGCCAATGAAGCTCTCAATTTAAATGTGCAATCAGCACACAGGTAAGTAATCATAATAAAAGTCTGACGTGGCTAAGTCCAATATTTTGGGCAAGAGAATTAATTTAATTACACTATACGCAGTAGACAAACTCTGAACTTGCCCTTTGGAGATACGCTATCGCTGTAGTTTTATAGTTATTCAGTTGAAACTTCTTACATCTTTATGATTGTAGCGTATCTCCCTTCTACTTAAATTTAAACATCCTAGCCTTATTTATTCGCCTACTTAATCTATCTTGCTTCCTTAATTTTTAAGACAAAAACCAGAAAATTATGAATTTCAACTAAAATTTTAATTTGTGGGATTCAGAACATTGTTTCTACTAAATTATTATGCAAACGGAATCTAAATATGAATTTTTAAGTTTCTGGCTCTTTTCTGTTGCGCCAATGATTTTTACAGAAAAACGTCTAAATTTCGAAAATGGTTAAAGTTATTGAACTGATATTCAACACATAATGATATAGTATTACTCCTGACATGCTAGAAACGTTTCAGGTTATTTACTTGATTTTAAAGTATTGCGAAACATTTATGACGTCAGAGCTAGTTACAGCGGACTGGCTGGCACACAATGGAAAGACCGCTGTAAATTTTATAAGGCGTGAGTAGGCTGCTTCCCTACAGTGGACATGTCTCATAAGTTTTTCTTGAGAGTGCTAGCACCGTGTCTTAGAATGAGAGACGTAATCGTCTCATATGTTAGAATACCCGATCCCCACAACTACTGTATGTTTCTGTGACAAGCTGTTTTGGTTCTACAGATGCAGAAAATTTGCCACGTTAAGAGCTATACCAACTTTATAAATCGAGGTATGGCATTACCTACAAATGAATTAGTTTTCCAGACAAATATCCTGACAGTGAATATAGACGATGCGTCCTCGTAATAAAAATTGCCGAATCTTGAAAGTGATTTGGCTAAGGAGCGTGGTATGAAACAGGTATTTGCAATCCCCTGACGCCGCTGCCACTAGATATTTCCCCAGTATTTGTAATGCATTCTGTCTCGATGCCGTATTATATTTTTGGCACAACCATATCTCGAAACAAGTCACCTTTCTCGAATCTGTCTGTTACAGTAAAATTAAAATGTGGTTTTAGTCAGTCCCTATGCATCTTGCGAATGCTGTCATTTCTGCTGCTTTGCGCATGTGATCGTTCCAATTTAAGTCAGAACTGAGCAGAAGTCAGAGAAACCCATATCCACCACCTTCTACAACCTGTGTAGAAACAGAGCAGCCTGAGTTAGTGCGACAGGACTGTGTTTTGACTATTCAGTGGAAATGTGCCCATTGTGGTGTGTCCCCAAACTACATACAGATACTACAGACCCAAGCGAATCCGTGTCCCTCAAGTCCCATTCACGTCAATCAGCCTTACATGTTATCATCGTTATTATGTATCATCCACCAGAGAAAAAATATGACCTATAAAAGCTCCACTAACTTCATCTGATAGAGAAATCTATAAGATTTTTACTGCACATGTGTCCTCCGATATATCAAAAGCAAATACCGCATGCATGCCAGCATCAGGCACATGTGATGATCCTATTAAATATACAGGTGTTGATCCACTGCACCAACCAGTTTAAAGTTTTATCACCTGTACTATGGGAGGATGACCGTATCCTATATACCATACTGTAAGCCACAATAGACACTCCCTGTGACCCTATGTCATTGTTTGAAACATCGTTTTTTTACCTGCAGTAACACGCTTTGTGCACTGCCAATCATTTTGTTTTTCCACTTCGACTTCAAGATCTGTGTCTGGTTCAAAACTGACATTAACACGTTCTGATCCACTGCCTCCTGTAGAAAATTAGACGTCACACGGTGTAAATCATCTTGTTACTCTGGCTACCGTAGCACGCCACACACACTGGGTGATTTTAAGTAAAAGACAGTTGCAAACATAAGGAAACTGGAAGAGACTGGCGGCATTGTGGCGAGTTTCCAAACTGCTGTCCGAAAGTGATTGACGACCTCTCCATTTAAACTCATCTGCCACATTGATGGAATAAATGATGGTTCTGCGTTCTGTTTCGACTGCTTCCTCACATTTCAGTCATGTACGCAATCGCTCTTTCGGTGCTATTCAACCCTAGAAACTGTTGTCCCACCATCAGAACTCTTTTTCCAACTCAAACCAGCGATGTCAGTCAATTATTATGTGATAACCAACAGTATTGGGGCAGCCTATGTTCTGAGCCACTCTACATTGCTGTCATCCCTCCTGTGATGTGATCCAAGATGGCGGGGGGGAAATGGCGGGAAACAGGATGGTCGCCATGGGGTCCAGACTCCAACTGACCTAATACACAGTACCACCAGCAGAGGGTGCTCTCATCCATGACGTTATCCAAGATGGCTGCCATGACGTCAGGTGATGACGCAAGTACTGTTATCCAAGATGACATGAAACAGTGTGTTTGCCATGAGGTTCAGGTCTAGTATACAGTACCACCACCAGAGCGCGCTGTCGTCTGTTCCGTGATGTAATCCAAGATGATGGTCAGGGGTGGGGGAAATGGTGGGAAAAGGACTCTGCCTGTGCTGGACTTAAGTCTTGATTTTGCCGACAGTATCTCCACCACGAGATGTAGAGTCCAACTGACTTAGTACACAGTACTGCCACCAGAGGGCGCTGGCATCCCTCCTGCGCTGGGCTGCTGGAGAGAGTAAGGAAGGAGTGTACTTTATTTATTTTGGAACGATTTATTTAGGGACGGAGTATATTTATCACATTGATACAGAACACATGGTCTGACATGCTTGGGGTCACTCCACACAGACCACAGACATGTGAACTACTCCTAAATAATGCTTCATACCTCCTCCTAAATAATGCAGTACACAGATGTGCAGACACGAAATCAACTCGTAAACTATCTAAATAGTGCATAGCACAGCCTACAGACCTGCTCGCAAAGTAATGCAACAGACAGGCAATCGACGAGCACAAGCACCATCCACCACTCCCAGTTCACTGGATCGCACAGCAGTCTACCAGCAGCCCCCGCAAAGTGACGCAGCTGTCAGCTGTCAAACCACGCACAGGTACCCTCAACCATGAGGCAGCGACACCCCTTTCATACTTGGTACCTGAGAAATTCCTCTCGAAATACATGTTCACCTAGGCACCATTAGTGACCCAAACAGACATAAGCGAAGACTTGTTTACAGAGCGCAGATACGTCAGGGGCGCATGTGCCTCCACACCGCCGGACACAAGCCAGCGTGACCGATCACTCTCACACTGCTGCTACCTACAGCGATTGGGTGAAAGTTGCGTCTATTTTTGGGTTTACAGTTAGTGTTATACTGATATCACAGATCTCCAAGGCACACTCACTCTGGTCTCATACACGAGATGTCTCTGTACAGCACATGTGTTTACTGTTGATGACGGAGTAGCACAGTGCACATTGTTCCTAGCTGTACATGCGAGCTGCTCCTAACCATGCTTAACTGCCCAGCGTGACTGACACAATGCAGCGAAGTGCGCGTGCGTAGCTACAAATCATCAGAAGTGCATCTAACAAGGTTCTCAATCTTATACTGGTGTCACATGGTTACGTGAAATCAGAACCGAGTCGACCTCTAGGAAATTGTATAGTGTCCCAAGAATAGTTAACGCAGGCTTTCTTGATGTCTCAGCTTGTACGCACGGAAATTCTTGCCATAACAGAACCTGTTTATAAAACAGAATAACATCGAATTCAGTCTTCCTCGCAGTTCTAACTTGGTACCCCGTCCATCATGTGTTACTCTTCATGCTTTCAACACACACAAATGTTTCCACTGCTATCGAGAGACTCCTATATCCCAGCACAAAAGAATGTCTTGTGAATGACTCAAACATTATGATCGGCTCTTATAGAATTTACCCTCTGAATTACTGATGCTGCCGGTGTGGAAGCACCGTCAGCCTTTTCTTTCTTTCTGTAGATGGGACTTTCAGGAGCAAAGAACTATTGTACATCGATCACCATATTGCACCAACAATTAAATCTTACAAACTACCCTACATATCGTCAAATACGGAAAGACTCTTACTTAGTTACACTGCTCTCCCACTGAGGACAGGAGCTTGAATATTAGAATGTGAAACCGATCTCTGAACCACCAATATATCACCGTGTACTGTGTCGATCTAGTAAACATACAGTACCTATCCTGCACCATACAAACTCAGCCCTTTTACATCATTCATACATATACCGCGAAGACAGACAGCACAGTAAGTACTAGATATTTACCGCGAGATTGGGCGTGCATTCACCCCCAGTGCATGATCAGAGCAGCCTCAGCGGATCTAAGTCACTCTCATAACTGTTCTACAAATTTGGGCTCGCTTCCCCTCGGCACAAACGCGTTGCTGTTTCTGGTCCAGACCTTCTTGCCTACTTGATTCTCTACACCCATCTCCAGACTCTGGGATTACAAGAACACATGTATTTTGGCATGGTTTGTCATAATATTATACCATTTTTGTGGTACTTCTCGATATAAAGCAGACAGCAGTAGCCTACCGATCGTTCACACAACATAATTCCCAACATATAGACTAGAAATTATTTCTCTACAAACCTGGAACTTTAGCTAGGTGGGGCGTGCTGTAAACCACTGACTAACTAGAAACTTATCCCATGTGAGAGGACCTTTATGTGAGAACTCGAAACAAATAGAGAAAACTGGTATTTCCACTTGCTAATACCAATGTCGGTGATGTTCAAAAATAGTTCAAATGGCTCTGAGCACTATGCGACTTAACTGCTGAGGTCATCAGTCGCCTAGAATTTAGAACTAATTAAACCTAACTAACCTAAGGACATCACACACATCCATGCCGTAGGCAGGATTCGAACCTGTGACGGTAGCGGTCGCTCGGCCCCAGACTATAGCGCCTAGAACCGCACGGCCACTCCGGCCGGCTGGCGGTGATGTGACAGATTCCCTATAATTTGGAAACTCAAATAACGTTTTTCTCATGTCTACAGAACCAGCAACCTTATTTTCCATCTGCTAGATGCACACACCACAATCTATGTTCCCTCAACTAAATAAAAGTGCGAAATGTGCACAAGCAATGAACTGAACAATTTATGTGGGTGGGAATAATGGACCAGCACAAACACACGTACATATTGAATCTCCTCAAATTTCCATTTGATCACGAAAGCTATCCAACACATACTAAGTATTAGTTCGCTATTCGATCGTGTAGAGGATAACACATTGAAGTCATCTACATTTCCACGACTCCTACTGTTAATGGGAAATGTGAGTCATTTGCGCACAGGTCACCTACGCTGCACGCATAGACAGAATCGTCCTAGAAAACCAGTCACATATATGTTTTATGACTGTACTTACAACTAAATGTTAGGATTGCCGTCACAATTGAACGACAATCGACGAGTGAGGTATTGGAAATACACCCTGCTGAAGGCAGTGGCTCTGGAAATAGAAATATCTGTACCACTCTTATGACTTAACATACTCTTCCCTCTGCTATCACAGTATTCTCCTTTGCGCATGTCTGAACACAAACACATATTTTTATAAGCCTGAACCTATCACGCATCCCCCTACTACTACTACTAAGTGTAATACTTGGCTAATAAATTATTCTACATGATGCAAAATAATACTGAGAGAAAACCAGCAATGGGTGGACATATCTCATAAGTTTTTCTTGTGGGTGTTACCACTGTGTCTTAGAGAGGTGTTATCAGAAAGATGTTAAAAAAAAAACGATTGTTGTAACTGCTACCGGAACCGTCGCGGGGTTGACGTGACGGAAAACGCGGTGTGACCCACGGAACGGTCCACGAACCACAACACAAACAGGAGAGGATGGACACGACCAACGAAGGACCTTATGACAACAACAAGATCGAAACAACTGAGTTACAACAAAACCTAACTAGACAACCACGTCCACTCGTAAAGAGAACACAAAAGTAAACACAGTGTCTAAGGTGATATGTGCAGATACATACACAAGATTAGACTGACTGGCAGCCGCTTAAATACATGATCGAGGACGCCGCTGTTGGCCCCTGGGACCACGTGTTCCACTGTGGCGCCCGGGACAGGACGCGCGCTGCCACAGCTTAAGGTGTTTCTACAGTGCACACAAGTATCCATGTAAAAACTATACTGGCTTTATAAGTCGAGGTATGGAATTACTCCGCTCCCCCCCGGATGAATTGGCACTTCCGGACAAATACCGAGACGGTGATCATAGGAGTGTGTTTTATCAGACCAGCAGGCCGCTTACACGTAACCCTCGTCATAAAATCGGACAATTTTGATAATGTCTCGGCTAAGGAACGTGGTATGAAACTGCTATCTGCAACGTCCTCACACCGCTAGATATTTCTCCAGTATGTGTAACGCATTTTGTCTCGATACCGTGTCAGAGGTTCTCCGATATATCCACTGAGTTATAGGCGATGTCTGATTGAGAAGGATCGCAAACAGTAGTAAATGTTGTGCTGATTGTGGTTGTAAGAAATGTACACTAGCTTTTCAGATCTCTAGTGTTATGCTATCTGCTAGAAATGATGTCTATGATTTGGAATCAAGTCTTTCCATTCAACCACATACCTGCATTCGATCCTATAGAGAAGTCCTCTAATGATTACACTCACTAGTGACTCGTATTTCTGACACTCTCATATGTCGAAACGAGACACCTTTCTCGAACCTGTAAAATTGGAACGTGGTTTGAGTCAGTCCCTACGAATCCTGCAACCACCCCCACTTATACAGCTAGGCACACGTGATCGTTCCAATTTATATCCTAACTGAGCAGGAGTCGGAGAAAGCCATATCCAGCACCTTCTGCAACCCGTGCAGAAACAGAGCGATCTGAGTTAGTGCAACAGGACAGTGTTTTGACTATTCGGTGGAAATGTGTGCATTGTGGTACGTCTTCAAACTAGATACAGATACTACAGTCTGAAGCAGATCCACATCCATTCACATCCATCAGCCCAACATACTATCATCGTTATTATGTACCATTCGACAGAGAAAAATTACGAACTATAAAAGCACCACTAACTTCTTCCGATATAGAACTCACCCAGGCGCTGTTGCAGGCGCGATGACGCATAGCTGCGATGTGGATCCGGCGCAGAGAGAGAGAGAGAGAGAGAGAGAGAGAGAGAGAGAGAGAGAGTTGTTACGATGCTTCCCAGAATAGTTCAAAAATATTCAAATGTGTGTAAAATCTTAAGGGACTTAACTGCAAAGGTCATCAGTCCCTACTTCCCAGAATAACATTCCTAACGGGACACCCTGTCCGTCATCGAATTTAGCTGTAATATTGCTGCTCCTGTCAATGCGGGATGATCCTATTTAATGTACAGCTTTTGATCCACTGCAGAGGGCAGTTTAAGGTTTCATCACCCATACTATAGGATGATGTACTATACTGTAAGTAGCAAGAGACGCTCCCTGTGACCCTGTATCATTGTTTGAAACATTGTTTTCTAACACGGATTGTACCCTGCCATACACTTTGTTTTTCTGCCACGACTTTGAGGTCTTTGTCAGGTCCTAAACTGACATTAAGACGCTCTGATCCACGGCTCTCGCAGAAAACTAGACATCACACAATGTAAATCATATTGTTACTGTGGCTACCATAACACGCCACAAACACTGGATGATTTTCAATAAAAGAGAGTTACAACATAAGCAAATTGGGAGAGTTTTGCAGCGTTGTGGATAGCTTCCAAACTACAGTCCACAAGTAATTCATGAGCTCTACATTTACACTCATGGAATAGCTGATGACTCTACATTCCGCTTGTACTGATTCATTATACCGTAGTCATGTACGTGATCACTGTTTCGGTGCTACCTATCCCAGAAGGCGTTGCCCATCCAACAACTCAAACAAGCGATGTCACTCAATCATTATGTGGTAACCAACACCGTGCCACTGCACAGATGGGGTGGAAAAGACACCATCGATGTACTGTAGTAATAAGCAACACAATTGATAGTGCGAACGATTTTACCAATTCTAGAGTAAATTTAACACCGACCAATAATGCGACAGCATGTTTCCCAATTTCAGTATCAAGCTAAACCATCTGTTCTCCACTTTGCGAGTATCATTGCAAACGTGGCTAGATGACTGTGCAGTACGTCCATTCATTGTTAATTCTCGAATACATACACCATCAAATTATACCAGACAGCACTCTACATATTTCTAACACCTCGAGCATAGTGCTTAATTTACGACCTATCAGTCGCAGAGCATTCTCGCTGTCATAGGGTAAAATTAGAGTGTGAAAGACCCTCCTCACACTATTATTGACCAAACCACCCTGCAGCACCGTTACCGATTTAACCTGCAACGGACCAGAAGCAGGCCGCTACACTCCACGTCTCGTGAATGAATGGAGCTTGCCGAGTCCTCACCCATCCAAGTACATAAGCACATTGTAGAACGCAAATTGCAGGGCCAGCAGTCTTCGTCTTTACGAACGAGTGCCGCAGGAACGGCCATGGCGCAACTGGAGAAGTAGTGTGTGGCTGCCAGTTCTAGCCAAGTTAACAAACCGAAAATTTAATTATTCAAGAAATCTCGTCGATGCTAGCAACAAACACGGTACATTGACGAGGGTAGGGGTAAGGAGAGCCAGTTGTATTTGATGTTAGCGGACCTAAAATCAAATAAGTTTCACTTACTTAGTAGAGATGTCAAAGTAACAACACACAGGCAACACGAGTTAGGTTTGTCGTTAAGGGTACCACTCTCTACAGCCCATTACAATCCAATAACAATAATATCAATAAAAAGTAAGTCACTGCCCTGTAGCAAGAAAGAAGAAATTTTAAAACCGAATAGTGCCGTTGTGCCTGACGACTGCATGACACGACTTATTTTTAAAATTTTTTGTGTCGCCATTACAAAAGAGTAATGTATTAAACTTTAAGTTTCGTAAATTCTGGCATTGTAAAATGGATACCAAAAGCCGTAAGCCCATGCGACAGCCTGTAAAACAGCAGCAAATCGACCATTCAGAATAGTTAAGCACTTTATATATGACTGTGTGAAAGTTATAGTTAGGTACGAACGAGAGAAGCACAAGATGGCGACAGGTTATGATGCACCAGATGTGAATGCCTACTGATCACAAAATGGTGGAAGATAATTTAAGACAGAATGACAATGTAGAAGACAGATCTTGCATGATGGTACCAGTACTGAACACAGGAATAAATCTGTAGACAATACAGGTCTATTACACAATCCATTAAATAGATCTGCACCGATTAGGAAAATGGAACAGGATTTTGGTGAAGTAAAAATTAAAGCAGAACCAACTGTAACAATGAAGGTGTACTGATGGTACCGGTATTGAGTTAATGATATTGTTAAACAATATGGTCACTCAAATTAACAATATGAGTACTGGGATTACCACCATTATAAATGCCAATATGGCACAAAGCAGATCAACACAAATATTGTACAGATGGGAACTAACATTAACTCAAATACTATGCAGCTAGAGACTAAAATAACGCAAATGGAAATGAAAATGAAACTGATACTCAAAACTGAGTATATTAAAATAGGAACCATGATATCCAATTTGGATACAAACGTATAAGAGGAAACTTACATGAACTTGGCTATTATGACTACACAAAGTCAATGCAGAGCCGAAGTTAGCAAGTCAGTAAATAATGTAAAGACTGATGTAATTAAAATTCAGACAAAGGTTGCTGATATTGAGGAAAGATTCGATTAAGAAATTCAGAGGCAGAAGGAGAGTTAGACGCTCTTATAGAAAAGAAGCTTCAGGCTACTTTACCTACAATTAGGACTGAAATTTCCGGTGAAGCTCAGGCCAAACTGGCAGCATTATGTAACACAGTGAAAAGTGTACAGCAGAACGTGTAATTAAAATCCAGACAAAGGCTGCTGATATTGAGGAAAGATTCGATTCAGAAATTCAGAGGACAGCAAGAAGTCAAACAATTCGTAGTGCAACGGAATTGTTGCATGTGCAGGTTCAGAATGAGACACTGAATAGTTGGATATCTTTAGTAATACAAAAATCTGAAATTTTAAATAAAGACACTCAAAAAACAGGGAGGCTGGCCTCCAGCTGACTTCATTGAAAACTGTGAGCGTGTGTTATCCACAGAAATGTCAGATAAAGAAAAGAAATTTGGTAACTGATTCACTAGTAGGGAATGCTAAGTGATGGGGACTGAATTTGGATGTGGATAATTTGTCGTTCTCACAATTTAAGAGTATATTTCTGGCAGAGTTCTGGCCTGTACAAGAACAGAACTAATAGTGGAGAGACTTTATTGTCACATGAATGCCAGAACATGGATGGGGATCCATGAAGGAGCATTTTGAATCATGATTTAAGAGATTAGAGTATTTGAGAAGTAGAAGATCGGAATCAGTGATAGCTTGGGAGCTCTGGAAGAAGTTGCCATATGATTCCAAGCGACATGTAATAAGTAACAATCGTAATTTTGAAGAATTCTTGGAAAAGTGGAGAACGAAAATGGATGGCCCGAAACTCGCGACCAAAGAGGGTTCAGAAACCACAATGGCCCTGAACGAGCCAATAAGAATGAGCCCCAAATAAATATGATTAGAGGTAGAGGTCGAGGAGGTTATTCTCACCAGGTAAGAGAAAACTTCATTGGTAATAGGGTGCAAGAGGAACCAGAAAAGCTATTAGCCACGTCAGTTGAGGGCCTAACGTGTGTGGAAAGGAACAAAAGGCCCTAACTTGATAGTAGGCGGCCTAAGAAGTACTGGGGAAGAGAGAGTAGCGGTGAGAACATTAAGCATGCCCACATGAAGAAAAGTTGTGATACCGAAACTTCAAAAGAAGTAATGTCACGATACAGACAGAGGAGAGAGGGAGAAACGATTATTAATGGAGGACAGGAGATGGTAGAAGATCATACAGAAGTTAGGGCTCGACGTCGGCAAGATAGATGAATTTGAGGTCAACGTGCAAAATTAGAGTGGGAAGTGCTGAATATGGGTCATGTCACATTTGATGACAATGGAGAATAAAGGCAGGGGCAGGAAGTGAGCGATGTTGAGGAAAACAGGAAATTCTATCTACAAACTGTGATGAGGAGAAGTCATGAGGGAAAAGGAAGACTGGTAAAGGGAAGCATCACGCAAAGACACATGTGTATTGAGAGATTATCCCATTTGCGCTATATGCTCAAAAGCTAGATAATCAGCCTACCAAGAAACCAGCAATTTTCATAGAAGAGATTAATTCTGATGCAAACATGCAATTAATAGAGAACCATGGTGATTTCAATATGGACTTAGTGAGAGCAGTGGTGCACAGCAAAGAAAATTAGGGGTATGCTAGCACAGAAGATGAGATATCCTACATTGTAGAAATTTATATACCCAACATTGTTTTATAGACGTCCAACAGAGAGTAGAACACATGCAGAAAAGCGAAGAAGATTTGAGCAGCAGTGACGATGGGTTCATTTTTCTGACAAAGAAATCGATGGATTTGATTTAAACCTGCAGAAACTGTTCATAGAAGAGGTGGGACATGTAGGACAGGTAGATTATCATAAATCAGTAACATCAGAGGACCTCCATTCATATCTAGGAAGATAGGTATGATTCAGATGAACTGTTGATAGAAGAAGATGAAGAGGTGCAAAAACTATACACAGAGACAGAATTCCTAGCGTCAGTTCAACTAAAGAAAACAAAACCGAAATTCATCATTAGTAGAGGACGAAGTTCTTGAAACTGTGCCGAAGGTGCATAACCAAAAGGATACCAAAGAGCAGAATATGGTCTTAGAATATGCAGAGATTGGGCCACAAGAGAAATCAGAACAGGATGTAAGGTTGAAGTTGAGGAATGGGCCTCCAGATATGACTTTCAGTAGAAAGACGAGATACATATCACGGCGAGACCTTTTTGTTGAAAAGGATTTAGTTTTCGAACATGAGGAAGACTGGAAGGAAGACACTAGGATCCAAACCATCATTCCCATTAAAGTCTATTGACAGGTAATATTTGTAATTTTGGACCATGAATGCAAATAAGTGCCATTTCGAATGTTATTTTCGAAATGATCAGGCACAAACTGAGAATTGTAATAATGCTGATGGTAGGTATTAAGATTATAAGTGCTATGGGAAAGCATAGCAATCTTTTAAAGTATTCAATATTATGAGATTTTAAGATGAAAAGATAGCTGTTTAGTAATGTATCTCTTATGGTATCAGAAGCAGGCGCCAAAATCATCCTTGGGATTTACAGGTTGATAAAATAAAAGTTTATAATAGACTGTGATCAAACAGCTATCATGTCATGCAGAAGGGAAGTTGTGGACATTCCATTTGAATCAACTAGGATGTTAGAGGAGAACCAGCGGAACTGTTTAGTGTATCCAGAGGAAAGGAATGATGGTTGACGATAAAGCTATGAATGGTACCCATTGCAGAGAATGTTGGTTGACGAAGGGGGAGAGCTGAACTTACGACATGTAATGGATCAGACCGATGGACTGCCTGACAAAACGAGAGGAATTATTCCAAACATTACAGGGCAATAAAGAAGTGTTTTCTGACAGGCTACGGAAGGAAGTTGGATATGAACATCATTTAGAAGTTACTGAGCATGAGCCTTTTTTTCAAGCCACCATACAATATTCCATTAGCTAGAGAGAATGCAGTGCACAAGGAAACAGGCTGCATGCTCAAACAGGGGTGACAGAAAGAAGCAACAGCCATTATGACAATTCCTTAGTAATTGTTGGGAAACAAGACGGTAACTTAAATGTTGTGATAGATGCATGTACATTGAACAGAGTTGTTAAGAGGGAGACAGAGTCCTGATAGCATGGAAATATTTGGCAATGATTTCGTGGTCTTAAATTTACGTCTAGTCTTGATCTAATGGATGGTTATTGGTAGGTAGCGTTGGGTGCAGAATCACAAAAGTATACAGCTTCCCTGTTCGCCAGGGAGTATCAACATACATAGGTTGCATTTGGACTCAATACTTCCATTTCTGCATTCAGACGCACACTTGACAAGATCTTAGGCAGTGAAATCACTTCACAAATAACGATATATGTGAACAATCTAAATTGCGGCCAAGACTTGGCAGAAACATCTGACACCACTCAACAGAGTATTAAGAGCTCTGTTTCGGGGAGGAATGACCCTGAGGTTAAAGAAGTACGACTTTGTCAGAAAAAGAGATAAAATATCTGGGGAATGTAGTTACAACCTAACATACATAAAAATATCTAGAGAAAATAAGAGCCATTCAACATTTTTCTGTGGTGGCTGCCACAGTCGGAGGTTCGAGTCCTCCCTCAAGCATATGTGTGTGTGTGTGTGTGTGTGTGTGTGTGTGTGTGTGTGTGTGTGTGTGTGTTATCCTTAGCGTAAGTTAGTTTAATTTACGTTAAGTAGTGTATTGGCTTAGGGATCGGTGACCTCAACAGTTTGGTCCCTTAAGAATTCACACACATTTAAACATCTGAAAATTGCTCTGTGCCCAGGGCTCGCAATCAGCTAAGGTCATTTATTGGACTGTGCTCTTTCTGTTGTAAATACATGAGCAATTAAGTATTTACAGTCCACACCTAAATAGTCTATTGAAGATTAGCGCATTTATATGGACTGATGAATGTGATGTGGCATTTAAGAACTAAAAAGAAAGTTTAGCTGAGAATATAAAGTTGTGCGAATCATACCATATGGGTGCAAGCAGCCCAGACTACAGCTTGGGGGCATCAATCTTTCAGGAGATAGAGGCTGAAGGTGAAGACACTGAGCGGAAAATTGCGTTTGCAAGTTGAACGCTCAACAAATACGAATGCAATTATTTTCAGGCAATAAATGAGGCACTCACCATAGTCTGGGATTTCCAGAAGTCCCAAATTTTCTTGCTGGGAAACATAACCATTATCCAGTCTCATTATAGAGCTTTGACGTTCTTGAAGGACTGTTGATTGCTGCATAATAGGTTGGCTCGTTGGGCTCTCTTTTCACAGTAATGCGAGTCGAGATCAGTTATATCAAAGGTGCAGAATATCCAGTATCCAGTGCTTTGCCTGTACTGCCAGAGTGCAGTGAAACATTTGAAATGGCGAAATAAATTATTTAAAAAATGTAAAGAGACAGGAAAGGATAAAAAATATAGAAACATAAGAAGATACAGAATGCCAGTGTGGTACTCAAGTATGTTAAGGTCAGACTCAACATAAGAGCCACATATGTAATTTATAAAGGAATCATACTTCAAGAAGAGAAAGGGTCGAGAAATGTGATGAGTTTGTTGGCCCTCACAGCACATAGAGAGGATGATTGATTATGACCACCTGGCATATAGACACTATGAGGCAAAGAAATGTACAGAAAAATGAATTTCTACATTCAACAACATGGTCCATCAAGTTGTGCAAAGGGTTAAATCATGTGACCTTTGCCAAAAGTCAAAAGTGGCAAACGCAACCAGTTGAGAGCCAATGCAAGCAATAAAACCTAAAGATGCACTAGAAATCGTGGCTGAGGATATTTTTGGTCCACTACCCAAGACAAAAGAAGATTTTGCTTATATATTCATGGCCACAGATGTATTTTCGAAACATATGAAATTGTATCCAATAAGGAATGCTGCATCAAAGGTGGTATATAATAAAATGGTTGATGACTGTTTTCAGAATCTAGAGAAACCGAAGAGGGTACTATTGGATAAGGGTGTGCAATTTTGTTCATGGCAATGACAAGAAGGACTGGTCGAGCAACAAGTAGAATTACTCCATATCTGAGCATAACATCCACCAAGAAATCTGCCAGAATATGACATGTGGGAAATAGTCCGTTTTTGTAGGACCGGTTGTAATAGGAACCACAAACAATGGAGAATAGGGAATATATGTCGATGATTTTGAACAAATCACGAATTCATTGATAAGCGAGAGCAATGGTTTCACTTTGGAAGAAATCCTAAAAGAAAGATGATCTAAGAATTTGCTAGAGGAGCAACTATAATTTCATCCCTGATATGAGTTATATATCAATATGAAAAAGACAATGTTCACAGAAAAGATGGAAAAGGAAGCTGAGACCGGAATTCCTCATTGTGATGAAAATTAAGATGCAAAAAAGTTTAAAATAAGAGAGCATGCCCTCATGAAAATACACGAAAATTCCAGTGGAATTAACAATGAAATAAGCAAGTTTAAATTAAAATATAATGGACCATTTAAAATGCATTTACGTTTAGAGATCCACTATCTGGAGTACCAATAACAGGCAGATGCCTGGGTGTCATAAATATTGTTGACCCAAAACACTATGATCCAAGGATTGAGGCAAATTAATGTAAGTATAGTAAAATAAATGTAAAATACAAATGTTTTAATCAATTAGGTGTTAAGTATTAACAGAAAAGAATGAATACTGTGTAATGTATTTAGTTTGTAGTCATTTAAATCTGCTGTTCATGTGAAAATCACATTCTAAAATTGTTCTCTAAGTTACAAAGCAACTAAACCCAAATGTGTGCACGCCAATATGAGAAACGGTACTTCACGATAACCTGTGACTGTATAAAGTTGAATAAATTACATAGTGAAATGGAAAGAGTGAGCAAAAGACTCTACAAAGGAGTGGATGCGAAGTGATGGAAAAAGGCGGGCATAAGGTTGAATGACAGTCAAAGGGTGCATCCCCTGCCTGATAAATTCTGTATTCAATTGTAAATGAAGGCTGAAAACGTTAAATATGGTGATCTACATGACAATATGTTAATTAGTTTAGTAAAACTTTAATAATTTTATTTTATTGCCAATGGTCCGTGAAAAAGGATGGTAAAACCTATGTTGTAGAGTGTCATTTAAATATATTTTGTATAAAAAGAAATGCATAAATAGGTAAAATAATGTGGTAATGATTATGATATATGTGTATGGGGAAATTTTTTGACATCTAGTTCGAATGTACCAATTGTAAATTTTGTGTTTTGATGCAAAGGTTATGTTGGGTAAAAGACTTTTACTAAATTATCCATTGCGAATATTTCATCACAAATTGGGGCATATGTAACAATCTATCTCAATTTTTCATGACTTGGGTGTGAGAATTTTTTCGTACTGTCCATATGCTCACACCAGTGGAAGCCATGACACTTTAATGTAATATGTCCTTCATGTCAAAATGTGTGTGTTCTAAACCGAAATTCTGTTAACTACATCCACTTGCTCAGCAATTGTTTTGTTGAGAATGTAATAGACTTGTGCTTTCTTAGGTTTAATGTATTCCAATTCCTAAAATAATGTGCCTTGCTTGTGAGTAGTCGAGGGTGTTGACAAATGAATATCGGGGCTTGAACGCTTTATAATGTTTACTACATTAAACTTACAATTATAAATGGTATGCCAAAAGAAAGAGCAACTCAAACAGTGCGCATGGGCAGCGCACAATGTTTCCGCCATAATCCGCTAGACAGCAGTAGTAGGGAAGATGGCGACTAGTGAACAGAAAGAGTTTTGTGTTTTGCAGATCGCAAAGATAGACTCTGTAGTTACCATGCAACGTGCGTTCCAGCTGATGTTCGGTTGTGATCCTCCAAGTGATAACAACATTCGTAGATGGTATCATCAATTTGAAGATACTGGCGGCCTTTGTAAAGGGAACAGCACAGGACGACTATGACTTAGTGAAGAGACTGTTGAACAAGTGAGAGAGTCGTTCACTCGTAGCCCAAAGAAATCAGTCCGGAATGCTGGACGTGAATTACCAGTTACCGTGCTGACTGTTTGGAAAGTTTTAAGAAAACGCGTACAAATACATCCTTACCTTTTACAGTAGTTTACAGGCTCTAAAGCCAGCGGACCAAGGATTACGTGTCAACTTTGCAAACCAAATGTTGTTTTATGACGATGAAGAGTTTCTGGATCATGTTGTCTTTAGTGATGAATCGACCCTTCACCTTAGTGGACATGTTAACACAATGTGCGCATCTGGGGCTCAGAAAATCCTCATGAGGTGGTACAAATGTAACGAGATTCCCCTAAAGTGACTTTTTTGTGCCGTATCCTGGCGGAAAGTTTATGGGCCTTTCTTTTTTTGGTGAACCTACTGTAACTGGCACGTCTTACCTTGATGCGCTAGAGCAATGGCTCTTCCCTCAGTTGGAAGCAGATAAACCAGAAAACTTCATTTTCCAGCAAGATGGTGCGCCACCTCACTGGCATAGTGAAGTATGTGATTGGTTGAACTTCACTGTACCCAAGAGTTGGACAGGCCACAAGGAGGCCCAATTACAGGGCTTGCTTTGCATGGCCTCCACGTTCACCCGACCGAACGCCATGTGATTGTTTTCCTTTGGGGCTTCATTAAGGATCGTGTGTATGTGCTTCCGCTACCAACAGACCTCCCTGAATTAAGAAACCGGACTGAAGCAGCTGTTGCTACAATCACTGAAGATGCACTTATCAACGTTTGGGAAGAACTAGGCTATAGACTTGACGTGTGCCATGTGACAAATGGTGCTCACATTGAACATTTATAAGGTTCTTGGTAAAACTGTTTGAGTTACTCCTTCATTTGGCATATCATTTGTAACTAAGCTTAATATAATAAATATTATAAACCGTTAAAACCCCGATATTCATTTATAAACACCCTGTATAATGTGCAAAGAGCACCAACGAAGGTAGAGACAGGCTAACAGTGGTGAGACGTTGCGAGAGTCATCACGGTAGATACACGTGTGTGAACGCGAGTGAAATCTGTTCTGGCGAAAATGTTAAGTGTTCCGTTTTTACTGTGAGTGATGGCAAGACAGAAGATAGGTGTGCTGAATGATAGGAATAGTCATCTCTGTAACAAAAATAGTCTGTGTGCAAGATTGTCTAGCACCTTGATGGCAATGCAGGCATAATGGCATCGAAAAGTAGAAAGGAACGTGTGTGGAACTGGATACCAGTGTGGAGACATGAAGACATCATCCAGCCACCAGTCGATCTCAGCTATGACGTCTCAGCTTCTAACAAAGTTAAGGCAGAAAACTGTTTAATAACTTTCAGATACAAAATTGTTAAGGCTTTCGTGGCCACTTGTTGACAAACAGTTTGTCAACTTTCAGATAGGTTCAGAAATCCGCCAGTCAGTGATTTCAATTTGTGATCACGTTAGCAACCATATAAATAGTCATTGACATTCTTGTGAAGCTATTTTTACCATAAACAGAATTTATCTTTCCTAAGGTAAATTCAGATTAAGTGTCAGTATCAATAACCAAGTGAATTAATAGCAGAATATAAAAGTAAAATACTGTCATTTTAAGTGTCATATTACCATGTTATATGGTCCTTCAGAAAGCCCTATTAGTAAAAAGACAATATGTTTGGTTTTAGTAGGTCAGTTGTTTAAAAATTATCATTCATTTGATGAAAAGAAGTTATTGACAAGAGTTATAGAAAGTTAACATCGGTTCAATACACTCTTGGTCACTGTGCATAACAATGTTGCATCAGTGGCTTATAGGATAAGAACAACGAAAGTTCAGTTTACTTTTCCGTCTTGCTTCTGAGTACACAAGGAAAGGATATCTCAATCACGCAAGTAAATTTTCAGGAAAACAAAATGTGAGTAAAGTCATCTAATGTTTGCTAAAATTAATTCAAAGTTAGAGTTTTAATACTTTCCCGCTTTCTTCAGAAATGTAGAACAAAATTTGCTTCTTCAGAGGTAAGGAGCGATATTAGTAGAATTAGTTAAATTTGTTCCAGGGGATAATTCACCGTAAGCGCTCACTGCTCTCATCAGGTCTGGCTGAGATTGTCTACTATTATGAACGCTGCTGGGAATTCAAAACACGCAAGGTAGAAAGTGTATCTGTGTATGAAATGCAAGGCAGTGTTCTACCTAGGACGGGACCCCAAATCAACATTGTGCTTTGATGACAAAGTTCGAGTGACCATATAGTTTGTGCCTTATCCAAATTAAATATTTTTATTTGGAACCCACGTCAAACATGATTATTAATTATTTAGCAACTCCATCAGAGAAAGTGGGAATACTATTTGTAGTATTTCGCTAATGCTTAACTGGGAGAAGTGACAGGGAAATATATTTTAGAGCGTATAGAACAGGATGAACAGCCTGGATGTTTTTGAATGAGTGTCGTAGTCCGGGCCACGGTAGGAAATAATCTACGAACGCGGAACTGAAGTAGTAGTGTGTGGCTGCCAGTTGTAGCCAAGTTAATAAATCGAAAATTCAATTATTCACTAAATCTCGTCAATGCTAGTAACGAACACGGTCCATTAACGAGGGTAGGGGTAAGGAGAGTCAGTTGTAGTGGAACAGTAATGAAATAAATTTCACTTCCGTAGTAGAGATGTCAAAGTAACAATACACATTCAACATTATTTAGGTTTGTCGTTAAGGGTACCACTCTTTACAGCCCATTACAATCCAATAACAAATAATAATATCAATAAAAAGTAAGTCAATGCCCTGTTGCAAGGTAGAAGAAAATTTGAAAGCAAATAGTCTCTTTGCAAGATTTATTTTGCCCTGAGTACTCGAATGGAATCATCCTTTCATGCAACCGCAAGCCATGGCTCATCAGACGCCCATCAGCCTCTGACATTACTCTTTTGTAGCCTAGTGTGAACTCATCGCTCTCCACATCTCTAAGTTGATGTTTTCTCTTTTAGGTCACACTGTAATTTCTCTGCTTCTTTGCCAGAGCAGACACTCGCTTACCAATAATAGCAAAAATTGTGAGTTTTATACAATAATATTTAAGTAAAGATGTTAAACAATCTCCTACTTTTGCAGATTTCTACCATTGTCAATCAATACGGCTCTGAGGTGAGAAGGAGGGCAGAGAATATCTCCCACTACATGGCACAACATTCAGAAGGATCTACAAGAGGCCTACGTCTACAAGAGGCCTCACACGTAGGCACGAGCCAGAAACGAAAAAATACAGTAAGAACTAACCAGAACGGTGGATTCTGAAAGTTCAAACCGATCTTTATTTCAAGAATTGTTAACGAAAACTCACAGAGCCCTCTGGAAAGTGACTTGCAGCACTGGCGCAGATCACACACGCTTGTATATTAAGCTCGGGAAGATAAGTAATTTTATAGTAACTGTCAATTTAGTTAATATTACTCCGTAACAAAGTTATAGTCGGTTTTATATTATCTATTGAAGGTCTCACTCATTTCAAAGTATTTCTCGGGAAAAAAAAACATAACCTAAGGGCCGGTTCCCGCGGACTTTAGACGTAGGCTTACATACAAATTTAAGACATTTCTCTGAGTATTAAAGTGAAGGGTTTAGGAGGTTTTCAATACACATATATTTAGAAATGCCGTATCTATTCGGAGGGGAATTCAAGGTTTTAAGTTCTATCTTTTATTTCCTTTCAAAACGCGTGAAGTACGTATCGCGCAATTTTTCGAGTATACAAGATTTGATTTTTAGCGTTAGTTTAACTGCATTACGTTAAAAAATTAATAGTATACACGTCTATTAGTGTTCCACATAAAGATTGCTATTACTGCCTAGATAAATTTTGTAAAAATATTGTAAACAACCATGAGCGAGAAGTGTTTAAGCTGCTATAGGAAAGTTAATCCTGGGGTGCTGTGCAGCTGTTGTGGCAGATGGTTACATTCTAAACATTCATGGTGGTGTCTGATTGTACTATATCGTGTCTCCCTACCACTTTCGCGCAACGACGCTCTGAGCGTGTTTTTTAGGGAATTAACTAGTTTGAACCTGGGACCTGTTGCTGGTAAGGAGACGCCAGACCACACATAACAAGTAGAATTCAGAAGAATTCAGTGAGACTAGCGATGATATAACCAAATACTAAATGATCTCAGCGTCAGCTCCACTGCACTCCCTGTAAAAGAATCTTAATACTAGCTAAATTTAGTGGAAAGTGTTCAAGGCTTTCCTATTTTTAGTTAGCTGGTAAAATAACGTCGAAAAAGCAGTTAAGTTTACCATTGGAAATTTTATTCTACTTACAAAACATCGTTTATAAATTGCACTATTGATAAAAGGAAATGTTTTAATACAAGATGGTAAAAACCAACTGCGTTCAACAAAAATGCGAACGAATATTCCCTAAATGGGTTTCCAAGTTCTACAATCGATCGAAGGATGACCTATGCCATATCACATCTATAATCTAGGTTTAAATTAAGTTTCACAAAAGAGAAAACTATCAAAATGGTCTACAGTGACCCTCAATTATCTTTAATTACTTATCTAACCTGTCGTAAATTACAGTGGCTGATGTGGCTTCTCAATAACTATAAAATAGAAAAATCATCGCGTTTCAGATCTTTACTTCAAGTGGCAAAATGTGAACACCATGAGTTTTAATTAACGATCGACACTAGTATTACGCAAAAAGGGGGTGTAACAGATGAGTCTTCTGCAATTCTGAGTGAAGCCTTATGCGCTCAAAAATGCGGCATCGCGTGCGTTCATTACCTTGTCGGTGTTTAAGCAGCGTCAGGGCGGCAGCGGCCGGCGCAACAGCCATCCAGCTCGCCGTCTCGAAACTAACTCTCTCCTAACTTCTCCTTACTACAATTTACCGAAGTTGATTTAAAAAACTATCTGGCTGTGTTTTCATCTGACCAATCAGGGTCTCAATGATAACCTTAAGCTCCGCCTACAAAAATTCTGTCTATCCAATAAGAAACGTTATACTTTTCGTGGTGGGGCAATGTTTTTAAAGTTTGCAACGTAACAGAGACGCTAAAAAGTCTCACGCTAAAACCTGCAGCTGGTGTGGTCCTTTTAGCGTTATCGTGAGATCTATACTGTTCTTCTGGAGGGCTCTATCTTTTAACATGGGCTGGAGGATTGTCCTAATGTAACAGACACGCGAAAAAGTCTCACGCTAAAACGTGCGGGTGGTGAGCCCTAGTGGTTAGCTGGAGACGTGGGTGTCCGTCCCTTATCGTAGGGCCTTCTAGCTTAACACGGTTCCGCTCTCGGCTTCTGTCCTCGTTTCTTCCCTCGGAACTGCGTCTTACTCACTGTGGGAAGGTACGACATGCATTTAGGCATTCTTGTGTTAGTCTGTGGCATTCCATTTTCTCACTCGTTACTTGTGTTACTTTGGTTAATTTAATGTCACGATTTATTCGGAGCTATGTGACATACTAGTAGATTTGCATATTATGTCAGGGTTTTCATGGAAGGTGTTGGATTTGCCTGACATCTTACAACATTGGTGTGAATGCATTGGCATGGGAATTGGAGATGTAAATGGGTTTACTTCCATGGTATTGCAGATTATGTTCAAGGCATACGAAAACAGCGGAACAGGAAGGGAAAATTAGAGCTTTTCAGGCTGAACTGTATAGTGCCAGGGAGAAACTGATGAGGTTAAGGGGGCAGAAGGGTGAAGACTGGTGGGAAGTAGTAGCAAGGAACAGGACCCATAGAAAGAGTACAGTATCTGACAGTTTCATAATTGGCACAAACAATAGATTTGACTTGTTGCCTTAGTCAACTAAGGTTCAAGTAAATGTAAGTGTAGTCAGCTCTCAGACGAGAAAACTAACTGTTGCAAGAAAAGTAGAAAGTAGGAGGAAAGGTCTGTTTGGTAGTAGCCATGGAAGAGGTGTAGGCCAGATCTTGCAAGAGAAATTAGGTGTCAGGTACCAGGTCATAAGTATTTTCAAGCCCAGTGCATGTTTTAGCCAAGTGATAGAGGATGTAGGATCATTGTGCAAGATCATGTTGTAGTAGTGGATGGAGCAGGAAACTGTAGTGATAGGGATCAGTGCTACAATATTGAGTGACCTGTTAAAAATAGCATCTGCAAGTAACCATACAAGTGTTGGCTTGGTTCCTGCTTTCATTCAGTATGATCGGCCCCAATTGGAACAGCTCCGTAAGGAGAGTAAAAATGGAGCTAGATCAGCTGCTTCAGGTGCCTACTTTGTCAGGCATAGCTTTCCTGTTGATGGTATTGGTAGGTGGGACTTCACAAGACATGGCCAGCATTTTAATAGGAAAGGGAAGGGTAAACTGGCTGTGATGATAGCAAAATCTTTAAGATGGGGGCACTGAAACTCATGAGGGTACTTCTTTAGGCTAAGATCGGTGTCCAATCGTCCTACATTGATTGAAATTAAGCTTAATGAGAAGTTCAGACAGGCAGGTCCCAGAGATGTGAAAATATCACAAGATTCTCATAACAGTACAGTGAAAAATAATTTTAGTGTGTTACAAGATTCACATAAAAGCTCAATGAAAAATAATGTTAATATATTGCATCTGAATATCAGTGGTTTAAAAAACAAAGTAGATGAGCTTCTTGTTTGCTTAGAAGATTTCTTTATTTATTTATTTACATTTTCTTCGCATGGAGCCATCCTAATGATGGCTTTTGCAAACGTCAGACTTAATACTACAGTTATATTTACACTTATAAAATACACCTTATGCTCTAGCTGTTTCTTGTTATATCTATTCTTTACATTTATCACATTACAAATGAAATGCTAATGCCTCATGTTACAATCACTATCTTAAAATTCGTTGAAAGAATATAAACATTTTTCTATTAGAAAATATTTTAATTTTGTTTTAAAAACATTTCCTGTGTACGTTATTCGAACATTTGGTAACTTGTTACACCAAATCAAACCACTGATATATGAACTTCTATAATTTTTAACGTTGTTCCGTTATGGAAATAGTTACACTTTGTTCTAGTATTGTGATCATATAAATCACTGCCCTTGATAGCTTCTGTTGGTTTACTTATTAAAAAATACAACTATTTTGAAGATGTACAGAGAATATATTGTCAAATATTTGTGCAGCACAAACACTTCACTACATGACTCTTTATGTCTCATCCCATGTATATGTCTTATTGCTCTTTTCTGTAGTAGTAGTATTCTTATTCAATGTACATCAGCTGCACAGCCCCATAGTTCAATTCTGTAATTGAGAAAGGGGTAAGGTGTTCCACAATATACTTATTTCAGTCCTTGGCTGGGAAGTATCTTTGCGAGCTGGCTGAGGAGATATGGTACTACTGACTTTTCTTCATACAAAACTAATGTGCTATGTTCACCGCAAATTTTAATCAACAGACAAACCCAGGAATTTACAGTTACCATTTTCTCTTGCAGAGATATTACACACACTATTCATATTTTTGTGGTGAGAACTGCCTGTTTTAAATGTCAGTAGCTTAGATTTGGTGACATTTACCTTGAGTCCCTGCCATTGAAATATTTTGTTTCTTCTGTTACACCACTAGTAGTAAGAGACTCTAGCTCATTAGATTCACTCCCATAGAATAAGATTAAGTGTCATCTGCAGGTTTACAATGGGTTGTGCAATGATGTTAATATATATAAGGAAGAGAAAGGGTCCAAGAATTGAGTCCTGTGGTACACCTTGCAATACAGGTTCACTGGTGGACTGGGAGTTCATGATTTTATTATCTAGTTTTTATGACAATTTAGCGCTTTGCTTACGATTCAGCAGGTATGTGGTTAGATGATTCATGGATTGATCCTCAGTACTATAAGATTTTAGCTTTTTAGGAAGTGCCCTATGGTTTACCGTATCAAATGCTCTTGTCAGGTCCAAAAATTTACCTGCAGTCTGCATCTTCTGGTCCAACAGACAGTATAAGTCACGGATGAACCGTGTAACTTCTGTTATTGTACTTAGCTATTTTCCGAATCCATGCTGCAAATCTACAAGCAGATTATGTTTTGTGAAAAAGGCACTTAGCTGAGAAAGGATAATGCTTTCAAATATCTTACTGAAAGAGAGAATTAATGATATTGGTCTATAGTTGGAGACATCTTCCTTACTTCCTTTTTATACACTGGTTTCTCCACACTCATTTTTAGAACTGTTGGATACATGTTTTCTCCAATGCTGCAATTAATCAGCTGAGTAAGAGGTTTAGAGATTTCTTTTAAGCATGCTTCAGTAATAGCACTACATACGCCATCCCATCCAGATTAAATTTTTTTCTTTAGCATATGTATTGTCCTGCGAACCTCCTGCTCATTCACTTCCACAAATTCAAATTCGGTACACTGGGTGAGATGGCATCGGGTCTCTACCTGTGAATCTATAATATGGGTTGATTGTTTGGCAGAAATGTAGTGTGTGTGTGTGAAATTTTATGTGACTTAACTGCTAAGGTCATCAGTGCCTACACTTACACAATAGTTAACCTAAATTATCCTAAGGACAAACACACACACCCATGCCTGAGGGAGGACTCGAACATCCGCCACGTCCAGCCACACAGTCTATGACTGCAGCACCTTAGACCGCAGAAATGTAGTAAATATTAAAAATATTACATATAGTATCTGTTTTTTTATAATGTTGCCATCATGTCTTATGCTGAATGGTTACATGTTCACCTTCTTTGGACCTTTTTGATATTTGTCAATCAGCTTCCAAGATGCTCTGCTTATGTTGTCAGACACTGAGGGCAGAATACATGTACTATGCTTGTCTGAACATCGTATGGTCAAAGGTATGGAAATGGTAAACACAGGTGGATGTAAGCTTTCAGCACATGTAAGTAGGGACACTGTGGAGAGAGGAGGAGTTGGCATATATGTTAAAATCTGCCATAATGTGAAAAATTTGGAAACTACAAAATTTTGCATAGATAAACGTATAGAAGCATGTGCGTGTGAGCTTTAACTTAATTAATAGCAGTTTTATAATTGTAGCCATGCATAGGTTCTCATAGGGAAATTCGCAACTATTTTTGAGAAAAATTTGGTTCTTTGTTGTGCTGTCTGTCAGAAAGAGGAAAGCAAATTATTGTTTGTGGGGATTTCAATGTAGATTTTCTGAAAGAGTCTTCTAGAAAGCTTGACCTCGAAGTATTACTTGGTTCGTTTAATTTGACATCAATTACTGATTTTCCTACTTTGGTGGTACAGGAAAGCAGCACACTGATAGATATTGTTTTCATCAACCAAGATAAATTTAACCAAATAAAATCTTTCTCTTAAGAATGATCTGTCTGCCCATGATGCATAGCTAGTTACAGTATACGATGTAGCTCCATAAAGTAATGCAGAACAGTCCTCCAAAATAGTGTGTTGAATTAATGACTTAACAATTCAAAATTTTAGGGAAAGCTTGCAACAGTTAGACTGGGATGAGGCGTACAGGGAACATGATGCTAATTTAAAATGTAACCTATTTCATGATACCTTTGTGAGTATATTTGAAAACAATTTCCCTAAGAAAACTGTGAAATATAATTGTAAGAAATCATGTAAAAAGCTATGGCTTACTAAAGGGATAAAAATATCTTGTATACAGAAAAGGGAAATGTATCTTATAGCTTGGAGGAGTAATTATCCCAAAAGATCGAAACATTATAAAAACAACTGCACTGTATTAAGAAAAGTTGTTAAAAAGTACAGAAGTATATGCATTATGTCTGAGATTAGCACACCTGACAATAATATTAAAAGAATTTGGAATATTGTTAAAAGGGAAACAGAGCAACCAAGACACAGGAAGACTTATTTCTATCAAATACAACGAAAAGTTTGTTAACAAGAATTCAGAAGTAGAAATCATTTTTAATAATCATTTTTTTGTGCTGTAGAGAAAATAGGATCCAGCCATTCATTAGAAAATGCAAGGCAGTATATGGAAGAGGCAGTACCTATTTCATAACATTGAAATTCAACTCACCTCTCCTACTGAAAGTAGGAAAATACTAAATTCACTCAAAAGTTAAAGCTCACATGGAATCAATGGTATTTCCAACAGAGTACTAAAAGCTTGTTCCAAACAAATAAGTAGGATTCTCAGCCAAAAATGTAGTAGCTCACTGAAACAGGGCCTTTTTCCAGATAGATTGAAATACACTATTGTTAAGACATTGCGTAAAAATGGGATAAGTGTGATGCTAACAACTACTGGCCATTCTCACTTCTGACAGCTTTATCCAAAACTCCGGAAAAAGTAATGTATTCAAGAGTTGCATCACATTTGTAAAAATGAAGTACTAACAAGATTCCGGTTTCGTTTTCACAAAGGTTTTTCAACAGAAAATGCTATATGTACTTTCACTGATGAAATATTAAATGCACTGAATAACTGAACATCGCCGTTTGGGATATTTTGTGATCCCTCAAAGGCTTTTGATTGTGTGAGTCATGAAATTATTGTAGATAAGTTTCAGTATTGTGGTATGACTGGGACAGTGCAGAAATGGTATAAATCATTTGTAACTGGAAGACTGTAGAAGGTAGAAATTAACAGTACAGATAGTCTGCAAAAATCACCAGAGTGCTCTAACTGGGGCCTGTACCTATCTGACTACTTTCAGGAAAGATTCCGAGATCGGACCATTGGACTGAAACATGTTCACCGCTAATAGTTTATTACACTACCCTGAACTGGTTATTAGTAATTACTGCTGATAATAGCAACACACAAGAACACACTTGAAATTCAATAGGGAAAGTAGCACATAAAGCATCACTAAACTTTGCAGAGAAACAAATGGAGCTTATTGGTTTCAGTTGACTGTAGCAAAGTCAGTCACTTTTATGTAACGACACCTCCAGCTTGTTAATGTCACCAATCTCACTAAACAGCAACACTCACAGACAAAAACAGGAAAACGCCTAAACAGAATTCGATCCTCATACTTGAAAAGTGCTTTCAATGCTTTGTAGGTTTTCCATACCGGAAATGTAATTTCATTAATCGTAAAGCATAACCACCTTCAGACTTCCGAAATTCTAACCACTTAAAAAGACTAAAGCTGCCCCAAAGACCAACAAATTACCACCTCCCACCAAGGAAGGCCGCCAGCTGAGTCTCGATTCCGCCAGCACGGAAACGCTGTTCGAAATTATTTAACAGTCAAGCCTTTCAGCCATTCAGACTCAGCAGCCACATGCAGGCAATGTCATTGGTCAATCCTCATTCGAGATAATAGTGCTTATGTATGGCGCTGCCTCCTATCAGGACATTAAGAACTTTTTCTGCAACATATATTTGACACAATGAGCGTCACTGGGGAAATAAACCCCCTTAGATCTGCCTTGTAGAGTCCAGTACAACCCGTTCAGGAGGACTAGAGGAAATCCCAGCCCATGAGCTCCATGCTGAAGCGGGCCTCGTTACCTCAGATAACACGACCCCATCGTAGGCAGTGGCTAAACGGAGGACAAACAGACACAGTCTGGAAATGACGTGTTATGCAGCCCCTATTTTTCGGCAACAAATGTAAATATTCTTAACCTGGATAGTGAAAATCTTGGAGACGAAAAATCTAGCAACATACAGGAGAATTGGCTACTTATTTGATGAACACAGAGGCCAAGTATAAACCACTTTACAATTGTTGTCTGAAAACGGAAGCTTGGCATACATTTCCACATTACATATGCGTCAATTTAAATACGATAATCTCATGTAATAACATGAGTAAAAGTACAAATTAAAATCTGACAATGCACTTTAACAACACACCGTAATCACTAAAAGCAAAAGAAAAACAGGGGCAAATGTTCTGAAACTGACCTCTACTGATAATGAACAAATATTACTAATGAATGAATGACAATGACAGATATCTGCAAAAACTCTACCATCTGAAGTTAAACTTATCTAAAATGGCAGCACCGTTCACGATTCAAAAAACTCAACAATAAACAACAGAAACTCGTATTGCATCTCTAAAATATGAAATACTCATGATTCTCAATGTAGCGCAACTTTACGCTAACACAGGAAAGGTGCAGTTAATGAAAGGATTAGGCCACAATTCTCAAACATCATTGACTTTATTACAATGTAACTCTCTGAGCACGTTTCATTCCTTGGTACTTAAGAAAACACATACGGAATCATTACGCTCCTAGACTTGATCTTCAGCAAGGGTAGCAAACATCAGCTCATTTAGCATTAAACTTTTAGGCAAGCTATTAAAATAGTAAAAGACTAAAATATATTTTACCAAGCAGTAATATTTAAACAATCACTACCAAAGCAATCAGAATGTAACAAACCTGGTACTTCAATTAGAAGAATAACTAGTCCAAAGTATAATGTTTGGTCTTAATCATGGCCGGCATCTACCAATGAGCTCACGAAAAAAAAAAAAAAAAAATACAGAGCATAAAATTTTAAGACAATGTTTTTAATAAACACATTACTCTAAATAAATATAGAAATCTCTAAAACAAATTCAAGCTGACAAGTAAATGACTTTAGAGTTAACTTCCGCAATAATTCAACACAGGATCATTAAACAACATGAAACAAACGCGTGGTTTTAAAATTAAGCCACCACTCACGCAACTACAAATGCATCAAGAGATAATGGTTATAATTGGAGGCGTACAATTAAAGCAGGATTACACAGCTTTCCTTTTATTACACATAAACTGCCGCTCTTGATACGAGCCCTTTTACTTTCCAACAATCAACAGGCCCAGCTTTCCGGTCTCCTGACACAGATCGCTGTACACACGGGAGAGAACACAAAGTAACAAGACACGCTTCTAAAACACACAGATGATGTTAATTCAACAAGCCTCAAAAACACGTTCATACGTGCTTCAGGAATACAGGCCGGATAATAATGACGATTCAAACTGTGGCCTGGAAAACTTCGAGCAACCAATTGGTCCAGTAAATAAAATAAAAAAAATTAACCACATTTGATAAACCATCAAAACACGGGCATTTCACTACTAAGGAAATCGTTCAGGACTGGCAGTTGGTAATACCCATAACACAAATTGAAGTAGCTGACGATAATTTCGAATGAGGCAACAATACACTAAATCACGTTGTTACCACAGCTCAAGGGCTGAAATTTTCCTCACCCGCGAAAAAAACCTATCCATGGTACCAATGCCGTAGTGAGCAGAAACAAGGCTGTTCACTCAGAGTCCCGTCAACCAATGTGCGTCAGAATGACCAACGCCAGCACCAACAGTGTCAGTTCTACGCGTTGCCGCACAGCGTGCTTCCAAACACAGATCATACGCATTCCTAGCCGCTCTCTTCACGTGCCTCGCCTCAGGAGCACGCTGTAAACTGTACACCAGACGGGATCGATAACCGCTAGGTCGATTCACTCAACTGCTAAACATTATGAAATGAAAACCAGTAAAAGTGTGGAGAGAAGCAATCTAAATGAAAGTGATCCACAAACTAAGTCAGACGAAAATAAATTACCATCTGCAACGCCATTTCAGTTAAATAACAATTTGCTGCGTAGCCATTTATTTTTACAAAGATAGAAGTATGTGTTATGTTAGAATACTTCTATCAGCCAAGTCAATATTTAGAAAACAATAGCTTATCTTAGAACCTCAAAACTTTCGTAAAAATATAACTCTGTCCATAGATAAACCATTTATATGTAAACAAAAACTGTCAGTCGACAACATGGCAGATAACGCAGTGCGCCTGTGCAAAATACGTGATAAAAAGTGTTTGTGTTGTTGCAAAAAAGAAGAAAAGCCAGGAAAAAACAAGGAGAGGAGAATGTAAGTAAAATGAACAGCTGATAGTGTGTGACTTTAAACTCGCGAAATTGAAGTAAATGACTGGAGTCGTTGCTTTTGCACAGGCCTGCTGCAACATCCAAACTGCTGTCGAGATTGTACTACTGTAGTAACTGAAGATCCATGTAATTTGCCAGCTGAAGATGGGTGCAAACCCGAAATGCATATTGGCGTAAATAAAAAACGCATTAAAAAGTGGCTGGTTGCCGTATTTTTTCAGTGAAATATCATTATCCACGGCCACGGAGCTCAACAGTCCTAATAAAATGGACAAACTGTTAAGTTTGCATTAGTTTTTGGAATTTTTAAAAGTTTTGAAAACTGTCTGTATTAGCTTTTCTTTAAAAAAATTTTGTAATTCTGCTAAAAACGTTTCCCTAACTTTTCTGTAATTGTAAATTTTAATGAGTATGACATGTATGGGCACATAATTATGCACAGCATGCTGCTTATTATAAACCAGACTGTTCTCTGCTGATCTGGCTGTTTCACTTCAAGGGAAGGGTCTTGTTGTATGTACGAATTTCTGGTCTGTGAGGTCATATTTTATTTATTTCATCTATGCTATGGTGTGAGAATCATGGAATACTGTACTAGCATACACTGTTTTCACCGGAGTTAGTATGTATGTGGTTATCAAATGCTTGGTACATTATAATGTAAAGTTAGGGGAAGTTTACGAGGGACTTCTGCAATCGGTGTTAATGTATAGCTTGGCGGGGAAGGGGGAATAAGGTTGTTAAATATACCTCGTGGCGGCAATGTGCAGGAGGTCGAGCGGTCAGGATTTGATAGTGGACATCCAGGGCTGGCGTTAAACGACAAAACAGGAAATTAAGTACAATGATCAGGGTATATTTCAATATACGGAGTACAAAGGGCGAGCCTAGGGTAGGAAGTTAGCAAGATTAGGCCAGTCTATGAGGTCGAATAACTAATTAAAATGGACAACAGAAGGGGAAGTGGTTCATGTTAACTTACGTTGGTGGCCGGTCACGAAAGGCAAAGCCGGAGGCTCTGCCTCCCAAGAAGACGTCTGATCTGCTCGAGGTCTGGATTACATGAGACAGAAGCAAGTGCGTTCCGCTCCGCAAGACGCGCCGACGTCCAGACACGTGATCGGTATCCCGCGCATGCTATTGGCTGAAATCAATGGCGTGAATTCGCTAGCAGTTGCAGCAGAGGGCTCTGGACTTCTCCTGTTAGGACCTTTAACTGGACAGAACCGCCTTGGTTTTGAAAGGTAAGCGACTTGTGTCACGTAGCACAGCGTGAGGTACTCTGGGAGAAAACTTGTAAAAATCCCACTGGGCCTTTCAAATAAATTTCTTAAACCAATTCCCTAAAATATTCCTTGACTGGCTGCCATTCTCATGTTGCAATGATTCTCCTGGGTAGTTTTTATAAGAAGGTCAGTTAATGATTAACCAGTGTATTCCTGTAAGAACGTTAAGTATCGATGCGTACACACGTAACCCACCTGATGACTGTTCATAGAATGGCCCGCTCTGCTGTAGGCTGCTTGCCTGCACAGTTTATCCTGTAACGTTCTTGCACTGGGACTGCGCCTTCTGTGTGTTCACCTCCACTCCTGGGCACACAGTTGCTGCAGTGCATGTTTTATATATTATTTTTACGTTTTTGACAAACCTACATGATGTCGTTTGCTAAGAGTGGAAAGTGTTCTCATTGTGGTGGTACGTATGCATGTTAATAAGAACTTTCTGATGTTACGTAAAATAGTGCTTATGTATTTCTTGTTATTAAAATATTGGTTTGCCCACAGTGATAAATTCTCTTTGATAATGGATCTACTTTTTGTACATTGTAGATCAGATGCTGACGACAAGATCCTCTCAAAACCGGTCATTGTGAAATAAAGTAAAAATAGCAAGCGATCTTTACTGTAGAAGATTTTACTATTCGCCAAGTTATTTGTAATAATGTATATAAAAACTGGCAGGCACATTTACTTCAATATAGAGGATGTTTCTGTAAGAGCATGTGTTAATTTAGTGGGGCATAGAGGATGTTCCACTGAACAATTTGAGGTACGGAACCTGGGGTCGAAGAAGCCAGCTTAAGGAGATAACTGGAATAAAATCACATTACTGTGTACTTTTTTATTTACCTTAATCACAGTTAACTGACAAATATGCATGGTGTGTTTCGAATCACATCTTAGGCAGCTACAATTCTGTCAACTAATTCCATCTCTGTATCCACTTGAGACTCGTACAGAATTGACTTTATATATCCCCATAGGAAACAATCAAGGGGTTCAGGTCGAGTACCTCGCAAGCCATTGAATAGGACCTCCCCTTCCAATCCAGCGACCAGGAAATACAGTACTGAGATGGTTGCGGACGTCCACACTGAAATGAGGCAGTGCACTGTCATGTTGTTTCCACATCCTCTCACGATCAGCCACGGTTACATTCGCCAACTACTCAAGAAGAAAGAACTCTTTGAACGAACCTTAAGTACAGGTGGCGATTCAGTTGGCCAGGTAGAAAATATGGCCCAATGAGATTGTCGCCTAGAATGCTGACCTATATATTCACAACAAAACATACTTGATGGTGTGACGACTACTGCGTGAGGGTTTTCCTCATCCCACACATAGATATTGCTGCTGTTTGAAATACCATCACGATTAAATGAGGTCTCGTCAGTAAGCAGCATGATTTGGAGTAAATCTGGTTGATCAATCCATTGATGGAGCAACCACTGACACAATGTGGCCCTCGGTGCAAAGTCAGCCACAAGCATTGCATAGACTCGTTGAGGGTGATACAGCTGTAATTGTTGTTCGTGGAGTACCCTCCACACGCTAATATGTGCAGTGCCCATACGGCCAGCACTTGTGATGGCGTCCGCCGTAACACGGACCAGCGCGTCCTCTTCGAAATGGGGTGTGCGAGCGGTTCTCATGTTTACAGGTCCCTCGTTTATTCTTTCGAATTAAACCGTCTCACACATTCGTCGATCCAGAGGAATAAACTCGAGTCTCGATGCATGATGCCTGTAACGAAATCGTTCCCTGTACACCCTTTCAGCAGTGAGAGCATAGCGACATACCCCAAGGTGCTTGTTAGTGAGTTGTACCGATAATGCTCCATTGTATTGTACTGTACATCTCTGAATAGCACTGGGTCTGTCGTTGATCCATAGCACGCTCGGCCACGGTACAATGTAAAGGACCCACTCTATGGACAAGTAAAGTAAACAAAACGTGCGTAATCACTTCCCAGTAACCAGGCTCGTTTTTCTTGTCTCCTTGAAGGAAACAAGGCATGTGCACGAAAATAAAAAGCATAGTTCGTGTAAGCTTGTACGCATGTTAGTTGTAAATCAGCTGGAAATCAGTAATGCTACACAAAGTGGTACACAAGTTTACTTTCACATCTTCTTAAGCTGGCTTCACCGACACGTGGTTCCCAACCTCAAATTGTTCACTGGAGCATTCTCTATGTCCTGTTACGTTTTTGTAAGCTCTTACGGAAACACCCTGTATGTCTCACTACCCCAAAAGATCCTCATAATGTCACATACGGTTAAATGGTTGGTCGAAAATTATCGTTTAATAAAATTAACTATAGTAGCACACACTTTTTATTCTCCTTATACTTTGAATTGGTCCATTCACATATAGGCTAGAAAAAACTACTTTTTTATATTTTTTTAATACATCACGAAATACTGACGACCAATTCACTGCAGTGTGTAGTTGTAAACACATCGTTAGTCACTCTATTTTTAAGACGTAGCCTACAAGTCGAACCGTACTACACAGAGAATCACACAGTTTATTGAAGCACTGTGTTATGAGAACGAAACCAATCGTGGCTACAGAAAACATAAACGCGTTGGAAACACACTGCTAATTGCTTCACTTCTAATATACACTGCCTATATGTTGAGCAACAATCCACACCCAGTTGCACAATGTATTCAAGCAACGGGATGTTGCTATAGGGGAATAAAAAAGTTGTTTTGGTGCATGTGGCAGTGTTAGAGGTCTGGCAATTTATTAGCGCCATACTACAGAACCATAATATTGTTAAATTTGGCTTCTCGTGTCTAGTATTGGAAACAAGCAGAGACGTCACAATAAACAAGTACAGTGGTGCCTAAGGAAAACGCAAAGCGCTATGAAAGCTTTCATGTCAGTTGTGCATGTGCTATCATAGTGGTTCAGCGTATTCTAGTGAAATACCATAAAAAATTTCACAATACGCCGGTCGAAGTGCCCTCACTCCCAGATGCAGTAGTGTTGTGGTTGACCAATACAGGTCTGTGTATGACCCATGATTGCTGATAACGTGCATTGAATAGCTTGGCCGATAACGTGGCTGCATGAGGTGACCTGCCACATCCTGCTCGATGATCACACAAAAAAGCCAACTCTCGTCATGTGCAATTCTGTTATCTTCTGCTACAGCTTCTCAGGATGTACACTCCTGGAAATGGAAAAAAAAACACATTGACACCGGTGTGTCAGACCCACCATACTTGCTCCGGACACTGCGAGAGGGCTGTACAAGCAATGATCACACGCACGGCACAGCGGACACACCAGGAACCGCGGTGTTGGCCGTCGAATGGCGCTAGCTGCGCAGCATTTGTGCACCGCCGCCGTCAGTGTCAGCCAGTTTGCCGTGGCATACGGAGCTCCATCGCAGTCTTTAACACTGGTATCATGTCGCGACAGCGTGGACGTGAACCGTTTTATATAGGATGGGGCCCCTCCACGCCCGCACCAACGTGGTGACCAAACCAAAAGTTCTACTGTCACCTCCGTATAACAAGTTAGTTTTAGAATCAGGAGTCACAGGATGCACGCTGTGATGTTATCCATGCGTCTGGGTAAGATTACTCATTTACATGGTCCATCAGGAGATAGAAGTGGTCGAAAACGATCGAAGGGTAGCGGTTGTAAGGGCAGAGGGAAAAAAGTGCCAAGGCAAGCGCCAAGGGAAGAAAACCTCTGCGACAGTAGGACGGGTAGTGAGGGCAGTAGCGGATTGCTAGCTGCGACAGCGCATGCAAGGTGTGGTTATGTTAGTGCGAGGTATCGTGCATCGTTACCGTTGTCGTTGCTGGCGCTCGTTCCAGGATCTGCTGCTACTGCTGCGTCCCTGAAACATTTCATTGTCGTCATATATTAGTGGGCGATCGGTCATAGATCAGCTCACAGTGTGGGGGGTGTGTGTGGCTGGTTTGCGTGCTGTGTGCAGTACGGTTTCCCTGCGATTGCCGGTATTTCGGCGGGTTAAGCATCTGGGGTTGCCGGTAGTAGCTGAGTTGCAGGGGCTCGCCAGTACTGTCATGTTAGCGTGCTATGGACCATAGATGTTCAGTTTCGTGCTAATAGTGTTTTTGGTCTATTATGTTTCCATCTATGGTTGTGGTCGTAGTTACCCAGAGAAAGGATAAACGGGTTACGCGAGTGTCTCGTGTTTCTGTATAGTCGTGTGGAGAGTTTTTGGAATACCTGCAAGATGGTATCTAGCCGATACTCCCGATGAAGGTCCGCGGTGCGCGTGTAGCGCGGAGCGTTGCTTATGATTCTGAGTACTTTGTTCTGTATGAGCTGCAGACGGCGCACACGTGTGGGCGCAGCGTATCCCCAAACGGGAGCAGCATACGTCATCAGAGGTCTGATAAGTGTGGTGTACATGGGCCTGGACACCCTCCTATTCAGTGTGCTACGCCTGTTAAGCATAGGGTAGAGTTGTTTGAGCCTCGCGTTTGCTTTGTTGGTCACGTGTTGGATGTGGTCCCCCCAGAGTAGTTTCCGGTCCAGCCAGACACCGAGGTATTTGACCTTCTCTCGGAAACGTATTGGGCGTACGTGTAGTGTTATTTGATTGCAGTGTTGATGTTTGCGCAGTAGTTTCGGTCTTCTGGTGAACAGAACGGCTTCGCACTTGTCGACGTTTACTCTAACACGCCACTTCACCAACCAGGGCTCTGCCGTTCTGAGTGCGGTCTGTAGTCGTGAGTTAATGTTAGACGGCTTCCAATCTTGCGCTAGGATGGCAGTGTCATCCGCGTAGATTGCCATCGTCGTGTTATGTGTATCTGGGAGGTCGTTAATGTAGAGGTTAAACAGTAAGGGCCCTAGGACACTTCCTTGGGGTACCCCTGCCTGTATACCATGTCGTGTTGATTGTTTGCCCTGCACGTCAGTGTTGAAACTCCTGTCCGTGAGATATGAGTGTATGAGACGTACGAGCCCGTCGGGGAACCCTGCGTCGTTTAGTTTGCGTATGAGGCCGTTGTGCCATAGACGATCGAAAGCCTTCTCGATGTCCAGGAACACCGCACCAGTTGCTTTGTTCATGTTGTATCCGTGTGTGATGTATTCGACGACGCGGAGGAGTTGTTGTGTTGTCGAGTGGTGATTCCTGAAGCCGAATTGCTCCGGCCTCAGGGTGTCATTAGTAATGCAGTCCCTAGTGAGTCGTTTTAGTATTACCTTCTCAACAATCTTGCTGAGCGCGCTCAGCAGGCTGATGGGTCGGTAATTTTGTGGGAGGGAGTGGTCTTTCCCCGGCTTCCTGAACATCAGGACCTTGGCCGTCTTCCAAAAGGCGGGGAAGTGTTGGTGTTTGAGTATGGCATTCGTGATGTGCGTGAGATATTCTATTGCTTTATCCGTGAACTCCTGGAGGACACGGTTTTGAATGCCATCGTGACCAGAGGCCTTCCTAGCAGTGGTATGCATGATGGCCCATTTCACTTCAGCTGTGCTAGCCTGGCGGATGTTGTTGCGCGCTGGTTGGGCCAGGATGCGAGTGACCTCCTGGTCTGTTGCAAGTGTGAACGCTGGATCTGACGGGTCCATGTTCGGTGTGAATGACGCTGCAAGTGGGAGGGCCATCAGTTCAGCTTTTTCTTCCGCAGAATATGCCGGTCCGTCGGGCCCTTGTAGCGTGGGTGTGTAGTGTTTCTCCCTGGTGAAGTGTCGGGCCATCTGCCACACGCCAGGTCGCGTGGTGTCTAGCCCTGCGAGTTTTTGGTCCCACTGTTGTGTTTTAAATGTTTGTATTTTGTCCCGGATTATTCCCTGGAGCCTGTTAATGTGCCGTTTGAAGTGCTGGCGCCTGGTACGCTGCCAATACCTCCTGAGGCGGTTCCTCATAGAGATAAGGCCCAGGATCTCCTGGGGAAGGGCAGCACTGTGTTGTTGTGGTGTGCGGATTGGTATGGTGCCGGCTATTGCGTCTTGGACGGCGTTAGTAAGGGTTTCAACAGCATCATCTATTTGGGCTGTCTCATTAATTGCGTGGGTAGGTGGGATGTGACTGTCAAGCGTTTCCTTGAACAATGTCCAATTCGCGCACTTGTAGTCGAGCATCCTGCGTTGGTCAATGTGCTGCAGTGTTTCTTCAATGTATAGCATAACGGGTTGGTGATCTGAGGGCAGATCGTTTTCAACAGCAACGTTGAGTGTCGTTGTTATGCCCTTGATGAGGGCCATGTCTAATACGTCTGGCCTCTGTCCCCTCCGGTAGGGAATGTGCGTCGGTTCGGTCGGCGCTAGTGTAATGTAGTTTCGTCCTAGCGCGTGTTCGTATAGTTTTTTGCCGTTGGAGTTACGTATACGTGAATTCCAGTCTGGGTGTTTCGCGTTAAGATCTCCAGCGGCTATTACGCGCGGTGATATGTTGAGTATAGTGCTGATGTCGCGTGTCTCAATGTTCTTAGGACTGTTGTATACTGACACCAGTGTGGTATAGGCTCCGTTGAACTTGACCCTGACGGCGGTTGCCTCTAATTTTTCAAGTTCAGGGAGCACTATGTTTGTGTGTTCAATGTCTTTGTGTATAATGATGGCCGTTCCACCGAAACCAGAGCCGTCCGGTCGGTCGGTACGATAGACGCAGTAGCTGGTAAAGTTTAGGTGGTTGTGCGGTTTGAGTTTAGTTTCGCTCAGTAGTGCGATAAGGATGCCCTTACGCTCCATGAACGCGGCAAGTTCCGCCCTTTTGTTGTTGATCCCGTCTGCATTCCAGAACAGGATCTGTGATAGTGTCTGGTTGTTTGCGAAGGGGACCGGGTGTGGCGTATTATCCATGTAGGGATGTGAACAGTGTGGTGAGAGCTGTTTTTATGGCAGTCGAGTACTGCCCGGGTTGGGCGTTCAAGAGCTGTGTGATCAGTGTGGTGACGACCGAGAGGATCCTGACAAGGATCTCTTTGGTCGTATGCTGGAGGAATAGTGTTTCCAATATTCCACCTTGTGTTGTGTTTGTGTTGTGCATGTCGGCCTGTGGTTCGTTTGTTGTGTTAGCGGCCGCTGGTGCGGGTGTTGGCGTTGTGTGTGGGCTGGCGCTTGTGTTGCTGCTGTGTGCTGCAGTCTGTGGTGCCTGTGTTACAGTTGTGGTGACGGGTGGAGTAGTGTGTGTGCTGGTGTCGCTGGCTTGCTGACTGTGTGCCTGCGTTTCAGTGTTCTGTCGTTGCGGAGTGGTTTGTTGTGGCGATCTTGTGTACCCGTTCCTGTTCCCTCGAGGTCGCCTACGCCTTCTCTGGGTTTTCGGTTCTGGGGGTCCTTGTGTGGGTGCGTCTTCCTGTGCGGTCTGCGTGGTTTCGCATGCCGTGGCCTCAGGGAGTGGGGTCGTGTTGTTTTGGGGAGCTGGTGTTGGAACCGGTGTGGTTGATGTGTTTTCTGTTGGCTGAGACGGTTGTATTGTTGTCGCAGCGGTTGTGTTTTGCGCGTGTGATGGGCGCGGAGGTTCCGCCGCCCGCACCGCTCCTCCAGGGCTCGTAGCCATGGCGAACGTTACACCGTTCCTGATAGGGTTTGGTGCGGGCCTTGGACGTGGTATGGCGCTGAGTCCTCTAGCTTGTTGTATTTTACGCCTCTGCACCTCTCTGTATACGTCGCAGCCCCTGTAGTTGGCCGCATGGCCTTGACCACAGTTGGCGCAACGGCGTACGTTTCGTTGTGCTTTGTGCAAGCGTTGGATGCGTGTTTGCCAGCGCATCCGCGGCAACGGGGTGCCAGGCGACAGCGAAGGGCCGAATGACCGAATCGCTGGCAGTTGTTGCATTGTTGGGGGACGAGTGGTGGTTCATATAACTCTACCCTTACGTCCATCCGCAGAAGGCTTTTTATCTGCAGAAGGCCGCGGGAGGCGGCCGTATCGGCCATCTCGACCAGGTAGTGTGGTAGGCGGGTGTGTGTGCGGAAGCCCGTCATCCGGTTAGCACTTCGGCAGTCGTAACCAAGGAAGTTGAGCGCCGCTTGAACTGTTTTGTTCGGTGTGCTGGGGTCCACTCCCTTCACCACGTACTGCTGTGTCCGCTCTTCAGCCGTTCTGTACGTGTAGTGCTCAATCCCCTGTTCTTTGAGGAAGAACAGGAGATCTTTGTATTCTGCGTTAGTAGCCACGTACAGTGAGGCCATATCCCCAGAGTATTTAGTGTGGAGCGTGCAAGGTGTGTGCCTCGCTTCGAATGTAGTGTTGAGGACGCTAAGGTCCCCATAGTTCTGTATCACGACTGGGGGAAAACCAGTCTTTTGTTGTGCGGGCATAGCTGCGGTTTGTGTACTTGTGTTATTACTGACCGCAGGTCGGTTCGTGTTGGTTTCAGTGTTTGTGTTCCTAGTCGGAAGTGTCTGATTTGGTGTAGGCAGCAACGCCTTTCGGCTGCTTAGCGAGTTTGGTTGCTCGCTTGTGCCTGTTGTGTTGCTGCGTTTGTGTGGTGGGCCCTCCACCTGCCAGGGCCCGGTGTAGTGCTGTTCTGTGTCCTCGTCCGCCGCCGCTGATTCCGCCACTGGAGTCAGCAGCGACAGCGGGACGGTCGTGCAGGAGTCACCAGTAGCAGGCGAGTGCAGCGTGATGTGCAATGTAGTCCGTTTCGGCGTGTCGTGAACCGTATGTGCAGTTGACGGACTTTGAGCGAGGGCGTATAGTGGGCATGCGGGAGGCCGGGTGGACGTACTGCCGAATTGCTCAACACGTGGGGCGTGAGGTCTCCACAGTACATCGATGTTGTCGCCAGTGGTCGGCGGAAGGTGCACGTGCCCGTCGACCTGGGACCGGACCGCAGCGACGCACGGATGCACGCCAAGACCGTAGGATCCTATGCAGTGCCATAGGGGACCGCACCGCCACTTCCCAGCAAATTAGGGACACTGTTGCTCCTGGGGTATCGGCGAGGACCATTCGCAACCGTCTCCATGAAGCTGGGCTACGGTCCCGCACACCGTTAGGCCGTCTTCCGCTCACGCCCCAACATCGTGCAGCCCGCCTCCAGTGGTGTCGCGACAGGCGTGAATGGAGGGACGAATGGAGACGTGTCGTCTTCAGCGATGAGAGTCGCTTCTGCCTTGGTGCCAATGATGGTCGTATGCGTGTTTGGCGCCGTGCAGGTGAGCGCCACAATCAGGACTGCATACGACCGAGGCACACAGGGCCAACACCCGGCATCATGGTGTAGGGAGCGATCTCCTACACTGGCCGTACACCTCTGGTGATCGTCGAGGGGACAATGAATAGTGCACGGTACATCCAAACCGTCATCGAACCCATCGTTCTACCATTCCTAGACCGGCAAGGGAACTTGCTGTTCCAACAGGACAATGCACGTCCGCATGTATCCCGTGCCACCCAACGTGCTCTAGAAGGTGTAAGTCAACTACCCTGGCCAGCAAGATCTCCGGATCTGTCCCCCATTGAGCATGTTTGGGACTGGATGAAGCGTCGTCTCACGCGGTCTGCACGTCCAGCACGAACGCTGGTCCAACTGAGGCGCCAGGTGGAAATGGCATGGCAAGCCGTTCCACAGGACTACATCCAGCATCTCTACGGTCGTCTCCATGGGAGAATAGCAGGCTGCATTGCTGCGAAAGGTGGATATACACTGTACTAGTGCCGACATTGTGCATGCTCTGTTGCCTGTGCCTATGTGCCTGTGGTTCTGTCAGTGTGATCATGTGATGTATCTGACCCCAGGAATGTGTCAATAAAGTTTCCCCTTCCTGGGACAATGAATTCATGATGTTCTTATTTCAATTTCCAGGAGTGTATATTGTTTGAAAGCGATAGAGTAGCACTCGAATACATAATTTTCAGTAGGTAACTGCAGCTAACTACTTTAGTCACTTAAACATTCACAGCAGCTACCTGCTACTTTCCACTAGCTCAACCTCACAACAGCTTTCTGATATTGTCTCACTAGAGGTAACTCACAAACTCATTCAAAGAAAACTATTACTCCTTAATTCACATGCTTTTGTGACACTTCTTGAAGATGAAGTTGCAAGTGTATGTCTTCAACTTGCTCAAGGCTGTGATATTTTGCAGACTTTACCATCTCCACTTCAACAGAGTTTTAAATGGTCCATCATAACAGTGACTGAACTTCTTTGTTTCTTCATTCATATTGGAGGCTTCAGAATGCGTTTTAATTAGAACCCTGTCACCTACCTTTGCGTAATTGGCTTCACAATTCTATTGTGTTCGTGGTGTCACTCTTCTGCCTTTCCCTCATTTATCTAATGCTATTTTAAGTAATTATTATTGAGTTAGCTCATCCCTCTATGAGAAATTAATCTTATATTCAAAAATACTGTTCAGTTTTTTTTACCTGCGACAACAGAGCATGACAGTAATTTGATTGAGTCATGACGCAGACTGTTGATAACTATTTCAAACTAATTTAATTTTTCAATCAACTTCTGCTTTTTTCACAGTGAGCATGGAGTAGTTGGCCAAACTCACACATTGAGCATTATGATGGGTTAGATGATGGTCTATGAGAAGATATGAAAGTGTACCGCATTCCCTGTTCTTTAGTAAAATCTTTCCAAAGGTTTGAACAAAAGTGAGAACCATTGTCTGACAAAATGCACTCTCGTTGGACGGTATTTATGAAGTATTCATCTTTAAATTTTTTGGTCATAATTTTGCTATTAGCTTTTCATAGTAGTTATAGCTGCACAAGTTTCTAAAAGTCGTCTACAATGTGTTTGGGTACACGCAGCTGGAACGTATTTGAGTTCATTGTACCTCTTTTGCAGTGTTGCCATGCTTTAAATATTATTGACATTTTTTATCATCATTGGGATCCTTATGTTTTCCTTGATCACTTTAGGAATTTCTTCTGCCTCCTGTGCTCATCATTTCTCCCTGGGATTAGCAACATTAGTAGATTGCTTTTTCTCAGATAGTCTTGAAAGAGCATATGATACAATATTTTGTTGTCCTGGTATATACTGATTTCAGAATCATATTCCTCAAGTGCTAGTGCCCACTGGGTAAGCCTACTGCGTATTAATTTGCAGTTTATTAAGAATGAAAATTCCTTATATCTTTAAGGATGACAGACTGTCTTCCTAGCAAGTGAAAGCAGAACTTTTCAATAAAAGTGCTGAAATTTTCACTCAAGTATGGGAGATCACGTATCAGAAACTAAAATTTTTTTAAAAATTAATTCCAATTCTTCTTGATTTTCGTTGTCACATTTCCATAATGCATCTTTCTGTACAAATTCCATGAGCTCAGATAGGGATTGACAGTATCACAGAATAAATCAGGAATAGAAATTACGGAATCCAAGATAAGATTTGAGTTTTTTATGGCACTTTGGAGCGGAAAGATATCTTACAGTTTCCATTTTAATTGGATGAAGTTCAGTTTTACATAAGGAAATAATGTAGCCAAGGAATTTAATCCATAATCTGGGAAATTTTGATTTGTGCAAGTTGATTTTTATTCCAGCTCTCCTAAAGGTCTCTAGTATTTTACATAGAATTTCAAAGTATTCTTCCGATGAAGCCGTTCTAATTAGAATAGCATCTACCTAGACTGTTTGCTTCAATAATTTGTCTCCGAGAACTTAATGTAGTACTCAGATGAGACGGAAAGACCGAAAGGCATTCACTTAAACTGGTATTATGTTATGTAAAAAGACTATGTTTCTTCTGCTATCTTCATCCAACAATAGTTGTCAGTAACTACTCGTTAAGTCAAGCCTGCCTAAGTATTTTACTCCTTTAAATTTTGTAAATGGCATTCCGAATTCTTCATTTCGTCATGTTGTGACAGAGTGATGCACTTCACTGTACAAGCATCGATCACGATATACTCTGTGCTGTTCTTCTCGGTTACGGTAGGGATCAAGTTAGAATTCTCGTTATCCAAACGTTCAATTACCTGATTGTCTAACAACTTCTTAGTATCATTATTGACTGCTACTATGGTGACCGTAGGTACTTGTTAAGGTTTACTGTGAAATGATTCACTATCCTTGACTTTAATGTTGCAGGGGCATCATTTGATCATATAAGCTGTTTCTGAAAATAAATCAGTGTGGCATGTCAATACTTGTATCAGTTATTGCCATTTAGCTTCAGGTACGGCCGCTAACGTTTGAATACTAGGCGGGCCATGTTCATCGTTATTATACCCCTGCAGTCCAATCTCTTCCTGTGAATTATTTGAAACTGCAGTTCCTGCTTCTTCTCGAAAACGCATTAATCTCATAATTACGCACACGGTGCCTCTAACCTTCACTGGCAAATCCTTTAAATCTAATTCTCTTTTCACCATTATTTTAATTTACAGGCAGACAATGCTCTTCTAAACGAATCTTACATTTCATCTTTGTCAGCCAATCAATACTGAGAACTAAACTGACATTAACAGCTCGAATAATCCACACGCTATGCTTGTAATCATCTTTCTGAAACCTGATTTTTAATAGTACCTGACCCTTGATGGATCTGCTTTGATTACCTACAACACTGACAATACACAAGGCGGTAAAAGGAAATGTTGGGAATGCAACCACTTCATTAATTTATGAAAATAAATTTTCTAAGACTGCGCTCGTCTCAGTCACTGAATCCACTAAAGGTGCCATATTTATCCTGCATATTTCCACTTGAACAAAATGCATTAAATTTTCTTTATCAGCATCTTCCTCCTCTCTGTAGGAATTTTCTTTCGGACTTGAGATACATTCACATTTGATACCATTCATCGTGATTTCTGATCCTTTTCCCTTAACGTTAGTTTTGGGGTGCTCCATTCCCGATACTTCATTTTGTTTACTGGCGGACGGTCTCACATATTATGATCTCTTCCAGAGAGTGGTCGATTTGGTTGACAATATGGATTAAACCCGTTTTGTGGGCCATATTCGTTCTCTCTTTGCATGCCGTCTTCTCGTCGTTGATCGAATCTACTCGGTCGTCCAAAATTCTGAAATTTTCTTTGCAGTGGGCCAACATTACAACTTTGACGGTTGTCATCGTTTCTTTCTCATTATCTTCGTTCTTTCTAATTATCTTCTTTCTCACCCCATGAACCATGGACCTTGCTGTTGGTGGGGAGGCTTGCGTGCCTCAGTGATACAGATGGCCGTACCGTAGGTGCAACCACAACGGAGGGGTATCTGTTGAGAGGCCAGACAAACGTGTGGTTCCTGAAGAGGGGCAGCAGCCTTTTCAGTAGTTGCAGGGGCAACAGTCTGGATGATTGACTGATCTGGCCTTGCAACATTAACCAAAATGGCCTTCTTGCGCTGCTACTACGAATGGCTGAAAGCAAGGGGAAACAACAGCTGTAAGTTTTCCAGAGGGCATGCAGCTTTACTGTATGATTAAATGATGATGGCGTCCTCTTGAGTAAAATATTCCGGAGGTTAAATAGTCCTCCATTCGGATCTCCGGGTTGGGACTACCCAGGAGGACGTCGTTATCAGGAGAAAGAAAACTGGAGTTTTACGGATCGGAGCCTGCAATGTCAGATCCCTTAATCGGGCAGGTAGGTTAGAAAATTTAAAAAGGGAAGCGGATAGGTTATAGTTAGATATAGTGGGATTTAGTGAAGTTCGGTGGCAGAAGGAACAAGACTTCTGGTCAGGTGAATATAGGGTTATAAATACAAAATCAAATAGAGGTAATGCAGGAATAGGTTTAATAATGAATAAAAAAATAGGAGTGCGGGTAAGCTACTACAAACAGCATAGTGAACGCGTTATTGTGGCTAAGATAGACACGGAGCCAATGCCTACTACAATAGTACAAGTTTATATGACAACTAGCTCTGCAGAGGATGAAGAAATTGATGAAATGTATGATGAGATAAAAGAAATTATTCAGGTGGTGAAGGGAGATGAAAATTTAATAGTCATGGGTGACTGGAATTCGAGAGTAGGAAAAGGGAGAGAAGGAAACATAGTAGGTGAATATCGATTGGGATTAAGAAACGAAAGAGGAAGCCGTCTGGTGGAATTTTGCACAGAGCATAATTTAATCATAGCTAACACTTGGTTCAAGAATCATAAAAGAAGGTTGTATACATGGAAGAATCCTGGAGATACTGGAAGGTTTCAGATAGATTATATGATGGTAAGACAGAGATTTAGGAACCAGGTTTTAAATTGTAAGACATTTCCAGTGGCAGATGTGGACTCTGATCACAACCTATTGGTTATGAACTGTAGATTAAAACTGAAGAAACTGCAAAAAGGTGGCAATTTAAGTAGATGAGACCTGGATAAACTGACTAAACCAGAGGTTGTACAGAGTTTCAGATTGAGCATAAGGGAACAATTGACAGGAATAGGGGAAAGAAATACAGTAGAAGAAAAATGGGTAGCTCTGAGGGATGAAGTAATGAAGGCTGCAGACGACCAAGTAGGTAAAAAGACGAGGGCTAGTAGAAATCCTTGGGTAACAGAAGAAATATTGAATTTAATTGATGAAAGGAGAAAATATAAAAATGCAGTAAATGAAAGAGGCAAAAAGGAATACAAACGTCTCAAAAATGAGATCGACAGGAAGTGCAAAATGGTTAAGCAGAGATGGCTAGAGGACAAATGTAAAGATGTAGAGGCTTATCTCACTAGGGGCAAGTAGATACTGTCTACAGGAAAATTAAAGAGACCTTTGGAGAAAAGAGAGCCACTTGTATGAACATCAAGACGTCAGATGGAAACCCAGTTGTAAGCAAAGAAGAAAAAGCAGAAAGGTGGATGGAGTATATAGAGTGTCTATACAAGGGCGATGTACTTGAGGACAATATTAAGGAAATGGAAGAGGATGTAGATGAGGATGAAATAGGAGATACGATATTGGGTGAAGATTTTGATAGAGCACTGAAAGACCTGAGTCGAAACAAGGCCCCGGGAATAGACATTTCATTAGAACTACTGACGGCCTTGGGAGAGCCAGTCCTGACAAAACTCTACCATCTGGTGAGCAAGATGTATGAGACAGGCGAAATACCCTCAGACTTCAAGAAGAATATAATAATTTCAATCCCAAAGAAAGCAGGTGTTGACAGATGTGAAAATTACCGAACAATCAGTTTAATAAGTCACAGCTGCAAAATACTAACGCGAATTCTTTACAGAAGAATGGAAAAACTGTTAGAAGCTGACCTCTGGGAAGATCAGTTTGGGTTCCGTAGAAATGTTGGAGCACGTGAGGCAATACTGACTGACCTTACGACTTAGGTTAGAAGAAAGATTAAGGAAAGGCAAACCTACGTTTCTAGCATTTTTAGACTTGGAGAAAGCTTTTGACAATGTTGACTCGAATACTCTCTTTCAAATTCTAAAGGTGGCAGGGGTAAAATACAGGGAGCGAAAGGCTATTTACAATTTGTACAGAAACCAGATGGCAGTAATAAGAGTCGAGGGCCACGAAAGGGAAGCAGTGGTTGGGAAGGGAATGAGACAGGGTTGTAGCCTCTCCCCGATGTTATTCAATCTGTTTATTGAGCAAGCAATAAAGGAAACAAAAGAAAAGTTCCGAGTAGGCATTAAAATCCATGAAGAAGAAATAAAAACCTTGAGGTTCGCCGATGACATTGTAATTCTGTCAGAGACAGCGAGGAAATTGGAAGAGCAGTTGAACAGAATGAACAGTGCTTTCAAAGGAGGATATAAGATGAACATCAACAAAAGCAAAACGAGGATAATGGAATGTAGTCTAATTAAATCAGGTGATGCTGAGGGAATTAGATTAGGATATGAGACACTAAAAGTAGTAAAGGAGTTTTGCTATTTGGGGAGCAAAATAACTGATGATGGTCGAAGTAGAGAGGATATAAAATGTATACTGGCACTGGCAAGGAAAGCGTTTCTGAAGAAGAGAAATTTGTTTACATCGAGTATTGATTTAAGTGTCAGGAAGTGGTTTCTGAAAGTATTTGTATGGAGTGTAGCCATGTATGGAAGTGAAACATGGACGATAAATAGTTTGGACAAGAAGAGAATAGAAGCTTTCGAAATGTGGTGCTACAGAAGAATGCTGAAGATTAGATGGGTAAATCACATAACTAATGAGGAGGTATTGAATGTAAATGGGGAGAAGAGGAGTTTGTGGCACAACTTGACTAGAAGAAGGGATCGGTTGGTAGGACTTGTTCTGAGGCTTCAGGGGATGACAAATTTACCATTGGAGGGCAGTGTGGAGGGTAAAAATCATAGAGGGAGACCAAGAGATGAATACACTAAGCAGATTCAGAAGGATGTAGGTTGCAGTAAGTACTGGGAGATGAAGAAGCTTGCACAGGATAGAGTAGCATGGAGAGCTGCAGCAAACTAGTCTCAGGACTGAAGACCACAACAACAACAACAACATCTTCGTTCTGTTGCGAGGCCTTAATTTAGCTCCATCATTAAACACATCTATCCCATATCAAATGCGGTGTGTGTCAACTTTTCAAAAGTATTGGGACAATGTATGTTTCAGGCCACTCTGCATTGTAGCCAGATATATTCAAGATGGCGGCCATGACATCATTCAAGATGGCGGAAAGTGCCACGCCCCCTTCCCTCAGAAAAATGGCGTGAAATTCAAATTCCAACAGGATAATGCACCACACCTCTATTATCTCTACTAAGAAAACAAAATGGCGGGAAGATATCTCACTTGTGCTACCTCCAGTAACCTAAGTCACCCGATCGCCAATTGCTCCTACGAACTGGCGCCAACTTTCAATTTTGGTTGGAACATAGGTCACTTGGGGTTTCGCTGCTGCCGCGAAAGAAAGGACACTTGTACTAAACTCAGTCAACTCCTCCACCTAAGGATTCGACGGAAAAAAGGACTTGTGTTTATTATTTAACCAATTTCAAGCGTGTGTGTTCGCCACTGAGCCTGGACTCCAGCTGGCTTAGTTCAGTTCATCACCACCAGAGGGCGCTACCGTGATGTTAGGTGATGCACGTTATTCAACATGGCTGTATGCATTTTCTTCAGCATGTGCTCTAGGACACACACGGCCACTGCACAGTCTACTCTCTCTCTCTCGCGTTCATAATGGCATATGCGTTGCGTCCGCGGCCCACGAGCACGCGACCCCTGGCGCCACAGCCTCCAGCCTTCACCTTCATACTCGTGCTGGAGATAGTCTTCTGTAAATATCCTAACTAAAGTAACATCCAAATCGCTCATATAACCTATCAATTACCTAATTACTTAATTCCATTCCAGTTTTAATGTACCACTTCGATATTCAATGAACAAATGACAGATTTCACATTTTCCCACTAGGAGCGCAGTGTTCCTTCATTATTTAGCACACCCCACCCCTAGAATGCTGCCCTCCTATTGGCTACTGCATTAGTCACGTGACTCTTCGTCATAGAACCTACATAAACAAACCACAACCCAACTCACCCTCACTCTGCTCCTATACTTGGTTCAGCACGTGTGTGTGTCGTCGTCATCAGTTTACTTTCGTTCAATATGAAGCGTACAGGTAGCACCAACAGCAGCGACAGTGCCAGTGGCAGTAGCAGCAAACGATGCCGTCTAAAGTTCAATTACTGGCTAAGAACACTTTCTGTGTTCCGATATCTGCATCCTTTACCTCAGTGTATGCGTGTTATATCTATACAGAATGCTTCTTGGCTCTGAGCACGATGGGACTTAACGTCTATGGTCATCAGTCCCCTAGAACTTAGAACTACTCAAACCTAACTAACCTATGGACATCACACAACACCCAGCCATCACGAGGCAGAGAAAATCCCTGACCCCGCCGGGAATCGAACCCGGGAACCTAGGCGTGGGAAGCGAGAACGCTACCGCACGACCACGATATGCGGGCAGAATGCTTCTTCCTTTAACAGATTTTGTGCGTGTGTGTGTGTGTGTGTGTGTGTGTGTGTGTGTGTGTGTTCAGTGTCTCTATGTTATATCTATTTTGGACCACTCTCTGTACAGATTGCTACGTCTTTTAACGGATTGTATGAGTTTGTGTGTCTACGTGTTCTGTGTCTCTATGTTATATCTGTTTTGGACCACTCTCTATACAGATTGCTACGTCTTATAACGGATTTTATGTGTTTGTGTGTCTAAATGTTCTGTGTCTCTATGCTATATCTGTTTTGGATCGGTCTCTATACAGATTGCTACGTCTTTTAACGGATTGTATGTGTTTGTGTGTCTGTGTGTCCTATGTCTGTATGTTATATCTGTATTGGACCGCTGACTGTTGCACCCTTTAAACTCGATATTATCCTCGGTCTTTTCCATCTTTTTAGATTACACCCTGCAAATGCTGGAAGAGCTTGATCAACAGCTGGAGTTCGAGAGGGCTCAAGCACACCTCAAATGTAAGTACATTTGTAATAAAAACTTACTTCTTAAATCAAATAATTTCCTATAATAATTCTTTTCTTTTCCTTCTAGATGATGATCATTCCACCCAAAGGGGGTTGTGCACCGAAGACGGCATTCAAGGCGGGGGTGAAATGGCGGCCGCTGCAGAAAGACGCCAAATTATCGATCCTTTAGAGGAGGAGCTCGATCTGCCTGAGTGGGTGGGACACCTGACTGAATATGGCAATCAGTTGCTCAAACCATAGAGCCAGAACAGAGAAGGTGAATAGTTTTGAACATTATGATTATATCAAATAATTACCACTATTTAGTGTTATTATTTACTATCATTAAAGTTATATTTTTCTTACAGGTATATAACACGGTGTGTGACGTATCCTAGAGTGGTGGTCGCGGGGCCGGGAATCGGGGCACACAGCCACAGAGACATGCTCCGCCACGTCGCGAGAGGCAGCAGCAGAAGCCAAAGCGCCTTCCCCAGACCCTCTGGACAACACAGTCGGCAGTAGAGGAAGAACACCAGGTGCAACTGTCTCCCCGTAGCTGGGGTTTCGCACCCCAGGGCCCGTCGCCGCAGCCCGGTTGCTCCAGCCGGCAATCACCGACTCCACCTCCTCCTCCTCAACCAGCTCACCCCCGCCGCCAACGCAAGGTTCGCGTGCTCGTCCGCATATCCCTCCCTGTAGATGATGCGCCATCGCCAGCCCCATCTTCGACCGGCTGGATCCCTAGTTGTAGTACCAATAGTAATAGTGATTATCCCGTGGCTAGCGGTAGTACTCTCCGCCGTCCTATTGATAGTGAATTGGGTCAGAATAATGGCGTAATGACCCCCCTAGAATACTAGGGCTTTTGAGGAGCGCGTCTCTTTCACTAATATTGAGAATCCTGGAGGGAGGTACCGAGACCCTGTCGGGTTTTTAGAGGCATGCCTCCCTCACCTGGAGACCGAGCTCCTCAAAGTCCTAGAAGATCAGAGATTTAACGCCATTAAGTGCAGTGCTGCGAATTGAGTTACCCCCTAAACATCAAGTTGACGCAGAGACAATGACTTTGCACTGTATATGGGGTGACAATGGCGTTATTTCTCGGAGCACATCCATTGCTGAATGATATTGAGAATCCACCTTGAGCACTATTATGGCTCGATTTTCGGAGATGGAAGTACATGGGTCTGCTAAAGTACTCAGCTATATACCACACCTCGACATCCATATACATGTCTATGATCCAATAAATGGAGCGTCCAGTTATATTAAATTTACTAAGGATAATGAGAAGAAGTGGGCATGCATTAATGTCCAAAATACAAAAGATCAAACTTGTTTTGCATGGTCAGTCCTGGCTTGTGAGAGAAATTACAATTACAAAGATCACGCTAGACGTCCAGGCAGTTAAAAAGTCAATGATATTACAAGACAGTATAACTTTGGTAGTATAGAGTTCCCTACAAAGATCCAGGACATACATAAATTTGAATACTGGAGTATCGGTTCACGTTTATGGCCTGGAGAAGAATAAGAACGACAAGTCAGATGAGCAAGACAAGCACACAGCAGTCGGTCCCCTCCATTTCTCAAAATTCGCAGGTGAGCGAGAGTTGCATGTTAACATGCTGCTCTTCTCTGAAGGTGATAATTATCACTACGTCTGGATCAAAGCCATGTGCCGACTTCTTTCTTCCCAACTATCAAAAAATTGCTATAAAAGCGTATTTGTTTAAAGTATTTGAATTATTTTTCATCTGAATGGTTATTAGCGATACATCTATTAGATTGTGCTTCCAAGGACGCGATACGTGTGATTATGCTCACTGAGGAAAATAACTTCATTAAATTTCAAAATGCTCACCACCAGCAACGTCGTCCTTTTGTAGTGTACGTCGGGAATGTCTGTTGGCTCCTATTACTCATTGTGAAGGGAACCCCTTAGCCTCACACACATACTTCACACAAAAACACGTACTTTCAGCGGCAGCGTTCCAAGTTTATGTGGATATAATTCTAAACATAACCGCTACCAGTCTTATGTAGGAAACGATCCCGCGGCTTGGCTTCTCACTGAGTTTGAAAAACTTTCATGGGAAGATGATCGGCTCTACAGCACCAACATTCCCATGAGCAAATCAAAGAAAGATAATGAAATGTATGTAAAGGCGGTTAATTGTCATATTCGCGGACTAGCCTTAGATAGAAAAGTGTGTGACCATATACTCTCTGGACTCCGCCTTTTATTACACAGCACCTGGGTTGTCCTGGGATGCTATGCTCAAACAAATGGGCCTCAGCGCTGAACTTTTGACCGATGCTCCAATGCTCTCTATTTTCTGAGCGAGGGATCCGTGGGGGACTTTGTCAATGTGTTCACAGGCGCTCCAAGGCAAATAACCCGAAGATGGGTGTCGAGTTCAACGCATCCGTTGATTGTAGTTACATTTTGTACTTGGGTTTGAACAACTTATATGGGCACACCAGCCACTGCTGGTTGGTGGGTGTCGATGGGTTCCGGAAAACGAATTGAAGGGGTTAGGTGGACAAATAATGGGTCTTTCGCCCGATTCTGATGTAGGGTATGTGCTTGAGGCAGAAATCGCATACCCTAATAATTTGCACGGAGAGACAAGTGACTTGCCGTTATGTCCAGAGCAACAAATTCCTCGAGGAAGCACCATCCCTAAACTGTTGGCTACTGTTGGAGATAAGCAGAGGTACATTATACATTATCGTAACCTCGAGCAGTACATCACATTAGGGTTGAAGCTTGTTAGAATCACCTGGGCAATCTCCTTCAAGCAATCCCCCTGGTTGAAGGAGTATATTGAACTAAATACAGCAAAGAAGGCGGCTGCGAGTAATTATTTTGAAAAAGACTTTTATAAATTAATGACTAATTCATTTTTCGGGAAAACTATGCAGAATGCACGAAATGAACGCGATATTTTGATTAGAAGCGAATGGAGAGGGCGTTATGGCGTGAGAAAGTGTATAGCCAGGCCAAATTTTAAGTGTGCTACCATCTTCAATGAAAACTTTGTTGCTTTGGAGATGTCGAAGACTGCAGTAGAGTTTATGAAACCTATCTATTTGGGGATGTGCATACTGGATATTTCGAAATTCTACATGTACCAATTCCACTACGAGTTTGTGAAACCTTATTTCGGAGAACCAAAGTTACTTTATATGGATACAGACAGCTTTATCTACTGGATCAGGAACTGCGATCCATATGAAGTAATTAAGTGCAATGGTAAAGAATTCGACACATCTTATGGGGTCGATAATCCTTACGGTATTGTTCCTCAGAACAAGAAGGTTATCGGTCTCGTAAAAGACGAGTCGAATGGTTTACCGATTGTAGAGTTTGTGGGATTGTGGTCCAAAATGTATGCATATCGTGCAGTAGACGGGGGCATGAGAGGTGGGCAAAGGGTGTTAGACGTGCGGCATCTTGTGCTCATACGGTTGAAGACTAGTTGCAGTGTCTGTATGGTCGCAGAGTTCAAGGCGCTCACCCACACATGGTTCAGCAAATTAGCCTTCATTCTGTTTAGAGCAGTCTATTACAATGACTGGTGAAAGCTCTTTGAATTTACGTGGACTGAGTAGACACCCCCCTCCATCTCCCTCAGCACTTTCATAGTAAGAAGGGCGAAACCTTGCATACGTGTCATACGCAAGGCTGTATACATTTTTGTTCCACTGCAGATGAATATTGTCACATGGGTAGAATTCTGAAATGAGGTAGACTTTGGCAATACTTAACTTGCGTTTATCGAACACAGTTGAATCATGTGCTGAATTACCTCTTCTATCAGTCTGAAACGCAAGTATGATGGATCTTGATGTCTCTACATGGCTGGACGTTTTAATAGCACATGTTCGTCTGCTCGCTGTCGGTAACACAGGGTACTCGAAAATTTCCCATGAGCGAAATGTCAGTGACAGAAATGTACCTGAATTCAGGATTTTTAAAAGCTTCAAATGCTCCTCGTTGGGTACAATGATGTTAGGCACTTTCCATATTATCATGTTGATTGTGATCATATTCTCCTCTTCAACTCCTTGAATGCTAGAGTTATTGTCCGTTGAACTCCGCGCCAGAATGAGCTCTTGTTTAGCGTTAATAATAAACTGCCTCATGTCCTCAAAGTATCCCATAATCGTTTTTTGGGGTATGCATGCTGTAAATCGCTGGTACTCTGCAACTGTTCTATCCTCTGGATCGTCTATGAGCCATCATGCATTTTCTCAAATGGTTCAAATGCCTCTGAGCACTATCGGACTTAATGTCTGAGGTCAAGGTCATCAGCCCCCAAGAGCTTAGAACTACTTAAACCTAGCTAACCTAAGGACATCATACACATTCAAGCCCGAGGCAGGATTAGAACCTACGACCATAGCAGTTGCGTGGTTCCGGACTGAAGCGCCTAGAACCGCTCTGTCATCGCGGTCGACCTGCATTTTCTATGCAAATCTGCCAGTGATGCCGAGACTAATGTTTTAAGGGTTGATGTTATGCCTACATTGCGTGTATGGTCGATCTCAGAGCTATTGAGTTCATAGTGTATCTCTTGGAAGAGGAATGCTAAAGCGTTATGTGTCAGATTGTATCCCACTGTATTGCTGCTGTCAGTTTTATTGAATGACTCCTCTAGATATAGGAAACTCTTGCACGGTGCTGGATGACAATCCTGATTTCATCATTCTTGTTAAACGTAGTTGAAGCGTAAGGTTTATGAAAGAAGTATTCCTGACGTATAATTCTCTCATCATAAATTAAGGTCTGTATTTGTGAGTGGTTGGTCTGGGAGGACCGCTAATGTTATTTTTTTTAATTTATGAATAAACGAAGCCATTTCCTGTACGGTTTCAAGTATAGTCCTTTTCCGATGGCTGCGGCTTCCATCATGCGGTTATGTCTTCTCTGCGCTAGGGAGTATTGCGCGTTCTTGACTGTTCCAGCAATAGCTGCAGCACCACCGACGGGTGACCCTACCGCCGAAAGCGCGGAGAGGGCCGGGATGAGAAAAGGAATAAAACGGCTGGATGCCTTGGGTATTGGTAGAACTCGAGTTGCTTTAAGCGATCCTCTTCTTCTTCGGGCATCTTTCGATTCATTGCGTTTTTAGCTGCATACAACGCTGTCAGGATACAGTTCTTCAAACAGCCCTTCTTGTTCTTGTTCTTCTTCATGTTTAGTGTAAAACGTGCATCGTTCATAACTCGCTTGAAATTCATCACTCCTAAACCCAACTTGATTTTTCCACGCATTGTTTTATCAACGGCAAATGCTGCGATGCGTTGACCTATAACACTATCCTTTCTTCTCCGTATTGCCTTAGCCTTATCAGCTGAAATCCTATTTGCAATGACGACTTGATAGTTCTTTATTTGGTGCGTATGCAATGTCGTGTTCCATAGACGCTTCGTCGAGCTGATTGACTCCTTTATCGCCTCACGCCAGGTGTTTCTGAAGCTTTGTCCCTGCAACAGTAGTTATACTCAGGGATGTGTAATTCCACAGGCAGTTTGCCTACAACACCACCGACTTCTCTAATATGTCTTCTAGCGCGCATGTTACGCTACTGTGGTGGTTGTGGGCAGTGCAATTCCATTAAATAGAAAAACGCCTGCATCAATCCAACTGTTTTGTGTAGCAGGAAAACCAAGCCATTTGATTAGTGCCTTATTTCCCCGACGTCTTATGACTCCCTCCACGAGAAAAACATTTGGTTCTGAGCTTTTCTGCATCTCCTCAGTGTAGAAGGAGCCCGCAATTTCTTCAATTTTACTGTCCTTCAATATGTAATATATATTCGTTCGTTGCACCTTTGAAACTGTAAATATCTCAGTTGACCAGTTCGGTAGGTATGATTTCTCAAATGCCGTCTTGTGTTTTGAGATAAGCACTAAGTCACCTACATTAAATTTCTGTTTGCGTGGATCCAGCATCTTAATGCTATAGTACACGGTATCCATGAGTCCATTATCATGAACATCGATTGGTCTCATTTTTATTGTGCTATGTTTGGTTCTATTATATTGAGCAATTATTTCTGGGAGGATATCTGTCCATTTGTATAAGCCGCGAAGGTTAAAACGCATCCACATTCGACCTATTATTGTTGTGTTCAGGCGCTCCACGATGATCGCCTTCGGGTGAGTGAATGTCGAATAGTGACTGCATCACTGTCTTGCAGTACCTATTTTAGGACTCCCCATCATGATTGTTTTGGAGATTGTCTGGGTATCGATTCGTTCCAATCTGTAGCAAATGCTCAAAACCATCAGCGACATTTCGACGGGTTTTTGTTTTGACGGTTAATTCCCAGGCAAATTTAGAGTATGTATCAATAACCATTAGAATGTATTTCAGACCATTATTCTCTTGAGAATATTGCCGCATATCTACATCAGCTTGCCACAAGTCATCCAACCCTTTAATCATGACATGCCTGCGAGGGTATGTTTTGAGTGCTGGCCTGTGCAGTTCTCGAACTACAGTCTCCATACTCATTCGATGATACCTCTCTCTCGAAGCTCCGAGATTATCGAAACAACCTTATTGGAATGAGCAGTATTACCTACAGTATCTGATGCCATGAGCAACCGTAGTCGATCTATTAGTTCGTTGGGGTCGTCATAATATGTATACTGAGGGACTGTTCAGTGCTTTATGCTCAATGTCAATACCATCACCTCTGCTGCCACCGTTGTTGTTGTTTTCGCCTTAAAATATTGGCTTTATAATGGTTTTATATTTCTTGTTGCTCAGGCTTTTCGTGATCTTGTGTACATGAGTCATGTGCAGTATTCCACAGTACGTGTCCCTATCATTAACTGAATAATTTATGGGTTTTTTGGTAAGTCTTAGGGAAATAAGATTCATTAAACCGGGTGTTCTGTCAAACCGTCTATCACCGGTCTGCATTTTCTCTTCAGCTACAGTTATGGGATGCGCACCCGACATGTGAGGTCTTCCCCTGCTAACGCCGAATGTTCAATCTGTCTGACCTGGAGTGTGACGAATAATGAATTCATCAATTGCAAACACCCTCGTTATCGTGTGTATTTGCTTTTGCTGAGAGCTGTCGGAGAGATTCATTAACCGTCTTAAAAGTCTCTCTCAGTGTTTGCTGCCGATCCATATACCCTAACCTCAACCGCCGTAATTTCTCAAGAACTACTTTACGCGCTTGAATCACTTTCTGCTTCATTGACATCTTAGCGCATACTAATCAGACATCTCCGCGGCGTGAGGCTTTATATATCCAGTCATTTTCTTCCTCCTCTTACTATGATCCTGATCACCTTCCTCAACAACAAGGAAGTCTGCATCTATTTTCCCCTGAATAGCATCGATCTTTTCAGTTAAGTCGGCTACTTTCTTACTGACTTGCTTCACTAACTCATTTAACGCATTTGCCATTCTCAGAAGAGTCTGGTAATACGCCTCTAGTTCCCTGTTCATACGTGCAACTTTGTGGGCCATAGCTTGAATTTTCGCATCCAAGTACAAGCGAATGTTCTGTTTGTGTACACCCATTCTCTCGGGTTGAGATGCAAACATACGCGCGAATTTGCCCATGGTATAGCGTAGACTGATGTACTAACCTCTCCTACGGTGCTATATATGCAAAAACTCTTGAAAGTTTCGCCTGTACCTACCATCGCTCAGTTTTCTTATTTTAACAATAACGAGAAACCTTTACTGTGAATGGTTCCAGCAACCTGCACATATCTTTACAAAATCATTGAATGACATGTCCGTTCCGACATGTGCTTGGTAAATGTGTTTTAAATTCAGGTTGTCTTGTTTGAAGGCTGCAATGAGATTTGCGTTATCCCTAACAAGCTGTTTGGGGATTCTGGAATATGTTTGACTTACATAAAATACATCGGCACTCGTATGATGACTGAAAGAGAAATATTTTCGAATTTGGTCTCGGTTTTCCATGGCAACATCGTCAAATATGAAGACTGTGTTTGGCTTTGCTTTTTCAGGTGAGGGATATCACCGCTTTCATTGAATGTCATGTATGTAATACCATCTACACCGCGCAATATCTCTTGCAATATCTGATACTAGGGTTGAAATAGTGTTTTCGAGAATACACAAACGTCTTCAAATCGGACCCCATCTACATGTGTTACCAGAGTAACCAGGATATTAGTCTTCCCGCAATTGTATGGGCCTACAATAATTGTTCGTATATTATCGGGAAGGGGAATTCTGTTCTTCTTGTTGTTCTTCTACAGGGCGTTATTTGAATCTTCACAGGACCAGTCACCGACAACAAAGTCCTTGGGTCGAGGATGCTTCACCCAGCCTGCCATTATACTAAATGCGCCAGATAGAGACATGTAGTTGGCCTATGCAGGGTGGTTTATTAATCGTGACCGAGCCAAATACCTCACGAAGTAAGCGTCAAACGAAAAAACTACAAAGAACGAAACTTGTCTAACTTGAAGGGGGAAACCAGATGGCGCAAAGGTTGGCCCGCTAGATGGTGCTGCCATAGGTCAAATGGATATCAACTGCGTTTTTTTTAATAGGAACCCCCATTTTTTATTAAATATTCGTGTAGTGCGTAAAGAAATATGAGTCTTTTAGTTGAACCACTTTTTTTCGCTGTTTGATAGATAGCGCTGTAATAGTCACAAACGTATAAGTACGTGGTATCACGTAACATTCCGCCAGTGCGGACGGTATTTGCTTTGTGATACATTACCCGTGTTAAAATGGACCGTTTGCCAATTGCGGGAAAGGTCGATATCGTGGTGATCTGTGTCTATTGTGATCAAAATGCCCAACGGGCGTGTGCTATGTAGGCTGCTCGGTATCCTGTATGACATCATCCAAATGTCTGGACCATTCGCCGGATAGTTGCGTTATTTAGGGGAAACAGGAAGTGTTCAGCCACATGTGAAACCTCAATCACGACCTGCAACAAATGATGATGCCCAAGTAGGCGTTTTAGCTGCTGTCGCAGCTAATCCGCACATCAGTAGCAGACAAATTGCGCGAGAATCGGGAATCTCAAAAACGTCGATGTTGAGAATGCTACATCAAGATCGATGGCACCTGTACCATATTTGCGAAACATTATAGAGAAGATAGTAAAATGGATGCACGGTTCAGCCATATGACAGGCGAAACATATGTCTGGAATATCAGTGCATCCAAAAAACAGTTTTGCATCACTCCAGTTCTCAGAACTCCTGACGATAGACGTTGACTGTGGATATTGTAGCACAGACACAGTCCCTCTCACTGTTTAGAAATGTCACTAAACTCGCCCAAAGATGTAGACAATAACTTTAATTATAATGAGAAAGTGGAATGAAATAAAACACAAACAAGGTTTGAGATTAGAAATAAATTATTTATTTAAAAGTCCTACATTGGATGTAATATTTCAGGACTATCATTAGAATATTGATGTATCTTCTTCGAACCCGTACAATATTTATCAAATAATGCTTTTTGGTGGGCAATAAATTCAGCGCTTATCTCACTCAAACCAATAGGTCACACACAGTACTCTGGTTTTTGACACACGCATTTCACCTATTGTCTTCAGGTTTAGCGGTCATGTGTAAACAAGGGTGTTGCTTAAGATCGTCAATATGTATACTATGTGCACGTGGGCAGTTTACAACATCATTGTATGCAGAGTCTATTCTAGGCAACCAACGATTCAGTCTCTCCAGCGCAAGACGTATGGCAGAATCTAGATCGTATAACTTCATAACTGACGGATGTATTAGATAAACACAGTTGTAACCTGATTTCACACATAAGGCGCAGTCATCATACACCGTTGTAATAGAAAGTGTCGCATCAGTAAGGCGAATGTCTGGGAGAGATTGAGTTGGATAATATTCGGTGGTCATCTGCTGATTGATGTAGCGCTCTGCACCACACATTTCATCCCATTCGAACTCGGAAATTGGCACTTTAACACATTTGGATACATTTTCAGTCTCCATTCTAGTATGCAACCCCCAAACATGATGTGCCGCTATAGCAATGTTCACACGTTTGGATCCACTGGGAGTTAAATTGTATGTTGAGGTGAAAAGCGTGGCTGCACTCGACGTCTTCTTCGTATCTCTCTGGGTGCGCTATCACATTAATGTTCTGGGGGGATGAGCCATATGTTGGCGCCCAGTTGTTGTTGTTTAACACCACCAGCGGGATCATCTGATGTGTCGTGCGCAGGTCGTGTATCCTCATCACACAAGTCGATGAGCGGTACGGAGAGCAGCAGCTCCAACAAGTGGGCTATGTGCACTACGGGGTCCCACAATGCCGCTACTGGTTCAGATGTGCGGGGGCTGTTGCTGTAGGTCTTGATGAGACGGCTGGCGAGGCTGATGCAGGTCCAGACATGTCAGCGGAGCTAGACATGTTGGCGCTCGACCCTGTTGAACAAAGACGAGGAAGCAATAGATATGGGCCAGTATGTGAACTTTGAAAATTAATAATAGTAATAAAGCTAACCAGAGAGAGAATAATGTGATGTGCGATACTTACTTTTCCGTTTAATCCTGTTCTGCATGACTGTGCTGGAGTTCGACTGCTATTGGCACTTCACGGTTCTACTTCTCCCGCTGACTCACTGAACGAGACTGAGGCCCCAGAGCTGCTGAGTTTCACCTATATCTCCTACAATTACGTCATCAGATATTTCAATTCTATTGGCTGAAGTCGAACATGTGACTCGATTAAGGGCTCCTATTGACTCCCGCCATTTCCCCCACCCCAGAACGTCATCAGCTGACTTCGTGACAGCACCCTCTGGTGGTGGCGATATGAATTAGACCCACGCCACATGGTGGATGCAGTGTATACGACCATCTTGAATAGCAGTACTTGCGTCATCACCTGACGTCACAGTAGCACTCTCTGGTGGCGACGATATGAACTAAGACAGTTGGGCTCTGGCCCTCTTGGTGGACACACTGGGTGCCCCTATCTTGGATAACGGTACTTGTGTCATCACCTGACGACATGAGAGCACCCTCTGGTGGCGACGAACTGAACTAAGTCAGTTGGAGTCCACACCCAGTGGCGAACACACCTGTTTGAAATTGGTTAAATAATAAAGACAAGTCCTTTTTTTCCAACGAATCCTTAGGTGGATGAGTCGACTGAGGTTAGTGCAAGTGTCCTTACTTTCGCGCCAGCAGCGAAACCCCAAGTGAACTATCTTCCAACCAAATTGAGAGTTGGCGCCAGTACGTAGGAGAAATAAGCGGTCGGGTGACTTACGTTAGTGGAGGTAGGCCAAGTGAAATATCTTCCCGCCATTTTAGATAATAGAGGTGTGGTGCATTATCCTGTTCACACCATTTTTCTGGCTGGTGGGGGGCGTGACACTTTCCCGCGAAAATTCAAACGTCCCGCCATCTTGAATGATGTCATGCCCACCATCTTGGATGATGTCATGTAATGTTGCCACGTCTACACGACGCCATCCTGGATTACGTCATCGCCGCCATCTTGGACATATCTGGCAACAATGCAGAGTGGCCTGAAACATACACTGTCCCAATACTTTCACATACTGCGTGTGGTAAATTTTGTGTTAGAATTAATAGTAATTTTTCCTTTTTAACTGGATCATGGAGATAAGCATTGTCATTCCAGTATTTTTGCATGTACTCTTACATACTACCATGATGTCTTACATAGTTCTCTGGCGTAAGAATATTTGATTTTATGTCCCACTGTTTTTGTCGAAACCACAATATACATACATCAAAAAAGGTTTTACATCACCTCAATTCCGAGAGATCCGGAACCTGTTCAGAAAATTGGAACAAAGATCAACATAAACATCAATTCTACCCTTTTTATTGCTCATGAAAACCACACATTGCATGTTGTACCACCAGACAGCGAGACCTTCAGAGTTGGTGGTCCAGATTGCTGTACACACCGGTACCTTTAATACCCAGTAGCATGTTCTCTTGCATTGATGCATGCCTGTATTCCTCGTGGCATACTATCCACACGTTTATCAAGGCACTGTTGGTCCAGATTGTCTCACTTCTCAACGGCGATTCGGCGTAGATCCCTCAGAGTCGTCGGTGGGTCAAGTCGTCAATAAACAGCCCTTTTCAATCTATCCCAGACATGTTCGACAGGATTCATGTCTGGAGAACATGCTGGTCACTCTAGCCGAGCGATGTCATTATCCTGATGTGCAGTATGGGGGCACTAATTGTCATCTATGAAGACGGATGCCTCACCAATATGCTGCCGATATGATTCCACTGTCCGCAGCTCGTGGTCTCGCGGTAGCGTTCTCGCTTCCCGAGCACGGGGTCCCGGGTTCGATTCCCGGCGGGGTGTTTGTGTCGTCTTCATCATCATCATCAATCATCCCCATTACGGTCGGAGGAAGGCAATGGCAAACCACCTCCACTAGGACCTTGCCTAGTATGGCGGCGCGGGTCTCCCGCATCGCTCCCCTACGCTCGGTAAACGGAGTATGGGACTCATCATCATCATCATCATGATTCCACTATCAGTCGGAGGATGGCATTCATGTGTAGTAAAGCCGTTACGGTGCCTTCCATGATCACCAGCGGTGTGCGTCGCCCCCACGTAATGCCACTGTAAAACAGCAGGGAACCTCAACCTTGCTGCACTCGCTGGACAGCGTGTCTAAAATGTTCAGCCTGACTGGGTTGCCTCCAAACACGTCTCCGACGATTGTCTAGTTGAAGGCATATGTGGCACTCATTGGTGTAGAGAACGTGATGCCAATCGTGAGCGGTCCAGTGTCGTGGTTGCAAAGATGGACCTCGCCATGGACGTCTGGAGTGAACTTGCGCATCATACAGCCTATTGCGCACAGTTTGAGTCACAACACGACGTTCCTGTGGCTACACGAAAAGCATTATTCAACATGGTGGCGTTGCTGTCAGGATTCCTCCGAGCCATAATCCATAGGTAGCGGTCATTCACTGCAGCAGTAGCCGTTGTGCGGCCTGAGCGAGGCATGTCATCTACAGTTCCTGTCTGTGTATCTTCTCCATGTCTGAAAAACATCGCTTTGTTGCACAACGACATGCCTGGACACTTCCCTTGTTGAGAGCCCTTCCTGGCACAAAGTAACAAGTATTGACAGTCTAGACATGGTTGAACTACAGGCAGCACGAGCCGTGTACTTCCTTCCTGGTGGAATGACTGGAACTGATTGGCCATCAGAGCCCCTTGTAGCGGGACTTTGAATTTCGCCGCGCTACACTCATTCCTTCAGATATAAATTATACCGTCGCAGTGGTATGAGCGCTCGACAGCAGAGAAAATTTGTAAGAAAATGAAGGTACTAAAATTGCAACTCTTTTTGTTATCTATCAGTCTTTTGTCTCTGGAGAGCGGAAGCTTATCTTACTTATTAGCTAGTCTTGGTCGGATTAAGATGAAAAACAACTTATTGATGTGCAGACGTAGTGTGGAAATTTGTATGAAATTCAGAGGATGGAACCAGCAACATAAAATACATTGCATTTAATATCAAGACGATTTTGATTTGTATAGATTAGTGGTTCCTGGACGATTGCAAGATTTCGGAGCAGCTACTACTTTTCACGCAGAAATGAAGGAGGAGATTTTTGAAGACCTGGACGCTGCACGAAGGAAAACATGTTAACATGGTAAAGGATGAACTCATATCTTCGCCATTTCCCCCTGTTAATCACATTCTGTTATTGTCTGTTCTTTTTCAAATAATTTTTGTGGTGGAAATTGGTTTGACTTTTGCTCAGAAACGCCACAAGGACCACCACAACAAGAGCTTTTCCGAATCACGAAGTCCGATAACTTTTACTGTAATACGAAGTCCAATTTGCATTTCATTCTTTCCCTTTTTCACGGCCATTAACGATTTTAAAACCCCCTTTTTATTCACCATTTCTTCCCACATTTTCAATCTCTTTCTTTTCTTATCTTCTCCTTTTCTTCTTTTTAACCACTACAATTGGCTACCGCGACAGGACGTTGTTAAATTTTCGGATGTGTCGTTTTTGAGCAAATTTGAAACTTTAATTTGTATTTTTTTTCCAACGGAGAATAACCAAAAATTTTGAAGTTTAAAGGGTAACTAAAAGACCAACTTTATTTTACCTAAGCAAATGATTATGCAACAATATTGTAAAGAATTTTTGTAACTAATTCAATCTGTTTTTCTTTGCATGGTAGATATTGATGCAAAACTGTTATTTTGAGACCTTTTGGTGATTATCTGATGAAGATGAATTAAGAAAAATCCATATTTTGACGAATACGATTTACGCTGAAGTGGTTGACCAGCCGCTGCTGTACAGTAAATTTAATGGTGAGTCACATAATTATGTTTCATTCAAACATTCAGTAGCCAACTACAGAATTCATTTTTCCCTTTCCACACATCCTGTAGTATTTTCTAGATTTTTCCAAAATTATCTATCTCTGTTGTAGTTTATGGTAATTATAGTATTGTTGCAGCATATGAAGATCGTGAATTTGATCGCCAAACAGTCATTTGTTACGAAGAATTTTGCCCGCCCTGCTGCATCTTTCTCAAACCATTGTTGCAATAGAGCAATCATTTACATTGACGAGAAAATATTTCAACCTAAATTTGAGTCAAATCTTTATTTATCAGACTTATATTATTCCCTTTTTGACTTACGATTATACATCATATTACAATGGAACGCGCTAAGTTCGAGATAGTTTCGCCAGATGAGTTAAGTGAACTAGATTCATCGTTCAACCAACAAGAAAGTCCGCGTTTCCCTCAATGGACGAGTTCACAGATCAATGCAATGCTTTTGCCTCAAACTCGCAACATTAGTGATAATACACAGATGGCGACGAAATGTGGAATGGACGCGAGACTAGACCGTCAGCGCCATTGTTAACATCAATGTCAGAACCGAATATGAGGCAAACGAGACGTTAGTCAGAAAATTGACGTATTAAACCATACTATGACCGAAAATTTTAAACGAACGACAAAACAGGTGACAGAATTATATACCACCACTCAACAGTTCAGCCAGCGATTTGAGACATTGTTCGATCGAGTCACTAAACAGGAAGAAACTTTGGTTACATTCACACATGAAACAAAAAACAATATCACCCGATGTGAGAAACAGTTAACTCAAATAGTTAATGTGCAGCAGGAAGTGAACACCCGTGTGGAAGAGTTAGCTCAGGCCCACACTTCAGCTAGCTCCACCCAAGACAAGCTGACTGAAGAAGTGGGAAATATTACCCAACAGTTCACAGTGGTAGTTCTTGAACAAATCCACCTCAAAGAAAAGATAGAAAAATTAGAAGACCGAGCAGACCTCGCGTCACTAAACATGGCCGAAAGAATCGTACATGAATGTAAATTGTGTGACGACTATCTGGACAAAAAACTTAAAACAATTGCACAGGACATACTTTCAAAAACAAAGACACATTTTAAAGACGAGACAAAACACACAGAAGACGAAGTGACAAAATTACGAGACAATGCTGTGCCGTGTTTGGTGATTGGTGCAAACGCATCGTCAGGGAACGACAGAACAGCTAAAACCATGGCTAATGACACAGGCAGAGCACCTATTGTGGAATCACCCATTTACAATCAAAATTACAATGTGCCGCTTTCTTTTCCACCAAACGAGCAATATTACGGTACAACACCTAGAGTAGCAAGTGACATAAACCACATCAGTACGTTCATGCCAACAGGCATGGCCGATGACACGTTTGTAAGGCATGGGTATTTCCAGACATTTTCCAGTGAGGACAAGCACAAAGTCAACCCTATTGTGTTTATCAGATCATTTGACGGTGTTTTTCCATGTAGTTGGTCAGAAGTTGATAAAATCAGATACGTCACCAATCTCATGACAGGACGAGCAGCTAAGTGGGGTGCCGCTATGAAACGGCGGTGCCTTACGTTTGAACAGTTCGAACAAGCCTTTCTGGATGAATTCTGGTCCGAGAATGAGCAACAGAGTCTAAGGAGATAAGTGTGCAACCCCGAGACCTATGACCCTAAAAAAGAGACATTGAGACAATACTTTGAGAGGTACCTAGACAAGACACTGTTCTGGTCCAAACCAGCCGACTTGCCAGCGATAATTGACACTTTAGAGAGCCACTTAGCCTTTCCATACCGAGACAGATTAATACGAGTACCGGAGAATGACATTAAGACTTTCTTAAACTTCGAGGCGATTCACGCCATTCAAATTTTACTCATCAGCACCCTCCCCAAAGGAACCGTAGTGACGGTGGATGGTGGAACCACCCGTCCGCGCAGCGACACAATACGATGCCTGCGCGCGAAACATACTCAAATAGAAACGTGTATGACGGTGGGAACAACCGCAAAAATTCGTGGAATAATAATAAAAATAATTATCACTCACATCAAAATGGTAACTACATGCAAAATGAAAATCACAGACAGTACAACAACAACCGCAATAGGAGACGTGTGAATAACCGGTACAACCCGGGCTACTTTGACAGGAACATGCCATATAACAGACATAATTACCACCAAAACAACAACAATCCCAACAATCACCGACAGAATATGTGGAACACACAAAATTCGCGCATGACAAATCGGAACCCTCCACGGAATCCGCCGCCGTTCCCAATACAGTTATGCACTCCCCGCCACGCAGTAGCAATAACAATTGCGGCGCGCCATCAGCTGACGCGTGGGCGCCAACCGGCCGGAATGTAAACATAGTGGAGCTGGTCAAAGAACCCAGCCAAACACAGCAGACGACGAAAAACAGTCGACGACCGAGCTAGGCGCTCATGCTTCGGTCGTGAGGGGTTGTAAGAGCGCAACGGCTGAGACGGTTTGTTTCCTCAGGTACGGTGACAAAATGACAGCACAACAGGAATTAACAAACCTATCAGGTTGATGACCTTGTTCTTTTGAGTTCACATCCCAAGTATACAAAATTAAAACAATTGAACAGAAAATGGCAGCCATTATATTCAGGTACTTTCAGAATAGCAAGCATACCTCACCAAGGTTGTTATTCCCTAGAATACCCGTTATCTCACAAGCCGAGGGGGCTGCATCCCCACAGACATTTAAACCCCTTTGTGTACAAAAACAACATAATATAATGAAAACTAATTTGAACATGAGTAAGTCGCTGTGGAAACGAGATCGTAAATATTTGTGTTGAATACATGAACATTAAGTTATACAGCCTAAGAAACAAACGTTAATTTATGGAAATTATACACTGCAGTTACACTTGTACACATAATTATGAGGAGAATGTAAACCCAGGCAAGTACACTTATCGAATGAGAGAAGATATTCATACAGGAATGAGATCTGCGCAGGTTGCATTTGTTGTTAATTGTAAATTATAAGGAGAATCAACAATTAGTTAGTTATTTCAAGGCACTCTAATGACAGGAGGTAATAGCTATTGAGATCAGTAGTGACATAGGTATGTAGCAGAATGAACGAGGATGTAAGAATGAATGATCAGTATGAGTTAATATTTAAGCTCATATAAGAAGGCAAGTTACTGTGAAGTAGTTGATGGAGACAAGAGATTATTTGAGGAAAATATTATTGGAGTTTTATGAGCATGGAAGTGCCAGATGGCCCCACGTATGTGATATATTAATGTTTGATGAGGAATATGTTTAATGTGAATAAGAGAAATATGTGAGTAAGGAATGAGTGAGAATTTTTTGGTAATATTGTGCTACATAGGGAAGTGAGAAAATATTCTACATCTTTAAGATTACATAAGAATTTCACTTTGAAAGAAAACATTTGTGATGAGTTAGAACACGTGAGTACAAGAAGTTAAATGTGAATCTATTTTCAGTGCCCTTGAAAATGAACGAATGCAAGAAAAGCAGAGTGAACATAACGATGATTACAGCTGTTGAAAGAAGTGTAATAACAATGTAACTTGGAAACACATTATCTTCAATTTATTTTAGAAGCGTAACTTAGTAACCTTTCGTTAAGTTTTGTTAAGCCACTGTGTGGAAGAAAACATTTATAGTTCGTGTTCAGACAGGAGAATGATATTTTAAGGAACTTAAGTCGAAATTTAGTTTTTACACCGCCCTCATGTGAATACATTTGTATTAAAAAAATATCAAAGTGAAATTTAGTTCCATGTTAGTCTTTATTATACTTACACACGACAGAAAACCCTGAGGAAGCAAAAGATAAGCGAGCTATTAAGGCCGTTTTACGACTCGTACAACACCTCCACTTAAGCGAACAGATGACAAAATTACATTTACCTTGAAGACAACATTTGACTTTTCAGGTAATGCAAGATAAGTGCAAAGGAGCAGTGACCACCCGTGCAGCCGACGTCGAGCAACAGACGCTGAGGAAGAGATAGTTTACTGTCAATTATAATACTATGTTCTTTATTTATGTTTTATAGAAAGAAATTATATATATATATATATATATATATATATATATATATATATATATATATATACACTCCTGGAAATGGAAAAAACAACACATTGACACCGGTGTGTGAGACCCACCATACTTGCTCCGGACACTGCGAGAGGGCTGTACAAGCAATGATCACACGCACGGCACAGCGGACACACCAGGAACCGCGATGATGGCGCTAGCTGCGCAGCTTTTGTGCACCGCCGCCGTCAGTGTCAGCCAGTTTGCAGAGGCATACGGAGCTCCATCGCAGTCTTTAACACTGGTAGCATGCCGCGGCAGCGTGGACGTGAACCGTATGTGCAGTTGACAGACTTTGAGCGAGGGCGTATAGTGGGCATGCGGGAGGCCGGGTGGACGTACCGCCGAATTGCTCAACACGTGGGGCGTGAGGTCTCCACAGTACATCGATGATGTCGCCAGTGGTCGGCGGAAGGTTCACGTGCCCGTCGACCTGGGACCGGACCGCAGCGACGCACAGATGCACGCCAAGACCGTAGGATCCTACGCAGTGCCGTAGGGGACCGCACCGCCACTTCCCAGCAAATTAGGGACACTGTTGCTAATGGGATATCGGCGAGGACCATTCGCAACCGTCTCCATGAAGCTGGGCTACGGTCCCGCACACCGTTAGGCCGTCTTCCGCTCACGCCCCAACATCGTGCAGCCCGCCTCCAGTGGTGTCGCGACAGGCGTGAATGGAGGGACGAATGGAGACGTGTCGTCTTCAGCAATGAGAGTCGCTTCTGCCTTGGTGCCAATGATGGTCGTATGCGTGTTTGGCGCCGTGCAGGTGAGCGCCACAATCAGGACTGCATACGACCGAGGCACACAGGGCCAACACCCGGCATTATGGTGTGGGGAGCGATCTCCTACACTGGCCGTACACCTCTGGTGATCGTCGAGGGGACACTGAATAGTGCACGGTACATCCAAACCGTCATCGAACCCATCGTTCTACCATTCCTATACCTATACCGGCAAGGGAACTTGCTGTTCCAACAGGACAATGCACGTCCGCATGTATCCCGTGCCACCCAACGTGCTCTAAAAGGTGTAAGTCAACTACTCTGGCCAGCAAGATCTCCGGATCTGTCCCCCATTTAGCATGTTTGGGACTGGATGAAGCGTCGTCTCACGCGGTCTGTACGTCCAGCACTAACGCTGGTCCAACTGAGACGCCAGGTGGAAATGGCATGGCAAGCCGTTCCACAGGACTACATCCAGCATCTCTACGATCGTCTCCATGGGAGAATAGCAGCCTGCATTGCTGCGAAACGTGGATATACACTGTACTAGTGGCGACATTGTGCATGCTCTGTTGCCTGTGTCTACGTGCCTGTGGTTCTGTCATTGTGATCATGTGATGTATCTGACCCCAGGAATGTGTCAATAAAGTTTCCCCTTCCTGGGACAATGAATTCACGGTGTTCTTATTTCAATTTGCAGGAGTATATATACTCCACCCTCCGTCTAATAGGGGCTGCTCACGCATGGTTGTTTACGTTTCTGGGCGGGTTCAGTGACATCTGTAAACAGAAAAAAAGGTGCTGTGTCTGCGATACGATATTCACAGTCAACTTCTATAATCAGGAGTTCTGAGAACTGGAGTGATGCAAAACTTTTTTTTCGGATGCACTGATATTCCAGAGATATGTCATATGGCTGATGCACGCATCCATTTTAGTGTCTTCTCTGTAATGTTTCTCAAATACCCCATTGAAAATGTATGGCATGGTTGCCTTGTTTGGGTTCATATTCTTGGAAATTCCCTGTACTCATCCACTGTCTACAGTTGCTTGAGACACGTTAGTAATGTTAGGATCGACTGTGCATAATGCTGTATTAATCTCTTCCCACGCAAACTTTCAATTTACTTATCCCTGTCCATTGTAGCGTTCTAAGGCTTTCTTGCGAATTTTCTCTACTTCACTGTCCACCTCATTGCACTGTCCCTGAACACCGCCAATTAATGTTTTAATCATCTCTTTGTTACTGTTGCAAGCACCCTTGTTGTTTGCAGTTTCACTATCTTGGACATGAATTTTATCATGATCCTCATTAACCAACCTTTTCATTTTTGTTCCACAATTTGTATCTAAAAATCACTAATTTCAGTTATGAGCCCATCATGTCTGATCTGAAACTCATTTAAAATTCATCATACTTTTGATTAAATATGTTAGAAAGCTCCAGTTGAATCCCATAATTAACTGTAATCTCCTTACGTTTCCTTTTTAATTTCTTGACGAAAGTTCTTAATTTCTTGCAGTATCTGAAACATTAAATAATCGCTATCAATGATCATTACTATTTTCTAACTGTCGGTGTCAAACTCTACATTGTCTTCTGATTCATGTTTCGCAGAATTTACAAATTTAAACATTTGTTCTGCGTTAACTGAAACGTTGAAATATCCTTCACTAACAATATCCCTACCGCTTTGCTCTTTACCAGATGTTTTAATAATTTTCAGCGTACTTACCATTCATTACAACTCAGCTCTATACGTAAATTAGAAATTACCTTTACGAAATAAAAATTCTTTACAGAATTGACAATGTCTGTCCTATACACTGCTAATCAACGTTGCGTGTAATTCTACACTAACCGCCACTATTGTAATTAGCTGTTGCATTCACCGTACTGCTTTGAGCATTTCTTAGACCCATCTGAAGAAGGCCTTGACTTCAGAGTCCCCATACAGCTGTTGCCATATGTAACGACTTTCCATCCATGAATATAGTTATGTATTATGCCTTTCCTATTTGGTGAGGTGTTTTGAATAAAGAATGTACGTTTATGCTGCCACAGTTTCTACTGGAAAATGACGAACATCCAACTCGACCTCGTAGAAACACTACAAAATATTCATTTGTTACTAATACTGTCAGCCGCAAAATCTGTGTAAAATGTTCTTTGTTTATCGAGCCTGCCACTAGACATCGTTGATGTCAGCGATTGTGTATGCAGTGGTACCAAGTAGTGGGACAAAAGGGACATCACCACAGTCTGCATTGTTGCCAGACTTATTCAAGATGGAGGACCTGAGATGGTGGCCATTGATGGGAAAATGCCACACTGACATCATGTTGGAAAATTCAAATTTTGGTAGAAAAGTAGGTCAGTAAGGCTACCTCAGCTAACCTAAATCCCCCCCCTTCTCCTCTACCCCCACCTCGAAACTGACAGGAAAAAGACTCAGTCTGTGCTTGGCTGCTGGACAGGATAGACGTAAATCTTTCGTATGCAGTGCGGTATATTGTTTATTTAAGCAATTTGAGTTACCGTCGATTGAGCACTACAAAGTAGCCCCATGCAGTGTGTTCGCCTTGAGGTTTTGGAGGCCAACTGACCTACTTCACATTACCACCACAGGGTGCTGTTGGCCCTCCCCATCTCCTAATCCTACTTTCCTCCTCTCCTCCCCACCCCTTTCTCTCTGCTCTCCGTCCCCTCCAAGATGGCGGCTGGGGAGAAAATGGCGGGAAATTCGTGCAGTCTGTATTGAGCTGCTGGACTTTCAGGACATCACGATAGTAAGATAATATAACTGCACAGGGCATTGTTTTAGGCAATTGTTTTAAGGATATTGTTTATATATTTCTGGAAACGCAATACATCTCGAAATTGACAATGGTGTTTAAAGAATTTAGACAATGTTAAACAACTGTAGTAATTATTTTTTATTCCATTAGTGAAATGAACCACATACTTACACTGTCACAGATCGACCCAAACATAAGTGAAAATTTTTCTTGCATGTCCTCTGTGCACCGGAGGCGCGCCCAGTGGAAGAAGTTATGTGGCACACCGGCAACCACAGGGTGGCCGCTCGAAGCACATCCTGGAATGCTGGAAATACCCACAGCAGGTTTCCTCCACCCTGGCACACTTCATTTGTGGCACACAGAAACCCCTCGTCATTGAGCACGAGCTGCTTCAGGAATTAGTAAAACCAATTGAATATGTCTCTAAAGAGTTTACAATAATGAAGCACCGTTCTCCTTCTTGGCGGAATTCTGACTGCGCTAGGGAAGTTGCGAAGCGACGACACGCCTTGAAAACTTATCGTCAGAATCCTTCATTGGACAACTTCTTGGCTGTGCAAACAGTGAATGTGCGAGTTAAAAAATTCCTGAAGAAAACCAAGAAGGACAGTTGGCAAGCATCTGGCATAAAATAAAAGCTTTTAAAACAAGAAGACTGTCTTCCTCCCCTCCTGCTACCACGGCCTGGTTAGAGGAGTTCATAAATACAATCGCTCCTCCCACGGTGCCATTTTTAAACCATCGGTTCCCTGCTGAAGAAGACCGCTATCATGTTCTCCTTCGTCCTTTCTCTAAAGAAGAACTTGAAGCAAAGCAAGCGCTGTATCATGTATAAGATACAGAGGCGAGCGAGTGCACGGGACTTACCCTAGTTCACTGCTAGTAGCGTCACGTCATCGTAACGCGCCTGCATATAGTATTGCACCACATTTAACATAAAAGTAAAAATTAAGATTTGTGTGTAAAACTTTGTTAAAGTATAGTTCTATGTAATAATGTTTCAGGTAACAAATCTTAATGTTATAAAATTAGTAGTTTACGTAAAATTCACGTTTTGAAAGAAAAATAGGAGGCGCTAAATAATGACGCTAGGAAGCCAAAATTTGGTGAGAAGGTGCAGTAAGAAGTCATTAATGAGTGGTGCTGGTTTCCAAAACCATAAAACTAAAATTGACTCCAGAATCCGCGTTTTTCGGAAAAATCAGAGGCGCGAAATAATAGAGCTACAATATTGAAAATTGGTAGGATGCTTCAGTTCACCCTAATAATAATAATGGAAATACCACAATCAGTTACCTCTTCTAGTTTTTTAGTAATTTAGTAAAAACTACTTTTGTGAGTAAAATGTACATAAGCATTATAGATTAAGTACTTTAAATTTTAATGATAAAACAAATTCTTTAAGACCAATGATCAGATAGGACAATTAACAAAGCTACACCAAGTTTTAGTCTTGTAGCATAATTAACAGCTGATACAAGTCTTGATAAAGCTATGGTTCAGAGGTAACAATCTACTGTTAGTTCCATTGTAAAAATTCTAGAGAGTAAAGTTTTAATTTTAGCGGGCTGAGATTTTCTACGTGCTTCTGTACTGCTCAGATGTATGTATACAAAAATTGAGAAGTTTGTAAAGCTATTATTAAATGTGATATTTAAGATTATGTGCCTGAGATAGCGATCATTTGGAGGCTGCAGGCATTTGCATAGGAACGGAAAGAACAGATGCTCTCTTGGCGGTACGCGCCGGAGCTATATAAAAAGAGCGGCAGAGGCCACTAAAGATTGTAAGATTCCGAGAAAGGACGCGCCCACTTGCTGCCATTGCGGCGAGAAACACGTGGCGTGCTACCGCGGCTGCACTGCCTTCCGGCGTGCCACCGCAAAACAACGAGGACAACCGGCGCACTCCGCGCGGGTGCAGTCCGGGAGAAGTTACGCAAACGCTGCCACTGACAAGGCACCCGCCAAGTCAACTGAGCAGCGTCCTGCCGACGCCGCCGTCGAACGGGGGCGTGGCAACCAGTCCGAGCCTGCTCCAGAGGCGGTAGTCGCTCACGGGCGCGGACCGCCGAGAGAGCAGCCTGCAACAGCGAGGGGCGGCCGCCGTCGCGGACGGCGGAGGGAGCGTCCTGCCCGCGAGACGCCAGCTCCACAGCCTGCTGTTCGAGACCAGGCAGCGGCACCACCCCCAGGCACTGACAGGACTTCTGCAGCGAGTGTCGCGGAAGAAGTCAGGGCCATGAGGGAGGACTTCAAGCTGTTCCTGACACAACTTCCGCAGATGATTGCGTCTGCAGTGCAGTCGGCCGTTCAGGCCATCACCACACCAGCTGTCCCCACACCCAAACATGGATAGGCACATCCAGGGCCTAACCGTTTGTGTGTGGAATGCGAACAGCATCAGAACCCAAGCGGGAGAATTCCGCCAGTTCCTGCGTGATGAGCACGTGGACGTTTGCCTCGTCACCGAGACCTGGCTGAAGCCAGGCGTGGACGTGAGGGCTGCAAATTTCCGCTGCTACCGCACGGACCGGGCAACCTATGGAGGCGGAACGGCGGTGTACGTCAAAACGTCGTTGCGCCATCACCAGGTTCTACTCCCAGAGACGCCGACTCTGGAAACCACGGGCGTCGTCGTCTGCACTTCCGCAGGCCACGTCACGTTCGTGGCAGCGTACCGACAACCGTCGGGACACCTGCAATCCAGGGACATCGAGACGCTGCTGTCGATGCGCGGGCACCTCTTCATCGGCGGCGATCTCAATGCTAAACACCCGGAGTGGAACTCCAGGGTCACCACCATCAGCGGCAGACGACTACTCCGGGCCGCAAACCTCCACGACGCCATAGTGCTGGGTCCCTTCGACCCCACGCACTACCCGAAGCGTGGCCGTCCCGATGTTCTAGACATCGCGATCGTGAAAGGGGCAGCTCACAACGCGATCGCGACCACGCGCTGTGCCCTGTCCTCAGATCACCTGCCAGTGATCTTTGACATGGACACAGACGGGATGGCCCCACCTGAGCACCGCAGCGCCCGCCTCAACACCAATTGGGCGCACTTCCAACAGCACCTAGCAGAGACGGTCACCGCCACACCCGATCCGGACGTGGAGGGGGTGGACGCCGCGCTAGCTGCGTTCACCCACTACACACTCGCTGCGGCAGATGCGGCGGCGCCACAGCGACCAAGGAAGCCGATGGATAAATCCAAGCAGCTTCCGCCGGATATCTTGATGTCCATCCGTGAGAAGAACCGGGTCTTCCGTGAGTGGCAGATCACGAGAAGCCCCGCCACCAAACGCCTGCTAAATCGCCTGCGCCGCGAGATATCGGCGGCCGTCAGCCACCACCGAAATCGGGACTGGGCTGGCAAAATAGCCACGCTCAGAATCGATGACGGAAGCGCCTGGGCCGTAACTAAGAGCTTCCTGAGGAAGGGCCAACGCATCCCGCCGCTGCAAGTTGGCAGAGACGTCGTCGCGGAACCAGATGCCAAGGCGAGCGTCCTTGCGGACGCCTTCGCGGAAAACTTTACACCGGTGGACGACGTCGTCGATGACGACATGATCCGCGAGGTGGACGAGCGCCTCCCACTGTACCTGACCCAGCAGGAAGAGGACGACATCCTCACAGAGACAACAGAAGAAGAGGTCCAACATCACCTCAACTTCCTGCAGCCCAGGAAGGCAGGGGGATGTGACAAGATGGGTAACGCACTGCTGAAGAAGCTGCCGCCGGAAGCAGTGCGTGTCGTCACAGCGATATTCAACGCCATCCTTCGCACTGGCGTCTACCCTGCTGCGTGGAAACACGCAGAGGTGGTCGCCATCCCGAAGGCTGGCAAAGATCCTAGGCTGGCGCAAAGCTATCGCCCAATAAGCCTCCTGCCTTCCCTCTCGAAAACCTTCGAGAGGATTTACTCGATCCGACTGCAGCGCCACGTCAGTGAAGAAGGCCTGCTTCCTGACGAGCAGTTCGGATTCCGCCGCGGTCATGCTACGCAGCATCAGCTACTACGACTGGTGGAGCAGGCAATGGGGGCCCTGGAACATCGCGAGTACCTCGGGGCGGTTTTCCTCGATGTTTCTAGGGCCTTCGATAGCGTGTGGCACGACGGCCTCTTGTACAAGCTGCTGGTACAGGGGGTTCCTGTGTCGCACGTCCGCCTTCTCCAGTCGTACCTGCGCGGGCGCACCTTCCATGTGCGCGCTGACGGTGGCGTGTCAACGGCGCGCCACATCCGAGCAGGAGTACCGCAGGGGTCCGTGCTTGGCCCACTGCTGTACTCTCTGTACACCGCCGACGTGCCAAAGTCGACACCGAGGGTGCACCTGGCGCTCTACGCGGACGACACCGCCATCTACACTCGCAGCAAGGACGCGCAGCTAATGCGCCGCCGGCTGCAGCTCTCCTGCAACGAGATTGGAGCCTGGGCCACCAAATGGCGGCTCAAGTTCAACGCCGGGAAAAGCCAGGCGGTGATATTCACGCGCCGCCGCATTCCCGACGCGCTGCTGCAAGTGCGGATCATGGGAGGCCCCATCCCGTGGTCGCGCACAGGAAAATACCTCGGCGTCACCCTCGATCGACGCCTGACGTGGGGTCCACACATCCGGGAGCTGAGGGGCCGAGCGCTCGGCAGGTTGCGCCTGCTGTACCCGCTCCTCAACCCAACGACGACACTGCCCCCCCACTGCGGCCTCTCGCTGTACCTAGCACTCATCAGGCCAGTGCTAGAGTACGCGGCCGTGGTGTGGGGAAACGCGGCAGAAACGCACATCCAGACGCTGCAGCGTGTGCAGAATAAAGCCCTTCGGCTGGCTCTACACCTGCCGAGGGACTACGGCACACGCAGGCTGCACGACGCCGCTGGAGTCCAGATGTTGGAGCGCCGCTTCCGCGCGCTCGCTACACCATTTTATGAGTTGACGAGGACCTCCGAAAACCCGCTGGTCAGGGGGCTGGGAAACCAACCCCACTGGCGCCCAGCGACCAGATGGCCAGACCTGCTGCTGGAGTAATCCAAGCAGCAAGAGAAGAAAAATTACGAAGCGTGAAGACGTGAAGACGAACAAAACGTGAGGACCACAACGACAAATTGCGATCTCTGACGCAGGAACAGCAGGCCCTGCTTAACCTGCCCAAAACGTGCAGTGAATGCACGAGATTTCACGCACGACGACGACGACAGTAGGAAGCTCACTCCGCATTAGACCAACGCCTAGTCCACGCGAGCTTAACGTCCGATCGCGCCTCGCCTCGGGTGACGTCATAGCGGGCTGTGACATGCGCGTACTTAGCAATGTAAACGGACATTGAAAATCGCGAGGACTGTACACCGTCCTGGATCGTTTAGACTTCGGTAACAAACTGTTATTGTACCGTCCGTGTGAAGTATAATTCCGCGTGGCAAGTGGTGACTAACTCCACTTTTAAGGCGAGCATTAATCTTTTTTTTTAACATTATTGCGAACTATTAATAGAGCACCGTTAGTTAGAGTAATGAACTATTCGGGAGGAACTTGCTGTAGAAGTCGCCTCTGAACTATTAAACGATTGGCTGAATTAACAATATTTAATGTCTTTAGCATTTTCAGAAGTTTCGAGTAATTTGTGTGAGCCTTTAAGATAATAAAATCTTGTTTGGAACTTTAAATTTTATTGAAGCAGCCCTAATCCCGTGAAGAACTATGGATATTTTTCGTTTAGCTGGGCTGTACAGGAATGTGGCCGTGCAGACTGGGAACTAAGGTCAGTAAGTTTCCCTTCGCTTTCTGACTGGCCACCAAATTAGTTGCCAGGCTCGCGTGATTTAAGGTGGCAATGTTCAACTTTCATTCAACATTAAACAACGACTTCTTCGCCGTCCCACATATGTTGCATCGGCAATAGTCTGTTACGTGAAATGAACATTCATACAACTCATTCGACAACTTCTTCGCCGCCCCACATATGGTGCTTATCGGCCGGGAAAACTGAGTTAAAAGCAAATAAAAGTGCTCGATGTGTGAAAGCGATTGGTATAAATTAACGAACTCGGTAGGCAATAACAGGACACTGAATTGAACTAGTGTGGGAACAGTGTTACCAGTAAAGGCGGGTGTAGTGTATAAACAATAAGTGTCTACCGCTGTACGTTGGTTAGTGACGATGGTGAGGAAGGCGACGATGCTGGATCGCGGCTGCCGACGGCGCTGAGACTAAAGGAAGACGGTGCGTCATCGCGGAGCTGCGCTGATCTGCGAGACAGCTGCCGGCTGCGCCGAGCGGTCAACGGTGCCTTGCTGCCCCCCCCTGGAGCTATTGCAGTAGGCGATTCCTGTGGCGGTACTCGACGCTACAGCTGCTGCTGCTGCCTTCAATACGTCGCGACGCGTCGCATCACGATTGCTGGTACACCGCGACGACATCATTCGTCGAAATCAAGCATTTAAGTTAAGTCAAAGACTTTTAAAATATTTATTAACTGCTGCTAACAAACTAAAAGATATGGAAAGTAGTGTACATTTCAGAAGGGAACCGGTCTCTGACCAAGAATCCTCAGGATCAGGAATTGAGTTTAATGAGGATGGTTCCATTAATCCCTCAAATATTGAACTAGAACGTAATTTGTCACCAGTAAATTATGACTTTAATTTAAATGAGAGTGCAGGGATGCAATCAATAAGTGAAATAGAAGTCAAAAGGGAGCCAGTAGAGTTGCTAACTTTGTCAGGTAGTGAAACTGAGCTCAATATATCTCCAGCTCAGTCAAGTCAAGAGATACAAAGTATCAAGGTAGAAGCTCCGGATTGGATGCAAATACTGTTTGCCAAACTCGAATCAAACCAAAATAAAATTGAGGCTAAAATTGAAAATAGTAATAAAGAGTTGGAGAATAAAATTGAGGTTAGTAATAAAGGGTTAGAAAATAAAATTGAGGCTAAAATTGAGGATAGTAATAAAGAACTAAAAGAAGAACTGCAATCAAAATGGAATAGTTTGAATTATAAGATAGATGCTATTCATCATGACATTCAAGTAAAAGTAGGGCAACAGTTAACTAAAATGCATAGTACTTTCAAATGTGAAATAGATCAAATTCAAAAAAATTATCAAGAGGCAGATGAACTTTTGGAAGTGAGGTTGTCCGAAAGATTGAGCAACGAGTCCAAACTTTGCTCCGACAAAGTTAAAGAGGTACAAATTAAAGTAGATACTTGTCAGAAAAACATTGAGAAAGTAAAAGAAACCTGTACCGAAATTCGTGGTGCAGTGGAACAAAGATGTTCTGCCAGGATAGAAGCAGTAGAGTCACAAGTAGAGGAATTAAATACTAACATTGCTAACCTAGAAAATAGAGTAACCTCTGTTAATTCTAGTCATTCTACTGTACAGCATGTGACTTCAGTTGACGCCGCTTTTATAGGGTGTCGACAGTTTTTGCGCTTTGATCCTGATAAGTACATTCACCCTCTTGAATTTTGGAATGACTTTGAGGATGTTCTCCCCAACACTTGGTCAGAAAGAGAAAAAATTTCATTTATAAGAAGTCATTTGTCAGGTGATGCTTTGCGATGGTCAGCGGATGTAATGATCAAATGTAAAACTTTATCTGAATTTAAGTCTGCATTTCTCAACGAATACTGGTCACATAACAAACAAAATGATGTGTTAAGGGAATTCTGGAGTGGTAAGAAGTTTTTCCCAGGGCGTGAATCAGTAAAGGATTTCGCTAGGAAGTGGGTTTCAAGACTGTCACATTTGACAGAAAAGATGAAGCCAGATATGATCTTTATGGGTTTAGAAGGTAAGCTGCCGTGGTACTGGCAGAAGAGGATCATTTCCGCCCCTAGAGATAATATAGACAAATTTATTGAATATCTGGAAAGAGTGGAAAGAGTAGCTGCTGCTGAGGAGCAGGTGCAGCAGAATAACAAATCTTCTAACAATCACGTACAAAATAATGGAAACGTGAACGTTAGAAATATGGAAGTTAGGCACACCAAAACAAACTGTCGAAACCAAAGCCGTGGCAGAGGAAGAGGGGGTAGATACTCACCACGCTTTCGTAACAACTACTATGACGAAAGTGGAGAAGTAAATACTATGCCATTAAGACAAGAAGGGAGTCATGATGCTACTATATCTAGTGATGTCACAGATGAACACAACAGGCCGCGTGTGGGAAACTAAATCCCGTCTATGAGGAAACTGGCGCTCACCAGGCGGTAACAGTAACACAGCCAGTAACGGAAACACAGACAATCAGCCAACATACACAGACAGACAACATGGATGACGAAATAAATACAGATAATACCAGTGATGTGTTAAGCCACTCTCACAAAATAGTGGATAGTATTTTGGATACACTAGAAAAATGGGTCAAGGAAGAACAGGAACTCAAGGTAGATAATGGGGAAGAAATAGATAATGGGTTTGAGTCTGATGGGAATAATGATGAAGTAAAAGCTTACATCTTCGATGAAAATGGCAATCTAAAAGCTGAAGTAGAAGTAGCAGAAGTAGAATCAGTACTGCAAAACTTTAGAGAGGAGGAAATGATGAATGAAGGGGGTAGAAAAAGTAACGAGGTGAAAGAATCTAGTAGCTGTGTAAACGTGCCACAAATGGTTGAAGGTGACGACATTCTTATGAACAGCAATATTGCGCAGGGACGCAGTTGCTCAGAGGTAGAGGATAGTTTGGCTGATGTGCAGCAAACAAAAGTAGAAAAAGTCGTCAGATGCTTCGATTTAAAGTTAGTGGACAGATTAGAGAAAGCAGCTAAGATTATAGAGCATGATGAGCCCCAGGATGTAAATATAAATGTAATTGCAACTGATCAGAATTACTTTAGCTGGAAGAACATAGAACGAGATTTATTAGACGAGGTGTGTGAGCAACCTGTTCAATGTAAAATAACTCATACTGTTATCAAAGTAAACATATCAGGAGTCACTGTGCGTTGTGTGCTTGACAGTGGCAGTGAAGCAAGTGCTTTATCACAAACATTTTTTGACACCATACCCAATAAAAAGAAGTTAACAGTTATGAAAGTAAGTGGCTTAAAGATTATAGGTGCTACTGGAAAAGTCTCTAGACCAGTTCAACACGAAGCTTTGATACCCATTGGTATAAATGACGTAGTAATAGATCATCCTTGTTTGATTGGGCTAGGCTTAAGTGTTGATATGTTGATTGGTACTGATTTCTTATCAAAGTACCAGGGAAAGATCAATTTTGATCAGAACAACTTAATTTTAACTTTACCTGACTCTAAAGTGATAAGAGAGTCTTTTATAGGAAGTCATATAGGCGGTAGTAATGAAACTTGGGAACTGCCTATTAGAGTAATAAAGAATAAAGGATACTTGCAGGAAAATTTGGTTTTCAGTATGGATGAGAAGAAAGCACAGGCCAGGGCAAATATAAGCAAAAGAGCTTTAGATAGGAAAAAGAGGCATGATGCAAGGGCTTCCCCCACTAGTTTTAAAATTGGTGAGCTAGTGCTGGTCAAAACAAAAGAAAAATCAAAGAAAATTTCTGCAGAAACTAAAAAGTTTATGCATGTATATCATGGGCCATTTAGAATAGTAAGTAAACCTCATGCAAATGCCTATCGTTTGGAATATCCAAAGAGTAAGAGAGAACTAGGTCTAAGAAATATTGTGGATCTAAAGGAATTTAAAATTAACAGTAATTAATTACTGTAGGGAGTCTGCCACTCTTTGGCGGATACACGGTTTGGCGTACCGTGCAGTCCCAGCTGGGTGAAACTTTATTTCCTTTTCAAGTTTCATTCCCTTCTTCTGGTCTATCATAACAGGTAAGAATCACATATGTCTTCATGTTGTATATATGCTATTAGGTTTTAAGTATTCTTAGTAAGGATCTACCTAGTGAATGGCAAAACAAAAGTCTGAGTACCAATAAGAGGCAAACATGGCTAAAATAAATAAATTAAAATATTTCATGTAATTGTAAAGGGTTAGAAACTACAACTAAGAGAGACACTTTGCAGTATTCGAAGTACGGTATGAATATGAATAATCCATGAGATTATGCAGAAGGTAGTATGTTGCTAGAAATAAGGTTGTCTGAAGGAAAACAGCGTAAGAAGGTAATGCTCATAGAGGCAAGCAATGGCGTTTTAGAATTAAATAAATGGAGATGTGTGGAAGTGGTGTGAGGATCGCACCAAATATATAGAAACAGGACGTCAATAGGCTGACAAAAGGAAAAGGGAGAAAGAAGTGGAGAAATGAAGTATTTTGAATCTGGAAGAAAAGGGAGAAAATGAATGAGGTGAAGAAGTGAAGTAAGTAAATTGAAGTAAATGATGTAGGATTAAAGAATAATTCCCTCACGTCTCGTGAAATGGTGAAAAGCGCTAAATCTTGCTTGAGGCAAATAAATAGTTAAACAGACAACAGAAACACACAAATATTGGAAAATGCAGAAATTTGGAATCGGTATACTGAAAATAACTAATTTCTTTAGTAATTCATACAATAAAGCAAAGTGCTGGTCAGCAAATGACTTCTTTGATGAACTAATCCATACGATAATTAAGCCAGAGTACATTAAAACTAAAAGGTTACTCAATTTTCTAAGTTGAAGCAAGATCTTAATATATTAATTTGCTAAAAGAATTTTCACTATTTAGGAACCTAAAAGATTATTTATGAAAGAAGAAAGTAGGAGCTATTGTATCAGATACGACTTAGTGCTAAATGTCTTGCTGACAACTTCACAATTAGTAAAATAGTGCCAGAATATAAACTATAAAATGTACTTTGTCCTACCTTAGATATAAGTTGAAAACAGAAACTTAGACTGTATTGTCTGTTTCTCAGGGACATGCAGGCTGCATGAATGACTGACAACAAGCGGTAGGGAGATTGGAAGTAGAGACGCAAACCACAGTGAATACAATTTCCTCCCACAATTTTGTCAATCAGTGAAATTAAATGAGTGTTACAATAGGACACCCACCACAGTGCCGAGTATTATAGTAAAAGAAAAATGTGAGTGCGTTGCAGTGATAAAAGTCGTGTGTATTTTCTTTTTCAGGAAGAGACTGATTTTAAGGAAAAAAAAATAACTATTTTGTAACCATTGAAAAATTTATATTTCCATGTAAATGTATGTAAATAATTTGTGAATGTCTTCTGTACTAGGTTTTCTATGTGTATATGAGTATGGTTATTTTGTGTATGTAGTAATAAGGAATTTCTTAAGAAGAAGCAACTTAAGTTGAAAGAGGTATACTAAAGTAATCCATCGCTTGTTTGTTCTTTTAGAAATTTAATTTTGTTCAAAAATAGATTTTCACGAAAATTAAAAAGGGGGTGATGAAGCAAAGCAAGCGCTGTATCATGTATAAGATACAGAGGCGAGCGAGTGCACGGGACTTACCCTAGTTCACTGCTAGTAGCGCCACGTCATCGTAACGCGCCTGCATATAGTATTGCACCACATTTAACATAAAAGTAAAAATTAAGATTTGTGTGTAAAACTTTGTTAAAGTATAGTTCTATGTAATAATGTTTGAGGTAACAAATCTTAATGTTATAAAATTAGTAGTTTACGTAAAATTCACGTTTTGAAAGAAAAATAGGAGGCGCTAAATAATGACGCTAGGAAGCCAAAATTTGGTGAGAAGGTGCAGTAAGAAGTCATTAATGAGTGGTGCTGGTTTCCAAAACCATAAAACTAAAATTGACTCCAGAATCCGCGTTTTTCGGAAAAATCAGAGGCGCGAAATAATAGAGCTACAATATTGAAAATTGGTAGGATGCTTCAGTTCACCCTAATAATAATAATGGAAATACCACAATCAGTTACCTCTTCTAGTTTTTTAGTAATTTAGTAAAAACTACTTTTGTGAGTAAAATGTACATAAGCATTATAGATTAAGTACTTTAAATTTTAATGATAAAACAAATTCTTTAAGACCAATGATCAGATAGGACAATTAACAAAGCTACACCAAGTTTTAGTCTTGTAGCATAATTAACAGCTGATACAAGTCTTGATAAAGCTATGGTTCAGAGGTAACAATCTACTGTTAGTTCCATTGTAAAAATTCTAGAGAGTAAAGTTTTAATTTTAGCGGGCTGAGATTTTCTACGTGCTTCTGTACTGCTCAGATGTATGTATACAAAAATTGAGAAGTTTGTAAAGCTATTATTAAATGTGATATTTAAGATTATGTGCCTGAGATAGCGATCATTTGGAGGCTGCAGGCATTTGCATAGGAACGGAAAGAACAGATGCTCTCTTGGCGGTACGCGCCGGAGCTATATAAAAAGAGCGGCAGAGGCAGTAGGAAGCTCACTCCGCATTAGACCAACGCCTAGTCCACGCGAGCTTAACGTCCGATCGCGCCTCGCCTCGGGTGACGTCATAGCGGGCTGTGACATGCGCGTACTTAGCAATGTAAACGGACATTGAAAATCGCGAGGACTGTACACCGTCCTGGATCGTTTAGACTTCGGTAACAAACTGTTATTGTACCGTCCGTGTGAAGTATAATTCCGCGTGGCAAGTGGTGACTAACTCCACTTTTAAGGCGAGCATTAATCTTTTTTTTTAACATTATTGCGAACTATTAATAGAGCACCGTTAGTTAGAGTAATGAACTATTCGGGAGGAACTTGCTGTAGAAGTCGCCTCTGAACTATTAAACGATTGGCTGAATTAACAATATTTAATGTCTTTAGCATTTTCAGAAGTTTCGAGTAATTTGTGTGAGCCTTTAAGATAATAAAATCTTGTTTGGAACTTTAAATTTTATTGAAGCAGCCCTAATCCCGTGAAGAACTATGGATATTTCTCGTTTAGCTGGGCTGTACAGGAATGTGGCCGTGCAGACTGGGAACTAAGGTCAGTAAGTTTCCCTTCGCTTTCTGACTGGCCACCAAATTAGTTGCCAGGCTCGCGTGATTTAAGGTGGCAATGTTCAACTTTCATTCAACATTAAACAACGACTTCTTCGCCGTCCCACATATGTTGCATCGGCAATAGTCTGTTACGTGAAATGAACATTCATACAACTCATTCGACAACTTCTTCGCCGCCCCACAAACTCAACGAAGCTATTAAAGTATCGAGCTACAGTTGCCCTGGCATTGATCATATACACTACTCTATGCTTGCACACCTGCCTATAGAAGCGAAAGACTTTCTCTTGAACATCTTTAATCAGTACTGGATGAAGAAAGACCTCATATCAACATTGAAGACGCTAGTAATAATTCCAATTCTCGAAAGTGGTAAAGATCCAAATGTCGGTACTAATGATAGACCTACTGCCTTGTCGTCGTGTGTTGCAAAAACACTGGAACGAATGGTAAAAAGGAGACTGTTGAAAAAAGTAATTTGAGGCCTCGTAGTCAATACGGCTTTAGAAAAGGCAAAGGGACCACGGATAACCTGTTTTTGCTTAATATGGATATCACGTCAGCCTTTCAAACGAAAGAGACAGTAGTGGCAGCTTTTCTTGGCGTTAAAGGTGCATATGATCACGTGCAAATACCAATACTCTTGGACAAGCTGGCAGGATTCGAAATTCCTTCACGGATGATCTACGGTATCAGTACCCTGATTACTCAAAGAACGATCTACGTCCATTTCAAAGGTACCATGATCGGATCTTTTTATGTCTCCCTGGGCTTGCTGAAAGGTGCAATTTTAAGTCCTCTCCTGTATGCTCTATATACGCACGACCTAGAACGCATACTTACTCCCCCCACAAAAATGGTGCAGTATGCTGATGATATATGTGTTTATTCTACTGCTGCTTCATATCTTCAGGCCAAAACGGCATTAACCACAACCATCACACACGTCGATGAGTGTCTCTCTGTCAATGGGCTGGAGATCTCGGCTGAGAAATCACCAGTCGTTACCTTCTCCAAGTCGACGACAGATCGCACTGAAGATCACATTACCTGTGGCAAGTACACCTTCCAAATAAAATCTCACGTTCCATTTCTGGGGATGACTTTTGACTCTCCGTTAAGCTGGGCGCCCCACATCCGATCCACTGTTGCCAAGTGTGAAGAAGGTTTAAATGTAATCAGATCACTCACTCGTGGCTGGTGGGGAGCGCACCAGAGTGTTTTACTCGCCATGTACCGAGGGATAATTCGATCTCGATTAGACTATGGCTGTCAATTCTACCGCACTGCGTCAAAGATTCATCTCTCCAAATCAGATACTCTTCAATATAGAGCCTTTCGTACCTGTCTTGGAGCCATGCGACCGACGCCCACCAACGCCCTTTTAACAGAAGCAGGGTAGATGTCCTTGAGCATTAGGCGCCAAATGTTATCGGACAAATTCTACATTCAAGGCATGGCCATTATGAACAGTTCCGCCTATCAAAGTAGAGACTGCATTTATCGACTGTGGACTGCATCCCACAAAAGGAATAGAGTGCCAGCCGTTTGTGCCATCTTTGACAGCTGGTCACCTGCCATACATTCTATACGGCGTTCAGCGCATCTACCTGTTTTTGAATATGATCTTCAAACGCTCTTCTCCCAGATCCCAGTCCATTATTTAAGTACGACCTGGCTGGACAGTACTAATGTCAACGTGGGCTTCAATCGTCTCGTTCAAGCACAATGGCCAGGTTTTCTCTGTATATATACCGATGGCTCCAAAATTCCGCAAGAAGATTGTACAGGATGCGCTTTTTTCTGCCCTCAGATCCATATCCGCAAAACCTTCAAACTGTCTACGAGCACTTCTATTTTTACGGCGGAGACAGTGGCAGTTTTGGGAGCACTTAAGTTTGTCTCTAGCACTTCCTTCCCCAAGATATTGATAGTATCTGACTCGGAAAGCGTTCTTAAAAACATTCAGTACAGTAGATGGAACAAAACAACCAACAGTTATATCTTGGATGTGATATCTGAATATATTCGCAGCACACGCACGGGACCTCACGATCCATATGTTGTGGGTACCTTCCCACTCTGGTATCCTCTATAATGATGAAGTTGATGCATTAGCAAAACAAGCGGCAACCTTAGGCACCGTCCTGGATCTGCACCTTCCTTATACAGGCTACTTACGTGAAGTCAAGGATCACGCAAGGCAACAATGGCAGGAAATGTGGAACGTTTCTCAACAGACAAAAGGCAGTTATTACGCAGTACTACAACCTCGGATTCCTTCACAGCCGTGGTTCATTAGGACACATGAGGACCGATCCACGATTTATACCATCATAAGACTCCGCTTCAATCATGTCTCTTTCCCACAACATCTACATCGGATCAACGTTTACAGTTCACCAGCATGTGAGCGTGATACTGAGTCGGAAGCTGATGTCAACCACATCTTATTTATGTGCCCCAAATTTGACCGTGAACGATTGGTCTTTCTGAAGACATTGCTGAGTATGGGCTACCATCTTCCTCAATCAGCTTCTTCTCTTTTGTGTACTAAAGACGTTCGTCTATATAAAGTGATAGTTAACTTCATCAAGAGTACTGGTTACAATCTGTAGGTTTTAATAGTGTACGTAAATTTGTCTCGCTGATGAAGATATTTTAGAATTGGTGTGAATTGTAAGCCAAGACACTTTTAATTATTTTCCAATTCAATTTTTAAAACATTATGTACAAAACTGTAACAGTTAAGCTTTTTATTCTTGTAAATATGCATTTCTGTATTTGTTTATTCAATTATGTGTACATTGTCACTATGTGTTGCCGATGGCTAAATTGAGTACACACTCAAAGGCCAAATAAAAAAAAAGTCTCTAAATACACTTTCAGAAAGATCGCTGCACAGTAGTTTGCTTCAATTGTGCGAAGTTATTACAGTTTTTATTCAGAGGAGTACCTCCACACTTGAACACAGGCTCTAAAAAGGTCACATCAGCTTCTAGCACACTTGTGTAATTTCCCAGTCGTCATTTAGCTCCTTCCCTGAGACACTTCATGCGCTTTAGTCGGAAACAGATTTCGGGATCGATATCAGATACAATATCCGATTTCACACGCCAAAACAGCGATACTTGAAAGTCTAAATAATTATCTCTTTAGCTCTAGATAGGACGGCCACCACATTTCGAGTTTTAATTGCTTGTTTGGAGGCACTTCAGAGAGACAGAGAGATTTCTAAGTCCCACAGCTGCTGAGGTGTTCGTCACTTTTTGAAACGCTGAGTGGACTTAGTTTACATTTGCTGTTGGAGTAAGGGATGTTTAAAGTTTTTCGTCTGGTTATGTATCGTTACCTTTGTCCCTCTCTTTCCCTCTATCTATGCTGGAGTGTACCAGACGTGTGTGTGGCCAAGGCGCCTCGTTTACATGTGCTTAACCACTTGGTTCAATGCTCGGAAGAATTAAATTTAATGGGGGCTGGCCCGACGTCTGATTATTCGGCTAAAATTGCGCAACGGATAACGTGGGGCAGGGCTCAGGCAACGAAGTGGGCAACTAAGTAAATGCCACGCTCTAACATGATCTATGGCTCCACTTTGTTGATAACATTGCTCTCTACGCAGAACTGGGGTTAGTAATGACCACTAAATTCATGACATAGAGTTTATAAGACATTTATTATCTATATTCCCTGGAACTTTACAAACTTAATAATTGCAACAAAGAAAGCCAAGTCAAAAAACTTCTAGTTTAGTCTCGCACTGAAGATGCTTAAGCTAACAGGCATCTCGTTGCTACTTAAGCAATGGGAAAGAGGGTGGAACTATGTTGCTGCCCTTGTGGTCCCTCTGCTCGGACAGTGATCGAAATTCGCACCCAAGATTACTACTTGCACCGAATAACAAAAAATCTTTTGGCAGGAAAACGGGGGACAAAGCAGACACAAATGTCTCCCATGTACACAAAAGAAAGCAAATTCTTTAAAAAATAAAACATCCTGTGAAATATGGCAAACGCAAATAAACAATTATCAGCACATGCAAGCACCCTCACCCTAACCAATTTCCAAGAACGAGCTGGTAGCTCGCTGGCAGTGCAATTCGGCACTATATGGATGACCGATATCAACAGCTAATTTCTTTGTACCCACCCCTCTGTACTTATTACTTTCCATTCTATGCAATTATTCACACACTCAACGTATTCTTTATGAAAGTAGTTAGGATGTGCTGCTTGCAAATGGGGGTTAAAAGGATCCGTGAACAAAATTAACAACTTTAAGTAACTCACACGAAACACACGCATCTCCTACCAGGTTTCACATTGAATCGTCATCTAAATTAGTCATCAGCCGTTACGACGACGTGTTAAGTTAATTAGGTGGTGTAAGGCCCCAGGTTACTTTAACATTTGCAAAACGCTGCTTCTAAAAGTGAAACGATACGATTATTTTAGAGCTATTGCTGTTCTCGTGTGCTAAAGGCACCAAGTGATTGCAGCAGTATAAATGGATAACCCGAGCCCACACGCTCATCTCTGGAAAAGAAACCCTAACTGAAAACTAATTGTACAGGTAAAAATTATCAAAAAATGAATGAATGGCCGTAACGACACGGTAACTAATTCAGTCCTGAAAAAGAGCGGATTAATAACAATGTAACACATAATACCTCATCTCACAGTGAAACTGTTGGCAAAGACGGAGATCGCCCCCGAGTCCGTGCGCTCAGTTCAGCAGCTACCCCAAGAGTGACTCTGTCACGGCGGGTCTCAACGGCCGTTCCCCGTACATGGAGGGGAGGGGGACCTGTTACCAACCCCGAACTACCCCCTGGCAAACAGGTGCATCACCGCTGTTTTTACTTAGGCTTAGGATGCCACTAAACCGACCTACAGGGTGACCACATCTGTGCCTTGGCACTACCAGCTGACGAATTGATGAACTCTTAATACAAACCCCAAAGTTAATTAACCCAAGGCAATGTAGAGTGATTAAAGAAAGGAAGTGTATTTATGTAATTATGAATTAAATAAACAGGTAGTCAACTTCTTCACTCGAGTTGAACTAAAAAAAATATGTTGGAAGTATATTCAATATAATGCAACAAAGAAACTAATTGCAAAGATATGGAACAAACTGTTCCCTCTCATCACCTCCTTCTCATAGTGAAAGAATGGACTAAATGGGTCCTTTTTCTTATTATATTGAAGATTGTGTTTAACCTCTAGAATTATTAGATAAACCTACTTTTGGAACAAAAAGAATTGACTATATTCATTTGCTGACAACAGGGTCACATCAAGAAGTTAAAAATATCATCCAAACTCCTATGTCAGTTTGCATCTGTCTCGTAGAAATTATAAAAAGAATTTGCATAAAACAATTAACTCGTTGTATTGAGTATACTTAAACAATAGAAATAAGTCCCATGGTACAATAAAACATCACCAAAGATGAACATAACTACTGTGGACAGTATCTACATGTTGGTTACTATAATTAGTCCAATACAACCCAACTACTATCTAATAGTATCAAGAATTTTTTTAATCATTTATCTTTCGTAATCTCTAACACTGTTAAGTCACATACAACAGATATCATTGATCATCCTTTAGAGTAAGCAATTAAAAAAATACATAACATAATGTCAAAATAAAAATAATCACAAATGACCTGGTCAATCGTTCATGGAAGTTCCCAAGGGACCACTTTGCAATACTGTACTCACAACGCAACGACATCACAACTTTCGTATCCATCAAGTGTTACATGTACACTGCAAATTGACTCCTCATGACATCCGAGGAAAATAAATCTTAAGCAATCACTCTTTTAGTTACAACACGTCCCATGACAATTATTTGTTTCAAAAAACAGACAAAACACAACACTCATAATGCTAGTGCAAATGGTATTGAACCAACGATGTAAAGAACATAAATCACTCCCTTTATAACCTAAACTCTTGCAATTTGACAGAGGAACAACCAAGTTATTACAGAAATTCTAAAATCTATCAATGCACCAACTCATCAACCAGAAGCATTTACTTTGGCACATCAATGACAAAACGCCTTCACTGGCACACAGGGCAAGAGGAGGACGTTCCTCCAAAGATACTTAGAGGATCGACTATTAGGGATCACACGGATTGCACAATTTCGTTGCAATGAGAAGGAGCTCAGTTATGTACATACACTGAGTTCCCGAACATTAGTCATTAGCCCCTCACTTCTACCATCAATATCATCTCTCGCCCAAGATTTGATTAACACCTACTTATTGTATCTCATAACATATCCTTTTATTAATCCCGAGCTGTCCTCTGCTCACTTCTACACGAATCCGTTAGCTATTATTTGTAGGAGACACGTTTCTTAACACCTTTAATGTCCCCCTCGATTCAGAGCACTATTTATCCAAGTGTCTGTAAGGCTCCTCGCCTACTATCGTCCTACCCAGAGTTCTCTACTCATTACTTGCACTCTCTCATTAAACCACGTGTCCTATCCTTGTCACTGTCTCTTAACTCAGTCTATTAATTCTTTAAGTTCTAGAGAAGCACCAGCTTCATGTTGCAAGACCTTTGGCCTAGCTATCGAACAATATAATCAGTCACTGTCCCGTTACGAGGTCAGAATCTCCGTCACTTCCTCATCTACTAGTCTTATCTTACCACAGTTCCAGAAATCATCACTCACCTACTATCTTGAGCATTGTCTCGATTTCTGCAACCCGTGACCAACGTTTAACCGTCGTGCCAACCTACTAATAAGCTTCCAGACTGCTGACGGACGTTCAGTGCCGTGGCTTACGATGACACTTTTCCCTGAAGTTCGTGGCGTGAGCACCACTCCTCCGAGCGCGCTGTCAGATCTTTTGAACTCCACGACACCTGGCGTTTCGGTGGGTCAGGGACACCGGCTGTGAGCAGTAGGTAGGGTCTGCAGTAGAGGAGGTGCGCCGCGCCCCTCAGGGCACCTCCACTCTGCTCTCCCCATCCAGACAGGCGCAGCTGGCGACCACGTTGACGCGTCTGCCGCTTTCACAGCACCGATACTCATAAGATCATCGTCTGGCTGCCACCTGCTCCAACACGTGTGCATCTTAACAACAGTTACAAACAGAGAGAATTGCTATAACATCTAGGCAACAGTTCATTTTTTTCTTACAAGATTTTCTGGTTAATTTACAAATAAGAGACCTGACTTACATGGTCTTTCTAATACTTTTGAGCATTTTTCATCAAGTCATACATATATCGCTAACATTATATTTTCTTAAGAGTGTATAATATATTATACATTAAGTGACTGCCGTATTTGTTCCAGGTGAACATTTGAAAGCAACTACCTTCCACACGGTTAGTAAAAATTAAGGCTTACACTAATTACAAATCATAAATAGAGCGGCTCCATGTCTGCTTTACATCCAGGAGTCATATTTACAACTGTCACACTAAAACTAACAGACCAATCCACCAAAAACATTTAAACACCCTCCGAATAACACATCCTGACAATCACACATAGGAGGTACATGGCCCTTCTTGGTGAATTTTCTATCTAATTTCGTATCGATTAAGAACAAATGGGATACATCCACAACAAATTACAAGAGCATATTTACTTCTAATTTCATTAACACATTATTCTTATAGCTACAGACACGACACATTGGGAAAGAGAAAACTATGTTGTTGACATCCTCCCACAGGTTACATCGTGCATTAGGTTCAGGTAAAGGGAAGATTTGGAGTTGGTTCTTTACCGAAAACAAACCCCCTTTACCTAACCGTCATCACATCTCTTTTCTTACAACCCATTAGACATTTTCTCTCGACATGAACTAATCGCCACATACTGGGTTATAACGTCCACTAAGGACTCCCCTTAATGACACGTTAAAATGCACACAATGAGATTAAACTGCAAAATTTAATCTTAACAATGATTAACTTCATTAGAACAATTCGTTACCATAATTTACCGCCTTTACTCACACATTGAGACTACTTTCTGTGAATATTCTTCTCGGAATACTGATTACCATTCAAATCCATTCATAATTTTATCTTCTGGTCACTTCACTAGCAGTTATTTTCATCCTGTTACATCTGAGTCATCTTCAACTTGCCATCGCGTCCACCACTTGTTATTAAAAATCTACGAGAACATGACAACAAAGAGTGCACTCATAAATTCGCACACCGCATACAAATAATCAAGAACACATTAGCATATCTGACATAAATCTTACTTACAGGCATTAGAAATTAATTTTATACGTTACCAGTTCAGGTTACCTGACCACTTTGGCATTACGCTAGGATCTTACCATTCCTTTTATCGTGTTTTATCATCCATTCAGTATTACTTCTCTCTTGTGATTCCTCTCTCGTCCATGTCTTTACAGAATCTGACACACACTCTTACTTTCTCTGGAACATATTACAAAGCATACTCTATTCCTGGAACTCCCTAACAATCACACAAAACTCTTTCATCTCTTCTCCACTAAATGCTCTGGGATCGTTGACCCATTAATCCGCGCTGCTATCGGGGCAATCATCATCCTCTCTACCTCTCTGCTTCCTGAGCAGTAACCAAGTGGGGGGCAAACCTTGCCTCGAACTTTCTGGGCTACTAACATAAATCCTTTATTCACATATTTCTGATATGTGTCCATCTTCCATATAAACACTACTCAAAATTTAACCACAAACTCTCAATTTCTCTTTCTACACCCACTGAGGGGAACCCGTGGTCTAGGTGTAGCGTCTTTGATTCATAATCAAAACGTCTTCGGTCCCGGGTTCGATTCCCGCTACTGCCTAAGTTTTGATAAATAATCAGCATTGGCGGCCGAAGACTTCCGGCATAAGAAGTCAGCCTCATTCTGCCAACGGCCTTGTCAAAGAGGGCGGAGGAGCGGATAGAGCTTCAGGGCACTCTCTTGTCCTAGGGGTGGGAAATTGCCCCTAAAGGCGGAAGAATCAGCAATGATCAACGACATTAGGATGCAGAAGGCAATGGAAACCACTGAATTAAAGACACGTAATGTGTATCCACAGGACATGTGGCCTGTAATTGAAAAAGTGTCATGATGATCTCCCCATTGGCAAAAGATTCCGGAATAGTTCCCCATTCGGATATCCGGGAGGGGACTGCCAAGAGGGAGGTTACCATAAGAAAAATATTGAATAATCAACGAAAGGATAATGTTCTACGAGTCGGGGCGTGGAATGTCAGAAGCTTGAACGTGGTAGGGAAACAAGAAAATCTGAAAAGGGAAATGCAAAGGCTCAATCTAGATATAGTAGGGGTCAGTGAAGTGATGTGGAAGGAAGACAAGGATTTCTGGTCAGATGAGTATCGGGTAATATCAACAGCAGCAGAAAATGGTGTAACAGGTGTAGGATTCGTTATGAGTAGGAAGGTAGGGCAGAGGGTGTGTTACTGTGAACAGTTCAGTGACCGGGTTGTTCTAATCAGAATCGACAGCAGACCAACACCGACAACGATAGTTCAGGTATACATGCCGACGTCGCAAGCTGAAGATGAACAGATAGAGAAAGTGTATGAGGATATTGAAAGGGTAATGCAGCATGTAAAGGGGGACGAAAATCTAATAGTCATGGGCGACTGGAATGCAGTTGTAGGGGAAGGAGTAGAAGAAAAGGTTACAGGAGAATATGGGCTTGGGACAAGGAATGAAAGAGGAGAAAGACTAATTGAGTTCTGTAACAAGTTTCAACTAGTAATAGGGAATACAACGTTCAAGAATCACAAGAGGAGGAGGTATTCTTGGAAAAGGCCGGGAGATACGGGAAGATTTCAATTAGATTACATCATGGTCAGACAGAGATTCCGAAATCAGATACTGGATTGTAAGGCGTACCCAGGAGCAGATATAGACTCAGATCACAATATAGTAGTGATGAAGAGTAGGCTGAAGTTCAAGACAGGAAGAATCAATGAGCTAGGAAGTGGGATACGGAAGTTCTAAGGAATGACGAGATACGTTTGAAGTTCTCTAACGCTATAGATGCAGCAATAAGAAATAGCGCAGTAGGCAACACAGTTGTCTCTAAAAAGGGCCATCACAGAAGTTGGGAAGGAAAACATAGGTACAAAGAAGGTAGCTGCGAAGAAACCATGGGTAACAGAAGAAATACTTCAGTTGATTGATGAAAGGAGGAAGTACAAACATGTTCCGGGAAAATCAGGAATACAGAAATACAATTCGCTGAGGAATGAAATAAAAAGTAAGTGTAGGGAAGCTAAGACGAAATGGCTGCAGGAAAAATGTGAAGACATCGAAAAAGATATGATTGTCGGAAGGACAGACTCAGCATACAGGAAAGTCAAAACAACCTTTGGTGACATTAAAAGCAACGGTGGTAACATTAAGAGTGCAACGGGAATTCCACTGTTAAATGCAGAGGAGAGAGCAGATAGGTGGAAAGAATACATTGAAAGCCTCTATGAGGGTGAATATTTGTCTGGTGTGATAGAAGAAGAAACAGGAGTCGATTTAGAAGAGATACAGGATCCAGTATTAGAATCGGAATTTAAAAGAACTTTGGAGGACTTACGGTCACATAAGGCAGAAGGGATGGATAACATTCCGTCAGAATTTCTAAAATCATTAGGGGAAGTGACAACAAAACGACTATTCACGTTGGTGTGTAGAATCTATGAGTCTGGCGACATACCATCTGACTTTCGGAAAAGCATCATCCACACAATTCCGAAGACGGCAAGAGCTGACAAGTGCGAGAATTATCGCACAATCAGCTTAACAGCTCATGCATCGAAGCTGCTTACAAGAATAATATACAGAAGAATGCAAAAGAAAATTGAGAATGCGCTAGGTGACGATCAGTTTGGCTTTAGGAAAAGTAAAGGCACGAGAGAGGCAATTCTGACGTTACGGCTAATAATGGAAGCAAGGCTAAAGAAAAATCAAGACACGTTCATAAGATTTGTCGACCTGGAAAAAGCGTTCGACAATATAAAATGGTGCAAGCTGTTCAAGATTCTGAAAAAAGTAGGGGTAAGCTATAGGGAGAGACGGGTCATATACAATATGTACAACAACCAAGAGGGAATAATAAGAGTGGACAATCAAGAACGAAGTGGTCGTATTAAGAAGGGAGTAAGACAAGGCTGTAGCCTTTCGCCCCTACTCTTCAATCTGTACATCGAGGAAGCAATGATGGAAATAAAAGAAAGGTTCAGCAGTGGAATTAAAATACAAGGTGAAAGGATATCAATGATACGATTCGCTGATGACATTGCTATCCTGAGTGAAAGTGAAGAAGAATTAAATGATCTGCTGAACGGAATGAACAGTCTAATGAGTACACAGTATGGTTTGAGAGTAAATCGGAGAAAAACGAAGGTAATGAGAAGTAGTAGAAATGAGAACAGCGAGAAACTTAACATCAGGATTGATGGTCACGAAGTCAATGAAGTTAAGGAATTCTGCTACCTAGGCAGTAAAATAACCAATGACGGACGTAGCAAGGAGGACATCAAAAGCAGACTCGCTATGGCAAAAAAGGCATTTATGGCCAAGAGAAGTCTACTAATATTAAATACCGGCCTTAATTTGAGGAAGAAATTTCTGAGGATGTACGTCTGGAGTACAGCATTGTATGGTAGTGAAACATGGACTGTGGTAAAACCGGAACAGAAGAGAATCGATGCATTTGAGATGTGGTGCTATAGACGAATGTTGAAAATTAGGTGGACTGATAAGGTAGGGAATGAGGAGGTTCTACGCAAGATCGGAGAGGAAAGGAATATGTGGAAAACACTGATAAGGAGAAGGGACAGGATGATAGGACATCTGCTAAGACATGAGGGAATGACTTCCATGGTACTAGAGGGAGCTGTAGAGGGCAAAAACTGTAGAGGAAGACAGAGATTGGAATACGTCAAGCAAATAATTGAGGACGTAGGTTGCAAGTGCTCCTCTGAGATGAAGAGGTTAGCACAGGAAAGGAATTCGTGGCGGGTCGCATCTAACCAGTCAGTAGACTGATGACAAAAAAAAAAAAAAGAAAAAAAAAAAAAAAAAAAAAAACCCTCACTGAACACTCAAAATTAAGCGTTCGATAATCCTTGACATTATACAAGTCACCAGAAACTGCACAATAAAAATGTTCTTTAATTCTCGGAATATCTTTATGTTAGAAATATGGTGCAGACCTCGTGACTTTCGTCCGCGAATAGTTTCTATTTCGACAGAGTTGTCGTGAGCCGCTCTCCTCACATAGAAAGGCCTCCACATACACATTAAAAAACTTGCTAGAAAGGAACCTGTGTTTATTAGATAAACGATGACCTTTAATTAATACTTTGTCTCCAGTTTTCATTATTAAACAGCTTATCTTTTCCTTTTGCCTCTTTTGTCGACTTAGAGCCTCTTTATGAATCGCTTTAATTGCTGAGTTGCCAGTTTCACTGTGCCTTTGCTTCCCTCCACCAACTCCCTAACTCTGTCAGGTGGTGCTAGATAGGACATAGGCCAGTACTTCCATGTGGCAAACTCATTAATGACGTTCTGGAAGTCACCCAAACACGCATCCCAGGTTCTGTGATGTCGATTGCAATAAATTCGACAGAGTTTACCCAATTCCTTAATAACCCTCCCGGTCGGGTTCGAGGCCGTTTCAAATTTGGATATAAAAATCGTCCCAATACGTCTCCTCTTCAGTGTAGAATGCCACAGTTTTGACATGTATTGTGGTCCATTACTCGCAATCACTTTATATACGTGTCCCACTTCTTTCAGGAATCGTTTAACAAAAGCGGCAGCTTCTGTCCTCGCCGTAGCTTCCCTTAAAGGCACAAAGATCGCGTACTTGGACACTAGTTCTACCGACACAAATACGTATTTATATCCGTTTATTGTTCGCGGCAAAGGCCCGAACAGATCCGTGGCCGCAAATTCCCTTAACCTGTCCGGTACAATCGGAAAGATTGGAGCCTTACACGAGACAGTAGAGGACTTCGCTTTCTGACACACTGCACACGTACGTAGTACCTTTTCTACTCTCCGCTCCACACTAATAAGGTACACTGATTCTCCCAATTTCCTACTGCACTTTCGAGCCCCAAAGTGATCATACAGGGTGTTTCAAAAATGACCGGTATATTTGAAACGGCAATACAAACTAAACGAGCAGCGATAGAAATACACCGTTTGTTGCAATATGCTAGGGACAAGTTCGAAAGTTTGTCCGCCTGAAAATGTACTGTTGTCCCAAGCATATTGCAACAAACGGTGTATTTCTATCGCTGCTCGTTTAGTTTTTATTGCCGTTTCAAATATACCAGTCATTTTTGAAACACCCTGTAGTCCAGGTGGTAGTACCAAATCAATTTGTTTACGATTTCATCAGGTATACATACCAACCAGTTTCCTTTATCTCGATGTTTTCTATAGAACAGGATACCATCCTTTATCATATAGTATTTTTGGAGCCTCCTCTACCCTTAGTTATTTAGCCTTTCTTTAATTATTTGTCAATTGGGATCTTTGTCCTGTTCACCTCCTATCTTAATCAGGGCATTCCCTATGAACGTTTCGAAGGTCACACAGCGCATATACAGCAGTTCATAAATATTCTCATTGGGTTCACCATCACCACTCTGTGTCACACCAACAGGACCTCTGGATAGTGGGTCTGCCACCACATTTTGGGGGCAGGCACATAGATAATCTGAAATTTAATTTCCTGAAGGAACATGGCCCACCTCATTAATCTCTTGTGGGTCAACTTAGCTGTCATAAGAAATTGCAACGCATTGCAGTCCGTATATATTTTTGTGACTCTTCCAAACAGATAGTACCGGAATTTATCGAAGCCCCATACGATTGCTAATGCTTCCAATTCAGTGATAGTATAATTTTGCTTGGCTTTGTTTAGCACCCTACTTGCAAAAGCGATCGGTCGAGGTATTATTTCACCATTTTCTTCCCATTCTTGGAACAACGCCACTGCCAGACCGCTCCCTGAACTGTCTGACGTCATGCAAAATGGCTTACTAAGATCTGGGTGCACAAGTAGAGGTGCATACAATAATTCCTCCTTCAAACTATCAAACTCTCTTTGTGCAACCTCGTCCCATTTCCACAAACTCTTCTTTCCGGTCAGGGCACACAACTGTAGGGTGGAAATCTCCTTAATCTTAATGAACCTCTTGTAAAAGTTAGCCGGCCGGAGTGACCGTGCGGCTCTAGGTGCTGCAGTGAAACCGAGCGACTGCTACGGTCGCAGGTTCGAATCCTGCCTCAGGCATGGATGTGTGTGATGTCTTTAGGTTAGTTAGGTTTAATTAGTTCTAAGTTCTAGACGACTGATGACCTTAGAAGTTAAGTCGCATAGTGCTCAGAGCCATCTTTTTGTAAAAGTTAATTAACCCCAAATAGGCTCGCAGCCGTTTCCACGGCTTTGGCACAGGATATTCTCTAATTGCACTCAATTTCTCAGGATCGGGGTGTATACCTTCCGGTGTCACTATATGCCCAAGAAATTTTATCTCTCCCCTGCCGAGTTCGGACTTTTGGAGATTGATTGTAACACCATGTCTACCAAACGCTTGTAGTACCTGATCCAGGACTTCGTTATAATCTTGCCACGTCCTTTCAGCAATTAATATGTCGTTGACGTAAAGAGTTATCCTCTTCCGCAATGATTCGGGAATGACAGTGCTCAATGCAATCCCGAGTAAAAGCGGCTGAAGACACATTAAGGCCGAATGGCAACTTGCGGAAGACGTAATAACGCCCACACCAAAGGAATGCCGTATTTTGTCGGCAAGATTCAACGATCTCCACCTGCCAGTAGCTGGCCCTCATATCGAGTGAACTGAGAGCAGTCACTCCATGGAACTTTTGCAGTTGTTCATCAAGCGTCTCAGGCCGATCAGTTTCCGTGTCGATATTAGTATACAGTTGCCTCGAATCGAGGACAAGTCTCACTGATCCATCTTTCTTGGGAACACATATTATGGGCTTATTATAAGAAGTTACAACACATTCCATTATTCCCTGTCCTAACATGGTATCGATCTCTACAGATACTTTCTCTCGATTAGCAAGTGGTACTATCCATGGTCGTACGAAAAACTGTTTATGTGGTTTTACCTAGGACTTGTAAGCGAAGTCTTTGATAGTGCCAGTATGCCCTGAAAACACTCTGCAGTTATTCTGCAAAATCGTCTTCAACCCTTCACGTACACTACCTGCTTCGATAAGTTCTATTTTCTTTTCTATAATTTCGTCACTGACTGTTTTCACTCGCGCCAACTCGCTCTGTAAGTCAACCTGCCTCTGGTAGCCATATTCCCGTTGATGTTCGGATTCCACAGATAATTTAAAGGAGGCCACCGATTCGTCAAATCTCAAATGTAGTTCCTCCTCATCAATTACTACTGTAGCGAAACCATTGCATATATTTAGTGTAGCTCGACACTTCCTCAAGAAACCCAAGCCTAAAATGGTTTCAACTGTCAATTTTGACACAATCAAGAATACTACGCTCATCACCTGCCCTTGACATTGGAAATCGATATGGCTCTGACGCTTGACCTCAAGACAGTTTCCTTGCACTGCTCCGTGGACTGTGGTTCTCTGTAATGTCAACGTCGGCCATCGTATCTCTCCCCCACAACAACTGTAAACATCCTCCCTCAAAACTGACACTTGACTGCTTGAGTCCAAGACACAGGGGATGATAATGTTATTTACAAGTACACTTACAATGGGTAATTTAAACACGTCAATTTCTTCGTTCTCTTCCAATACTACCTCTCTCATTTCGCCATAATCTACTTACAAAACTATTCCACTATTTACAGGATCACTACACTCAGGAGTCGGACTTGTCAGTCATCTTGCTTTTCGTGAACCATCGACACTCCTCGCATTATGACGTGGGTCAGCTGATCGTATTTCTACACCAGCTGGCGGTGAGGGATGATTATATCTCGCTTCGTTCCCACAGGAATTTCTCCGGTACTGATTATGTCCACGATTACCTCGCGTTGCAAAGCCTCTACTACGCCCGTGATTAAAATGTCGGTGCAGAACGTAATTAGTTTGTCGGTTCCTTTGCTCTCGCTCATAATTGTGATGACGTACCTGTTCATACCTTCTCACTTCGTTAGGCCCATTGTGACCAATCTCTTCCTCTAATTCTTGGAAAAGTCGTTGGAACGCCACAACATCTGCATACTTCGAGCCACTATTGTAACTTCTCCCCGCAGTTTTGGAGGTAATTTCGTGAGACATATCCTAACAAATTCTGCAGCTGAATATGGCGCATCCAAATACTGATTATCCTTAATCATCTCGCGAAAGTAACGAACTGGGTTCTTTTCCGGACTATTTTTACAGTTTTCTTTCATCAGAATATTCAATTTTATCCGTTCTTGGATCCCTTTGGACCAAAACTCGTGCAGAAAGGCCCATGTAAAATCTTTGTACGTAACACAGTCGCGGATTGCAGTTTGCATCCGTGCACTCGCCTCATCTCTCAAGTGGTTACACATAAAACATATTTTCAATGTATCTCCCCACGAAGCTGGCAATGTATTTTCAAATTGGCGTAACCACACACAGGGGTGCTGATGGTTACTGGAGTCAGGAAAGACCGAGTAATTTAAGACGGACACGAAATGCCGCTTACATTCTTCCTCATTCATGTCTATCGATTCGGCATGTACGATACCACAGGAGATCTAATACTACATAATCGCTCTTCCAATTCCCTAGTTTCTTCTGATTCAGTACGGCGTCTTTTATTGGCGGTGCCTACTTCACTGTCGTTCCACGAAGTGACCGTACTGTTCCTTTGCACCTTATCCTGTTTCATTAGTTCTGCTAAATTATCCTGAGCCTGCTTAAATCGGAGTAGTGATTGGACCTCTTGGCTGTCACTAATCGCTATTGGCTCTGTTCGATCGGATTTTGCATCTACTCGCAATGTGATTTTGTCAACAGCTCTGGCTAAGTCATCAATCCTACCTACGAGTTTGTCAGTCTGATTCTCTTGTTGCGCTACGTGCTGACAAACTTTTTGCAGCAGCTCCGTCTGTTCACTACAGATTTCATTTATTACGTCCTTTATTAGATTTCTGTCACTGACTCCGTTCTCCTCATCCGAGAGGTCATGTTCAAGTGCAGCTACTCAAACCTCTACGCGTTCACTATGGTCAGATACATTTTTTTGAATTTCGCGCACCTCACTTTGCATAGCGTCATTTCTCAAAGGACTTTCCGTGATTATGGCGTCAATTCGGCCGCCAACTCCTGTAAAATCGTGCACCTATCACTTTCTCTCGATCCTCGAACTGCTTGTGAATCAATTGTTCTTGCTCATTCAAGTATTTCTTAGTTTCGGCCTGCACTGCATTAAACGCAGTACTTTGCTCATAAAAACGAGTATTAAACGCGGTATTTTGCTCATCAAAACGCTTATTTTGCTCGTCAGAACGTTTATTAAGTTTATCATTCCCTTCAATTAGCTTATTCAGAGCTGAACTAAGCCAATGTGCAGTTTTACTGCTGGGATTCGCACCCTGTTCTGCGGTAGTCGACACGTGGGCTGCAGTCGCGCAACGGTCATTCACTTCCGCTTGCCTTTGTGCGGTTCCACACGAATGCCGGACATTTGCCACGCCGGACATTTGCCAAGCCGGACATTTGCCACACTTGCCCCTTGGCCAGGTAGCTTGAGTAGCGATCCCCCAGGTAAGGGATGCCCTTCCCCGTACTACCTCTCTCCGCTTTCAAACCGCCGTGTCCACATCTTACTCGGTACAACCAGTACGTAAGGTACCTTCTTCTTCGACATCTTGGCCAAATACAGAGCTTCTTTTCCGAAATTGAAATATTTATAACTTTTGGGAAACGAAATCAATACCGACGATTATGTCAGTATGTAATTAGTTCTGCCAAGTATAAATATAGATTTCTCTGTCTGTACGGTAGCTTCCTTTCACGCTTACTGATTGCGATAGAAACAGTCCATCGGCATGGGAGCAACAAGAAAGGAACGATGTAACGAGAATGCGACTGTACGCTAATCATTTCTTTTTGATCACTGTATTTGTGCCTACTTTAATTACTACAACTGCATACCCAAAAGACAACAGGGAAAGAATAAATGGGTATGCGAATGTTTGAAAAGAAGAACGACATACTCCATATTAATTTACTCTCTAAAAACATTAGTTAATTAAGAGTAGCGGGACAATGTTCAAAACATAACTGAAAACACGTTCACTAAATAGAGATAAGAACATCTATGATTGACATGTCATCTTAAGTCGACTTACAATTTTAAAATGTTAGAAAAAAGGAAATGAAGTAATACAGAATGTTACGCTTGTAACGTGAGGTGTTGTTTTACACTGTTTAGCTCTGGTATTTACACGGTCACAGAGAAAGCATCTTAGGTTCTGGAGGGAAAAGCCGTTATTGTAATTATCTGCACTACAACAGAAACAAGAAGGACAACTTAAGGAAAAATAATTTAAGCTCACAATCGACTTTGAAGCAGAGAGTTCCTGTGACTTTGTATGGGCAGAGGTTATATTCGACAACCGGAATAAATTAATACACTCCTGGAAATGGAAAAAAGAACACATTGACACCGGTGTGTCACACCAACCATACTTGCTCCGGACACTGCGAGAGGGCTGTACAAGCAATGATCACACGCACGGCACAGCGGGCACACCAGGAACCGCGGTGTTGGCCGTCGAATGGCGCTAGCTCCGCAGCATTTGTGCACCGCCGCCGTCAGTGTCAGCCAGTTTGCCGTGGCATACGGAGTTCCATCGCAGTCTTTAACACTGGTAGAGTGCCGCGACAGCGTGGACGTGAACCGTATGTGCAGTTGACGGACTTTGAGCGAGGGCGTATAGTGGGCATGCGGGAGGCCGGGTGGACGTACTGCCGAATTGCTCAACACGTGGGGCGTGAGGTCTCCACAGTACATCGATGTTGTCGCCAGTGGTCGGCGGAAGGTGCACGTGCCCGTCGACCTGGGACCGGACCGCAGCGACGCACGGATGCACGCCAAGACCGTAGGATCCTACGCAGTGCCGTAGAGGACTGCACCGCCACATCCCAGCAAATTAGTGACACTGTTGTTCCTGGGGTATCGGCGAGGACCATTCGCAACCGTCTCCATGAAGCTGGGCTACGGCCCCGCACACCCTTAGGCCGTCTTCCACTCACGCCCCAACATCGTGCAGCCCGCCTCCAGTGGTGTCGCGACAGGCGTGAATGGAGGGACGAATGGAGACGTGTCGTCTTCAGCGATGAGAGTCGCTTCTGCCTGGGTGCCAATGATGGTCGTATGCGTGTTTGGCGCCGTGCAGGAGAGCGCCACAATCAGGACTGCATACGACCGAGGCACACAGGGCCAACACCCGGCATCATGGTGTGGGGAGCGATCTCCTACACTGGCTGTACACCTCTGGTGATCGTCGAGGGGACACTGAATAGTGCACGGTACATCCAAACCGTCATCGAACACATCATTTTACCATTCCTAGACCGGCAAGGGCACTTGCTGTTCCAACAGGACAATGCACGTCCGCATGTATCCCGTGCCACCCAACGTGCTCTAGAAGGTGTAAGTCAACTACCCTGGCCAGCAAGATCTCCGGATCTGTCCCCCATTGAGCATGTTTGGGACTGGATGAAGCGTCGTCTCACGCGGTCTGCACGTCCAGCACGAACGCTGGTCCAACTGAGGCGCCAGGTGGAAATGGCATGGCAAGCCGTTCCACAGGACTACATCCAGCATCTCTACGATCGTCTCCATGGGAGAATAGCAGCCTGCATTGCTGCGAAAGGTGGATATACACTGTACTAGTGCCGACATTGTGCATGCTCTGTTGCCTGTGTCTATGTGCCCATGGTTCTGTCAGTGTGATCATGTAATGTATCTGACCCCAGGAATGTGTCAATGAAGTTCCCCCTTCCTGGGACAATGAATTCACGGTGTTCTTATTTCAATTTCCAGGAGTGTAACTGGCTGATTTTACCGATCCCCTGTCTCAGATGAACCAGTTGCTGAACAGTTCAAAGAAAACTTGAGTCTCATCACAAATAGGTACCCTACTCATACAATTATAGTTGGCAGTTAATCCAATCTACCTTCCGCATGTTGACAATAACACATTTTCATATACCGTCTTGTAAATAGAAAACAACTTCCGTAATTGTCCTAATGCTTTTTTAAAAAATTATTTCTAACAATTAGTTGACGAGGCCATTCAAATTGTAAATGGTGATGAAAACACACTTGACCTCTTAGCCACAAATAATCCTGAGCATCACGACGGATACAGGGATTAGTGAACACACAGTCGTAGCAAGGCTCACTTCCGCAACAAAGAAATTCACCAAAACTAAACGGGAAATATATCTATTTATAAAAGCAGCTAAAAATTCGGGTGATTTCTTGCTAAGAGATAGCCTCCAATACTTCCGAACTATGTAAATGAAGACCATATGTGGCTTAAGTTCAGAGAAATAGTATCAACAGCACTCGAGATATCCATACCAAATAAATTAATAAGAGACGGAACTGATCCCTCATGGTACACAAAACACGACAGAAAGCTGTCGCAGGAGCACCGCAAAAGGCACGTATAATTTAGACGAACGCAAAATCTCCAAGATTGGTGAAGTTTTACTGGGGCTCGAAATTTGGTGCGGATTTCAATGCGAGATGCATTTAATAGTTTCCACAACGAAACTCGCTCTAGAAATGTGGCGGAAAATCCAAAGAGATACTGGTCCCATGTTAAGTAAGCCAGCGGAAAGGCTCAGTAAGTACCTTTACTGCGCGACAGCGACGGTAATGTTACTGATGACAGTGCCACTAAAGTGGAGTTAGTAAATGCATTTTCCGAAATTCCTTCACCAAAGAAGCCGAAGTAAATATTACAGAATTCGGAATGAGAGCAACTGCAAACATAATTTAGAAGTAGATATCCCTGGTGTTGCAAAGCAACTGAAATTACACTGTCAGTGACAGAGGAAATGATCAAATATCTTTTAAAAAAGTCTCTAATGTATAAGAAAAGTAGGTCTAATACATTTGATTCTGATGTTCTTTAGTAACAATTAATTTTCAGTCGTAAGCTCCTTGCTTTTACAGACCTGTTTAAAAATAATCAACAATTTAGTAACAAATTTTAATTTTTGACTATATCTAAATGTACTTAAGTAGAATTACTTTTGAATACATTACGGGAAAGGCAGTGATCAATGTCTTCCAAATATGTACTATTAAAAGCAGTCTTGATCACGATTTATTTATAAAGGTGACCGGTTTCGACCACTACTGTGGTCATCTTCAGACCATTGAATAGGAACCTCTTTCTGTTGGAGAATCACTACTAGATTCTCCAACAGAAAGAGGTTCCTACTCAATGGTCTGAAGATGACCACAGTAGTGGTCGAAACTGGTCATCTTGATAAATAAATCGTTATCAAGACTGTTTTTAATAGTGAAAAAAGTACTTAGGTAGATTTACATCTACTATAAATGTTTGCAGCTAAACTTAAATAAAAATATTATAGGTGCCAAAATTGTCAACCTTAGAATCAGATCAGTTTTGGGATGTCAATTTTACGTGCTACTCAAAGGTTCAGTTCCCATTTTCTTTTACAAAAGCGTATACTATCAGTTTAACAAACCATGATATTTTAGGTGATAGTTACAATTCTGAAGTTTCAGAAAATTATTTTAGAACTCACAATTATTTAATAGTATGGCCATACTATTGGAAGGCAGAAAAAAGTTATCTTAATGTGACAACAATAGGGATACTTTTGTGAGACTTGAAACACTTTTTAATTTTTACATTAAAGGCTGATTCATATCACACTTTCCACAGGCTTTGGACCGTCAAATGATAAATGACCATTTACCATTCATGCGTGTGTGAAATCAGCCTAAACATGCTGAACTAATGTACACTCTATTTACAAATACAACTTAATATTAGCTCTGATAATGCTGCTTCAATGTTTGATAATTTTATCTCAGTAATCTGCGAGGACTCAGTGGTCTTTATAATTTTTAATAGTTTATTTTTAACGTATTTTAGTCCAGTTTCTGAATATGGGCAATGGCTTTCAAGCAAGGCCTACTGTTGCCAGTCTCTTCATAATTCTTTACGATTCTCACTATACAGCTTCAAGTACTTCTTCTTCCTCTTCTTACCTTCAAGATTCATTTCCAATTTCATGTGCATGCAGTTTGTGAACTCTGCTTCCTTTTTCAAGCACTCCACCAAATAGTTGATTCTAGGGTGAGGGTATCCAATAATACTATTTGTTTTGTTGTGCCACCCTTCAACAGCATTCGTCGTTTGGTGCCTTTTTCCGTAACAGTCCCACATTTCTATTGCGATATCCTCATTCTCTAGCCAGTTATCCACAAAGTAGTCAAAAAATTGAGAGAACCTTCTGTTATCAGGAGCTTCTGCATGAATCTCAATCGATCCATTTCTTATGTCCTCCGGTTTTACAACTGCCAGCTCTGCACACATGCTGACGTGAAGTCTTAAATCCTCGTTCTCAGCGGTACTCCTCAGTTAGACCGAGAATTCGAATTCTTCTCCATAAACTCTTCTTCATACGGAAACAGTATCCATTTATTTCAGTTGTGGGAAAAACTTGACGAATGGCCGATATTGCAGCTACCTCAGAGTCCACATTTACTTGTTTAGGACACCACTCAGAGTCTGCCTGTTTTATCAAACGAAACAGACGAACATATGTGTCTTTCATCTTATTAGGGAGCAGTGCAAATACAGTAGGAAGAATGTTTGTTTCTTTAATCGGGCATCCTAAGTATACGTGTATGGTGTAGTTCTGTACAAACTGCTTGCTGCATCTCTTAAATGTTCCATCCATAAAAAAATGGCAACATGTTTTTAAACTTTCTTTTCCCTTGCTTCCACTAAAAATCATTATTCTCACCTCTAATCTATCGTCTTCCAGCAGAAAACTACTGCCATCTCTCATTTTTAATCGATCTTCATGAAGCTCAATTTCATAAGAGTTCTTAGGCTCTTGTTGGTTCCCCCGCTCTTGACTCCATCGACGACGCATGGTTCTCTTCATAGATTCTGAATTAGGCATGACTGTAACAAAGTCATAAACTTTATTATGTAGATTTCCCATTTCATCCGCGTACATCTCCTATAACTGCGTAGTTTCTTCTCGAGACCTTCACTTCGCCCTTTCCACTTGCTTTCTCACTTTCAGAGCCGCATCGTCAGGTGGTCCACAGAGATGTTCTAATACATTCAATACTTCTCCGTTCCTCGAAAGCAGCTTTCCTTTGCAATGATCCGCTTTTCGGCGTAAGCACATCCTTGTAATAACACCTTCTTTAGATTCCCTCTGTTTAAGATACACGTAACCTTTGAATTGAGCAGGAGGCCCGCCCTTGTTCGTTGTAACAACTTCCATACTGATGGTCACTTTAGGAACTTCGAAAGTAGAGGTGGCAAAAAAATAACGTAACTGATAGAAATAACCGGTTACTGAGAAGTGACGGTTACTGCGATAACCGTTCCTCTGATACAGGGAGTTATTTCATTAACTGTCTAATGTCAACAATGCCTCGCGCCATCTGTTGACCGAAGATCGTACTACGCTTTCCTGTCAACTCATCGGAGGTCTGGCTAGGAACGAAGGAGAGGGTAGACCATTTGGAAGGCGTTCTATAGGCCATGGGAATAACTGTGAGACTGCTCGCCATCTGTTGATAAGAACTGTGTACTATATCGTGCGTCTTTGTTACTTTTAGCACAAACAATTAAATAATGTCCGAGCGGTGGCTGATAGGAGCTGCAGTACAGGCATTAACAAGACGGTCGTTCGTTTAAGCCACCGCCTCATATGTCAGTTTAGCTTGGACGGGTAGTATGAAGAGAGGTACCATAAGGAATTCGAGCGACTATGGAAATAACTGTCAGAGATCGGTATTTTCCTCTGGCAGTTATCGTTATTGGCTCACAGTTCTCGCTCTCTGGCAGTTATCGGACTACCATTACAGGTAACCTGGAAGTTGGTAACGGAATAACTGCGTGTCTCTGTTCCTGACACAGTGACTCAAGTCTTAGACCCCGGTGGTATTTCAGAGACGATAGTTACTGGAGCGAACAAATATTTACGTACTTCTTCGGAAATAGCCGCTGGCCATCGCGAATGACAAACAACATGTCAGGAAGTATAACGTAACACAGTTGAATATAATAATTATTATCCTCATCATTTGTCAGGAGATTGTCAAGATATGTGAATGTATTACAGTAACTGCTAATATTTACAGAATTGATACACTGTCAGAATAAATTTATCATACACAGAATACCCGATCTTGACTGTTGCAACCAAGTGCTGTCAAAACTGAAATATAGCAGAATTTTTACCTAAGCTGGTCTATCAGTCTCTGTTACGATATTCATCTACAGAGTAGAAGGAGGGGTCAATGGAAGCGTCCGATTCCACCCGTCTGCTTCGATGTAAAAAGGTGTTGTGGTGTGTGAATGTCATTACGGCACGCTGTTTATGAGTTGGTTTTTGTGTGTCTGTGTGTGTGTGTGTGTGGGGGGGGGGGGGGGGAGGGGTTGGCCGATCTAGTTTGCAGTTCCGGATTTTCCTGGTGGTAATTAATTTTTTTTTTCTAGCTGTGATGTTTTGTGTATTTATGGAGTATTGAATGTGATTTAATTTATGTAGGGATGATTGATTTGTGGACTTTTGGGATTGTGGTTTTATTTTTCACAGTTGTAGGTGTTGGTTTTTGGCATCAGTAGCTGTGGTGGACCTATATAGTCACTGGAAATGACCGATTCCCATTTTCATAGTTGTACATGTTGATGTTTTGGTATCGTCATCTGAGGTTTACCTATGTAGGTCAAGGGAAATATCCGAATCCAATTTTCGTGCTTTTAGTTGTGGGTATTGGTGTTTTGGTATGGTCACCTATGGTTGACCTATAGTGTTCAAGGGAAGTGTCCGAATCCTTCAGATTTTTGTTGGTGTAGCAGAATGCTGTATTTTTTTTTGTTTTTGTTCTTCATTTTGTGTTTTGGGATCATGGTTTTTTTTTTTTTTTTTACTAGCTTGTCCTCACCCTAAAACCCTCAACTTCCCGCAATCGTCCCTTTGGTTTGATTGTATTTTTGGTGGGAGATGTTATTGTATTATTTAAATGTATCTTGGTGTCCGTTGCCATGTGTATGTAGTGACGTCATAAGCACAATTAAAATAGCCATTTCCGACATATTGATGATGGGTGGAATCAGACACTTATGTATCATAAAGTCTGTCAAACACACTGTAAACCGTGCTTGATCTGAAACAAAGTTTTTAATGGTTGCTGACTTGCTGGCAGTTTATTGAAAATGCATGTTCCTGAATATTTGACCTCTTTTGGATCAAGGTAAGTGATTTTAGGTCTTTATGTAGATTGCTGTTCCTATTTCTAGTACTGATATTATGTATTGAGCTATTGGTTGGAAATACTTGTAACAAATTTCATTAAGGAATAAATATACTAGGAAGCAGTGGTTACAAGACAAAGTTCCTTGATCAGGTTCCTACATGATGTTCTTGAATTTATACCACAAACGATTTTTATTAGACGCTTTTACATGCGAAAAACTTTTGCTATGTTTGATGAGTTGCCACAGAATATGCTCCCTTATGAAATAATAGAGTGAAAAAATGTGGTATGCCCTTCCCAACTGAATTTATTATCGAGTTGTAGTCCCAGAAATGTAACAATGTCAACCTTTTCGATCTGCATGTCTTCATATGCTATAAACATGCTGTAGCTGGAGAAATCGAGCAGTTTCCAAATCTGACATAAAACTTGGATTAGCGTACTCACACTTTCCCCAACAGGACTATCTTTTACAACACAGGAGTAAATGAATATGTCGCATTACTTAGATTTTTTGTTGTATTACAAGGCTGTACACTTTATTCTATTATGTGAGCAGCACAAGAAATTAAGATTCGAATTTAACCTACAGTACTCAGTTTACATGTTACTTCGTACTTAAAGACGCACATTGTTAACATTTTACTTAAACAGTGCTGTGGCGAAGTTTCGCGTACTTTCTGTTGCAGCTGTGAAGATAAGATTTCAATAGCGACCGATAACCTACAAACATATAATACGAAACACTAATAATCGTTCTAACATCAACTAAAATGTACCCGGAGTTAATAAGCTAAGGTTATAACACGATTCATACGACATTCCTGCCATTTCACACTACTCGCAGTTATACTGATAACTAAACTGATGGATTCCAACTATGTCGTTATCTAACTGTAGCCCCTCGGAGTATTCGGTATTGCTAGCGAAAAATAACTTGGCAGTTATTAGTAACCGTTAACAATAACGGTTATCAAAGAATAACTGGAACTGTGATAACGGTTACTCCAGAATAACCGTTTGGCCCACCTCTATTCGAAAGCAAACCGGCGGGCGGGTGAGGAGGAGGAGGGGGGGAACAGGGGCCCAATACTTCAGAGCAGGTAAAAGCGTGGCAATGTCCGGACACCGTTCCACACAACGGAATGCCTGTCTCGGCTGTAGGGGCCCATTCATTGTCGGGTGGCGCGCCACTGCCTCAGTAGACTGTTCAAGGTCACGAACGCTTCCTTACTGCCCAGACACTTCACGTATCTCAACCGAATTCTCTTCCGCCGTATTTGTACAGCTTTTTGCTCGCGGCCTAGTTATTATGCTGATGCCACTTAACGAACTTTAGACACCTGTAAACTCACTCCGCAAAATTCAATGTACTCAACTATTGCTGTCAAATTATTTCCCTACAAAATTAATACCACATTATTAACCGAGCACAAAAAAAAGTAATCCGCCAAAAATTTCACAGCAACACAACGCTGAATATGGATAGACGACAACAACGCCGAAGAACATGGACACAGAAAAATGCACAAAGAAGTCCCTGAAAGAGCATAAATTACTTATGTTTCTGTCTGCTTGTCTAAAAGATGCCTAGCATTCGTTAAATAATCCTGGCACAGGGTTCGCCAGATGCAATTTTTTCGTCTGGTTATGTATCATTACCTTTGTCCCTCTCTTCCTCTATTTCCTTCTATCTATGGTAGAGTGTGCCATATGTGTGTGTGGCCAAGGCGCCTCATTTACACGTGCTTACCCACTTGGTTCAATGCTCGGAAGGATTGAATATAAAGGGGCCAGCCCAACATGTAGTTATTATGTTCAAATTGCGAGACGGATAACGTGGGGGAGAGCTCAAGCAAACAAGTGGGCAAGTAAGTAAATGCCACACTCTAACATGTTCTATAAGGTTGGGGTTGGGTTATTTGGGGAAGGAGACCAGACAGCGAGGTCATCGGTCTCATCGGATTAGGAAAGGAAGTCGGCCGTGCCCTTTCAAAGGAACCATACTGGCATTTGCCTGGAGCGATTGAGGGAAATCACGGAAAACCTAAATCAGGATGGCCGGACGCGGGATTGAGCCGTCGTCCTCCCGAATGCGAGTCCAGTGTCTAACAACTGCGCCACCAAGCTCGGTGTTCTATAAGGACTCCACTTTGTTGATAACATTGCTCACTACACAGGACTGGGGTTTGTAATGACCACTAAATTCATGACATAGAGTTTATAAGACATTTATTATCTATATTCCCTGGAACTTTACAAACTTAATAATTGCAACAAAGAAAGCCAAGTCAAAAAACTTCTAGTTTAGTCTCGCACTGAAGATGCTTAAGCTAACAGGCATCTCGTTGCTACTTAAGCAATGGGAAAGAGGGTGGAACTATGTTGCTGCCCTTGTGGTCCCTCTGCTCGGACAGTGATCGAAATTTGCACCCAAGATTACTACTTGCACCGAATAACAAAAAATCTTTTGGCAGGAAAACGGGGGACAAAGCAGACACAAATGTCTCCCATGTACACAAAAGAAAGCAAATTCTTTAAAAAATAAAACATCCTGTGAAATACGGCACACCCAAATAAACAGTTAACAGCACACGCAAGCATCCTCACCTTAACTAATTTCCAAGAAGGAACTGGTAGCTCGCTGGCAGTGCAATTCGGCACTACGTGAGTGACCGATTACAACAGCTAATTTCTTTGTACTCACCCCTCTGTTCGGTCTAGCTTTCCATTCGCCGGTCGGGGTGGCCGAGCGATTCTAGGCGCTACAGTCTGGAACCGCGCGACCGCTACGGTCGCAGGTTCGAATCCTGCCTCGGACATGGATCTATGTGACGTCCTTAGGTTAGTTAGGTTTAAGTAGTTCTAAGTTCTAGGGGACTGATGACGTCAGTAGTTAATTCCCATAGTGCTCAGAGCCATTTTGCTTTCCATTCTATACAGTTATTCACACGCTGAACCTATTCTTTATCAAAGTAGTTAGGACATGCTGCTTTCAAATGGGGGTTACATGGACCCGTGAACAAAATTTATGAGATGGCCTAAAAAAATTACGTCACACGCTTAGAACCTTAAGTAACTCACACGAAACACGCGCGTCTCCTACCAGGTTTCACACTGAATCGTCATCTAAATTATTCATCAGCCGTTACGACCACGTGTTAAGTTAACTAGGTGGGGTAATGCCCCAGGTTACTTTAACATTTGCAAAACGCTGCTTCTAAAAGTGAAACGATACGATTTTTTTTTAGAGCTATTGCTGTTCACGTGTGCTGAAGGCACCAAGTGATTGCAGCACTATATATGGATAACCCGAGCCCACACGCTCATCTCTGGAAAAGAAACCCTAACTGAAAACTAATTGTACAGGCAAAAATTATCAAAAAATGAATGAATGGCCGTAACGACACGGTAACTAATTCAGTCCTGAAAAAGAGCGGATTAACAACAATGTAACACATAATACCTCATCTCACAGTGAAATTGGCGGCAAAGACGGAGATCGCCTTCGATTCCGTCCGCTCAGTTCAGCAGCTACCCCAAGAGTGACTGTCACGGCGGGTCTCAACGGCCGTTCCCCGTACATGGAGGGGAGGGGGACCTGTTACCAACCCCGAACTACCCCCTGGCAAACAGGTGCATCACCGCTGTTTTCACTTCAAGCTTAGGTTGGCACTAAACCTACCTACAGGGTGACCACATCTGTGCCTTGGCACTACCAGCTGACGAACTGACGAACTCTTAATACAAACCCCAAAGTTAATTAACCCAAGGCAACGTAGAGGGATTAAGGACAGGAAGTGCATTTATGTAATTGTGAATTAAATAAACAGGTAGTCCACTTCTTCACTCAAGCTAAATTTAAAAAAAAATGTTGGAAGTATATTCAATATAATGCAACAAAGAAACTAATTGTAAAGAGATGGAACAAACTGTTCCCTCTCATCGTTAAGTCTCTAATTTTTTTTCTTCAATTTTTGAAGTACACTGGTGTCTAAGCACAGATAGGAAAATCAGAACAATTACATATCTAATAGTTCCGATTTCGAAACCGACAACAGATAGTGAACAAAAAACCACAAACAGAATTCGATGCACTGTCCTACAGACGAGAAAATTGGCTGGAATCTCCCGCGAATTTTCTATGTCCTACTACGGCTGGTCTGGAGATGGTCTAAAGCCACAATGGCGGTTGGGAGGACAATATCCCATCTGGCCCAGTCACAGGAGATTGGTGTTCTTGGACGTGTCTCTGAACACTCTAACAAAGAAGACATCACATGACCCTCAGACATCACAGAACTTTCTGTAGATACCTTGTCCCTGTCTTGTTCGAACCTGTCTGGGGAGGCTCCTACACCCCGAACAAAAGATGTCTTGTGACTCTCTTACATCGTGGAACTTCCTGTGAATGGAGTAATCTGATTGGTTCTTCTGGATTTATCTGTCAAATTGCTTCTGCAGTGTGGGAACACTGCGCACCACTTTATGCAGACATACAAATTACGAGATTTTGCACTTTCAGTTAAACAATGCAAAAGTGGTCTAGAGATCATGAAATATGGAAACTATCGCCAAAGACACTTCCTCAATTACACTGCTCTGTTACTGTCGAGGAAAGATTGAACTTTAAAGCGTGAAACCGATCTCCAGTCAGGCTATATTACCACAAACGATTGTACCACCAAACCATATCGATGTAGTAGACACAATTCGTATCCTGCACCATACAAAATCAACACTTTTGCATTCCTCATATACGAGGGTTGGAAGTAAAATAGTGGCAAAAACTGATACAAAAAAGTTACATGTTTGCACCTGTTACTGTCCTTCAAAGTAGTCTCCAACGTTGTGTAGAGCCCGTTGCCAGCAATGTGGCAGGCGTAGTATACCGCTAGCAGAGTCTGTTCTTTTGATGATGCAAATTGAGTGGTCTAAAAGTTCTGGTGATTCTCGTGTGTGACTGTGGCGGTGTTATCCTAACGGATTACGTTCCTCCGCGGCAAACCGTTAATGCACAGTATTACTGTTCATTTTTGGAGCATCACCTGCGACCAGCTTTGCGAAACAAGTGCCGACACTTTGTACACAAGCCACCCGTCATTTTGAACGGCACTGCGCGGGCTCATACAGCGCAAGCTGTGGCTGCTCTGTTTCATCGATGGGACTGGGAAGTACTGTACCATCCACCATACTCTCCGGACTTTGATTTGATTACAAAGATGAAGGAGCCACTTCGTGGCATTCGCTTGAGAACTGTTCCAGAGATTAGACACCATCAAAAGAACAGGCTCTGCTAGCCGTATACTACGCCTGCCACATAGCTGGCAACGTTCCAGTCCTCGTAGCTAACGACCACCAGACACTCGTCCACATATACCGCTAAGACAGACAGTCCCCCCCCCCCCCACACACAAAAAAGAACATAAACACATATACAGTATATAGTCGCAGCACTAGATATTTCCCGCGAGGCTGGTCGGTCATCCACCGCAGCTAGCAGTCAGGAGACAACTCTGCCCATACTTGCTGGCCAGATACGCGATCAGAGTGCCCTTAGCCGACGGCGGTCACTTTCGAACCTGGTGTACAAAGGTTGGGTTGGTTCCCCTGGCACAAAAGCATCCACTGACGGTCGACGAGAAACTCTTCGTCAGTCGTGAATTAATATACCGATCTCGAAACCGATATGAGCTGGAATATACGATTTTGCATGCTAAAGAATGACGTACTTATGAAACTTTTTATTCTTTCACTTGGCTTGCCACAATATCATACCATTTCAACGATCATTCTTGATATCTGACATTTAGCAGTATGCTAGTATGCTACCAATCTCTTGCACAGCAAAATTTCGAAGGTAAAGATATCTCTTGAAACCTGAAACTTTAGTAAGGTCATTATGTGGGAAGGGTTGGTTGCAAACCACGGAGTAATTGGAAACTCAACTCGTCCAAGAAGATCTTTACATGAAAACTCGAAAAAATAGAGGAAACTGGCAGTTCGACTATAATTTTTTAACGAATACCTATATCAGTGATATAACAGGTTCTATATCACTTTTGCACTTTACAATGTAAACTGAGGTTGTGATATTCATGTCTAGAGAATCAGTAAACATCTCTTACACTTCCAGAATGAGATTTTCAGTCTGCAGCGGAGTGTGCGCTGATATGAAACTTCCTGGCACATCAAAACTGTGTGCCCGACCGAGACTCGAACTCGTAACCTTTGCCTTTCGCGGGCAAGTGCTCTGCCATCTGAGCTACCGAAGCACGACTCACGCCCGGTAGGAGAGCTTCTGTGAAGTTTGGAAGGTAGGAAACGAGATACTGGCAGAAGTAAAGCTGTGAGTACCGGGCGTGAGTCTTGCTTCGGTAGCTCAGATGGTAGAGCACATGCCCGCGAAAGGCAAAGGTTACGACTTCGAGTCTCGGTCGGGCACACAGTTTTGATCTGCCAGGAAGTTTAATCTCTTACACTTGTTTTTCACAATACAGATGCACACAACACACATCACTATCGCTGTTCTCTCAAGAAAATACAGGTGGGAAATATGCAGAGTGGCAGTAGAAGCAGTCAACTGATCAGTATACATGGGAGAGAATAACTGTCCAGCAGAAACACTCTCCCATACTGAATCTTTGTATATTTACATGGAGAATATTGGTTAGCTATTCACCCACCTAGAGGGCGACACGGTTAGGTCACCTGCATGTTTGTGCCAGGCCAGTTTGCGCCGCTCAGCGACAGCTCATACCTTAAGCCAGAAACATCAATTCGTTCCAACCACTCACTTCCTCATCCAAACACTAGCAAGGCAACATTGTCCAGGGAAACCAGCCATTGTAACTACAATATTACGATCGTAGCGCCAATATGGCGACATTCGACAATGAATGCTGTATCGGAAACAGCTTCGCCTGATGGCTTTGGCTCTGAAGATATCAATATCTATACCCCTCTTATGAGCAGACATAATTTTCCAAGTAAAATCTTTGATCATCCTTACAGCTATCGATAAACTTAAATTACAGTTTTCCACATCAAATCCATACCTCGGTTATGAACTGACAAAACCAGTAATGGTGATTAATGTTTAACGTCTCGTCGACAACGAGGTCATTAGAGACGGAGCGCAAGCTCGGGTTAGGGAAGGATTGGGAAGGAAATCGGCCGTGCCCTTTCAAAGGAACCATCCCGGCGTTTGCCTGAAACGATTTAGGGAAATCACGGTAAACCTAAATCAAGATGGCCGGAGACGGGATTGAACCGTCGTCCTCCCGAATGCGAGTCCAATATGCTAACCACTGCGCCACCTCGCTCGGTCTCAAAACCAGAGTGGTACCGGTGTCTCTTAGAAATAGAAATGTAATCGCCTTAATAAGAGACCAGAATTTACATACACCATTGCAACGACTTTGTTACTGTCACCCTGAATAAACTCGCGGTTCTAGGCGCGCAGTCCGGAACCGCGCGACTGCTACGGTCGCAGGTTCGAATCCTGCCTCGGGCATGGATGTGTGTGATGTCCTTAGGTTAGTTAGGTTTAATTAGTTCTAAGTTCTAGGCGACTGATGACCTGAGAAGTTTAGTCACATAATGCTCAGAGGCATTTGAACCCTGAATAAAAAGCGGTCTTGATTGTATGGGAACATACAGCTATCGCTAACGATACCGTTGTTAAAAACTATACATACTATATAAATCGGGGTATGGTATTGCCTGCAAATGAAGTGGTCTTCCACACACATACCATGACACTGAATATAGATGGTGATTGTTGGGGTGTGTATAACAGACCGAAAGCATGGGTGCACGTCAACAGCGGTGTAAGCTCGCGATAAAATCACCCTTCTCACCGAATTTAGAAAGTGTATCGGCTAAGGAACGTGGTATTAAGCCGATATTTGCAACTCTCTCTTGCCGCTATTAGATATTTCGGCACGCTAAAAACAAAACAAAACAAAAAACAGCATTTGTAACACATACTATCTCGATGCCAAGTTTCTGCAATATAACCATTATGTTATGGGTGAGAGAGGATGATGGTTGACTGAGAACGATCACACACAGTAGATGGTGTGCCATATGACGAATAACTTAAAAAAATGCAACGTTAGGTTGAAGCCATAAGAAATGTACAAAATCCTGAGACCAATACACTCCTACTCTGTTTTATCTAAGTAGTCCTCCAATATATAAAATATATTGCATAACAGGAACTTTTTAGCCGCTTTTATAAATAAGTGTATTTTTGCAATTTCTTTTTTCTCTTTTGGTAATTTATTGTACAGTTTTATTAATTGGTAGGAAACGCTGATTTGAGTTTCATGTTTATGTTTTCTTGGCAAGTGTTCCACGGCCATGGACAGAACTGTTCCTGCCGTAATTACCAATGGTATTTTTGATGTGTGCGACTGACTGGTAAATGTACTGACATGGAGCGGTTAAAATCCTCAGTCTTTTGAACAATTCTTTACAATAAGCTAGACTACCATTTTTGGCTACGATTCTAATGGCTCTTTTCTGGAGTTTGAAAACTGTGTTCATATTTGGTGCATTTGTTCCCCAAAACAGAATGCCATAGCTAAGAATTGAGTGTACATATGAATAGTATGTAACTAAAATACACTGCATGTTACATAGTGATGACAGGATTCTAAGGACATAACATGTTGATGACATTCCGTTTGCAAGTACCTTTGTGTCTTCACACCACTTCAGCTGAGAATCAATATTCATTCCTAGAAATTTTACATTTGTTACACAGTTATTACAGGTGCCATTTACATTTAATTAACATTGTAATTTTCCCTCGTATTGGTCCTAATATGCTACCTTGCGGAACCTCTATATTAATGTATTTTGGTTCTGATAAGTGTTTTACTAAATGTTTAGATCTATTTGATGTATGTGTAATATCTGCTCCTTGTGCCCTGTTTAGCTACCCCTTGCAGGCTTTCAATTAATAAAGTCTGGCCCTCAACTACGTACCCTCAGACTCAAAGTTGAAATATTAAAAGCTTTGGCTGGTTTCGTTGTCTAGGGGCTGTGATACGTAGTTGCTGCATTACTAGCCATATACTGCTGAGTCTACAGTATACAATATGAATATACACATGAATCAATGGTCAAACGTTCCTATCACTCGGCAACTGCGGATTTTGAATGCAGTATAATAATTTATAAATGAAAGATTGCAATTAAGTAACTTCTGCAGGTACTATTTTAACGATGGGCACAATAGCAGAAGTGCCTTTAAGAATGGTCTTTATTACTGTAAAACACTTATTGGTGTCGATGGTCCAGCAGTTAAATAAAATATAAGTTGAGTAAGAGGGAAACAATAGGTTCATACTTCACGTAATTAGTTGTGAACAACAACATAGCTCACAAGATAGTCACTTCAAAACGCACTGCAGAAGCCACGGAAATCTCACAAGTGCACAAGTTGGCACTATGAAATATTTCTGTCTCCTGCTACCATATGCAAGCTGATCCACTCTCCAACTGTTTCCTGCACTGTGCGTCCGACGCGCCGTACTGTCCAGAACTCTCCGTATCTTGTGCGACTGTCTCCCGCCCCGCTCTGTTCAGAACTCACCCTCCATTCACTTGGGTAGTCGCTTCCCTTAGCAACGAGCACTGTGATTGTCGATAGTGCTCACGTCATGTCTCCAAGCCAATGCACACTCACAAACATATTGAAACACATTCGAAATACAGGACTTACATTTAATAACTTGAAATTAAATAAATATTCCTATTGCGGGACCATAAACACGCTCTAACACACATTATTAAATACATAAACAAATCAAATAAACATACATCTAAGGAATAGAAACAAAAGGTGAGCCAATAACTTAATGTCTCTGTGCTTTCTAAAACACTGTAACTATTTAATCCGTTTCTTCATGGATAGTATATATCAGATACAAACAAAGACATAGGTGAATAAATATATTTATAAGCATGCTGCTACCGTTTTTTCGTGTAACTGTGGAGTACTTATGGCCTGACGCGATCGATAGTAATCGGCCACTTTTACCTCCAATAACTCATGTACTACTCAAGTTACATGACTGTAGTTTATACAAATTTAAGTTTACACCAATAGCTTTCTTAAAACATGTCGATCGACTTATGGCCTGAAGCGATCGATAGTAATCGGCCACTTTGACCTCCAATAACTCATGTACTACTCAAGTTACATGACTGTAGTTTATACAAATTTAAGTTTACACCAATAGCTTTCTTAAAACATGTCGATCGACAAAATCGGATGAACCGTTTAGATTTTGGAAATTCGTTGCTAGGTACTTGTATAACCTATCGACAGAAACTAAACTTTCAACTAATAAAGATACTGAAAATTTGATTACACCATCACACTCGAAATACAATTAATGATAATGTACATGTTTCTTTTTGAGGTATCTTGATTCATCTGGCTACTATCAATATGTATACGAACTGTGAATTGTCTTCTATGATGGTTTCACAAAATCCGCCATCTTTGGCACTCTCGGCTACAAGTCTCTTTCATAGACACAACGTCACCAAGGAATTCCCAGCCACGTGGTCGGCCTGGACCCCGGCACCGACTAGCTGCGGCCCGCAGAGAGGCCCCAGGACACAACCGCGAACTCCGAACTTAGAATATTTTCAGGGCACCACAACTCACCTGTTATCTCACACACCTCCACTTATTACTATTCTGGCTTGCCAGAATGTTCATTCAAGTACATATAAAACCAATTTCTAAGAACAGAGTTAAATGATTAAAATGCCAGGCCAATAGTGTTTACAAGATTTTTGTAGGGGTGTGGAGTAGCATTAATTTCGAAATAACTTAAACCAACACATATTATGAACGAAATGGCATATTAAATAAATGCCTGCATTTCAGTTATGCATAAACAAGCATCAATTTCGAAATAAACTTAAACCAACACAAATTATGAACGAAATGGAACATTAAATAAATGCCAGCATTTCACTTATGCATAAATAATTTTCCCAAAAGAAATAAAATTTTTAAATGCACTTTTACGTATGTGTGATTTTTTAAGCACTTCTTGTGGGACTCACTCAGCACTAAGGCTCCTTCATGCACTAATTTTTTTTTCGTCGCACTACACACGCTCCCATGGATTTTAGCACGAAGTATTGATCAACTCAGATCAATATTTTGACCAAGTGCCACGCAGAAATCGTGTCTGCCTCTAAATTCCGAGATCCACCGTTTATCGTGACAAATCTGTCAACAACGAAAACATAAAGTAGAAACCCGGCAACAAACCATTTCCAAAAACCAACCAAGATCCTCGCTAAGGATTCCCTCCAGCGGAAAACGATACTTTAGGAACAAAGTTACAAGGCAAGCGACCGAATCACAGTAAGCTCAAATTCCCACAAGTTCTATTTAATTGACTTTGATAAATCCTTCCTAAATCCACGCACCAAAGAATTTGTGCACATACAATTACAATTTTAATACTCTTCAAATTAACCACTAAATCTTTGCCACACTCTTATACAAAGCAAGGACCAATACATATTGTACTTAAATCCATGAGGTCACTGACCTCCACGCACCCTCAGTGCCTAAGCTTGGCCCTCCTGCACACATACAGTGCCACAATAAACTAATAAATTATTAATGAATCCTCAAATAAACATATGAATGATCCTTCCAATATTATTACCACTAATTACAAATTAGAACAGCTTTTCATTTCTCCCCTTTCTCTTCTAATTCTAGGGTACACACATCCTCTTCTATCCATCCCTCAATCTCATGTTCATCCCAAAATAATTCATTATATATTTCCTTCGCTCCAAATTCATTCCTTCCCTTTTCTAAACCACTAGCAATTTTACTTCTCTCGTTTCCCTAGCGTGGTCACGCCAACTCTGAACTTAGAATATTTTCAGGGCACCAGAACTCGCCCGTTACCTCATACCCTCTTATACCTAATGATTCTAATTTATTTAATAGAATCTTGTGGTCAACTGTATCAAAGGCCTTAGAAAGATACAAAAATATGCCTGTGACACATTCATCTTTGACAAGAGCGTCAAGTACAATCTTTGTGATTTCTATTATCTTTGTGATTTCTACTATGGTTGACTCCATATTTTTGCCACTTGGGAAACCAAACTGTGATTCGCTTGGAAGATTGTATTTATTCAGGTAATACATTAATCTGTCTTTCATAACTGATTCTATTATTTTTGATAATGGTAATAGCAGGGAAATAAGCTGGTAATTTTCCATGTCCTCTCCATTACCTTTCTTTAGCAAAGGTACAATTCTTGCCGGTTTTAACTGCTCTTGGAATGTCCCTGATGTGAAGGATTCATTTATTATACATGTTAAGGGGCGTTGTATAATCTCTATGCATTGTTTCAGTACACACATTGGTACTTCATCTAAGCCTACTGACTTTTTAATTTTTAGTTTTTGAGCAGTTTTATTGACTTCATTCTTTGTGGTTGGAAATACCATCATTCTGTTTAGGGCAACATAATTTACAGGTGTTATTTTATTTGTTTTGGGGAATTTTGCTGTAACTTCTCTGCAGTACTTGAAAAATGCTCATTTACATAGTTTGCTGTGTTGTGGATCATTTATTATCTTATCCCCCCTCCCTTACCAGTATGTTATTGTGAGTTTGTTTGCCTCTCCCTGTTTCGTTTTTTATAACATCCCAGACTGCATTGCTTTTATTATCTGTATTATAGATTATTTTGTCATTAAATGACTTTTTTGCATCAGTCAGCACCTTCCTATAGATCTTTTTGCATCTACAATAGAAATTTAAGAATGCTGGATCATTGCAACTCTTTTCCATGGAACTGAGGTATTTAACTGTTTGGGAGGACTTCATAATACCTACTGTTATCCATCTGTTTTTGTGAGATGTTGATACAGACATCCATTCTTTTGGAAATGCCGTTTCAGAGTTAAGTTTAAAAAATATGGAGAATTTAGAGAATTTCATATTCACATTTGTTTATATATACACTTCATCCCAGCTTTGTTTTGCTAGTTCCATTGAACAATGTTTTACATTCATTTCTGAAAGATGTCGTTTGTAGGCTTGCAGTTTAGGGAATGATTCGATGCCTGATTTTATTGTTGTTATTTAACAGAGATGGTCTGATAGTTCAAGATCTTTTACAGTTACATTACATTTTTCCCTGTCGATATTTGTGGCCATAAGGTCAATTACTGATGCAGTCATTGTAGTAACACTTTTTGCACTATTGAAAAATAGGGACATGCCAAAACTTTGAAGGATATTTATGAGGGTGCTGCTGGATTCATTTATCGTATTAGTGTTGATGTTAATGTCCACAGACAGAATTGTGTTGACCTTTGTACTTGAGACTTTATCTAGAACTTCTGTTAATTTATTGAAAAAAGTGTCCACACTACCACTGGGAGATCTATACACAGATAAAATGATTAATTTCTTGGTGATATCAAGCGCTGTTAATTCAACTGCTGATATTTTAAAGTGTTTGTCTTCACTTACTGTACTGAAGTCATGTTTTCATTTGAATTGTGTTCCTTTTCTGATGTAAATGCTTGATCCTCCACACATTGAAGCAGTTCTGCAGTAAGAGTTTGCCCTTTCATACTATGATAACATTACATGTTGCATTTCTGCTCCGTGCGCCAGTGATCAGTAACGCAAATTACTGTGCATTTCAAAGATTGTAGCTCAACTTGTAATAGTTGTATTTTATTTTTTATTGATTTCACGTTTTCATGGAGGATTTTTAATCCTTTGAAATGCCCCATGTTACTCTTTCCAATTATTTGTTATTTGTTGAGTCTTCTGATATGTGTGATATTTGGGGTGTTTAAGTCTGTCTTGTGAGTGACTGTTTCAGTATTTTTTAAAGTGCTGGAGATAATATTTAGCCAGGGGAACCTGTTGTCAGGATTTATCCTAAAAAAGACTTACTTTTCCTACCCATGACAACAGGTATTTGACCATGTGTGGCACTAGATCCACCCCCAATACTTTCATGAATCAGCTGTACCAATCTTCCCTTTCCAGTTCTGTTTAGGTGTAGGCCATGGCTAGTGAAACCGCAACTGTTGATAGTCCCGACGGTCACCATAGAAACATGAGCAATGTTGGCTGCCCTCAGAGCCATCCCTAAACCCACATTGATTCACCTCACAGCTCCATCAAGGTGTGGCCGATCATGACACCAGAACAGCTCAACAAAGTGTACATTGGTGCCATGAGTCAGGGAAGCTACCTTGTCAAGGTCACCACATATGTCATATGCCCCATGCCTGTCCAAACTGTTTCCCACCCCACCCATTATCCTTACATAAAGCCCATAAGTCCTCTATCACATGACTTAGACGTGCATTTGGCTTGAAGATACTGGTGGCCTCGTACGCTGCCCATAAACTTTCCTGTAGCTGAGGGCCCACACCTCGCCCATGACCACTACCTAGCAGAAGCACTTTCCTCTCCCTAACACTTTGTACATTCCTAGGCTTCTTGCCCTCAGCTCAATTGCGCTGCACATGTTCTACCTGAGGCTCTTCTCCACTTAACTCTAGCAGTAGCAGATACTGTTTTTGGTGTTGATGATAAAGTTGTCAGATCGCGTTCTCTTTCTTCCTATCCTCCTATCAACTGCCAGTTCTCAACTACCCTCCTCCCCCCTGTCTCCCTTGATCCTTATGAGATCATTCCTTGCTTCCTCCAAATGTGCCTGAAGGGCACAGATTTTCATTTCCTGTTCCCCAATCAAAATGTTCCTACTGCATACTCTGCAGTTCTCCCCATTGCATCTCCCTCTCCCCCACCCCACCCCTACCAGAGAAAATATTTCCTACAAGATTGGCAACAAATCCCTCTACTCATTACCCTGTAACAGCTCCTTCATGGTCAGTTTTGAAAGAGTAATTAAGCTTAAAGAATGTTTTAAATTAGTCAAGGACGCGAGATTGGCTGTATGTAAACAAAAAACAATAGAAAGGTCTTATGTGCAGTTGTTTTTCTACTGATCTAGAGATATAATGAGAGAAGAATGAATTAGTAATTACTTTGCTTTTAGAAATTTTACATATAAAGCGTGTTTGGTCAGGTTTTTAAAGTTTACAACTTTGAAAATGTGTGCCTAGATCGCGTCTAACTAGTAAACAAGACGAAGTGTGTTAGGTAAATACGATTTAGAAACGTTCAATTACACTTTTATTGCGACAATAGACACTAATGAAATTAGTAGCCTCCTTTTGTTAACGAATTTTGCACTATCAAGAAAACTTGAATGAAATTTTTTGTGTTTATGTCACGCAAAACTTTGGGTTATGTCGTGATTATCTGGACTTCAGATAACACGACGTTTTTTCAAGAACAAGCTCTTCTGAGACGCTAATACTCAGTAGTGCGACAAGAGCGGACACTACAGCAAGTATACGAAACAAAGAAAGCTTAAATAAGTTAGCACACGAAGAAAATACCTGTGATATCACACGGCGGCCATCTTGTAAAAAGTTTTACGCATTCTGGTAGATCTGCTGTCTGCGATTTGCAATCAAGTCTCTTCATTCATCCACATACATGCGTTGGGTCCTATGGAGATATCTTTTAATGATTACAGCAACTAGTCAAACATATTCATGGCTCTATCATATCTCGAAACGAGTCATCTTGTTTCAAACCTACCTGCCAAGGACCCCATACAGCAAGACTCTAGTGTGCTTTTTTAGACAGTCCCTCTGCATCTTTTAACATTTCCTCAGACTCTGGACCACCCTCCCTGCAGTTTTGTTAATTTGATCAGTCCAATTTAAGACAGAACTGAGCAGAATGGAGAGAGTGCTATATCTACCACCTCCTGCATCCTGTGGAGAAAGTGAGTGCGCTGAGTTAATGCAACGGGACCTTGTTTTGACCACTTGGTGGAAATGAGATCATGTTGTCAGCTCCGCCAGCTGTGTAGGATGTGTAAGGCCAGAGCCAAATTGTGTTTTCTCCTGCAACATGAGATAGTAGAAAATACATTATAAGCAGTTACAGTGGTGTTTCTTATTGGGAAAATTAGGGAGACTCCACATCATACGAGAACTGGAAAAAGACAAGGATTTTAGTACTACATTGTGGTGCATCTCCAAACTACATATAGGTACTGCAGTCTGAAGGAAATCTGTCTCCCTCAGGCTGTATTCATGTCAGTCACCCAAGCTTTCTCTCTATCAGCATAGTTTTGTACCGTCCAACAGAGAAAAACTACAAACTATGAAGCTCTACTAATGTTATTCGATAGAGAACTTGATAAGATTTTATGCATTTCTCTCTTCTGATACATCAGGAAACAAAAACTGTCTGGATGTTGACATCGAGCGTATGTGGCGAACCGATGAAATATACACTACATGTATTGGTTTATTGAAGCAGGTGATCCGCAATTGAAGCACTTGCACAGACCAGTGTAAAATTTTGTCCCCGTACTGTAGGAGGACCATTTCCTACAGATCATCACTTGCAAGGAGAGGGTCCCCGTACTGTTGTTTGGTACGCTTCTTTTTCTACTGTAACACATCCAAGCAGTGTATAACTGCAGTTGTATACACAGCAATACGTTTTGTTTTTCCATCATGACTTCGAGGTCTGTATTAAGTGCTAAACAGACATTAACACATTTTGATCTATTGGCTCTGACTGAAAGCTGGACATTGCACAGTGTAAATTATAAATTATGATGCTGCTTCTCTCACAACACACAAGATGATTGAAATAAATGACAAAATTGTCAAAAATGCAGACTACTTCACTACATATGAAAACTGGAAGAGTTTGTGGCAAAGTGGTGTATTTCCAAAATGCTGTCTGAAGGTGGTCACCTCTACATTTAATCTCATCTTTCACAGTAATGGAGTAACAGATGTGTAGGTGTTCCATTTCGAAGAGACCAGGCACATTGATTCCTTACACTGCATCCATGTATCTACATCTACATCCATACTTCGCAAGCCACCTGACGATGTGTGGTGGAGGGTACCCTGAGTACCTCTATCGGTTCTCCCTTCTATTCCAGTCTCGTATTGTACGTGGAAAGAAGGATTGTCGGTATGCTTCTGTGTGGGCTCTAATCTCTCTGATTTTATCCTCATGGTCTCTTCGCGAGATATACTTAGGAGGGAGCAATTTACTGCTTGACTCTTCGGTGAAGGTATGTTCTCGAAACTTTAACAAAAGCCCGTACCGGGCTACTGAGCGTCTCTCCTGCAGTCTTCCACTGGAGTTTATCTGTCATTTCCGTAACGCTTTCTCGATTACTAAATGATCCTGTAACGAAGCGCGCTGCTCTCCGTTGGATCTTCTCTATCTCTTCTATCAACCTTATCTGGTGCGGATCCCACACTGCTGAGCAGTATTCAAGCAGTGGGCGAACAAGCGTACTGTAACCTAGTTCCTTTGTTGTCGGATTACATTTCCTTAGGATTCTTCCAATGAATCTCAGTCTGGCATCTGCTTTACCGACGATCAACTTTATATGACCATTCCATTTTAAATCATTCCTAATGCGTACTCCCAGATAATTTATGGAATTAACTGCTTCCAGTTGCTGACGTGCGATTTTGTAGCTAAATGATAAGGGACCTATCTTTCTATGTATTCGCATCACATTACACTTGTCTACATTGAGATTCAATTGCCATTCCCTGCACCATGCGTCAATTCGCTGCGGATCCTCCTGCATTTCAGTACAATTTTCCATTGTTGCAACCTCTCGATACAGCACAGCATCATCTGCAAAAAGCCTCAGTGAACTTCCGATGTCATCCACCAGGTCATTTATGTATATTGTGAATAGCAACGGTCCTATGACACTCCCCTGCGGCACACCTGAAATCACTCTTACTTCGGAAGACTTGTCTCCATTGAATGACATGCTGCGTTCTGTTATCTAGGAACTCCTCAATCCAATCACACAATTGATCTGATAGTCCGTATGCTCTTACTTTGTTCATTAAACGACTATGGGGAACTGTGTCAAACGCCTTGCGGAAGTCAAGAAACACGGCATCTACCTGTGAACCCGTGTCTAAGGCCCTCTGAGTCTCGTGGACGAATAGCGCGAGCTGTGTTTCACACGACCGTCTTTTTCGAAACCCATGCTGATTCCTACAGAGTAGATTTCTAGTCTCCAGAAAAGACATTATACTCGGACATAATACGTGTTCCAAAATTCTACAACTGATCGAGGTTAGAGATATAGGTCTATAATTCTGCACATCTGTTCGACGTCCCTTCTTGAAAACGGGGATGACCTGTGCCCTTTTCCAATCCTTTGGAATGCTTCGCTCTTCTAGAGACCTACGGTACACCGCTGCAAGAAGGGGGGCAAGTTCCTTCGCGTACTCTGTGTAAAATCGAACTGGTATCCCATCAGGACCAGCGGCCTTTCCTCTTTTGAGCGATTTTAATTGTTTCTCTATCCCTCTGTCGTCTATTTCGATATCTACCATTTTGTCAACTGTGCGACAATCTAGAGAAGGAAGCACAGTGCAGTCTTCCTCTGTGAAACAGCTTTGGAAGAAGACATTTAGTATTTCGGCCTTTAGTCTGTCATCCTCTGTTTCAGTACCATTTCGGTGACAGAGTGTCTGGACATTTTGTTTTGATCTTCCTACCGCTTTGACATAGGACCAAAATTTCTTAGGATTTTCTGCCAAGTCAGTACATAGAACATTACTGTCGAATTCATTGAAAGCCTCTCGCATAGCCCTCCTCACACTACATTTCGCTTCGCGTGATTTTTGTTTGTCTGCAAGGCTTTGGCTATGTTTATGTTTGCTGTGAAGTTCCCTTTGCTTCCGCAGCAGTTTTCTAACTCGTTTGTTGTACCACGGTGGCTCTTTCCCATCTCTTACGATCTTGCTTGGCACATACTCATCTAACGCATATTGTACGATGGTTTTGAACTTTGTCCACTGATCCTCAACACTATCTGTACTTGAGACAAAACTTTTGTGTTGAGCAGTCAGGTACTCTGTAACCTGCTTTTTGTCACTTTTGCTAAACAGAAAAGTCTTCCTACCTTTTTTAATATTTCTATTTACGGCTGAAATCATCGATGCAGTAACCGCTTTATGATCGCTGATTCCCTGTTCTGCATTAACTGATTCAAATAGTTCGGGTCTGTTTGTCACCAGAAGGTCTAATATGTTATCGCCACGAGTCGGTTCTCTGTTTAACTGCTCAAGGTAGTTTTCAGATAAAGCACTTAAAATATTTCACTGGATTCTTTATCCCTGCCACCCGTTTTGAACGTTTGAGTCTCCCAGTCTGTATCCGGCAAATTAAAATCTCCACCCAGAACTATAACAAGGTGGGGAAATCTACTCGAAATATTTTCCAAATTATTCCTCAGGTGCTGAGCCACAACAGCTGCTGAGCCCGGGGGCCTATAGAGACATCCAATTACCATGTCTGAACCTGCTTTAACCGTGACCTTCACCCAAATCATTTCACAATTCGAATCTCCGTCAATTTCCTTCGATACTATTGCACTTCTTATCGCTATAAACACGCCTCCCACTTCACTGTCCAACCTGTCTCTGCGGTATACATTCCAATCTGAGTTTAGGATTTCATTACTGTTTACATGTGGTTTCAGCCAACTTTCTGTCCCTAGTACTATATGGGCGTTGTGACCGTTTATTAATGAGAGCAGTTCTGGGACCTTTCTATAGACGCTCCTGCAGTTTACTATTAGCACATTAATATTGTTATTCCCTGTTGCATTTTGCCTACTCCTGCCTTGCCGCGTCTCAGGAGGCGTCTTGTCGGGCCTAGGGAGGGAATTCTCTAACCTAAAAAAAACCCCATGTGCACTCCACACGTACTCCGCTACCCTCGTAGCCGCTTCCGGCGTGTAGTGCACGCCTGACCTATTCAGGGGGACCCTACATTTCTCCACCCGATAGCGGAGGTCGAGAAATTTGAACCCCAGTTCTCTGCAGAATCGTCTGAGCCTCTGGTTTAAGCCTTCCACTCGGCTCCAAACCAGAGGACCGCGATCGGTTCTGGGAACGATACTACAAATAGTTAGCTCTGATTCCACCCCGCGAGCGAGGCTTTCCGCCTTCACCAACTCCGCCAACCGCCTGTACGAACTGAGGATGACCTCTGAACCCAGACGGCAGGAGTCATTGGTGCCGACATGAGCAACAATTTGCAGTCGGGTGCACCCAGTGCTCTCTATCGCCGCCGGTAGGGCCTCCTCCACATCTCGGATGAGACCCCCCGGCAAGCAGACAGAGTGAACACTGGCCTTCTTCCCCGACGTTTCCGCTATTTCCCTAAGGGGCTCTATCACCCGCCTAACGTTGGAGCTCCCAATAACTAATAAACCCCTCCCCCCGTGTGCCTGCTCGGACCTTGCTGAAGGAGCAGCCACATGTCCACTCACAGGCAGAGCGGGCGATGCCACACGGCCAGCCTCCACATTGACCCTCCGCCTCGTGCGCCGCGAACGCCGCTGAACCGGCCACTCCCCTTGGGGAGAGGGTGGCCCAACCGCGCCCGGTACCCGCGAAGATGTCTCGACAGCAGGGACAGTGGGTGAAGCATGTAACACCTGGGGTGTACCTTGCGACGCACCAGACTCCCCACTGCCGCTACACTCCGAGGCAGCAGCCTGTAATATGCACTACTGTGGATAGTGCGACCAGTTTTAGCAATTTTACCAGTTTTTCCGCAATTTCAAAGCCTACCAATGACATGGCACTATGCTACCCAATTTCTGTATCATCATTACCCAGCGTTCTACTACTTTGCAAGTAGCAATACTAGACAGCAGATGTAGACAGATGACTGTGCAGTACGTCCATTCATGTTAATTCCTGAACATATATACCAAAGTATACCAGACAGCGTCCTATACCACTGCTGTTAGGTTACCTACATATTTCTAGTACTTCGATCATGATGCGATTTCCCTATGTGGATGGGAGTCACAGACCATTCTCCCATTTTTAGAATAAAGTTGGAGATTGAAAGATGTCCCCACACTGACTTTGACCAACCTTCCTGCAACACTGTCACCCGATTTAATTTGCAGCTGACCAGAAGTTGGAGGCTTCTGTCCCCACTACAGCCCACATCTTGTGAAGGAACAGAGCAAGCTGTTCATTGAAGATCGTTTCACACTAATCTTACTCACATATGCAGAAGATCTCTGCAGAAGGGCGAGGTTAGCACCCCCTTAGCTGTGAGAGTGTTGTGTTGATAGAAAGGAGCCTGCAGGAGTGGCCGAGCGGTTCTAGGCGCTACAGTCTGGAACCTCGCGACCGCTACGGTCGCAGGCTCGAATCCTGCCTCGGGCATGGATGTGTGTGATGTCCTTAGGTTAGTTAGGTTTAAGTAGTTCTAAGTTCCAGGGGACTGATGACCTCAGAAGTTAAGTCCCATAGTGCTCAGAGCCATTTGAACCATTTGATAGAAACGACGGTTAAGAAGAAACGTGTGTCTTTATGCATTATGGAGCTCCAGACTGATGGAGTTTGAAGCATTTTACGTAAATCTGATCAGTTTAAATAAATAAATAAATAAATAAAATAAATCAACAATCCTGTCGATTCTGAAGTTTGTTCTAGTGTCTGGAGTTAGTACCAAGAAGGTACTGGCAAGAGAGAAATGACTGTAGAACATAAACTCGTGCACTCCTAAAGCTATGCGGTTCTTCACTTGAACATGCTATAATGCAAACGCCGGGTGGTTTTCAAAGTATTAGTCATGTGGAGTGCAACGCTCTTAATACTCTAATGCAGAAACATATATGTCTAATAATCAAAATATCCACGGGTGTACTGCCGGTCTATAGTGTCCAACGGGCACAATATTTCGGCGATCAAACATGTCGCCATCATCAGGTGAACTGACGGACTGAGCTCCTGTGAACGTGCCGGCACGGAGATCCGTACGCTATGGCTGCTCAGGGGGAACTGGTTTCGGTCGCGGCGGCGGCCGATTTAAATACCCTCCGCCCGCGGCGCGCTCCCTCCGCCGTCCGCGTCCCGCGCCACGGTAGCGCGGTGGAACAGATTGCGACGGCGTCTGAGATGACGTCGGTGTTATGGCTCTGTCCGCCGTCGTCGTCACAACTATGCGTTTGCTAGAGCGCGCCACGGGCGGAGGGTATTTAAATCGGCCGCCGCCGCGACCGAAACCGACACGCACGCGGACTTGCGCTGTGGATGCCGAAGCGAGCGGACGCTCTTAGCTGACGCTACCGAGGCTATTCCTTTGTTTGGCGGTTGTGTTGCAATCGGCTGCGCGGGTTCACGCATTTGGCTTCTCGCCTTGCGTGTTCTCGTTCACCGGTGTTTCCTTTTTCCTTCTAGGTTCGGATCAGCCTGCTAGGGACTCAGGTGGCAAAATCCACGTGGCGTGACCCCACAATCTGAAAAGCAAAATCTGTCGTCTGTTCTAAAAAAAAGCAAGGTTGTCGTGTTGGGGTCGCGACATGGAGGAGGAGCTGCAGCGAGATGATCGCTCCGGCGAGACGCAGGGCGCGGCGGATGGCCGTCCAAGGGAGGTCTCCCTAACGGCGGCAGCATCTGACCCGCTATCACCGACGAGGACGACGAGCGAGAGTGCTGCACGTGGCCGCCGTGGTGGCGCGGAAATTTCCGCGAACGCACGTGGCCGCTCCCGCACACTCTCAGGACCGCGACGACGGCCAGAGCCGCCGGTTCCCCTAACAAAGGAGGAATTTGCCGCCGCCATCGCGCGCCTGACTGCAGAGGAGAGCTTCAGATGTATGCAACGGCTGGCCACGGGGACAGAAGAGGTCAGGGTGGGGGCACTATTGAAACTCCGGTCTTTGGTGCCCGCGGACATGCGCGCACATGTAACCGCCACGACAGCTGCCGTGCCAGCAGTCACGCCGGCCACAGAGCCCGCCACGCCATCGCCAGCGTGCAGTCTGGCAGAACCGGACAAGCCTGCAGAGGTAGAGCAAACCTCACGGAAGCGCCCAGCCGCGGCCGTAGAGGACACTCCCTCCCCCCAGGCAAGTTCCGGTCGCGCCAGGCGGAAGAAGAGGGCGCGCCGTAGGACGACCACGTCACCGAGGCAACCCGATGGAGAAGGCTTCATCGCGCCTCCCCGGCGCCATACAGCGAGAGCCAGGGCGTTCGAACTGGTGACGCCAGAAGCGGTCCAGGCTGCAAACCGGTTCGCGGGCCTGCCGGAAGTAGCCGAGACCGACGGGGACGGGACACAGCCGACCACGGCGACGAAACCGTCCCGCCGCCCGCCGCATATCTCTATTCAGTTTCCCGGCAGCTATACCGAGCTGAGGGACAAGCTGTACGCTGTCGCAAAACCGCGAAAGATGATCGCGGGCAACGACACGTACAAGGTTCGACCAGACTGCATGGAGGACCACGCGAAACTCATGCAGCTCTGCGAATCGGAGAAGTGGCACTGCTTTACGCAGAGCACCGATCAGCTGAAGCAGCTGAAGGCAGTTATTCGCCATCTGCCTATGAAGATGGAACCGGAGTTCCTACAGCGGCAGCTGGAAGAGATCGGCTTCCAGACCCGCCACATCGGCTTGATGAAGTCACCCAGGACCCACAGGGACATGCCCTTGTTCCTAGTGGTTCTGGTTGACAACGTTGACAACCGGAAAATTTTTCAGGTTGACAGCATTGCCGACTTCGACGTAAAAGTCGAACCACTCCGGGCGAAAGGCAGGCGAGCCCAGTGCTTCAACTGCCAACGCATGGACCATGTGTCCAAATTTTGCAGGATGCCGGAGCGCTGCTGCAAATGCGGAGGGCAACACTAGTCGCGGGACTGCCCCAAGAAGAAGGAAGACCAGCCGACGTGCTGCAATTGCGGCGGGGACCACGTCGCGTGCTACCGAGGGTGCGTCGCCTTCAAGCGAGGGAAGCGCGCCAGCCGCGTAAACCCGGGTCGCAGCTTTGCGGATGCAGCTGAGGGGAAGCCGGCCGCCCCCTCCGAGCGGCCTGGGCCGCTCGCGGGGGAGGCCGCACCGGCACCGCAGCCGTCGCAGCTGCCCTCGCCGGCGGCGCCGCCTGCGGTCGGGGGTGTCGGCTTGCCGGCGCCCGCGGCTGCTAGGATGGTTGCCGCCCGCGCAGGGCGTTCTCAGCACGCCGCTCCGCTGCCGACTACGGGAAACGTCGCGATGGAGTCGAACCTTCCCGAAACAGTGAAGGATGACTCCACCGAGCTGGCCGCGCTTCTGCAGTCGCTCAACCAGCTGATGACTCAGCTACCGGTGCTCGTGGGAGCAGTGACGGCGGCCCTCCAGGCCACCGCCGGGAGAAGCCAGCCCTAATATGGATAACGACCATATTTATGGGTTAACCATCTGCACGTTTAACGCTCGGGGTCTCCACACCCAGCAGGGCGAGTTTCGCCAATTCCTACGGGACGAGGCGGTCGACATCTGCCTTGTGCAGGAGACCTTCCTCAAACCCGGGGTCGACGTGCGAGCAGCAAACTTTTGCTGCTACCGAGATGACAGAGCCACCCATGGGGGCGGCACTGCCATCTACGTGAAGAAGTCACTGCGCCACCACCGAGTTCAACTGCCGGCGCTCAACGCGCTAGAAGCCACGGGAGTGGCCGTCAACACCACCGCCGGAAAGATTCTTTTCGTGTCGGTCTATCGGCAGCCTAGCAGACCGCTAGACGAAGCCGACTTCGACGTCCTGCTGTCGCTGGAGGGGCGAGTTTTCATTGCCGGGGATTTCAATGCGAAACACACCGAATGGAACTCGCGAACTGTTAGCCGCAGCGGGCGCCGCCTCTCCCGCGTTGTTCACCGCAACGGCGCGATCACCGTGGGGCCGTTTGACCCCACGATCTTCCCTGCACGGGGACAGCCCGACGTGCTCGACATTGCCCTTCTGAAGGGCATCGGGCACTTCGCGACCGCTGAGACGCGGAACGCTCTCTCCTCCGACCACGTACCGGTCATCTTTGGCCTCGACGTGGCCGGAACTTCTCTTCCAGACAGCCGTCCGAGCTATCGCAGGCTCGACGCCGAGCGCTTTCGGATGAAAGCGCTCGAACTGCTCGAGGACGCGCCAAACCCCACCGTGGTAGGGGCAGACGCCGCCCTAGCATTCTTCACCCGAAGAATACTCCGAGCAGCTGAGGAAGCCACGCCGAGACGTCGCCAGGGAACACGAGACTTCTCGCGACTGCTACCGCGCCCTATATTGGACGCGATCACCGAGAAGAACCGACTGTTTCGTGAATGGCAGCTCACTCGCCTACCAGACACGAAGCGCCGATTAAACCGCATGAGACGGGAAATCAAGGCAGCAGTCGAGCATCACCGGAACCAGGAATGGGAAGACCTTGTGTCTACCCTCAATCCTGAGGATGGCAGTGCATGGAGAGTGGTAAAGTCCTTCCTACGCCGGCGACAGCGAATACCGCCTTTACATGTCGGGAACGACTTCGCCAGCGACCCCGACGCGAAAGCCAGCGTCCTGGCTGACGCCTTTGCAGCCAACTTTACACCGGTGGCCGACGTCATCGACGACGACCATATGCGGCGAGTCCACGAGCAACTGCCAACCTTCCGCGGCGCAAGGGAGGAAGGCGACGTTATAGAGCCGATAACGGAGGAGGAAGTTGCGGTGCAACTTCGCTCGCTGAACCCCAAGAAGGCCGGAGGCAGCGACGGCGTCACAAACCTCCTGCTGAAGAACCTTCCACCGGGCGTACACCGGCAACTTGCCGATGTTTTCAACGAGATTCTCCGATCGGGTGACTACCCCTCTGCGTGGAAACACGCGGAGGTCGTGGCCATCCTGAAATCTGGCAAGGACCCACGCCAGGCATCGAGCTACCGACCCATCAGCCTACTCCCGTCCCTCTCGAAAGTTTTCGAGAGGCTGTACGCGAGAAGACTGATGCGACACGTCACCCAGGAGGGCATCATCCCGGACGAGCAGTTCGGATTCCGAGAAGAGCATGCCACTTCCCACCAGCTGTTGCGGGTGGTAGAACCGGCCATGAGGGCACTGGAGACAAGGGAATTCCTTGGCGCAGTGTTCCTCGACGTCTCCCGAGCGTTTGACTCGGTGTGGCACGACGGTCTCGAGTTCAAACTCTTTGAGCAAGGGATACCGACGTCTCACATGACGTTGCTGCGGTCGTACCTGTCCGAACGAACCTTCCACGTGAGGGCTGACGACGGTACGTCCACAGACCGGCAGATACGTGCAGGAGTGCCGCAGGGGTCGGTTCTCGGCCCCTCGCTGTACTCCCTGTACACTGCAGACGCGCCGAAAGTGGCAGGAGTCGAACTGGCGCTGTATGCTGATGATACAGCCCTGTTCACGCGCAGCATGAATGCCCAGGTGCTGAGAAACCGCCTCCAACGCGGGTGTGACGCCTTGGGCTCATGGGCAACAAAGTGGCGGTTGAAATTCAACGCCACAAAGAGCCAGGCAGTCGTCTTCACTCGAAGACTTCTGCCGCCAGGGCTTACGCCGCTCGAAATCCTGGGAGAACCCATCCCATGGAGTGGGACGGCAAAATACCTAGGGGTTACCCTAGACCGCAGGCTCACCTGGAAGCATCACATCCGTGATGTGAAAGGGAGAGCAGTTGGACGCCTCCGCGCCCTGTATCCACTGCTAAACCCGCAGTCAACTTTGCCACCGCAACACGGCATCACGCTTTACCTAACATTGGTTCGCCCACTGTTAGAGTATGCGGCCGTGGTCTGGGGGAAAGCCGCAGATGCTCACATTGTGACTCTGCAACGGATACAGAACCGCGCCCTGAAGACTGCTATGCATCTTCCAAGGCGCTTTTCGACGCGCCAACTCCACGAGGACACCGGAATCCTGCCTCTTCGAGAAAGATTCCGCGCCATCGCCAGGAAATTCTACGAGAGGACGGAACACTCCCGAAACCGGCTCATCCGTGGACTGGGCCAACAACCACATCACAGGCCAAGCACGCGCTGGCCTGACCTGCTGAGGGATTAAGTTTTACTAATCCCCCAGCAGAGTGTGTTACTTTTTCTCTTACAGGTCACACCAGCATGGAAAAATCGACAAGTGTGTTAATATATTTTTCTTTTCTCTTCCACAGGAACCGCAGGAATGACAAATCTGTCTAGACTGCACCATTCTCGAGCCAAGGATCGGCTCGTCTTTACAGCGTCAGCGTCAGACCGAAACCGAGAGCGGCCTGAGCTGGCGAGGCGTGCGCATCGCTGCCGTTGCGCGCTACGCTAACTCGGCCGTTGAGAGCTCGTGAAGAGGTTTCTGTGCTGTGGGAGCCGCGCAGAGCAAATTGTCGTGCGTTGTTTTGACAACGCGTGCAGATTGTCGTGTTTCGCGCCTCACAGCATGGGAAAGAAGGGTGCGCAGAGGAAACCTGCCGCTACGAAGGGTCCTTCGGTTGCGCAACTCACTGAGTCTGCCGACCATGCAAGGAACTCCCGAGAAGACGAGTCGCGGCCTGTCCCCCCTTTATACATCAAGTGTAAAGGTGGGTGGACAGCGCTGTTCGACACCATGACGAACTGCGCACGGAACGAAGTGGTCTACGAGTCTGTCGATACAGACTCGCTGATCTGCGTTCGAGCCGCAAACGTGGCCGACCACAGGGCGATCAAGGTCGCAGTGGCCGACCACATCGTCGACGCGCCGCCGGCGCGTGAGAAGGCACCTTCCGCAGGAAGGATGAAGACGACCGAGGCACTCCTCAGGGGGCTACCTTGGTGCTGTGACGAGGCAGCGGTCCGGGAAGGGCTCCTGCGAGCCGGGTTTGGTGGTGTAACCGCAAGGCTGCACAACCGGACCAACAAGAAGAGGGCGCCGCTCTATGCCGTTACCGTGCATACGGTCGACGGCGGGAGCGACATCTTCGACTTGCGGAAGCTGCTGGGCTTCCCGGTGACGTCAGAGGCTCTCCCGACCGCCATGGACCCCCTGCCCCAGTGCTTCAGGTGCCAGGGCGAGGGCCATGTTGCGAAGTATTGCCGCAACGCGGTGCGGTGCGTCAAGTGCTCAGGGGAGCACGACAGCCGCGCCTGCGACCGCGGCAGCAACGTTCTGCCGACCTGTGTCCGGTGTGGCGGCCCGCACGTCGCCAGCTGGCGCGGCTGTGCTGCTTTTGCAAGCCGCAGCCGTGTCGGGGGCGGCGAGGCGGCCGCGGCCGCACCGACACAGCGGAAGATGCGAAGACGACGTCAGAAACGGCGTAGGGCGCAGAACAGCCCGGCGCAGCAGAGGGACGGCGCAGCAGCAGCTCCACCTGCCAGGAGCAAGGAAGACCGCTTGGAAACGGGCGGCCAGGACGCAGCCCGCGCTCCCGAGAAGATACGTGACCTCGAACTCGGCAACGCCGTGAAGGAGGCCACTGCAGCCCTCAGAGCCGTCATTGCGACAGAGAGGGCTGCCTTCGCAGCCGCCGTGGCTGCAGAGAAAGAAGAGGCCTTGAGGCAGCTGCGAGCAGTCTTCGCCCGAGGCCCCGGCGCAGTAGTACCTGCGAACACTCCTGCGACCTCGCAGAAGGACGTCCGCGCGCCTGAGCCAGCGGCTGCCCCAGCAGCACCGCAGGTGAGAGGTGCAGAGAAGAAAACCGCCGCTCCAGCTGAACCGGTGGCAACGCCGACCGCGACGGGAGCCAGTCCCCCAAGGGATCGAGAAGCCAAAAGGGCAGCCTTTATCGCCCAGGCGCGAGCGAACGGCAAAACTTCCTCGGACGCTGAACTGACGCAGCTCTTCGAACAAACGGAGCTCTTTGAAGCTACATTGCGAAAGAGCTGCGGCGTGCAGTAGAGGAGGACGCTGAACGGTAGCCGATCGCTGTCGTTCTGCACCAGCCTGATGAAGCTGCACCAAGTCACCGACGACAAGGCGCAGCAGAGAGCCCAACAGCAACGCATGCGTTGCCGCGCCGAACTCTTATGTTACAGGGAGGAAGCCACTGCAGCCGGCCCAGGGGACTACAAGCGAGCCCAGCCGCAGCACTCGGACTGACCCAGCTAACGGACACGCAGCACATGGGTAACGATGCACGATACCTCACGCTAACCGACCTCACCTTGCATGCTCTATCGCAGCTAGCAAGCCGCTACTGCCCTTACTACCCGTCCTACTGTCGCAGAGGTTTTTTTTCCCTTGGCTCTGGCCTTGGCACTTTTTTTCCCTCTGCCCTTACAACCGCTACCCTTCAATCGCTTTCGACCACTTCTATCTCCTGATGGACCATGTAAATGAGTAATCTTACCCAGACGCATGGACAACATCACAGCCTGCATCCTGTGACGCCTGATTCAAAACTAACATGCTTACGGAGGTGACAGTAGAACTTTTGGTTTGGTCACCACGTTGATGCGGGCGTGGAGGGGCCCCATCCTATATATAATGCGACCGAAACCAGATCCCCCTGAGCAGCCATAGCGTACGGATCTCCGTGCCGGCACGTTCACAGGAGCTCAGTCCGTCAGTTCACCTGATGATGGCGACATGTTTGATCGCCGAAATATTGTGCCCGTTGGACACTATAGACCGGCAGTACACCCGTGGATATTTTGATTATCAAATACGCCGGGAGAAACTCAAGAATCACATATATGTCTAATATCTGACATACATCCACCCTGCAAGTTTACTTTCCCACTCACTGCAATGACAAACGTAAAGATGATAAAACTACTTCCTTCTACACCAAAGAAGAAAAACGAAGAGTCATTGTGATTCATACACGGTATAGCTTGCTGTAGGCGTACGGTGCAAACTGTTCAGATCCGATCATTGATCAGAAATTATACTATGCTCGTATCACTCATATACACTGAAGAGCCAAAGGAACTGGTACAGGCATGCGTATTCAATTACAGAGATATCTAAACAGGCAGAATACGGCGCTGTGGTCGGTGCAGTTGTTAGTCCTGATATTGCTACTACAGTGACAGATTATCAAGATTAAAGTGACTTTGAACGTGGTACTCTAGCATACGCACAAACGATGGGTCACAGCATCTCCGAGATAGTGATGAAGTGGGGATTTTCTGTAGAGCGTACCGTGAGCGTACCGTACCGTACCGTGAATATTAGGAATGCGGTAAAACATGAAATCTCCGACATCACTGCGGTCAGAAGAAGATCGTGCAAGAATGGGACCAACAACGACTGAAGAGAATCGTTCAGCATAACAGAAGTACAACTCTTCCGCAAAATGCTGCAGATTTCAATGCTGGACGATCAACAAGCGTCAGCGTGCGAGCCATTCAATGAAACGTCATCAATATGGGCTTTCAGAGCTGAAGCCCACTTGTCCACCTTTGATGACTACACGAAAAGAAGCTTTAGACCTCGCCTGTGCCTGTCAACACTTGAACGCCGGAAATGCATATCCTGCTATTTCCATCTATTGTACTATATATATATATATATATATATATATATATATATATATATGCTTTTATGTCAACGATGTATAATTGGTTTGTTTCGTAAATATTATTTGTATTTTTACGCTGGGTCTTGCCTAGGGAAAACTATGCTATAGAACGATTACATCGATAGGTGGAGTATCAAAGTGTTTAGGATCTTTGGTAGTGTTAAGTCTGCCGCATGGAGCGCGGGCAGAGGGAGTCTGGCTGGAGTAGGGCGGTGGAGCAGGTGTGTTGTGTGACGCTCCCCCGAGTTGCCGTGCCTTCCGGGTTTGGCAGCATGTAATAGCGCTCGACTAGCAGTGATAGTTTCTGACACGGTGTCCCGGCCGGGAAGCATTAGCACATCAAGAGCCCGTTTCGCCTGGTGACCGTGTCGAGAAGAAGGCGCGCCAACATCCAGCTTCTGTAACAGCGACGGCCGACATTGAGTGACTGTCGCCACCTCCCCGATCGACGATTTCAAACCTTCAATCAACCAACCAGGAAGACTGGAAGCACGTAAAGTTTTAGAACTGTATGGCAGAACGCAGCTTTTAAAATTGTCCCATTTGCCTCACAAAATTACAGCAACTTAGCATGAACCTTTGTTGCTCATTGTCCCGGTGGCATTACCAAGCAGGGTCCCTTCCTTTTCCAGAATGAACCCGAGTGTCGTTGAAACTCAAACGCCAGCATTAGAGTAATATCATTCGATTTGACTGCTTTAATTTCAAAGTTTAGTTAAGGTATTCATAGCTGGCTACAATATTTAGATTGCACAAGCACAAATTAAGAGTGCGAGTTTTGTTACCATATTTTAGCTTACCTATGACTGCAGCTCAGCTTGGTACGTACTAAATTTTACTATTGTTAATTGTTCAAAATCATTTAATTCAAGTTCAAAGCTTCTTTTCGTGTAGTCAAGTAGCTTTTGAAATGATAGTTGAGGTAGCCCAAGACTAACCTTGTTTTATTGGATTTCGTACTGCTTCAGAAACAAAGCTCACTATTAATTTCAGTCACTAAATTAACTTCCAATTTTCCGGTTTTATTAGTTCTTTTTCTAAATTAAGTAGGAATGTAGCGAAATTTATTAGTTCTGACAAACATCCATTTTTCACACAACACGTGTCAACCTTCAGTTGCCACGCATTTAGTGCTAATTATTTGTGCAATAACCTTTCTTTGTCAGTTATTATAGTAGTTGTCCGTAGGACTGGAAACCGTAATTTTCCCCAAATCTCAAACATCTAATTAACGCCAGTTAATTGTTAACGTAACGACCGCACATTTACTTTCTTTATTAACTTTAGTCTTTTTCAAAATTAATTTACACCATTCGATTTGCATTTTTCCTTTCATTTAGATGTAACCCTTTCCTCCCTCTTTGCCGACAAATTTACTTCGGTGACGATTGCTTTTCGCAAATTTCCATTAGGTGCACGATGACTGGAAACATGTTGCCTGGTGGGACGAGTCTTGCTTGAAATTGTATCGAGCTGAACGACGTGTATGAAGACAAGAATACAACCTCATGAATTCATGCACCCTGCATGTCAGCAGGAGACTATTCAAGTTGGTGGAGGCTCTGTAATGGTGTGGGGCATGTGTAATTAGAGGGATATGAGATCTCGATATGTCTAGATACTACTCTGCCAGATGGCACATACGTAAGCATCCTGTCTGATCACCTCCAGCCATTCACGTCCATTGTGCATTCGGACAGGCGTGGCCAATTCCAGTAGGACAATGCAACACCCCACAAGCCCAGAATTGCTACAGGGTTGCCTCAGGAACACTCTACTGTGATTAAACACTTCTGCTGCCCACCGAACTCCCGAGATATGAACATTATTGAGCATATCTGGGATGCCTTGCAACTTGCTGTTCGGAAGAGATATCCACCCTCCCGTATTCCGTCCGTCTGGAGCTCCATCATGCATAATGACAGACGTTTTTTTCTTAACCGTCTGTTCTATCATCATAATACTCTCATATCTACCACACACCGATAAGGGATGCTAACCTTCTGGACATGTGCGCCTCTGGAGAGATGTTGTGCACTTGGATGAGCGCTGTGAGTAAGATCAGTCTTCGCTGAACAGCAGGTACCGACTCAGCTTACCCTGTTCCTACGTGGGACATGGAATGTAGGGGATATAGTAGCCTCCTACTTCTGGTCAGCTGCAAATTAAATTGGTCACAGGGAGGGTTGGTCAAAGACAATGTGGGAAGAAATTTCAATCTCCTACTTTATCGTAAAAATGCGAGATTCTCTGTGACTCCCATCCACATAGAGAAAGATGGACAATCGTAATCGTAAATTACGCATTATGATTGAAGTGCTAGAAGTATGTAGGAAACCTAACTGCCTTAGTATCGGACGCTGTCTGGTATACTTTAGTATGTGTCATCAGGAATTAGAGTGAATGGACATATTGCACAGTCATCTACCTACAGCTGCAGTCTAGTATTGGTACTCACAAAGTAGGGAAGAGGTGGTTTAGTGATGACACAGAGAATGGGAAGTATGTTGCTGTGTCATCGGTCGGCATTGAAATTACAGAAAAACTGCTAAAATTCGTCGCACTGTGAATGGCAGTGCTTATTACAGTCCATTGTCCAATATCGACAGAGCGTTTCCGATCCTATCCGTCCACTGGTACACTGTTCATTAGCACACAATGATTGACTGCTATTACTTGCTTGAGACTGTGGGCTTTCAAATAAAAATGTGGCCTTCAACTACGTACCCTCAGAGTTGAGGCCGGCCGCGGTGGTCTAGCGGTTCTAGGCGCTCAGTCCGAAACCGCGCGACTGCTACGGTCGCAGGTTCGAATCCTGCCTCGGGCACGGATGTGTGTGGTGTCCTTAGGTTAGTTAGGTTTAAGTAGTTCTGAGTTCTAGGGGACTTATGACCACAGCAGTTGAGTCCCATAGTGCTCAGAGCCATTTGAACTCAGAGTTGAAATATTAAAAGTTTTGGCTGGTTTTGTTGTCTAGTGGGTGGGATACGTAGTTGCCAGATTACATACCAAATACTGGTGAGTCTACAGTATGCAATATGGATACACACACGAATCGAATGGTCGAAGGTTCGTATCACTTGGCAATTGCGAATTTTGAATCTCACATAGAACATTATAAATGAAAGATTGTCTAAACATTCATGGTGGTGTCTGGTTGTTCTATATCGTGTCTCCCTACCACTTTCGCGCAACGACGCCCTGAGCGTGTTTTTTAGGGAATTAACTAGTTTGAACCTGGGACCTGTTGCTGGTAAGGAGACGCCAGACCACACATGACATGTAGAATTCAAAGAGTTCAGTGAGACTAGCGATGATATAACCAAATACTAAATGATCTCAGCGTCAGCTACACTGCACTCCCTGTAAAAGAATCTTAATACTAACTAAATTTAGTGGAAAGGGTTCAAGGCTTTCCTATTTTTAGTTAGCTGGTAAAATAACGTCGAAAAAGCAGTTAAGTTTACCATTGGAAATTTTATTCTACTCACAAAACATCGTTTATAAATTGCACTATTGATTAAAGGAAATGTTTTAATACAGGATGGTAAAAACCAACTGCATTCAACAGAAATGTGAACGAATATTCCCTGAATGGGTTTCCATGTTCTACAATCGATCGAAGGATGACCTATGCCATATCACATCTACACTCCTGGAAATGGAAAAAGAACACATTGACACCGGTGTGTCAGACCCACCATACTTGCTCCGGACACTGCGAGTGGGCAATGATCACACGCACGGCACAGCGGACACACCAGGAACCGCGGTGTTGGCCGTCGAATGGCGCTAGCTGCGCAGCATTTGTGCATCGCCGCCGTCAGTGTCAGCCAGTTTGCCGTGGCATACGGAGCTCCATCGCAGTCTTTAACACTGGTAGCATGCCGCGACAGCGTGGACGTGAACCGTATGTGCAGTTGACGGACTTTGGGCGAGGGCGTATAGTGGGCATGCGGGAGGCCGGGTGGACGTACCGCCGAATTGCTCAACACGTGGGGCGTGAGGTCTCCACAGTACATCGATGTTGTCGCCAGTGGTCGGCGGAAGGTGCACGTGCCCATCGACCTGGGACCGGACCGCAGCGACGCACGGATGCAAGCCAAGACCGTAGGATCCTACGCAGTGCCGTAGGGGACCACACCGCCACTTCCCAGCAAATTAGGGACACTGTTGCTCCTGGGATATCGGCGAGGACCATTCGCAACCGTCTCCATGAAGCTGGGCTACGGTCCCACACACCGTTAGGCCGTCTTCCGCTCACGCCCCAACATCGTGCAGCCCGCCTCCAGTGGTGTCGCGACAGGCGTGAATGGAGGGACGAATGGAGACGTGTCGTCTTCAGCGATGAGAGTCGCTTCTGCCTTGGTGCCAATGATGGTCGTATGCGTGTTTGGCGCCGTGCAGGTGAGCGCCACAATCAGGGCTGCATACGACCGAGGCACACAGGGCCAACACCCGGCATCATGGTGTGGGGAGCGATCTCCTACACTGGCCGTACACCTCTGGTGATCGTCGAGGGGACAATGAATAGTGCACGGTACATCCAAACCGTCATCGAACCCATCGTTCTACCATTCCTAGACCGGCAAGGGAACCTGCTGTTCCAACAGGACAATGCACGTCCGCATGTATCCCGTGCCACCCAACGCGCTCTAGAAGGTGTAAGTCAACTACCCTGGCCAGCAAGATCTCCGGATCTGTCCCCCATTGAGCATGTTTGGGACTGGATGAAGCGTCGTCTCACGCGATCTGCACGTCCAGCACGAACGCTGGTCCAACTGAGACGCCAGGTGGAAATGGCATGGCAAGCCGTTCCACAGGACTACATCCAGCATCTCTACGATCGTCTCCATGGGAGAATAGCAGCCTGCATTGCTGCGAAAGGTGGATATACACTGTACTAGTGCCGACATTGTGCATGCTCTGTTGCCTGTGTCTAGGTGCCTGTGGTTCTGTCAGTGTGATCATGTGATGTTTCTGACCCCAGGAATGTGTCAATAAAGTTTCCCCTTCCTGGGACAATGAATTCACGGTGTTCTTATTTCAATTTCCAGGAGTGTGTAATCTAGGTATAATTTAAGTTTCACAAAAGAGAAAACTATCAAAATGGTCTACAGTGACCCTCAATTATCTTTAATTACTTATTTAACTTGTCGTAAATTACAGTGACTGATGTGGCTTCTCAATAACTATATAAAAGAAAAGTCATCGCGTTTCAGATCTTTTCTTCAAGTGGCAAATGTGAACACCATGAGTTTTAATTAACGATCGACACTAGTATTAAGCAAAAAGGGGGTGTAACAGATGAGACTTCTGCAGTTCTGAGTGAAGCCTTATGCGCTCAAAAATGCGGCATCGCATGCGTTCATTACCTTGTCAGTGTTTAGGCAGCGTCAGGGCGACAGCGGCCGGCGCAGCAGCCATCCAGCTCGCCGTCTCGGAACCAACTCTTCCTAACTTCTCCTTACTACAATTTACTAAAGTTAGTTTAAAAAACTATCTGGCTATGTTTTCATCTGACCAATCAGGGTCTCAATGTTAACCTTAAGCTCCACCTACAAAAATTCTGTCTATCCAATGAGAAACGTTATACTTTTCGTGGTGGGGCAATGTTTTTTAAAGTTTGCAACGTAACAGAGACGCTAAGAAGTCTCACGCTAAAACCTGCAGCTGGTGTGGTCCTTTTAGCGTTATCGTGAGATCTATACTGTTCTTCTGGAGGGCTCTATCTTTTAACATGGGCTGGAGGATTGTCCTAATGTAACAGACACGCGAAAAAGTCTCACGCTAAAACTTGCGGGTGGTAGTGGCCCTTTTTGTGTTATCGTAAGATCTATACTGCTTTTCTGGAGGGCTCTAGCTTTTAACATGGGCTGGGGGCTGTCCTTGACGTACCTGAGACGCGAAACAGTCTCACGCTAAAACGTGCGAGTTGTGTAGTCGTACAGGTAGGCTCGCGGCATGGGTGCCCAGCCCCTCCCTTATCGTAGGGACTTCTAGCTTAACACGGTTCTGCTCTCGGCTTCTGTCCTCGTTTCTCCCCTCGGAACTGCGTCTGCCTCACGGTGGGATGGTACGACATGCATTTAGGCATTCTTGTGTTAGTCTGTGGTATTCCATTTGCTCACTCGTTACTCGTATTACTTTGGTTAATTTAATGTCACGATTTATTCGGAGCTATGTGACATACTAGTAGATTTGCTTATTATGTCAGGGTTTTCATGGAAGGAGTTGGATTTGCCTGACACCTTACAATTGCATTTAAATAAAATCTGCAGGTCCAATTTTACGACTTTAAATGATGAGTACGATAGCATAAGTACTTTTAAGAATGCCGTTAATTTCTGCAAAACACTTATTAGTGTCGATGATCTAGCAGTTCAATAAAATAAAAGTTGAGTAACAGAGAAACAATAGAGTCCTACTTCACGTAATTAGTTATGAACAATAACGTAGCTCGCACGATATTCACTTCTAAACACATACTACGTCTTCACTGCAGAAGCACAAGTCGGCACAAGTGCACAAGTCGGCACTACGAAACATTTCTATCTCTTGTGACCACGCGCCAACTTCTCGACACTCTCCAAGTATTTCATGCGACCCTCCGTCGTGTCTTCCCATCAAGAACTCTCCCCGTGTCCTGTGCGATCCGATGCTCCTTCCCCACTTCCATACAGTCTCTCCATTGACTTTGGTACAGCAGTAACGAGTACTGCGATTGGCTAGAGCGCACCCGCCATGTCTCCAAGCCAATGCACACTCACAAACATATTGAAACACACACGAAATACTGGATTTACATTTAAATAACTTGAAATTAAATAAATATTCCTACGCCTGGATCATAAACACGCTCTAACACACATTATTAAATACATAAACAAATCAAATAAACATACATCTAAGGAATAGAAACAAAAGGTGAGCCATAACCTAATGTCTCTGTGCTTTCTAAAACACTGTAAATATTTAATCAATTTCGTCAAGGATAGTATATATGAGATACAAACAAAGACATAGGTGAATAAATATATTTATAAGCATGCTGCTACCGTTTTTTCGTGTAACTGTGGAGTACTTATGGCCTGACGCGATCGATAGTAATCGGCCACTTTGACCTCCCATAACTCATGTACTACTCAAGTTACATGTTTGTAATTTATACCAATTTAGGTTTACACTAATAGCTTTCTAAAGACATGTCGATCGACAAAATCGGACGAACCGTTTAGATTTTGGAAATTCGTTGCCAGGTACTTGTATAACTTATCGTCAGATACTAAACTTTCAGCTAATAAAGATATTGAAAATCTGATTACGCCATGAGAATTGTCGTGCAAATAATGGTATTGTACACGCTTCATTTTGAGGTATCACGATTCCTCTGGCTGTTATTAATTTCTTTGTGAACTGCGAAATGTCTGCCATTATGGCTGCACGAAGTCCGCCATCCCTGGCGCTCTCCGTCACCGAGGCTGGAGCGGCATCACCCGGTTGCTGAGCTCACGTCCGGGACCACGTGGTCGCTGCCTGCGCCCGCCGGCCACTGCTTCCTCACATCTTACAATATTTTCAGGGCGCGACCTCAAAAGAGCCACGAGTACCTCCTCCAAAACTCGACAATGCTCATTCCACGTTTCTGTAGCGATCAATATATCATCTACGGATATCACGAGTTTGCTCATTAGACTCTCCCCCAGGAAATGACTCGATGTTCTTACAAAAACTGCCACAGAAATTTCAAGTCCCAATGGTACTATTCTAAACCGGTAGCTTCGACCTTCAAAAAGGACAGAAGTGTACCGTCTGCTTTCCTCTGCCAATGGGATTTGCCAAAATCCCGAGGTCAGATCAACACTGGGCATTAAATTGATATTATTAAAATTCTGCAGCAGTTCCTCCATATTGCCAGGTTGGTCTAATTCCCTTACAATTACTTTATTTATTTTGTCGCATCTAATAGAAATCTGACCGAGTTATCACGTTTTTTAGCATTAACGATAAGATTGCAGTAATCGATCCTCATTGTTCGACTATACCCCAATCCAACATTTGTTTTAATCGAAATCTGACGGCATCCCGATCAGCTACAGTTGTTACACACGGTTTGCACTTTATTGGTTCGTGAGGTTTCACTTTTATAGAGTACTCGAAATCAGTAACTTTACCAGGCCAATCCGAGAATACGTCCTCATAGCGGTGCAACAACCCACACAACTCTTTTTTTCCCTTCTGATATACCCTTGACTGCATCAATCACTTCCTTAAAACTGTTATTCATATCGACTTCCTCACTCCAACCCTCAGTAACTATGGTATGAGCAAGCTGATTTTCACCTGTTAAAAGTCTTTTAAATTTTACTTGTCCTTTTTCATTTTGAAATTCAAATTTTACAATTTTCCCTACACAATTAAGAGAAGTATTCTATTTGCACAGGAAGTCAGTTCCTAAAATTACCTCCTTTACTAGACCACTCACTACAAAACGTTCTATGTCGAATTTAGTTTCTCCACATTTAAATTCTAAAAGTATTTCTTGTCTTATTGGCTTACCCATACCACCAACTGCCGTTTTAATCTAAACGCTAGTGTCTGGGAATATTACTAGCTTCCTATTTTTGATCATGTTCATAAAAATTTCCGACACTGCTGACACATTACCACCTGAATCTAGAAGTGCATCTACCATTTCTTTGTCAACTTTAATTTCAATAATTGGCTGTACATTTACCATTTCCTTTCGTTCTACGTCTCGTCCCTTCTCTTCCAATTCTAGAGTACACACATCCTGTTCTATCCATGCCTCAATCTCATGTTTATTACAAAAAATTCATAAAATATTTTCTTCACCACAAATTCATTTCTTCCCTTTTCTAAACCTCTAGCAATTTCAAACTCCTCTCGTTTTCACATATGCGGCAGCAACGACCGTAACGTTCTACTGTACCAACGCCAATCAGTCACACTAAAATCACACTCCTCCTTCATATCCCAATTCGTACGAACTTTATTATACACACTATCACCATTCACACACTCATTCATTACACATCCATAACTTACGTCATTATTCACATTGCTTTTACTTAAATCTCTCACAAATCTATGCTGCCGCCTGGTTTTATTGAAAGAGCCACCTATATAGTAGCCTTCCTCTTTAACATACTCCATATTACATATTCGTTGCCTTTCTCCAAACCTATCACTTTTTCTACTATTACCATTATCTCCAGTCCTTTTCATTGCCTGTTCAGATCGCCAAGAGGCGAACATCGGTTGTTACTCGCACTTAGCACGAATTTCCCCGTCAAATCTGCGTTCTTTACTTGGGTCCCATTCGCGGAAGTCATCACTCCCGTTCGTTCTCCGACCATTCTCCTCATTCCAGCTACTATCTCCCTGAGAATTCCTCACGATTATTATTTTAGTGATGATTATTTGGATTATCATTTTCATAACTACCACCCTGTTTGCTCTGCGGTTTGAACTTCAAAGCCCTCTCTAATTTTTCTACAAATTCTACAAATTCGTCCACGGAATCACATGGACTATGGACAAGATCCCACTGCAAATTTTCGGGTAATTGCCTTTTCAACGTGGTGATTTCCGTTAGAACCCCCTACGGGTGTTTCACATGCATAAGTTTGCCAAGTTCGCGCTTGCAAAAATCTCTCATCGTCTGCTCATTCCAGATATTATCTCCCTGAGAATTCCTCGCGATTATTATTGTAGTGATGATTATTTGGATTTCCATTTTGATAACTACTACCCTGTTTGCTCTGAGGTTTGAACTTCAAAGCCGTCTCTAATTGGATTCGCGTCTGTTTTCCCTCGCTCCAAAATTTATTCAGAAAAACACTTTTCGATCTCTTCATACGATTCGCACGAACTACATTTAACATTTGCTCAAGACTGTGGGTCTCCTTCCAAATGCCGTTTAAAGTATTTTATCTTCGCTTCGTCCGACATGCCGTGAACAAAAGCGTCCCTAAACGGAGCCAAGAAATTGACTGGGTGATATCTTCCGTCATCTGTGTAACATTTCACATATCCGGTATGTGCTCAAGGGATATTTATAAATGGCGTGGCCTGTTGAGAGGCTAACGAATTTAAACCAATTTTTATCTGTTGCATTTCTTTTTTAAATTCATTTTCACTAGTGATACTGCACTCTATTTTATCTTTAATTTTGTCCACTTCTTTCTCCCCCTCACTTACACGATTGGCAATGTCACTAATTGCTAAATGTATATCGCTTTTATGAGCATCTTGCGCTCTATACAGTCGCTTACCTTGCCCCCACGTTCCGTCCGTATCTTATCCATTTTTTCCCCAAGATCTTTTTTCACTGATTCGATTTTAGATTTTACTATTACATCTTCGTCTGTAATTTTCCCCATATCCATTTATCATCAATTGCTTTTTCAAGGTCACCCATAATTTTTTCAACTTCCTCTTTCATACCGGAACCTATTTCAGTTCACATTGCACCCATATCAGTCTGAATTGTCTCCGTAACTATTTGCAATGTGCCCATATCTGTTCGCAATGTACCCATATCTGTTCGAATCGTACTGATATTATTTGCCATAGTATTTTCATTATTTGCCAGTCCCTGGATGATTTGCATTAGCTGAGACATCACATTTCCCCCACAAACATTCCCCTTCACTGAATTCCTACTAGTTATACTTTCGCGCTCTGATTTCAGACTAACCGGCTCACTTCCGTTTTCAGAATTACACATACTAAGTGACTGTTTTATTTTCGCGAGATCTATAAGTGGAGCTTGAACTTCAGAGTTAAACACTGCCTCACTATCTGATCTGAGATGGTTCCCTGTGCCATGGTGGTAGTGGAAGTCGACACTGCAGACTGCCCTGGAGTACACTGAAGACTGCCCTGGAGTACTCTGAAGACTGCCCTGGAGTACACTGCAGACTGCCCTGGAGCACTCGCACTGCTGTTCATCTGCGTCCGCCACTGGACAAGTTGCCTGATGCAGTGATAGCTGGTGCCGGCTACCGTGTCTTCCAACCGTCTCCGATACTGTTGTCTGTTAAACGCGCTGACCGCTACCGTTACCTGCACTAAACCTACACTCCTGGAAATGGAAAAAAGAACACATTGACACCGGTGTGTCAGACCCACCATACTTGCTCCGGACACTGCGAGACGGCTGTACAAGCAATGATCACACGCACGGCACAGCGGACACACCAGGAACCGCGGTGTTGGCCGTCGAATGGCGCTAGCTGCGCAGCATTTGTGCACCGCCGCCGTCAGTGTCAGCCAGTTTGCCGTGGCATACGGAGCTCCATCGCAGTCTTTAACACTGGTAGCATGCCGCGACAGCGTGGACGTGAACCGTATGTGCAGTTGACGGACTTTGAGCGAGGGCGTATAGTGGGCATGCGGGAGGCCGGGTGGACGTACCGCCGAATTGCTCAACACGTGGGGCGTGAGGTCTCCACAGTACATCGATGTTGTCGCCAGTGGTCGGCGGAAGGTGCACGTGCCCGTCGACCTGGGACCGGACCGCAGCGACGCACGGATGCACGCCGAGACCGTAGGATCCTACACAGTGCCGTAGGGGACCGCACCGCCACTTCCCAGCAAATTAGGGACACTGTTGCTCCTGGGGTATCGGCGAGGACCATTCGCAACCGTCTCCATGAAGCTGGGCTACGGTCCCGCACACCGTTAGGCCGTCTTCCGCTCACGCCCCAACATCGTGCAGCCCGCCTCCAGTGGTGTCGCGACAGGCGTGAATGGAGGGACGAATGGAGACGTGTCGTCTTCAGCGATGAGAGTCGCTTCTACCTTGGTGCCAATGATGGTCGTATGCGTGTTTGGCGCCGTGCAGGTGAGCGCCACAATCAGGACTGCATACGACCGAGGCACACAGGGCCAACACCCGGCATCATGGTGTGGGGAGCGATCTCCTACACTGGCCATACACCTCTGGTGATCGTCGAGGGGACACTGAATAGTGCACGGTACATCCAAACCGTCATCGAACCCATCGTTCTACCATTCCTAGACCGGCAGGGGAACTTGCTGTTCCAACAGGACAATGCACGTCCGCATGTATCCCGTGGCACCCAACGTGCTCTAGAAGGTGTAAGTCAACTACCCTGGCCAGCAAGATCTCCGGATCTGTCCCCCATTGAGCATGTTTGGGACTGGATGAAGCGTCGTCTCACGCGGTCTGCACGTCCAGCACGAACGCTGGTCCAACTCAGGCGCTAGGTGGAAATGGCATGGCAAGCCGTTCCACAGGACTACATCCAGCATCTCTACGATCGTCTCCATGGGAGAATAGCAGCCTGCATTGCTGCGAAAGGTGGATATACACTGTACTAGTGCCGACATTGTGCATGCTCTGTTGCCTGTGCCTATGTGCCTGTGGTTCTGTCAGTGTGATCATGTGATGTATCTGACCCCAGGAATGTGTCAATAAAGTTTCCCCTTCCTGGGACAATGAATTCACGGTGTTCTTATTTCAATTTCCAGCAGTGTATTTAGAGTCTGAGACCCCACGCAAATTGCCTTTAATGTGATAGATTAGGACCTCTAGCGATAGCTTGTGTTAGTTGTGAACATTACTACGTAATTTCATTATTTCCCGAAACCTACTTGTGAGGTTCACTCTACGGAAATCCCTACTGGTTTTGCAAAGGTTTCCACACTTCGCATAGTACGCTGAATAACAGAGAGCAAAGAAATTGCCACTTTGTACGACACATATCCCGGACGAAAAATCTCCAATTGCGGGCTTTCAGATAAAAATGTGGCCCTCAACTACGTACCCTCTGCCTTTGAGTTGAAATATTAAAAGTTTTGTCTGGTTTCGCTGTCTATTATTTGAACACAGAACGAGAGGTCATGTCATGATCGCGTGGATAGATCTGACATAAAATCGAAAGAACTGCGAAAAATGCGAAGGATGGGGTATAAATTGACCAAATATACACGAAAATTCGGGGAAATTGGGGAAGTACTTGCGTATCTTCTGGTTCGTGCCGAACAATGTGTACATGGGAACAAGTATGTGACAAGAGAAATCCGAGAAAACGTCGACATTGAAACGAAGGGAAGCAGGTAGGCAGTCAATTCTTTTCCGTCGAGGCAGCATTATACTGTATGTCTACGGAGGTACCAGTGATACAGATGAGTTGACTACTGTATTTGATGCTTTTCAGGAGGACAGAGAACCATTCATCGCCTGCACGAGTGGCCAAGCGGTTCTAGGCGCTGCAGTCAGGAACCGCAGGTTCGAATCCTGCCTCGGGCATAGATGTGTGTGTTGTTCTTAGGTTAGTTAGGTTTAAGTAGTTGTAAGTTGTAGGGGACTGATGACCTCAGAAGTTAAGTCCCATAGTGCTCAGAGCCATTTGAACCATTTTTTTAACCATTCACCTCTAAACTTACTTGCGTCTGTGTTAAAGGATAACTGAGAGTGGACAGGGTGACCGATTGAGATGGAGCTGTAACGAGGTACGATTTAATGGTGGACTGATGCATTCTAGAGAAGGAGAAGCTGCTGCAGGTCAGTTTTCTAGTCTTATGTCCGTATGCATCAGTCGCGTGACAGAGCCTGCGTTCTACTAGTATAGAGCCACGTGTTCTGTATGTGGTTTAAAGCACTGTCTACTTGCGGTCGTTAACGGTAAACCTGTCGGTCATCAGAGGACTTCCATCTCATGTGTGTGATTAAACTTGACACGTTCTTCTAAACGAACTTTGATTTATGCGATGTACTCCATCCCCCCTGTCGCATCTTCGACGTAAAATCTAGACTTCACCGTCATGACTAAGTTAGCGATAGGTGCTTGTGAGGTGCTGTAATCCCCGTGTACATATTTGCCCGCCACATGTGCTGTTTACACAGTTAGTGACGGAATGACATGTAATTTTCACATGTCGGACGCTGCTGCTTGCGTTTATCTGTCCTTGTAGGAGGTATCTTCCGCTACTAACGATCATTTTATATAGTCCTGATGCATGCATTGTATAATTTCTGAACCGTGATCGGGTGTGAACGGTGGTCACTATATGTCTCTGGAAAGCTATATTGTGCTCTTATCACACAGAGGAAGTACTTTATGGGAGTAGTTTGTTTTCGTTTTACGGTGCGAAAACATAGTTTATCGTAGAGAAAGCGGGAAGAAGGATGTATGTCACGCGCTTGAAATATATTTCTCACGAATGATAGGTCGGAAACCTAACATTGTGGCTCGTTCTAAGTGCAGAACGTTGTAGCCTGAGGAGTGCGTGTGTTTATGTTCTCTCTTGCCAGCACCTTCCAGGTACCGATCCTAGACTCTAGAACAATACTTTAGAGTTGATAGCTTGGTTGATTTACGTAAAAATGCATTGAATTCCATCCATTTGGACCTCCATCACACATAACAATGAATGGTTTATTGTTCTTCTTAACTGCCTGCTATTACATCATGACACTTTGAAATCTGTTGCTGAACATCGACAAGGAGTGCTAAGCTTCTCGACATGGGCGCATCTCGAGTTGGGTGAGGACTCGGAAAGCTCGATTCATTCACGAAACGTGGAGTGTAGCGGTCTTCTTCTGGTCGGTTGCAGATTAATTCGCTAACGGTGCTGCAGGGTGGGTTGGTCAATGACAGTATGAGGAGGGTCTTTCACTCTCTAATTTTACCGTAAGACAGCGAGAATGCTCTGTGACTTCCATAGGCAGAGAGATTAATCGTAAATTAAACACTATGCTGGAGGTGATGGAAATATGTGGAGCGCTGGCTGCTACACTTTGATGATTTATGTGTTCGAGAATTAACACTGAATAGACATACTGCACAGTCATCTATCCATGTTCGCAATGATACTAGTAACATGGAGAAGTGTTGGTTCAGCTATGATACTGAAATTGGGGAAACATGCTGTCACATCATTGACCGGTGTTGAAGTTACTGTAAAATTGCTAAAATTGTTCGCGCTATCAACTGTGATGCTTATTATTAGAGTACACCGATGGTGTCTTTACCATCCCATCCGTGTACTGGTTACCACATAATTATTGACCGATATTGCTTGTTTGAGTTGAAGAAAGAGTTTTGGTGGATGGACAGCACCTTCTGGGGTGGCTAGCACAGAAACACTGATCGGGTACATAAGTGCAATATGAGGAATCAGTCGAAAGGGAGTGCAGAGCCTCGTCTATTCTGTCAGTGTGAGAGACGAGTCTAAATGTAGAGCTCGTGAATCACCTGCGGACTATAGTTTGGAAACCTACGCCAATGCCGTAAAACTCTTCCGGTTTCCTTTCGTTGTTACTGTCTTTTGTTTAATATCAGCCGATGCATGGCGTGTTATGCTATCTTCCATAAGAACATGATTTACACAGTGCAAGGTGTAGTTTCCTGCGATATGCCGTGGATCAGAACGTCTTCATGTCGGTTTAGAACCTGGCACAGGCCTCGGAGTTGTGGCAGAAAAACGAAGTGTTTGGAATTGTACATAAGCGTGTTGGAAAACAGTGTTTCAAACAACTAAACAGGAAAAGAGGGAGCGTCTAATGCGATTTAGTATAGTCTGTGGGATACGATCATTCGCCTAGAGTATAGGTGATGAAATTCTGAAGTGGCCTCTGCAGCACCTGTGTATTTAATATCATCGCGTCACACAGGTGGCAGTAGCAGCAGCAATTTGAGGTGTAAATTCGGTGAGGGACTGGGTATACCATTATGAATGCATGGAGGACTGCACACTGTGCTGTTCTGGGGAGTATTGCAAAATCTCTTTCACCGTGCTGGACCGCACCACAGCTATGCGTCATTGTGCCTAGGTGCCTTCTATGTTAGTGGGCTTTTATAGTCCGTAATTTTTCTCTGTTGGGAGGTGGAGAATGACGACGATAGTATGTCGGGCTGATTGATTTGAATGGATGTGGATCTGCTTCGGACTGTAGTATCTGTATCTACATCTACATCTACATCCGTACTCCGCAAGCCACCTGACGGTGTGTGGCGGAGGGTACCCTGAGTACCTCTATCGGTTCTCCCTTCTATTCCAGTCTCGTATTGTACGTGGAAAGAAGGATTGTCGGTATGCTTCTGTGTGGGCTCTAATCTCTCTGATTTTATCCTCATGGTCTCTTCGCGAGATATACGTAGGAGGGAGCAATATACTGCTTGACTCTTCGGTGAAGGTATGTTCTCGAAACTTCAACAAAAGCCCGTACCGAGCTACTGAGCGTCTCTCCTGCAGAGTCTTCCACTGGAGTTTATCTATCATCTCCGTAACGCTTTCGCAATTAGTAAATGATCCTGTAACGAAGCGCGCTGCTCTCCGTTGGATCTTCTCTATCTCTTCTATCAACCCTACCTGGTGCGGATCCCACACTGCTGAGCAGTATTCAAGCATTGGGCGAACAAGCGTACTGTAACCTACTTCCTTTGTTGTCGGATTGCATTTCCTTAGGATTCTTCCAATGAATCTCAGTCTGGCATCTGCTTTACCGACGATCAACTTTATATGATCATTCCATTTTAAATCACTCCTAATGCGTACTCCCAAATAATTTATGGAATTGACTGCTTCCAGTTGCTGACCTGCTATTTTGTAGCTAAATGATAAGGGACCTATCTTTCTATGTATTCGCATCACATTACACTTCGCTACATTGAGATTCAATTGCCATTCCGTGCACCATGCGTCAATTCGCTGCAGATCCTCCTGCATTTCAGTACAATTTTCCATTGTTGCAACCTCTCGATACACCACAGCATCATCTGCAAAAAGCCTCAGTGAACTTCCGATGTCATCCACCAGGTCATTTATGTATATTGTGAATAGCAACGGTCCTATGACACTCCCCTGCGGCACACCTGAAATCACTCTTACTTCGGAAGACTTCTCTCCATTGAGAATGACGTGCTGCGTTCTGTTATCTAGGAACTCCTCAATCCAATCACACAATTGATCTGATAGTCCGTATGCTCTTACTTTGTTCATTAAACGACTATGGGGAACTGTGTCAAACGCCTTGCGGAAGTCAAGAAACACGGCATCTACCTGTGAACCCGTGTCTAAGGCCCTCTGAGTCTCGTGGACGAATAGCGCGAGCTGGGTTGCACACGATCGTCTTTTTCGAAACCCATGCTGATTCCTACAGAGTAGATTTCTAGTCTCCAGAAAAGACATTATACTCGAACATAATACGTGTTCCAAAATTCTACAACTGATCGACGTTAGAGATATAGGTCTATAGTTCTGCACATCTGTTCGACGTCCCTTCTTGAGAACGGGGATGACCTGTGCCCTTTTCCAATCCTTTGGAACGCTTCGCTCTTCTAGAGACCTACGGTACACCGCTGCAAGAAGGGGGGCAAGTTCCTTCGCGTACTCTGTGTAAAATCGAACTGGTATCCCATCAGGACCAGCGGCCTTTCCTCTTTTGAGCGATTTTAATTGTTTCTCTATCCCTCTGTCGTCTACTTCGATATCTACCATTTTGTCAACTGTGTGACAATCTAGAGAAGGAAGCACAGTGCAGTCTTCCTCTGTGAAACAGCTTTGGAAGAAGACATTTAGTAATTCGGCCTTTAGTCTGTCATCCTCTGTTTCAGTACCATTTTGGTCACAGAGTGTCTGGACATTTTGTTTTGATCCACCTACCGCTTTGACATAGGACCAAAATTTCTTAGGATTTTCTGCCAAGTCAGTACATAGAACGTTACTTTCGAATTCATTGAAAGCCTCTCGCATAGCCCTCCTCACACTACATTTCGCTTCGCGTAATTTTTGTTTGTCTGCAAGGCTTTGGCTATGTTTATGTCTGCTGTGAAGTTCCCTTTGCTTCCGCAGCAGTTTTCTAACTCGGTTGTTGTACCACGGTGGCTCTTTTCCATCTCTTACGATCTTGCTTGGCACATACTCATCTAACGCATATTGTACAATGGTTTTGAACTTTGTCCACTGATCCTCAACACTATCTGCACTTGAGCCAAAACTTTTGTGTTGAGCCGTCAGGTACTCTGTAATCTGCTTTTTGTCACTTTTGCTAAACAGAAAAATCTTCCTACCTTTTTTAATATTTCTATTTACGGCTGAAATCATCGACGCAGTAACCGCTTTATGATCGCTGATTCCCTGTTCTGCATTAACTGATTCAAATAGTTCGGGTCTGTTTGTCACCAGAAGGTCTAATATATTATCGCCACGAGTCGGTTTTCTGTTTAACTGCTCAAGGTAGTTTTCAGATAAAGCACTTAAAAATATTTCACTGGATTCTTTGTCCCTGCCACCCGTTATGAACGTTTGAGTCTCCCAGTCTATATCCGGCAAATTAAAATCTCCACCCAGAACTATAACATGGTGGGGAAATCTACTCGAAATATTTTCCAAATTATTCTTCAGGTGCTGAGCCACAACAGCTGCTGAGCCCGGGGGCCTATAGAGATATCCAATTACCATGTCTGAGCCTGCTTTAACCGTGACCTTCACCCAAATCATTTCACAATTCGAGTCTCCGTCAATTTCCTTCGATACTATTGCACTTCTTATCGCTATAAACACGCCTCCCCCTTCACTGTCCAGCCTATCTCTGCGGTATACATTCCAATCAGAGTTTAGGATTTCATTACTGTTTACGTCTGGTTTCAGCCAGCTTTCTGTTCCTAGTACTATATGGGCGTTGTGACCGTTTATTAATGAGAGCAGTTCTGGGACCTTTCTATAGACGCTTCTGCAGTTTACTGTTAGCACATTAATATTGTTATTCCTTGTTGCATTTTGCCTACTCCTGCCTTGCCGCGTCTCAGGAGGCGTCTTGTCGGGCCTAGGGAGGGAATTCTCTAACCTAAAAAAACCCCATGTGCACTCCATGTGCTTGGATATGTACCACATTTCCGCCGAATGGTCTAAACACTGTCCTGTTGCACTAACTCAGGTCTTTCTGTTTCTACATGGGTTGCAGAAGGTGGTGGATATGTGTTTCTGCAACTTCTGCTCAGCTCTGACTTAAATTGGACCGATCACATGCACAAAGCTGTAGAAATGAGATCAGTTGCAAGATGCGTAGGGACTGACTAAAACCAGATTGTAATTTTACTGTAGCGTTCAGGTTTGAGGAAGGTGACTTGTTGCGATATATGAGAGTGACAGAAATACGATTGAGTAGTGGTTGTAATCAAAGACCAGATTCCAAATGATGGACATCATTTCTAGCGGATAGCGTAACACTAGAGATCTGAGAAGCCGGTGTACATTTTCTTACGACATCAATCAGCACATCATCTATTACTACTTTTTGTGTTCGTTCTCAATCAGTCGTCGCCTATAGCTCGGTGGAAATATCGCTGAACCTCTGATGTGATATCGAGACAAAATGTGCTACAAATACTACAGAAATGTCTAGCTGGGGCGGTATGAGGGATTCGCAAATACCGCTTACATACCACGTTCCTTAGCCGAATCACTTTCAAAATGTGATAATTTTATCATGAGGTTGCATCGTGGGCTCCGCGCTGGCCTGATAACACACATTCCTACGATCACCGTCATGGTATTTGTACAGAAAAAACCACCTCATTCAGAGGTAATGTCATACCTCGATTTGTAAAGTGGGTATAGCTTTTAACATAGATACTTGCGAGAAGCTGTAGGATCAGGACCGCTTTTGGCGGTAACATGCAGTAGTTGTTGCGATCTGGGTTTTTTAACACCTGGCTGATTACATGTCGCTTTCTAAGACACAGTGATAGCACTCGCAAGGAAAACCTAAGAGACATGCCCACCCATGGTTGATTTTCGGTCAGTATTATTTTGCATCGTGTGGAATCAGTTATTGGCCAAGTATTATATTTAGTACTAGTGGGGGGTGCGCGAATTGTTCGCAGTTGAGCATCAGGCTTATAATGTACGTCTTTGTGTTCTGATATGTGTAAAGGAGATGACTATATCTAGTCGTAAGGAAGGTACAGATATTTCCATTTCCAGAGCCACAGCCACAGTAGGATGCATTTCCGATACTTTGCTCATTGTCAAATGCCATTCAATTGAGACTGCGAGTGTAACATTTAATTGTAAGTATAATGATAAAACATATATGTGACTGGTTTTCTAGAATGATTCCGTGTATGCATGGGCCTGTGGCGGGAATAATTCACGTTTCCCATTAACGGCAGCAGCCGTCTGAATGCAGAGGCCTGTTGGAGTGTAGGAAAGTATCGTCTAGACAACCGAATAGCGAACTAATACTTATTATGTGGTGGGTGGCTTACGTGATGAAGTGGAAATTTGAGAAGAGTATGTATGGAGGTGCGTCTTTGCTGGACCGTTATACCCTACCATGTAAATAGTTTGGTTGAGTGCTTCTGCACATTTCGCCCCTTTATTTAGTTGAGAGAAGATCGATTGTGGGGTGTGCATCTAGCATGTGGAAGACCCATTTGCCTGTTCTCTAGACACGGTAAAGACCTTTGTTGGCGCCCGCATCTCGTGGTCATGCGGTAGCGTTCTCGCTTCCCACTCCCAGGTTCCCGGGTTCGATTCCAGGCGGGGTCAGGGATTTTCTCTGCCTCGTGATGGCTGGGTGTTGTGTGATGTCCTTAGGTTAGTTAGGTTTAAGTAGTTCTAAGTTCTAGGGGACTGATGACCATCGATGTTAAGTTCCATAGTACTCAGAGCCATTTGAACCTTATCGGTATTCGAGAGTGGAAATAACAGTTTCCTCTATTTGTTTCTAGTTACTCAGTGGTTTACAGCAAGCTGCACCACGCTAAAGTTTTGGGTTTGTAGAGAAATAATTTCCAGTCTATATCTTCAGAATTATGTTGCGCTAGCGATCGGTAGGATGCTGCCTAGTGCTTGAAATCGAGAAGTACCGCGAAAATGGTATAATAATATGGTGAACCATGTGAAAATACGTGTGTTCCTGTAGTCCCTGAGTCTGGAGATGTACGTAGAAAAGTGAGCAAGCAAGGAAGCAGGTTCGGAGCAGGAACAGTAACGCGTTTGTGCGAGGGGAAACGATCCGAAATTTGTAGAACAATTCTGAGAGAGACATCGGTCTGGTGATGGTGCTCTGATGTAAAAGGGATGATTTTGTATGGCGGAGGATATCAATTGTATGTTTATTACATCGACACGGTACACGGTGATATATTGCTGGGTTGGATATCGGTTTCACGCTCCAATATTCAAGCTCCTGTCCTCGGTGGGAAAGCACTGTAATTGAGTAACAGTCTTTCCGTATTTGACGATATGTATCTTACTTTTCAAGGTTTAGTTGTTGGTGCAATGTGATGATCAGTGTAAAATAGTTTATTCCCGCTGAATGTCACATCTCTAGAAAGAAAGAAAAGACTGACAGTGCTTCCCTGTGACTGAGGAGCATCGTAACATACAGCCAGTGTGAGTGTAGGTATACGATAATTTTTTCATGTGCTGTACAGATATAAAGGATAACTGCATTGTTTGTGTAAAATGTGTATATATTGTTACTGTGGCTTATGTTGTGTAAAATTTGTTATATTGCATTGTAAAATTATTATGCTTTATGTTGTGGCATGACTAGACAGGATGACTGTGTGTCCTATCGTGAGGGACGTATAGATTCAGCTCATCGATAACCACGTGGATATTACAGAGATTTTTTACGTAGGAAATTATGTGTGCTATAGATACTGAGATTCATTCCAGAAGCACAACCATCAAGAGCAGAAATCACGTGTACATCGACCGGTGTCAGACTGTTGTGGCAATAATAATAATATTTAATTGTAGTTAGACTGGTAAGTGTGTTCCTGGCTTCTAATATTCATGTGAGTCTCGTATGTTTTTGATGATCTGTAGACAACTATGCGGGTTTAACTGTGAGTGCAATTTAGCGATGTATGCAAAATAATTTTACCCCTGAAAGTCCCAGAAAGAAAAGGTGGATGGTGCTTCGATACCGGCAACATCTGTAATTCGGTGGGTAAATTGGATAAGAGCCAATCGTTATGCTCGATTCATTCACATCCTATGTGCTGTTCTGTACGAACCGCTACAGAGCGGACGGAACGTTTGTGTCTGTTGAAAGCAGGAAGGGTAACACATGATGGAGCGGGTACCACGTTAGGTCCACGAGGAAGACTGCATTCTACGTTATTCTGCGTTATTTTCGTAAACAGGTTCTGTTAGGGCTAGAATTTTCGTGCATACAAGCTGAGACATAAAGACAGTGAGCGTTAACTATTTCAGGGACACTATACAATTTCCGCGAGGTCGACTCGGTTCTTATTTTTTACGTAGTTATGTATTGTGAGTATAAGATAGAGAATGTTGTTAGATGCGTCTGCCAAGGTTTGTAGCTACTCTGTCATCAAAGGTAAAGACACGTGCTGCTCGTAGATGCCTCGCATATGTGGGTTGGGTTAGTGGATGTACCCAATTGACCTATTTTTTAAGCCAAAATTCAAACTTCCCACAGAGGGGTGTGGCACTTGCATCATCAACTGACGTCACAGCCACCATATTGGATGATGTCATGCGCTGTGCACGTTAGTACACGTTTGTGCACATTAATACACGTTAGTACACGTTAGTGCACGTTGCTACATGTTAGTCTGCCAACATGTGTTGGTAAGGGGACGTGGTGAACGGTTGAGGATCGTGTTGGAGACTTTAACTATTTCCTTTCAAGTCCAGGTGGGCGTGACACTCACGAATATTCATTCCAAGTCCATTGTAGCGCTTTCTGGCGGTGTCAATATGTACTAGGTCTCATGGTAAACGCAATGTTTGCCACTGGGTAACGGTACTTGTGTAATTACCTGTCGTCATAGCCACCATCTTGGACGACAGGGCCCTCTGGTGGTGGCAATGTGTACTAAGTCAGTTTGAGTCCGGACCTCATGGTGAACACACTGTTTCCCACCACTGTGGCTTACGTCCAAGATGCGAGCGCACTCTGTTGGTGGTACTGTGTACTAAGTCAGTTGGAGTCCAGACTTCATGGTGAACATACTGGATGGCTGTACTGCATGAAATTGTTCAAATAAAGACTTATGTCCAAGTCCTTTTCCCACGAATCATTAGGAGGAGGTGGCGGTCGGGTGACTGAGGATAGTCCAAATATCCTTCCCTTTGCGTAATTTTCTTAGCTTAGTAGAGAAACCCCAAGTAACTTATCTTCCCACCAAAATTCAAACTTGGAGCCGGTTCATAGGAAAAGTGGCAGTTGGGTGACTTAGGTTAGTGTGGATAACCCAAGTGACCTATCTTCCCGCGATTTTCTTAGGTTAGTATAGATAACTGTGGTATGATGAATTATCCTGTCAGAATTTGAACTTCCCGCCATTTTTCTGGGGAGCTGCTATCTTGGATAATGGTACTTGGGTTATTAGCTGACGTAGTGGCCGCCATCTTGGTTGACGTCATTTCCGCCATCTTGGATACATCTGGCAACAATGCAGAGTGTACGAGAACTCTCTTTGCCCCCAAACTCACGTTCCTTAGCCAAATCACTTTCTAAATACGATGAGAAGGCTGATTTTATTCCTGGCTTATACAGCTGGCGACGACCACCTGCACTTTTTTGTCTGTTAATATACACCCCAACAATCACTGTCCTTATTCAATGTCACGGTATATGTGTGGAAGACCACTTCAATTGGAAGCAATACCGTACCCCGATCTATAAGGTATGTATAGTTTTTAACGAGGGTATCGTTAGTGATACCTGTGTGAGCCTGTAGAATTACGTCTCTCTTCATAAGAGATAATGGTACCGCTCACAAGGAAACAGATGAGACTTGCCTATCTACTGCGGATTTTCGTTCAGTATTGTTTGGAACCACCAGCATTCAGTTACTGGCGAAGTATTATACTTAGTAGGGGATGTGTGATAGAATCACTTTGAATAGCAAGCTTATAAAGTATGTGTTGGGGTGTAAAGTTACTGTGGTTGGTGTTCCGAGATGTGTAAAGAAAAGGGTTTTGTCCGGTCATAAGTGAGGTACGGATCTGAAGTGGAAAATTGCCATTTCAGCGTATCGGTAGCTGCAGGGGGCGAAAGATTTTACGTGGAAAATTATGTCTGGTCATAAGAGGGCCGCAGATATTGATATTTCCAGAGCCACAGTCGTCAGGAGGAGGTATTTCTGAACCTTCACTTATTGTCAAATGTCGCCATATTGGCGCTACGATCGTAAGATTTAACTGTAGTTACAATGGCTGGTTTCCTTACACAATTCTGCCTTGCGTGCCGGTGTGTGGATTAGAAAGTCAGTGGCTGGAACGAATTGACGTTTCTGGGTTAAGGTATGAGCCGCCGCTGACCCGCCTGAGCTGGCCTGGCAAAAACGTGCAGGTGACGTAAACCATGCCGTCCACTAGGTTGGTGAATAGCGAGCTGACACTCAGCCTGCGAGTTGTGGGCATTCTGAGAAGATTCAGTACGGGAGAGTGTTTACACTGGGCGGTTATTCCCTCCCACATAAACTGTCCGGTCCACAACTTGTACTGCTATTCTACATGTTTCCCGCTGTGGGCCGGCCGGTGGAATAATACAATACATGTTTTGTATTTATGCTGTTGTTTGCCGTTCTCAACACTGGCTCTCTAACTACAATATTGGCAACCAGAAAGTGATTAGCAAAACGTGAAGCCTGTAATTAGAATTCCTAGAGCCCACTTCATCTGAGAAATACGTTTATATCTACAGCTTATAGCTCTGAGGAATTAGGTGATTGTCGGGGATTCATAATCAAAAACCATTCTCTCTAAAATGTTCACTATATTCTGAAAGTCACAGACCAAAAAGAATCCACACAATCCAACTACCAGAGCAGTTCAGAGTCTAATGCGCTGATGCAAATATAACTGTTGAAATTGAAAGTTTAAGTGAATGCTCGCCATAATTTGATGATAATGTTCATCAAACGCCACGCTAATAATGGTAGAATGTCTGTCCTGCGGCGGCAAGTGATAATACGATATACGCAAACTAAAGATAAATCATTAACGTCATCCCAAAATTAACACTTCACTCGAAAACGATTTCATGGTTACGTGTATCCGGAGTAACTTATTACTGGGGCCTTTCTTTTCTCGCGCAGCGTTCTTACATATAAAGCCGCGGTGCGGACAGCTAAGGGAACGCTTGATCAAATATGCTCTCCCGACTAGCCGCTGGGCTAGTAATGCACCACTTTAAGTTACCGAATAAATCATTGCTTTCTTTGCTGATGGCCGATGAAGCTTTCAATTTAATTGTGCAATCGGCACACAAGTAAGTAATCATAATAAAAGTCTGACGTGGCTAAGTCAAATATTTTGGGCGAGAGAATTAATTTAATTACACAGTTATAATTCAGTAGACGAGCTCTGAACTTGCTCTTTGGAGATACGCTATAGCTATAGTTTTACAGTTTTTCTGTTGAAACTTCTCACATTTTTATGATTATAGCGTATCTCTCTTCTGCTTAAATTTAAACATCCTGGCTTTCTTTATTCGCATACTTAATCTATCTTGCTTCCAGAATTTCTAAGACAAAAACCAGAAAATCATGAATTTCAACTAAAATTTTAATTTGTGAGTTCCAGAACACTGTTTCTACTAAATTATTGTGCAAAAGGAATCTAAATGTAAACGTTTAAGTTTCTAGTTCTTTTCTGTTGCACCAATGATTTTTACAGAAAAACATCCAAATTTCGAAAATGGCTAAAGTTATTGAACTGATATTCAACACATATTGATTTAGTATTGCTCCTGACATGCTAGAAACGTTTCAGGTTATTTACTTGATTTTTAAAGTATTGCGCAACATTTATGACGTCAGAGCTAGTTACAGCGGACTGGCTGGCACACAATGGAAAGACTGATGTGACTTTTATAAGGCGTGAATAGGCTGCTTCCCTACATCACCCTCTACTTAATTTTTTTGATTGTAAATAAAAAAAATTAATTACAAAAAGGGAAGCAAGAGTACAGCTTAACTCCCTATGAAAATTAAAAATTGAAATGTAAACATATAGAAATACTAAAAGAAAACTTATTACCTACTTCAATTATTTAAATTGCTGGTATGTTTACTGCCACTTAAGCAACATTATCACTCAAAATTTAAGCAAAATCAATGAAACACTTTGGCATACATATTGCCTTAGACAGACAAACACATAAAAATATGTAAAACTATGAAAATCTTAAATCCATTAAATCGTCTGTAAATATTTTGCATACACAAATTCAAAGAAAATAACACAGTTATTCATGATACATAAACAGATAATTATATCTTAGGAGTCTTTTCTAAACCTGAAAGAAAATTTCACATATCCCGACAATTTCATTTTTACACATGTGGTTGCAGCCGCTTTGGCTGGCGTTCTAAATTTCCATTTACAAGGGTACAGGAGGGGAAGTTGCTATGGTATGCATCCTTCACGTTCACTATAAATTACATGGGGAAAGGGGAGGGGTCACTGTGAGTTGTGTCCAAGTCACTCCACAGCTACCAGGCTGCCATTATCTGGTTTGTCCTGTAGAACAAACAAAAAGAGTGTCTTAGACTCTGTTCACTTAATATCTAAGGGTAGGTCACAATGAAATGGGGATATATATATATATATATATATATATATATATATATTATCTTTCAATATGTTACTGGAACAAAGTTAACAGAACTTTTTCAATTTTACTCTCGCGGTTACTTAACTGTCATAAAATCGGAAAACAAATGGCTCAAAACGCCGTTAGTCACGTACTAGAGAAAATTTATGCTCAAGGCATACAATCATGAATCCTACTTAATCTCAATTTATTATTTCTGGGGCAGAACACTGAACCAATGCTCGGTACATTATTGATACATTTGTATTTTATTTACTTAGCTGACTCATCTTCGATTACCTTATTCTTAGAGATAGTATGAGTATATTTGATTAGTAGTGGTCTTGTCAGCTTCTTTGTACATGTGAGTAACTTGTGGTAATAGTACAGTTCTGAGTGTTCAAAACACACTACGTTTAGTTGACTACTAAATCCACTTATTGGTCTTCTGCTGATGTGTCAGTTCCACATCTGCAATTATGTACTTACTTAGTTTGCTATTGTATGAGCTTAAGTAATACTCACTCCATTAAAATTTAAAGCATCGGATGGCACATTTATTTCATATCTATAGTGCATTGCAGCTGATCAGTTTGCTCACGTGGCAATCCATTTTCACTAGATCGGACACTGAAACCACAGGTAGTCTCTCTCGACCTACCACTAAAATGCATTAAGTAATTATGGACGAGCGTAATGCTAAATTCCTTAAACCTATAGGACACCTATGAGTACCTATGGTCGCATTCACGCCTCCAACTCATAATCTCAATACATGTAGGTGTGTCACCCCACTCCCAACAACAAAATAATGGCCAGCTCCAACCTTATAAATACTTCAGGGACGTGTCCTTCATGTCTCAACCACAAACACTACTCAATTCTATTACACTGCCATTCCTTGCTACACAAGGTGAGTTCATTTTTACAACTTATCTGTCTATTTTTCATAACACTAAGCACTCTCTCTTACTATTTATTACGTAGCTCTAATGCATACACTAGGTCTCATCACCACTTCAGATCCTGCTTATAAACGAACTTGTATATCTTTTTTAAATATTATTGTGGGACCATTTCCAATAAAACGACAACTTTGTACTTATAATATTACCAGGGTTCTATACATACTTGTTACTTAAATACCTTTGTATCTTAATTACATCATACTTCTCTGTTGTTTATGTCACTGTTAGGTTTGTCACATTAGGTATTTTTTTCACTAATCGGTGGATAGAATGGTTACAGAACTCATGGCTTGATAGCCATGACGGGAAATTTTTGTATTGCAAAGAAGGAGTCGAAACTATGGTGGATAGGAAAGATGAAGAATGAGTGAGACCTGAAAAGGAAAGAAGATCTCACACAACTGGGACTGCACAGCTGCCACACTGTGTAGAGGTTACAGAACAACCTCCTCCCTACAGAATTCATTCACTACCTATGAACTTCTTTAGGTCGATCACGTTCCTGAGACCGAATAGCTTTTTACTCTTATGGTACTCTAGCCTATATGCATTGGCATGTGGTTTTCCTATGATGCTGAAAGGTCCTTGGTATACGAACATGAATTTCTTTGTTTCTGCATTTATTTTCTTTGTTTTTTCCTTGGTTTTGTCAAGGACTAAGTGACCTATTTCAAAACTGGTGGGTACAGCTTTTGCGTCATGATGCTTCTTTCTTTCTAATGTTCCTTTCCTTATATTTTCCCTAGCCCTTAACTTCTTTTCGTCTGTGGATATTTGCGTTAGAATAGGGAATTCTACCATATCTGCAATCACGTTGTGTGGTTCTTGGCCAAACATCAATTCGCAAGGCGCAAAACCAGTTGCATCATGCCTTAAGTTGTTAATTACATTCTCAAAATACTTGATGTGCTCTGCCCAACTTGAGTGTTTCCGAGCACAATAAGTCCTGCAAAGCCTATTCAATTCTCTCATAATACGTTCACTCACATTTCCTTGGGGGAAATACGCAGATATTTTCAGATGTTTCAGTCCGGCCTTATCCAGACATTCTTTAAATCTATCAGAAGTAAATTGAGGCCCATTGTCTGACAGCAAATTCTTCGGAACGCCAACGTTCACGAAGAAATCTTTTTCCAACTTTTCTACCAACGTTTTTTGTATTTGCTCTTTTAATTGGGTATAGCTTAACATATTTACTAAATCCATCCACAACAACAAAAACATGGGTGCACCCACCTCTCGAAGCAGGAAGAGGGCCAAACAAATCATAAGCCAGTAATCCTAGGATTTCAGTGGGCTCTACTGAATGCATATCCCCTTTGTGTTCTGGTGTTAGCAGCACGGACTTTCTGGCACACTACACAAGATGCTAGACACTTGGCAACACGGCGGTACATGTTGTCAAACACAACCTCCTCTTTTAATTTGGCAATGCACTTCTTTGCACCGTAGTTCCCATACCTCAGGTGTACATAGTCGATTATTAAGTCTACATGTTGTGAGGGAAAGCACAGCCTCCACTCTGAAACTCCTACATTAATCCTTCTAAACAGAATACCTTTATGCACACAATAGTATTGCGAAACCTTGTGATAGTTCGCATTTCCTAAAGAGCTCTTCACTAATTTCAGCTGGTCATCTGCATTCTGCTCACGTCTCAAGTTCTTAATCACCCTCTTTAATGCACTTTCTTCCTTTACTTCGTGCAACGCAAACATTCGTACTTCACTTAGGTCAGTTGCTACAATTCCCGCGTCATTACCTAGCTCCGCACTTCTAGATAACCCATCAGCTACCAGATTGTCTTTCCCTTGAATATATCTAACTTCAAGGTCAAACCGCTGGACATACAATGACCATCTTACCAAACGAGCATTCCTCAACTTACAGGTCTTTAAAAAGGTCAACGCCTTATGGTCACTGTAAATACTTATCTTGTGGCCTAATAGATACTGCTCAAATTTTTGAACCCCAAATACAATTGCCAATGCTTCCAGTTCTGAGATGCCATAATTTGTCTCTGCTGCCTGTAAAGATCGACTTGCGAAAGCTATAGTCTAGTGCACTTCTTGTTCGTTCTCTATTTCTACTTGGAATATCTCCACAGATATACCATAGCCACTAGCATCAACAGACATACAGAATAGTTTTTAAAAACCAGGATGATGTAAAATAGGACTATTAATTAAAGATTGTTTAAGCATCTCGAACGCCTGTTGGCATTCTGCTGTCCAAACCCAAGGGGTATTCTTTTTTAGCAGGAGGTGAAGACAGGGCGTATTGAAAGCCTGATCACTAACAAAACGCCTATAGAAGACGAAAAGACCGAACATGGATCTCAACTGCTTCTTGCTTCTGGGAGCTTCAAATTTTTCAATGACTGCTAGCTTGCCTGGGTCAGGCAGAATACCTTTTCCACTTAATATATATCCCAAGAGACCTATTTCCTCTTTAACACACTCTGTCTTTTCAATCTTTAGTTTCATGCCACCTCTCTCAATAGCCTCTAACACTTCCTCTAATAAAACTATGTGTTCTTCCCAGGTAGGAGTTGCTATTAACAGATCATCTACGTAGACTGTTATTTTATTACTTAAGGCTGGTCCTACAAGATGGCACATCACACGTACGAAGGCACAAACAAAGATATTAAGTCCGAAAGGTACCACACGGTATTGGTAACAAACTCCTTCGTACAAGAAAGCTGTGTACTTCCTTGATCTTTCCGCCAGTGGCAAATTCCGATATCCACACGTGACGTCCATAGAAGTTAAGAATTTTACTCCCCGGAACTTTTACAGTAACTCGTCCATGTTCTGCGGTCTATCACTTTCCCTAACCACTATTTCATTCAACCAACGAGCGTTCAAGATCAATCTGACACTCCCGTCTCTTTTTGGTACAGCAACAAGAGGATTATTGTACTCACTGACCGCTTTTCCAATCACACCCCACTCTAGCATTCTCTGTATCTCCTTTCGAACCGCCTGTTTCCTAGCTACATGTATTTGGTATGGCTTCCTGAAAAACACTTGGCCAGGTTTGACCTTTAATTGACATTCATAACCTTTGACCACGCCAGGTCTATTTGAAAATACCTTATGATACCTTTTTAAAACCTGTCTCAGTTCTTCCTTCTGATTAGCTGAAGTTTTATCGATTTCCTGCACTTTAGCTTCTATCTTGTGCAAAATAATTGCTTCTTCTTCTGTGTTTAGCTTTCTTTTACTAAGATTAACACCTTCGTCCCAATATCTCCTATTTTTCAGAACTCGTATAGGCAGCTCTCAAGTTTCATCATTAGTTACTACATGTTTACCAATAAAATGTACCGTAACTACTCCGGTTATCGGCAAGACCAATTTTACACTGGCTTCTTTCAAAGTCAACAACACTCTGATATTTCGACAAGAAATCTATGCCAATTAAAACCTCAATACTGAGATTGTTTACAATTAAGCATGGATGATCAATTAAATTACCAGTAATATCAAAAGGCAGCAAAGCTTCTTGCTTTACCGTTTTTGACACATTGCCAGTAGCACCAATTATTCTTAGTCCTGATACACACATTACGGTAAGCTTGTCTTTACCAGGTAATGCATCAAAGAAGGACTGAGATATCGCACTCACCTCACTTCCACTGTCTAAGAGACAACGTACATTGATATCCAACATATTCACTATTATTATAGGGTGGCTTATTCTAGGTTGTACAGGTGGTTCCTCAAACTCATCCAATAGTTCCTTTTGGATCTGTCTCCAACTAAAGTGATCGACATCTGGCCTCATTACATTTAGGTCAAAGTGTGTAGGGGTTTTCTGAACTACATTTTCAGCTGCCATTTCCAGTCGGTCTATTAATTTCAAATCGAAACACCGCACGACTTCATTACATTTAGTTTGCTGAACATGACCCAAATTACTGTAGTCGGAGCGATTCTTCGCCTCCAGACTGGGCATAACACTAGTTACAGCTTAACCACTTTCACTATTATCGTCGGGTTCCTTCTCCAGTGACAACTGGTCACGGCTACTGGGTTCATCGACTCCCAACAGGCTATCCTCTACAGTCTCACTTACCTCCTGTCCTAAATCTATTAGTACAGTATCAACATCCTGCACAGGCAGTTTGGATACGAGCACATCATCCTCATGGTAAATATAACCATGAATTTCTTCTGCTTCTTCACCTGACAATTCAGTATTTTGTAGCTCTTCCCTACCGTTACACTGCTGCGCCTTCTCTTTCTCTTCCCACTTAGAAAGCGTCTCTAACACAGTATCTATCAAATACTGTGAGTGGTGTAATATTTGTGCAATATCATCGGATGCTACCGTCCCATCACCCGAATCCTCAGTTTGAGTATTCTGATCTGTCATACTCATTATTGGCTTAGGAAAAGCAACCGCCTGGTGAGCGCCAGTATCCTCATAGACGGGAACTAGTTTTCCAGCCTCTGCCTACTACTGTTACCTTTATTTGCATTATAGTTAACTGGCACAGCATTGCTTTCAACACTGTTGTTTAATTGCACATTTTTGTTAGGAACAAAATTACTATCATTTGTTGGTTGTGGTAATTATTTCTCCAATTCCTACCTTTCTTAGGATGGCGAACACCTACTGTTCAGATGTTTACGTTGCCATTTTGCTCGTTCTTAAAATTACTACTAGTGTCATTATCATTTATATTATTACGTGCTTGCTCCTCATTGGCAGCCACACGCTCTACACGTTCCAAATATTCAATGACACGATCCAGATTGTCTCTCGGGGCAGATATAATTCTAGTTTGCCAATACCATGGCAGTTTGGCTTCAAGACCTAGTATTATCATTTCAGGTTTTAGCTTTTCGGCCAAATGTGACAAACGTGAGATCCATGACCTGGCAAACTCTTTAATAGATTCCTTGCCTGCATTGAAGCGTTTTCCACTCCAAAATTCTCTCAACACTTCATTTTGCTTATTGCTAGACCAATACTCATTAATGAAAGCTGTTTTAAATTCTGGTAATGTTTTACACTTCAACATAATATCAGCTGACCAACGCATGGCGTTACCAGCTAAATGGCTAATAATAAATGAGATTTTCTTTCGTTCAGACCAAGTTGGTGGAATCACATCTTCAAAATCGATCCGGAAATGTAACGGGTGGATATTTTTATCTGGATCGAACCGCAATAACTGCTGATACCCGATAAAAGCGGCGTTTGCAGCTACAACGTGTTGCATACTACCATTACCAGAAGTTACTGAAGCTGCTTTACTTTCAATGTTAGCAATGTTAGTACTAATATTTTCTACTCTCATTTCAACATTATCTACTCTTTGCACAATATGAGTAGTATCCGTTTTGATTGCGTCTACTTCTGCTTGACATATGTTTACTTTTATATTGACATCTTTAAACCTATCTGAGCACAGTTCAGATTCCGCCTCGATCTTTTCTGTTAACTTGTGATCCAGCTTCGCGTCTTCCATTTGGAAGTCTTTGCGAACCTCAGCAACTTCGGATTTTACTGTTTTATACATCTCAGATAAGTGTTGAGCAGCCGGCCGGAGTGGCCGTGCGGTTCTGGGCGCTACAGTCTGGAACCGAGCGACCGCTACGGTCGCAGGTTCGTATCCTGCCTCGGGCATGGATGTGTGTGATGTCCTTAGGTTAGTTAGGTTTAATTAGTTCTACGTCTAGGTGACTGATGACCTCAGAAGTTAAGTCGCATAGTGCTCAGAGCCATTTGAACCATTTTTGAACTGTTGAGAAACCTTTTTCTTAATATCATCATGGTTGTAATCAATTTTATAATTTAAACTGTCCAGATCCTCTTTCAACGTATTGCAGCCAGTCTTGAAGGAAGTTTCTAATTCAGCTTTATTGGATTCTAATTTATTGTCCATTGCCTCAAACTGTTTATTAAAATTGCTTTGGCTGGCCACAATCCTGTTATTTACCTCAATTATATAAGATTTTAACTCAGCTGTCATTCTCGCATTAGTGGCTGACATTTTTGCATTACTGGCAGCTATTGCTTGCAGTATTACATTTAAATCAGTAGCCCCAGTATCTTTGGGTTGCTCACTAGCTGGCTTTTTATCACACTCAGGTGTCGAAAAACTGGCTCCAACACCAGAATCATCAAAACTAAATGAAACTTCTGATTGATCAGTCATATCTAACTTCTCCTATTTAAACTCTACCATCTCTGATGACTGATTCATTTTTAATTCATCAAAGAAAATATCATCCAATAACTTAACACTTTCTGATTTCTGCTTTACTACAGGGGTATCTGCTATTGAATCGTTGCCCTTTTTCACACTACTGTCAGGAGACACTAGTTCGGATTTCACTTTAACATTACTATTTTCATGCATATTTACACTTCAACCGTTGTCTGTATTTACAGTTCCTTCAACGGATATAGGTCCTGGTTTAGGTTTAACTTTTGTTTCTTTTTGCGGTTCCATCGCCGACTGTCTTTTAGTGCAGGTTAGTAAAAGTTTTAGCAACTTTTCACTTAACGTAGTTCCTTCTGCACGACGTATGGCGCTGCCGGCCCGGCGTACCAGGATTAGTAATGTGACGCGGCGCGTTGAACTGCAGACGGCACCTCGACAGCTGCTGTGTTGTGGGCGGAGCCCAGGCGCGGCTCCGGTCGCCCCGACGGATGACTGCGGTGCGGCTAGACAGACTTCTCGCGATGCCGGCAGTGCAGCTAGACTCAGCGCCAGGTCCGTCAATCCAGATGCGTTGTTAATCCAATTGCGTCGTCCACATGCACACGTAACACTGTCTATCACTGTTCCATTGCTCAGTTGCGTGTGGCATTTCATTTCCGAATCCGAATATTTAAAATTCACTTTCACTTTTACTCACTTCGTTTCCGGGCCGATGCCCAATATGTGGGGCAGCGGGTGTAATAAAGAATACATGTTTTGTATTTAAGCCGTTGACTGCCGCTGTCAATACTGGCTCTGTGTCTACAATATTGGCAACCAGAAAGTGATTAGCAAAACGTGAAGCCTGTAATTAGAATTCCTAGTGCCCACTTCATCTCAGAAATACGTTTATAGCAACAGCTTATAGCTCTGAGGAATTAGGTGATTGTCTGGGATTCATAATCAAAAACCATTCTCTCTAAAATGTTCACTATATTCTGAAAGTCACAGACCAAAAAGAATCCACACAATCCAACTACCAGAACAGTTCAGAGTCTAATGCGGTGATGCAACTATAACTGTTCAAATTGAATATTTAAGTGAATGCTCGCCATAATTTGATGATAATGTTCATCAAACGCCACGCTAATAATGGTAGAATGTCTGTCCTGCGGAAGCACGTGAAAATACGATATACCCTAACTAAAGATAAATCATTAACGTCATCCCAAAACTAACACTTCACTCGAAAACAATTTCATGGTTACGTGTATCCGGAGTAACTTATTACTGCATCCGAGGCTGTTTATATCAACGATACCGACGCGACGCGACTCCCGGCACAGGTGGTGTGCTGATCAGCGTCTGGAGAGAACTGGGGCCTGGCACAGGTGGTGTGCTAATCAGCGTCTGAAGAGAACTGGGTCCTTTCTTTTCTCGCGCAGCGTTCTTACATATAAAGCCGCGGTGCGGACGGCTAAGGGAACGCCTGATCAAATCTGCTCTCCCGACTAGCCGCTGGGCTAGTAATGCACCACTTTAAGTTACCGAATAAATCATTGCTTTCTTTGCTGATGGCCGATGAAGCTTTCAATTTAATTGTGCAATCGGCACACAAGTAAGTAATCATAATAAAAGTCTGACGTGGCTAAGTCAAATATTTTGGGCGAGAGAATTAATTTAATTACACAGTTATAATTCAGTAGACGAGCTCTGAACTTGCTCTTTGGAGATACGCTATAGCTATAGTTTTACAGTTATTCTGTTGAAACTTCTCACATTTTTATGATTATAGCGGATCTCCCTTCCGCTTAAATTTAAACATCCTAGCTTTGTTTATTCGCCTACTTAATCTATCTTGCTTCCTTAATTTCTAAGACAAAAACCAGAAAATCATGAATTTCAACTAAAATTTTAATTTGTGAGTTCCAGAACACTGTTTCTACTAAATTATTGTGCAAAAGGAATCTAAATATAAATGTTTAAGTTTCTAGCTCTTTTCTGTTGTCCAATGATTTTTACAGAAAAACATCCAAATTTCGAAAATGGTTAAAGTTATTGAACTGATATTCAACACATATTGATTTAGTATTGCTCCTGATATGCTAGAAACGTTTCAGGTTATTTACTTGATTTTTAAAGTATGACGTCAGAGTTAGTTACAGCGGACTGGCTGGCACACAATGGGAAAACTGATGTGAATTTTATAAGGCGTGATTAGGCTGCTTCCCTACACCGCCTTTGCGCCTGTAGCGAGCGAAAAACATGTGGAAGAGGCGTTTGCTGGTTCTCTAGACACGAAAAGCAGACACTATTATAAGTTTTAAAACCTTAGTTGACTGTACAAAGTGCAAGGATGATCTGGAATCTGTTATATGACTGACATAAGTATTCGTTAAAAAGTAACATTGAAACTGCCAGTTTTGTCTATTTTTTTCGAATTTTCATCTGAAGATCTTGGGAGACTTAAGTTTCTAGTTAGTCAGTGGTATACAGCCTGTCCCACATAATGACCCTACTAAAATTTCGGGTTTCTAGAGATATCTGTACCTTCGGAATTATACTGTGCAAGAGAAGAGATCGGTACCATACTAACATACTGCTAAATGTTAGATATCAAGAATGATCGCCGAAATGGTATGATATTGTGGCAAGCCGTGTGAAAAAATACTTTGAATGCTGGATATGTTCATATGCTACTCGATGACTTCAGCATAAAAGTTTCATAATTCCGTCATTCTTTGGCATGCAAAATCGGATATTGCAGCTCATATCGGTTTCGAGATCGGTATATTAATTCACGACTGACGAAGGGTTTCTCATCTACAGTGGTCAGAAAGTAAGTGTTCTTGTAGTTCTAGAATCTAGAGATGATCGCAACTCGTTTCACAAACTGTGGCAAGAGGCAGGTCAGATCGGAAATAGTACTGTTAGCGGATGCGTTTGTGCCAGGGGAACGAACCCAACCTTCGTACACCAATTCGGAGAGTGACCGCCGTCCGCGGTATACGTGGTCGTTATCTGTACAGAAGTGATGATTTTGTATGGCGCAGGGTACGGTTTGTGTTTACTGCAGCGATATGGTGTGGTGGTACAATTGTTTGTGTTGAAATAGCCTGATTGGAGATCGGTTTCACGCCGAAAAATTCAAGCTTTCCTCAGCGCTAGCAGAGTTGGGTAACTGAGGAAGTGTCTTTGGCGATAGTTTCCATATTTCATGATCTGTAGACCACTTTTGCATGGTTTAATTGTTAGTGCAATGTGACTGCTGTATGTTTTTTTCCGATATGAACCTCTGGAATTCTCGTAATTTGTTCGTCGTCATAAAGTAATGGACAGTACCGGTAGCAGTAATTCGGCGTGTAAATTCAGTAAGAACCAATTAGAATGCTCCATTCACAGGATGTTCCACGATGTCAGAGAGTCACAAAACATCCTTTGTTCGGGGTTTAGGAGTCACTACAGACAGGTTCGAGCAAGCTGGGGATAGCTATCTACAGAAAGTCCTGTGACATCCGAGAGTCACGTGGTATCTTCTTTGTTCGAGTGGTCAGAGACAAGTGGAAGTAGAACAGTCTCCTGTGTTTGGGACAGGTGCGATACTGTCGTCCCAAACGCCGTTGTGGCTTTAGGCCATCTACAGACCAGCAGTTGTAGGACATCGAAAATTTGCGGGAGATTCCAGACATTATTCTCGTCTGTAGGACAGTGCTTCGAAGTCTGTTTGTGTGTTTTTGTTCACGATCTGCTGTTGGTTTCAAAATCGGCCATGAACTTTTAGATATGTAATTGTTACGATTTTCCTGTCTGTGCTTGGATACCAGTCTACTTCGAAAAAAATTAGAAACTAAAAAATAAGATCCTTAACATCCCCGACTCCAGCAGCAAATATAAACTAAGTCCACTCAGCGTTTCAAAAAGTGACGAACACCACAGCAGCTGTAGGACTTAGAAATATCTCTGTCTCTTTGGCAGTGCCTCCAAAGAAGCAATTAAAACTCGAAATGTGGTTGGCGTCCTATCTAGAGCTAGAGAGATAATTATTTCGACTTCCAAGTATCGTCGTTTTGGCATGTAAAGTCGGATATTGCATCTGATATCGATTTAGAGATCTATTTCGCACTAAAGCGTACGAAGTGTCTAGGGGAGGGAGCTGGATGAAGACTGGAAGGTTACTCTGCAGCGGAGTGTGCGCTGATATGAAACTTCCTGGCAGATTAAAACTGTTTGCCCGACCGAGACTCGAACTCAGAGTGAAAATCTCATTCTGGAAACATCCCCTAGGCTGTGGCTAAGCCATGTTTCCGCAGTATCCTTTCTTTCAGGAGTGCTAGTTGTGCTAGGTTCGCAGGAGAGCTGGTGTAAAGTTTGGAAGGTAGGAGACGAGATACTGGCAGAAGTGAAGGGACCGGGCATGAGTCGTGCTTCGGTACCTCAGATGGTAGACCACTTGCCCGCGAAAGGCAGAGGTCCCGAGTTCGAGTCTCGGTGGGGCACACAGTTTTAATCTGCCAGGAAGTTTCAAAGGACCTCCTCTTCGAAATCGAGAGGGCGGCACGTCTGTGGAGCACCACAGGGAGTCCTCGTAGCTGCAAACGTACCAGTTTATGGCAACCGTTGAGGTCAGTGATATGGGTCTGTAATTCAGTGGGCTACTCCTATTTCCCTTCTTGAACATTGGTATGACCTGTGCTCCTTTCCAGTCTTTAGGAACAGACCTTGCGTCAAGTGAGCAGTCGTATATGATTGCGAAGTAAGGCGCTATTGTGTCTGCATACTCTGAGACGAACCTGATTGGTATACCATCTGGACTGGAAGACTTGCCTTTCTTAAGTGATTTGAGTTGTTTGCAGCACCTAAGGTATCTACTTTTATGTCACTGATGCTAACAGCTGTCCTGGTTTCAAATTCTGGAATATTTACTTTGTTTTCTTTCGTGAAGGAATTACGGAAAACTACACTCCTGGAAGTGGAAAAAAGAACACATTGACACCGGTGTGTCAGACCCACCATACTTGCTCCGGACACTGCGAGAGGGCTGTACAAGCAATGATCACACGCACGGCACAGCGGACACACCAGGAACCGCGGTGTTGGCCGTCGAATGGCGCTAGCTGCGCAGCATTTGTGCACCGCCGCCGTCAGTGTCAGCCAGTTTGCCGTGGCATTCGGAGCTCCATCGCAGTCTTTAACACTGGTAGCATGCCACGACAGCGTGGCTTTAACCGTATGTGCAGTTGACGGACTTTGAGCGAGGGCGTATAGTGGGCATGCGGGAGGCCGGGTGGACGTACCGCCGAATTGCTCAACACGTGGGGCGTGAGGTCTCCACAGTACATCGATGTTGTCGCCAGTGGTCGGCGGAAGGTGCACGTGCCCGTCGACCTGGGACCGGACCGCAGCGACGCACGGATGCACGCCGAGACCGTAGGATCCTACGCACTGCCGTAGGGGACCGCACCGCCACTTCCCAGCAAATTAGGGACACTGTTGCTCCTGGGGTATCGGCGAGGACCATTCGCAACCGTCTCCATGAAGCTGGGCTACGGTCCCGCACACCGTTAGGCCGTCTTCCGCTCACGCCCCAACATCGTGCACCCCGCCACCAGTGGTGTCGCGACAGGAGTGAATGGAGGTACGAATGGAGACGTGTCGTCTTCAGCGATGAGAGTCGCTTCTGCCTTGGTGCCAATGATGGTCGTATGCGTGTTTGGCGCCGTGCAGGTGAGTGCCACAATCAGGACTGCATACGACCGAGGCACACAGGGCCAACACCCGGCATCATGGTGTGGGGAGCGATCTCCTACACTGGCCGTACACCTCTGGTGATCGTCGAGGGGACAATGAATAGTGCACGGTACATCCAAACCGTCATCGAACCCATCGTTCTACCATTCCTAGACCGGCAAGGGAACTTGCTGTTCCAACAGGACAATGCACGTCCGCATGTATCCCGTGCCACCCAACGCGCTCTAGAAGGTGTAAGTCAACTACCCTGGCCAGCAAGATCTCCGGATCTGTCCCCCATTGAGCATGTTTGGGACTGGATGAAGCGTCGTCTCACGCGGTCTGCACGTCCAGCACGAACGCTGGTCCAACTGAGACGCCAGGTGGAAATGGCATGGCAAGCCGTTCCACAGGACTACATCCAGCATCTCTACGATCGTCTCCATGGGAGAATAGCAGCCTGCATTGCTGCGAAAGGTGGATATACACTGTACTAGTGCCGACATTGTGCATGCTCTGTTGCCTGTGTCTATGTGCCCATGGTTCTGTCAGTGTGATCATGTAATGTATCTGACCCCAGGAATGTGTCAATAAAGTTTCCCCTTCCTGGGACAATGAATTCACGGTGTTCTTATTTCAATTTCCAGGTGTGTATTTAGTAACTCAGCTTTAGTTGCACCATCATCGGTAACATTTCCATCGCTATCGTGCAGTGACGGTATTGACTGTTTTTTGCCACTGGCGTACTTTACATATATTTTGAGACAATATTTCATTGTGGAAACTATTAAAAGCATCTCGCATGGATGTCCACACTAAATTTCGAGCTTCCGTGAAACTTAGCCAGTCTTGGGGATTTTGTGTTCTTCTGCATTTGGCATTCTTTTTTCGTTGCTTCTGCAACAGTGTTCTGACGTGTTGTTGTGTACCATGGTGGATCAGTCCCGTCTCTTATTAACTTATGCGGTATGAATCTACCTATTGCTGTCGATACTGTATCTTTGAATTTGAGCAATATCGAGTCTACACTTACATAATTATGTTGGAAGGAATGAAAGGCATCAGGCATTAAATAATACACTGAGGTGAAGAGCCATGGTATAGCGATATGCAGTAGTATCGCATTCACAAAGCGTATAACATCAAGGTGTCATTTGTACTCAGGTGGAGAAAAGGCTTCCGACGTGATTATGGCTGCACGACTGGAATTAACAAACTTTGAACGCGGAACGTTAGTTGGAGCGATACGTATGCGACCCTCCACTTCTGAAACCATTAGGGAATTCAGTATTCAGAGATCCACATTGTCAAGAGTGTGTCGAGAATACCAAATTTCAAACATTACCTCTCACCGTGGACAATACATTGACCGACGTCCTTCATTTAACGACCGACAGCAGCGGCGTTTTTGTAGAGTTGTCAGTGCTAACAGGTGAGTAACACCGCGTGAAATAAACGCAGAAATCAACGTAGGATCTAGAGTGAACGTATCCGTTAGGACAGTGCTGTAAAATTTGCCGTTAATGAACTATGGCAATAGACGACCGACACTTCTAGGGCTGTGTTTGAACACGACTCGAATTGTTCGGACAGTTTACGTCACAGTTCGGGAAATTTCGGGCTCTGTTCGACCTTTTGATCTGCCATCTAGTGACTTTTGTTGGTACTATCAAAACGAGTTGTCTTATGTGTTCTAAAGCTCTACGGATTTTAATAACAAAATAACTGTGAAACACCGGCTAAAATATTTTCTATGACGCAAGCCATGCGTAACAACTGTAACTAAAAATAAAGAAAAAATTCCAGTCATGATTCTGCCCAATTCTCGAGGTTTTGTTCGTCCCACGATCTAGTGGCGTCAGATGGTACTATCTCAAAGACGGGTCTTGCAGCTGTAATTCATTCTCGCGATAAAAACTGCAGTAGCTTTTTTAAGATCTATTTTTTAGGTATTTAACTGCTGATTAATTGTCTTGATTGTTTCATCTGAATCTTGCTGTCTTGTTTCCAAACTGATTAAAATCTAGTAACGTTTACATCTGTCATTGTAATATGTGAACAGGGATTCAGCTGGTCATTCGCAACTTACTCGGTAAATCATTACAGTCTCCCATAAATAATATATTATACTCGGTTCAGTCAGTAATATCTTTTTGGAGGACAATATTTCCGCCTTTGTCTGTTGCCCTTACTTTCAAATCGACATAAATGTTCATATATCTACACATACGTGTACTGTATGAGAAATCGTATTGCAAATTTATTTGAACACGTTAGGAGTTTATGCAGTGGTCGGATTTAATGCTATTTCCTCCAGCGTTTATCAAAACGTCAAATTTTAAGAAGTGCCGTAGTTTGTTGTTGTGCCTACTTCGTAGTTTCTTAGTGAAATGTTACGTGATTATTCAAACACGCGCGATACTGTATCGAACGTTGCGGCGTATGGGGAAATCTGAGGCCCGTTCGAACGAGAGTATCGACAGCTCAGCGAGTGCATTTGCTAACGACACTACATCGGCTGCAGCCCCTCTCCTAAGCTTGTGAACATATCGTTTGGATCCTAGGGGGCTGGAAAACTATGGGCTGGTGAGATGAGTCTCGATTTCAGCTGGTAACAGCTGATGTTACGCAGACCCCACGAAACCGTGGACTCAAGTTGTCAACAAGGCACTGTGCAAGCTGTTGGGGGCTCCATAATTGTGAGGACTGCGCTTCCGCGGAATCGACTGCTCCAACTGAGCCGATCAGTGACTGGGAGTGGTTATGTTCGGCATCTTGGAGACCATCTGCAGCCATTTATGGACATCATGTACTCAAACGACGATGGAATTCTTATGCACCGTACCACCAGGCCATAATTGATCGCGATTGGTTTGAAGAACACTCCGGACAAGTTGAGCAAATTATTTGGCCACTCAGCTCGCCCGATATGAATATCATCGATCATTTATGGAATATAATAGAGAGGTCAGTTGGTGCACAAAATTCTGCATCCGGAAACACTTTCGCAATTATGGACGGTTATAAAAGCAGCGTGGCTCAGTATTTCTCCAGGAGACTTCCAATGAGTTTTTGAGTCCATGCCATGTCGAGTTGAACCCACTTTAGTTCAAAAGGAACTGTGACGTACGTAATTACAATACTAAAAGGAAAAAGGACATTCATTACTTCACATTAAGGCTGTCTTTTGCACAAAATGAAGTACACAATGGTACAACTAAAATTCCTGATAAGGTACCCGGTAATACAAAATGTGTGACAGACATCAACATAAAATTTGAAAACAAACTGAAAAAGTTTCTTTTTGCCAACTCCTACTATTCTGTAGAAGAATTTCTATCATCGTAACGTGGAAAAGGTATGGGCAACATGTAGCCATATCTGCAAATTAATTTGAGATATAAATACGAGTATAAAATGACTCGATCGACACCATTGCGATTCATCATGCAAATGATTCATGGAACATAAAACTAACTAACTACGAAGTGTCAAGGAACAATCGTCATTAATCACTGCTATACACCACATTCAGTGTATTCGTAAGAGCATTAACATCTTTGCAGTCCTTCCCTTTCCTTTTTCCTTGGTGCAATTTTGACATATTTCAATGTTCTTTCTCCCCGATTTTGCATTCTTCGTCCCACAAGTCTGATAGCTTCTATTAATTCGGAATGAGGAATTTATGTCTGCTTCCTCAGCTTGTGGATTAAGCTTCTGTTTTCCACTTCTGATTCGTTGTGTAAGGGTACTTTAGCGTTTACATTTCCTTTGCTTTACGTATTTTCCAGAATACCTCTTATGACGACGGGTAAATGGTGTCAACCAAGTATATATTTCATCACCTCCCACATAGGGATCGTAATGACGATGGACACAAAATGCACAGGCGTGCTGTGCTTCTACTTTAGACCTGTCAGCAGATTCGCATTGTTGAGTACTACGTAGCTACGTCTGGCAAAGATGTTCCCATACAGTATGGTTAATTTAAAGTCCTCGAAGATTAATTTGTGGTAAATGGCTGCATAAATGATAGTATGCAAGTGTTATTTCGATATATTATTACTTTACACTCGGTATACAGACGTTATATAAACGTTCACTGTCTGTGAGAGGATGTAGACCCCTACGCATTGGAATTGTATACTAATAACCGCTAAATCTGAAGCTATATATGGAACCTCGTGTTTAAATAAAAACACTATTTATATTAAAAAAAAAAAAACAATCTTCTCCGTCGTCGTTGTTATGACCATGAGGTGCAACTCCTGCAAGCTCGACTTCCCTCCAGAAACGGAAGTTAAGGGGCAGCCTAGCTGCCAGGCGGAGCGAGTCCGTCACGTTAAATGAATTTGCAATTGGAATATGAACAACCATCAGCTGTAGAATGGAATGACGAAAATGCATGCATGCATGTCCAAAGGAAATTTGCGTCGTCATCAGAATAATACAGGTACTGCAATATCGTGTTTATTTGCCGATACCGGGCAAGTGACTTCTGAGTACAACGTATGAAAAATTGTAAATTTGTGGTAAGATCTTAAGGGACCAAACTGCTTAGGTCATCGGTCCCTAAGCTTACACACTATTTAATCTAACTTAAACTAACTTACGTTATGGACAACACACACACCCGTGCCAGAGGGAGGACTCGAACCTCCGACGGGGGGAGCCGCGCAGACCGTGAGAAGGACAACGTATGACCTGTATGGGAATATACATAATGGATGCACGAGTACAGGTCGTTGGCGACATACGGCAGTTTGGGTCCTGCCGTGAGTCGTGCACAGATAGCCAAAGGGTAAGGCGACCGCTCGGGATAAGTGTGAAACACGAGTTCGAGTTGCAGCAACGTGAATGCGGAAAAGAAGGTAGTGGCGTTGTCAGATTGGACATAGTCTCAGAGTAGAACTGGCACAGGCTAGGACTGTTATACAACGATATCCTGAAGTTGGGTATTTGTGTTATTGAAATTTGTAGACACTTCAATAAGTCTGTGTCCCTGATATTATCAGTTGAGAGCAGCGCCACTGTTTGTGGCACCTTTGAAAAAAAGGAAGGAAGAATGTGAGTTTAACGTCCAGTCGACATCGAAGTCATTAGAGACGTAGCGCAAGTTCGGGTTGTATCAAAGATTGGGAAGGAAGTCGGCCGTGCCCCTATAACACTACCGGTTACCAGTAAATTAGAAACGAACCGGTAACTTTACTTCTGAGAAAGGACTTTAATTTGACCGTGAACGTGCTTACAACGGTTAAGGTATCGGGCTAATCGTTTCTCTAAAGATTTCTATTGAAATGAAGCAATGGCAGAATATACAGGAATCGAACCAAGATTCTGTTAGTAATCAGGTAAAATGTAATTACGTAACAGGAAACGGTCGCCGTCCCAATTAGGCAAAGTTGTACCAAGTACTAGCACGGGTCATAAAGGAAGTTAACTAATGGCACTGCCTTTACTTGATGCAGAAATTATGTTTTAGAAATAAGGTACCAAGTAACAGCGCAATTCGTCAAGCAAAGTAACAGTGTTTGGCATGAACAACACAGAAGAAATATTAACTGTTTTTTTCAAGACCTGTCTCTCAGTGACACTTACTATCTGTATATTAATGCAGAAAGCTACTGATCATTATAGGTAAATAATTACTAACAGTGGAGCACTACTAACTTGGACATGGGGTTCTTTTGTCAGTTTAGTTATTGGGAGTTACTACAATTGAAATAGTTTTCAAGTAATTATATGTTTTGTACTGATTATTATTTGTATTCAAAAGGAGCATTCACATACTTACACTATTTAGCTCAACTGGAACATGTGGTGCCTAGACCTAGTGCAGTCAGAATAGTAGTAGGCAGTTGCTTACTATTGCACAAAAATGTTACTTAGCTGACAAGTGCGCTTCATTAATGCTGTAATCGTAACACGAAATTTATATCTGACTCAACAGTTAGCATGGGGACACTGAAACTGATCTATCAGTAATATTTTAACCACGACACAGTATACGGAAACCTATTAAGTATATAGACATGAAATTATAAAAACTGTTACTTCCACACCAGCACAATAATTAATTCTTATGCTGGTCCCCCAAAGTCTGCTAGCCAGAACTGTTCTGGATCATTGCCGTTTTTGCGTGTTACTGTAATACTGTACAGAGATTTCAATAAGAGCAATCTTTAAGCTGAACTTTGGTGAAGCATTAGTTATCTTTTTATGAAAAGTACGTGGAGTACCTCAAAACTTACAATCACTGATTAAAAATGAGATTTACAACTCGTCAAAGTTTATTAACAGTAGTGAAAGGTTACTGAAATGACTCTTCAACTAAATAAAATAGGATACTCTTGTGGCCAAGATAAACACATAGCCCACGCCTACTACAGTAGTACAAGTTTACATGCCAACTAGCTCTGCAGATACCAAAGAAATTGAAGAAATGTATGATAAAATAAAAGAAATTATTCAGATAGTGAAGCAACACGAAAATTTAATAGTCATGGGTGACTGGAATTCGGTAGTAGGAAAAGGAAGAGAAGGAAACGTAATAGGTGAATACGAACTAGGGCTAAGAAATGAATGAGGAAGCCGCCTGATAGAATTTTGCACGGAGCACAACTTAATCATAGCTAACACTTGGTTCAAGAATCATAAAAGAAGGTTGTATACATGGAAGAAGTCTGGAGATACTGACTGGTTTCAGATAGATTATATAATGGTAAGACAGAGATTTAGGAACCAGGTTTTAAATTGTAAGACATTTCCAGGGGCAGATGTGGTCTCTGACCACAATCTATTGGTTATGAACTGTAGATTAAAACTGAAGAAACTGCAAAAAAAGTGCGAATTTAAGGAGATGGGACCTGGGAAAACTGACTAAACCAGGGGTTGTACAGAGTTTCAGGGAGAGCATAAGGGAACAATTCACAGGAATGGGGGAAAGAAATACAGTAGAAGAAGAATGGGTAGCTTTGAGAGATGAAGTAGTGAAGGCAGCAGAGGATCATGTAGGTAAAAAGACGAGGGCTAGTAGAAATCTTTGGGTAACAGAAGAAATATTGAATTTAATTGATGAAAGGAGAAAATATAAAAATGTAATAAATGAAGCAGGCAGAAAGGAGTACAAATGTCTCAAAAATGAGATCGACAGGAAGTGCAAATTGGCTAAGCAGGGATGGATAGACGACGAATGTAAAGATGTAGAGACTTATCTCACTAGGGGTAAGATAGATACTGCCTATAGGAAAAATAAAGAGACCTTTGGAGAAAAGAGAACCACTTGTATGAATATCAAGAGCTCAGATGGAAACCCAGTTCTAAGCAAAGAAGGGAAAGCAGAAAGGTGGAAGGAGTATATAGAGGGTCTATACTAGGGCGACGTACTTGAGGACAATATTATGGAAATAAAAGAGGATGTAGATGAAGATGAAATGGGAGATACGATATTGCGTGAAGAGTTTGACAGAGCACTGAAAGACCTGAGTCGAAACAAGGCCCCAGGAATAGACAACATTCCATTAGAACTACTGACGGCCTTGGGAGAGCCAGTTCTGACAAAACTCTACCATCTGGTGAACAAGATGTATGAGATAGGCGAAATACCCTCAGACTTCAAGAAGAATATAATAATTCCAATCCCAAAGAAAGCAGGTGTTGACAGATGTGAAAATTACCGAACAATCAGTTTAATAAATCGCGGATGCAAAATACTAACGCGAATTCTTTACAGACGAAGGGAAAAACTGGTAGAAGCTGACCTCGGGGAAGATCTGTTTGGATTCCGTAGAAATGTTGGAACACGTGAGGCAATACTGACCCTACGACTTATCTTAGAAGCTAGATTAAGGAAAGGCAAACCTACGTTTCTAGTAAGTGTAGACTTAGAGAAACCATTTGACAATGTAGATTGGAATAGTCTCTTTTAAATTCTGAAGGTGGCAGGGGTAAAATACAGGGAGCGAAAGGCTATTTACAATTTGTACAGAAACCAGAGGGCAGTTATAAGAGTTGAGGGTCATGAAAGGGAAGCAGTGGTTGGGAAGGGAGTGAGACAGGGTTGTAGCCTCTCCCCGATGTTATTCAATCTGTATATTGAGCAAGCAGTGAAGGAAACAAAAGAAAAATTCGGAGTAGATATTAAAATCTATGGAGAAGAAATAAAAACTTTGAGGTTCTCCGATGACATTGTAATTCTGTCAGAGACAGCAAAGTACTTGGAAGAGCAGTTGAACGGAATGGATAGTGTCTTGAAGGAAGGATATAAAATGAACATCAACAAAAGCAAAACGAGGATAATGGAATGAAGTCGAATTAAGTCGGGTGATGCCGAGGGAATTAGATTAGGAAATGAGTCACTTAAAGTAGTAAAGGAGTTTTGCTATTTTTGGAGCAAAATTGATGGTCGAAGTAGAGAGAACATAAAATGTAGACTGGCAATGGCAAGGAAAGTGTTTCTGAAGAAGAGAAATTTGTTAACATCGAGTATAGATTTAAGTGTCAGGAAGTCGTTTCTGAAAGTATTTGTATGGAGCGTAGCCACGTATGGAAGTGAAACATGGACGATAACTAGTTTGGAAAAGAAGAGAATACGAGCTTTCGTAATGTGGTGCTACAGAAGAATGCTGAAGATTAGATGGATAGATCATATAACTAATGAGGAGGTATTGAATAGAATTAGGGAGAAGAGAAGTTTGTGGCACAACTTGACTGGAAGAAGGATTCGGTTGGTAGGGCATATTCTGAGGCATCAAGGGATCACCAATTTAGTATTGGAGGGAAGCTTGGAGGGTAAAAATCTTAGAGGGAGACCAAGAGATGAATACACTAAACAGATTCAGAAGGATGTAGGTTGCAGTATTTATTTATTTATTTAACCTGATCAGATTAGGGCCATCAGGCCCTCTCTTACATCGGACCAGTGTTCCACACATGCAGCATTTCACACATCAGAGTTACATCATGACAATAGTTTAAATGAGAATGTTAGCTTACTCTAGTGACAATATGAATAAAGAGTAGTGACTAAGACCTAATTAAGTAAATGCGGCAGTATTTTTACAACAGGTGCTATACATACAGATTATGATAAGAGCAATAATAAAATGATATGATAAACATGACTAAGACTTAATAAATTAAATGCTGGCAGTATTTTTACAGCAGGTGCTATACATACAGATTATGATAAAAGCAATAATAAGCAATAATAATAACAGTAAAAAAAATCAAATAATAATGACAAACATGAGAAGGATTGGCAATAGTAACGAAGGTTTGTGCAGATGTACATAATATCTTGGTGTGTAAAGTAGATGTTTACTAGTTTAGCGTGTTTTGGGGAATGGGGATTTAAGGAGGGGGAAAGAGAGAAGTAATGAGGTGAAGTGCATTCATGTACAGAGGAAGGCATTACTGTTGCTTAAGTAGATAGGTCATTAACTGTTTTTTGAAGCTGGACATGTTTTTAAGTTCTCTAACATAACGAGGGAGGTTATTCCAGAGTCGGGACTTGGACAAGGTGAATGAGCGATGCAGTGGAACGGAGAGGATTTTATTATAATGGGAACGTGTGTTTCTGTCATGTTGTTCCGACATGAGCGTTAGGGACGAGGAGAGATATGAGGGACAGTTTACATTTATAAGGCAGTAGATGGGACAGAGTGTATGGGAATCTCTGCGTTTGTCTGCACGCAGCCAGGACAATTTTGCATATGCTGGTGAAATGTGATCAAAAAGTCGAACGTCACAGATATATCGGACGCAGGCATTCATGACCAGTTCTAGACGTCGGGAATTTTCCTGAGAGAGGCCTTGTAGGATAATATCGCTGTAGTCAATGATTGGGAGTATAAGCGTTTGTACTAATTTCTTTTTCAGATCGAAAGGGAAGAGTTTTTTATATTTTTGTAGGACATGAAGGGATGCTGATGCTTTTTTGCACACTGCAGTTACGTGCTGTGTCCAATTTAGATTTTCATCTATTATTACTCCCAAACTCTTTGCTGAGGGAGAGAAGTTAATATTTGTTCCATTTAGGATAAGAGGTGGTAAGGATTCCCGATGTTTTGGGCTAATGAGCTTAGAGTGACCAACAAGTACCGCTTGTGTCTTAGATGGGTTTAGTTTTAGACCTATGTCCTGTGCCCATTTTGACAGTGCATCGAGGTCAGTATTGAAATTTTCAATAGCTTTCTTGAGATTGCTTGGTTTCGCACTTAGATACAACTGAAGGTCATCAGCGTACATATGGTATTTGCAATAGGTCAGAACCGATGACACATCGTTGACATACAGAGAGAAGAGTATAGGACCGAATACTGAGCCTTGGGGAACGCCTGACACTACCTGCCGCCATTGTGATTTTATATTCCCAGATAGGATGCGTTGCTGACGAGCCGTCATGTATGAGCGAAACCATTGCACTGCACTTCGTGAGAAATTTAGACTGCTAAGTTTGGCCAGTAAGATGTCGAAGTCGACAGTATCAAATGCTTTGCTGAAATCTAAGAAGCAAATGATAGTCGCTTCTTGTCTGTCCATGGCAAGTTTCAAGTCATCAGTCACCTTTATCAGAGCAGTAGGTACTGGGAAATGAAGAAGCTTGCACAGGATAGGGTAGCATGGAGAGCTGCATCAAACCAGTCTCAGGACTGAAGACCACAACAACAACAACACTCGGAAATGTCGCAGCACTTGGGATAGGACTCTGTTTAGGTAAAAGACAAAGGATAAAATACGGTCCTCAACACAAAATTCACAGAACATAAACTTATTACTAAAAAGAAATTGCGTGACTGGTACACGCGATTATACTGTACTCAGATGGTAATTTGAGATGCAGATGGTGGCAATGTCGGTCTACATCTACAGATACCGACATCTACATAGATACCCCATAAGCCACCGTACTGTGCTTGCCGGGAAGTATCTTATACTACTATTAGTCATTTCCTTTCCTGTTCCATTCGCAAATAGAGCGAGGGAAAAACGACTTTCTATATGCCACCGCATGAGCCTTAGCTTCTCGTACCTTATCTTAGTGGTCGTTACGCGCAATGTATGCTGGCGGCAGGAGAATCGTTCTGTAGTTAGCTGGAAATGCCGGTTCTCTAAATTTCCTTAATAGTTTCCCAGAAAAACATCTCGTCTTCACTTCAAAGATTGCCTTTTGAGCTCCCAAAGCAAGTCTGTAACACTTGTGTGTTGTTCGAACCTACCAATAACAAACCTTCAATCCGACCTGGTACGGATCCCCAACACTCGGGCAGTACTCAAGAGTAGGTTGCACCAGCATCCTATATGCGGTCTCGTTTGCAAATGAATTACTCTTTCCTAAAATTCTCCCAATAAACCGACATCGACCATTCGCCTTTCCTATCACAGTTCTCACATGCTCGTTCCATCTCATATCGCTTTGCAACGTTACGCTCAGATATTTAATCGACTTGACTGTGCCAAGCAAGACATTAGTATTTTTTTGGTCATCACTCCTCTGACTGGTTTGATGCGGCCCGCCACGAATTCCTCTCCTGTGCTAACCTCTTGATCTCAAAGTAGCACTTACAACCTATGTCCTCAATTATTTGCTGAATGTATTCCAATCTCTGTCGTCCTCTACAGTTTTTGCCCTCTACAGCTCCCTCTACTACCATGGAAGTCATTCCCTCATGTCTTAACAGATGTCCTATCATCCCGTCCCTTCTCCTTATCAGTGTTTTCAGCATATTCCTTTCCTCTCCGATTCTGCGCAGAACCTCCTCATTCTGTACCTTATCAGTCCACCTAATTTTCAACATTCGTCTGTAGCACCACATCTCAAAATCTTCGATTCTCCTCTGTTCCGGTTTTCCCACAGTCCATATTTCACTGTAGTCCAGACGTGCATCTTAGAAATTTCTTCCTCAACTTCTCTTGGCCAGGAATGCCCTTTTTGCCATTGCTAGTCTGCTTTTGATGTCCTCCTTGCTCCATCCGTCATTGGTTATTTTTCTGCCTAGGTAGCAGAATTCCTTAATTTCATCTACTTCGTGACCATCAATCCTGATGTTGTTTCTCACTGTTCTAATTTTTACGACTTCTCATTACCTTCATCTTTCTTCGATTTGTTCTCAATCCATACTCTGTACTCATTAGACTGTTCATTCCGTTCAGCAGATTATGTAATTCCTTATCGCTTTCACTCAGGATCGCAATGTCATCAGCGAATCGTATGATGGCTATCGTTTCACCTTGAATTTTAATTACACTCTTGAACCTTTCTTTTATTTCCATCATTGCTTCCTCGATGTACACACTGTACAGTAGGGGTGAAATACTACAGCCTTGTCTTATACCGTTTTTAATATGAGCACTTGGTTCTGGGTCATCCACTCTCACTATTCCCTCTTGGCTGTTGTACATATTGTATATGACCTGTCTCTCCCTATAGCTTACCATTGCTTTTGCAGCATTTGGAACAACTTATACCATTTTACATTGTTGAACGCTTTTTCCAGGTCGACAAATCCTATGAAAGTGCCTTGATTTTTCTTTAGCCTTGCTTCCATTATTAACCGCAACGTCAGAATTGCCTCTGTCGCGCCTTTACCTTTCCTAAAGCCAAACTGATCGTCATCTACCGTATCTTCAATTTTCTTTTCCATTCTTGTGTATATTATTCTTGTAAGAAACTTAAGCTGATTGTGCGATAATTCTCGCACTTGTCAGCTCTTGCCGTCTTCGGAATTGTGTGGATGATGCTTTTCCGAAAGTCAGACTGTATATCGCCAGACTCATACATGGTACACGAGCATTGCGCTCTCATTTAAATATACGGCCGAACGAGTCACCCTACAGGATTTGTGAAACGACCCCTGTCGTCCAGGACCACGTGCAACAAAGGGCGCAGATTCACCATTTAGAAGCTCCAGCCGATCACCTAGCCGCTGCAACCTGGAAAACTATAGGGTGCGACCTGCCTTGGAGGTGAGGCCGCCGAAGAGAAAAATCCCCCGCCGTTGATCACTACAAAAATGATAGGAAACTACGTCGATATCCTCATGGATGGCCAACCAGCCGAAGCTCTTGTGGACTTTGGAGCATCATCTTCAGTCATTTCGGAGAAGTACCGTCGCCAGTTGCAGAACACCATATTAGTCGACAACAAAACATCTGTGCTCAAGGTGGCTAATAGGAAATATGTAAAACCTACAGGAAGATGTGTCATTCGTGTGGGTATAAGTGGCCATACACAGCCCTTAAAATTCATCGTCATACAAGAGTGTAGTCATGACGTCATTCTTGGATGGGACTTTTTGAAAGCTTCTCAAGCAATTACAGATTGTGGTCGCTGGAAAATTATACTAGACGAGATGAGATACTGTGAACAGGAAGATGGGCGTTGGAGTTTGTGGAGACAATGTGTGCTGGATGAAGTGATCATTCCTGCAGTCAGCGCTAGAAAGATAGCTGTCATGTGTCTTGTCATGCATCAACCCATGCATCTTGTAGTGGGATGTAAGAGAAGCATACCACTTAAGAATAACTTGGTCATCCCAGCCTTTGTCGTCTTGTTTAAGAACTGATTCGGTGAATTGTGGATAGTTAACTGTCGCCGAGAGCCGCAGATCCTTCCAAGACGCACGTGTGTAGCAAATGCTGAGCCGTTAATTGCAGAACAGCTGAGCATAATAGAAACCTCCCATGCCGAATCTGTGGGCGAAATTAGCGCTACCACTACGAGACAAGATCTTCTAGTTCGACTATCACCAGATCTCACTAAGGAACAACAGAAGAAACTACTTGCCATTCTTCAAGAGTTCTCTGAATGCTTCAATCCACAGGTGAAGAGCAAATTAGGCAAATCGATGGTGAAGGACAGAATTAGCACTGGAGACCATCAATCAATAAACCAGAGACCATACCGTGTGTCAGCAACAGAACGTCGAATAATTCGCGACGAGATAGAGAAAATGATGAAGAATGACATCATTCAGCCTTCGCAGAGCCCATGGTCGTCACCAGTGGTTCTCGTCAGGAAGAAGGATGGCAGTTGACGCTTTTGTGTTGATTACAGGAAGCTTAATAAGATAACTAAAAAGGATTTTGTATTTCTATCCTTGTAGCAGGACTTTTGTCATGAAACTAAGAAGGCGTGTACCCTCTTCCACGAATTGACGATACACTAGATTGTCTGAAGGGGGCTAAGTTTTTCTCAGCCATGGACATGTACTCGGGGTACTGGCAAATCGAAGTAGATGAGGCTGATCGTGAGAAGACTGCATTCATCACCCCTGAGGGGCTGTATGAGTTTAAGGTAATGCCATTTGGTTTGTGTAATGCACCAGCAACTTTTGAAAGAATGATGGATAATCTTCTAAGGCACCTGAAGTGGACGAGATGTCTTTGCTATTTAGATGGCGTTATAGTGTTCTCAGAGACATTTGATGAAGTCATAAAAAGACTGAGGGCCGTTCTTAAGTGTCTCCAACAAGCTGGACTGAAATTTAATCCAAGAAAGTGTCTCTTTGGAGGAAAATACTCTGGCACCTTGTGTCAAACGAAGGTCTGCTGCCAGACCCAGAAAAGGTGAGAGCTATAATGGAATTTCCTATTCCTAAAAGTATTAGAGATGTGAGAAGCTTCCTCGGATTGTATTCATATCAACAAGATTCTTTCGATTTGCTGCGAAAAGCTCTGACGACTGATTTTGTACTTTCTCTGTATGATGAGAGAGCACCTACACAACTACACACAGATGCCAGTGGATATCGGATCGGTGCTGTTCTGGTGGAGATCTCGGATGGAAAAGAGAAGGTTATAGCCTATGCTTCTAGGACACTTACAAAAGCCGAGAGAAACTACTTAAGTACAGAAAGAGAATGTCTTTCTGTGATCTGGGCCATGTGCAAATTTCGACAGTATCACTATTGAAGGCCATTCACAGTTGGTACAGACCATCATTCACTTTGTTGGTTGACAGGTCTTAAGGATCCAACAGGACGACTTGCCAGGTGGACACTACTTCTTCAAGAGTATGACATTACCATAGTGTACAAAAGTGGAAGAAAACACCAAGATGCCGACTGTCTCAAGGAACCCTGTGCAAGACCATAAAGACATTGACGAAGATAGTGACTGTCTCGCTGCACTCCACGATCTCTCTGCTGAGCAGAAGAAAGACGCCAAGATATCTCAAATTATGCTTGCCTTAAATCGGTCAGAGGATGTGAAAGAACAATGTAAGGTAGTTAATGGATTACTTTGGAAGAAAAACTCTAACATTCTGCGTGGTGTCTGTTTGTTCTAAGTCGTGTCTCCCTGCCACTTTCGCGAAACGACACTCTGAGGGTGTTTTCTAGGGAATTGACTAGTTTGAACCTGGGACCTGTTGCTGGTAAGGAGACGCCAGACCACACATGACATGTAGAGCTCAGAAGAGTTCAGTGAGACTAGCGATGATATAATCAAGTACTTAATGATTTTAGCGTCAGCTCCCTTGCACTCCCTGTAAAAGAATCTTAATACTAACTAAATGTAGTGGAAGGGGTTCAAGGCTTTCCAATTTTCAGTTAGCTGGTAAAACAACGTCGAAAAAGCCGTTAAGTTTACCATTGGAATTTTTATTCTACTCACAAAACATTATTTATAAATTGTACTATTGATAAAATGGAATATTTTAATACAGGATGACCTATGACATATCAAATCTATAATCTAGGTTTAAATTAAGTTTCATAAAAGAGAAAACTATCAAAAATGGTCTACAGTGACCCTCAATTATCTTCAATTGCTTATTTAACTTGTCGTAAATTACAGTGGCTGATGTGGCTTCTCAATAATTATATAACAGAAAAATCATCGTGTTTCAGATTTTAACTTCAAGTAGCAAATGTGAATACCACGAACATTAATTGACGATCGACACTAGTATTACGTAAAAAGGGGATGTAACAGATGAGACTTCTGCAGTTCTGAGTGAAGCCTTATGCGCTCTTATGCGGCATCGTGTGTGTTCATTACCTTGTCGGTGTTTAGGCAGCGTCAGGGGCGGCTGGCGGCGCAGCTCCACACACCTCGCCGTCTCGATAGCAACTCTCTCGAACTTATCCTTACTGCCGTTTACCGAAGTTGGTTTAAGTAACAGATATCTGGCTGTGTTTTCAACTGACCAATCAGCGTCTCAATATTAACCTTATTCTCCTCCTACAAAAATTCTGTCTATCCAATGAGAAACGTTATATTTTTCGTGGTGGGGCAATGTTTGTAATGTTTTCTACATAAGACAGACGTGTGTAGTCTCACACTAAAACTTACAGCTGGTGTGGCCCTTTTAGTGTTCTTCTGGAGGGCTCTATCTGTTAACACGGGCTGGGGGATGGACTTCTTGGCGGGCGATGTCCCATTGTCCCGCTCTCATCGTAGGGACTTCTAGCCTACACGGCTCTGCTCTCAGCTTCTGTTCTCGTTTCTCCCCTCAGAAATGCGTCTGTTTCACGGTGGGAAGGTATGACAAGCATTTAGACGTTCCTGTGTTAGTCTGTGGTATTCCACTTGCTCACTCGTTGATCGTATTACTTTGGTTAATTTACTGTCAGGATTTATTCGGAGCTATGTGACATATTGCCGGATTTGCTATCATGTCAGGATTTTCATGGAAGGTATTGGATTTGCCTGACACCTTACAAAACTTTGACCCATTTGGAAAGAGGGGGCTACCAGTGATTCCTAAACACATGCGCTTAGATGTTCCACAGAACTGCCATGATACACCTGAGGCTCGACATTTAGGATTTATTAAGACATACGGTAGGATCCGCAAGAGATTTTTCTGGCCAGGTTTAAAAAAAAATGGTTCAAATTGCTCTGAGCACTATGGGACTCAACATCTGAGGTTATCAGTCCCCTAGAACTTAGAACTACTTAAATCTAATTAACCTAAGGACATCACAAACATCCATGCCCGTGGCAGGATTCAAACCTGTGACCGTAGCAGTCATGCGGTTCCGGACTGAAGTGCCTAGAACCGCCACCGCGGCCGGCCTGGCCAGGTTTATTTAGGAGTGTCCGTCACTATGTGTCGCACTGTCGAGAGTGCCAGAGGAGAAAGGCAGTTCCTCAGAAACCACCTGGCCGACTCATACCAACTCCACCAGCCGAAACGACTTTCCAGCGTTTTGGGATTGACGTCCTCGGAGGATTTCCAACGTCTCCTAGTGGCAGTAGGTGGAGTATTGTTTGCACTGATTATCTGACATGCTATGTCATTACAAAAGCTGTGAAAACAGGCGAAACATTCGAGGTAGCCAAATTCAACGTAGAAGACATTGTATTAAAACACGATGACCCAAGGTCGTTAATTACGGATCGAGGAAAAGTTTTTCAATCGAATCTTGTGACAGAGATAAACAGTCAGTGCAACATTATTCATCACATGACGACTGCCTACCATCCGCAAACTAACGGGCTCACTGAACGCCTCAATAAGACCTTAATAAGACATGCTATCAATGTTCGTCATTGTTGAGCAGAACAACTGGGATGAGGTGCTACCTTTGGTGACGTTTACCTTCAACACCGCCAAACAAGACACCACAGGATTTACGCCATTTTTCTGGTGTTTGGGCGTGAGGCGACGACGACGATGGACACTGTGTTTCCATTACATCCTTACGACGTGGACGACGACTACATGGGCCAGGTGTTAACCAGAGCTGAGGAAGCTCGGCAGTTAGCTCGACTCCACACGCTGCAGTCTCAAAAAAACCATCACCGAAGGTATGACGCGAGCCACCGCCCTGTTGTCTATCAGCCTGGTGACCTCGTCTGGATCTTCATTCCTGTTCGGAAGGTTGGCTTCTCTGTGAAGCTCCTCAGGCGCTACTTTAGACCTTATAAGGTTGTAAGACAGTTGTCTGATATTTCTTACGAAGTTGAAGATTTCGACCCCAACACAAGACGACGAAAGATCAGAGATACCGTCCACGTTCTTCGAATGATCCCCTATAAGGATCCTGCAACCCAGGGTAAATTCGAAGCTCCAGCGACAGACAACAAGCGGAAAGGGAATTTCTAAGATCACCGCCAGGGCGAACGTCAGTCATCAGGAGTGGGAGTATGCAGGACTGGTGACTCGTTGCCAGACTAGGAGGACGTAACACCGAGATGCTGTTACCTTAAGGGGGGAGCAATGTCGCAGAAGAAGCAGAGTAGCGTAGTCGCCGCAATCTAGTGATTGCCGGCACGGTAGCTCAGCGTGTTCGCTCAGAGAGCTGCTCACCCTCTGTAACAAAAACCTAAGAAAAGGTATCAACGAACAACTTGAACGGATGTCTTATGGCGTCCGCCCAGACCAAACGCAACGAACAATACCGAACAAAACGGGAAAAAAGTTATTATGATACTAGATTGTTGCATAGAGGGTCGTGACTTCAGAACTCACCTGAACTAAAAAAAATTTATTTCTATATTCGATTCGAGTACATTCTGGAAGTATCCACAAATGGCAAGAAGCATTGTACTGTAATGTTCTGTAGCTGTATATATAACGTATCTGTTCTGCCCAGAGGCAGTTCGGTCCTCTCTCTTGTATGTACAAGTGCTGAATAAACCTTCGTTAAGTGAAGTTAGTATTGGTCATTCATCTACTTACACCTTCCTCTACGTGACAAGATATCTGGCTGCCGCGTTATAGTACTCGCGACTGCAAGATCTGGATCGTTATCCGTTGATGCACAGCTCCACTGCTGTGAAAACACATCAGCATTCCCATGGCTATAATCCAGCACATCCACATGCATTCTGACCCTGCGAAGAAAAGGAACGAAACATGTGTGTACCACCTATTTTCCACTACAAGTTACTACAACATCTTACGACATCCTCAAAAATTCCCGACATTTCACTCTGCCCCTATCGAATTCTCTGAAGATAAATTGATTCCCACATACAATGACAAAACTAAACTAACAAACAAGAAAAACACAACTATTATCGGACCAACCAAAACGCGAGAAAAAGAGAGAAAAAACACGCACACACACACACACACATACACACACACACACACACACACACACACACACACACAAAACAAAACGCAGATTATCCCTTGATACAAAAACACAAAATGTAAACATGCCATACAGTATTACATATTCAATAATTTACTCCCTCCGTAACCGTAACGCATACGGAACGTTATGCATCCACTGTTGTCCCTCCGCTGCGACGTTCTACTTCCATTTGCTTTGCCTAGCCCCAACAATCGGGTCACTTCCTTGTAACTGAGGTAATCCGTCCACAAAAAAAAAAAAAAAAAAAAAAAAAAAAAAAAAAAAAAAAATGGTTCAAATGGCTCTGAGCACTATGGGACTTAACAGCTGTGGTCATCAGTCCCCTAGAACTTAGAACTACTTAAACCTAACTAACCCAAGGACATCACACACATCTATGCCCGAGGCAGGATTCGAACCTGCGACCGTAGCAGTCGTACGGTTCCGGACTGCGCGCCTAGAACCGCGAGACCACCGCAGCCGGCGAAATCCGTCCACCATTCCTTTAAAAGACTTTACTCTACTCACGTGGATAATGGGTGTTTTTGTTGGCAGCTGCACTTTAACATTCACAGGCGAAGTCATTTCCACGACCTGGTATGGTATGTGGTACTTCGTCAAGAATTTTTTCGTCTTCCCCTTAGGTGTATATGGATTCGTGATTAATAGCCATTGACCTACACTGTAGTGTGGTAAAGGTCCCACCCGCTTATTCGGTTCTTCCTGCCTCTCTAACGCTTTCGTATTGGCCTTCTATACCCTCTTCCAGACTTCCCGTATTGTCCGTGCAAATTCCCTCACTGCATCCCCTTTAGCTCCCGATTTCGGACATAGAATGTCAAATCAAATGGCGATGGCATCTTTCTTCCATAGACCACCTTGAACGGTGAAATTCCGCCCCCCGAATGTATTTAAGTGTTATAACTCGATACCACTAATGGAAGATAAACGTCCCAGTTCTCATGGTTTACATTCACGCATTAACTTAGTATTTTCGAAATTGTCCTTTGTAGTCGCTCTGTTCTCCCATTCGCCTGCGGATGAAATGAACTGGTCCGTAATTTTTTAATTCTCAATAGACGACACAACTGCGACATTAATTCAGACATCAAGTTCGTTGCCTGATCCGAAATTATGGTATCAGGCACCCCAAACTTCAATAACCAGTTATTGACTAAAGCTTGTGCTACTGTACTTGTCTGTGGGTCTGGTATTGTGACCATGGCTAGAAACCGCGAAAAATGATCCATTATAGTTAAAACGTAACGATTCTGTGCTGTTGTTTAGTTGTATGGCCCGCAAATATCCAGCCCGATAAACACGAATGGTTTCGAAGGCTCTGGTAACTGTTGCAATGGAATTCCTGTGCACATCACATCCGCTCGTTGCACACACGGCACACAATTTGCTATGTATTGTTCCACGTCCCTTCTCTGAGTGCACCACCAAAATCGCTCTGCTACTCATCTTCCCGTTGCTCGACAACCACTGTGCCCCAAGAGCACATGATCATTGGCCTGTTTTAAGACTTCCTCTCTCAAACTCTTTAGTACCACTACCCGTGGTCCACACCTGGTAACTCCACACTACAAATTTCCCTCCACAATGAAATCTGGTTGAGCCCTTTGCGATTCCACGACACCCTTACCCATTACTTCTAATGTGTGTAACTTGCGACATAATGCATCTGGCTTCCTGGCTTATGAATTACTTCAAAGTCAAATTCACTTAATTTTAGAGCGCACCATGTTAATCGACTAGAAGGCTCCTTGAGTCCCAGTAACCATCTCAACACTGCATGATTCTACCATAAAGGTAACAACGAAAATACGTTACTCCATATATTACAGTCAACATCTCATTTTTCGTTGTGGAATAATTCCGCTCTGCCCTATTTAACTGTCTAGAAGCATAGGCTAACGGACGCTCCTGTCCAGTCACCATTTGCCCCAAATCACATCCTACTGCGCCATTTGAAGCGTCACATGATAAGATGAAGTCTTCTTCAAAATTCGGAAACACCAATACCGGACCAGAAACTAACCTCATTTTTAATACATTGAAAACTTGCTGGCATTCCTGCATCCATTGAAATTTAACCCCTTTCTATAAAAGCTTTGTTAATGGCCCTGCTATTTTAGCAACATCTTTTACAAATATACGATAATATGAACACAACCCAATATACGGTTGTAACTGATTCGTTGTACGTGGTGTCGGAAAATTTTGAACTGCCACTGTTGACCGAGGCCGTCCGGTGTGGCCGTGCGGTTCTAGGAGCTTCAGTTTGGAACCGCATGACCGCTACGGTTGCAGGTTCGGATCCTGCCTCGGGCATGGATGTGTGTGATGTCCGTAGGTTAGGTTTAAGTAGTTCTAAGTTCTAGGGGACTTATGACCTCAGATGTTGAGTCCCATAGTGCTCAGAGCCATTTGAGCCATTTGTTGAGTGAGGATCGGTTTGAGCCCCTTGATCACTAATTACCTGACGTAAATATTTGACCGTCTGCGCAGAATTACATTTTTCTAAACTTAATGTTAACCATGCGGATCACAATCTTCTAAGGACTTCTCTTAAGCGCGATACGTGTTCTGGTATATCCTTCGAAAATACTGTAATGTAATATGGGTAAACCATACATGTCTTTGGTGTCAGTCCCCTTAAAATCCCATCTAATAATTTCTGAAAAGTGGCCAGTGCATTCTTCAACCTGAACGGCATACGTACCTATTGATAGTATCCCCCAGGAACAGTAAAACTACTCCTTGTGACATTCGTCCATTTGCAACCGTTTCCCCCATGTGAAACATTGTTCCATCGAGTTCCACTGTTTGTTGCCAAAGATCTATCTTCGCATGATGTTTGTCAATGAAGTCTAGTCCGAGAATCACTGAATACCCCTCACCCACACATGGTAATACCTGCTCACTAAACTTAGTTACTGGGATCGCCAATTGAAGTACTGTCGTACCCAATGACTCGTCTTTTTTATCTCCCACCCCACGTAACCTATAACGTGTTGGCTCAACCCTTCTCCTGCTAACAAAGTCCAGACTAATAACAGACATGAGTGCGCCCTTGCCAATCAGAAACCTTTTTTTCCCCTCCTGTTCACCAAGCCTAATAAGCAGCATTCCGTCTGTTCACCCACAAGCGCTTTGCCTATACTCCATTCACCGAAACAAGAGACGGACTGTAAAAACGGCAAAGGCGCGTGACCACAGCGCTGCTGTCGAGGGGTGTACAAGGCAGGGGCGTCAGAAATTAAAAAAGGAAAGTCTTGTTTTTTATAATTTGGCACCTGAACATGAGAAAGTGATCAGAGAACTACCTTCCGACACCTTCTTTTACATTACATTAAAATTTACTGTCACTGAAAAAGAGAAATATTTAAGCTTTCAGGAAAAGTTGTTTTTTCACGTTACTCTATATTTATCACGCCATATTTCCTAAACGGTGTGTTGCACAGCAAAATAATTTTATAATTGCCTACAGTACTATATGTTGATGATGTCTGCAAATTTTCTGCCCAATACATTCAATAATAGTGAAGTAATAAATTAAAATCTCACGTCTGATGCAGAACTTTTACCAAACCAAATTTTTTTGTGGGGGTGTAAGCGAGAATAGTTTCAGAAAGGTTTGAATTTAATTTTTTTGTTTGTTCGAATGCGATGGGTGCAACCGTTTGTCCTTTATGAGGGATGCATTGTGCGGTTCGCAGGCGCGGCGCTCAGTCAGTGTGGCTGTCTCAGTTGCAGGTGTGAGCTCGTTAGTGGGTGTTGTACAGCGGCGATTTCAGGATGTCTTAAGTTCATCTGTAAAGACGCTTGAAAGACTAGTTGTTGATTATTAGAGTAAGTATAGACAGGGATGACAACATTTTATGGAGGCGGCGTTATCTTCGAACCATTAAACGGTTGAGAGATGAAGGCAGACCCGTTTACTATTTGGACGAGACGTGGGTGAACGCAGGACATACCTGAAGTTACATCTGGGTAGACGACAATGTAAATTGCTCAAAACAAGCGTTTCTTTCCGGATTATCCACCGGAAGCAAGGGCCCATACGGTAAAGGGAAACGTCTGATTATCGCACACATTGGCAGCAAAGCAGGGTTCGTTGAAGGATGTTTGTGGACTTTCGAATACAAGAAAAGAGGAGATTATCATTAGGGGATGTGCGCCGAAACCTTCGAGAAGTGGTTTCAAGATGTTCTTCCTCGGCTTCAGGAAAATGCAGTTATTGTTCTTGATAACGCGCCTTACCATTCTCGGAGAAAAGAGAAAGTTCCCAATGCGAATTCCAATAAGCACGAAATATGAGTGGCTAAAATCTAAAAACATCGATTTCGAAGACGGTATGTTGAAGAAAGAACACTCAGATATAGTTAAAAATCACAGAACAGTGCACAACGAATACGCAATAGACGAAATGGCGAAGAATGCAGGGAAAACTGTTCTCAGAATTCCTCCGTACCACTGTGAATTAAATGCCATCGAGTTAATGTGGGCTAGAATCAAAAGCTATGTTGCAGCGAAAAACAAAACATGCAAAATGCCGGAAGTAATGCTAGAAGTAGCAGTAAGAACAGTGACTGGAGAAGATTGGAACAAATACGTCCTCCATGTCGTAGGAAAAGTGAAAACCCAAATGTGGAAATTAGACTGCATTATATAGGAGAGAGAGGAGTGGTTTGTTATAAACCTCAATGAAAACAGTTCAAGTTCAACAGAGTGAACCTTGTTTCGTCCTTTATCATTATTATTACTGGTATTGTTACTAAAATTAACAATTAATTATGTTTGAATGGAGCGGTTTGTTAGCAACCTGAATGAAAATAAATCTGCTTCGACAGAATCAACTCAGTTTAACATAATTGTTAAATTTATTTCATACATTGTTGCCCAGGATTCTCACGGTCCGGTGAGAGCTCGGCAGCCAGCTGAACGCCGCCAGTTGCAAAGCGTGCGCCATGGATTTTCCACACCCCTATGTATCACGTGAACACTGAATGATTTCTCTGGAAACGAGCGTAGTCGCTCACGTGGCACTGTTTATGTTTCATCCCAGCTCTCGGTGAACAGTCTTTAGTTTCACTGGGACTGCTCTCTAAAGGTTGAAGCAATCCCGTTCCTGTTAAACGGCTGCTGCCGCCGAGGTCCCTCCCCCTACTTTTGCTCCTGCAGTTCACTGCCTAGTGACCCATTTTCCCACATGAGTAAAACGGCAATTGACGCTGACATTGCTCCCAATGTGCCCTACCTGGCCACAACCAAAACGCTTAATTTCCGCTGCCAGGACTCTATAAGATCATTGGGATTCTCCATCCTCCCCTGTCGTGACATCTTCGGCGGTACTCCCCGCAAAAACACATCGAATGCCCTGTTCTCGACCTCTTGTAACAGCACTTTATTAGTCTCCCCATTCTGTGACAGTTCGCACGTTTGTACATTCTGTTTTCGAATCCAGTATGAGAAAACTTCCACAGTCTCATTTATCCTCATAACTAACGCACTTAACTTTTCACGAATAACCGTGGTACTATTTCGTTTTTGATACCTCTGGCGTAAGCCAGCCTGAAGCTCTGAAAACGTCTCCACATTGTTCAACATTTCAAGGTTGAATATGTATGACTTGGCCTCCCCTATCAAGCGTAACTCCGCCACTCTCAACGTTACAACATCCGATCACCAACTGGCCTCAGCCATTGTGATAATGCCATTAAGGAATACCGACACATCCTCTGTTACTTTACCCGAAAAGGGATTAATCAATGCCGCAGTTGCCGGGTCAAATGGTCTATGACACTCCATGACCTGTTATTTACTTTCTCCCGACATCCCTTCCCCTACTCGCAGTGCCTCAAATCTCCCTGCCAATTCTTCATATTTTTCTTTGTCACTTATCCTCGCCTCTGACAATAACCGAATTTACTCGGTTAGAGCGGCTACAGCTTCTGCTGTAATCACTGCAGCAGCCTCCACTGCTTGCCGTGTTTCCACCATTCTTGCTTATAGCTCCACTGTTGCCATTAATTTAACTCTGCTACTCCTAAACTTGTGGCAAATGATCGCCCATCTACATCCTGAACAACTGCGCGCCAAACGACCAAATCTCTTACAAATAAAACAATTCTTTGGCACCCACTTTGTACACAGTAATCCGTGGCCTGACAGGTTACAAAAATTACATCACTTAGGCGCTATGTTATCATTTCTCCTGAATCCAGATAAATATAGAGCCCCTCCCCCCAGCCTTACAATAGACACCTTTAAAAAGTGTATCCTAATTCGTACTTAACCCTTCAAAACACAAAAGAATGACACATATACTATAAATAAAACATCACTCACCCATCCACATCGTGCTCATGTACTGGTGAACAGTTCTGCTTTCCTCCCTACACTGGTATGGATGAACACCTCCCAACCGACAAGACATAACAAGAAGTGCAGTATCACCAGTCACAAATGCATCCAAAACCTTAACCACCCCTCTACACAGGCAAACCTCAACATTACTTGCTCGACATAATATGTGGGAGTGGAAATCAGGTACCCGCATTGTAACCAGCACCTCTGACCATTGTTCGGGGTCAAGGGGTCGAACCTGAGACTCCAGTTGGCAGAGCAGAAGCTGGGACCCACCACACTGTATTTTGTCAGGAGGCCGAGCAAGTTCAAGAGCGTCAAGGGGCAGTGCAGAGTGATACAGTGCTATTTTGTAACATGTAACATTTGTTTATTCAGATAATTTACAGTACTCGATGAGTGAAGCGGAATGTCGGCGTGCTGTTTGTGCACTGTCCTGAGAGTCCAACCGGCGCACCAGACTTCTGGTATGCCGATGCTGCTGCTGCTGTCGTCGAGGCCGCCCTGCTGGAAGACGACCGCGCTCTCCTGGTCACCGCTCGCCGTTGCGTTGCGTCTTGCACCACACTGCTGCCTGCTATTCCAGAGACTGTTACAGTCCCTGGTCATCGCCGCCCTCTGTCCGATCACGGAGTGAAGGAGGCTGTACTGGTCCCCCGTGGCCTCGGGCCGCCGTTGCTCCCAGGACAGGACCGGCCTCAAACCACGCCCTCCTGGATGCTGTGTCGCATCTTGCTGCTAGTGGTGCTTGCTGGATGGCGACACCCTCCTGCAGTGCGCAACGTACATCTCGCCCAGACCTCGGTACACCAAGTGGGCAGTGAACGCGGCTCATAATCTTGAGTGGAACCGAGGCCCTCCTGGACCCACTGCACCCCACTGTCCCTGCCCTCTTTCAGGCAGACTGTGTGATCTCCAAGTTCCAGGCTGCCATTCCATCCCACCCTGATGCTGTTTCCCCAGAGGCGGAATATAGCCTGAACAATACATAAAAAACAGAATACAAGAGTAGGGGGACAACCTTCACGTTAGCGCACGTTGCATTGTTGCCAAATTTATTCACGATGGCGGCTATGACGTCATCCAAGATGCCGACATCTAGACTTGGCAACAGTGCATGACGTCAACCAAGATGGCGGCTTTTGGCAGGAGAATAGTCCAATTGTGCGAAACCTTCAGAAAAAATGGCGGGAAGTTTGAATTCCATCACGATAATGCATGCAAAGACGGTACTTGTCTTGATTATTCATTATAATTCATAAACATTCATTATCATTTATTAACATCCATTATCATTCATTATCATTCACTGTCATTTATTATCATTAATTATCATTTATTATCATTCATTATCATTTATTATCATTCATTATGATTTATTATTATTGACCTACTTCCACTAGAAAATTCCCTCCAAATTCCAACATGATAATAGCTGAAAACCCTACTTTCGTTTATTATTCATTATCATTCATTATCATTTATTAACATTCTTTAACATTCATTGTCATTCATTATCATTCATTATCATTTATTAACATTCATTAACATTCATTGTCATTCATTATCATTCATTATCATTTAATATCCTCCACTAGAAAATGGGGCCAAATTCAAATTCCAACATGATATTCTCTCAAAAACTGTACTTCTATGTATTATTATCATTTATTATTTATTCAAGATGTCCGATTTTCTCGGTGAGAAACCCATTCTCCTTACATCCATAACAAAAATCTATCACAAGTTCAAATCCCTAGCACCGTAATTGATCACATGTACGGGGTTTCTCCGTCACTTATCTTTTTTTTCACTGGCAGCGTATCATAATAAAGTGCACTTATAGCAACGTAACTCACATCCTTTGATTTTGCAGGGTGGAAAGGACTGAAGACTTTATTTCAAGCAGTACGGTCATCACTTGTTCTCCAACACAGTCTGCACACACATGTTTGATACCGCAGTGCGGTCAGCACGACATCCACACGCCAACTGAATTAGTTCAAATCCTCGCCACCCCCTGGCCAGTGCGCGGAGACACTGGCTACGCCTGTCACGTGAGGCGGCTGGCCACTAGCGCTGAATCACACAACGGTCGGCCGTTTCCCGGCACCACGGTCAAACCTACAGATACCGACCTCACACAGCCGTTCGCCACGTGTCCTTGTGCGATCGAGAACGCAGTGCTACACTTTTGGCGGCAAAGTTTGCTCAACAGTGGAATCCGCCATGACTATATAACATCACCTTAGGAACGCACTAAAACGCCCGCTAATTGACTTGCCCTCGTGCGCGCGCAATAACTGTGCAATCGCTGTGCCGCCGCCTCGCTTACTTCACACACCCTCCGTACACACGACTGTCATAGCCTTCTGTAAATACCTTTATTTCAGACATTACGGTCATGCAGGTGTGTCCCAACTGACTTCTCCGTGCTCACACAGCGAAACTCCAGAGTGGTGCGGCCAACTTAGCCCGCCCCCTGGCCCGCCGACGTCAAGCACACATCCACGGCCAGCGCGACAGGTAGGATGCGGCGCCTGAGGGCCCCGCCCGCGAGCCCTTAACACCGGACACGATGTTTCCTGTAGAGCGCGTGCCGTGCGCGTTTGCTAGTCGCGAGAACGCTCGCTAATTCACTCTCACCACTCCACAATATTAAATAAGTCCATTTACAATTTCATATACATATTCAAACATGTTCAACTCCCTAATATCAACTACTTTTCGAGGACCAGAACGCCACCTCCTCCCAGGAACCAGCACCAAGTTTGGAATCAGCCAGTAAACAAAGCTCACTTGCACTTCCGCCACCAACCTAAGAAAATCGTTTCGAACTAAGCCACCAGCACTCAACCTCTTCCTACACGTTTCTGGTAAACGGACTCACCTTGTACTACGTCCACGAATTTACTTTATTTAGGAATGGAGTATATACATCACGCCGACATGTCCCACATCATACAGACCTGCAAAACACTCCTACGTAACTCATTTATAATGTTCTACACACACGCTTGCTAATTGTAAACTGTTAAAAATAACTCATAGCACAGCCTACAGACATGCGAACCGCTCGTAAATAATGCAAAACATTTACCTCCAAATAGCCAAACATCTACTAATTTTCGCAAATAATTTCAGTGCATAGGCCGATGGAAGGAAGAACGAGTGTACTTTATTTATTTGCTACATATCTTTTTTAAACTTTTACTTGTCATAGGTTTCGATATGTAAGGCTGACATAAGGCAGTTTCTGAACTCCAGTAGTGCACTTCACTTGGCAACACAACCACACCCATCAAGATATTTATTACTATCCAGACCTGTAACTCCTCTACAGATACATTTGTCCAGTTATTTGTCTACTCACTCACATTCTGACCAGATTGTCGTTATTGCGGAAAAACAGCTCAGACTGCGCTGTGCTGCTCGGGGAAGTAAGGAAGGGCTGCACTCTATTTACTTGGAGCCCTTTTATTTACTCGTGGAGTATATTTGTCACAAAACACCCGCAATGATCCGACTGTGGTCATCTGACACAGGCCACTAACAACATGTAAACAACTCCTAATTTCACCACGCAATAGAAAACAACTCTTAAATAATGCAGTACACAATATCAGCAGACTAGCTCTGTACTCTTAAACTCTAAAAATAAAGCACCGCACAGTGCACAGACATGCTCGCAAAATAGTGCAACAGACGCGCCCAAACACCACCAGCTGCCAAACTGACCAAGAGTCTCTGCTCGGCCTCCCCAAAACATGACCTCAACACAGTCGCATTCGCACCTATCGCCGGAGAAATTGATATCGCCTATGCGCCTTAGATTACGCTCCAAGGCAGGCCACGTGCGCGTGCGGTCGGCGGGAAGGGGATTCCCGAGTCTCCTGCCAAGTTTAGCTACCGAGCTCTCGTGACAGCAGACACATGTGAAAGCTGCATTGTTCTTCTCAGGTCTGGACCTGCGTTCACGTCTATTCTCAGAATAGCTCATAGCTCTTTGACACACTCGATTAACGAGGACGGGAAAACATTTACTACTCGCATGCAACCGAGATGGTGACGGAAAAACAAAATCACTCTGATCTGCGCTGGAGGCGCGTGTAATCATTGAGAACACTATTTATTTTTTTCTAACAACTTATTTAACCATACAGTGTATCTATGACGCCATCACAAAACACCAATCCCAGATGTGCCCTGGACCATGTTGCACAGCCCATAGACCCGCACCCAATCATAATTTCAGTAGCAAACTGCTACTAAATAATACATCAAACAGATGTGTAGATACGCTCAGTACTCGTAAACTATCCTAATAACGCATAGCAGAGCATCAATAAATTTACCATTCCCATCTCCTCTTTTCGAATTACAAACGTAGCCTCTATCTAAACACCAATCAACTCATCTTTTTCGCACTTTAAACAGTAAAATTAATTTTACACACACCCAGAAATACCAAACCCAATTAAAGATTCAAACTTTTATACAAAGCATCAAGAACATACGACAATATTCAAAGCCTGGTCCCTGATCTCTGAAATTTAAGTCGGAGAGAGACATATCTATTACCTTCTGCAACCTGTCTATAAACAAAACGTCGTAACTAAGTTAGTTGCGGGTATTTGTGAGAGCCTATAATCATTGTGTACATACTTACCCGACAGACGGGTGTTTACAGAGTCGATGACTTTTAATTTTCACATGTTGGACGCTGCTGTTATACGTATCCGTATCTACATCTCCATCTACATCCACACTCCGCAAGCCACCTGACGGTGTGTGGCGGAGGGTATCCTGAGTACCTCTATCGGTTCTGCCTTCTATTCCAGTCTCGTATTGTTCGTGGAAAGAAGGATTGTCGGTATGCTTCTGTGTGGGCTCTAATCTCTCTCCTCATGCTCTCTTCACGAGATATACGTAGGAGGGAGCAATATACTGCTTGACTCTTCGGTGAAGGTATGTCCTCGAAACTTTAACATAAGTCCGTACCGAGCTACTGAGCGTCTCTCCTGCAGAGTCTTCCACTGCAGTTTATCTATCATCTCCGTAAAGCTTTCGCGATTACTAAATGATCCTGTAACGAAGCGCGCTGCTCTCCGTTGCATCTTCTCTATCTCTTCTATCAACCCTATCTGGTGCGGATCCCACACCGGTGAGCAGTATTCAAGCAGTGGGCGAACAAGCGTACTGTAACCTACTTCCTTTGTTTTCGGATTGCATTTCCTTAGGATTCTTCCAATGAATCTCAGTCTGGCGTCTGCTTTACCGACGATCAACTTTATATGATCATCCATTTTAAATCACTCCTAATGCGTACTCCCAGATAATTTATGGAATTAACTGCTTCCAGTTGCTGACCTATTTTGTAGCCAAATGATAAGGGATCTATGTTTCTATGTATTCGCAGCACATTACACTTGTCTACATTGAGATTCAATTGCCATTCCCTGCACCATGCGTCAATTCGCTGTAGATCCCTCTGCATTTCAGTACAATTTTCCATTGTTACAACCTCTCGATACACCACAGCGTCATCTGCAAAAAGCCTCAGTGAACTTCCGATGTCATGCTTGTAGCATGTACCGGCTGCCAATAACTATCATTTTTTATATAGACCTGACGGAGTGATAGTATTATTTCTGACTCGTGATCATTGGGCACTAGACGTGTCCGCAGGGCTATATTGGGGTCGTATCATAGAAAGGAAAAGTTTTACCATTGGGGTAAAGATAGCTCAGCGTAAGGTGACCGAGGAGGAGGATGTATGTCTGACAGGACGGAAACGTAAGCGATCTAAGGTTATTGCCCGTTTTTAAGTGCTGAACGTTCTAGTCTTAGGAGTGTATGTATGTTTATGTTCTCTCTCTCTCTCTCTCTCTCTCTCTCTCTCTCTCTCTCTCTCTCTCTCTCTTACCGGAACCTTCGATGCACCGATGAGATTGGTTAATTTGCTAAAAAATCTAGTGAACTACGTTGTGTATAAATTTCGCTCCGTTCTTGTTCTTCTTAACTGCATGCTATTAAATTAAGGCACTTTGAGATCTGTTACTATAGATCGATATGGTGTGCTAAGCTCCAAGACTTTTCGAGAAATGTGGTGCACTTGGATGGATTAGGACTAGTAAAGCTCTATTCAGTCAAGAGAGGTGGAGTGTAGCTGTATTCGTCTGCTCGGTTGAGGAATAATAAACGACTTATTGCAGCAAAATAGCCATTATAGCTATACATTAGATTATAAACATTTGAGAGTGAATTACAAGGATGTATTGAGTGTCTGCATAATTCTTAGTAGATTTCATTCAGTGCAGGTATTATATCAGATTATCATTTGAACCATTTATTGCATAGTCTCTAATTGATCTGGTCCTCTTGTTGCATATTTCTATATGGTATCCCTCACAAGACTGTCCACATAGTGTACACTTGCAAAGGTTTGTCGGTTCGTGGTAAGTTGTATCTGCACAAATTTCATGGTGGAAGCCGTGTACTGCGGGTCTTGCAAGTACGTGTCTCATCTCAGAATTTGCTGCTGTCCAAGCGCGGTCGACCATGGCCCCGGATCTATAGAATTCCGTTGGTACTTCCTCTCTTTTCTTGAGTAGTGATCTTAGTAGGTTCTCCGATGCTCACGTGTTGGGAAGTAAGAACCTTGTCCTTAGATCCTCGATGAGGAAAGATTCTCGGGCGAGAAGGTAGACTAATCTTGATCTTGTGGTTTTTGCTTCCCCTAATGCTCTTTTGATATAGGTTGCTTTTACTTTTTCCAACGTTTCTAAGTTCTTTTTATTTAGGTGTATCCATATGATTTCTATCCCATAAGCCAGTATCGGTATTATTTTTGATTTGAAGAGTGCGATAGCTGTGTCTAGATTTAGTGTTCTGATGGAACTTATTTCGTTTGTAGCTCTGATGGCCTGTGTCGCTTTGTCTGTTGCGTGTTTAGTGAAGCACTTTGCGGACGGCTGGAGTGTTATCCCCAGATATTTGTAAACTTTTGTGATAGATATTTGCTTTCCTTGTAGTGCAACTCTTGTCGTATTTGGGATTTGCCCGCCTGGTCTGAATACCATCATTTCCGTCTTGTCGGTGTTGATTACAAACTTGTGTTTTGTGCACCATTTTTCCACGTCTTCTATAGTCTCCTGTAGTTTGGTTAAGTTTTTTGAGCCTATCACAATGTCGTCCGCGTAGGCATATGCTTCCACATCTTCGTCAAGAGTGATTTCCATAATGTCCTTTGCTGCCAGAATGTACAGGAGCGGGCTTAATCGGTCTCCTGGGAGTACTCCGTTTGTTTGCCTTATTGGTTCCGACAGGTCGAGGTTGTCCGAGATCCTTATCTCATTCCATTCATTTATGGAGTTTACAATCCTCGTCCAGACGCTGTCTCTCCCAGGGTTTCGTCGAGCATCCTTTTTACTAATGATCGATCGAGGAGGTCGAAGGCCTTTGTGAAGTCTATGAGTACAGCATAATATTTTTGCTTCTTATCGATGGTTTCCCATATGTTTTTTAAAAGCAGCTCCACTGCTGTGATAGTAGATCTTTTTTCCCTGAACCCGAATTGAGATTCTGGGAGTGTGTCTTATTCTTCCTGTGATTAGTTTTGTGGATACCTTATCGTTGTTTTCCAAGGCTATTCCTCTGTATTTGTTTGTGTCCTTTGGGTCGCCCTTCCCTTTATACATTACCCTTACTATTGATTTTCTCCACTGGCCTGGGATTTTTGTATTTCAATGCATGTGTTATAAAGTTTTGTTCAGGTTGGTGCTAGCAGGTGGGCTGTGTCTTTAAGGTATTCGTTGTAAAGCATGACCGGTCCCGCTGCTTTCTTCCTTTTAGTTGATTCAATGATGTTTCGGACCTCATTTGTAGTGAGTGGGGACCAGGCTGGCATCTCTTGCGGTGTGCGCTCTTGACTTGCTACCTGTGCTCCTTCTCTACCATCTTTGTTGAGAATGTCTTTGAAATGTCTAGTCCATTCTTCCGTACTTTTATAGTGGGACTGTGCCTGCTTTTGGGGGCGGATTGCAATGAATGGGTCTCTCCTGGCTTCTTCAGCTAGTCTTCTTCCCTCTTCTTCCCTGTGTGCCATTCTCTTCTCCCTTGTTAGTGTTTTGTAGGATCTTATCTTCTCAACGTATGTTTGTAGTAGGGAGTGATTATCAGTGTCCGTTTTTAGTCGGTGTGAAGCTTGGAGTACTTCTTTTCTTTGCTGATAACACTCTCGATCGAACCGTGGTTTAGCTCTTCTCACTTTCCTGGGCGTAGCTGCTTGTTTTAAGAGTTTCTCCAGTTCAAGCGCTGCCTCCTCTACTTTTGAGTTGTCGATTAAGGACTCAATTTGTTCCATCTGGTCGTGGTATTCTTCCACTTTCCTTGGATCCAGTCTCCTCGAGAGCAGTCTCTTCTCTTGGTTCTCTCTTGCCTTCCATTCACTTTGTATGGCTACGTTCGTCGGGATGCGTTTTCTTATAGGCGTGTGGTTTGCATTCCAAAGTGGGCTTATGTCCCCTTTTATGTTTCCTCTTATGAGGGCGATATCAATAGCACTTTTGCCGTTATGGCAGAAGTACGTAGGGACGTTTGTGTCGTTTAGCAGGATGAGGCCTTCTTGTTGTAGTGATTCGATTACTAATTTTGTTTTGTGATTCTGTACATCCAACCGACAGTTTAAATCCCCTGCGATAAGTAAAGGGATGTCTTTCTTGCTCCGTCTTATTTGTTGGCCCAGTTCATCAATTATGTCTATGGCCGATTCGCTTGGCTGGTAGTAGGTTGCTAATATTGTGATGTGTTTTACTTCTATTAGAATGGAGTGATTTAGTTCTGTTGTCGCTATAATTGGTGTTATCCACGGTTTCAGTAGGACTGTAATTCCCCCTTGGGGTCGCCCCCTTTCTCCTTGCTTTGCCAGCATATTTATGCTATAGAATTAAGGGTGTTGCCAATGATCTGTGAGAAAAGTTTCTGTGAATATTGCTACGTCATAACCTTCGAGAAAGTCTGTTGGAGCTATACATGCTGCGTTTTTCAATCCTTCTACATTCCATAACATTATTTTCATGTTTTTTCTCCCTTCGTTTCCTCCTGGATTTGTCGTCTCTGGATAGATCTGGTTTGACACTTTAGTACTGGTGTGCTTCTCAGATCGTCTGCTATGTTGTGGCATTGCTGGTCTTGGGCCAGTGAAAATCCTGAGTTTCCTTCGATGACAGTCTCTTGTAGGTTGGCCGGTTTCCGGCTTCATTATATAGGAAGTCCCGACCCCTGATAGGTTTCTTTTTTCTTTCTCCCCTCCCATATCTTATCTGTTGGCTCTCTGATTGTGGGGCGGCGAAGAAGTCGTCGAATGAGTTGTTTGAATGTTCATTTCACGTAACAGACTATTGCCGATGCAACATATGTGGGACGGCGAAGAAGTCGTTGTTTAATGTTGAATGAAAGTTGAACATTGCCACCTTAAATCACGCGAGCCTGGCAACTAATTTGGTGGCCAGTCAGAAAGCGAAGGGAAACTTACTGACCTTAGTTCCCAGTCTGCACGGCCACATTCCTGTACAGCCCAGCTAAACGAAAAATATCCATAGTTCTTCACGGGATTAGAGCTGCTTCAATAAAATTTAAAGTTCCAAACAAGATTTTATTATCTTAAAGGCTCACACAAATTACTCGAAACTTCTGAAAATGCTAAAGACATTAAATATTGTTAATTCAGCCAATCGTTTAATAGTTCAGAGGCGACTTCTACAGCAAGTTCCTCCCGAATAGTTCATTACTCTAACTAACGGTGCTCTATTAATAGTTCGCAATAATGTTAAAAAAAAAAGATTAATGCTCGCCTTAAAAGTGGAGTTAGTCACCACTTGCCACGCGGAATTATACTTCACACGGACGGCACAATAACAGTTTGTTACCGAAGTCTAAACGATCCAGGACGGTGTACAGTCCTCGCGATTTTCAATGTCCGTTTACATTGCTAAGTACGCGCATGTCACAGCCCGCTATGACGTCACCCGAGGCGAGGCGCGATCGGACGTTAAGCTCGCGTGGACTAGGCGTTGGTCTAATGCGGAGTGAGCTTACTACTGCCTCTGCCGCTCTTTTTATATAGCTCCGGCGCGTACCGCCAAGAGAGCATCTGTTCTTTCCATTCCTATGCAGATGCCTGCAGCCTCCAAATGATCGCTATCTCAGGCACATAATCTTAAATATCACATTTAATAATAGCTTTACAAACTTCTCAATTTTTGTATACATACATCTGAGCAGTACAGAAGCACGTAGAAAATCTCAGCCCGCTAAAATTAAAACTTTACTCTCTAGAATTTTTACAATGGAACTAACGGTAGATTGTTACCTCTGAACCATAGCTTTATCAAGACTTGTATCAGCTGTTAATTATGCTACAAGACTAAAACTTGGTGTAGCTTTGTTAATTGTCCTATCTGATCATTGGTCTTAAAGAATTTGTTTTATCATTAAAATTTAAAGTACTTAATCTATAATGCTTATGTACATTTTACTCACAAAAGTAGTTTTTACTAAATTACTAAAAAAACTAGAAGAGGTAACTGATTGTGGTATTTCCATTATTATTATTAGGGTGAACTGAAGCATCCTACCAATTTTCAATATTGTAGCTCTATTATTTCGCGCCTCTGATTTTTCCGAAAAACGCGGATTCTGGAGTCAATTTTAGTTTTATGGTTTTGGAAACCAGCACCACTCATTAATGACTTCTTACTGCACCTTCTCACCAAATTTTGGCTTCCTAGCGTCATTATTTAGCGCCTCCTATTTTTCTTTCAAAACGTGAATTTTACGTAAACTACTAATTTTATAACATTAAGATTTGTTACCTGAAACATTATTACATAGAACTATACTTTAACAAAGTTTTACACACAAATCTTAATTTTTACTTTTATGTTAAATGTGGTGCAATACTATATGCAGGCGCGTTACGATGACGTGACGCTACTAGCAGTGAACTAGGGTAAGTCCCGTGCACTCGCTCGCCTCTGTATCTTATACATGATACAGCGCTTGCTTTGCTTCATGATGACCTTACTTCTTTTCCTGTTGTTTGCGTTATCTGTTCCTCTTTTGGGGGTGGGGGTAGTGGGTCCTCTTCTGTTTTTTCTTTTTCCTCTATCGGGCATGGTGAAGTTTGTGGGTTTGCTTCTGTCAGTGATGAGGTTGTTTCTTTTTCTTTTATATGGAACAGTGGAGACTTTCCTGCCTCTTCCTTCACTGGTAGTATTATGGGTGTGTGTGTCTGCCCTTGTAGTTTGTCAAATTTTTCCAGAACTTCTTTGCACAGAATAGTTTTTCCACGGTTGTTTCTGTGTAAACCATGACTTGTGAAATACTCTCTTTGTGAGCTTGTTGCATTTATGAAAGTCACATTTGGGAAGCTGCTACATGTCTTCCTAAATATCCTATTCGTTCTGGTAAGTTCTTTATTTACGCAGGACTCGACCATCTAGTCGTGTCTTTGAGGAATGCTTAGCACATATACTTCAGAATGAGTAGCTTTCCCTAGAGTTTCCCTCAGTACTCTTCTTGCATTGATACTTTCGTTTCTATAAATGTTGTTTCCTCCACCTATAATGACACATTTCGCACCTTTTGTTACGGATGTCTCCCAGGATTTCAACACTTCACTTCATGGCACGCCTGGCTTGGTTATTCCGCTTACTTTTAGTTTGTTTTGCATATTGGCCATTTTTTCTGCTAAGCCTCTTCCGTGGCTGTCTGAGAAGATGTATACGTCACTTTTATTTCTATTATTCTCACTTGTCTCATACATATGATCCTTACTTTTAGTTACCTGTTTGATCGAGTCTTCACTGGTGTCAGAAAGCTCAACTTTATGCGTTGTTTTCAAATCGTGATGGTTTTTACACTGTTTCACACGCCAGGTTATTTTATGCTTAGTACTCTGCTCGATTTCCACTTCTTGTTTTTGTTTACGATCCCAATTTACCCCTTGTTTCACACGCCAGCTTATTATGAGACTAGCAAATGACTCTTTTTCCACTTTTTGTTTTTGTTTTAGTTCCCTGATCGATTTTTCTAGGTTCTTTGTATACTCTTTAGCTTGCAGTAGATCCTGATCTAGAGTTTGTACGACGTTTTTTTCCTGCATATTTGCTTGTTTTAATAAACACATTCATCGCAAACAACAACTGATTACTCCACAGTCACAAATTGTGCTTACCTTTTGAAGTACGTCCTGTATAGCCAGCGTTTCCTTCCTCTGCATTGCCTTGTTTTGATAAACACGTCGGTTGAAAACAACAGCAGCTAATTTCCCCCTTGTCACGCTTCATGTTTACTGCGACGAAGCGTTTGGCACATTTTGTATGAATCCATTTTTGACTCGCTGAACACAGTCTTAATCCATTTAGAAGACTTTCACTGCATGGAATACATTGGGTATTGGATGTTGCGGGCTAGGTAGGTCAATTCCGAGGTGAGGATGGTCTTTTAACGCAAGATAGCTCTGTGACCGCCATACGCAGAGACATTGATCGAGTAGTATGGGCGAGGTCTTAGAAATATGTATAGCGTTGTCTGGTATAATTTGTTTGTCTTTATGTGTTCGAGAATTAAGTGTGAATGGACGTGTTGAGCAGTAATCTATGAATGATCGCAATGAGCGCAGCGATTGTACAATTATTATGTGCCCACGAGAGCGAGTCAATTAGCGGGCGTTCTAGTGCGGTCCAAAGGTGATGTTATATAGTCATGGCCGATTCCACTGTAGAGCAAACTTTGCCGCCAAAAGTGTAGCACTGCGTGCTCGATCGCACAAGGACACGTGGCGAACGGCTGTGTGAGGTCGGTATCTGTAGGTTTGAACGTGGTGCCAGAAGTGTTGCAGGGAAACGGGCGACCGTTGTGTGATTCAGCTCCGAGGGAGTCAATTTTGGCGAGAAACGTGTGGAGGCGACGAATGCACGTGGTGAGCGCGCAAGCGGCCGCTATGACGTCAAACTCGACAAGTTCCAGCGTGTCCTGCGAAAACATGTTTACGACGTGGGAGCGATTGCTGGGCTCACCCCCCGCACTAGTGGCCTGCCACCTCACGTGACAGGCGTAGCCAGTGTATCCGCGCGCTGGCCAGGGGGTGGCAAGGATTTGAACTAATTCAGTTTGAGCGCGGTGGCGACTGCACTGCGATATCAAAGATGTGTGTGCTGACTGTGGAGAACAAGTTATGATCGTACTGCTTGACATAAAGTCTTTGTCCCTTCCACCCTCCAAAATCAAACGACATGAATTACGTTACTATAAGTGCAGTTTATTATTTGACCCGATTATGATAGGCTACCAGTGAAAAAAAAAAAAAAAAGGAAAAGTGACGGAGAAAGCTCGTACATGTGATCAATTATGGTGTTGGGGATTTGAACTTTTGATAGATTTTTGTTATGGATGTAAGGAGAATGGCTTTCTCACCGAGAAAATCGGACATCTTGAACAAATAATAAATGATAATAGTACATAGGAGTACAGTTTTCGAGAGAATATAGTGTTGGAATTTGCATTTGGCGCAATTTTCTAGTGGAGGTAGGCCTATAATAATAAATGGTAATGAATGATAATAAATGATAATGAATGATAATGAATGTTAATAAATGATAATAAATGATAATGAGTGATAATGAATGACAATGAATGATAATGACTGTTAATAAATAATAAGGAATGCTAATGAATGATAAATGATAGTGAATGATAATAATTGATAATGAATGATAATAAATGATAATAAGTGATAATGAATGACAATGAATGATAATGAATGTTAATTAATGATAATGAATGATAATGTATATTAATGAATGATAAGCAATAATAAATACAAGTACGGTCTTTGCATGCATTATCCTGTTGTAATTCAAACTTCCCGCCATTTTTTCTGAAGGTTAGGTTAGTGGACATAGCACAATTGGACTATTTTCCCTCCAAAATGCAAACTTCCCGCCATTTTTTCTAGAGGTTAGGTTAGTGGACATAGCACAATTAGACTATTCTCCCGCCAAAAGCCCCCATCTTGGATGATGTCATGCGCTGTTGCCAAGTCTACATTCCGCAATCTTGGATGACGTCATCGCCGCCGTGTTGAATAAATTTGGCAACAATGCAACGTGCACTGATGCAAAGGTTGTCCCCCTACTTACAAGTTTATCCAAAATACTTATAACATTGCTTCCAGACGGGTCCCAATAAGCGTAGACCAGCACACGTCCGTCCCGATGATTGATCTGGCACACGCTGTCCCAAGCTAAAATTGCCCGTCTATTTATATTGGTTTAAAGTCAGAGAGAGACAGAAACTATGGCAGGGATAAATTCCCACATGTCAGCCACTTACAAATCGCAACTCTTAGCTCTGGCCTAGTGTCCCGCCTCATACATCGCAATAACTTAAAGCAACACTGCAGTTTCCTGCCTCGTTGTTGCTCCACTCAAAGCATATCGTGCGTGCAATACCGCCGTCGCAGCTCTGTGCCCGCGAGTGCCACTGACACTAGGCCAGCAATGCTAAAATGTGAACACTGTGGTCGATCTTAACGATCGACATTTCATATAGAAGTGTAACATTAAAATGACAAACGTTGTAAATATCAATTCTGTAGCTTTTTGTCTAAAAGATATAGTAAATTTAAATCATCAGTATTTTCAGTTGAGCATCAGATCATCATTTACTCCACACAAAACACATTGAACGATGACAGCATGACACCTTATTGAATCATTAGTTAATAGAATATTTATTGTAAAGTTTAATGCATAATAGTTACTTTAGGTCTTTATTTATTTATCAGAAAGCACATTGGTTCAAGGCTACTGGCCGTGACATTCAAAGTTAAGAAGGAAATTGTATTGGTTTTATGTAAAAGAATTTAACGTTATTATGTAATGGATATAATTGTTACTTTTTTAAACGTTAAAGTGTTTAAGCTTTGATTATTTAAATATGTTAAAATGTAAAATAATGTAGGATAAGCTGTAGCCAATGAGATGGACGGCTTCAGGAAGGGGAACTGCCCTAGTCAGTTGAGCGAGGATATTCGGCGCGCGGCCGGGGACGGGCAGAGGGACAGCACTGATCCAGACACCAAAGGGAACAGAACAGTTCCTACTGAGGCGCGAAAGCCGACAGTCGGTCTGTAGGCAGCTACGAACTGTTGTGTGGTACAGCGGGGCTTCGTCTCTGAGTGGTGAGTAGCCGCGCGCCTGGTGTGAACGAACTTTTCGCAAAGTGAAGGAGGCTTGTGTTACACGATGATATTGTGAATGATCCAACTGTATCAAATGGATATGCACTCGAGTGTAACAGTAGCTCTAAATACAACCACTTTCGCTATTAGTTTACTTTCTGAATAAACATTATTCTAAGCAAATCGCAACTGAAAAAATGGTTCAAATGGATCTGAGCACTATGGGACGTAACTTCTGAGGTCATCAGTCCCCTAGAACTTAGAACTACTTAAACCTCTCTAACCTAAGGACATCACACACATCCATGCCCGAGGCAGGATTCGAACCTGCGACCGCAGCGGTCGCGCGGTTCCAGACTGTAGCGCCTAGAACCGCTCGGCCACTTCGGCCGGCCAAATCGCAACTGTGTGCCCTACATCATTTGCGGGTCGTTAATTTAGTTCCCGATAATATTATTCCTGTTATTGCATGTTACGTTAACTTTGTATTTCACAAAACTGTCATCAGCCAGACAATTTAACTAAAGGGTCACAAGTATCTAATTTAGGGCGTGTAATGCGACACGTGCGGCTCAACGGCTAGACGATTTTAGGCCAAGACATTTCAACGAAGAGGAACCGCATATGAGCGGGAACATCTTTGGGATGTTAGCTCGCAACACGAACATGAATAGTCGTTTTGTTGCCACTTCCCTCAATGATATTAGAAATTCTGATGGAATGTTATCTATCACTTCTGCCTTATTTGATCTTAAGTCCTCCATAGCTCTTTTAAATTATGGTTCTAATACTGGATCCCCTATCTCTTCTAAATCGACTCCTGTTTCTTCTTCTAACACATAAGACAAATCTTACCCCTCATAGAGGCTATCAATGTATTCTTTCTTATCCGCTCTCTCTTCTTTATTTAACAGTGGAATTCCCGTTGCATTCTTAATGTTATTCCCTTTGCTTTCAATGTCACCGAAGGTTGTTTTAACTTTCCTGTATGCTGAGTCTGCCCTTCCGACAATCAATTCTTTTTCGATTTCTTTACTTTTTTTCTGCAGCCATTTCGTCTTAGTTTCCCTCCAGTTCTTATTTATTTTATTCCTCAGAGACTTGTATTTCTGTGTTCCTGAGTTTCCCGGATCATTTTTGTACTTCCATCGATTAATTGAAGTATTTCTTCTGTTACCCTTGGTTTCTTCGTAGTTACCTTCTTTGTACCTATGTTTTCCTACCCAACTTCTGTGCTGGCCCTTTTTAGAGATGTCCAATCCTTTTCAACTGTACTGCCTACTGAGCTATTCCTTCTTGCTGTATCTGTTGCCTTAGAGAACTTCAACCGTATCTCGTCATTCCTTAGTAGTTCCGTATCCCACTTCTTTGTGTATTGATTCTTCCTGACTAATATCTTAAACTTCAGCCCACTCTTCATCATTACTATATTGTGATCTGAGTCTATATCTCCTCCTAGGTACGCCTTACAATCCAGTATCTGATTTCGGGATCTCTGTCTGACTGTGATGTAACCTAACTGAAATCTTCCCGTATCACTCGTCCTTTCCCAAGTATACCTCCTCCTCGTGTGATTCTTGAACGGAGTATTCGCTATTACTAGCTGAAACCTGTTACCGAACTCATTCAGTCTTTCTCCTCTCTCCTTTCTTCTACTCCTTCCTCTAAAACTGCATTTCAGTCCCCCACGATTATTAGATTTTCATCTCCCTTTGTATACTGTATTACTTTTTCAATATCCTCATACACTTTCTCTATCTCTTCAGCTTTCGACTTCGGTATGTATACCTGAACTATCGTTGTCGATTCTGATAAGAACCACCCTGTCACTGAACTGTTCACAGCAACACACTCTGTGCCCTACCTTCCTATTCATAACGAATCCTACTCCCGTTACAACATTTTCTGCTGCTGTTGACATTACCGTATACTCATCTGATCAGAAATCCTTGTCGTCTTTCCACTTCACTTCACTGACCCCTGCAATATGTAGATGAGCCTTTGCAATTCCCTTTTCAAATTTTCTAGTTTCCCTACCACGTTCAAGCTTCTGACATTCTTCCTTTAGTTGATTATTCAATCTTTTTCTCATGGTATCCTCTCCCTCGGCAGTCCCCTCCCACAGATTCGAGTGGGGGACTATTCCGGAATGTTTTGCCAATGGAGAGATCATCATGACACTTCTTCAATTACAGGTCGCATGTCATGTGGATACATTAGTGATACTGCAGCCGAACATTACAGGTTTGTTCTTCCTACTCATCTGCATTGACTCACATTTTTACACATTTATAGCTAGCTGCCATTCATCACGACAACTGCAAATTCTGTCTTAAGTCGTCCATACAGCCACTCAACATAGACACCTTACCGTACAGCACGGCGTTATCAGCCAACAACCGCAGATTGCTGCCACCCTGTCTGTAGTTCTCTGGGGCACTCCTTGTCTCCGATGAACACTCGCCGTCGGGGGAGAGATTCTCTTTAAATGCAAGCTGGGTAAGGGGCCCATGTCATAACGTATTCTTTGTAGAATGGAACTGGGATTCCATCCTGACCTGGTGGTTAATTTGCTTTGAAATCTTTTAGTTGTTTCTCTTCCCCAGCATGCTTATTACTACGTCGTGCTACTCCAAAAAGGCGGCAAAAGTATCCGTGGCTCTTACTGTGTAACTATCTCTGAAAATTCTCTTCTTAGCGTCGGATTTTCGTTGTACAGAGCCAGCGAAAGTATGCCATGAATAATAAGCCAAATTTCGTCTACATCCGAGGCTATATTATATAATGCTGAAGTTCTTCTTGTCTCGTTCAGTTCACAGAATGTCAACACTTTGCCTGCTACTCACCGCGTTACTCATGCCACAAAGGAGCTTTGCAGTTCGACCGCCAGACCCATCTTTTCTATTCCCGCCAAGCCAATTCCGTAGCAGGAATGTTTTCCATGATTACAACCCTACATGTCCTATTCGTGAACAAGTACAACAAATAAAGTTTTGATTTTTCCTCTATTTTACAGCACATTACTTTTGAAATTAAATCCGTAGATTAATTGCAGTAATATAAATTATCATTAATAATGAATAAAAAATTTACATGGATATTACATTAAAGAACATGGTTATCCAGAAGTCACATTAAGTAAAAATAGACGATAAAGTTAGATAAGACCATTATAGGTCATATCGACAATAGTGCTATACCTTTTCAAAGGAACCATCGCGGTATTTTCCTGAAGCGATTTAGGGAAATCACGGAAAACCTGTATCTCGATGACTGGACGCAGACTTAAACCGTCATCCTCCCGAATGCCAATCCATTATGCTAACCATTGTACCACCTCATTTAGTCACAGCACTTCTTGGTTTATTGTCAATGTACAACGGAAGTTACAACAGCCACAATTGTTGTTAAAACTGGACTTGGAAAAATCAGATAGGGAACGAAGCATGTCTCACTTATTGTACTAAGTGTTGCATGCTACTCGTCAGTGAAGACACCTTTATCGCCCCTAATAGAACGTACTTCCAATGACATTATACTAAAAGCTTAGGTATCCATCACTGACGTCGTTGGGCGGATATGTTCCTCAGAATCCACGGAGATTTAAAAACGGGTATGGTGCACGATCTGTCATCGACACATAGCTCATACCATGCGAAGTATTGTTTTTCACAAGTTCTCTAAAACAGGTGTTTCGGAAGCACGGCGTTACACAAGCTGCACCTTACTAAACAGCCACGCACCTTCGTGGCCTAAAAATTCCATTTGTGTCAGAGATTGTCTTTCGGCATCGCTTGTGTGACGGCAATTTTTCAGCGACTTATAGAAATGGAATATTAATTTGGAGAATTGCAGGAGAGTCAAACACCTCTCGGATTGTAGCTTCTGTAAGGAAACGTGTACTGTAGAGTTTTTTTCTTTGTAGACAAGGTCATTAATGCAGCTTAAGTTGGCATGCCGTTGGTTTAAATGAATTGAACACTTTTCTGTGTACAAATCCAGTAAGCGTTTCAATGATTATGACATCATCATCATGTGGATTGAGTTCTTTCTACGTTATGGAATGCACTTCCGGAATGGAAATGCGAAGTCTATTTAACAGGCACCTACGTGATGCAGAAGGTTATGTGTAGTCTAGCACTAATGATGCACTGTAATGCTCAAAGGTATCTGAACAATCTGAATTGCATTCCTCCTGATTTGCATGCAGTCCGCATAACATAACTGTCTTGCAGGTGCTCTAATCACTAGTCGGTACAGTCGTTTGACTATGCAAAATGATTACCACAAATAACCACTAGAGAACAATGGCCAGTATGCCAATAATTCCTGATGCTTACAAATACCGCGATCCTACAAATATGAGGAAATACCTTATTACACATGAAACAGTCTTTGACCCCCCCAAACTCAAATTTTTACAATAAGTGATTTTCTAAAATGTTACGACTCTAATTAGTTTCTGAGACAATTAATGTCCGTAGCTCTGCCACATACATAATCTCGTCATCCTTAATCAGAACTAAATTGACTTACGAATAAGAGGTTTTTCAAAAAATCTGAATAAAAATTCTACGATAATTCGAAGTATTATTGCTCTCTAAAAGGTTTTCCAAATGCCTATTATCCGTCATTTTCTTGGATAGTAGTTTTGTATCAGCTGATTAATAAATTAACCAGTTAGAAAAACCACGATTAACAGCGCGAAGCGGTCTACTATCACCTTCAACAACATATCAGTAGCAATTTCACTGCAATCATCTGTGTGCAGTTCGAAAGTCACCTATCGTCCTTGTCATCTAACACAAAGTGACATTTGAAATCTACGTTATTCCAGAGAAATTAGTTGTCCATATATCTGAACTGGAAATGACATGACGAACTGTTCCGCCCTGCAACGGTATTAAAACGCAGCACCTATAGGCAATATTGATTAAGAAAGTTTTTGTGCGTGACAGAGGCTCAAACACAGGACTGATTTTCATTGGTGACTAGACATAAAGAGACATGATATATCTCATTTTTAGCCAGTATTAGTTAGAAAATATGAACTTGAAACTACATGACGAAAATTTTTGTACTCATCTGGGAATCCTATCCAGCAACTATTCCCCCCGTTGACTAACCACACAATATATTAAATATGATTTCATTCACAAGTAAATTGAAGTTTTGTGTTGGGCGAGGTTCCGAACCAGCACCTAATCGGATTCTTATCTAAGCAGAAACAAATGTCTGACAACGTGTTTTCTCAGCGGTAGCTACATGTATGAAACTGAAATGACGAGGCAAATGAATAATTTCTGCCTTCCCGGAATTTGAGACCAACACCTATAGGTGTTAGTTTCTGGTCATGAATGGTCGTTAGACATACGTTTCTTTCACCAGTAGTGAGATGAGAGCATGACTGAACTAGAAATAACGTGACGAAGAGTTCAATGGCTACTAGAAATCGAATGCTGCACTGATTATCGTTGAGTATACACGAAGAGAGTTAAGTGTCGAATTATTTGCCACCATTACGTAGGAGTGGTGTGTTTGAACTTGAGAAGATGCGACGAAATGGTGTGTGTCTCACTGGAAGGGTCTAAACTGTCACATAAGGTTATTGTTGACAAAGAATGGAGAGTCACTGAAAATAAAAATTATTTTATGCTAGTTATTTATGCCAGAGCTTAAAAGAATTGACGAAAACTTTTGTGCCGGACCACGTCATGAACGCAGACAAGCACCTTACGCGGAGGCCTTGAGGAGTTTGGAATCTTCAATCAACAACTAATTGATGCAACTATAATTATCACGAAAGTCATCGATCCGAGTTCGAATCGCTGTCCAGAACCAATGTGTTCAACATCTCAGACCAAACACGAAAGATGAATAAGTGTCCCGTGAACCTAAATGTCATTTGTTTCATTAACTAAAATAAAATTACGACTGCTCGCAGCTCGTGGTCTTGCGGTAGCGTCCTCGCTTTCCGAGCACGGCGCCCCGGGTTCGATTCCCGGCGGGGTCGGGGATTTTCAGTTGCCGCGAGATGGCTGGGTGTTGTTGTGGCGTCTTCAAGGCTACGGCAAGCCACCTCCATTCGGACCTCGCGTCATTCGGCGGGGCGGGTCTCCCCTACGCTCTGCCAAGAACCAGGGGACTTCTTCATTTCCATTTCCAAAATTACTTCTGTAAGAAAAATGTGAATAGGAAACACGGTGCAATTGTACTTTGTTCAGTTTGTCGAACCAACTGTGAATAGAATTTCTTTGCGCCTGTACAAAACAGTCGACTGATGTTGGAATCGAAACCAGACCTTATGTACACATACCTAGCATAAATCAACTAAACCACCGATCTTAACTTGTGGCTGGGTGTCGATTTTGTCGTAACGCATCTGTGCCATACTTGAGAGAATTCTGACACCCTTAACCTCTGGAAGGGTTTACAGCCTCTTCATTAAATTCATTTCCTTGTTAGATCGATCCACATTTAACCAGCGGCCTCGCATACCCGACGCGTACATTCGACTTGATTTTGTGATCACTGACATAAAACCACATAACGGCCACCTACACAAATTGCCAACACTGTGGGATGCGGAAGATTCCACAGGAAATGTTGTCTTCCACTTGAGCAACTCTGCTGCATTGCTTGTTCTTGATAAACGTCTTGCTGTGCAAAAGAAAAGTCAAGTTATTGACCCCCGATGACACCGTCATTTTATGTGCCATACCTCGTCTGTCTGCTAACAGTATCAAACTGTTGGAAGTTAAGCTATAATTTCATTTTCTAACCCACCAGTAATAGCAAAACTTTGGACAAACTCTTGGCTGTCCGGACGCTAGCCAGCATCAGCCCAGGTAATCGCGACGCATTGCGTCTTGAGCGTACGATCTACAGCAGATGTCCCTCCACTCAAATTTGCAAGCATAGGATTACTTAATCTTGTAGTTTGGTTTTCAGTGTGAAATATTTTCTATAAACTGAGTGTACGCCGTGCAGTAACAAAATCGTTGTAGCCAGTGCTCACATAGCATATGGTGTGGCGACTACTAAGTAAGTAAGCAACCACAGGAAAAAAGGTTGGTGCACAGATTCTTGGCGATTTTGTTTGGCATGTTGGTACATAGTTACTATAAGCGTATTTATCAGTCATAATTTTTTATTTCAGTTTCTAGTTTCACACTTGAGACGACAAGTAGAACATTGTATGGTTGAAGGTTGTAAGTAGCGTTTTTTATGGGTTAGAAAACGGAGCGTTAAACAGAAAGAGGTTAACTGTTTGTGACGTTTATTTCTCCTTTGATTTAATAGATGGGTTAAGGAAATGGAAGAAATTTAAATATTTGTATGCGGGTGAGTGATATCAAAGAAATCACGTCAAAAAATTCTATTCTTGCTTAACATACGGTAGTTTCGACACGAATTATTCACCACATCGAGGAATCAGAACGGTTGTATTTCTGCCACGTGAGAGATAATGTTCTTTCCTCCAGCGGGAATGGAACCTAGAACCAATTAAGCCTTGGCTTGACAGTACGTTGACGCTTCCACAGGGCTAGCGAGCAACTGCGACACTCAGTGCCTAGTCTTTGCTAAGACAGATAATTCGCAATGAAAAGACAAAATTAGCTGTAGTTTCTGAGTAGAATAATCTTCCTGGACTGGAAAGATGCATTTTTATAGTTAAATGATACACCATAAGTGAAAATCGTTCAGAATGTTAATTGAAATATCGAGAAAATGTCAAGTAAAGTTAGTAGGGATAATTGCGTCACTCCAGGAAGCAACTCGATTATTACAGAATTGCCAGATATATTCTACAACGATACCGAGTCGCGAGGAAGTACGTTTTCACGGCCGATGTGCAATTCCAGAGTAAAGCTTACATTTCAAAGACGCAGTGGAAACACCACCAAACTGACAGATGCCTGCAACACGACAAGTGTAGGCAAACGTGTGTAAGGCAGTCACAAAACAATAAATTAAGAACAAAGGGAATTAATTCGATAGCAGTCCTTGCAGTAACTTTTTTAATTTTATTTTGTTTTTGAATTTTTGATGGAGGGAGGTGACGCAGTTGGTAGTACGCTAGACTCACATTCAGGAGGACGATGGTTCAATCCACAACCGGTCATCCTCATTCAGGTTTTCTGTGATTTCTGTAAATATCTTCCGGCAAATATCAGAATAGTGTTTCTAAAAGAGCACGCTCGGTTTCCTCTCCAGCCTTAAATCAGTCCGAACTCGCGTTACGTCTCTAATGACCTGGATGTCGACGGTACGTTAAACCCTAACCTTCCTTTCTTCGTTCCTCACTTTGCTGTTGTTTCTTTCTCTAGGTTAGGAGAGTATTCATATGAGAATTATCGAGGTATAATTGTTAGAATAGGCCGCTTCATTAAAAGTAAATAATGAAATAATTAGCGCTCATTCTAATGAACGGCTCAATAACAGCAAGTCCTTAAATAAAAATAAACTTAAAAAAGTAGCCTGGATTGACGTTTATACACAGGGACCTACAGCGACATCTGCGGATACGAAAGCGGCTGTATAGATAGGCAGACAGTGTCAAAACCATGCAGCTGCTGTTGGTTCGTTAAGTCAAACTACCAAGAGTCTTTAACAGGACTCGTCGTCAAACAGATTAGAATCAAACATTTCATTTTTGCCATTAAAAGAATTGTTCGACATTGTGTGAACAGCATCCACATCTTTATATGCTGCACACAGTAGGACCCCATCTCATTACAGATAATCACAGCAATACGTTCTATGCTTACACCTTTCTGTGAATGCTTTAATTTCTTTGTAGCAGACATTCACCTCATTATGGAGGCGATAAACTAGAGTAATAAACTACAAACCATCACACACCTCATATGCCACCATTACTCTGTCCACCGCCATTCTCATAAATCATGATTCTTCCCCACACAAAAACATAACTTTAAGTCTTGTGTCTTTTCGCACTCGAAGGTAGCTGGGGATCTCAAATATCTGTTTTATGAAACTGGCATACTACCAAAAATACGAGGGCTGGAACTTTAATAGTGGCAACTATTTATTTACAGCTGGTACAAAATAGATACGTGTTTCAAAGTTTTACTGACCTTCAAAGTAGTCACTAGCATCGTGTGTAACCCGTCGCTAGCGATGTCGAGGTCGTAGGTTACTCTTAGCAGTGCCAGTTGTGTTGACAGTTCGAGCGGCGCGGTCTATTGCCCGAGAATTTGTAGCAGTTCTGAAGCGAATGTCGTGAAGTGTTTCCTTCAGTTTAGAAACGGAGCTGAACTCACGAGGGCTTAAGTCAGGGGAGTGCAGTAGGTAGTATAGTACTTGACATCTCGTGGAAATCGGGTTTTCTGCCGGATATCAGCGTCTTCCAAACACGACATTTCGACGTCATTACTTGACGTCTTCCTCAGGTGTTCCCTGAGACTGGCTGCTTGCTGGACCGGGTCGCACATTCATGCCTGCCCGGTGCCTGGTGTTCCCTAGTCGGTCCGCGCCCGCTAGTCGCGCTATCCTGCCGCTCTAGGTGTTCCCTATTCCGTCCCGTCTCCAACGGGGATCGTGGCCTCCTGGCGTTCCCTTCTCGGTCTGCACCCGCGAGTAGCGCTCCAATGCCGCTCTGGACGTTCCCTATTCCGTCCGCTCCCGCTCTGGCCGTCTCCGACTGCGGCTGAGGCTTCCTGGTGTTCCCTTCTTGGTTCGTGCCCGCAGTGTGCGGATGTCTGAGGCTCGTTGTTGGTGATAGAAACATATTTTCTCCGGCATTGCTTCAGCAGTTCAAATGCCGGGTTCCATGCAGTGCTTAGCTGGTATCCTGCCTCCCGGTTAATCAAGTTTTGTGCCATCTTTATCTCTATAGATTCAGTGATGACACTATCTCAGAACCTGGGGGTCTGGACCATGACCTTGGTGTTCTCATAATCCATGGAATGTTCCAATTCTAGGCAGTAATCTGCTACTGCTGATTTTGTGGCCTGCCTTAGCCTGGCTAACGTGTTGGCTAGGGCAACAGTCGAACATACTCCGTATCGAGGTAAGCGAGGACGACACGGAAATAGGCGGTCTTCTGTCATCTTGTTGAAAGATAATGTTACGTAGACCACCGAGATAGGACACAGTGACTAGCCTTAACACGTCAGAAATATCACGGCTACTGTTCAAACTACCAGCTATGCAACCCCGAAGTGCTTGTGTTGTGTACGCAATGTCGAGGTATACCATCACGCTAGCTGCTGGGTCCGAAGGATGATAACGACGAATGCTGTCTCGGAGGATTCGTTTCCAATGGAGAAACCACACATGGATACGTTCATCGTGATGCTGCAAGCAGTATTGGAAATCGGCGGAGAAGACGACAAGTGATGCTTCCGTGTCCATCACTGCCGGTGCTCCTCTGTCTGCTGCTGCGTCAACTCAAACCACAACAGTGGTTGCCGCGTTGACAGTCCATCGTCGCAATGTCTGTGTGTATTCTCGCCTTGCCACGCACAAACCCGTTTTATTGTTCAAGGTATGAGACGTGGCATAAGATGCTGCACGGTCGAGCGAACACTACGTCTGTCCTCTCTGGCGCTAATCGTGCCCGGCTGCATAGTGTTGAGCAAGGTTCTCCTGAATGCATCAATTCCACATCTGCACGATAGTCGTGACACTGCGACCAACGCGAGCAGCAGTATTGCAGAACGGTAAACCGCACTCTTGATGGGCTACGATCCTACCACTGTCGAATTCCGACATGTGCTGGTACATCTTTCTCCTTATTACACGAACCGTAACACCATCTGATAACAAAAACTTTCAACCGCAATTTTTGAATAAGAAACTGGCTGCCTAATATTTCGTTGCACAGGGTGAAGAAAAAAATGATGCAGTTGGAATGCGGGATGCGATTCGTCATCTATTTTCGTGACAAAAGTTTGTGTAGCAAAATGAGGTCGGGTGCATTTTGAAAACACATGAATGGAAACGAGGATCTGGCAAGTCACATCGTGCAGCGCATTGGAAAGTAGAGAGGAAGATGTGTCACCCCATATTACCGTACCAATCGTCGTATTTCACTGAGTAGACTGCTGAGACAACAAACCCACATCCACCGTGGAGCTATGGTTCATATCCTCGTGAATTTCCCTTTTTATTTTGTACACATCTGTTCCCTAGTACCATATAAGCGGGACATCATTTTGTCGCAAGACAATAGCCTATCACATGACAATGGGATCCATTAAACTGCATGCTTGTGTCTACTAAATGCGCAGTGCACAATTATGAATGGTCCTGTGAAGTTGATGTAGGGCGGCTTCCCGGTGAATTACACGAACCACGAACACTTCGACATGCTGGATGCATCCAGCAACCAAGTTGCTGCTGTTGCATGTGAGTATACTGCACGGTACTCCCAAGGCGCCGTCTTTTTCATCATCTGGACAATGGTCTTCTGGAAACCGGTAACTTCTGTACTTAAGTAATTGACAGAGATCGTCCGAGGACTAGGCTTACTCGCAATCTCGAATCGTTCACCAAACACCTCGGCGCGGTACCCACGATACTGTAGTGCAGTACGAGATATCTCAAAGACCGTTTGTGGAAGTGCTGCACGATGAAGAACTGCATCTATATCATTGCAAATTAATTCAACACCAGAGGCCAGAAGATCGCATTCGATGAGTACAGTTTTGTGAATGGCCTTTGCACAGAGTGGAAGGTAACGAGCATTTTATAAAGAACGTGATATGGACTGATGAATCTAGCTTCACTCTTAAAACTATTTTCATCTTCCACAACAGCCATATTGGTCAAAACACAACTCACATGTCACCCACGAACGTGGCTTTTAGGCACGCTTTGGCATAAATCTGTGGGCTGGAATCGTGAGAGGAGTGCTTCTGGGCCCTTACGTATTGCCGGACAAGTTGAGTGCTCCCCAGTATTGTACGTTACTTTGCAATACCTTGCCTGACGCATTAGAAAATTTTCCACTTGTTCGACGACAACCACGGTTTCACCGCGATGCTTCACTGCACACTTTTGGAACAAATGTGCGTAACTATTAAAATGGAGCATTTCCAGGGAAACGAATTGGTCACGGAAGTCCAATGTTTTGGCCTCCACGTTTCCCGGTCCTTAATCCACTAGATTTTTAATTGCGGCCGGCCGTTGTGGCTGAGCGGTTCTAGGCTCTTCAGTCTGGAACCGCGCGACCGCTACGGTCGCAGGTTCGAATCCTGCCTCGGGCATGGATGTGTGTGATGTCCTTAGGTTAGTTAGGTTTAAGTAGTTCTAAGTTCTAGGGGACTGATGACCTCAGATGTTAAATCCCATAGTGCTCAGAGCCATTTGAATCGTCTTATTTTTATTTGCGAGGACACCTAACGGAACAAGTTTGTAGTACTCCGCCCATTGATGTACACGACCTAACAGCTCACGAGCATGCTGCTTCGGCAATAATGGATGCAGGTGTGTTGCGTACGATGCAGAGAGGGGCCAAGTGTTTGCAAATGCAAGGTGCTTCCATTGAACATTTTCTCTAAAGCGTACGTTGCCCTTTCGTGTACGCAGCAGCCCTGTGAAGATAAGTTTGTTTTCTCTCTTGTGAAGATAAGCCTGAACGTCAAATATGCAGAATGGAATTCTTGTGCATGGCATAATGTGCAAACTAGTGTAGCTTACCTATTGTGCTTGTGTACCTCATTGGATACAGACGATGTTACTGCAACCAATATTATTTTCAGTTGCCTTCATTTGTGTCATGGACGGAACAAGGTGGTCGTATACGTCTGTAAGAAGCTTATGTTATGTCTTAATGTTTGAATACAAGTAACATAACAGAAACAAATACGTAAGACACTGCATTTTGGAGGTGTAAATTGGATACAGTTTGATGCTTTAACTGAGAAAAAAGGTGTTTAGCCTCGAACATCGTCGAGTCTGCATATCCGTTCCCCATGGCATTGCCTCGCGTCACTCAGCCTCCGGCCTCCGGCGAAGCGCACAGTTGGTGCTACCTGTTCTTGGCCACGCTGCACGCAGTTTCAGCGTTGCCAAAGCTTCGTTCTTTAAACCACATTTCTATTAAACCTGTTGACAGGACAAGGTTTTGGTAGATACGCATTTGTCTTGATCTAGGACGAGGAATCGGATGCCGACCGCCAGGTGCGACATTTTTTCTTCACCCTATACACAGAATGTAACTGGCGATTCTCCTACCTAATTTATCTGGTTGTGGTGAAATGTTAATCATTTGAATACCAGTGCATGTAGCACATTTCTTGTCAGTTTGAAGTTTGTTGCGTGCATTCTTTGTGATGGTATAATTTTAATCGTCAGCTCCGTAGATGTCCGTAGAAATTGTACTTGCTGCGTAACTTAACGAATACACTTATTGCCTGCAGCGTTAGCGCAACAAACCTGTATGGCGTGCTTGCTAATCCAGTGTTAAACAGTGTACGCCACATGCTTTAAACATATCGTACAGACTTTTTTCCTTGGAAACGGAACGTCCGTCCGATCTTGTTGGGATGAAATGTGGTTTGGCCAAAGAGAACAGAGTGAACAGAATGGCATACCTTAACTTGCCTGCAAGAGGCTTTAAAGCGGTGAAAACAAACTCAGCTTCAGAATTTCTGACGGAAACATGAAAAAGCGAGTGCCGTGTGCTCTCAGAAAGCAACACCGTTTATTAATTCCTAAATTTTTGTATTATATATAGTATAGTTTTGATGATATCATCAAAAATACTTCGTGGAGCTGACGATTTGACTGACACTTAATGAGAGAAAAAGTAAGTCTGTAGGATTATGGATGCGCTTTTAATTTTACAGTGAGAGACAAACTTTTTCTTACACACTTTAAATTTGAATAATATTTCTTCGTAATTTGACACTTATTGCAAATTATTCCCCTCCAGCGAGTGCTTCCTCCTCCACCTCGACTCGTGCGGTGCCGCAGGAGATCCTGAGCACTACCTATCCCTGTACGTCAATTCATAAGACATAAACTATTAAAACTTTACTTCTTAGTTATCTATTTGTCTCAAATTTGTGCACTTACATTAAGCATATATTCAAATATTTATGATAGATTTATTTAAGTTGATCCTGACAAGTTCTGCAATATCGATTTCAATTTGTGTTGCCGCAAAATGAAGCTGATACTCCAATGACTCATCGATCAGTACATTAAGCTGAATAAATTTAATGTACTTCATTGAAGGAAATGTACTTTCAGAAACGTATATTTATCAGAAAAAAATCATTTTATTTGAAGAGTGAAGTCTGCGAGTGTGGTGGCCCTCAACTACGTACCCTCAGACTCAGAGTTGGAATATTAAAAGTTTTGGCTGGTTTCGTTATCTAACGTCTGGGATACGTAGTTGCCGCATTACAAGCCAAATACCACTGAGTCTACAGTATACAATATGACTATACACATGAATCGAATCGTGGAAGGTTCCTATCACTCAGCAATTGCGAGTTTTTAATACACTCCTGGAAATTGAAATAAGAACACCGTGAATTCATTGTCCCAGGAAGGGGAAACTTTATTGACACATTCCTGGGGTCAGATACATCACATGATCACACTGAAAGAACCACAGGCACATAGACACAGGCAACAGAGCATGCACAATGTCGGCACTAGTACAGTGTATATCCACCTTTCGCAGCAATTCAGGCTGCTATTCTCCCATGGAGACGATCGTAGAGATGCTGGATGTAGTCCTGTGGAACGGCTTGCCATGCCATTTCCACCTGGCGCCTCAGTTGGACCAGCGTTCGTGCTGGACGTGCAGACCACGTGAGACGACGCTTCATCCAGTCCCAAACATGCTCAATGGGGGACAGATCCGGAGATCTTGCTGGCCAGGGTAGTTGACTTACACGTTCTAGAGCACGTTGGGTGGCACGGGATACATGCGGACGTGCATTGTCCTGTTGGAACAGCAAGTTCCCTTGCCGGTCTAGGAATGGTAGAACGATGGGTTCGATGACGGTTTGGATGTACTGTACACTATTCAGTGTCCCCTCGACGATCACCAGAGGTGTACGGCCAGTGTAGGAGATCGCTCCCCACACCATGATGCCGGGTGTTGGCCCTGTGTGCCTCGGTCGTATGCAGTCCTGATTGTGGCACTCACCTGCACGGCGCCAAACACGCATACGACCATCATTGGCACCAAGGCAGAAGCGACTCTCATCGCTGAAGACGACACGTCTCCATTCGTCCCTCCATTCACGCCTGTCGCGACACCACTGGAGGCGGGCTGCACGATGTTGGGGCGTGAGCGGAAGACGGCCTAACGGTGTGCGGGACCGTAGCCCAGCTTCATGGAGACGGTTGCGAATGGTCCTCGCCGATACCCCAGGAGCAACAGTGTCCCTAATTTGCTGGGAAGTGGCGGTGCGGTCCCCTACGGCAGTGCGTAGGATCGTACGGTCTTGGCGTGCATCCGTGCGTCGCTGCGGTCCGGTCCCAGGTCGACGGGCACGTGCACCTTCCGCCGACCACTGGCGACAACATCGATGTACTGTGGAGACCTCACGCCCCTCGTGTTGAGCAATTCGGCGGTACGTCCACCCGGCCTCCCGCATGCCCACTATATGCCCTCGCTCAAAGTCTGTCAACTGTACATACGGTTCACGTCCACGCTGTCGCGGCATGCTACCAGTGTTAAAGACTGCGATGGAGCTCCGTATGCCACGGCAAACTGGCTGACACTGACGGCGGCGGTGCACAAATGCTGCGCAGCTAGCGCCATTGGACGGCCAACTCCGCGGTTACTGGTGTGTCCGCTGTGCCGTGCGTGTGATCATTGCTTGTACAGCCCTCTCACAGTGTCCGGAGCAAATATGGTGGGTCTGACACACCGGTGTCAATGTGTTCTTTTTTCCATTTCCAGGAGTGTATAACATAGAAAGTTATAAACGAAAGGTTGCAATAAAATAAAATATGCAGGTACTATTTTTAAAGACTTTAAATGATGAATTCGATAGTAGAAGTACCTTTAAGAATGCCATTTATTACTGTAAAACACTTATTGGTGTCGATGGTCCAGGAATTAAGTAAAATAGAAGTTGAACAACAGGAAAAAGATGGTTCGAAGCACTATGGGACTTAACATCTGAGATCATCAGTCCCCTACACTTAGAACTACTCAAACCTAACTAACCTAACGACATCACACACATCCATGCCCGAGGCATGATTCGAACCTGCCACCGTAGCAGCAGTGCGGTTCCGGACTGAAGAGCCTAGAATAATAGGGAAACAATAGATTCCTACTTCACGTAATTCGTTATGAACAACGACATGGCTCGCGAGATATTCACTTCTAAAATCATAATATGTCTTCACTGCGCAAACGACGGAAATCTCAGAAGTACACTAATCTCCGTGGGCACGCGCAAACCGCCTCAGTCTCAAGTCTTTCCTGCGACCGTTCGTCGCTGCTTCCCATCCAGCACTCCCGTGTCCTGTCCCCCGCACTCTCTCTGACCTATGTCATCCAGTTTCCCCATTAACGAGTGCTGTGATTGGCTAGAGCGCTCCCGCCATTTATCCAAGCCAATGCAGACTCACAAATATATTGCTACACATACTAAATACTGGTTTTTACATTCGAATACCTTGAAATTAAATAAATATTCCTGTGGATGAACCATAAACACGATCTGACACAAATTTTAAATAAATAAACAAATCATATAAACATATATCATAGGAACAGAAAGAAAAGTGGGGCAGTAGCCTAATGTCTCTGTGCTTTTTAAAACACAGTAAATAAGTGACCAATTTCTTCACGAATAGTATATATCGCATATAAACAAAGACATAGACGAATAAATATATTGATAAGCATGCTGCTACCGTTTTTTGTGTAACTGTGGAGTACTTATGGCCTGACACGATCAATAGTAATTGGCCACTTTGATCTTCAATAACTCGTGTACTATTCAAGTTACATGCCTGTAATTGATACCAATTTAGGTTTACATTAACAGCTTTCTAAAGACGTGTCAAAATCGGATGAACCGTTTAGATTTAGGAAATTCTTTGCTGTGTGTTACATGTATAATTTACAGTCAGATGCTAAACTTTAAACTAATAAAGGTATTGAAAATCTGATTACGCTATCAGAATCGTCATGCAAATAATGGTTATGTACATATTTCTTTTTGAGGTATCACGATTCCTCGAGGTACTATTAATTTCTACATGAACTGTGAAATATCTGCCATTACGGTTGCATGAAGTCCGCCACCTTTGGCACTCCTGACATACAAATGTCCTTCACATACGAAGCACCGTCCTCGTCACAGCGTCAACATGGAATTCCCAGCCACGCGGTCTGGACCATGCGCTGGGGCTACCCCATTTGACCCGGCTGAAGTTCGGCACCACGCGCCCGCCGGCCAAGCCAACTCTCAACTTAGAATATTTTCAGTGCACCACAAATCGTCCGTTACCTCACAGTACCGATCGTATGGCATGATTTCAAAGGCTGCTGCATCACTTTCTGTTCTGGACAGTATGAACAGATAATTTGTAAACTGCAAACTCTTCTTAAAGATCACTTACAACAGTTTCAAGACTAATTTTGGTTGGACTTTTAAAGAAACTTATATCCGAATCTAGAGACTTAAGCCTTTAAAACGACTTTTAAATTCGTTGGAGACTTCATCAGTAACGGAAGTAAATCTGAAAATTTTTACTTCCATGTATTCTTGTTTCATTTCACAGCAACTTGGTAAATAATAGAAATTTTCCTAGTTTAGATGCTTTTGAAACAATGCAAGTTTACACTAGAGTCCATTAAAATCTGCACACATATAAGTAGTGCGTTCCTTTCCTAACAAAAGCAAATTAAAATTATTTAAATGATTAATAAAATCTGTTACAAATGCTAATTCTGAAAAAAAAGAGAATCCTTCAGCTTATTTTCAGATTCCATGGTATCTCATTTTCTGTTCTTTTCTGAGCGCAAGAAAAAAAGAAACAAGCTAAGTAATTTCCTGCAGCCAATTAACGAATTTCGGAATGAAGTATTACGTCTCTGTATTCCACTTCAACTTCTTCCAATCATTGTTTAAATTTTCAATGAGGCAGTGATAGATTTCATCTCCGTATTATATTCGTAATTTTCGTTACATCTTTCATTGCGAGCAACCTTCCGACACTTTTCCCACATAGTGCTTTCTGATGTGTACTGCAATGGAAAGTTAAACAGTTTATTACGTTTTTACTCCATTGACTATGCTCGTTACCGATCATAGTTGGTGCCTCATCGGTTCAAACTGCAGGACACTTTTTAAAACTATCAATTCCGTCAACACTCTTTTTAACTTCGTTAAAAACATCCAAACGTGTTGTTTTGAGTAACGGATCTAAAACGAATAATTCTTCATGTACAGAAAAGTCGTTCATTGGTTCAAAAAATGGTTCAAAATGGTTCAAATGGCTCTGAGCACTATGGGACAACATTGGAGGTCTTCATCCCCTAGAACTTTGAACTACTTAAACCTAACTAACCTAAGGACACCACACACATCCATGCCCGAGGCAAGATTCGAACCTGCGACCGTAGCGGTCGTGCCGTTCCAGACTGAAGCGCCTAGAACCGCTGGGCCACTCCGGTCGGCAGTCCATTATTAGTCGAACGATAATTAGCAGTCGACTAAGATCTGTCCGATCAGTACTCTGTCCTCACACAAAAAATAATACCGACAGTCTGCAATGTGAGTTACTGAGCATTGCGCTCTCATTTAAATATATGGCCGAACGAGTGAGCCTTCAGGAATTGTGAAACGAACCCTGCCGTCCAGGACCGTGGACCCCAAAGAGCACAGATTCGCCACGAGATGAGGAAAGTCCCCATTGATTTGAATGAGGCCAGGCTGATCAGGCCCAAGCGCTCTAGTGTGCGAGTGAGACAGACGAGAACCCGTGTCATAGGGAAACCCAGCAAAGCATAGCTGAACAGATTTAATATACTGCATTGAATAAGTTGTACTTTCAGAAATGTATGTTGATCAGAAAAAAAAGTTTTATTTGAAGAGCAAAGTTTGCGAGTTTTGGGTACCGTTCTTACGGCATGATTTCAAAAGCGGCTGCATCTCCTTCTGTTCTGGACAGTATGAACGGATAATTTGTAAACTGTAGACTTCTTAAGTATGGCGGACCTAAGATCGGCCATAAAGGGAAACATTTATGAAACCTATTTAATTCTGTAGTAATTCAGGGAAGTAAGCCTCAGTAATTTAAATCTACCATCCTTAATAATTTTCATGGTGATCCCATAAAACTTGAATATCGATCATATCTTTAATAGTTTAGGATTTACTATTAAAGTGAAATTAACAAATTTTCTAACAAAAACCTGAATGCTTAAATCTGAACACTTTGGTCGATCTTAACGATCGACATTTCTTATAAAAGCGCATCATTAAAACGACAAACGTTGTAAATATCAACTCTGTAACTTTATTTGTTTAAAAGATATAGTAAATTTAAATCATCAGTATTTTAAGTTGAGCATCAGATCATCATTTTCTCTTCACAAAACACATTGAACGATGACAGAATCACACCTTATTGAATCGTTAGGTAATTGAATATCTGTTCTAAAGTTTAGTGCATAATAGTTGCTTTTGTTCTTTATTTATTTATCAGAAAGCACGTTGGTGTAATTCTACTGGCCGTGACATTCAAAGTTAAGAAGGAAATTGTATTGCTTTTATGTAAAAGAATTTAACGTTTATTATGCTGATGCTGATTTTGCATTTAACATTTGGCGATGCCACTATGGCTGCAGTACATTAAGACATTGTTTTTATAAAACAGGTATGCCTCTTCATATTTAAAGCTCAGAAAAGTATATGTATGTCAGTAGTACTTTTGATTATAGTCTATTTTATTGTTTTAGGCTGTAGACAATCTGCTAATGTATTTATGTTTTCCCATATTTTGCTGCAGATCTGAAGATGGTCATTATAGATCGAAACTGGTTATCTGTTGATGAAACGTTTGTGAACATGGGCGTGAGGTAAAGGAAATTTATTATGTAATGGATATTATTGTTACTTTATTTGGAACTGAAAGTGGACAAGCTTTGATTTTTTAAATATGTTAGAATGTAAAATAATGTAGGATAAGCAGTAGCCAGTCAGATGGACGGCTTCAGGAAAGGGAAGTGCCCTAGTCAGTTGAGCGACGAGATTCGGCGCGGGACACGCGGCCGGGAACGGGCAGAGGGAGTCCTGGAGCAAACGCGAAAGCGGACAGTTCGTCTGGAGGCACCAGAGGGTGCAGTTCGGACTGAGAGTCGATCTTTAGGCAGTTAGGAACTGAGACGACGTAGAAAATTTCGCATTGTGAGGTATCGCGGGACTTATTCCCTGAGCGGCGGGCAGCCGCGCGCCTGGTGTGAACTCTAAATTTTCGCACAGTTAACGAGGTGGAGTATCGAACTTGTAATTCGCGATGAGATTGTGAATGATCGAACTGTGTCGAATGGAGATGCGCTCGAATGTAACAGTAACTCTAAATACGACCAGTTTCACTATCAATTTGCCTTCTGAATCAACATTATTCTAACCAAATCGCAACTGTGTGGCATACATCATTTACGTATGGGTCATTAATTTAGTTCCCAATAGTTATTACTGTTATTATATATTATGTTAACTTTATATTTCGCAAAACTGCCATCAGCCAAACAATTTAACCAAAGGGTCATAAGTATATAATGTATGTGACAACTGCGGTTCAACCCGTAGACGAGTTTGAGCCAAGACGTTTCGACGAAGAAGAACCGCATGTGAGCCCGAACATCTTTGGGTTGTTAGCTGGCAGCAACTAAATTGTTTAGTTTGCTGTTTGTGCTAATGTATGTTCAATATGAAGAACTCGACTTTATACAGTGATACGTGACAGAGGAACTGTTTTACAGTGTTCAGTGCCACCGTCGGAACCTACTGCTCCTCCCGTTTCTACTTCACATTCTTTCACGAGTACGCCATCCCTGAAGCAATTTTGAGCTTTTGCTAATGGCATGCATACCACAGGCGCCGCAGTCGGACTCTTTTAGACTTGATGGTTCAGGCAACACTTGTAGATCTTCCTGTAAGTTATCCACTTCAGCACATCGTTCGTCAGGAGAGTAACGTCCGTGTGTTGCTTTAAGGAGAGAAGAGAAATGTCGAACAAGATTACTGCCTTTTCTTCAACTTAATCATTTATTACATATAAACCAAAGTGACCAGACGTTCCGTATTTGTCGGGTAAGTCTCTTTTTTTTCTGTCCCGTCATGTTTTGCATCAGTTTTAGGAAAAATTTAAAGCCACTAACAACAAACAAAACAACTGCTGCTTATATAATGGTTCTTATGGAGACTCCGCTTGGAAAAGCACAGTTGTGGGCTAAAATTGAACTGTGCCGGTCTGCGGCATCAACTAACAAATCGTAATCACTCATATTTGATATGAGTGCCGCCAACAACAACGAAAACTGTAAAAGCATATGTTTGAGTTTGAGTCACAAGAAATTCATTACATTCGTGACTTTGGCAGAAGACGCTACTGTGTTCTGCATTTGTGAACTAATAAAATAGAGTAAATTTTTGTAACTGCGATTGCTAAAATTCTTGAAATTAATAATATGCCACCGCCGAAAAGGATGTGTGTTTTCAATAGTGATCTACAAAAGGAATATACATACATGAAAAAAAACAATGCCAGACTCACGTATTCGATGCAATAAGTGTGCATGTACTTCGAGTATAAACCGTGGGGGCGATCTGATGTTACAACATACTGTTTCAACAGCGAAAAACATAAAAGAGTGAAGCATGCAAGTACTTCCTCCCACACCGTATTGACTAATTTTTTTAAAAGTGAAGGTTTTGGTGATAAAGGTATGTTTCTCTGCCCCGTGATGACTGGGTGTTGTGTGATGTCCTTACGTTAGTTAGGTTTCAGTAGTTCTAAGTTCTAGGGGACTGATGACCGTAGCTGTTAAGTCCCATAGTGCTCAGAGCCATTTGATAAAGGTATGAAATTAGCAGCTGTTGAAGGAGCGTTCACTTACCATACTGTCCACCACAAACAAACTTTCGGATCAATGGACTTTACTCGAAACTTATCCAATGTACTTTTGAACTAAAATTTACTTGTGGCCGTAGCAAACCCGAGGCAGTGATAGTGAATGTTTTAACCCCATTTGCCATTTCCCAACTATAATCTGATGTATATCAACTTAATTTTATTTAAATAATGACAGATGCAGCAAACCATAAGAAGGTAAAACTATTTCCATCGTTTTTTAGGTACTATAGTCCTACTGAGAGGATTCAACTTAAAATATTACATCTGAAATCTTTGCGAGGAGAAACTTCAGAAATTATTGCAATATTTTTTAGTGATTGTTTGAAATATAACAACTTAAAAGAAAATAAACTCGCACATTTTGCAGATAACACGAACTACAATTTTGGTGGTGAATCTAGAAAGGGCATCAACAACCTCAACACAAATCTGAAAGAAAGTTTAGCTCATAACTTACGTGGGGATTGGTGTTCTGCTCATATGATCCATAGTACTATCCATATGGCTGCTGACGTTTTTTCTGTTGATATTGAGGACATTATTTCTAAAATATATTCTTGTTTCTATGTTTACATTGTAAGGGTTGAAAATCATAGACACTTTTGTAAGTTTGAAGACCAGGATTACAAGCAAGCTTTAGGCTATAGCAAACCAATGTCGCTTGCTTTACTCCCTGAAGTCGAACGTCTTATGACTATGTTTGTTCCTCTGAAATCACATTCTGCATCTTAAGAAGTGTCCATTTCCAATCAAATCATTCTTTCAGATTCCTTTATCAGAAGCTTGGCTGCGCTTTCTTCACAACCAAGCAACAATTTTGCACACTGCAGTTAACATAGTAGAGGGTGAAATAATAACAGTTTTTGAAGTAATTTCTGTATTAAATGATTTTAAAGCTAATTTAGTTTCCATAGGTAAAATTGTTTCATAATGTTAAATGCCCGATAAATTCGTAGTAAATTGTAAAATGAGGTTTTATTATCGGAAATTGCAAAATTCCAACAGTAGGTCAACACTTTTTATCAGACTGCAGCTGAATTTTTAAATAGGTGGCTTGAACCTATTGAGAGTTTGCCGGACTGCATTTGGCTAACACTTAAGGCAGGAGTACCCTGCGGGAGTGTATCTGGCTAACACTTAAGGCAACTGCATATAAAAGAGTGATGATCACATTAGTGAAATGTAGGATGAGTGTGTGCATATTAAACAATATATAGGTTGAGGCAGGTAAGTCATAACACCCCTTGCCTTGTATCTCCGCAACCGTAATAGATACAAAGATGTCGTTTGGACAGTGAATTGCAGGGACTGGGACTACTTGAATACATCATGTTTCATGTTTGTGCTACTTTTATTGCAGAGATATGAGGCCATATTTGTTTTTTTTAAATGGAACCCTATGCTAAATTTTAGCGTAACATAATGGGCTTAGAAAGACGGTTTCAAATATGTGTATATCATAATATTTAGTCGAATAGTTCTTGAGACACAGATATGTTCTCCTATCGTGTTCGTCCTTCCAAGCGGCGTTATCCAATACGACCTTTCCTGTTGAGTATAGAGTACATGGTAAACGTCGCGAGTCCGTCCTTACACAAACGCGCCCATTTACCCGACATTAGTAATTCATACTGCGATATTTTGCGCAAAAATTAACTGATGACGTCTAGCAAATATTATTCAGTTATTTGGCAACTGTGATACCAAAATAGTAGATAACTTACTGTATTAAAATACTACAAGATGTTAATACATTTTTAGTAAAAAAAATGGTTCAAATGGCTCTGAGCACTATGGGACTTAAATCTGAGGTCATCAGCCCCCTAGAACATAGAACTACTTAAACCTAACTAACCTACGGACATCATACACATCCATGCCCAAGGCAGGATTCGAACCTGCGACAGTAGCGGTAGCGTGGTTCCAGACAGTAGCGCCTAGAACCGCTCGGCCATCGCGGCCGGCAACTAGTAAGGGTCCCAAATATAAATGAGGAGGCCCTTATTGGTCACAATTATTTCGTACGTGTTTGTTTTTTTTTTATTTGAAAATATTTACTATTCATCACAATACGAAGCAAATACACACAAAGATGCAAATTACATACTGTACATGATACAAAACTTTACTGAAGCATGTGCTCAAAATGCTTCCCCTCTGCTGGAATGCACATTTGTAGTCGCCGTTCAAATGATTTGTGAACGGCTGCGAGGGTGTCAAGTGAGATACTAGCGCACGCTTCGATGATACGTTGCTTCATATCGTCTGGCGTAGTTGGTATTTGAGCATACACTTTATATTTGATTGCTCCCCACAGAAAAAAATCAAGAGGGGTCAAATCAGGAGGCCGTTCTGGACACTTCACTTCAGCACGTCGTCGTATCCAACAATCCGGGAACTTTTCATTTAACAGCTCTGTAGCCACACGGGAAGAGTGAGCAGGACAGCCATGTTGGAACCACATGCACTGTGGTTAGTGGTACCTCTTCCAGCAAAATAGGCAGAACGTTTCGCAGGAACTGTGCATAGTTATTGCCATTTAGTATACCCGGAATGACGTACGGCCCCACAATGGCATTTCCGACGATGCCGCACCACACGTTAACACTAGACGGTTGCTGAGGCTGTATCTGTCGAAGCAAATGAGTGTTCGTTATTGACCAGTAATGCATATTATGCAAATTCACATTACCGTGGTTGGTGAAAGGCACTTTATCAGTAAAAAGCACCAGCTGAAAAAACGTTGGATCATCTTGTAGGTGCTGCAGAGCAGACCGCCAAAATTCCTGGCGCCGTTCGAAATCCACACCGGAGAGTGCTTGATGTAATGAGAGGTGAAACGGGTGAAATCTATGCCGGTGCAATCTGCGTAGAACACTTCTCTGACTTATACTACATTCCGAGGTGATACATCGCGACGAAACAGTAGGGTCGTTATGCACCAACGCTAGAACGCACTCTTCATGTACCTCGCCAGTTGCAGTATTCTGCCTAGTCCTCTGTATGGTGTTCCATGATCCCAATTCAAGTAGTCTCTTGCAAATACGAGCAAGAAGCTGGCGCGTAGGATGCTCACGATTAGGATACAGTTCTCCATATCGCTTTATTGCTCTAACAGCATTTCTTCTGCTTTCGCCACAGGCTAGAAACATATCTAACTCTTCTTCGTTGGTGTGCATTGAAACGTCCCCTTAGAAAAATTATACAAGACTGGTCTATGTGAAACGTCCTCTTTGAACAATTATACACGAATGTGCTTAAACTGACACACAATATTTTTAGCGCAACGCAATCTGACTTCCTAAAATCCCTACGAAAGAATGGCCTTGACTAACATTAACCTATACGTTACACAAATCACTTACCTCACAAAAATCTTCGTTACTCGAACTACTGCAATACAGCGAGCGCCACTACCGCCAGCTAACTAAAAGATTCAAACTACGGAAGTCACTAACTACTGAGGAACAGTTAGCAAATGAAAGACTTTAATAGAGAACAAACAATGTATTTACCTTAATAGTCATAATATATATATATATCAGTTCATGACACCAATTCTTACAAATTTCAAAACTCCGCCATCTCTCTTCCTACGTCCACCACTGCTGGCGGCTCACCTCCAACTTCGCAACTCTACACGCTGTTAGCATCCAGCTGCCGCTGCCCAACACTACAATGGCATACGACAATGCAAACCAGCCACAGACTGCACACGGCACAGCCAGTGATTTTTATACAGAGCACTACGTGGCGGCGGCGTTACCAATAAAAAAACCTAAACAACCTACTTACATAGCCCTCATGCTCCCCACAAAAAATTTACAAATTGTTTTGGGCAGTGGCCAATACAGATTGAAAATTTTTTTCATAAGTACAATGACAAAGAAATGAAATGCACACACTTATCGATAAAATGTTGGTCAAAAGCTAAAATTTTCTCACAGTCCATAAAGACAGTCCTGATCATTCATCAAAGTAAAATTGCAGTGTTTTTCTCAAAGTCTGAGTAGTAAAAGAAAATGCACATGGAAGTAGTGGATTTCCATGCAGTCTTGAAGAAGTAGTGTTGTCCTTCCAACGGAAAGACAGTGCTGACTCTTGACATGCAGACAGGTAATGGGCCACAACAGAGCAAACCCACAGCAGAGTCAGTCGAAGTTTTCAAGAATATTGGTAGGTAGGTCGTCACAGAGTAGACCCATTGTAGTCCTGGTAGAGATTACGGTATTGGTGGGCCACCAGAGGTGCAGACCCACTGCAGTCCTTGTAGAAATAATGGTATCGGTGGGTCGTCAAAGGTGTAGACCCACTGTAGTCCTTGTAGAGATGGCCAGCAGCCATCTGTTTGACTGTGCAGGTGCACAATCACCATTGAAGAGTCTTGCGGATAATATAGCAAGTCCATAACCACCACTTGTGCACTCACAAAAATTGTTTTTGAAATGTCCTTACAACCAGCAATGCTGTTATCCAGTCCCTCACTGAATTATTAACACACGTGCAAACACTATCAGTCCCTACTTCTCACATATTGTTCATATACTATGACCAACAGAAACGTGTGCAGTGAAATGTAATTTACAATTTACTTAATTTGATGAACTGGTGTCAATTACAATTTTATAACATAAGAATACAATAACAAAGGTACAAAATACATCATTGAAGAACATAACAATACAGATAACATTAGCAGTAGTACAGGCTTTACAAAAGAATCGAAATAGCAAATACATCAGTGTTACAAAATTACTACATAAGTACATACATAAAAGATCAGAATAACTTTTGAAATATCAACTTCACACATGAGCATTAAAACAGAACAGAATAAATAATTTCTAAACATATTTACAAAGAAAACGACATATTATTAATGCAAATTATATTTGAGGATAACAGTATTCCTCATCATAGTGAATGTAGCTGAATATTAGAAAATTCTACAACATAAGTCTTATCAGATGAACATATAAAGACAGGAAGAACATAAATACACAAGGGTACACAAACACATAGTGGGATAACACAAGGAAAGGGCAGGGTTTGTTTTACTGCAGTATTTTGCAAACAAAACTTTCTTTACTTCTCTGAGATCTCCCTTCGTTCTTCATTATTTCCAAAATGTCCTATCTATACCTGCTTTCTGTACATTTCTCATATAACCTCTCAGTGCATTTCTTCAAATCCATCGCAAATCATTCTCTTATATAGGCTACCCTCTCTTAAGCTAACTTAAATCTACTGAGCTCAGATGCTTAACTAAGGGACGAGGTAATGCAGCAGCACAAAACAATTTACACAAAAAGCAATGATAAAAAAATGGAAATTGGCAAAAAAAGGCAGCAATATTACAACTAATATACGGCAATTCGCAGCAAACAAGAAAAATAAATCAGTAATAAAATTGGCTTAACCCAGTAATACAAAGTGACATTCAGGAGCACTATGAATGGCAAACAGCCGCAGCAAATGCTATAACTTATACCTAAACATGACAAAGCACAAGCAGAAAAAATGTTACACTAAAGACAAGAATGCAGATAAGGACAATGTCTATTCACATCTTAATGTCTATGCAATTAAAGTGGTGCACCACAAAAACTAATGCCACAACAAATTACCAAGTACTTGAAAAGAAAATTATATATACAGTTACTGTTATTAGTCGCTTCTTATTGCTCTTTCCATTCCAAGAGCTCCTTTTTCGAAGAATGTGGATCATAAAATAATTATTTAATAGATCTGTCGACAGAAAGTGTTCACATTAGCAAATGCATTTAATTTTATAAAAACAATGCTGCAACACAGCTGGAAAACAGATATCAAGTGAAATAAGCAACTATGGACAAAGCATAAAAATATCATTCAATAGTCATGTGACATTTCATAAGTTAGTAGAATTCACTCAACTCTCGTAGAAAGACGTTTGTTATAATCAGGTGTCAGATGTAAGTATCTTTTTCAGTAATGAGCGTGTCGTATTTGCGGTGCTTTCTACAAAGGAATGTCAATAGCGAGGATAATGGCCTCCCTTTTTTTTTTCTTGTGCCTCTGAAAGGCACACACTAATGGCTTGTTTCCTGGTGGCTGTCGCCCAGCTGGGCGCCCACGACGCATTACGTGCAGGTGGTCACTTAACTTTCTTACCGAAATATTTACGACACCACTTTCCGCTACAGTGGCAGTCTCATATAAAAAAAATTCACAGGTCAAGAATTTGCGTTACAAATCTGTAGAAATAAAATCATTTAAAAATAATAGTGTTCAAAAATTTTCGACAGCATAGTGATACATTCACGCATGTACACACATTTTATAACTCTTAAAGTACGATTCTCGGTTTCCAACATCCTTTTTCACAAACCAGAGTCCCTAACCACTACTCATTATTCCTTACCTTATTACACATATGTAAATTCGTCGACACTTCTTCAATATGTCATCATAACAGATATGTAGCATAACCAAATAACTCATATAGCATCAGCTTAAACATATCTCAGCAGCATAATTCACATCGTCGTCGTAATAATATCATAACACCTCAGTCAAATCTCAAAAATGTCATAGCTTTCTGCAATAATTTCAAAGCCTAAAAAAATTCTCTGCTCATGTCAAAAGTGTCATCTACCTCAAACCTACTTTAAAAATCATGATCCCATACCAAATACATCATTCAAAACTGTCACGGTATCACAATGGTTCCGAAAAAATATGAACATTTCACAAAGTACAGACAAAATAGAATTTCATAAGTGTGAAATTATCCAACTGTGTAATTGCGTAAACATGTGTCACTGACGTAATAAAAAAATGTTTGTCTCTCATTTAAATGATCAGATAGCTGTGTAATTTATGTGTTAGAGAAACATGGTACCGATGTGTAAATACCATATTAGCTAGGGCTCCTTGTGCTTGCCAAACACATGGTACACAAAGTAAGCGTGTACCCCGCTGAGGATTAATGTAATTATATCCTCAGATGTTACAGATTACAGCAATGGGATGAAATGTATCACGGGAAACCTTTCTATCATTGTATTTCAAATATCTTTAAAAATAAATGTTTTAAGTACAAAATTAGTCACTGAAATACGCGTACTGTAGCGCTAAACTGTGCATCGTGTTGTAAGATAATCTCTGTGGAAGTGTCGTAGTTATCGTCCTCCGAAAGCTAAGTTGTGCAGGAGTCAATGTACTTACCTCATGATAAACAAAAGTGAAATGCTTTGCGTATAGATATCGTAGTTACTACGCTTATTGCCGTGATGAAGTAAATACTGTACTGTAACGTATTGTTATGCTACAGAAAAGGCTGTCTCATTGTAGCTATACCACAAAGTTACTACTAAAACGTGTTTTACTTTCCAGAATAATACAGAAAAACTGTGCAGATATAAAACAGATACAGTGCAAAAGCAACATTGTAAATTGTCATCTTTTAGTAGCGTCGTGATAAAATCGTGTAGCTGTCACAAAAACCAAATGCTAAGTCATCTTTAATCTCACAGAATGTACTTCAAATAAAGAATGTCTTTTCAACTGAACCAAAATGTTGCATTAAAACCTCATTAACAGTATATGTTCTAAGTATGTAAGCCTTATAGTCGTTACGTAATCGTGCAACTAACAAGCAAGAATGTACAAATAACAACACTGTGTCGTCTGTTCACTATAACAATGCATTCGTAATTTCTGTTTAAAAATGTTCCCTAGGTTCTAGACTGTATAGTTAACTTCAAAACATTGTTGCATGTTAACAGTTTCTCAGTGTGACAAAGCATACTAGAAATGTTAAGTGAAATGTTTTATGGCAAAGACAAAGTTAAAAAGCTCATTATATTTCAATAAACGGTTTTACATGTGAAATGTGGTGTAAACCTTTACTCTTCCTAGTACACAGACTGTCAACTGAAAAGCAATTATGATGTGATTACGTCGGTAAGGAACACTGGAATTTTGCTCAAGGTTAGTTTTTGTTATTTTTCTCTGAGCCAGCCGGCGCACGCGGCTGCCTGCGGTGCGAGTCATTGTCTGTTTCTTTGTTGGCGCGCGTCGTTATTGGGATTAGGAGACCTAACTTCTACAAATTCACCTTGCCGAGAGGGCCCAGCTCTGTTTGAAGCTCGCCAGTTCTGATGCAATTCAGGTCTGTCGTTACGATCATATCGTCTGTCGTCATGTCGGTAATTTCTGTAATTAATTTCTTGTCGGTCACGTGGTGGAGAATTTCTCCCTGAATCGTAACTGCGCGCTGGACCGTTGCGTCTTAAGTTGATAATAATTACTTTGGTTTCCATATTGTCTGTTTCTCTGATTGTCCCTGTGATAGTCATTACTACGGAAATGCGATCTTTCTCTGTAACTATTATTACTCCGCCAGTGGTTGTAATATGGGTGGTATCTGTTTTGGTCACGATTTGCGTTGTAAGAATAGACTTGTCGTGTCCAGTTATTGTTTCTGTAGTCACGGAATTGTGACGGATGTGAACTGTAGTGATTGTTTTCCTGTTTTCGCATTCCGCGACTGTCTGTGTCAATTTATAATTCTTGTAAGAGTCCCTGAAAAGCTTCAATGTCGTCTTTGCAACGCCCTGCCAAAATAATATTCCTTACATGTTCAGGAAATTTCATTATGCAAATGCGGATGAGTTCTGAAGGGTTCTAGGCGCTTCAGTCTGGAACCGCGTGACCGCTTCCGTCGCAGGTTCGAATCCTGCCTCGGGCATGGACGTGTGTGATGTCCTTAGGTTAGTTAGGTTTAATTAGTTCTAAGTTATAGGCGACTGATGACCTCAGTAGTTAAGTCGCATAGTGCTCAGAGCCATTTGACCCTTTTTTTAATAAAAAAACTGGTTAATAAAAAACAAAGATGGCCTCATGTATCTGTAAAAAAGAAAAGCACGAATATGAAATGTGATTATTCAAGTAGCCCCTGTCCCAACAATTCCCTGTCCAAACGGCATCTTTGTATCTATTACGGTTGGGGAGCTGCCTCACCCTGTATATTAACGAAAATTTTAGAAAAACGAAAAAAACACCACTTAGAGACAGTTGTGCAGATTTTTTTTTCGTTTTATAATATGAACAATGTGCCTTACACCAATTTTCTTAGCCGCGCGGGATTAGCCGAGCGGTCTTGGGCGCTGCAATCATGGACTTTACGGCTGGTCCCGGCGGAGGTTCGAGTACTCCCTCGGGCATGGGTGTGCGTGTTTGTCCTTAGGATAATTTAGGTTAAGTAGTGTGTAAGCTTAGCGACTGATGACCTTAGCAGTTAACTCCCATAAGGTTTCACAAACATTTTTTGAACACCAATTTTCTTAAAAGATCAGAATTTCTCTTTTGCTTGCCTGGAACTAGTGACTCACTGAACGGCTGTTTTCTGATATGAATGGTTTGAGGACAAATGACAAGAACACTCCTTCAGTACAGACGCTGAAAGAGCTGTTGATTGGTCAGGTAAACTTTAATCACACTTGTGTAAATTTTTACAAAATGTTGTGTGGTGAAGTGGTCTTACTGAAGAAGATCAATTCACCGGCAAAATATAAATGAGGAATAACTCCTGCACTAATAATTCTACAGGGTTGTGTTACTGGAGTGAATCTAGAGCTACTGTATATGTAAGATGCTCATTATTTATTTATTTATTTATCGTTAGTTTTGAAACAACTTTACGCATTGTCTTTTGTCCCTTTCTTCATTGACAAACATTCAAATTGTCCGCTTTTCTTGCTTCAAAAATATGATCACCTTATATTAAATACTGGGGTACTTCATTGAATTGTATACAAAGAAGTACTATATCTCCCACTCCACTTTCATCTACATCTAGATGGATACTCTGCAAATCACATTTAAGTGCCTTTCAGAGGGTTCACCAAACCACGTACTCAATTCTCTATTATTCCAATCCTGTATAGCGCTCGGAAAAGACGAACACCTGTATCTTTGCGTGCGATCTTTGATTTCCCTTATTTTATTATGGTGACCGTTTCCCCCTATGTAGGTCAATAAAATATTTTCGGATTTGGAGGAGAAAGCTAGTGATTGAAATTTCGTGAGAAGATCCCACCACAACGAAAAAGCCACTGTTTTAATTATGTCCACTCCAAATCTCCCCTATTTCGCGATAATACAAAACGTGCTGCCCTCTCCGTCAATCTTATTTATATATTTATTTATTTATTTATTTACACGTCAAGTTTCGTACGACTAGACTGAGGAGCAAATCTCCGAGGTCATGGAACGTGTCAGTACATGAAATTGCAACATAAAAGTGATGATGATGAAGTCCCATACTCCTTGACAGAGCGTAGAGGACGGTGCGGGAGACCTGCACAGCTGTACTAGGCAAGGTGGTCTGCCACTGCCTTCCTCCGACCGTAATGGGGACGAATGATGATGACACAACAACACCCAGTCATCTCGAGGCAAGTGAAAGTCCCTGAACCCACCGGGAATCGAACCCGGGACCCCGTGCTCGGAAAGCGAGAACGCTACCGCAAGACCACGAGCTGCGGACATAAAAGCAATAACAGATAAAAATAAAATGTTTATGAACCCGAAACAAGTCTGTCCATAAGTTTAAGGAAACGCAATCAACAATAAAACAAGAATAACCTTACTTTTTCAAGAAACTCCTCGACTGAATAGAAGGAGTGACCCATTAAGAAATTCTTCAGTTTCGATTTGAAGGTGCGTGGATTACTGCTAAGATTTTTGAATTCGAATGGTAGCTTATTGAAAATGGATGCAGCAGTATCCTGCACACCTTTCTGCACAAGAGTTAAGAAATTCAGATACAAATGCAGGTTTGAATTCCGCCGAGTATTAACTGAGTGAAAGTTGCTTATTCTTGGGAACAAGATAATATTGTTAACAAGAAATGACAGTGAGGAATATATATATAGAGAGAGAGGCCAATGTCAAAATACCGAGACTCGTAAACAGGAGTCGACAAGAGGTTCGTGGACTTACACCACTTATTGCGCGAACCTCCCGTTTCTGAGCTAAAAATATCCTTTTAGAATAGGAAGAGTTACCCCAGAATATAATACCATACGACATAAGCGAATGAAAATAAGCAAAGTAGACTAATTTTCGTGTCGAGCGATCAATTATTTGAGATACCGTTCACCGAGTAGGTCTTGGACTACACTTGGTTCCCTCTTGGAATTAGCACTCCGCCTGATCATAAAGAAAACACCACAAAACAAAGTTAAGGCTGCGATGACACTTGGCACAGAGGTGCTCAAAATGATCGTTATTTGCCGTTGCCTTTCCTCATACTCAGCGACATGTTGCACAAGCTGTTCGGCTGATATACGCCCCTCTTTCTCTAAAATGAACTGGTTTTCGTATCTCAACAGACCTGGCTGCAGAGTTTGATTTAACAAGATGAGACTCTGTCTAGGCAAGAACTCTAAAGCGACTTCTGGCCAGTACAGCTGTGGCTGCGTAACATTCAGTTATGTGACTCCTGAGATAGATGCTGGCAGGTGGAAGGTTGGTCCTATTAAGTTAAACTTAGTTCCATTGATTACAATTCCGCTCTATACGTTTCGCTTCTGCAAATACTCCCCGCTCAAAACAACTTGCTACTACTACCAAATTCTCGTAGGTGGAGAAGATCCAATGGATCCCGGCCCGTTTCAAGCTCAATTTCGGCTCGAAGATGTCGCTTGGACAGTTTATTCCTTTCCTCCTGGCTACAAATAGCTGCACCGTGCATGTATCCGGATTGATACTTACCACTGTGGATGGACATACCGTTACCTTCCGTCCATGGCAGCTTCGTAATTCCTCCCTTGCCATCTCGGCGTACCGGTTTCTAGTTACCGAGATCAGCAATACCTCTTTAGTTTTCACTTCCACAAACTTGCTGAATGCTCCCGACGTCACTGGATGTGGGTGGACCGTGTAACACTGAAACCTCGCGTTCTTCCCCATAACCGGGAATTGGACCAAAATATACACTCGTGCGCAATCGGTTGTTACCCCTACCGTTGCAAAATGGTAGAAAAACGGCAAATTTCGCTCGCTGGGCTCCATTATTAAATATAATCCTGACGGTAGTTCCTTTTGCGCCTTGCACAACCTGCGTAAATATTGGTCCGGCGGTAACAAATCGGTACTTATCTGGCCTTGCAATGTGTGATGCAGCGCTTCTTGCAGATTCGTTATTACTCCCTGTACATCCCACACACAGTCAGCTATTCCTTGCAAAAGTCTGGTTAACACCACCCTGCTATCTAGTACTTCTAGATACCCCTGTCGGGTTGGCAGTTTACGATTTATTACGTCTTCCGACGCCTTAGCATTTTCCCACTACCTGCCCTGCTCATGCGTGGAGCAACTGTGTGTTGCTCAGGACTTGCCCTTCCTGTGTCCCTATCTGAGTTGCATGCCAAGCTTCCGTGGCTCTCCTCTCCTCTGCGAGTTGCCTCACCGCTTCCGCCGTGTCGTTCACTTCTTTTATATCGCTTTCGTGTGTGGTTCCAAAAATTGTCTTCAAAATTTTTTCCCCCTGCGTTCAGCCATCCTCGCTTCCGTCTTACACGTGGCACCGCTTCCTCCATCCGTCTTGCCTGCTTTCGTAGCGTCTTATAAGCCTCATGCAATTTCTTATACTGCCCTGCAACTTCCTTCAGCATTCCCTTGCCCTCTGCACATTGCCTAAGCTCTTCGAACACTTCCTCAAGCCTCTTTACTTCATTCCGCATTTGCCATACACTCCATACCAACCTTAATGCCCACTGGTGACTCGACAACACCACATCTCCCTGCTCTGAGTACAGCACGCCCCCATCCAGATGCTGTACCTGTAAGGTGTCACCTCGATGATGAAGAGATGAATCACCGCCAACGCTTCCCCTTTCAATGACCTGAGGACAGGGATCACCATCACCCTTCCTCCTTCCTCAAAAGGACTGCTGTCCGCAGCAGGCTATTCGAAAATACATACAACCTATGAAAATACAATGCCTAATTACTCTACACAAACCCGATGATACATGACACAAAAAAACTACAAATACTCTGTTACTTTCTGGGCAGCAAATCATATGGTATTTCATGCTGTACGCTAGCTTCCTGGTTTTCTCTGTGCTTAGCACCTCTCTTCACTCTCTCTTTCTACCTCTTTCCTTCCTGTGACACGGCTGGAATCACGTCCAGTCAACCCTTAAATGGCCGTAACCGCCCAATGTGTACTATCGTTGTTCTAGTAGGCAGCTGAAGCTTAACATTAACGTGGGATGTGGTTTCATCAACTTGGTATGGCCCTTGATACCTCGTGAGAAACGTCTTCGTTTTCCCTTTTTGCCTATAGGGGCTGGACAACATTACCCATTGCCCCACTGTATGCTGTAGTAAATTTCCTTTCCGCTTTACTTAGTCTTCCTGCCTTTCCAAAGCCTCTGTATTCGCCTTTTATACCCGTTTCCTAACATCCCAAATTGTCCTTGCGAATTGACGTATAGATTCACTGGTCCTTCCTTACTGTAGCCTCACCAAATCAAACAGTGACGACATTTTTCGCCCGTACACTACCTCACATGGAGACAAACCGATATTTGTATGGACTTTTGTCTTGTACGCGCATACAATATGCTTCAGATACTCGTCCCACTGACGGTGATGAGAATCCACATAAAAACTCAACATCTTCCCAATTTTTCTGTGTACCCATTTTGTCCTTCCGTTGGCCTGTGGATGCAACGCGCTCGTCCTCAACTTCTTTACGTTCAATAATTTACACAGTTCCTTCATTAAATCCGACATGGAGTTCGTCCCTTGGTCAGTAATTATTGTCTCCGGTACACCAAACTTCAAAATTTAGTTCTACATCTACATATACATTTATACTCCGCAAGCCACCCAACGGTGTGTGGTGGAGGGCACTTTACGTGCCACTGTCATTACCTCCTTACCTCCCTTTTCTGTTCCAGTCACGTATGGTTCGCGGGAAGACTCCGTGTGCGCTCTAATCTCTCTAATTTTACATTCGTGATCTCCTCGGGAGGTATAAGTAGGGGGAAGCAATATATTCGATACCTCACCCAGAAACGCGCCCTCTCGAAACCTGGCGAGCAAGCTACACCGCGATGCAGAGCGCCTCTCTTGTAGAGTCTGCCACTTGAGTTTGCTAAACATCTCCGTAACGCTATCACGGTTACCAAATAACCCTGTGACGAAACGCGCCGCTCTTCTTTGGATCTTCTCTATCTCTTCCGTCAATCCGATCTGGTACGGATCCCACACTGATGAGCAATACTCAAGTATAGGTCGAACGAGTGTTTTGCAAGCCACCTCCTTTGCTGATGGACTACATTTTCTAAGGACTCTCTCAATGAATCTCGACCTGGTACCCGCCATACCAACAATTAATTTTATACGATCATTCCATTTCAAATCGTTCCGCACGCATACTCCCAGATATTTTACAGAAGTAACTGCTACCAGTGTTTGTTCCGCTATCATGTAATCATAGAATAAAGGATCCTTGTTTCTATGTATTCGCAATACATTACATTTGTCTATGTTAAGGGTCAGTTGCCACTCCCTGCACCTGCATAGAGAATGGACATTTCGCAACCGGTAATCGTTGTACCTGTAATTGTTTCCGGCTCAAATTTGCTATCTCCGCTCATGGTATACAATTTTTGACATACTGATCCACATCTACTTTCCTGCCTCTCCAAACACATGATTATGGCATTTCTTTAAAACCGCATCCCTCAACTTCGTTGGTACTACTACCCTTGGTCCTAACTTCGTTTTCCTGCACAGAAGACCGTCGCACATATTAAATTGTGGCTGTGTCCGGTACAATTTACAATCGTTGTCCGCGTCCTGTAGTTCTTGCCATACTGCTAGGGCATAACCTATGAGTTCTATTTTAGTCACCATCATACTTAGTGCATCCGTATTACCGTGCCTCTTCCCAGGCCTGTGCACCACCTCGTAGTCGAATTCACTAAGCCTCACAGTCCATCTAGCGAGTCTAGTGGACGGATTCTTCAACCCCAACAACCACCTCAATGCAGCATGCTCTGTCACTACCCGAAGTCTTCTTCCATATAAATAACATTTAAAATATGTGATTCCATAGATTACGCTAAGCATCTCCCTCTCTGTTGTTGAGTAATTCCTCTCTGCTGCATTCAACTGCCTAGATGCATAGGCTACAGGATGTTCTTTCCCATCAATTTCCTCACTAAGAACACACCCCAATGGTTGATTCGATGCATCGCGTGCTAGTATGAACTCCTTTTCAAAATCTGGAAACACAAGAATCGGACTTGATGTTAACACTTCTTTCAGTTTGTCAAACATTTCTGACACTCTTCTGTTCACTCAAATTTCACACCCTTCCGTAAAAATTGCGTCAACGGCTGTGCTATATCTGCAAAACCCTTCACGAACTTTCGATAGAAATTGCAAATTCAGATGAATGAATGCACTTCCTTAACTGTTCTCGGATCTCAAAAATCCGTTACAGCCTGTACGAACCTCGGAGCTGTTCGCACTCCATTCTTACTAATAATATGACCCAAATATTTTACTTCTTCTAATGAAAAATGACGCTTTTCGAGGCTCAACGTCAAATGAGCTGCTCTTAACCTCATAGAGACTTCCCTTAACCGCTGTCTATGTTGCTCCATGTTACTTGAAAACACTATAATGTCATCCAAATAGACAGGACACAACCTTGGTTTCAAGCCCATCAAGACACTGTCCAGCAACCTCTGAAACGTTGCCGGAGCGTTTTACAAACCGAATGGCATTCTAATGTACTGGTAATGGCCTCCAGAAGCAGAGTAAGCAGTTTTTGGACGATCCTCTGGAGCCACCCCTAACTGATGATAACCACCTGTCAAATCCATCGAAGAAAAGTACTGGCACTGTCCTAAGTGATCCAAAGTCTCCAATATGTGTGGAATGGGATATGCGTCCATTACTCTCTTATTATTGAGGTATCGGTAGTCACAACAGAATCTGTATTTCTTAGTTCCATCCGCAGATTTTTTAAGCACAACAACAATGCCTGCTCCCCAGCAACTATTACTATGCTCTATAACATCTACATGACTACTCTGCAATTCACATTTAAGTGCTTGGCAAAGGGTTCATCGAACCACAATCATACTATCTCTCTACTATTCCACTCGCGAACAGCGCGCGGGAAAAACGAACACTTAAACCTTTCTGTTCGAGCTCTGATTTCTCTTATTTTATTTTGATGATCATTCCTACCTATGTAGGTTGGGCTCAACAAAATATTTTCGCATTCGGAAGAGAAAGTTGGTGACTGAAATTTCGTAAAAAGGTCTCGCCGCGACGAAAAACGTCTTTGCTGTAATGACTTCCATCCCAACTCGCGTATCATATCTGCCACACTCTCTCCCCTATTGTGTGATAATACAAAACGAGCTGCCCTTTTTTGCACCCTTTCGATGTCCTCCGTCAATCCCACCTGGTAAGGATCCCACACCGCGCAGCAATATTCTAACAGAGGACGAACGAGTGTAGTGTAAGATGTCTCTTTAGTGGACTTGTTGCATCTTCTAAGTGTCCTGCCAATGAAACGCAACCTTTGGCTCGCCTTCCCGACAATATTATCTATGTGGTCCTTCCAACTGAAGTTGTTCGTAATTTTAACACCCAGGTACTTAGTTGAATTGACAGCCTTGAGAATTGTACTATTTATCGAGTAATCGAATTCCAACGGATTTCTTTTGGAACTCATGTGGATCATCTCACACTTTTCGTTATTTAGCGTCAACTGCCACCTGCCACACCATACAGCAATCTTTTCTAAATCGCTTTGCAACTGATAATGGTCTTCGGATGACCTTACTAGTCCGTCCGTCCGCAAGCTGCTGAACAATGAAATTCTCCACAATCGTCTGCAAATACCTCGGTATTCTGTTTGGTTTACAGTAAACAGGTCCTTTATTCCCTGTTGGTATCCTATGTTGAACTAATGGAGTTGCTGGTAACGGCCCTTGTGTAAAAAACAAATTCTTAAATTCCCACAATAATTCTTCCATATGCTCTCTTTCTCCTCCTTTCAAATGCTTAATTTTGTCATGCAATGCATTTCTATCGGCAGTTGGGGGTTGATCGCTTCGCCTACCTCTCGATCACCAGTCTTCATCATCTGGCACATCCAAGTTTGCTACTAAAACTCCTTTCCTCAAATACGCGTCTACAGTGCTAAAATTATCCACGTTCACAGGAACTACTCACCCATTGTTCCCCTCCTGTACGCGTACAACACTACCTTTCACAAAACAACCTAGAAAACCCAAAACTTCATTATCTTCCAATGGTTCAATAACACATACTGGACCCACAGGTAGATCTGACTCCACACTTACGCAAAGAGACTTCCCAGTGCTACTAGACACACACTTATGCGAATTAAGCCTTAATGCTAATGTACACGGTTCAGTTGATTTGTCATTACGTTAAACGTTCCTCTCGACAGGTCTGCATTGACTCTCGCTACAGCTCGGCACTGACGACTGTTTCCCCTAGCGGCAATAACATTCCACCAAGTTCCACAGTTCGTTGTCCAAGGTCAATTTTGGCATGATGTTGATGCAAGAAATCTACTCCTAGGATCATGTCATAGCCCTCGTTTATCCATGGTACTACCTCCGTGCATGCATTAATTCGGACTTTCTCTATTCGAAAGTCATCTGCCACCGATCCCAAAGGCGTGACCTCCTTATCCCCAACTCCATGCAACCTATAACGTGGTGGGCCTAGATTCCTTCGTCCCATTACATTCCTAGTAGCCACTGAACATTCCACCTCTGTATAGCATTTGTAGCATTGAAATTAAACGGGAGCTCCGTTAGGTGGGTCTTGAGCCCCCTCTGCCGTTTAACGCTTGTTCACCTCTTCTTTTATTCCTTGGTGACTGGGTACATTACCTCTGCACATGTCCCGTATGACCATATTTAAAACATTTCACACCTGCTGTAAACACTGTTTGCCTCTCGCATATCCCTGTTGCCACGTCTATTTCCTCAGATTGAATTGCCAGCTGAATGGCCAAATACAAATCTTTCGGGGTCCCTTCAAGCACTTTCCGCGACATATGCACCGGTAACCCTCTCAAAAATATATCAAGTGCCCTTTTGTTTTGCCTCCTGCAACAGATCACAATTCGCTTTATTGCTCCGACCCAACTCGTAAGAAAACTTATTAATTTCCCTTATCCTGTCCGCAAATTTCTCCATCGTCTAACCCCTGTCTCTTTGACATTGTACCTAACTTTGCTCTAAAGTACCGAACGCTATTCTACTTTTTGTACCTTTGTAAAAGCCCTTCCTTTAACTGCTTAAACAGTCCTGCCTTCGCCGGCCGGAATGGCCGAGCGGTTATAGGCGCTAAAGTCTGGAACCGCGCGAGCACTTCGGTCGCAGGTTCGAATCTTGCCTCGGGCATGATGTGTGTGATCTTCTTCGGTTAGTTAAGTTTAAGTAGTTCTAAGTTCTAGGGGACTGATGACCTCAGAAGTGAAGTCCCACAGTGCTCAGAGCCATTTGAACCATTTTTGTCCTTCCTTCCTTAAGCCCTCAGAACATCTTATACATGTTTTCGCATCCCCCGTTAATCTAATCTTGGGTATATGTAACAACTGCTCATGAGACCAACCATGCATCACCGCTGAAGTCTCCTAGTCCTCCACTAACGAACGCACATCCTCAGATGCCTTGCCAGAAAACGAAGTAATCAAACTCTTGGCAGTTGGATCAATCTCTTGCACCCTAGGCAACAGCGACTGATCGGATGCGGTTTCCCGCTCACTTCTAGATGTTAATTCATTTCTCAATGGCGTATTGTCTGCTGTCAATTGGGTTACTTTTTCCAACAAAATCCGTACCACTTCTGGTTTCGACACACCTTGCGTCCCTGACTCTGCCATTGTGTTGCTTTCGTTCCCAGTTAGTCCCCAAACAAATCATTTAAGTCCAAGAATAACCTGACTTCCTACAGCTCCGTATCATTATACTCAAACCAATAAAAAAGTTCTTAAATGCCACAGTAAAAAATAATAAATCTTACTGCCCCAAATACACTGTCACTTATTGTGGCAAAAAAATATGCCTACACAAAACATCTAAAATGGCCTGCCACGAGTCATACTCAAAAACACAAAAAGGCAAGGAAACGCCCAATACTCAAAATAAAACATGTCAAAACTCACCACATCTCGTGAATGTAACGCGTACTGGACAGAGGATGTCCGCTATTCTGACACCAAATGTAGTGGCATCTTCTGCCACCGAATGTAACAGCAACACCAAATGTAGCGGTAAGAGGTATAAGACGCCATATTAAGACTCGTGTGAGCTTTCCAAGTGATTTATTGTTTCCAGCTACAGTGCCCCGTTCTTATCGATCTGCGTCACTGGGTCCCGCAATGCCGAAGATACCACTTGGCTGTCTGTGAAACGGCTTGGCGTGGAATGGCTGCCCCAGTGACCTGTGCACGCACTGCTGTGAGTCGGCCTCGTATGGCAGAGGAGTTGCGGTGTCGTCAGGCTGCCGGCAGTCGACTCAGCGGTCTGCGTCCCTGCTGACTCAGCACCGCTCGGTGTGAGCCGCAGGCGGCCAGCTGCGTGCTTCTTGCCGGCGTGGCTAAGATCCGGAGTCCGAATCTGTGGCCCTTGCCTCGGGATGCCTCTGGCGTGTGTCGGAAGCCAGGACGACTGCCCGCGGTAGCGAGTGGAGTGGCCCGTCGCTGGCTGGCTATGGACCCCACATTGGCCTCAGAGGCTCGAACCACCAACCTGCCGTGGACTGGAACACTGGCATCCCGTCTGCTGTTGCGTGTAGCTGGTAGTGTGACACGCCCCGCCATCCAGGAGAGGTGCCACACTTGAATGAATCTCGTTAGAAACCCTCATCTATTTATACGCGGCTGTGCTCCTCTGTTTTGCCATACGCACCACTTCACGTCACATACTCGTAACACGCTAGGTTGGCCAGTGGACCCTTTCTGCCTGCGATTTGCGACATGCAAAACCCCTACGTGCACTCTTTCAGCAATTTGATGGCCCTGTGGCCTCTATTCGACTTTGCAACTGTTGGTATGTGTAACTCACTGCAATCTGCACTGCACCTGGCTGTAACTTTTGCTCAGAATATTGCACAAAATTAACTTTCCCTATCCTAAACGGTGGTGCTGCTACATAATGATGACCTCCTCAGAGTACCATAGGTTGCCAAATGGTCCTTCCGTAGACTATTCCATTACTGTGCGAACAACTTAAATAAACTAAAGACCACCGCGGAAACCTTTCACAGTGTACCTTCAAAATGACTCTTTACAGACGTGGGTGAGGGTTTGCTTGAGTGGTGTGGCATTGCAAGAAATTTTTGTTGGTGACATCCCTGAAATGGTGTGAAAATAGGTAGAAAGAGTTCAGTTTTGGGTGTTCTTTTCAATGGTACTAATTGTTTTCCCGTCTTCCTACTTGAAATTATGAAGATGAGTTTGTTTCCTGCAGCATCCAGACAATGTAAGGTTCAATACTTTATTCTTTCTCGTCGGTTTGCCTAAAACGCATTTTACCCGATGAAGGTGGGGCACATCGTGTCTGTACAATAGGTTTTCTACTATCTGTATAAGCGCAGCATGGCCTCTCCATCACTATGTTCTTAGTGCTGCACGTTTAGTGTGACTTATTCTTGTTCGCTATATTCTTGTTCATAGTTTACTTAAGATTACAAGGAACTTTCCTTTTCCTTTTAGATTTGAAGATCGTGAACCAAACAACTGAAACAAGCCATTGTATATAACAAACTTTTGGTTAATGTCGCTTATTAAACAATTAAAGGAGACCTATAGGTTCGTTGCTTAAGATTCATTTAGGAATAGCTCTTTAGACATTTCGTTCCTGAGCTTTCGCACCTCATTCCTCCGCTGTGATTGATCGTACATATCAACCAAAACTCTATCTCTTATCACAAGATTGCATATATTAGGAGTGAACTAGAGGCTATCAGTTTTTGCTGAATCACGTTGATTCGTTACAAGATCCCAATGGCTTCGTGAAATTAACGTGTTAATGTTCACGGTGTATGTGTGTGTGTGAGGGGGGGGGGGAGGGGGTGCGATAGGAGATCATCTAACAGAACAGCACAAAGTAGTTGCAGTTTGTAAAACCGTGAACGCAAGCTTTCGTGTACATCCTCCTAGACATCTTGCATGACTAATATGAAAGTCTGAAAATGATGCTACGGGGAGGATATATAATCTGTGAAAGTAAAGAAGTGTGTGTATGCACGTGTGTGTGTGTGTGTGTGTGTGTGTGTGTGTGTGTGTGTGTGTGTGTGTGTGTGTGTAATGAACAACGAGCAACAAATGTAGATTATATTGTAATTGCGTTGTCAGGCATTGGCTGCAGTAGAATGATAGGACACTCTTTCCAGCGAGAACATTTTCCGTTGCCTTGCATGTCTCTGCAAGACAATTTCGGTTAACTCTTCGCCATCCGTTTGTGTTTACTTTCAGAGCGGACTGTTTGCCTACAGATCGCGACGAGATAGGGCACGTAATACTGTTGGATAGCATACAGAGCCAGCCACAGAAAAAATGCTGGTGCCACATGAATGTTATTGAATTTCTTGTGGAAAAAAGTCTTGCATCCTAGAATACGTATATATCTACATCTGCATGGATACTCTACAAATCATACTTAAGTGTCTGACGGAGGTTCCATCGAACCACCTTCACAATAATTCTGTATTCGTGTGAGTGAAGAGATAGTTGTGTTTCACAAGAACGATGTTTTCTAAATCCATGCTGAGTTTGTGTCAATAGAGCGTTCTGTTAGAGCAAATTCATAATGTTCGAACACATATCTTCCAAAATCGTGCTGCATATCGACGTTAATGATACGGGTCTGTAGTATAGTGGATTACTCCTATTGTCTTCCTTGAATATTGGTGTGACCTGTGCTACTTTCCAGTCTTTGGGTACGGATCTTTCATCGAGCGAGGTGTTGTATATGATTGTTAAGTATTGAGCTATTTCATCAGCATGCCCTGAAAGGAACGTAATTGGTATGCAATCTGGACCGGAAGACTTGCTTTTATTAAGTGCTTTAAGTTGCTTCACTACTCGGAGGATATCTACTTCTAATTAACTCATGTTGCCAGCCCTTCTTGATTCGAATTTTGGAATGTTTACTTCCGCCTCTTTGATTAAGGAATTTCTGAAGGCTGTGGTTAGTAATTCTGTTTACCAGCACTGTCATTGATAGTATTTTCATTCCCATTGCGCAGAGAAGACATTGACTTTGTTATGGCGCTAGCATACTTTACATACGACCAGAATCTCTTTGGATTTTTTTGCGAGGTTTCGAGACACAGTTTCGTTATGGAAACTATTATAAGCATCTCGCATTGAAGTCCACGCTAAATTTCGAGCTTCTGTAAAAAATCGACAACGTTGGACATTTTGCGTTCGTTTAAATTTAGCATGCTTTTTTCGTTGTTTCTACAATAGTGTTTTTACCTGTTTTGTCTATTACGGGGGATCAGCTCCGTCGATTGTTAATTTATTTTGTGAAATGTCTCAGTTGCTGTCGATAATATTTCTTTGGATTCAAGCCACATCTGGTGTACACTGAAACTGTCGCTTTGGAAGGAGTTGGGATTGTCTCTCAGGAAGGTTTCAAGTGAATTTGTATCTGCTTTTTTGAACAGATATAGTTTTGGGAGTTAACGGTATCAGTACCGTCGCGGCAACCCCGTGTTCACTAATCCTGTAACCGTTTTGATGCTTCAGAATTACACAATCATTTCCTGTTCGAGAGAGTTCATGAACTAATTGCTCCAAGTTATTAAAAAGCGTGTACATAAGTTTTAATCAATTAATTGATTAAACTGTATACTTCAGTGAAGCAAGAGTAATTAAACAAAAATATGGGATTAGATAGCAAGGTGCGAGGAATGAAAATGCACATGCGTCAGAACACATTAATTGTCATTATTTTTTTCAGCATTAGTCTTATGTCTGATATGATGAGGTCCGCCACGACTTTCTCTCCTGTGTCAACCCAGTCATCTCAGAGCTGCGTATACACCAGCCTCAATTAGTTATTGGATACCGCCTAATCTCAGTTTTATTCTGTAGTTTTTGTTCTCTACAGATCCCTGTAGTACGATTGAAGCTATTCTTTGATGTTTTAATACATGTCCTGTTGTGTCAGTATAATATACAATAGATGCGCTAGCTAAAAGTTTTTGTCAATTATGTTTATAATTAATTTGATATACGTATATTATTCTGTAGGCCTTTAGATATCACGTGTTAATTCAGCAGTTTCCGATCCACGGGTAAGGTGGCACTGGGCCGTGAAGGCTGGTTGGCAGTGCAACACAAAATTAAAATTATTCGAAGCTTCAGGGCTTTCACTCGTCAGTCGTCAACGTCACCCAGCGCTGAATGAAATGAGAGCTGAAATACCCTATCGCTATCCTATACTGCTCACAAGGGAATGCTCCATTCTGTCATGTCGAAGCCTACCCTATTCAGAGAAAGAATTATAGAAAGAACCTGCTAAGACGGACTACCAGTATTTTTTTAATGTTAAAAATTACGAATATCGTATGCCGCAAGGCGGCTGGAAGTGTACACCCCTACAGACAGCGCAACAGGGCTGGCTTACGGCCTTGGCCCGCTGCTCATGGCAAAAACACATAACAAGGCCACTATTCGATCGTAATGTGTCGAGCTGCTAGTTACGGGGACACAGCTGTTCACAACTCACTTTAATTTTCCTAATTTAATGTCACAACCCAAGGAGGAAGAACGGTTGGTTACGGCCTGTCCACAGCTGAAATTATGAGAGATGGAGCTTTGCTCGGGTTTCTTACTACTGAAGGGGAAGGAAGCGGTGATGGCTCTTTTAACGAACTGTGTCGGCATTTCCATGGTATGACCTGGGTGACCATAGATAAACAATATCTGTGTAGTCTGCCTCGTGATGACTGGGTGTTGTGTGATGACCTTAGGTTAGTTAGGTTTAAGTAGTTCTAAGTTCTAGGGGACTGATGACCATAGATATTAAGTCCCATAGTGTTCAGAGCCATTTGAGCCATTTATCTGTGTAGTCGAACCGAGAACTGAACACGGGTCTCTCGAATGCGAGCTGAGGGCGCTAGCCACTACACCACTTCACTCTTCCCTGTTGCGATATCGTTAAACTGCTATTTAGTGAGACACTTCTCAACAAACTAGCTTTTGATAGAGAATTTCCAACTTTACTTTTTTAAAAAAAATAAGTACAAGGAATAGATCGAAATTAGGTAGTAATTTGAGGATAAAATCAACCAGTTTTAATCCAGATTTGATTCTCTCGTTGGTGACAAACAATGTCAAAAATGCCATTGAGTTCTTTTTAACACTGCCGACTTGATTATAAAAATGTTTTCTTTATAATAAAACATAAATATTTTTCAGTCCTTCTTATACAGTATCTTTTACTTGCACACACACACACACACACACACACACACACACATATATATATATATATATATATATATATATATATATATATATATATATATAATGAAACTGAGATGAAATAAATGTTTGTTAACTACATCGACCACGCAGATAACGAAAATGACAATAAAGAACTCGAATTAGTTCTCGTTTCCAAGAAGTGCACTCAATTATAGATATATTTTATTAGCATTCATTGTCAATCGCTTCCTATATAGGATTATAAATCCCGCTGATGGTAGAGGGGGATATGCAGTTTCAGGCAACAATATCTGTGTGTATTTTGTTGCTATTTTTAGTTCATCCTTGAAAGGAGAACATAAGATGAACATCAACAAAAGCAAAACGAGGATAATGGAATGTAGTCAAATGAAGTCGGGTGGTGCTGAGGGAATTAGATTAGGAAATGAGACACTTAAAGTAGTAAAGGAGTTTTGCTATTTGGGGAGCTAAATAACTGATGATGTTCGAAGTAGAGAGGCTATAAAATGTAGACTGGCAATGGCAAGGAAAGCGTTTCTGAAGAAGAGAAATTTGTTAACATCGAGTATAGACTTAAGTGTCAGGAAGTCGTTTCTGAAAGTATTTGTATGGAGTGTAGCCATGTATGGAAGTGAATCATGGACGATAACTAGTTTGGACAAGAAGAGAATAGAATCTTTCGAAATGTAGTGCTACAGAAGAATGCTTAAGATTGGATGGGTAGATCACATAACTAATGAGGAGGTATTGAATAGAATTGGGGAGAAGAGGAGTTTGTGGCACAACTTGACAAGAAGAAGGGACCGGTTGGTAGGACATGTTCTGAATCATCAAGGGATCACAAATTTAGCATTGGGGGGCAGCGTGGAGGGTAATAATCATAGAGGGAGACCAAGAGATGAATACACTAAGCAGATTCAGAAGGATGTAGCTTGCAGTAAGTACTGGGGGATGAAGAAGCTTGCACAGGATAGAGCAGCATGGAGAGCTGCATGAAACCAGTCTCAGGACTGAAGACCACAACAACAACAACACCTCATAGCTACGAGGGGAAGGGGAAGAGGAAGGTGGAAGCGGAGCATGTTTCATTGAAGCTTAGTTTCAGTGTGTTACAAACTGTGCTTTGTTCGTGTGCTGGAATAACGTGTTACTGAAATGTAGTTAGTGCATGAGATCATTGTAATTCCTGTGATTCAATATGCCTCGCAAACGCGTAAACAGTGCTGACAGTTTTTGCTACATCTGCAGACACGCAAAGGAGTCCAAAACGCCATGTATTGGAAGACGTACAGACTGTACTTTGGTTGTGAAATCGGGGACCAAGGCATGTCTTAGGGTCCTCATCTATGTTGCATACCCTGTGTCTCGAGTGTTCGTTCGCGACTGAATCGTAAAAAATCTTCCATGGGCTTTGCTATACCCATTATCTGGCGAGAACCATCAAACCACGTGAATGATTGTTACTTTTGTATTACAACTCCATTAACACGTAGTATTTCCAAGAAGAAAAAGTCTGCGTTGACATATGCTAACCTACCGTCGGCCATGCTACCAGCGCCTCACGAAGACAGACTGTCTTTTCCTGTACTACTTGACTGTGATTCTAACGATCTTCGAAAGATCCTGATTTTGTGTGTAACGATGAGTGTACAGGGACTCACAAACTAATGCAATGTGAACTCAATGACCTAGTGGGAGATCTAGAACTGCAGAAAGGTAAAGCTGAACTGTTGGTGCCAAGACTACAATAATGGAATTGTCTTGACGGTAAATGCGACTACGTTCCGTAACCGCCATATGCCATTTCTTCCATTTTTCAGAAGCGAAAAGAACTTGGCATTTTGTATTGATATACAGGGACTAAGGGCAGCTATGGGCATTGACTATAAAACTGATTAGTGGAGGTTGTTCACCGACTCCTCCAAAGTATGTCTCACGTGCGTGCTACTGCATGATGGCAAGCAACTTGTGACCCTTTGGTTCAATTGTCTATCTGATGGCAAGTTCACGTAATATAAAGTGAGCATAACATATCACAATAGTAATAATAATATCGGGAACTAAATTAATGACACATAAATGATGTAGGCCACATAGCTGAGGTTTGGTTAGAATAACGTTTCTTCAGAAATCAGACTAATAGCGGAAGTGGTCGTATTTAGAGTTACTGCTAGTAGTACAACTACCTGTGTTCTGTTCCACTCTGCATTGTTGCCAAATTTATTCAAGATGGTGTCAATGACGTCATCCAAGATGGTGTGCGACTTGGCAACAGTGCATGACGTCATTCAAGATGGTGGATTTGGTCGGGAAAATAGGTCAATTGGGCTATGTCCACTAACCTAACCCTCCAGAAAAAAATTGCACCAAATTCAAATTCCAACAGGACAATGGCTGCAAAACTATACTTGTCTTTATTATTATTCATTATCATTTATTGTCATTTATAATCATTCATTATCATATATTATTATTATTTATTATTATTGGCCTACCTCCACTAGAAAATTGCGCCAAATTCAAATTCCAACTTGATAATGTCTCGAAAACTGTACTTCTATTTATTATTATTATCATTTATTATTTATTCAAGATGTCCGATTTTGGCAGGAAGAAAGCCATTTGCTTTACATCCATAACAATAAAATCGGTCACAAGTTCAAATTCCGACTATCACTTATATTTTTTCACTGCTAACCTATCAAAATCGCGTCAAATAATAAACTGCACTTGTGCTAACGTAATTCACATCTTCTGATTTTGCAGGGAAAAAGGACTGAAGTCTTTATTTCAAGCAGTAACATCACCATTTGTTCTCCGACAGAGTTAGTACACATCTTCGAGATGGCGACACCCAGTGCGCTCGCCACTAGGTCCAGACTGCAACTGACTTAGATCAAATCTGTCGCCAGAAGAGGAGGCTACCCCTGGCACCACCGGTCAGCGGTAGCCAGCGGCTGCTCGGGTCCAGCGGCGTAAACATGTTTTGCTCGTTCGAACCTGCCGATTTTGACTTCACAACGGTAGGTTTTCTGTTCACACGTGTATTCGTCCCTCCCACACGAATCGCGCCAAAATTGTTCACCCGAGAGTGGAATCTTCCCCAACGTCACACAATGGTCGGTCCGTTGGTCCAGCACGTGGTGGACAAAGAACGCCGTGACATACTTAGGCACCAAAATTGTTTTCCTGGACAGGTTCGAACCTGCTGATGCCGACGTCACAACAGTCGGTTAGCGGTCCACCACGTGGTTTCGTGGCGGTCAAAGAACATGCTTTGTGCCAAAGTTGTTTGCTCAACAGTGGAATCTTCCCCGACGTCACAACAGGTGATCCACGACGTGCCTTTGTGGGACAAACAACGCTCTCACTAAGTTAACTGATCACCCGAGTCTCATTATTCACTCCACATGGTCCGATTACCTAACCCAAGATCTTCACGAAAACGCGCGCTGTCGCCATGGTACTTAAAAAAAAAGAACCCACTCAAATTCTATATTGTCCCACAAATACTTAACCTTCCCTTTATTCATACAAAACAAATTCGCTCCCTACCATAAACTCTCTACCAAGAAAAATAGCTAGCAATATCCATATCCAGACTTTCTAAAAATCATTTCCTTCAGCGCCATTCTTAATAGCACCAACATCGAATTACATATATATATAGCATCCCCCCACATACTTTTAATAAATCATTCATCCTAACACAATAGCTTCTAATATACACACATAATGATCTCACTATCATCCAGTCTCTATTCTAAATAAGATCTTCACTCCTAGTATCAATTATTTCTCTATAATTTTATAAATTATAAAACTCTGCTCTCCACCATACCCTGGAAGCAACTGACTAGTTCAGCTTTCAGCCACTAGGGTTGCTAGTGGACTCAATCACCATCTCCCACAAAATTCTCAACACCCATTGATTCATTCTAAGAACACATTATACTTTGTCATCACACCTATATAAGGAGTCACCCGCTGCTCATCTTTCTGACTCTTCTGTTGTCCTATGAGCCGGCCACGGTGGTCTCGCGGTTTTAGGCCCGCAGTCCGGAACCGCGCGACTGCTACGGTCGCAGGTTCGAATCCTGCCTCGGGCATGGATGTGTGTGATGTCCTTAGGTTAGTTAGGTTTAAGTAGTTCTAAGTTCTAGGGGACTGATGAATAAAGATGTTAAGTCCCATAGTGCTGAGAGCCATTTGAACCATTTTTTGTTGTCCTATGGATCGTTCGTTTGTTTGTTCTTGTGTGTTTTTCGTTGTTATCTGCTAAGATGAAGCGTGTTGGCTCCAGCATCAGCAGCAAGCCCTCAACAGCCAAGAGATCTAGAGTCCAGGATACGCCATTAAACAGTACGTAAATAATTTCCGTTTTTTAGTATCCATTTTTCTGTATATCTTATACATTCCACTTATTAATTATATATATCATTGTTATAGTGGACCTTGCATACTTCATTCTGGATTGCGAGGAACAGACTGCAGCCCAGCAACCTCCTGTGGTCGACACACAACCGGAATTGCCTTGTGAGCATAATTTTAACATCTAATCTGTCCGTCATTTATATTAAGCATTTAAAAATTTCTTTTCTTATTTCGTACTTGTTATTATTTTTTCTTTGTTTCTAGATCACTTAAGGCAAATCCAATTCGAGTTTGAAGTAGAGCTGGGGGCTGTCCCCAGTAGCCCCCTACATAATTGGATTTGGCCCCCAGCTCCATATGCGCCAGAACAGCGCTACTCACGTAAGTGATGATGATGATGAGTCCCATACTCCGTTTACCGAGCGTAGGGGAGCAACGCGGGAGACCCGCGCCGCCATACTAGGCAAGGTCCTAGTGGAGGTGGTTTGCCATTGCCTTCCTCCGACCGTAATGGGGATGATTGATGATGATGATGAAGACGACACAAACACCCAGTCATCACGAGGCAGGTGAAAAATCCCTGACCCCGCCGGGAATCGAACCCGGGACCCCGTGCTCGGGAAGCGAGAACGCTACCGCGAGACCACGAGCTGCGGACACTCACGTAAGTATATCGAAAAATAAGTCGATCTCTATCGTCTTTTACTCTAGCTATCCTTTCAAAGTAACTAAAATTATATGTCATTCTGTTACAGGAAATGCCATTGACGACCTTAATGAAGTTGATAGGGAGATCGAGGCAATTCAGCAACAATTAGAACAACAACAGCCTACTTGTAAGTTTTTTTTCTTTAAAAATTACCTATCTCTAATAATATTAATATACTTATTTCTTTTTCTCGAACAATTCCATTTATATATATACTTGTTTGTTCTACATGATTATAACGACTTATTCGATGATGAGATGGGTGAGTTTTTTGAGGGGGCAGTAGACTGCCCCGATAAATTGTTCATGCCAAGAAGTCAGAGCCAAAAAGGTAGTTACTCACTCTCCTTATAACCGTGTGTGTGATCGTTAGAATTCACCGCAGTAGGCAATGTACTTATTTACTCTATCTCTACAGCGGTTATCTCTCAGCACCGCGTGGCGCGTATACCTGGTGCGGCTAAACCATCCGGACAGCAGAGCCCGCAGAGACACGCTTCCCCGATAAAGGCGCCACTGGTCTCCCGCCACCACTGCTACCGAGGCCACGTAGCTGCACGTACGTGCCCTTAGCGCCAGGATTTCACCCGGAACAAGTCCCGCCCATTCACCCCCCTCCACGCCTATCCGTAGTGTAAGGCCCTCCCCTAAACAGCCGCCAGTTCCGCGAACTGGAAGCTACAGCGAAGTTGCTATCGTCTCAGTCCAACACACTTTAGACTGCGATGAAATTCAGTAATAAGAAATTTAAGTTTTTCTGGATAGTAATACAATATGAATGTGTATTAATAAAGAAATAAAAATATTTATAGAGAATTGAAAGCATCGCCAGCAAGAGAAAGCAAAAAAATAACGTGATGTTATTTAAGGGCAATAATGACAAATTTTCATTAACTAACTCATTTATTATAATACGTTCATTTGGGGGATACAGCAGAGCAAACATACGATGCGAAAACAATGGTCTTGAATCTGTTATGTCGGTAGTAAAACCACGGAAGCAGTCGAATAACTGCTGTCTAAAATCAACATTATACAGATATAAGTCAAAGTCGTTTTGTTTGTGTAGGCCCTCATAGTAGCTCACGAACATTAAAGAATATAAGAATACCGTAAAGAAGATAGCTTAATGAAAGTAATAAATTTGCCTAAATGACATATTTCGTTAGTATTTGTATGGGTAATGGGTGAGTTTTAACTTGTAAATTCTTTCAATGCCATCCCTGCGCATTATAAACGAGCTTATAAAGTATTGTGGCTGTTTCGGTGTAATTAGTGTCCTATATGCAGTTGAAAACGTTTCAGGAAAATAATCTGTCGTTATTCTCTGCCCTGTCTGTTTTTAACCAACAGACTTATCAATTTCGTAAATGTCATACAAACCATTTTTACAAATAATAATAATGATGATGTGTTTGTTTGTTACGGAGTAGTTATGGAGGAAATACATGCTGCAGTGTTTCACATATGTAAAACGTCCTTCATGTGGTGCAAAGTAATTTTGATGCCCTTTGGAAGTATAGTGAACATTGGTGCTTGTTTCAAATATGTTGTCTGAGTTCTGAAACTGAAGTGTCAAGTATATTGTGGTTCCACTTTCTCCAAGCAATTTATTCTTTTAGGGTAGGTTTTTCCAGTTTTAGTTTTGGATGCTTTTTTTCGCATAGAAGCATGTTTGTTCATAGGCTGTTCATGTGAATACTGAGTTCTCGTATTTAAAGAATTCATTGCTAACTTGTTTTCTCTTATGTTTTCTGTGGAAGTTGCTGGCACAGCTGAGACCAATTGTGGACTTTTTTTGTAACATGCCTTCTAACTATCTGGCAAAATTTAACACCTAAGAAGATATTAATTTAACATTCACTCCAAAAAGTTTGAACATTATGTCTGTTTGCATCTATTGTAAATCTATTGTAATTTCACAATTGTGCCTTGAAATCAATTTTTAATGTGTTGGAAAAACTTTTGAACTATACATATGTACTAAGCCACAATATGAATAAAGAAGCACTTCTGTTTTTTAATTGTTTGTTGTTATATGTTAACGAGCACATGCATCATTGTATATTCTACAACTTAAATTAATTTCACTGGCAAGGTGCTGACAATATTTATTTATTTACTTATTTATTTATTTAATCTGATCAGATTAGGGCCATCAGGCCCTCTCTTATATAGGACCAGTGTTCCACACATGCAGCATTTCACACATCAGAGTTGCATCAAGACCATAGTTTAAATGAGAATATTAGCTTACTCTAGTGACAATATGAATAAAGACTAGTGACTAAGACCTAATAAAGTAAATGCAGCAGTATTTTTACAACAGGTGCTATACATACAGATTGTGATAAAAGCAATAATAATAACAGTAAAAAAATTTAATGATAAACATGACTAAGACCTAATAAATTAAATGGTGGCAGTATTTTTACAGCAGGTGCTATACATACAGATTATGATAAAAGCAATAATAATAACAGTAAAAAAATCAAATAATAATGACAAACATGAGAAGGATTGGCAATAGTAATGAAGGTTTGTGCAGATGTGCGTAAAGTAGATGTTTACTAGTTTAGCGTGTTTTAGGGAATGGAGATTTAAGGAGGGGGAAAGAGGGAAGTAATGAGGTGAAGTGCATTCATGTACAGAGGAAGGCATTACTGTTGCTTAAGTAGATAGGTCATTAACTGTTTTTTGAAGCTGGACATGCTTTTAAGTTCTCTAACATAACGAGGGAGGTTATTCCAGAGTCGGGTTCCCGCTACTGTAAAGGACTTGGAGAAGGTGACTGAGCGATTCAGTGGAACGGAGAGGATTTTATTATAATGGGAACGTCTGTTTCTGTCATGTTGTTCCAACATGAGCGTTAGGGACGAGGAGAGATATGAGGGACAGTTTACATTTATAAGGTGTGTGAGGGAGAGATAGGTTGTAAACTATATTTTTTTTAAACATCTGGACAGTTCCATCCTTACAGACATAACATTTGTACAATTGAAAGTGAAGGAATAACATGAAAATAAAATCCATACGCTACTTAGTTTTGTATGGAGATACCTCAATATGAACAACATACAACCAAGATCTTATCAAGCACTCCACACACATCTTCTCCTAAAAAAAAACAATGACAATTTTCCACTAATGTAACAGGCAGTGAAAGAATTTAGGAATGTTTCTTCTTGACCACTCTGGTTGCTGTTAGGTATGAACTGGAAGTCTGTGCCATCTCCAAACAACAATCTCATTTACTGTTCATTTCCTGATGGTACAAAGACTGTGCACTTGAGTGCTTGGGAGAGACCTGGTGTTATTCTGGTACAGCTGTACCTGGTCAGCTTAGGTTTTCCCCTTCACCACTGGAACTTACATTAGGGAGTTTGTACATTGCACAGAAGACGTGCAGTCAGTAGTGAGAGTTTGTCTAGCTTTCACACGAAACCAAACTTGATGATGTTTCCATCACAGAATATTTCCATCACTTTAAGATAATAAGTTTTTTCATGAAGTACTCTTTTCTGATTAATAGCATGAACACCTAGCTTATCATCCTGCAGGCAATCAGATACAATGGCATATGAAATTGGACTGATAACTGTGTAAATAGTGATTTGTTCATTACTTCAGCGTATACTCCTTGCCTCATTCTGATGACTAATATGATCTCACTTAATTCAGTCTGGAGAACACAATAATGTTTCCTTCAAACACTCTGAATGCTTCATGCACAGTGATGGATGTTTCACCACCATGCTGGCAAGCACGCAGCATCAGCCTCTGTTGTGGGAACCTGCAGCCATAGTGTTAAATATAAAATTATGGCAGTAAATGAGTTAAATGAACTACTTTATTGTATCATTTCTAAAATATAAAAAGGTGTTTCCAAATATTGTATGAAATTTTTTGGTGGTCTCTAAATGATTTACTAAAACAATGAAATAGCAAAGTAACATTTTATACCAAATGCAATGTACCAAATGTCATGGTTTTTATCCATTTTCAGTAAATCATCATCTGCCCATTTCTATAAAATTATAAATTATACCTCTTCATAGTGTTAAGTATTGTATAATTTCAGAAATTGTACATTATGACTTTTGAACTGATGCACAGGACGACAACATCTATTTCATTTCAGAACTCAGCTTTTTTATTTGACTTTTTGTGGAATTACAAATGACACGAATGGATTGGTATATCATCTATGCATTTAAGAAAATAAACTGATAAAAAAGACAATTATTTATTTTCAAATGGTTCAAATGGCTCTGATCATTATTGGACTTAACATCTTAGGTCATCAGTCCCACAGAACTTAGGTTAGTAAGGTTTAAGTAGTTCTAAGGACATCACACACATCCATGCCCAAGGCTGGATTTGAACTTGCGACCGTAGAGGTCCGCGGTTCCAGTCTGAAGGGCCTAGAACTGCTCACCCACACTGGCCAGCTATTTATTCTACTGATGAAAATGGAAGTGAAAGATATCATACACTCCTGCATGTTATTCTATTAAAGGAAACCACAGAAGAACAGATTGAAATTAATAGAGGTGCAGCACACCTGTGGCCATCTTTATTCTTAGCCAATAAAAATCTGTAGTAGGGAGGGAAACAGTGAAGGGTTACTGGAGTAAGTGAATCCATGTATAAAACCATGGAAATTTAGTTTTCAGTAGTAGGATTTCCATTGCTGCACATGTGTTAGAATAATAATTATAGTCATTTATCTTGAGATGTGTTAATTTGTTTCAAAGTTGTAAATTTCCACAGAGTTGCCATATACTTCTACAGATTGTTAGTTTTTCATCACTAACCATGATCATTGAATGCAGTGAGTGTGAAAGAAATCAGATATTTTAGTTGAAAATGTTTACCTTTTGTGTTTTTTTCATCGAGTGAACGATTAATGAATGTGTTCATTACATTTGTCGGGCAATTGACCAAATACACAGTTCCAACCCATCTGATATAAAATGATCCTCTGGAAGTGAACTATGTAGTCAATATTTGCTCTTATAGAAGCTGCCACTTTTGGAACAGCTGCAGTCAATGTAGTAATGAATTGTTGATACCAGTAAATGCACAAGTAGGTACATACAAAAGAAATTTATTCTTCCTCTGATATGTAGCCTACATAGTAACTCTGGATTAACATAATCTTTTACAGATCCATAACTTTAAATGGTGATTACCGAGTTATGCAGTTAGCTTGGTTTTAAGTTTGTTGGTTCAAAACTCTAACTTTCATATGTGTTGTAAGTTTATTGTAACACAACAAAAGCACTTCCCTAGAATTTGAATATAGGTGGGAAGCCTATGTGTACTGCATATTGTAACTTGTAATGATTATATATTTCATGATTTATCCAACATTTATTGTAACTAACAGAGACAAATATCACAAGTATTGCCACTTCTCTTCAAAGGGCTTCTGCGTAGTGCTCCAAGTGTCAAAAAATTGCTTGTTCATGTCAAAGTAAAAGGTTTGGTTGTTTTAGTAAATAATAAAGTATTTTGAGCTAGTAAAATATTTTGAGAATATGAAAATTTTTGTTATTCCAGATTACATCCAGTCACACCTAGACCATATAAACAGGCCCTTGTGTAGCACTTTCATTTCTTTGTAGCTAATGAGACCACTTGCCATACTTCAGGTGCATAAGTGCAAACTTGTTACAAAGATCATCTGAAAAAGTCAGTTAGTAAGAAATGGTTATGAAGTTACTTGTCAGCCAAAATAACAATACTGATCCAAATGAAGGGGTCTTAAACTACTAGTGTCTTTTATGCAGAACAAAATCACAAAGCTATTACATTACTGTGAAGTTTCAGCAGCACCACTTCAGATCTCCCACACAATTACTAACTTGGAACTGTATGAAATGAGCAAGGAATTAAAAAAAAACACATATTCTAATACGACATACTTTTATTGCCTCTGTAAAATTTTTATAACAACTTAATGCATCAGAATCAAACAAATGTGGAAATAAAGGGTAAGTGACATACAAGTGGGCATCTGATAGGTCAAATAGTCAGTTGGCTTTGGTAGTATGGTATGCACAACAGTAATGCTGAAGTTCAACAGTCAGAAATAACTCTGAACATTTCCAAAGGGACAGAAGCATGTGTTTCAGCTTTACCGAAAACAATAATCTTTCTTGAATGTTTTGAAATAACTCAGAACTCGAATTAAATTATGATTACTTTTTACTGAGGGAGCCAAATATCATTACTGGCTCACTTCCCATTTTCCAAAAATACTCTGAGACTTAAGCAATGAAGACAATACTGATGAGTCTAATTATATAAAAGGACAAATAACTCCCAAAGGTCATTTTTTTAAAAAAAGTAACAGACACAAATAAAAAATAAAATAGTGTATACATTAAACTATATCCTACAGTGTGCCAAAATTTAGTAAATAATGATATGTCCTTATATGGACATTACACAATCAAACAAGAATGCTGGGCACCAATAACATAGCAAATCGAGAATGAGATTGCCAAATTACACTAATCAAACTGTGAGAACTGAGAGATGACATAATATTTTTCATTTACACAGAAACATACATTCATACAAGCTCACAGTGAGAACATACACGATACATCTATTTACAAAAGAATAAATATGCTAACACATCATCCACAGATTCTATGTGAAGTGGTTTTCATGGACATGAAGCAAATAAATAACTCCTAATCATATCATCATTTAAGAAGTAATAATAAACTTTAAAGACAATATGTAAATCCACAATATACTGGAGTACAAAACATTCTTAACCTTTTATAGATACGCACCATCAAACAGAAAATCAGAGTGCACACTTACTTACGCAGAATATATTACTCATTCGAACATCTACAGAGGTAAAATTTTCCGAACAATTTGTGTTATTTGGTAGACATGTTACATCAGCTAGTTCTACAAATAAATTTGTGAATGGAGTTGAGGAAGTTAGCCACCAGTTACCCATTTAACCTTCCCTTAAATTGAATGTACACTCCTGGAAATGGAAAAAGAACACATTGAAACCAGTGTGTCAGACCCACCATACTTGCTCCGGACACTGTGAGAGGGCTGTACAAGCAATGATCACACGCACGGCACAGCGGACACACCAGGAACCGCGGTGTTGGCCGTCGAATGGCGCTAGCTGCGCAGCATTTGTGCACCGCCGCCGTCAGTGTCAGCCAGTTTGCCGTGGCATACGGAGCTCCATCGCAGTCTTTAACACTGGTAGCATGCCACGACAGCGTGGACGTGAACCGTATGTGCAGTTGATGGACTTTGAGCGAGGGCGTATAGTGGGCATGCGGGAGGCCGGGTGGACGTACCGCCAAATTGCTCAACACGTGGGGCGTGAGGTCTCCACAGTACATCGATGTTGTCGCCAGTGGTCGGCGGAAGGTGCACGTGCCCGTCGACCTGGGACCGGACCGCAGTGACGCACGGATGCACGCCAAGACCGTAGGATCCTATGCAGTGCCGTAGGGGACCGCACCGCCACTTCCCAGCAAATTAGGGACACTGTTGCTCCTGGGGTATCGGCGAGGACCATTCGCAACCGTCTCCATGAAGCTGGGCTACGGTCCCGCACACCGTTAGGCCGTCTTCCGCTCACGCCCCAACATCGTGCAGCCCGCCCCCAGTGGTGTCGCGACAGGCGTGAATGGAGGGACGAATGGAGACGTGTCGTCTTCAGCGATGAGAGTCGCTTCTGCCTTGGTGCCAATGATGGTCGTATGCGTGTTCGGCGCCGTGCAGGTGAGCGCCACAATCAGGACTGCATACGACCGAGGCACACAGGGCCAACACCCGGCATCATGGTGTGGGGAGCGATCTCCTACACTGGCCGTACACCTCTGGTGATCGTCGAGGGACAATGAATAGTGCACGGTACATCCAAACCGTCATCGAACCCATCGTTCTACCATTCCTAGACCGGCAAGGGAACTTGCTGTTCCAACAGGACAATGCACGTCCGCATGTATCCCGTGCCACCCAACGTGCTCTAGAAGGTGTAAGTCAACTACCCTGGCCAGCAAGATCTCCGGATCTGTCTCCCATTGAGCATGTTTGGGACTGGATGAAGCGTCGTCTCTGTTGCCTGTGTCTATGTGCCTGTGGTTCTGTCAGTGTGATCATGTGATGTATCTGACCCCAGGAATGTGTCAATAAAGTTTCCCCTTCCTGGGACAATGAATTCACGGTGTTCTTAGTTCAATTTCCAGGAGTGTATTACTAGTTACATGTTTTGAAGAAATAAGTTATTTAAGTGGTGTGTTCTTGAACAATGAACAACTTCAACACCAAAGTAACTACAGTTACATCTTTACTGTAGATTACTCTTATTTCTAGTAGTGAACCATAAACTAAACTGTTGATTTAAGCTGGCTGGAGAGGCCAAGCGGTTCTAGGCACTACAGTCTGGAACCGCATGACCGCTACGGTCGTTGGTACGAATCCAGCCTCAGGCATGGATGTGTGTGATGTCCTTAGGTTAGTTAAGTTTAAGTAGTTCTAAGTGTAGGGGACTGATGACCTCAGCAGTTAAGTCCCATAGTGCTCAGAGCCATTTGAACCATTTTGTTGATTTAAAGAGATATTGTACATTGTGGCTGTTTTTACCACTTGTAGCTATATGTTGGAATAGTGTATAATAATGAGTTCTTTTAAGTGTGAAGTTTGCGGCAAAGAGTATAGTTACCGCAAGACTCTGAAGAGGCATATGTCCACAGCCCATCCACATAAGCTGAGGGAAATGATGCCTCCTGTTACAGATAAGGAGCCTTCGTGTACATTCCGATGCTACATATGCGACAAGGATTTTACTTGTAAAGGTAGTTTAAAACGCCGCCAACAAAATATTCATGGCCAACCACAACAGCAAGGGTTTAAGTATACAATGTGCGCATTTGAAACCGATTCAAAAAAGTGCTGCATGGATCATTTCCAGTCTGCACACGGATTATGTGTGAAACCAGAATCCCTGGAATTCCCCAGTGAAGAAGAATTTTTAAAATGGAAGGAAGAAATGGAATGTGCTACACATTCCAAATTCATTAAAGGCTGTGGCACTAAATTTTACGATGATGGCCCCACATGTTATTATGTTTGCCATCGCTCAGGTCAGTTTACCTCCAAAGGTGATGGGAGACGACATCTGAAATTGACAGGAAGCAACAAAATTAATAGCAAGTGCCCTGCAGAGATTAAAGTACGATACAAAGAAGGAACATGCCATTTTACTTTTGTGTCCACTCACGTTGGTCACGATCTGGACCTAAGTCATCTCAACCTGAATGAGAAAGAACGGATGAAGATAGCTGAAGACATTGCCGTAGGAATCCCATTTCCTACTGTCCTCCAAAAAATTCAAGAAACAGTGCAGAGTTCAAATTTGGAGAGAGTGCATCTTACAACGATGCAGGATTTGCATAATATTGCAGCTGCGTATAACCTGTCTTCAAAGTCAGTTAGACATTCAAATGATGCGATCAGCGTTGAAGCTTGGGTGCAAGAAGTGCAGCAAAGTGACAGTCCATGTGTATTGTTCTATAAGCCTCAAGAAATAATTAATGATCTGTACCCTGAACTGAAAAGTGAAGACTTTGTATTAATTATAATGAACAACGCACAAGGCGAAATATTAACTAAATATGGAAGTGACTGTATTTGTGTCGATGGAACTCATGGCCTAAATGGCTATGATTTTGAAGTGACAACATTACTTGTACTGGATGATATGAGGCAAGGATTTCCATGTGCTTTCCTCATATCTAATAGGAATGACTCGGATGTTTTGAGTATATTTTTCAATTGTGTTAAGTCTCAGGTTGGACAGATTTCCCCAAAAGTATTCATGACGGACCTGGCAGAATCGTATGGTATCGCTTGGAACAAAACAATGGGACATCCTGAAATGAGACTTTTCTGTACCTGGCACGTCGATAGAGCCTGGAGGGCCAATATTAAGAGCAAAATTAGAAGTTAGGACAAGAGAAACGAGGTGTACAAACTTGTTAAAACGTTAATGCAGGTAAGAGACGTTGCTGTATTTTAAGAATCGTTGGTACAAGCATTGCAGAAACTCAACAGCGATTCAGAGACTTCAGAATTTGGTCACTATTTCAAGACATATTATGAAAAAAATGTGAAGTGTTGGGCATATTGTCATAGGATGCGATCCGGACTCAACACAAACATGCACCTGGAGAGCATGCATAAGACATTGAAATATATACATGCTAATGCTAAGCAGGTGAAACGTTTGGACAAAGGTATATCTGCTTTGATGTTGCTTGTAACAGCAAAGCTGTTTGACAGGCTCATTGTCAACGTGAAAGGGAAGCTAACAAGTAAAATGAAAAACATTCGCTGTAAACACAAATGCAGCATTCTGATGAATAAGGACTCAATTAGGAAGGTAGGCAGAGGTTGGGAAGTACCAGCCACAAAATCACATGAAGTTTACCTTGTAGAAGAAAATAATATATTCTGTAACTCTAAATTAGTGTGCACTGACTGTAAAGTGTGCATTCATAGGTATTCCTGCATGTGTATTGATTATAGCATTAAGTTACATATGTGCAAGCATATACATAATGTTTGCCAACTAGACAGTAGAGAACAAAATCCTTTTGAAATTTCTGAATTACAAAATGCAGTAGCTACAAATGTTGGAGATATGTCTTGCTCTAATGAGAAAGAAGTGATTCTGAAGCAAGTAAGTGGAAATGCTAAATCCTGCACCCCAGAAGCTTTGGCAGAAGAGAAGAGAAAAATTATTTCTAGGTTTTCAGATATTGTTTCTGGTATGTCAGCTACTGTAGTTCAGCTGGCTAACAAAATAGTGACGTCATTGAAGGTTAATGTAGGTGCTGTTCACATCAGTAGTGGTATCTCTTTCATTAGCCCACAAAGTAGACAAAAGAGAAAACTTGAACTGCAGAGTAGACTGTTTTCAGTGAAGAAAACAAACTCCTCAGGCCACATACTCATGGCAGTTCGTGTTTCAGAAGTAACCAACAAGTTACTGAGACCACTTCTATATGAAGATTTATAGCACATTAGCTAGCATGTTGGTCTCGTATTGTGGAACTCATTGGTTATCTTCTGTGTCCTGTCATCCAGATTTAGTTTTTTATTATTTCCCTAAATCACGTAAGGCAAATGATGGAATGGTTCCTTTGAAAGGCCAAGGCAGATTTTCTTCTCTGTCCTTGAAAGTGCCAAAACTTGTGCTCTGTTTCTGATGACTTCACTGTTGATAGGATGTCAAACGTCAATCTTCCTTACTTCTTCACCAGTCTCTGGTACGGCAGTTCCGCTGACATGTGGGATATTATGCACTGCCAGGAATTGATGCTGCTTTTGCCACCAGCCTAGAATGGTAGCATTGCTAGGTCACTCCGCTCCCAAGCCAAGTTGGGCAGTGATGACTGTGATTCAGGCTCAGTGTAATACCTGTTAAACAGATAAAATATTTTCTTATTCTAGCTGGGAATATATCTACATCTGATTGTTCACAATCAATTTTCCTGATAATGTAACTCATTTACCTAAAAATAAATGTCATAAATAAATATTATTTCACGATCAGTATAAACACATGCAGGTGGAATTAGGAATGAGTGGATAAGTCATTCTGATATATAACTCAGCTGAAAGCCTTTTTGATTCCACTTTGTAGTATATATTTCACTTTTTTAAAAATCTCCTATTTCAAAAGTTATCTGTAACCAAATTACTCATATTCCAGAATGTTTTATTTTTAACTGGTTGTTATTTCCATAATACTGGCACATAGTTTGTACCCCTAATTTATCAGAGAACAAAATGCCTTTTGTATTTGGTAACAAGTAATAATTTCAAACTTGTCATTAATACAAGTAACATCCTGACACAGATGCTAACAGAGCAGATACTAAGTCTCACTGCTTGTCTGCTGGATGCAGATATTGATTGATTGTTTGAATGGGGAGAGGGACCAAATGGTGATGTCATCGGTCCCAAGTTCCAAAATGTCAGAGGTTGTGGGAGCAAAAAACCAGCAGCACAGTCTAGTCGATGTCAAAAGAAAACAGTCAAACAAAGATGCAGAAGGAACCCTGGGGTGGCAGGAAGAATAAAGAACAGGAGTAGGGGGAGATCATAATGTGCCTCAATCATGCTATGTGCAACAGGGTGCTGGAATCACTGCAAACCCACGCTGGTCGCCACATCATACCATGAATGTGACAATCGGGACAACACCAGGGGAAGATGACACCAGAAGAGGGGGGTGGGGAGGAAACAATACAAAATTCCAAACAAAGTGGAGAGAAATGGGGGAGGGAAACCTGGCCCGAATGAAGGCAATGATGGAGGCCTCCAGTTATAGAAGAAAATTCAGGTACTTAAATATAGGGGACAAACCAATTTTAGGATGATAACTGCAGACAGATGTAACTACACAAGGTCGTCTGCCAATGTCTGTAACAATGGAGGGTGGAAGAGCATGTTTAATGCGAAAGGCCAAAAGATGGGGGAGTCTAGTCAAATATCGATTACAGTGAGGGGCAGGGGGAGGGGCAGATCATTATGGAGTAAGAGGCTTGAGTAAATCTGGTATGACCAATACAAAGATATCAGAGGATAGTAGATCTGCTGTAGGCCATGCGGTACGAGTCCCCTTATTGCAGGAAGTTTATTGGGAAGGTGGTGGACTCAAAGAGTCAGCCCAAGACTGAGCAAAAAGGAATCTGATGTGAAGCAATACGGTATCACATCACACTGATAAACCATAACCTTGACACCCGAATAATGTGGTCATTATCAATGTGGTTGTCCTTACAGTCTTTCTGAACAAAATGAATGCCTTGCTATTCCAGACTGCCCTGCAGTTCACCAGTTGAAAGATGAGGTCACTATGAGAAATGACACCCTGAAACATATTCAAAGGCTATTGAGGAGTAATGGACATCGAAATGCACTACTCAGCCACACCAATGGCCACCTGGAATAGGAGCTGTTGCTGGGAGTTCCAATGCTCCAGAACGACAAGCCACTACTCTTAGGCATACAAGGGGAGGTAGCAGCTCAAGTATCAGAACTGTGATCCCTGTGTTGTCAGAGGAGTCAAGCAAAAGAGTACATAACACCCCAAGCACATGAAATGGGTACCATGCTAGCTGCAGAGCATGAAAAGGACAATGGCTTCAGGTAAAAAATGGAAGAGCTGGTAGGGCCACATGCTAAAGACTTCATGTATGTTGGCGTTCCCCTTGTGGCTCACACCATGGAGACAAAATTTAGAGTCCAAACTCAAAAGAGGGACCAAACACTCCAAATAGGAAAGTGAAAAGCAAGAAGAATAAAACTGTAAGAGATAGCGAAAAACCAGGATAGCTAAGCCAGTGTAAGCAAGGAAACAGAGATATAAAGAAAGGGAAGAGGGAAAGAAGTGAGGACAGGGATGGATGAGCATGGGAGAGTTAATGCAGCCTGGAAAAGTAGAAAGGATTCAATTACTAGGAGACTCATGTGCTCCATGCACAAACTCACAAAATAGTTATGACCCCTGTCACTGGGGAATGGGGAATGGAGGGATGGATGCAGATATGGAAACATGATCCTGTGATGTTAAAGATAAATAAATAAACTTTTTAATACCTGAGTGTTAGTGGATTTGCTCCAAATATCCACTGGCCAAACTGCAAACCTGGGGTACAGAGGTCCGACTGGGCTTCCTGACTAGTCTATTTCTCATGCACCACCATCCATTGGAGCAGACAAACTATCTAACACTGTTGACACCATTATAGTGGTATGCTGTATTGCCATGCTAGGTGTCAGTCATGACAAAGCATCATAGTGTACACAGCTACTCACTGCTTACTCTAGAGCCCTGCAAACAAATATTAAATTTACTAAGCATATATGAATTCTGAGATAACTCACAACTCATTTCAAAAATGTGCATAACATAGCATCAGTCTCTTACGTAGAGTGAAACGAAATGACCGTATAGCATTTCTGTGTGGGAGATCCTATGCAGAATCTTTCGGCTGCCTACTGCAAGTCTTCACCAGATGATACCACTTTGGTGATTTGCATTTGAAAAAAAGGTAAAATGGTGATAATGGCAACACATAACCCAGCCCCCGAGAGGCTAGACTCTCCGACTAGGACAGGAATTGCACCTGAGACCCTGTGTAGCTATCAGTCTCTCTAACCACACAGCTACAGGGACAGACATAGCTAGCTAAGGTGGCATGTTGGATGTGTTGCTGCCATTTTCAGTGACACTTGCAATGTCACACAGACAAACCGACAGGCCCTGAAAGTAAATATTAAACCAGAGTGCAGGCATAGTGCATTGTAACACAAAAGTAACATTGAGCATATGTGAATTTAGGGATGATTCACAGGGCGTATCTGTATAGTGCATAACACTGAATTAATCTCATACCTGGTGTGCTGTATGGAAGCTCTTGCTTTCGTGGTTTATCGAAAGCACCATTCTAAACTCATTCACTGACAGGTCCTGTAAGTAAACATTAAATCACAATGCAGGCATTGAGTGTTGGAACAGGAAAGAAATATTGGACATACATTAATAGAAGGATGACCCACGAGGCATTTCAATATTGTGCATAACATAGAATCAATTTCATACCTGGTGTGGTGTGAGGAAGCTGTTGCTGTCATGGCATGCCAAAAGCCTGTTGCTCATGCTCAGTGTCAGGCCCTGTAAGTAAACAGTTAAAGATTAAATCACAATGCAGGCATTGTATATTGGAACAGGGAAGTAACATTGGGCATACATGAAGATAGAGATGTCTCACAAGGCATTTCAGTATTTGTATAACACAGAATTAATCTCATACCTGGTGTGGTGTGAGGAAGCTCTTGCTGCCATGGCATACCAAAACCTTGCTGATCACACTCAGTGTCAGGCTCTGTAAGTAAACAATTAAACATTAAATCACAATGCAGGCATTGTATATTGGAACAGGGAAGTAACATTGGACATACATGAATGTAGAGATGTCTCACAAAGCATTTCAGTATTGTGCATAACACAGAATTAATCTCATACCTGGTGTGATGTGAGGAAGCTCTTGCTGCCATGGCATACCAAAACCTTGCTGATCACACTCAGTGTCAGGCTCTGTAAGTAAACAATTAAACATTAAATCACAATGCAGGCATTGTATATTGGAACAGGGAAGTAACATTGGGCATACATGAATATAGAGATGTCTCACAAGGCATTTCAGTATTGTGTGTAACACAGAATTAATCTAATAACGAGTGTGCTATTTTGGAGCTGTTGCTGCATTGGTTGACTCAGTTTGTTGCATATACATACTGACAGGTACAGGATTTTAAATCATGTTCCATCCATAGAACAGAAAAATGGCACTGCATATGTGTGAAATAGAAGATAAATCAGATGCAGTGTGGTCCACTTCATGGAATTACCAACACATAACAGGGATGCATGTTGCATGTCTCACTGCTGTGTGTGCCACTGTGTTTTCACTCAGTAATTCTAATGGTATACTTAACCTGCCATACAGAGAAAGCACACTCTCCAAGCTTTTACTCAACGTGGCATATTAAATTTTCACCAGTGTTATAGCAGCCTATTATTTGTGAGTCATCTGTGCAGAGGATGGTGTCAGACTGAACCAAACATCACATATAATTGCATACTATAAGTTCAAACTTATTTGAAGGTTACAGCAATACTGATAGAATGACTGAGTGGAAATACAGCAGCACACCACAGCAAATAACTGTGCCGACCCAGGAATTGTTCACTTCACCAAAAAAAAAAAAAAAGACTGTGAAATGTTTATGTGAAATACACTATTTCATCCAAAAAATTGTGTCAAAAAGGTACGTGTACCAGTAATTAAAACGATATAATGGAGTTAACAATGCAGGATAATAAGTTGTTGTTGTTGTTGTCTTCAGTCCTGAGACTGGTTTCATGCAGCTCTCCATGCTACTCTATCCTGTGCAAGCTGCTTCATCTCCCAGTACCTACTGCAACCTACATCCTTCTGAATCTGCTTAGTGTATTCATCTCTTGGTCTCCCTCTATGATTATTACCCTCCACGCTGCCCCCCAATGCTAAATTTGTGATCCCTTGATGATTCAGAACATGTCCTACCAACCGGTCCCTTCTTCTTGTCAAGTTGTGCCACAAACTTCTCTTCTCCCCAGTCCTATTCAATACCTCCTCATTAGTTACGTGATCTACCCATCTAATCTTCAGCATTCTTCTGTAGCACCACATTTCGAAAGCTTCTATTCTCTTCTTGTCCAAACTAGTTATCGTCCATGTTTCACTTCCATACATGGCTACACTCCAAACAAATACTTTCATAATCGACTTCCTGATACATAAATCTATATTCGATGTTAACAAATTTCTCTTCTTGAGAAACACTTTCCTTGCCATTGCCAGTCTACATTTTATATCCACTCTACTTCGACCATCATCAGTTATTTTACTTCCTAAATAGCAAAACTCATTTACTACTTTAAGTGTCTCATTTCCTAATCTAATTCCCTCAGCATCACCCGATTTAATTTGACTACATTCCATTATCCTTGTTTTGCTTTTGTTGATGTTCATCTTATATCCTCTTTTCAAGACACTGTCCATTCCGTTCAACTGCTCTTCCAAGTCCTTTGCCGTCTCTGACAGAATTACAATGTCATCAGCGAACCTCAAAGTTTTTACTTCTTCTCCATGAATTTTAATACCTACTCCAAATTTTTCTTTTGTTTCCTTTACTGCTAGCTCAATATACAGATTGAGTAACATCGGGGAGAGGCTACAACCCTGTCTCACTCCTTTCCCAACCACTGCTTCCCTTTCATGCCCCTCGACTCTTATGACTGCCATCTGGTTTCTGTACAAATTGTAAACAGCCTTTCGCTCCGTGTATTTTACCCCTGCCACCTTTAGAATTTGAAAGAGAGTATTCCAGTCAACATTGTCAAAAGCTTTCTCTAAGTCTACAAATGCTAGAAACGTAGGTTTGCCTTTTCTTAATCTTTCTTCTAAGATAAGTCGTAAGGTCAGTCATTATTGCCTCACGTGTTCCAACATTCCTACGGAATCCAAACTGATCCTCCCTGAGGTCCGCATCTACCAGTTTTTCCATTCGTCTGTAAAGAATTCGCGTTAGTATTTTGCAGCTGTGACTTATTAAACTGATTGTTGGTAATTTTCACATCTGTCAGCACCTGCTTTCTTTGGGATTGGAATTATTATATTCTTCTTGAAATCTGAGGGTATTTCGCCTGTCTCATACATCTTGCTCACCAGCTGGTAGAGTTTTGTCATGACTGGCTCTCCCAAGGCACTCAGTAGTTCTAATGGAATGTTGTCTAATCCGGGGGCCTTGTTTCGACTCAGGTCTTTCAGTGCTCTGTCAAACTCTTCATGCAGTATCTTACCTCCCATTTCGTCTTCATCTACATCCTCTTCCATTTCCATAATATTGTCCTTAAGTACATCGCCCTTGTATAAACCTTCCATATACTCCTTCCACCTTTCTGCCTTCCATTCTTTGCTTAGAACTGGGTTGCCATCTGAGCTCTTGATATTCATACAAGTGGTTCTCTTCTCTCCAAACGTCTCTTTAATTTTCCTGTAGGCAGTATCTATCTTACCCCTAGTGAGATAAGCTTCTACATCCTTACATTTGTCCTCTAGCCATCCCTGCTTAGCCATTTTGCACTTCCTGTCGATCTCATTTTTGAGACGTTTGTATTTCTTTTTGCCTGCTTCATTTACTGCATTTTTATATTTTCTCCTTTCATCAATTAAATTCAATATTTCTTCTGTTACCCAAGGATTTCTAGCAGCCCTCGTCTTTTTACCTACTTTATCCTCTGCTGCCTTCACTACTTCATCCCTCAGAGCTACCCATTCTTCTTCAACTGTGTTTCTTTCCCCCATTGCTGCCAATTGTTCCCTTATGCTCTCCTTGAAACTCTGTACAACCTCTGGTTCTTTCAGCTTATCCAGATCCCATGTCCTTACATTCCCACCTTTTTGCAGTTTCTTCAGTTTTAACCTACAGGTCATAACCAATAGATTGTGGTCAGAGTCCACATCTGCCCCTGGAAATGTCCTACAATTTAAAACCTGATTCCTAAATCTCTGTCTTACCATTATATAATCTATCTGATACCTTTTAGTATCTCCAGGATTCTTCCATGTATACAACCTTCTTTTATGATTCTTGAACCAAGTGTTAGCTATGATTAGGTTATGCTCTGTGAAAAATTCTACCAGACGGCTTCCTCTTTCATTTCTTAACAAAATCATGAACACCATAAATAATATCACTGATTAAATTTTAAAAAAATATAGCTTGCGCATATTTTATTTCAGTCATCACCTAATGTATTAATTTTGGGATTTTCAGAAAACTAATTTCCTCAATGCTTTTAGACTACCAAAAATACTATCCGAGCCATAGTGGGAGCTGAATCGTAATCCACAGGTTTTTCAGGGAGAGTGATTTAGTCACAGACTAAAAGTACATGAAAAAACTCCACATCACATGAACATGAAATTTATAAATAAAATCTGAAAGAGGAAGTACGGCAAAATAGTAATAATAATACTGAGGCACACATGGTAAGATATCTGAAAGATATTGATACTATATCATACTGTAGAAAATGTACCGAAAGATAATAATGTCAAGTAACACCATATGCACTCTCACAATAGATTATTGCCTACGGTGATAGCCTGAAGAAGTGACTACATATGTATTATAACCTAGATTATGGTTATCAATTTGTATAAAGAGGTGAAATTGACAGGGCACTTATGTCACTATCTTCATTTGTATGAGACATTTATGTAATGATAAAATTTTGAAGTGATTTTCATGTCAGAATGTTCATACTACATCCCAATGTAGAACTAATCACAACAGATTTGGGCACATGAACATTTAAAATATTTTAATACTAATAGCATGTAGTTGCAAATTAATGGTACAGACCTTCATCCAGAAGTGTTTTCAGGATGTTACTGGTTTCTTCTGCATTAGGAACTGCCATGGATATGCGTTTTGAGGAACTTGTCTTCTTTATTGAAAACAGCCTCCTCTGGGGCACAAGTTTCCTCTTGAGACTTCTTTGTGGGCTAATGAAAGAGATACGACTACTGGTGCGAACAGCACCTACATTAACCTTCAATGACATCACCATTTTGTTAGCCAGCTGAACTTCAGTAGCTGACATACCAGAAACAATTTCTGAAAACCTAGAAATAATTTTTCTCTTCTCTTCTGCCATAGCTTCTGGGGTGCAGGATTTAGCATTTCCACTTACTTGCTTCAGAATCACTTCTTTCTCATTAGAGCAAGACATATCTCCAACATTTGTAGCTACTGCATTTTGTAATTCAGAAATTTCAAAAGGATTTTGTTCTCTACTGTCTAGTTGGCAAACATTATGTATATGCTTGCACATATTTAACTTAATGCTATAATCAATACACATGCAGGAATACCTATGAATGCACACTTTACAGTCAGTGCACACTAATTTAGAGTTACAGAATATATTATTTTCTTCTACAAGGTAAACTTCATGTGATTTTGTGGCTGGTACTTCCCAACCTCTGCCTACCTTCCTAATTGAGTCCTTATTCATCAGAATGCTGCATTTGTGTTTACAGCGAATGTTTTTCATTTTACTTGTTAGCTTCCCTTTCACGTTGACAATGAGCCTGTCAAACAGCTTTGCTGTTACAAGCAACATCAAAGCAGATATACCTTTGTCCAAACGTTTCACCTGCTTAGCATTAGCATGTATATATTTCAATGTCTTATGCATGCTCTCCAGGTGCATGTTTGTGTTGAGTCCGGATCGCATCCTATGACAATATGCCCAACACTTCACATTTTTTTCATAATATGTCTTGAAATAGTGACCAAATTCTGAAGTCTCTGAATCGCTGTTGAGTTTCTGCAATGCTTGTACCAACGATTCTTGAAATACAGCAATGTCTCTTACCTGCATTAACGATTTAACAAGTTTGTACACCTCGTTTCTCTTGTCCAAACTTCTAATTTTGCTCTTAATATTGGCCCTCCAGGCTCTATCGACGTGCCAGGTACAGAAAAGTCTCATTTCAGGATGTCCCATTGTTTTGTTCCAAGCGATACCATACGATTCTGCCAGGTCCGTCATGAATACTTTTGGGGAAATCTGTCCAACCTGAGACTTAACACAATTGAAAAATATACTCAAAACATCCGAGTCATTCCTATTAGATATGAGGAAAGCACATGGAAATCCTTGCCTCATATCATCCAGTACAAGTAATGTTGTCACTTCAAAATCATAGCCATTTAGGCCATGAGTTCCATCGACACAAATACAGTCACTTCCATATTTAGTTAATATTTCGCCTTGTGCGTTGTTCATTATAATTAATACAAAGTCTTCACTTTTCAGTTCAGGGTACAGATCATTAATTATTTCTTGAGGCTTATAGAACAATACACATGGACTGTCACTTTGCTGCACTTCTTGCACCCAACCTTCAACGCTGATCGCATCATTTGAATGTCTAACTGACTTTGAAGACAGGTTATACGCAGCTGCAATATTATGCAAATCCTGCATCGTTGTAAGATGCACTCTCTCCAAATTTGAACTCTGCACTGTTTCTTGAATTTTTTGGAGGACAGTAGGAAATGGGATTCCTACGGCAATGTCTTCAGCTATCTTCATCCGTTCTTTCTCATTGAGGTTGAGATGACTTAGGTCCAGATCGTGACCAACGTGAGTGGACACAAAAGTAAAATGGCATGTTCCTTCTTTGTATCGTACTTTAATCTCTGCAGGGCACTTGCTATTAATTTTGTTGCTTCCTGTCAATTTCAGATGTCGTCTCCCATCACCTTTGGAGGTAAACTGACCTGAGCGATGGCAAACGTAATAACATATGGGGCCATCATCGTAAAATTTAGTGCCACAGCCTTTAATGAATTTGGAATGTGTAGCACATTCCATTTCTTCCTTCCATTTTAAAAATTCTTCTTCACTGGGGAATTCAGGGCTTCTGGTTTCACACATAATCCGTGTGCAGACTGGAAATGATCCATGCAGCACTTTTTTGAATCGGTTTCAAATGCACACATCGTATACTTAAACCCTTGCTGTTGTGGTTGGCCATGAATATTTTGTTGGTGGCGTTTTAAACTACCTTTACAAGTAAAATCCTTGTCCCATATGTAGCATCGGAATGTACACGAAGGCTCCTTATCTGTAACAGGAGGCATCATTTCGCTCAGCTTATGTGGATGGGCTGTGGACATATGCCTCTTCAGAGTCTTGCGGTAACTATACACTTTGCCGCAAACTTCACACTTAAAAGAACTCATTATTATACACTATTCCAACACGCGAAACGCTTTTCACACGTGAATATTTCACACACAGATGGTACACGATAAAACACACGCAAAACACTTTTAACACGATTAAACACTTTTAACACTTTTCACACTCAATACACGATAAAACACTTTTAACAAGCAAAACACTTCACATGCGGAACGTGTTAAATAAATCGGCTAAAAGAACAATGCTCTACTGCAAAGTGCAGCCGAATGCGGAAACCACATGGGTCAACTGAAACGATGCCCAGTCGACGAACAAAGACTGGGAAAACCGGTGGTGAATGGGCGGGACTTGTTCCGATGAGGGTGAGTGGGCGGGACTTGTTCCGGGTGAAATCCTAGCGCTAACGTTTCCCTTAGCGCTAGGATTTCACCCGGAGCAAGTCCCGCCCATTCAACCCCCTCCGTGCCTATTCGTAGCGTAAGGCCCTCCTCTCAACCACCGCCACTTTCGCAGACTGGAAGAAGCTACATCAAAGTTGTTATCGTCACACTCCAACACATGTTTGACTGTGATGAAATTCAGTAATGATAAGAAATTTTTCTGGATAGTAATATAATATGAATGTACATTATTAACGAAATAAAAGTATTTATTGAGAATTGAAAGCATCGCCAGCAATAGAAGAAAAAAAGAACGTGATGTTATTTAAAGACAATAAAGCGAAATTTTCATTAACTAATTCACTTGTTATAATATGTTTATTTGAGGGAAACAGCAGAGTAAACACACAGCACGAAAACAGTGGTCTTGAATCTGTCATGTCGGTAGTCTGGAGGACAAGGGGTTATTTATAGGAAATATGGTGCGAAATTGTGATTTAGTGCGTTTCAGTGCGCGATGCGCCAGCCTCACGGCAGACGTCGGACGAAGGCTGGTCGTCGCGTTATGCAGGTGACACAGTTTTGCAATTAGCATCAGTATGTGTGTACGTGCGTGGCAGCGATCGATAGCCAGAATGCAGCATTAGCAGAATTACGCAGGCGCGGGCCACGTGTGGTGTAGTTGCATTAGCCAACTCATTGAGAACATTGTAATAAACAAGGCGCAATGTAGCCGGCGGATTCGGCAGCGCTCTGCACTATTTAAGGGTATCAGAGGCGCGAGTCGCCATCGGTTCGACCGATTGGGCGTTCGGTCGCTCTTATGTCGTCATCATCAGTGGTGCTGTCCCGAGGACCGGCCGGTGGAGGGCGTTGCCCGCTGCTGCACGGCGACTCCCTGCGTCGTCACGAGCCGCGGCGTCTGCAGGAGGCGAGCTAGGCTGGACCTCGTGCTGATGACCTCCTACCACCTACGCAGCCACTGGCTGAGCACGGCGTCGCGTTCCCCGGGCTGCGCGCATCAGTACGTCTCCACCGCGACACGAGCGGTGGGGCTGAGCTACCGGAAAATGTATTGGAGAACTAACAGTAAAGAGGAAGATTGCTAAAAACAGCCACCTTCTTCTACCCAGCCAAACCCTACGACCCCGACCACGTCACCTGCTCCAGTCATCCTACAGCAAGTGGTGTCAGTCGGGCAACCTTCGCATCACACACTCGTGTTTTAATTGGTGACAGTAGTGGTCTTCTCCCTGAATTTGGAAGAAATTGTGGTTGGTAATCGACGAGGATATGTTGCACCTGAGAAGGGCAACAATGGATCAGCAACACCTGCAACATGACAAGTAAGTGCCAATTTTTCGTTTGGTGGTTTGTCTGAACATGTAGCATAGCCTGTCTTCCCTTCCTGTTTTTCTTTCTGGTCTTACTGTTGTCTGGTAGTGATGGAGCAGTCTGTGCCAGCCGAGGTGGCTATTCAGCAACTACTTGAGTGAGTGTTGGAATTAGAGATTTGTTAATGCAGTAATTCTTGACAGTAACGCTCCATCTTTGGTCACCCCTTTCTCGGGAAAAGCTGGGGAGGATGTTATGATTTTTTTTGAGAACCTTAACACGTCCGCTAAATTGGGAAACTGGGGTGCAGAAACACTTTTGCATGTGCCTAAGTTGAAAGTAACTGGGGATGCCAGAGCGTACATTACATGCCATGAAGGATTAAGGGATGGTCGGACATTTGAAGTATTCAAAAAAGGGCTGCTGGAAAGGTATCGGAGGAAAAATACGTCTAGATATTATCAGGAACAATTGAATAGAGTTTAGCAAAGGAATGCGGAATCAATAGAATTCGAAAAAATAATGTTAATACCTATGAGCTAACGGATTCCGATAAGGTTAATGAATCCATTCTGCAGGAAGCTGAGCAGAGGGCACTAGACGCATTTTTGCGGGAATACAACCCGAAACCTCACGCAAGATTAGGATTGAATTCCCTAAGAATCTCAATGAAGCAGTCGGAATCGCTGTGGCGTTAGAGGAAGTTGAAGCAGTAACAAAGACATGGGACAAGAAAGCAGTGTTTAATGCAGGAATAAAATGTTTCAGATGTGGTTGGATGGGACACATTAGACGTGATTATAAGGAAGAGCAGTGTAGGAAACGCAGACGTTGGGGTCATCAGGAGCATAATTGCAATGCGTCCTGGCAGAAACATGATAGGAAACTGCAAGGTGGGCCTCACCCCCCTCAGTTAAAAGGGGCAGGGGGTGGTGTGTTCACTGAGCAACACCCCCAGTAATGATTAATGCTAGTGCAGAATAAGTGGCAGACTTTTTTCTGACCGGCTTGGTGAGGGGCAGACCGTGGAAATTTTTAATTGGATACCGGGTCTCAGGTATCTGTGGCAAGTAGAAACGTACTTGGTAAAGTAGAATTAAAACCACCACGCTGGGCGTTAATAGGCGTGAGTGGGGACAGGTGAAGTCACTCAGATCAGCGGTGTTAAACTTCCGAGTGGAAATGAGGAACTTCAGGTGAAGGTAGAAGTTCTTCCAATTGTTGGCAGCAGCTATGATGTCATACTCAGATTGGATTTCCTGGTTGTGTATCACACATAAGTTAACCTGCAACAGCATACAGTAGAACTGGACAGAATACAACTTCACCTAGGTTCTGCGGTTGAAAAACCATTACTGTCGCAAGGAACCGCCCAGACGTCAGGTGGGCCACCTAAACTGTGTACAAGGTCCCTTAGAGTTAACTTGCGGGACACTATACCAAAGGGTACAGGGAAAATAATCTGGGCAGATGTTGGAGCTAGTGTGCCAGTAAATTCATTGTGTGTCGTTGAACCTTTGTCTCAGAATGAGCCGCTGGATAAAATGAAGTGTTTTACGCGCCGTAGCGTGTCCTACATGCGGGAGATAGAAGGAAAAAAGGTTGTGCCTGTCAGTATTGATAATTTTGGCCTTGAAGAGGTGCAGTTAGCACGGGGTACCATAATAGCGAATCTGGAGATAAAAGGGGAAGATGAACTGGCTAATGATTTCACAGCAGATTACACAATGCCGGGAGAGTCTGTCAGCTGGTCCGCGCTCAGGGGTAAAGTAGCACATTTAGAAGGGCAAGACAGAGAAGTCATGGAGAACCTTTTGACGGAATATGAAGAATTATTTAATTCTCAGGGTCCACTGCCCGTCACACTGTTAGTTCAGCATTACATCCCCACTGGTAATGAAGCACTGGTGTATAAACGTCCATATCGTGTTCCAAAAATTTTACAGCCTCTCATGGAAGAATTCATTAATCAACATCTTAGGGATGAGACAATAGAAACCAGTAGTAGTCTCTGGTCCGCTCCTGTCGCAATAGTGGGTAAGAAATCACCTGACAGGGGCAAGTAATATCGTTTTTGTTGTGGTTATCGTTTCCTGACTCAAAAACCTATATTGGATGCCTACCCAATGCCTAATATCACTGAAACTCTGGATAATTTGAGTCAGTGTCGGTACGTCACAAAATTGGATATTTGAAGCTGGTACCACCAGTCGCCCTGGAAGACCGACCGAAGACAGCTTTTTCAACACCTACAGGTCATTTTCAGTATCAGCGAATGCCTTTCGGACTCAAAAATACCCCGGAAACCTTCCAACAGTTACTGGATAGCATGTTACGAGGGCTGGAACCTAATCAGTGTATGATATATTTGGACGACATAATTTTTTTGTCAAAGGACGTGCAAAAACATGTGCGCTGTTTGCGCGAAGTTTCCGATCATCTGAAAAGAGCGCGGTTAACTCTTCATAAGGAAACATGTATTTTTTTGTTGCAAGAAGTTCGTTATTTAGTTCACATTATAGGATAGGAGGGTGTCCGCACAGATCCAAAACGAGTAGAGGCAGTGATGAATTTTCCAACACCTACAAAAGTAGAAGATTTGCAGTCTTGTTTAGGTGTTGCCAATTTTTACAGGCGGTATATTCCAAAATCTGCGGAAATAGCGAGGACCCTCACGCAGTTGTTGAAGAAGGGAGGAAAATTCCACTGCTCAACAGAATGCGAAGAGGCTTTTTAAAAGCTAAAAAATTTGTTAACATCTAGTCTGGTTTTGGCTTTTCCAGATTTTAGTAAACAGTTTATATTATCTTGTGACTCTAGCAATTTTGCTTTGGGTATTGTATTATCTCAGGAAATAGATGGGCAGGAACACCTGATAGCATATGCTTCCAGACACCTAAACAATGCAGAAAAAGTTTACTCAGCAACTGAGAAGGAGTTATTGGCATTAATTTTTGGAAGAACCTATTTCTGATGTTATTTGTATGGACGACGTTTCAAGGTGATTACTGACCATGCAGCACTTAAGTGGTTGTTAGGGCTTAAAGACCCAATGAGTAGATTAACTAAGTGGGCTTTGCATCTTAGTGAGTACGGTTTTGAAGTGATTCATAGACCGGGTAAATGGCATGGAAATGCGGATGGTCTGATTCGTAATGTATGCACCATGGAATGCACAGGAATAAATGAGAACGTATGGGAGGAGGCACAAACTGCCAGCACAAATTGTCAACGACTTACCTCGCAACAACAGTTTGTTCTGGAAGATGGGATATTGTATCATAAAACTAGGAAAGGTCCACGCATAGTTGTACCAGAAAAATTGCGAAGCGAAATTTTAAGGCAGGCAAATGATTCTATGCTTTCTGATCATTCAGGTCGAAGAGCAACAGAAAGGAGAGTAGCACAGAGTTTTTGGTGGTCAACACATAGGCAAGATGTCGAGCAGTGCATAAAGATTTGCATTCCATGTGCTCAACAGGCATCAGACAATTGTGTTGCAGTAACTACCGGAAGTGGATAGACCTTTCCAATTACTTGGCTTAGACGTCTTGGGACAGTTTGTGCAAACAACAGCGGGTAATCGCTATGTTTTAACAATAATAGATCATTTTTCGCGCTATGTGTCTATGACAGCTATTCCGGACCAGCGAGTTGAAGCAGTGGCTCACGACATGGTACATCAATGGATATTGAAATTCGGAACACCTGAAACGATAATTACAGATCAAGGGACAAACTTTATGTCCGATTTGATGTTATGCAAGTTGTTTGCATGTAAAGAAATTGAGAATTAGCTCGTCAGACCGAGGGAGTTCATAGTACAATAGCTAAGATGTTAAGTTATAATGTAAATTCGCAACACAAGAATTGGGATACCCTATTGGCGTTTGTAGCTGTGGCGTATAACTCAAAAGTGCATGAAAGTACAGGATCGTCCCCATATGAAGTACTGTTCGGTCGGAAGATGCCATCTCTGTTTGAATTGCTCAAGACCCCACCAGGAACCGATATTTCGGCTGTTAAGGATTTATCCACAAAGTTGTAAACAATCTGGCGGCAGGTGAAAAAAAATGAACACTAAAGCGTTGGAGAGACAGGACAAAGTTCACAATAGGAAGGTGGCTTTACCCAAATATCATGTAGGAAAATGGGTGATGATGAATAATCCGTATGTGCCAAAAGGGAAAACGAAAAAAATGTATCCCGTTATCAAGGTGCTTTCCAAGTGATCGAGATGACATCATTGCTGAATGTAAAATTACAGATTCTAACTCGCCCTACTATTGTGCATGTGAACCAAATTAGGCCTTTCAAGAGTAATTTCGAGGAAATTCATTGTCTGCAGTAACTTCTAGTGGAGAGAAAGATGATTCTAAGAAAAAGAATAAGAAAGGTGTAGATAAACAAGAGAACCAAGTTAATTGAGGAAGCGATCAGACATACTATTATGCTCTTAGGCCATGCGTGAAAAGGAAGAACTAATGTGAATTTTTTTTCTCAGAAGGCTTGACATTCTGGTAAGACCAGCAGTTCCAACGTCATGGGTTGTGCGGAAGAGGGAAGGTGTGCACTATCTCTCACCATAGTTATGCTGTTCTGGTGTTGCAACTTAGCTGAAGCCTAGAAGGTATGTCCTATATCAAGTGGTGTTTTGTTCTCTCGACAAGCGGATGTAATTAGGTCCGGACATCAATGGATCTTAAGGGTGAACTGTAATATCTGGGCGGTTGAAGACGAAATCTGTAAATCAGAGGATACATTTAATAAACTTCATTCCATGGTGGCTAATCAGTCAAGGTTTAATGACCCACAGAGGGAATATCAGCTACTACGATAAGCTTTTGCATCCTTACAAGCTCATTTGTGGCAAACTGGAGGGTTAATCCTGCACGTCCATAGGAAAAGAGGATGATTAGACGCAGGTGGCCATATCCTATAAGTGTTTTTGGGACCGCTGACACAGAAGATGTTAAAAGTATTAATGACACGCTATGGCAGGCACAGGATAATGCGAATAGCAACCAGGGAATGCTAGATCTTCACATAACCCAATTAGAGAGTTTGGAGAAAGAGGTAGTTAATAATACGTGCCAATTGCTAGCTTTGGCCGCGACCATGATGTCCCACATGAAGGCCACAGCCTACACAGCCAATCACGACTTGGGTATAATCAAGTACCGGTTGGATAACATCGACTCATAGCTGCTTTGTATTGTTGCTGATAGTGACACGGAAGGACGCATAGAAGCCACAGAACTACAGGGGGATTTGTTGCATGCAATGCGTGGGCACCTAACCCCGGTAGTGTTACCTTCAGAACAATTTCGGGAAGGATTACGGAAAGTTCAATTGGAACTGCCCGCATCCCTGGAGCTACTGACGACATTAACAGACGAACACTTATCTCTCTACTACAAAATGACCACTGTTACCATTACTCAGACGGGTACGCTGCTGAGAATTCATATCATAACACCATTAACATGTAAGGATTGTAAATTATAACGTTACACCGTGTATACATATCCAGTGAAGTGGGAAATTTTGCAGAAATTCGTACAATTAACCATACGGGAAATACTGTCAGTGGCACATAACAGAAAAGCTCATGCGTTCCTCAATGCACAAGACTTGCTGCATTGTCGAACAGGTCAAGTTACCATCTGCCCTGCGAAATTGTTACACACTGTTCCCAAATCTTGTGAGTATTCTATATTCCGCTCTCAAGAATTAATCGCAGAGTGTCCTAAGGAAATTATAGCAGGCATGGTGCAGTTCTTTTAGCAAGTGGGTCCACATTGGTATTTTCAGTAATGGAAAACACAGTCGTTATTTGCGTTTGTTACGGCCAGGATAAGCAAGGGAGTATGCAAAGAATAGAATTGCAGGGGCAGGCACTGTTAATTAACGGCACACAGTGTGACATTTCAGGGCCAACTTTCCGTTTACCAGCCGTGATTACTGGAGCTACAATGATGAACATAACACGCGCATTGATCTATGTACCCGAGCAACCAGTGCAATTCGTCATGAAAGAAAATATCACTCTTTTTGAATAGCACATTAGACCCGACTTTGCTCACCTCTTTGGACTGGATGCTAGTAGCTCAGAATGGATGTATAACTATGGAACATCTGATTTCAATGAGTGCATTAGTACTTTAATGAACATAAACAACACTTGCTAGTTATTTGATCATCAACCACCGCCACATGTATTTTTATCTTTGTCGTAGGATTAGTGTACTATCGGCTCAAGAAGAAGGTAGCCCAAATCCTGCCCCTTCCAACCGTTCATCTAAGGGGCCAGACAAAATCATTGAAAAGGTGCGAGGCACTGCACCAGAACTGTTTTTTCTTTATTGTAATTTTAAAACCTGTACAACAGGCAGGCTGTCAGCAGCGTTCTATGCTGCTCTTCAGCCAGAGGATACAAGATGAGAAAAGACAGAAAGATTACACATAGGTTACAGAATGGTGGGCAAGAAAACAGTTGACACAGAAAGGCAAACACGGAGCCGTTCACACTTGACGATAGTCCACACTTAAAACTGGTGACACGACGCACAAACACGGAAGACGGCGATGACACAGGTGGATGATGGAGTGCGACGGTGAACACTGAACACCAAACACGACGGCACACACGAGACACTGATGGCGATGATCTCTGGCGCGTGAAAGTCCACGTAGCATGTGCGAGTCCGGGGACCTGTCAAGAGGGGAAGAGGGGCGGGGGGGGGGGGGGGTGGAGAGGGGAGGACAAAGACGCCAATGGCTGAGGACATAGGAGGAGTAGTAGAGGGACAGGGGAGGGGAAGCCCGGGAGAGGAGTGGGGAGAAAGAGATGAGGGAGGGAGGATGCCCAAAGGAACAGAGACAGGAAGAGGGAAGGAGGATCAAAGTTGGTAGGAGAGGTATATGGAGGGAAGGAGGACATCATCAGGGAGAGGGAGCTGGCGGAAGCCACCTTGGGAGAGGGTAAGGAGGGTAGAGAGATGGAGACCGGGTGGGACGTGGGAATACAGGCGCGGCAGCGGGCGGGGGAGGGAGAGGGTGGGCGAGACAAGCGGGTGAGGAGGATCGAGTTTGCGTGATGTGTACTGGATCCTTAGCCTCTCAAGGAAAAGGAGGAGGTGGGGGAATGGAATGAGATCATACAGGATCGGCATGGGGGAGGGGAGACGGATGCGATAGGCGAGGTGGAGAGCATGGCGTTCAAGGATTTGGAGGGATTTGTAAAAGGTAGTGGGGGCAGAGATCCAGGCCGGATGGGCGTAACAAAGGATAGGGCGGATGAGGGATTTATAGGTGTGGAATATGGTGGAGGGGTCTAGACCCCACGTACGAACGGAAAGGAGCTTGAGGAGATAGAGACGGGAGCGTGCCTTGGCTTGGATTGTCCAGAGATGTGGGGTCCAGGAGAGTCGACGGTCGAGGGTGACGCCAAGGTACTTGAGGGTGGGGGTGAGGGCGATAGGACGGCCATAGACGGTGAGATAGAAATCAAGGAGGCGGAAGGAAGGGGTGGTTTTGCCTACAATGATCGTCTGGGTTTTGGGGGGATTGACCTTGAGCAACCACTGGTTGCACCAAGCGGTGAACCAGTCAAGATGGGATTGGAGAAGGTGTTGGGAGCGCTGCAGGGTGGGGGCCTGCAGCAGAACACTGAGTAATGTTTATGAAAAAAGATTAGACTGAGGATAGAAGTGAATGAACACAGTGTAAATAGTGAGTCAATCGCATTTTGTGGTGTTTTTGAAGAGAACTCTAGTTGTTTTGACTTTTTGGTTGAATTTGGGGACGAATTCTTTTCGTACGAGGGAGGAATTGTGGAGGACAAGGGGTTATTTTTAGGAAATATGGTGCAAAATTGTGATTTAGTGTGTTTCAGTGTGCGATGCGCCAGCCTCACGGCAGACGGCGGATGAAGGCTGGCTGGCGCGTTACGCAGGTGACACAGTTTTGCAATGAGCACCAGTATGTGTGTAGGTTTGTGGCAGCCATCAACAGCCAGAACACAGCATTAGCAGAATTATGCACGTGCGGGCCACGTGTGGTGTAGTTGCATTAGCCAACTCATCGAGAACATTGTAATAAACACGGCGCCATGTAACCGGCGGATTCAGCAGCGGTCTGCACTATTTAAGGGCATCAGAGGTGCGCATCGCCATTGGTTCGACCGATTGGGCGTTCGATAGCTGTTATATAGTCGACATCAGTAACGCTGTCACCAAGGACTGGCGACAGAGGGCGTTGCCCGCTGCTGCACGGCGACTGCCGGCGTCGTCACGAGCCGCGGCGTCTGCAGGAGGCGAGCTAGGCTGGACCTCGTGCTGATGACCTCCTACCGCCTGCACAGCTGCTGACCGAGCACGGCGTCACGTTCCCCAGGCAGCGTGCGTCAGCACGTCTCCACCACGACACGAGCGGTGGGGCTGAGCTACCAGAAAATGTATTGGAGGAACCTACAGTAAAGGGGAAGATTGCTGAAAACAGCCACCTTCTTCTACTCAGCCACGCCCTGCAACCCCGGCCATGTCGCCCGCTCCGGTCATCCTGTTACAGTAGTAAAGCCACTGGTGTCTAAAATCAGACTTATATAGAAATAAGTCAAAGTCGTTTTGTTTATGTAGGCCCTCATAGTAGCTGCCGAAAGTTAAAGAATATAAGAATGCCATAGAGTAGAAATGCCTAATGAACGCTGTAAGATATTTGCTTATATGACATTTTTCGTTGGTATTTGCATGGGTAATGGGTGAATTTTAACTGGTAAATTTTTCCTGCGCGTTATAAACGAGGTTATAAAGAATTGTGGCTGTTTCTGTGTGATTAATGTCCTATATGCTGTTGCAAACGTCTCAGGAAAATAATCTGTCGTTATTCTTTGTTCTATCTGTTTTTAACCAAAAGATTTGTTAATTTCCTAAATTTCATTCAAACCATTTTTAAAAAATAATAATGATGATGTGTATGTTTGTCACAGAGCAGTTATGGAGGAAATAAATACTGCAGTGTCTCACAGCTGTAAAACGTCCATGCTGTGATAGTTCTTCTCCACCCCCAAATCTTTTCAGCAAAACTATTCACTGAATAACATGCAAAACCAGCGTGGATCGATCTAGCAAGAACAAAGTAATTTTGATGCCCTTTGGAAGTATAGTGAACATTGATGCTTGTTTCACATATACTGTCTCAGTTCTGAAACTTGGGTGTCAAGTATACTGTGGTTCCTCTCTCTCCAAGCAAATTATTCTTTGAGGGAAGGTTTTTCCTGTTTTAGCTCTGGGTGCTTTTCTCTCATAGAAGTATGTTTCTTCATAGGCTATTCATCTGAATACTGAGTTCTCGCATTTAAAGAATTCAGTGCTAAATTGTTTTCTGTTATGTTTGGTGTGGAAGCAACTGGCACAGCTGAGGCCAACTGTGCACTTTTTTGTAACGTGTCTTTTAACTATCTGGTAAAATTTAAGGCCTAGCAAGATATTAATTTCACATTCACTCCAAGTGCAGCGGAACGCGGTAAACCACGTGGGTCAACTAAAACGATGCCCAGGCGCAGAACAAAGAACGGGAAAACCGGGGGTGAATGGGCGGGACTTCCTCCAGAGGGGTGAGTGGGAGGGACTTGTTCTGAGTGAAATCCTATCGCTAACGATTCCTCGCGGAAGCCAGCAGCTCTGTACTCATGACCTTGGCCTGTGTTGCATGAAGAGGCCGCTGTCAAGATGCCGTCCAGTGCCTCACGTTGCAGCAGCTCTGCTCCCACCGCAATGTCGTCTCTTGCAGTGGGGTACGTCGTCCGTCCCGGGGTTAGCTTTCAACACAACCCAACGCAACACATATTGCATGTTCAAACTTATTTTGTTACATTTTTAAAAACTGTTAGTTCCATGAACTATCCAGCTTAGACTTCAAGGTTATTTGTTCTTTAATCTCAAATGTCACTATTTATTAAATTTAATTATCTTGGTATCACTTACAGCCATAAAACTAAAGGTCAACAAGAAAAGATGTATAAATTACAAGTGCTTAAGCTAAATTTGCCATGGAAGCTTTACATCTGGCACAATGTTTACAAAAGAAAGCTTTTCCATACATTGACATATAAAGTTTGGGTCTGTGCACTATGGGACTTGACATATGTGGTCATCAGTCTCCTAAAATTTAGAACTACTTAATCCTAACTAACCTAAGGACATCACACACATCCATGCCTGAGGCAGGATTCGAACCTGCGACCATAGCGGTCACGCGATTCAAGACTGAAGCGCCTAGAACTGCACGGCCACACCGGCCGGCGACATATAAAGTATTTTATCTAATTATTGGCATAAGTGACTTAAGTGCTAGTCGATTACATTTTACACTGAAGAGCCAAAGAAACTGGTACACCTGCCGAATATCGTGTAGGGCCCCACGAGCACGTAGAAGTGCCACAACATGACGTGGCATGGACTCGACTAATGTCTGAAGCAGTGCTGAAGGGAATTGACACCATGAATTTTTCAAGGCCTTCCACGAATCCGTAAGAGTACCAAGGGGGTGGTGATCTCTTCTCAATAGCACGTTTCAAGGCATCCCAGATATGCTCAATGATACTCAATGATATCCATGTCTGGCCAGCGGAAGTGCTTAAAATTAGAAGAGTCTTCTTGGAGCCACTCTGAAGTAATTCTGGACGTGTGGGGTGTCACATTGTCCTGCTGCAATTGCCCGAGTAGTCGGAAGGCACAGTAACCGTGAATGGATGCAGGTGATCAGACAGGATGCTTACGTACGTGTCACCTGTCAGAGACGTATCTAGACCTATCAGGGGTCTCATATCACTCTAACCGCACATGCCTCAAACCATTACAGAGCTTCCACCAGCTTAAACAGTCTCCAGCTGACATATAGGGACCATGGATTCATGAGGTTGTCTCTGTACCCAACACGTCCATGCAATCGATACAATTTGGAACGAGACTCGTTCGATCAGGCAACATGTTTCCAGTCATGAACAATCCAATGTCAGTGTTGACGGGCCGAGACGAGGGGTAAAGCTTTGTGTTGTGCAGTCATCAAGGGTATACAAGTGGACCTTGGGCTCCGAAAGCCCATTTCGATGGTTCGTACGCTGACACTTGTTGATGGCCCAGCATTGAAATCCGCAGCAATTTGCGGAAGTTGGACTTCTGTCACATTGAACGTTCCTCTTCAGTCGTCGTTGGTCCCGCTCTTGCAGGATGTTTTTCCGACCTCAGAGCTGTAGGAGATTTTATGTTTTACTGGATACATGATATTCACGGTACACTCGTGAAATGGTCGTACGGGAAAATCTCTGCTTCATTGCTACCTCGGAGATCCTGTGTGCATCGCTCGTGCACAGACTGTAACACCACGTTCAACCTCAGTTAAATCTTGATAACCTGTCATTGTAGCAACAGTAACCGGTCTAACAACTGCGCCAGACACTTGTTGTCTTGTATTGTATAGGCGTTGCCGACCGCAGCGCCGGATTCTGCCTGTTTAGATATTTCTATGTATATCAATACTGTAAGATGTCAGGCAAAACCATCACCTTCCATGAAAACCCTGACATGATAGGCAAATCCAGTAGTATGTCACATAGCTCCGAATAAATCGTGACATTAAATTAACCAAAGTAATATGAGTAACGAGTGAGCAAACGGAATACCACAGACTAACACAAGAATGCCTAAATGCATGTCGTAACTTCCCACCCAGAGACCGACGCAGTTCCGAGGGGAGAAACGAGGACAGAATCCGAGAGCAGAACCGTGTTAAGCTAGAAGGCCCTACAATAAGGGACGGACTGGACACCCACGTCGGCAGCCTACCTCTAAGACTACCACCCACATGTTTTAGCGTGAGACTTTTTAGTGTCCCTGTTACGTCAAGGACCACCCCCCAGCCCATGTTAAAAGCTATAGCCCTCCAGAAAAACAGTATAGATCTTATGATAACACAAAAAGGGCCACTACCACCCACAAGTTTTAGTGTGAGACTTTTTCGCGTCTCAGGTACGTCAAGGACCACCCCCCAGCCCATGTTAAAAGATAGAGCCCTCCAGAAGAACAGTATAGATCTTACGATAACGCTAAAAGGACCACACCAGCTGCAGGTTTTAGCGTGAGACTTTTTAGCGTCTCTGTTACGTTGCAAACTTTAAAAGCATTGCCCCACCGCGAAAAGTATAACGTTTCTCATTGGATAGACAGAATCTTTGTAGGCGGAGCTTAAGGTGAACATTGAGACCCTGATTGGTCAGATGAAAACACAACCAGATAGCTTTTTTAAATCTACTTCGGTGAATTGTAGTAAGGAAAAGTTAGAGGAGAGTTAGTTCCGAGACGGCGAGCTGGATGGCTGCTGCGCCGTCCGCCGCCCCCCTGACGAACACCGACAAGGTAATGAACACACGCTATGCCGCATAAAAGCGCATAAAGCTACACTCAGAACTGCAGAAGTCTCATCTTTTAACCCCTTTTATGCGTAATACTAGTGTCGATCATTAATTAAAACTCATGGTGTTCACATTTGCCACTTGAAGAACAGATCTGAAACGCGATGATTTTTCTTTTATAAAGTTACTGAGAAGCCACATCAGCCACTGTAATTTACGACAAGTTAGATAAGTAATTAAAGATAATTGAGGGTCACGGTAGACCATTTTGATAGTTTTGTCTTTTGTGATACTTAAATTAAACCTAGATTATAGATGTGATATGGCATAGGTCATCCTTCGATCGATTGTAGAACTTGGAAACCCATTCAGGGAATATTCGTTCACATTTTTGTTGAACACAGTTGGTTTCTACCATCCTGTATTAAAACATTTCCTTTTATCAATAGTGCAATTTATAAATGATGTTTTGTGAGGAGAATAAAATTTCCAATGGTAAACTGAACTGCTTTTTCGAGGTTATTTTACCAGCTAACTAAAAATAGGAAAGCCTTGAACCCTTTCCACTATATTTAGTTAGTATTAAGATTCTTTTACAGGGAGTGCACTGGAGCTGACGCTGAGATCATTTAGTATTTGGTTATATCATCGCTAGTCTCACTGAACTCTTCTGAATTCTACATGTCATGTGTGGTCTGGCGTCTCCTTACCAGCAACAGGTCCCAGGTTCAAACTAGTCAATTCCCTAAAAAACACGCTCAGAGCGTCGTTGCGCGAAAGTGGTAGGGAGACACGATATAGAACAATCAGACACCACCATGAATGTTTAAAATACGAATGCCTATACCAGTTTCTTTGGCGCTTAATAGTATTTAGTTCTATCAAGATACACAGTCAGTGGACTAGGATAGGTGACTCCACTAACTTAATGCAAAGCGTTGGTTGAGAGGCTGTGGTTGACGAAGATCCCTTTTACCAATATTTCTCTGCTGGCTTGCGCGAAAGTGGTAGGGAGACACGATATAGAACAATCAGACACCACCATGAATGTTTAAAATACGAATGCCTATACCAGTTTCTTTGGCGCTTAATAGTAGTTAGTTCTATCAAGATACACAGTCAGTGGACTAGGATAGGTGACTCCACTAACTTAATGCAAAGCGTTGGTTGAGAGGCTGTGGTTGACGAAGATCCCTTTTACCAATATTTCTCTGCTGGCTATGCAGTAACTGAACAATTACTATGTCCCTTTTCTCCACCTTGTTCCGACTTTCATGCACCCAATTATTGGGTAAAAGTTAGACGAGTTAGTATCGCCAGAGACAAAATCTACCTTATACATTTTTACTTATCAGTTCCTTTTTTCCTATTGGAACTTGCCCGTAAATTAGCAACATCGCAGATAAAAGACAAGACAATAAAGCAACTCCAGTAAGATGCTTATCTATCGCACATTTCATTCAGGCATAGATGTGTTCTTTTGCACATACAACTTCTCACAGGCATAAGTGTTCATTGCGTCATTCAAAATGGTTCAAATGGCTCTGAGCACTATGGGACTTAACATCTATGGTCATCAGTCCCCTAGAACTTAGAACTACTTAAATCTAACTAACCTAAGGACATCACACAACACCGAGTCATCACTGCGTCATTCAATTCAAGTATAGAATTTAGTAATTATTGTTATTGTGCGGTTCGGCCCCAGTGCCCCCCCCCCCCCCCCCGGAACGTCTCATACCAGACAATTCTAACCCAAAATGCTTGCGTGGTAGAGTAATTATGGTGTATGTGTATGTGGAGACTGTGCGCAGCAATCGTTGAGATAGTGTAACTGAGGCTGAATAAAGAGAACCAGCCCGCATTTGCCGAGGCAGGTGGAAAATCGCTTTAAAACCATCCACAGGCGGGCTGTTGCATTGGACCTCAACACAAATCCGCTGGGCGGATTCGTGCCATGGACCAGCAAGCCTTCCCGCTCGGGAAGCACCGCGTTAGACCGCGCGGATAGCCCGGCGGGTTGTCCAAGTGATCCTAATGTTATTACCTTTACGTGTAGAAGAGTATTGTCTTCTCGACAATCTTCAAATCATGAGCTACACCCTTAATTTTTATGTATGAAATTAGTGAATTTAATGTTGGCACTTTTGTTGCCTTAGTGTGCGGTGTTTCTCAGTACTTAAATTAATCATCAAAGTAACTAATTTAGTACGATTGCTTTCTGAATTGCTGGTGTATCCATGTATCACCACAATAAAACAAAAGCAGTGTATGGCTGTAGGAGTATGAATGAGAACAGTCGCGTATCTAAGATTACAAAAATAATGACAAGTTTTTATTCGTCCTTTTATAACTACAATCGAGCTCATAAATCTTACAAAAAATGACATACATAAATCGTGAAGGAGTGGTGCTTGATTGGCAAAGCATTCATTGGGATGGAAACTATGCAAGTTCTTCCGTGGATTAATCCCTTTTACAATGCAGTCAGACTTCATTTACATTAATCCACTGTGAGGCCAAATGGAATCAACTGTGACCAGGTACACCACAGACTGTGGTTCATGGAGATCAGGGAGCTGTGAATATCATTTAACAACCCAAGGCTGGTGCAGCAATACTTAAGCCTTTCACCTTGCTGAAGGACACGGCATGCTGTGGGCGAGGGGTGGAGCGCGGCGTCAGCTGTACTGTTCTGATGTGTCAGTGAAAACTCGTAAACTATGCGGACTGGCGTTCTGATTACCAGAACTCGGGAAACTTCCCTATCAGAGGCCTGAAATCCCGGCAGAGTCCAGTGTGAGGTGCACCCGTTCGCTGGTCTGGCCAACCAACCTGACTCACAGGCACGATGGCGCCTGCTGGAATTGTCAAACGTCAGACAGCCCACTTAGGACGAATAAGTTCACCTTCACGACACACGATATTTCCGAGATGATATGAAGCGTAAGATGGCGGCCACTGAGTGACTCGCGTTTCTTCGGCTCGCGAGTTTTTTCGATGATTGTAGGTGTTACAGAGAAGTGCGGCAGTCCACAACGTGTGCATCCGACTAAACAAGTGTTACTTGCCGTGGTGTATTGTTCTCCGTTGATTACCACAAGTGATAAGTGATAAGTGAGTGAAAACTGGGAAGGGCGCGAGTAAGCGACAGCAGGCGAGGCTACAGGGGCACAGGCAGCGTGGGCGCCTGGTCTCCGGCGGCAGGTGAGGCCCCGCTTCCCGACATCGGAGAGCTCGTCCGGTCCCAGGTGAGTGCGGCGCTGCACAGCAGACACGCTAGACGTAATCGTGCAATCCATCACGGACTCTGTGACGGCCGCAGTCATGTACAAACTGCAAGCGTCTTTCGGGCGCAACAGCACCGAAATCCAGTCTCTTAGAAAGTCCCTGCCCGCACAAGAGAAAAAAGCCGCCGACCTAGAAGCTAAACTGTCTGCTGCCACCGATGAAATTGAGCAGTATCAGCGAAGGAACAGCTTGCGCTTGTTCGGGGTAGCTGAAAACGATCGCGAAAACACCGACGACCTGGCCATTAGCCTCGTGCGTGAGAAACTTGGCGTGCAGATCGACGTGGCCGATATTGACAGAGGCCACCGTGTTGGGCGCAGGATACCAGGTACCATGAAACCCAGGCCCATAATAATTAAATTTGTGCCTTACCGGAAAAGAGCTGAAGTATTTGCTCAGAAAAGAAAACTCGCCAAGAGTGGGGTTACCCTGAGGGAAGATCTGACGCGCGAAAGACTAAAAGTTTCGAACGCTGCGATCACACAGTTCGGCCTTCAAAATGTATGGACCCAGGATGGCAGGATCGTAATCGAGACGGAAGGAGGGAGGAAAACGGTGACAAACATGTTCGAACTGAAAGACTGAGCGAAATCTCGCGAGACACAAAGTCTCATATTGTAATCTATCTAATATAAGTTAATTTTTATTCTTTATTTTCATTTTTTAGCTTAAATACTGCTCCGTTATTTCTATAAGTATCATAAGTACTCTATTTAAAATCAGTCAATTGTTTCACAAAAATATTGTTTCTTTATTTGTCTGGAACCGTGCGACAGCTACGGTCGCAGGTTCGAATACTGCCTCGGGCATGGATTTGTGTGATGTCCTTAGGTTAGGTTTAAGTAGTTCTTAGTTATAGGGGACTGATGACCACAGCAGTTGAGTCCCATAGTGCTCAGAGCCATTTGAACCATTTTTTTAATTTGTCTATCATAAGTGCTCATGTATATTCATATTGTCAGTCAAATGGGAATTAACATTGTCAATTAACAGGAATCTCCTTACAACCGCCTTTCTATATCTGTTATTTTCATCTTCGCCACTACCACTACTACTACTATTATCTTTTTCATAACCACTACTGCCACTTTCCATCTTTCTTTCCGCTCCCTTCTCCGATACTTCCAGCGTGTTTTTCACCTTTAGTCCACAGACGCTTGAGTCAGTCACGACCTTGGACACACCTGTAAATATGTCTTGCCCCTCGAAATCCAGCTTTTGTCCCTCTTCCGGCCAGCAGGTAAACGGAGCGCGCTCGGTCCTACAGGCGGCCACAATGGGACGGACCGGTTCCGGCGGCGGGCTCTTTGTGGCCCACGCGAACGCGCAGTCGCTAACGGCTCACTTCGACGAGTTCTGTGACCTGTTCTGCCAATCGCTGTTCCACATTATCCTCGTCTCTGAAACTTGGTTGAAACCAAACATTTCTTCCGACGCTATCCGAATCGCTGGTTACTCTCTCCTAAGGGCAGATCGTGAAACACGACGCGCGGGTGGTGTGGGTGCCTATGTTCGCTCTGATCTGACACCTACTGTATTATGCACATCGGATGCAAAGGGCGAAGGAGAAGCGGAGTTCTTGTTTTTCGAAATAAATACATCAAATCAGAAACTGCTAATTGGAGTAATCTACGTATAAACCTCCAAACCTCGGTGCCATGTCCTCCTTTCAGTCTGCCCTGTCCTCACTCGTGACACAGTATGAACACATAATCATTATGGGCGACACAAACATCGACTTACAGTTAAAATCTCCCTCTGCCGAAAAACTAAGGCGACTGTTCCACTCCAATGATATGAGTTTAACACCTCTGGACCCAACTCATCACACGCCACACAGCCACACAATCATAGATATAATAGCAACAAAGCGACCAGATAAAATAATCCGCGCCAATCAGACATCCGCTCCGGGACTCTCTGCTCATGACGTGATATTCTTAAATTACTCAATGCATACTACCAAAGAAAAATCTCACCTGGTAACCTACAGAAACTTAAAAAATGTTAACCATGACGCTCTTCAAAAGGATTGCTCAGACATCCCTTGGCATGATATAAGCAATGAACCGACTTTAGACGGAAAAATTCGGCAATTATGTCGCAAAATTATTGCACTGTATGATAAACATGCTCCTCAACGCACTGTCAAGGTAAAGAGAGCTCGCGCTCCGTGGCTCACCACTGCATTACGCCAGTTAATGAATAAACGTGATGCTGCACATAGGGCCTTCAAGCGTAACCCAACTCCCGAGGCGTACGAAGCTTATAGGAAACTCCGAAACAGAACCAAGCAAAGCGTGAGGAATGCCAAAATCAGACATGCCCGCTATGTCGTATGCGGCATATCAAAACCTGCTGCACTGTGGAAAAAGCTGCGCAGTTTCGGTATAGGGAAGCGAAGATCTGACGCTGTTTATCAAGCGTCTGCAGAAGAACTAAACGATTTCTTCTCAACAGCTGTAAACTACCACGCAGCGACAAATTACCAGCCCCAAGATATCAACCTCTCGAGAGACAAGTTCTTCCTAAAACATGTCACTACCGGCACAGTACACAAGGCAATTATGAGAATCTCTTCCGAGGCAGTAGGAAATGATGGAGTGAGCACTGGCATGATTAAGAACGTCGTAGACACTATTATTCCAGTTATCACAGACATCTTCAACCTGTCTCTTGTCAGTAGTACATATCCTACTGAGTGGAAGCAAAGTTTAATTCAGCCTATACCTAAGACTGACAACCCTAAGTCGCCAGGTGAGTACAGGCCAATCAGCATATTACCTGCAATATCTAAAGCCCTAGAATACATCGTCCATGAACAGCTGACGGATTACCTCAAAACTCATAACATCCATGACGAATATCAGTCAGGCTTTCGAAAGCACCATAGTACAGCAACTGCGTTAATCAAAGTAACTGATGACATTAAACATGCTATGGACAGACGTGAAGCTCTTATCCTAACACTGCTTGACTTTAGCAAGGCTTTTGACACAATTGACTTCGATATATTACTAATTAAAATGAAACAGCTGAATTTCTCAGACAGCGCAATACACTGGTTCGACAGCTACCTCAAAAACAGAAGTCAACAAGTCATTTGTGGGTTGGAAAAGTCATCATGGAAAAGCGTGCGCTCTGGAGTTCCCCAAGGCTCCGTCCTTGGTCCACTACGCTTCTCACTGTACATTAATGATATTTCTTCAGTGATTCACTCCTGCAACTACCATCTATATGCCGACGACATCCAACTGTACATAAGTGCAAGCCCCAATAACATTGCTGGCGCAGTAGCGAGTATGAACGCAGATCTTTGCTCTGTTTCTCGATGGGCACAGAACCTAGGTCTGAAACTAAACCCCAAGAATTCCCAGGTCATACTTATATCTCATCCAAAGTTAATCAGCCGGTACTTTCGCGAAACAGTCCCTTAAATACCCCTCAATGGTACCCAACTACCATACCAAAAAACAGTAAAAGACCTTGGAATAATCTTGGATGAACACCTAAACTGGGAAGAACAAACAGTCACAGCTTGCCGGAAATCGCTCTCCTCCCTACATGCAATTCAAAAATTTAGAAAAATATTTCCAACCCATGTTAAACAAAAATTAGTCCAAACACTGGTCTTGCCTAATCTTTACTACTGCGATGTAGTTCAACACGGCACAAATAGTGAAAATTCTAGATGCCTCGAGCTAGTGATGAATGCTTGCGTTAGATACGTGTGCAATATTCGGTTGTATGATCATTTCAGTCCTTCATACTCCCAGATAGGTTGGATATGCCCACATAAGGCACGCGATCTCCACACGATGTGCTTATTTCATCGATTTCTTAGCCACTGGTGCCCCCAATACTTATCTTCTCACATTAAACACCTATCATCATTCCACAATCGCAATACCAGATCGGATACGTCTATCATCTTGGCTGTACCTTTACATAACACAAAATCTTTCTCCGTGTCATTCTCCATCTCAGCCATACGACTATGGAACGCGCTCCCCTGTGATCTGCGTCTTATCCCGAACCACTTAACATTCAAGAGGGAACTCAAAACTTACATATTACGGACGGTATAGCCACCATTGTTGTGCCTCTCCCATCACTTTCTTTCTCCTCTCCATCACAGCTTCGAATTTTACCATTCTATTTCTCTTCCTCTAACCTATCTACCTCTTATATATCTCTTTCACCCCATTCTATCGTCTTATGTCTCTGCTCGATGAGAATAACTCACAAGCTGCAAGAACATAACGAGAAAATTCTCAACTAACAATGGGACTGACATTCACAAAAGAAAAGTATGTTTACTTTCATATACATAGTCATTATTATTATTATTATTATTATTATTATTATTGTGATTCTTGAGTTTCTCCCGGCGTAATTGATAATCAAAATATCCACGGGTGTACTGCCGGTCAATAGTGTCCAACGGGCACAATATTTCGGCGATCAAACATGTCGCCATCATCAGGTGAACTGACGGACTGAGCTCCTGTGAACGTTCCGGCACGGAGATCCGTACGCTATGGCTGCTCAGGAGGAACTGGGTTCGGTCGCTCTAGTACATAGGGCGCGCACTATCTCTGACACAGAGAGTCTACCCCAGGAATTGGAACATCTGAGAACTGTGTTTCGAAAACATGGGTACTCAGGGTGGCAGATCCAACGTGCTCTCCGCCCAACCACTGCAGCACAACCTGTTGAGATGGATGAAGTCACGAGGGAGGAGGTAGGCACTGCATTTATTCCACACACAGGCGCACTCTCGGGGAAAATCGCCCGCATTCTGAAGAAACACCAGGTCGGAACTGTGTTTTGTCCTCCGAATAAAACTCGTGCACTGGTGGGGAGCGCCAAAGATGACCTCGGTTTGAGGAAGGCCGGCGTGTACCAGATTCCGTGTCAATGTGGCAAGTCGTATATTGGTCAGACGATGCGTACCGTCGAGGATCGATGCCGTGAACACCATAGGCACACTCGACTGATGTATCCGAACAAGTCGGCGGTCGCTGAACATTGTTTGTCGGAAAATAACGCTATGGAGTATGACCGCACGAGGATTCTGCTACAGACTTCGAGGTACTGGGACAGCGTTGTTAGAGAGGCCATCGAAATTCGCACCAATGACGACCTCAGAAACCGTGACTGTGGCTATAATCTTAGCAAGGCTTGGGAACCAGCGATTGGGTTAATCAAGAGTAAATCGAGCAAACGCATAGTTGTGACGACCACGGCGGACAGAGCCATCACACCGACGTCATCTCAGACGCCGTCGCAATCTGTTCCACCGCGCGACCGTGGCGCGGGGCGCGGACGGCGGAGGGATCGCGCCGCGGGCGGAGGGTATTTAAATCGGCCGCCGCCGCGACCGAACACAGAGTGCTTCTCCTGCCAAGGCCTTGACCACGTGGCGCGCTATTGCTCCATGCCGCCGCGATGCGTCAAGTGCGCCGACTCCCACCAGAGCCGGGACTGCACTAAGAAACGACAGGAGGCACCTAAATGCTGCAACTGTAGCGAGCCACATGTGGCGAGCTACAGAGGCTGCAGTGCATTCAGAAGACGCCCTCGGCAACAAGGCCGCGCAGCACCAGCAAGGAAGGTGCAACCTGGCACCAGCTACGTCTCTGCCACCAAGGGAGAGGCAGCTAGCGCCAACAAGGAACGACAAGTGGCCTTTCCAACACCTCCGCACAAGGACTCGACCGAGTCCACGCCTGCCATCGTTGCGCCTGCCCCGCCAGCCGATCAGGCTGACACCCAGGCCGACCACCACAAGGGACGACGACAAACTGCCCGTCCCCCCACCACTCCCATGCCCCAGCTAGCTGGGCGTGTGGCCTGGCGAACGGATGCGGTCGCAACGCCGCGCCCTGCCGCCCCCGCACACGCACCGGCACCCATGGCGGCACCCTCACCTCCCTCAGGAACAGAAGCTGCAGACCTGGGAGCCCTGTTGAGCTCCCTCTCTGCCCTGCTTCAGCAACTGCCAGTGCTCGTCACGGCAGTAACGGGGGCCCTCCAGGCCGCTACCGTCGCCAATAGTCCACTCCATGGATAATCCGCACATCCACGGGTTGACCGTTTGCGAGTTCAATGCAAACAGCCTGTTCCCCCAGCAGGGAGAGTTTCGGCAGTTCATGCAGGACGAGGCCATCGACCTGTGCCTGGTCTGCGAAACTCACCTGAAGCCGGGGGTCCACGTCAAAGTAGCAAACTATGTTTGCTACCGAAACGACAGGCCAACAGCTGGTGGGGGCACCGCCATATATGTGCGCTCCTCACTTCGGCACCACCAGGTACAACTCCCAGACCTGGCCACCATGGAAGCCACCGGAGTCACTGTCACCTCAGCAGCTGGGCAGATCACTTTCGTGGCTGTGTACAGGCCACCCAGAGGAAATCTCCTGGAGGCGGACGTTGACGCGCTGCTGGCGGTTGGGGGGAGGGTCTTCATTGCGGGTGACTTCAATGCGAAGCACCCGGAATGGAACTCCCGCCTCACGAACGTCAGTGGCCGTCGACTTCTCCGCGCCGCCCAGCGGAACGACGCCCTAGTCCTGGGACCACGTGAACACACCATATATCCGGCCAGGGGACGGTCGGACGTGCTCGATGTCGCCGTCATCAAGGGCATCGGGCACCACACGACCGCATCCACAAGGTGTGCGCTGTCGTCCGACCATCTACCGGTGGTCTTCGGAATAGACGTCGCCGGAGCCACGCTGCCACTACGCCGTCAAACATACCGACGCATGGACTGTGACCGGTTTCGGGATACCATCCTGGAATCGATCACAGACTCCCCCGACCCTAATACAGTGGGAGCAGATGAGGCCCTGCGGGTCTTCTCGCGCCAGCTGCTGGAAGCAGCAGATGCAGCCTCCCCTCCCCAGCCACAAGGGCCCAGGGACTTCTCCCGCAGTCTACCACCTCCCATCCGAGAGGCAATCAGGGAGAAGAACAGACTGTTCCGGGAGTGGCAGCTAACCCGCCAACCCGCGACGAAGAAGCGCCTAAACCGCATGCGGAGAGAAATCAAAGCTGCGGCGGAAGCGCACAGGAACCGCGTCTGGTCGGACTTCGTCGCCTCCCTGAACCCAGAGGACGGCAGTATCTGGCGCACTGTAAAAACATTCCTGCGCAGACGACAACGCATCCCACCGCTCACGGTCGGGCAAGACGTCATCTCCAGCCCCGACGGTAAAGCAGGCGCCCTGGCGGACCATTTCGAGGCGTCATTCACCCCGGTGGATGACAACCTAGACGAGAATCACCTCCACCAGGTTGAAGAACAGCTCCCAGTGTTCCTGGAAGCCAGAGACGAAAGGGACGAAATTGACCCCATCTCAGAGGAGGAAGTGGCCGCACAGCTGAAGGTGCTCAACACCAGGAAGGCTGGTGGGGCTGATGGCGTCACCAACCATCTATTGAAGAACCTGCCAGAGGGGGCTCATCTGCTCCTGGCAGGCATCTTCAACCAGGTCCTTCGCTCTGGGGTCTACCCCTCTGTATGGAAACATGCAGAGGTGGTGGCTATCCCCAAGGCAAACAAGGACCCACGAGAAGCCGCCAACTACAGACCCATCAGTCTGCTGCCAGCACTTTCCAAGGTGTTTGAGCGCCTCTACGCCAGGCGCCTGCTTCGCCACGTAACGGCGGAGGGAGTAATCCCGGATGAACAGTTCGGTTTTAGGAGGGGACATTCCACAGTTCACCAGCTGATGCGGCTAGTGGAAGAGGCCATGCGCGCCCTGGAGACGCGGGAATTCCTCGGGGCGGTGTTCCTTGACGTCTCCAGAGCGTTCGACTCCGTGTGGCACGACGGCCTCGTGTACAAACTCTTTGTGCACGGGGTACCGACGTCACACGGGGTCCTCCTCCGGTCGTACCTGGCAGACAGGACTTTCCACGTCCGACTGGACGATGGAACCTCCACACATCGACCCATCCGTGCTGGGGTGCCGCAGGGGTCCGTTCTTGGCCCCCTGCTGTACTCCATTTTCACCGCCGATGCTCCGCGCGTGGCGCCGGTGAAGTTGGCACTATACGCCGACGACACTGCGCTCTTCGTGCGGAGCATGAATGCGGTGCAGATGCGTCGGCAGCTCCAGCGAGGCTGTGAGGCCCTTGGTGCATGGTCGACCAAGTGGCGCCTTAAGCAGAATGCTGCGAAGAGCCAGGCAGTGGTGTTCACACGAAGACCACTGCCACCTGATCTACCACCAGTGATCATCATGGGAAGCCCCGTCCCATGGAGTAAGACTGGCCGCTACCTGGGAGTCACCCTAGACCGAAAGATGACATGGAAGCCACATATAGAGGACGTCAGGGGCAGAGCAATAGGGCGCCTACGCGTTCTGTACCCTCTGCTCAATCCGTCGTCTGCCCTGCCTCCCCATCACGGCATCACGCTGTACCTGGCACTGGTACGTCCAGTGCTGGAATACGCGGCCGTGGTGTGGGGCAATGCAGCCGACACTCACATCAACAGGCTGCAGAGGGTGCAGAACCGGGCGCTCAAGCTTGCCCTGCGCCTGCCGAGGCGGTACTCGACTGCTCGTCTACACGAGCAGACAGGAATCCCCCTCCTCCGCGACCGAATCAGACAGTCGGCGCGGTTGTTCTACGAGCGGGCCGAACGGTCCAACAACCGGCTCATTAGGAACCTGGGCCACCCTATTCACCACAGGCCAACAACGCGCTGGCCTGACCTTTTGCGGGTGTAAAACCCCGCAACAGAGCCAGGACATCATCCCCAGCTATCAACCTGAGGCCCATTCACAAAGAGAGGAAGCCATTTCCCAAATAACTAGGTTAACGCAGGAATAGCAACGAAAGCTTAGCCTGCAACCCCACGAGTCAGGGCAGACTCGTAAGTTAATTGGCAGTGGCAGTGGCAGTGACCGAACACAGTTGCCCCTGAGCAGCCATAGCGTACGGATCTCCGTGCCGGCACGTTCACAGGAGCTCAGTCCGTCAGTTCACCTGATGATGGCGACATGTTTGATCGCCGAAATATTGTGCCCGTTGGACACTATAGACCGGCAGTACACCCGTGGATATTTTGATTATTATTATTATTATTATTATCATTATTATTCTTGATTGTTATAATTATTTTTATTGTTATAATTATCATTTTACTACTGTTATAATATCTTTTTTTTTTCTTTAACATCAATACTGCATAATACGTTATATGTCCTTAATGTTATGTAGAAACTGTAACTCGTTCAATCTGAGTATGCCTGGTTAGGTGTAAGAGAGGGCCTGAAGGCCCTAATCTTGCCAGGTAAAATAAATGCATAAATAAATAAATAAATATGCAGTTCTACTGTCGCTACAGTTGGAAAGTGCCACAAGCTGAATACCACAAGTCTCACCAGTATTGGGATAACTTGTGTTTCAGGACAAAGTACCATTATCCAAGATGGCGGCCGTGACGTCAATCATAATGGCATGTTTTGGTGTTAAGTTTGAATTTTGGTGGTAAAGCGCCACACCCCCGTCCCCAAGAAAAATAGCGCCACGTTCGAATTCCAATATGATAATCCATCACACCCCAGTTATCTCTACTAAGCAAAGAAAATGGCGCGAGAAAAGGACACATCTTTATTATTTAAGCAATCTCAGGCACATGTGTTCTCCACTGGGTCTGGACTCCAACTGGCTTAGTTCATATCGGTGCCAGAAGAGGGCGCCATCGTAATGTCAGATCGCGACGCAAGTACCGTAAGTCAAGATGGCTGCACCCAATGTATCCACCACGAGCTCCAGAGCCCAACTAGCTTAGATCATATCGTAGCCGCCAGAGGACGCTACCGTGACTGGGGTTGATGACACAAGATCGTCCGCTCTCTCTCTCGCCGCGGGCGTCCGACCGCTTACATCAAACACCCTCGGCCGCCACCTCCATACTCGCGCCGTACATAGTCTTCTGTAAATATGCTAACTAAACTAACACCAACATCGTGCATCTAACCTAACAGTTACCTAAGTACTTAATTACATTTCGATTTTAATCATATTCAATAAGTCAATTTACAATTTCAATATTCAATTATCAAATGAAAAGTTCCACATTTTCCCACTATCAGCGCGGTGTTCATTCATGACCTAGCAACCCCCCACCCCTAGAAATCTGCACTCCTATTGGCTGCTGCATTAGTCATGTGATTGGACTTCATTGAACCTAGGAATTGGAATCAATTTTCACCAGTTCCACACTTACCTGGACTTGGAATCAAATAGTTAAAGTCTCCACCACGATCCTCAACCCAGCACCATGCCCGTTACCGACCCATGTTTTTGGGCTAACGTGTACTAACCTGCACTAATGTGCACTAACGTTTACTAACGTGCACTAAAGTGCACAGCGCATGACATCATCCAAGATGGTGCTGCGAAATGATGGGAAAACACATCTGAACAAAAGTCTTTATTTTGCAGGCCGTGTCTCCACCACGAGGTTTACTGTCCAACTGACATAGTACACATTACTGCCATCAGATCGTACTGTCATCCCTCCTATGACCTAACCCCAGAGTGTGGTATTTTGGGGCCGAGAAATATCCTAAAATTACACAGGCTGCGCTACATTGCTGGGGAGAGTAAGGGAGGAGTCCACTCTATTTACTTTCAAAGATTTTAGTTAGACTTCTAATATATTTATCACACCGAGGCAAAACACTCTTTATCTTATCCTTACGCTCCCAGTACACAATCTACAGATACGCAACCAACTCGTAATTTACGCAAATAATTGAATACAGACATTCACACTCCTCCTAAATAATTCAGCACGGGTATGTCTGGACACGCTCAGTACTCGTGAACTATCCCGATAACTCATAGCACAGCCTACACACCTCCTCGCAACGTGATTCAATCAATGCCTACAAGCACCCTCTGGCAACCCCTGTACAGCAGAGCGCACAGACAGCCCCAGTGACGTGGCGCAGCCACTGTCAAACCACGCGTCCGGCAGGCGGTGGCATTTCATGCACACTTCATTTCTGAGAAATTCTCGGGCGGGAGCGCAGTGGCGAGCTGCCCCCGAACGCAGGCGAAAGTTGCGTCTATATAGTGTCCCTTATACTCACGTCGCAGAACTCCAAGGCACAGCCCCATACCTGAGACCCCTCAGGCCAGATATGTCTTTACCGCGGAATGAAGAATAGCGCAGCATGCTTCCACCTAACAGAACATACATGACGTGTTCAGCTATGTTTGCCTGTTTGCGTCGCGGCTCGCCATGTCACAACGTTCCCAATCTTATTCTTACCTCATCATGCTTTAAAAAAAATAATAACCATCTCACCTCTCCAGAATTGTATATTCTCCCAGAAATAGTTAACGCTAGCTTTCTACATGTCCCAGCTTGTATACACGGAAATTCCTACTCTAACAAACCTCCTTACGAAAGTAACATCTAATGCACTCACCCCAGCGCTCCTAACGTCTTTCCCCTCCAGATTTCAACATACGCAAACGTTCTCTCCGCTCTGTACAGAACCCTATATCCCAGCACAAATGATGGAGCATTTTTTTTTTGCTCTTATTTAACTTACACGCCCAATTACTTATGCACCCGGAATCGAAGCTCGATCCACCTATTCTTTCTGGTGCTTTCAGCCGTTATATTACACAGAACGCTAAATTGCATTCACAGTTAAACCCGCAAAATTGTCGCCCCATTATCAAATACATACCAGATTGACAAGAATATTGCAAGCCTGGGACAAATTTATCACTCTAACTACAATTAAATATTACTATTCCTGCTACAGTCTAACACCAATGAGTGTACCTGTAATCTCTCTTCCTGGCGACTGTACTTCAGTACTTATAGCGAATATCATTTTCCACTTGAAAATTCTCACTCATACCGTCATCCTTATCAAACTGCTCAATCTAAACGTCCCTCACCATAGAACATGTAGTCATCGTCTCTAGTCATGCCATAAGATAAAAAATAGCTATCTTTACAATGCAATATATACACAGTTAACACAGTGTAAGCCAAAGTAACTTTACAATACAATTTATACACATTTTAGACAAACAGTGCAGTTATCTTTTATAACTGTACAGCAAGCGATTTTTTTTTTCTACAGATCATGAAATACATACCAGACTCGTAAGAATATTGGAGCGTGAAACCGATCACCATCCCAGCAATATATCACCGAGTACCTTGTCGATCTAGTAAACATACAGTTCACATCCCACATCATACAAAGTCACCCCTTTTACATCAGTGAACCGAAGTCACTCTCAGGCCTGTTCTACAAATTAGCGATCGTTTCACCTCGACACATGCAAGTTACTGTCTCTACTTGCTTGCCCGCTCGCTTTTCTATTCACATCTCCAGACTCAAAGATTACAAGAACACAAGTATTTTCTCCATAATATTATACCATATTCGCTACACTTCTCGATATCAAGTACACAGCACTAGCCTCCCGAAAGCTAACGCAACATAATTCCCGACATATAGACTCGAAATGATTTCTCTACAAACACCAAACTTTAGGTACATGGGGCGTCCTCTAGACCACTGGGTAACTAGAAACAAACGTATGAAAAATCATATTTCCAACCGCGAATACCGATCTCGCTGATCTAACATACTCCAAATCATCCATATAATTTACAAGCCAACTAAGGTCCTTCCCATGTTTAGAGAACGGGCAAACCTATCTTCCACACACCACATTCGGTCTTCTCTCAACTAAATAAATACGCAAAATGTGCACAAACAGTCAACCGAACAATTTACATGGCCGGGAATAACACTTCATTGCAGTCATATCACATCCTCGAAGTTACATTTGGTCACGAAAACCGCCAAACACATACTAAGTATTAGTTCGCTATCTGGCCGTCTAGACAAGGGCAACGTTAACTCATGTACATTCCTACAACTAAACAGACCTCTCTACATTCGCACGGATGCGTGAAGATCGGCGGATCACCCTGAATGATCTCTGCAAGTCGGTTCCTGAGGTTTCCCGAAGCACCGTTCACAGAATTTTAACGGAAACATTGAACTACCGGAAGGTGTGCGCAAGATGGGTGCCACGCATGCTGACTGAGGACCACATGCGGCAACGAGTTGGTGCTTCCCGCGCATTTCTTCACCGCCTTGCAGCCGAACAGGGCAACTTTCTGGACTCAATTGTCACAGGTGACGAAACCTGGGCATACCACTTTACACCTGAGACCAAGCAACAATCACGCCAGTGGCGACATCCTTCTTCGCCAAAGCTGCAGAAATTCAAACAAACACAGTCTGCCAGGAAAGTCATGACAACCGTTTTTTGGGATCGGAAAGGGGTATTGTTGGTCGACTTTATGCCCACTGGGACCACAATGAACTCTGACAGGTACTATGAGACTCTGAAAAAACTCAAACGGGCAATTCAGCACCGGAGAAGAGGAATGTTGAGCAAGGGCGTACACATTCTCCATGACAACGCTCGCAGTGATGAATACAGCCACTTTCCCCAGGGGGGGGGGGGGGGGGGGGGGGATATATAGCTTGACGGGGGGTGGGGGGTGGGGGGTGGGTAGAGGACAAAGTTAGTTACAGGTTTAAAATTTGAGTGATGGCGTTTTAAAGACGTAGCAGCGCTATTAATATTTAAAATTTTTCATGAATAGCTAATATATAATTAAGTAGAATGTGGGTTAAGTACTAATTTGTTAGGCCAAGCCTAAGTTAATTATATTAAATAATAAAATAATTTTAGTGCATGCAAAAAAAACTCACATTTACAACAAACTAATACGTCGAGGCTTTTTTTTTACAGCATATCTCTTGATGACGTCCTCAATAAAACGTTTTGTTGGCTAGTCGTCCCCTTCAGTTGAAATCTTCACACAAGCTTGGAGCGTTTCCTGACCCATCCTATTCCTTAATTTTGTCATCACCCCGTTCATTGTACGAAATGACCTTTCCACACTGCAAGTCGAAAAGGGAACGCACAGGACATATTCAGCGAGTGTCCGTAGTGCTTCGTAGCCGATGTTGGCTCTCAGAATGAAAGAAGCAACATCAGAAGACGAATCGTCCATTTTATTACTAACGACGTACCTAAAAGAATGCAAGTCTGCAATAACAGTCGCAAATCAAGCACAGTTCTTTACAATCATTATCACTAAACCCTAGAAATTTTTTAAAACTTTTAAAATATGCACTTAGTTCTATCACTTTTATTGCATTCTCATCAAACCGTTGCTCAGTTTCATCAATCATACTTTTAACAAATTTCCTTGCGCTTTTCATAACTTGAATCTGCTCCTCTATGTTCGTGAATAGCACACCTTTAACTTATGTTGCGTCCTCCTGCAGTTTTTTTTAATTTTATTAAGAGTTTAATTTTGTACACTATGTCCATTGCAGTCACAAAGACAGTCGATGTGTCTTAAATGTTCCAGGGTTCCAGAAACAAGTAGAGGTGTGTGCAGATGTTGTTGGGGCTGAGACGTGGAACTCGTTACACTGGATGCACAAAATGCAATAGGTAAGATGATATACATACATACTTGTAAATAGGTGAATGCAAAGGTTTATGACAATCGGCGTAACTTTCGCCTAGACAACTACTAAGAAAATAATTAATTTTTATTTTTCCTTCTCGCTCTAGTAGTTTGACATGCATACAACCCTGTTGCACCAAAACAGATTAATTAATTGTGTTGAAATTTTGCATGATTTAATACAATGTTTTTAGAGGTATTTTAAGACCATGTTCAATACTGTATAAAAGTCAGAAAAATAAATACTCCGAATTTGTACAAATTTTTCTTACTAATATTTTAATTAAATATTATTTAAGGTGAGAATACAGTTGAAAAAAAAATCGAAAACTTAAGGCTTTATGGAATAAGTTATTTCAAAAGTTAAAACGGAAACTACAAAGGGTTGTTCGAAAGAATGGTATTCTTGTGAACGTATTCGTAGCATTATGTATTTAAGTCATAAGCCAAATTGTGTAATATGACAATGTGAACTTGCAAAGTATCAGCTATTAATACAACTAAGTACAGCTTACGACACCAATGACATCCTCACCTACAGACATCTAGTTATCTTTGCCGACAATGTATGCATTTTGTCAAGGACCTGATCCTTCCACAGAGCAGAAGTAGTTGCAAAACGTATCTCTAACGTCACAACCACGGTTGCTACATCTTAGCCCTACGTTTTCCATAGATTCCAGAGAATAAAGTATCTTCAAACCGAAAGCCATCTTGCTTCCGCACAAAGTTATGCAGCACGCAACAAGTTTTTATAATACTTTCAGCCAAGTTAATATTAACATCTATTGTCCCGTGGAAAATTTGCCACTTGTCATCAAGGATGTCAAACGAACATTCGACCACACGCCTTGCTCAACGCAGCCTATAATTAAACACTCTCCTCGAGAATGTGAGTGATTTTCTTGCAAAAGGCCGCATCAAGTGTTTATCAAGAGCAAAACCTTTGTCACTTGTAAATACGAAAGGCACATTTTCATCATTTGGTTCATTAGTCATAGGTTTGGCGTATGGAAAAGGTAATCTTCATTTATAATGTGATCTTCCGAAGTTAATTCCTTGTAAAATATTTGAATCACCATCGTCTCCATATCCTCCAGTATCAATGTATCGGAAGCAATAGTCACTATCTGCAACTGCCATAAACACTACGGAATGAAACTGTTTATGACCAAAAAATTCACTTCCACTATTCCAGGGCTTGACCAACCACACGTGCTTACCGTCAATGGCACCTACGCAGCGAGGAAAATTTGTAGTTTTTTCAAAATACAGTGCTATTTCTTGTAAGTACTTTTCTTTGGCATTGTCATGTACTTTGGTTGTAAGCAATTGCAAATTTCTCTGCATGTATCTTCAATTATAGATGCAACAGTTGAGCGTCCTACTAAAAGCTCATAGGGCGGAGACCTCATGGAGCAACCCGTTCCAAGATACCTATGATAAATAAGTAGAGTATAAAACACAATATCTTGTTGATGGAAATTAATTAATTTCAATGAGCAGGTGTAAGAATAATTATTTGTAACGTTCCTACAGGAAAATAAGTACAAAAACGGTGGAAAAATATGCGTGATACATAGTTGCAGCCTGAAAGAATTACAAAAAAATAAAAGGAGTGGCAGCGCAACGACTACAAGAAAACCATATGTCTTCTATAGGCAGACAAGAGGCCATGAAATTGACGCAGTAAGTAAAAACTTTCTTCTGCAAATTTGTAACATTTAAATGTATTTCCAATGGACATGGTAGTTAATTACCTACTCAATACCGACTTACTATATACTTATCACATCCCACACATTTGCACAGTACAAAGTAACATATGTGTTTTTTCCAAAAATGTTTATTTTAATTTCAGGACCTCAGGATCTCAGGAAATATGAATGATGCTTCTATTCTCGAGTATGATGACGCGGAAAAGCTTCAGGAAGACAGTGCAGTGCCACCTAACACTGATGCTAAGCCTTCCACTGCTGAAGAGAGTTGATAAGAGTTTTGACACATAGTTCTACTTGTGATATACCACTAAATAATTCTGATGAGTTGTTTTTGACATCTCTTTTGCTACTGACGATAAACTAGGCTTTCAAATAAAAACATTTAAATTAATAAAATCCTACGGCCGAAAGACTGTAGAGAGCAGCACTACTACTGACTCCTCGATAAATACTGAGCCGTCAGGCACGTCGGCATCGGCAAGCACACAAAGCCCTACACCGGAGAGTCCAGTCACATATTTTTCACCAGTTACTGGACTGCGGGATGAAGACTCGATCTTGTCATTAGAAGAATCTTACAAGTGATTAGGCAGCTGACATGAGCTAGTAATGTAAACAGTTGTTTATGTTAGCGTTATGTTAAGTGTATGTTCATGTCCATAAATTACTTACTCTAATTAAAAACCGTACCTCAATGCTACTGCAAGTTTTTCTTCCGCACCAACACAGTAACTTAACTTGGTATCCTTCTTTTGTAACTTAGTTTCTATATTCAGGTGTTCCCCAGGGAAGCGTCCTGGGACCTCTACTGTTCCTGATCTATATAAATGACCTGGGTGACAATCTGAGCAGTTCTCTTAGACTGTTCACAGATGATGCTGTAATTTACCGTCTAGTAAGGTCATCCGAAGACCAGTATCAGTTGCAAAGCGATTTAGAAAAGATTGCTGTATGGTGTGTCAGGTGGCAGTTGACGCTAAATAACGAAAAGTGTGAGATGATCCACATGAGTTCCAAAAGAAATCCGTTGGAATTCGATTACTCGATAAATAGTACAATTCTCAAGGCTGTCAATTCAACTAAGTACCTGGGTGTTAAAATTACGAACAACTTCAGTTGGAAGGACCACATAGATAATATTGTCGGGAAGGCGAGCCAAAGGTTGCGTTTCATTGGCAGGACACTTAGAAGATGCAACAAGTCCACTAAAGAGACAGCTTACACTACACTCGTTCGTCCTCTGTTAGAATATTGCTGCGCGGTGTGGGATCCTTACCAGGTGGTATTGACGGAGGACATCGAAAGGGTGCAAAAAAGGGCAGCTCGTTTTGTATTATCACGCTATAGGGGAGAGAGTGTGGCAGATATGATACACGAGTTGGGATGGAAGTCATTAAAGCATTGACGTTTTTCGTCGCGGCGAGACCTTTTTACGAAATTTCAGTCACCAACTTTCTCTTCCGAATGCGAAAATATTTTGTTGAGCCCAACCTACATACGTAGGAATGATCATCAAAATAAAATAAGAGAAATCAGAGCTCGAACAGAAAGGCTTAGGTGTTCGTTTTTCCCGCTCGCTGTTCGGGAGTGGAATAGTAGAGAGATAGTATGATTGTGGTTCGATGAACCCTCTGCCAAGCACTTAAATGTGAATTGCAGAGTAGTCATGTAGATGTAGATTTGGGAGCAATAAGTCTAAAGATGCTGAGGACATGCGGTAATAATCAAAGAATTTCTCCGGATATCTCCTAAGTTCCTTGTGTAACAACACAAGTTTTCTTTCACTTGGAAGATTCATAATAACTGGTTGAATCCACAATTTTCGTTGGCGGTTACGCCTTCTGCGACGTCGAACTACATATAATGCTCCTGCAGCTAAATATTTCAGTTTTGAATGACAGGTCATCATGCATGGTGTCTCTCGTGGCTGGTTGCTGCAGAAGCCATCGATTTTTGTCGCCAGTGCGACACCCAGTTTCGTCGGCGCCACTATATCCGCCGCCGTTATAATCGTTTGAAGTGTGGCACCCTAGGTGACTGTTATCGAGGGGAGAAAATCGCTTAGTGTGGCATTAGGCATCGTTCATACTATAGCGTCATAAGCTAATAGATTCGTAGTAAGAAATATATTGCGACGACATACTTCTAGGAAGGTTCCTGACAGCGGGCGATAAATCGGCGCTACATGAGGGATACAAATGTGGTATGAACATGTCTCATTACTTCAGTTACAAATATGAACTCCAGTAATGAAGACGTTGTAGTAGCTTATTGGTTCAGGCGTAGGATGAGAAAAAGGAAATACTGGGTACATCGATACGATCTTACCACAACTAGGCTGCTGTTTCTCGAGTGCTGTCTCAACATGAATCAAAATTCAGGGAGTTTTATCGAATGACTCCTGAAAACTTCCATTTTTTGAAGCGCCTAGTGTCACAAACCTTTGAAAAACATATACACGCTTCAGGAAGGTTATTTCTCCGGATGAAAAACTGATTACTATAAGGTGAATAGAGATAAATATAAACGGTAGTATTGATGAAATGAGCAGTTTGTAATGTTGTTACATTAATTTGAAGTGTAAAAGCGGTGCTGATAGACAATAAAAGAGGGTTAAAACCTGTGAGCTATCTGAGGAAGTTAACGTTGCATTACTGAGCAACTGTTTCACCAGGTATCCAATCTAGCTTACCAAATTTCCAACCAGACTAACATTAATTATAATCTTTTAATAGTCATACGAAAACCGGTGATACATATATAAAAAAGAGAATTTAAATAAAAATAAATAAATCAGTTTATATTTGGAAATTTATTTTAACATTGATCATTGAAATTTCAGCATATTAAACTTGAGTCATAACTAAGCTGGTGCCTTATTTTGGATTGTGAAAATGTGAGTTTGTAATCTTACGGAACACATCAAATAGGGAGCCAAGATTGGGAGACTGCATACAACACTACATTCATAAAATAACACATGAAGAACATTGAAACATATGTAAGAGGAAATTAACCACAACCAACCGATTCAATTTTCACCCAAAGAAGTAACGTTCGTAGCGCAATCCTGTCCGTCATGTAATTACAACACCCTGGTATACTAAATTCATACTAACTCTCTGTGAAATCTTCCCGAAAAGAATACCTGAGAGCTACTTTGATGATTACACCACATGCTTCACGTGGTTAACTTGCTTTACACAAAGAGTGTAATGCCACAATAATTTTGATAATTAAAATAAATTAGATCGAAAAGCAATTTACAAAAGAAAAACCTCGAACTGGTTACTATCATCTTACTATTAACCTGATGGGTCAAACAATTGTACAAGCACGTGGTACTGATCTCACGAAGTACACCCCACGTGGATTGAACGTAAAGAAAAGTTGCTATATTGAAAAATATTGTTAAGGCGAGACGTTATAATCTCACGCACATTCGCATTTAAGATTGATGATCTTAGTTAGAGTTACTGATCAACACGTGGTTCCACTTTACTCACAAACTAGTGACAAAGCAACTACTGTAAAATAATCTGAAGTTCGCACTCGAAATACACTGCGTTGCAACTTAAGATAACATTAGATATTTCAGAGCTAAACCTGAAATAAAGTTGATTAAATTTTCAGTTAGGCTGAACTTAAGAAATCCATTGTCCTGCGGACTTAGCAGACACGCGCTTAGCCGGAGATCTTACCACTTCAGACGCTCGCCGCGGACAGACTGACCTGCGCTCCTACCGAGCGTGCTTCCCGATACAAAACGGAAGTGACCAGAGAGGCAGCTTCCTATACCAACATGACAAGGGACGGACAGAACCATACTAAGGATAGAAACCTCTTTGCTTTTAGAAAGCATAGCTACCTGTTCCGCCGTTGGTCCTACTGTTCTCTAGCAGACAGGCTTGTCTGCTACCCTCAAGCATGCAACTAGAAATACATTTGCTCATTCATCCTCTCACACAGAAGGGAAGGGGGATGACAGTATCTTATCATATACAGTACATAAAAGAAAGCGGACGTAGGTTCCGTATGAGACTGTGTGACATGAATTGCATATAAACTGTGTTTTAAAGTGTAGTAGTGTGACAGATCGTTCTTGTTTATGTGGAAAAGTAACACTGCTCAGTCTCCTCCCAGATAGTCAGAAACACCACAGTGAATTTAGAAGAGGAATTTGTGCCGTAAATGGCAACAGATTTAAGAAATTAACATGAAAGGAATCCAACAGAGACCTTTCAAGTTTTATTTTTATAATGTTTTATAATATTTTACAAACTGTACCAATTAGTTTCACTTTCTTACGGCACTGGGGTAATCGGATTGAATCCCGATGTCGTTGGAATATTGCTCATGTTAGACTGAGTTTGTAAGATGTCATGATGGGATGACGAACTCCAAGTAGAAATACTGGAACCAAATCAAGCACTGGATTCCTCTTATTCGTCCTCTTACAACAACTTATTTAAAAGAGACATTGTTTATATTTTGAAAATCCTACTCCGATGAGTGCTAAAGTTTTTCAAATCAGGTAAAAGACAAATAAGAAAATGCTGTTCAGCATCTTGGTCACTTTTATTAGCGCATTTCTTCATGTTCATCCATTCTATAAAAGCATCGTCGACTTGGTCTTTTCCATTTCGTTTTTTGTGTGTTTCACTTGAGCTTTTACTAACGGGTTTTTGAAGTAATTGCACGGAAGGACCTTAGTCAGACATTTCCTCCTCAACAAATGTGTCGCTTTCATCGTTTCGAGTAATGTTGGACCCCTCTACTACTGTATCTTCAACGCCCAGATTGCGGAACGTATTTTCTCCTTTTAAATACGGTCGCAGAAAAGCTAAATGCTCACTCAAATAAAATGTTTTCTTTGGATTCTGGCTAGTTCAAGACTTTGGTGGTCTCTGCGAATGCACATTTTCTGTGCTGATATTCTTGCATCGCTCTCGACAGTTCTTTTCTGAAACTATATTTTAAAAAGTAGACATCAATAGGATTTACTTAAAAATGTTGTTATAAAAATGAAATCATAATGTTGTTTATACATATGAAAACAGAGATTCTTATGCAACTATTTACGATTTAAAACCCTCAATTTAGTTAGTACCGGTATATATCTTATAGTCATTATTTTGTTTTCATTGATTGTAGTGTCAAACTTGTTGAAAACGAAGACACAAGATTTTTGTAACTATTTCAGGTAGCAGTTTTGAGGGTCTTTCCTTGCAATTTTACAGAGTAAATCAATTGTCAGTTACATTGTTTATTCGACTTGTACTGCGGCTGTATGTGCCACAACCAACGGAGGAAACTTGCGAGGCAAATATCAAAACGTCATTATGAGTTATGGAATTTACCTAACTGTATTGGTTCTCTCGATGGCAGACATTCATTGTTTCCCAGATAGTGGGTCCACAGATTATAATTACAAATGATTCGTTGAAATAGTTCTACTGGCTTTGTCTGATGCAGCTGGAATGTTCACCGCAGTAGAGGTTGGAGAATTATTGCACAGTAATAAATTGAGAATACCCGAAGCAATTCCCTAGCCAGGCGAAGCAAATGACAATCCTTTTCTGTTCTACTTTGTGGATGTCGAAGCATTCCCTCTCCAGCGTAATGTAATACGGCCCTTTCCAAAAAGACTTTTAAATGATGCCAGAAGAATATTCAACTTTCGACTATCAAGAGGCGGAAAAAGTGTGGCATGCAGCTTTGGAATTGTAGCCTCAAAATTTCGTCTGTTTGACCAACCAATTTATACCAACATAAGTAACGCTGTGCAGACTACTAAGGCAGCATGCGTGCCTCATAATTTTATTCTCAGACGAGAAGGCCAACCGTATGTTCCACAGCAATTTAATAAATGTTCTGTGATACCAGCATTACCAGGTAACAGTGCGTTCAGTCAAAGCAACAATTTGAACGAAGCAAATCGCTTACGGAATAAACTAGGTGAATACTTTCTGAAACCAACTGATGCAATCCCTACACACTGCATGTCGCGTATCGTATCGTATGTCGCTTACGACATATCGCTTATCTTATATCGCCTTCGTATGAACGGCGTCTTCGTCGCCACTTGAAACGATTGTAATCGCGGCGGATGAAGTCGCGCCGACGAAACTGGGTGCCGCACTAGCGGGGATTTTGGTTTCTGGCAAATCTTGCATGCACTGAGCACACATCTAATGCGTCTAGCCATATTGTCAAAGTGTACTAACTACTGTAGCTTCTTGCAGCATTTCTGCACCCCAAAAGACCATAATTTAAGTGACAGTACGAGGTTAGTTTGTTAATGAATGCGTCTGGAATAAAGAGACGCCAGTTCGTGTCATAACAGCGTTTTGGAATAAAAGAACAACATTGTTAACTACATAATATTTTCTCAGTGAGGAAGCTCTTTCTTCCCTGAGTCTATTGTTCATGAGTGACCACGTGGAGTCTTTATCTTGCTCATTTCTTACATCAGAAAGTGGTTGAGTAATAAAATTCTCAAAGGGAACTTTCGGTATATATGAGATCGAACCGGTCCCAATTTTGTTCGATGTCTACACCTCCCGCGAGTCCGATAGGGCACCTGGCACTATATTCTTTGGCCCAGAAATACAGACAATGTTGTATTGGAATTCTTTCATGTAGACCGCCCATCGCCTAAGCCTACCGTTGTGCGACTTTGCCGTAATGAGGAATTGGACGACCTTATGATTAGTGTAGATGTTCGTCGTACGTCTGTACAGGTATTACCTGAATTTGGTAAAACTCTAAATGATCGATAAAGCCTCCTACTCTGTGATGATATACTTTCGTTCAGCTTTGCTCAATACCCGATTTGCAAACACGATGGGTCGTGGTACTAACTGTCTTTCATGTTCGAATTTATGAAACAGTGTCATACCCAATCTGACCCTTGAACTATCCGAAGATAGGCAGAGCACTTTGCTTAAATCAGTATGTGGGAGAAGGGATGCAGCGAGAAGTAACTTCTATAATTCATCGAATTCAGCTTGGGTATTGTTATCCCAGATCGACGCAGCGTTCTTCGCAGTTAGACTACATAGATGTGGAGTTGTCAGACAAGCCATTTTCACAAAATGCTTATAAAATCGAGTACCCCAAGAAAACTGCTCAACTGACGTTTTATTCTAGGTACCGGGATCAGGGCGGATGCCATCAGAGGACACAACGTGTCCCAGGATATTTAATTCTCTTTTTCCAATTCCAGGTTTGTTTAAATTCACGGTGAAGCCTTTGTCTTTGAATGTCCTAAGCGGAATGTTGAGCAGTTTATTTTACTATGTCCACGACGTCTCCGCAATGAGTACATCTTCCACGTACAGTGTCACTCTGTTCCTAATTTCAGTCAGTACTACCGTATTAAGCGCCCGTATGAACGCGGACGACAAAACATTAAGCCCGAATGGGAGTTTACAGTACAGAAAACATGTTTCGTAACGCAAGAAAGCAGTGTACGTTCTGTAGGAGGGTGCCAAGCTGACCTGCCAGAAGTTCCGGCGAAGGTCAGCTGAGGTCAAGACATTCATTCAGTGAAATCGTTGTAATACTTTGCCTAATGTTTCCCGGCAGTCCGTCTCTGGCTCGATTATGGTGTAATTTTGCCTGGAATAGAGAAAGATACGGTTGTTTTGCAACACGGAGCAAAGGGCTATTGTTGGTATTTAGAGCTGTTTCTATGATCTTCTGTTCTAGCATTGATTGTATTTCTGCCTCAGCCTCACTTCTATTCGCTAGCGGTATCCCATTCGGTCGTACAGTAAACGGACGGCAAAGATGTCATAAACAAACTCTCGGGTTGTTCCTGGAATTTCTGAGAACACTGTTGCGTTGTGGTACAGAATTTCCTGCAACTCTTTCCTATCTTCCTCTGAAATTACAGGCTTCGTTTTGCCCTTCACAGTTTGGTCGAAATCTAGCTTAGTACTGTGGCTTTCATTTTTCGTGCTGGTTGTGAACTCAGTACAGCCTAAACATCTTTCTGATGCAATCTTCATGCCAAACAGCTCGGACCGACACCGTAGGAACCCGTTTTATCGTCAGAAATAATGATTACTGTGAGCCCTTTCAGGGCTAAGGAAACAAAGCTCTGTTTGAAGTCAAGGACGGCCTGGTACGCAATTAGAAAATCACGTTCGTGAATTACTTCCGCCGTAAGAAGCGGGAGTACCAAGAATACGACGTTGAATTCATGTGACTGGCATATGAATTCTAAGTGTGTCTCTCGTACATCCACACTCTTGCTCTGTACTACAGCCCTGACTGTAGTTTTCTTCAGTGGCACGGACGGCCACCTACGATTTGTACTGCATCGGCTTAACGTCTTCCCTAACGACTGACGCGTAGCTGCCCGAGTCTACCACAGAAGGCAAAATCACACCGTAATTTCTATGCTTATTATTAAGCACGTTACGGTAGTTATCTCTTCGCCTTTTCCAAGTAATTCGTCACGAATCTTGCCGAAGTCTGCAACAAATATACCGACTTCATCACCCTCTGTTTCCCTGTGCACTGTTGCTCAGTCATTGTCGGGTATTACGTTCTGCACAAAGCTCAGGCTCACACGTCTACATGCGGCGGGGATCGCTCGCGGCCCGCGCTCCATGTTATGTGGTTTACGACTTTCGTATGGACGCGACCTCCCACTACTCCTTCCGCTGTTTCTGTCCCACTGGCCACATTTCCGCTGTGTAGCGTGTTACTGCCAGCTGCGGCGATCATCATTTGGTGGGGGCCCGCCTTCTACTCTATTTCAGCCTGCATTCCAACTATTCTGAGTTCGCGGTCGGCCAAGCTCTTGAAAAGATATGACATCTTGTAATCCTCTCCCTGCAATTATGATTACGCATCTGAAATTTTGGGTTAGTTTAGTTAAACATATTCTGAGCAGCTCGGAAGGAAAGTATGGTGCGTCGAAATTTTGATTTCGTCACACCGAGTCACGGAAGTAAGCAGCAGGATGTGTGTGATTGGTGTCGTTTTAATTCGCATTCATAAGGATTTCCAATCTTGTTCTTTCCGGCTCGGTCTCCAAATGAACGCTCCACTGAATTTCGCAAATGATTTACACTGTTGAAGCAGGGGTTGCATTCTAACGGCTGCTTCATCTCAGAGATGATTATAAACGCACTTCACTTGCAAAAGCGCCTCCCACGATGTAGGTAGAGCATTGTCAGATTGCGAAATCTAAATTCGGGGGTGCTGTAAACTGTTGGAGTCTGGAAATACAGAGTATTTCAGGACCGCGACGAAATGCTTTAAATTTTCATCTTCTGTGACGTACCAGTACTTCTGCTAGTGAAAACCAGATCTTGCCCAGTTCTTCGACCATCACAAAGGCACGCCTTCAATTGATGGAGTTCCTTATGTTCCTGACTTTGGTTTTCGCTGCTGTTTCTGTTACGTGACCCAGCTTCTGTTTCTGGTTCGTGCCAGGGTGTCTATTCTTAATGTTTCCGCCATTGTGCCGATCGTTTCGGCATTATTCAGAATGCATTTCAGTAGCGATACAGTTCGGGTCTAGAGAACCGAAGCGCTGTTGTCGGTTTGCGTCGCACAGGCCAATCAAAAGCGAGCGGACGCAGATCCGCGTATGCGCACTGCAGCGCTCACAGCGCAACGAACACAAAGCGGCCAGCAGACGACACATGCCTGCTATTCTTCCAAGTACCGAAAATTGCGTTTACGTTACCATAACGCATGACGACACATTCCATCTAGCTGACGTGCCCGCCTTCATCGCTCTTGCCTCCTCCTTAACAGTATCTGGCGCAGTATATACATTTCCACGAGTCTCAACTGAAATGCATTACCTTTTTACAGTTTCTCTGACCGCATGTTTCCATGCATGCATAATAACGATATTCTGCAGATTGTCGTAAATGCCACATTATGTCGTCTTATTCTTATTCACACTGACATCGTGTTTGGATTTTACGTTTCGGAAAAGGAGTTAGGAATAGTGTGTAGTACCACATTGTATTCATACATCCATAAAAACACCCGAAAAATTGATTCTGAGAGTTTCAAAGAATAAGAAGATAAACAGAATGTGGTTATAACTCGCTCCTAGAGATCCAAATGATTAAGTAGCCCACTTCCCTATATGATACGTCAACGATTTGGGTCTTAAAAACAAAACTGAAAAAAAAGAAAAACAAAACGCATTTTTGAGAGCTCCTGCAGTTAGTCGAAGTTTATAACATGCCTCTCATGAATGAAAATGTTTCGTATATGATGGTACAGTCTAAAAATATTACGGCAGAGAGCTCTCATCTCTGTCTACTGTGGTTGAGGATTCGAGCGCAGATAAATACTTGTGACAAGCAAGATTATGAAGATGACAGCTGCTAGTTACATTCCCAGTAATTTAAGCTGTGCTCTTAGATTCCTGTCTAACTGCGTACTCGGAAATCGCTACATATACGGAAAAAAATGGTGAATTATTTCTGACAAGAAAAAATATAAAGGTCACTGTCGGTTGCTTCACTCACAGCAATTTAGTCTCCAACAATTTCATATTTCGTATTTTAAGCACACAGAAATCACGAATTCATTACTGAGGAAGTGCACTCTTACATGTATGTAATAACGAATACTTCAGAAAAATCCTTTCGTATCGCAATCCCTCGCCCTAACCATTTTTGCCGCGCCAAACAGCAGACAAGCTGTACTCAATTCTTGTATTATTGTTTAGAGGAACGTAGGCTGACTTCGTTACCAAACGGTGCTGCGTAAGTCATAAATGCATGATAATTTGGAAGGTTTCCAATATCAGGATTTACATAATTGCTTTCCATTTTTACTTGAAAGTTGTAAACACGTTTCGATAAACACTAACTGACCCATTTGTGGGAAAAAGTACACAAAGACACTAGTAACGTCAGTTCACACTCATGCAATATACGTAAGCAGAGCCGATGTCTTGATATTTAATGACCTTTAAACTCTTATTTGCACAAAAATAACACGTATTTTGAGAGAGTATAGACCGATAACTTTTTTTGGATGTAATAATTCACAGTAACAACCTAACCTAACAATATTTCTATCAAAGGAAAAATAGTCCATTATGAACACACTTTCCAACCGGATGCATCCTCTGGTGATTCTCTAGTAACAGAATCACTAAATCAAAAGCTAAAACCGCTAAATATGTTTCAAATAACACCTTATAGGTGTACATAAACCACAGCTCACCGATCGACAGGGCCAGACCGAAATCCGAAACCTCTCGGTGCAATTGTCTTAAAATCGGTGGGAGGACCGTTCGGTAACAAGTCTCAGAAGCTTACTGAATAGGATATTTCGATAAAGAACCGAAAATGACGTCACTACCGGAACTAACCTACTACACCGATCGGTATGAACGATACAGAATGGGGCCCCAGGTCGCTTCGCGTTCGTTTATTCACAGCAGATCCGCGAGCATCTTACTATTTATTTTATTTGTGTCACCCTGTGTTTGTTTGAAACGAAATAGCGACTTTAATTCTACACTGTCACTCACGGCGACAGGAAGAGTCCTACCCTATGCATTCTCTGTTCTTTGTGCAGAACGCTCCACTACTAAGGTCAGCTCGTTTATCTTTTCGGTGACTTTCTGATATCAGATGTGAAGGGCTGCTGGAATACATTTTTCTTTATGAGTATACGAAATTGAGAGGTCGGCAGCTGGCCTTTTGCAAGGCGCAAGGGCAGCGTTTAGCAACAAGTACAAATTCTTCTGCAACTGACGCATGCTTAACTGGCACGATAACCACTCGCTTTGTGTGTGTTGACGAACTAGCATATACTTGAATAGAGTGAATAGCAACCTTGTTACACTTACATCCACGGCTATTTGGGGCTGAAATTCTTACCATTTGTTTGCACAGAGAGAGTAATGATATTAGAAGAAGTAATGATCCTTTGATCTGGCCATAGAAGAACTACTGATCACCGATGATTCCATCCCTAGAGTGCAACAGGTAAGTGTTAAAATTTTAACTTTATTTCACTGTAGTCCAGGTTTAAAAACTACTCAAACTTATTTAGATTCTTTGAGGCTTTCCTGAATCGCCACAAACAAAAACTAGCATAGACCCTCGAACACAGCCAACACAGGTTCCTTCACCTAGTTCTCGTAACGTCTGTACTACCTCTCTGTTTGTAATGATCTAGTAATTAGGGTTTTATAGGCGAGAAAGAGAGCAAACGGAAATATTTCAACAAACTGAGGCGTGACGCCTTATATCACTCCTGCCTAGAGTATCTGGAGAATGACTCAAGCGTGTACAGCGACAGATGGTTTGAAGCGGTTTCATTCGAGTACGTAGTTTTAATTTTCATCTGCTAGAGGATCGTAGCGGACAGGACTAAAAAGAAAGAACTATAATGTAGTTAAGAGTTTTGACCGCCGAATCCAGTAGCGCACTGAGACATTCAAGAAACAGGTCAAGAGAATGTTTTTGTGAATTGTTCTGTTTATTTATTGAAGGCTTTTTTGTTTATTTATGTTTTTAGATTTTTGTTTATGCTTAGTAGTGTGAGTGATGCGTGAATGTCGTCTAAGGAAAAAATGAAGATCATTGTTCTACTAATTAACGCTATTATGTTAAATAATATGTGCATTGATACTGGGAAAAGCATCTGACTTTTCGGTTGATGTGTATTCAGATTTGACAAGATTCTGAAAGTACCTACCAACCTAAAAGGTGATTTATAGGTAGCTAAAATGAAGAAGTAGAATCAAAATCAAATTAGTATACTTTACTTAAGGTTTACAGACAGTGAGACAGTTAGTATCTATCATCATAATCATCCATTGTTCCGTCGTCGTCGGCGGCGTCATCATCATCATCATCTATTGTTTCTTCGTCACCATTATCTTCAAGCATTTTCACAACAGATTTTTCTAACATTAACAGTACCTCCTTAGGAAAGGGTTTTCTTTTATTGATGTGCCTCCTCCTTTTGGACGCAATGATAGGATTTGAAGCCATCAGCATCCAGTGGACAATATCCGTATTGGTATGTATTCTTGAAGTTTTCCGTGCATGGAAAAGTCTTAAACCTTTATTTTCTTTCTGACTAGATTCCAAGACATCTTCTGAAAAACGCCCCACAGGCAAAGGTAGTTTCTTTATTATGTCTGCACCATGTATTAGCAGCTTGTGCACCGATTGACTCATTTTGTACCACTTGTACGTGTTTAAACAGATTTTTGCTGTTTCGGGGCAATCATTTTTAAAATTACTGTAATTAACATTAAATCCGCAAGACAAAACGCTTAAAATGTTTGCAAATCTTTTTATAATTTCGGGCTTTAGACCTGTTACAGTCGCAGATTTCGTGGACTTTGCAAAAAATGTTCTTGCAGTATTTCCGTCATTCGAGTTACCTCCTCCTTGCATGGGCTCATCTACCACTAATCCAATTTCACGATAGAATTTAGTTCTTTTCTTCTTTTTATATTTTCTTTGGCTTCTTGACCTCTTGCTTGCACTGCTTCAGTTCCAATTTATAAGATATATTTAACAAGTACTCGTAACATCTAAGGTATTAGTGTAAAACAGATATCCCAAACTTAAATGAACTAGTCACAGATTATTGTTTTTGCAAAAGTAAGTCAAAGTTGTTGAGTTCTTTGGGTGCACACATTACACGCTTGTGTTTGCGAAGTGTCTGTGAGCACATTACACGTTTTTCCGTCCATCATTGTACATACAGCACGATGCTTCAATGTGTAAGATTTATCCCCAAGGATCACCTCAGTAGGCTGCAAACTTGATATTTGTTCCTCAATTGCTTCGCAATGGAGTTTTACTGATTCCTTTGTCTCATTTTCAATCTGCACGCGAATGATGCGATTATATCTCGACAAAGAAGTAGCCTACTCGGGGTTTGCCAGAAAATCTGTTTACCATTCGTTGTGATCTCTGACATTTGCAATGGAACTATAGTACATAGATTTATGTTGGTATCTCCATACAGCGAGTTGTTGGCAGCAAACTGGCATTGGAATGTCCACCACTACCGTCAAGGCCTCACTTGTAGATGACTTCAATCGCTGAGTTTGCAGTGTGATCGTGGTGTAACAGAACTACATCATTCTGTACATGAGCAAGTCTTTTGATTATGTGGTCCAAAATATCATGAACTGCAATTTCACTTCGGTCTCCGTGATTGTTATGTTACTCGGGTAACATTGCTTCTTTGTTTGCGCTATGACATTGTAAGGTGGATAGATGTTCGCGCCTCGAGATTTCGCCCCTTTTTTCAAATGAATATAATCTTTTTTTCCATGTCAGAGTCAATAAAGAGCGCTAAGGCTTCTTCGGCTGAGTAAGGCTTCATAATCGAATATGATGGCTTTTCGTGAATGTGTTTCATGCGTTTGTATCTGCGAGGGCTTGTGGTTAGTGCTAAGTTTACTACTTGTGAAGCTGTTCTTTTTCCACTCTTATTAAGGCTGCTTTGAGCAGCAGCACACAAAAGCTCTGGGGTTGACCCAGCAATAATTGGATGCACTATCTACATCTACATCTACATCCATACTCCGCAAGCCACCTGACGGTGTGTGGCGGAGGGTACCCTGAGTACCTCTATCGGTTCTCCCTTCGATTCCAGTCTCGTATTGTACGTGGAAAGAAGGATTGTCGGTATGCTTCTGTGTAGGCTCTAATCTCTCTGATTTTATCCTCATGGTCTCTTCGCGAGATATACGTAGAAAGGAGCAATATACTGCTTGACTCTTCGGTGAAGGTATGTTCTCGGAACTTTAAAAAAAGCTCGTACCGAGATACTGAGGGTCTCTCCTGCAGAGTCTTCCATTGGAGTTTATCTATCATCTCCGTAACGCTTTCGCAATTACTAAATGATCCTGTCACGAAGCGCGCTGCTCTCCGTTGGATCTTCTCTATCTCTTCTATCAAGCCTATCTGGTGCGGATCCCACACTGCTGAGCAGTATTCAAGCAGTGGGCGAACAAGCGTACTGTAACCTACTTCCTTTGTTGTCGGATTGCATTTCCTTAGGATTCTTCCAATGAATCTCAGTCTGGCATCTGCTTTACCGACGATCAACTTTATATGATCATTCCATTTTAAATCACTCCTAATGCGTACTCCCAGATAATTTATGGAATTAACTGCTTCCAGTTGCTGACCTGCTATTTTGTAGCTAAATGATAAGGGACCTATCTTTCTATGTATTCGCATCACATTACACTTCGCTACATTGAGATTCAATTGCCATTCCGTGCACCATGCGTCAATTCGCTGTAGATCCCTCTGCATTTCAGTACAATTTTTCATTGTTGCAACCTCTCGATACACCACAGCATCATCTGCAAAAAGCCTCAGTGAACTTCCGATGTCATCCACCAGGTCATTTATGTATATTGTGAATAGAAATTCTTCGTTTTGATCGTTGAGAGCTCTCTTTAAAAGATTTTGCAGCTCTTCCTCTGTTTTTTTTTTTTTTCACGTGTAACTCTTCGTTTGTGGTTGTAGTGCTTAGAGATGGCAAGGCCAAGTCGTTTTTTAACCATTCTGAATTGGATTTGGTAAATCTTTCCATATTCCAATTGGATTTTTGTAGCAATTTTGAGACAAACACTTTTAAAATTGACTTAATTTTACATACACTGTCTTTTGACTGTTTATATTCACTAAATTTATCCAGTATGTGAGTCGTTAATCGTTCTATACACTTAGACTGTGATTGTAAAAGTTCTCCTTTTTTAACACTAAAACTAGATCCATTTTCCTCATATTTAATTCCGAGTGACTTGGTCCACTCCGACTACCTGAGTCTGGTGTCACAATGCGTTGGTTTGAGTTCCTAGAATTTACAATACTAATAGTCAACAAATGCACAAGCGTAAATATTTAGGACAGAAAGCGGTACAAAGCGGAACTTTTTTTGAAAGTCTAAGGAAAAATATTTTTTATAAAATCGTCATTTACTATTAACAAGGGTAAAAAAATGAATAGTAACGTTGTCTATTTAATGAACACACCTGTGGCTTCCACCTCCATGATAAATATTGAGATTTTGGCATGAGATGATCAAAAAATTCACGTTATAATACTTTCGAGTTTCGAATGCAACTTGCCTGTCAGACCCTCACGCGCCATTTTTATCAACATAACTAAGGATATTTTACGGCAGTGCGATGGACTAGTGATCTGAGGTGAAGAATACAAGGACGTTAAGACCTAATCAATAAGTGTGAAAATCGATTTTTGACCGCCTAAAGTGGTCATTTTGCCGTGTGTGCTGCGATCTGCTGCAACGAGTTCACAGGTAAATGCAGGCAATGGACGAAAGTAACCACGCCGCCGCAAAACTATTCTGTGAAATTTTGTCAAGAGAATGAATGTAGGATAGTGCTTAATTGAACCGCTATGTATTTACGTTTGTACTGCTTACTAGCAAATGAGATACGTTCTCTATATGTTTTAACACTGGGAAGTTTAGTGTAAATATCCTTATGGAAGCAATTAAAAAGACGTTGTATGTAATCGCTAGTTAATGATAGCATTATATGACCAATAACTACCTTTATTCTGTTTTTCAACACGTGCAACATGTAAATATTGTGACATAGTAAAAGCCGCACGCTCAAAATACGAGAATCTATCCATGAAGCACTTATGCTGGGTACATCACTTTTGCGCGAGTTGTTGAAGTTTAATTCAGGTGATGTAGAGTTATCACTAGGTATAATGACTTGTTACCATCACATTTGGCGAATGTAGTGGAATACCTTTTGTAGACAGCAAAGTTAAGAAGCCACTGATGTCGGAGAAAAAACTCAGATTAGAGAAGAAGGAGGAAAAAACTCGACCGTGTTCTTTTGCAAGGAACCATACTAGCATATGACTTAAATGGCTTTAGGGAAACTAGGGAAATCTACCCCCCCATGAACCATGGACCTTGCCGTTGGTGGGGAGGCTTGCGTGCCTCAGCGATACAGATAGCCGTACCGTAGGTGCAACCACAACGGAGGGGTATCCGTTGAGAGGCCAGACAAACGTGTGGTTCCTGAAGAGGGGCAGCAGCCTTCTCAGTTGTTGCAGGGGCAACAGTCTGGATGATCTGGCCTTGTAACACTAACCAAAACGGCCTTGCTGTGCTGGTACTGCGAACGGCTGAAAGCAAGGGGAAACTACGGCCGTAATCTTTCCCGAGGGCATGCAGCTTTACTGTATGATTAAATGATGATGGCGTCCTCTTGGGTAAAATATTCCGGAGGTAAAATAGTCCCCCATTCGGATCTCCGGGCGGGGACTACTCAAGAAGATGTCGTTATCAGGAGAAAGAAAACTGGCGTTCTACGGATCGGAGCGTGGAATGTCAGATCCCTTAATCGGGCAGGTAGGTTAGAAAATTTAAAAGGGGAAATGGATAGGTTAAAGTTAGATATAGTGGGAATTAGTGAAGTTCGGTGGCAAAAGGAACAAGACTTCTGGTCAGGTGACTACAGGGTTATAAACACAAAATCAAATAGGGGTAATGCAGGAGTAGCTTTAATAATGAATAGGACAATAGCAGTGCGGGTAAGCTACTACAAACAGCATAGTGAACGCATTATTGTGGCACACACCTACTACAGTAGTACAAATTTATATGCCAACTAGCTCTGCAGATGATGAAGAAATTGAAGAAATGTATGATCAAATAAAAGAAATTATTCAGATAGTGAAGGGAGATGAAAATTTAATAGTCATGGGTGACTGGAATTCGGTAGTAGGGAAAGGGAGAGAAGGAAACGTAGTAGGTGAATATGGACTGGGGCAAAGAAATGAAAGAGGAAGCCGCCTGGTAGAATTTTGCACAGAGCACAACTTAATCATAGGTAACACTTGGTTCAAGAATCATAAAAGAAGGTTGTATACATGGAAGAAGCCTGGAGATACTAAAAGGTATCAGATAGATTATATAATGGTAAGACAGAGATTTAGGAACCAGGTTTTAAATTGTAAGACATTTCCAGGGGCAGATGTGGACTCTGACCACAATCTATTGGTTATTACATGTATATTAAAACTGAAGAAACTGCAAAAAGGTGGGAATTTAAGGAGATGAGACCTGGATAAACTGAAAGAACCAGAGGTTGTACAGAGTTTCAGGGAGAGCATAAGGGAGCAATTGACAGGAATGGGGGAAAGAAATACAGTAGAAGAAGAATGGGTAGCTTTGAGGGATGAAGTAGTGAAGGCAGCAGAGGATCAAGTAGGTAAAAAGACGAGGGCTAGTAGAAATCCTTGGGTGACAGAAGAAATATTGAATTTAATTGATGAAAGGAGAAAATATAAAAATGCAGTAAATGAAGGAGGCAAAAAAGAATACAAACGTCTCAAAAATGAGATCGACAGGAAGTGTAAAATGGCTAAGCAGGGATGGGTAGAGGACAAATGTATGGATGTAGAGGCTTATCTCACTAGGGGTAAGATAGATACTGCCTACAGGAAAATTAAAGAGATCTATGGAGATAGGAGAACCACTTGTATGAACATCAAGAGCTCGGATGGAAACCCAGTTCTAAGCAAAGAAGATAAAGCAGAAAGGTGGAAGGAGTGTATAGAGGGTCTATACAAGGGCGATATACTTGAGGACAATATTATGGAAATAAAAGAGGATGTAGATGAAGATGAAATGGGAGATACGATACTGCGTGTAGATTTTGACAGAGCAATGAAGGATCTGAGTCGAAACAAGGCCCCCGGAGTAGACAACATTCCATTGGAACTACTGATGGCCTCGGGAGAGCCAGTCCTTACAAAACTCTACCATCTGGTGAGCAAGATGTATGAGACAGGCGAAATACCCTCAGACTTCAAGAAGAATATAATAATTCCAATCCCAAAGAATGCAGGTGTTGACAGATGTGAACATTACCGAACTATCAGTTTAATAAGTCACAGCTGCAAAATACTAACACGAATTCTTTACAGACGAATGGAAAAACTAGTAGAAGCTGACCTCAGGGAAGATCAGTTTGGCTTCCGTAGAAATGTTGGAACACGTGAGGCAATATTGACCCTACGACTTATCTTAGAAGAAAGATTAAGGAAAGGCAAACTTACGTTTCTAGCATTTGTAGACTTAGAGAAAGCTTTTGACAATGTTGACTGGAATACTCTCCTTCAAATTCTGAAGGTGGCAGGGGTAAAATACAGGGAGCGAAAGGCTATTTACAATTTGTACAGAAACCAGATGGCAGGTATAAGAGTCGAGGGGCATGAAAGGGAAGCAGTGGTTGGGAAGGGAGTGAGACAGGGTTGTAGTCTCTCCCCGATGTTATTCAATCTGTATATTGAGCAAGCAGTAAAGGAAACAAAAGAAAAATTTGGAGTAGGTATTAAAATCCATGGAGAAGAAATAAAAACTTTGAGGTTCGCCGATGACATCGTAATTCTGTCAGAGACAGCCATGGACTTGGAAGACCAGTTGAACGGAATGGATAATGTCTTGAAAGGAGGATGTAAAATGAACATCAACAAAAGCAAAACGAGGATAATGGAATGTAGTCAAATTAAGTCGGGTGATGTTGAGGGTATTAGATTAGGAAATGAGACACATTTAAAGTAGTAAAGGAGTTTTGCTATTTGGGGAGCAAAATAACTGATGATGGTCAAAGTAGAGAGGATATAAAATGTAGACTGGCAATGGCAAGGAAAGCGTTTCTGAAAAAGAGAAATCTGTTGACATCGAGTATAGATTTAAGTGTCAGGAAGTCATTTCTGAAAGTATTTGTATGGAGTGTAGCCATGTATGGAAGTGAAACATGGACGATAAATAGTTTGGACAAGAAGAGAATAGAAGCTTTCGAAATGTGGTGCTACAGAAGAATGCTGAAGATTAAATGGGTAGATCACATTACTAATAAGGAAGTATTGAATAGGATTGGGGAGAAGAGAAGTTTGTGGCACAACTTGACCAGAAGAAGGGATCGGTTGGTAGGACATGTTCTGAGGCATCAAGGGATCACCAGTTTCGTATTGGAGGGCAGCGTGGAGGGTAAAAATCGTAGAGGGAGACCAAGAGATGAATACACTAAGCAGATTCAGAAGGACGTAGGCTGCAGTAGGTACAGGGAGATGAAGAAGCTTGCACAGGATAGAGTAGCATGGAGAGCTGCATCAAACCAGTCTCAGGACTGAAAACCACAACAACAACAACAGGGAAATCTAAATTTGGAGGCACATCAGTAGATACGTTTCTGGAGGAACGAAAATTTCCAAACGACAGGAAAAATGCCATGGTCGTTCCCGATTTCAAGAAGTGTTGGAAACAAATGGGTCCGGTTATAGACCTGTATCGTCGGCGTCAAGCTATTTTAGAGCTATGGAACACATTGTGTGCACGATTTTCAGCGGAGAAAGTAAATCTCTATAGGAATCAACAAGGATTCCGCAAACAGAGCTCTTGTGAAACTCAGCTCGATCCAGTGAGCAAGAGAAAAATGCGTCCAGCTTGAAGCCCCATTCCTTGACTTATGCAAGGAATTTGATACCGCTCCATTCAGTCTCTTAGTGATCGGGCCAGCATTGTGACTTGATTCCCAACTTGCTAGTATACAGCACTCACCACGTCATTCTTTACGGAAAGAAATCGTCAGGCATGAATGTAAGAGAGTGTTAAAGAGTCGTTCAGTGGAAAAAAATAACAGCGGTAAAATAGCTGATTGTAGCTATTCGGAGCTACCCAAAGTGTGATGACGACAGCAAACTAGTCGCAGGAAAAGCAGATGCCAGCTGCACTTTTCGGAAAAATGCTAATGAAATGTGGTTTATCCATGAAAGAAGTATATCACAAAACCCTCAATAATAAGATGTTTGAGTGTTGTTTGTCAGTGTGGGGCCAACACTTGGTAGGTAGAATGGGGTGACAGAGAAAATCTAATTAAGACATCTGCATTTATTCTCGGGTTCAATTAGTAAGTGTGAAAGTGCTGAGAAGGTGTTATAAATTTCAGAGGCAGACGGTACGAGTTTTCCGGTCGCTACAATAGCAGAGCACAGACAGATGGTCTCCAAGAGCATAAATAAATCTTGGTATTTCTAGGAGGGGAGATGGCGCTACAGACTTGCTTTGAAGCCGGCGCCGCCAAAAACATTAGCAGGCTACTGTACGCGATTGCTTGTTGTTCTTCCTTTCCGTCCTGTGCACGCAACAGTTACTTTAAATGAAAAATGTTAAAATGCATTCGTGAGGAGCACAGCGTCAGAAAGGCATTTTCAGACGTTTTATTGTTCTTACATGCGTAATCCATTCTGTAATACGACGTATTTCGCCACTTAAATGCAACTTTCTTCTTGCTATACGTTTCGAATAACCGAGAAGAGAAATATGTGATGCGGCAAGGCTGCTTTCGTAATCCAGTATTTTCCTTAATACGTATCGACGAAAATGATTTTCGCTGTATGTCCTCCTCCCGAAAACGCTGATAACGTATTTTGCTATGTTTAATCGATTTCCAATCTTTCCTTCTCATATCGTTCACCCAGTGATCTTTTGAAATGGGATTTATATGAAATCGAAAGTCAAATGACATAAATAAATCCACTATAGTTAAAGTAAATATCGCAACCAAAATTTATGTATGCATGAAAAAATTCGCTTTAACAAGTCCACTTACGAATGAAATATGATTCCTTTACAGTTCAGACTAAAATCAGAATGATTAGTACAGCCGTAACTGACGCAGACTGGCGTTTTTGATCAAAACACTTCGCCAGAAGCTAATGTTTGGGGCAAATGACATGGCGAATGTAGGCTTCAATTCTGTGTCGTCATGACAGCTCCCTATTTACACACGCATGATATAAACAAACTAACTTTACGTGTGTTACATTTGGTTCAGTGAGACAGACATTAGTGGAACATCCTCTCCTGATGGTGACACAGAGGTCCTTGACGATGTTATGTTGTTACCATTCGATCAAGTTACACGTATGTTATTTCGCTGAGGAACCCTTTGAAGGCTCTTCGTAATGTCACAAGGTAAAAGTATATAGTACCATTTAAAAGAAAACAATGACGGTATCGTAATTCGGCAGGCACAAACGTTAAAAACTGCTTACGTATGTCAGGAAATTGATCACAATGTGCACTATGACTTAACGAAAACCGCACATTAGTATGTTTACACATTTCTAGACACACAGGGTGTTCCAAAAATATGTAACACACCTAACATACAGCTACATGAATGTCGTTAATTTTAACTTGCGCTTTGGACTATAAAAGTTTTATGTTCAAAAGGACCATCCGATATGACAAGGGTATATGTTTTACATGAATGCCCATATCATCTTTGGGCAAAGAAAAAGAACGAGCGGTCAATTCTCTTCTCGGAAAATGGGACTAAACACATGAGGCTTTGGAAAGTCTGTCTTGTGCTCGACTTTAGTATGTGGCTGTCGTGTTCCCCAGTCCATACGTGGTGGCTGTCCATATTTCCACTTAAATGGAAAGTAAGCTCATCACAGAACACTAGACGTGGAAGGATATTATCGTCCATCTACACACTGGCAACGAACTCACAGAACTCTACTCGCTATCGTTTGTTAAAAGACAAACATCGCCGAAAAACAGAAACAGCAGGGATGGATAACTCTCACCTAGTACGATGAGTAGACTTCTGTGGACCACGTGCACAACTCTGTTGAATGGGCTCCACGTCTTGAACGATTTCGCGGGGACTATCTTCATGTTTCTCTTTACATGAACAACCTGTGCCTTGAAACTGCTGCTGCTAACGTGGAACACTTAGAACTGCAGGAGTACCGTACTGGCGACACAAAAATCACAGTGTGATTGCAATTAAGAGTTGCGCTCTATGAAAACTACCGTTCGATAGTTTTGTTACAGTAACATAAAGGACGCAGTAAATGGTAGGATTACTGCTAGTATTGGTATCATTGGTAGGGAAAGAAACATAAATGAATGTCTGGCTATATTTTATAATTGCACTTTATAAGTAAAAGAAAGTAGCTGCTCGCGCAACTTATGCGCTTTTATGTAACTGAAACAATTATTTTTGATGCAGAGTACACTTTACATGCACAAACACAAAAACCTATATAATTATTGTTGTTACTTTGTACTCAACAGAACAGTCTTCATCATGATCAAAGGCAAGAGTTTCCTTTTTATGTCTGATAAGTGCGGAGTTGCTTACTTGTTAGTAACAGCAGAAACGTGTTTTCTATATCTTGGACGAAGAATTGAAGCGAGGTTTGATATGTTTTCCTTTTGCCTTTTTTCTTAATTTTTATTTTTATTAGAGAAAAATACGTTTTATAGCACTATGATAAATCTGTATTGTTTTTTATTTGTTCTAAGTACAGTATCCCTCTGTTTCACGTTACAGACTTGATTTAAACAATGACAGTTTCAAGTTGCTATAAATACTGATTATTTTTAAGTAACAGATAAGAGGATAACTGTAGAAAAAAATATTCCATAGGTTACGGTGGCCATTTATGTATACATACGCAGATTCTACACCGTTCACCAATTCCGATGTCTAGGGTAGTCTCGTAAAATACTGGTCGCATAAGCAAACAAATCACTCGAAATAGAGTAACGCCCGATAGATATGTAACATATCTCACGTACAGTTTACGATCTTAGCTGACCAAAGCTACTAGGAAAACTAGCGTAGTTTACGCTTACTTACAACAGTCTAGAGTGGCCTACAGTAGATTTAAAAGTCTAGTTGTAATTGATTGCGCCTGTTAAGATGGAGAATATAGGAGGTGTGTTATCGCCACCGCCACTCGATACCCGGTGGATAATTGTACCAGATTCCGCCCTACCGGCAGCAACTTGAATTTTTCGCTACTTGAGCTAGAGAACACGGAAAACTATTTATCGTGTGGGTATCCAACTTGATACGAACGATGTTCAGACTGTGCGCTGCGTTGTTAGTAGTGTCAGTGTCACGGTACTGGAACGGCGGCGTAGGGCTGGAACTCAAGCATCAGTGTTCGTTACAGTATTAATTTAGAGACAGCCAACAAGGTGAACGGCGCTTTACCAGTAAAGCTGTTTTATGAAAACAATAGCAGTAGTGTTGCTGATTTTCGTGAGTATCGACGCATTAAGGGAATACAGAGAGGTCCTCGGATATTGAAGAACATGATTCGAAAACTCGAATGAACTGCCGATTTGGGAGACCGGAGGCCAGATGCGCTACAAATTATTGGAGAATTTATTATGAATGTTGAACTTAATGTGCGACCCCAAAGCAGTGCATGAGCTGTGTCACGACAGTTGAACATTCCATGTGCCGCCTTTCGGATAATGGTGTGAAAAAATTGGGAAATGATATCTGTAGTGAGATTCCAGGTTGTCGTGGATGCAGATGGTAGTTACACCCTGCAAAGATTGTAATCCAGATAGTAAACGTGGAGCTCAGTTAACAAATGTTACTCTCTCCTGTGGAAAAATGTGTTTCTTTCAGTGGTTTACTCGTTTTTCTCTTCTTCATATCCTTGTAAGTATTTGCAGATAGTTTCATTGTCGTACGATCGCTCATTTTTCGTGGGTACACTCTCGAGTAGAGAAAGTTTAGCTGTAATCACATTGTAAAACTGGCGCCAAGACAAACCTTTAATTTCAATACGTAAGTTACAAGTCATCCTAAGTTTCTTGTTCATTCGCTTATAAATTATAATCTCGCCAAATCCAATGATACTTTTTGAAAAGCTCTGTATTTTGGGTGACAGGTCTTCGCTACTTCATCCTGTAAACGAGCAAACAGAACCTCACATTATCAGAGGCTTTCTGGTTTCCTAAATAGTTTAGCATATAACCCTCTCTGTAGGGTCTGCTATCTACATCTACATCTACATCTAAATCCATACTCCGCAAGCCACCTGACTGTGTGTGGCGGAGGGTACCCTGAGTACCTCTATCGGTTCTCCCTTCTATTCCAGTCTCGTACTGTACGCGGAAAGAAGGATTGTCGGTATGCTTCTGTGTGGGCTCTAATCTGTCTGATTTTATCCTCATGGTCTCTTCGCGAGATATACGTAGGAGGGAGAAATATACTGCTTGACTCTTCGGTGAAGGTATGTTCTCGAAACTTTAACAAAAGCCCGTACCGAGCTACTGAGCGTCTCTCCTGCAGAGTCTTCCACTGGAGTTTATCTATCATCTCCGTAACGCTTTCGCAATTACTAAATGATCCTGTAACGAAGCGCGCTGCTCTCCGTTGGATCTTCTCTATCTCTTCTATCAACCCTACGTGCGGACCCCACACTGCTGAGCAGTATTCAAGCATTCTAGTGAGAATACGAACCTCAAAACCGGTCACTGCTGTAGACGTTGTTTGCGATTGTGACTAATTAAAGTTTTTTTCGCAAGGACAAACACCCAACACTTTGTGGTGTTAAATAAAATTATCTTGTGGGTACAGAGTGTTAACATCAATCGATATGGTGTAGTGCTGAAATCCCACTCACGGCCATTTGTGTTTGTTTGGTCCATACATCTGAAAGTTAGCCGTACACGCGTTGCATTGCAACACCAAACATCGCTGTTTCTAATAAACGTACTAATAGTAATCGTGTAGTTCACTAAAAATAAATGTCATGAGGGGAATCTAATAAGTCGACACTGTTAGATTTAGAATTGGTTAATATAAAGACAGTGGTTAACTATTCATACTAACTACAATACGTAGAGAAACACTGACAGACAGTTGATAGCTGGACGACACTGGTAAAAGAGAGGGCACACGTGCACAATACCAATAGCAAATACACTTAAGGATCCTCACAATTAGTAATTCGAGTACAAACTTTTCATGTCTACCTATAAACTACAAATACAGCAACATGAACGCATCACGCAACAAACGTCAACTTTTCATCGTCGGATATGAAGACGATTAGCATTTGCGTGCAACCACACAAAGTAGGTACGACTAGCGTCACCAACGTTTCGTGTATAAGGAAACATTAAGCAGCTGACTCCTCTTTCAGAAGTCGCATTTGAATATTGTTTGTTTCTGCGAAGGTCGTGTTATGCCTCGTGTAAGTAGGAGAAACGTTTACCACGGCGTGTCGGAGTTCGGCAGCGGCAGGGCAGTGGCATCTAGAGACTGCAGTTTATCGAACCACGATCTTGCTAATCGGATTCATTATGGTACTATAATTGTAATGTCAATATGGAAGTGATTTAGGAGGACCAGACTCAAAGGCAAACAACCACATCACCTATCTTCTGTCAGCAAACGGGATTATTTGTGCAAGAAAAGTATTCATATGGACAGTTTGGTGACGCCTCGAGCATCATGGATTATCGGTATGATGACCTTTACTGCCACTAACGTTGACGAGTCAGCAGACAGAGGAACGGCGACGGTGATGCGTCCCACAACAACACTGGCCACAGGAAGGACCTTCAGACGAGTCCCGGTACTGCGCACAGCATCACGGTGAACATAGCAGTGCTTAGAGGGTAATAGGAGAACGAACGTTGCCAGAGTACATTCCTCATCGTCATATGGACCTAGCACCCGGCATGTTCATATGGGGAGCCTTGAGTACACAACACAATACCTCTGGTACGCATATCCGGTAATTTGGACAGCATTAGCTAGATTTTAGAAGTGTTAACATCCTCACTGTGTCCTATCGTCGAGGACTTCTCGAGGTTATTCTCCAAAAAGATGATGCAAGAGCCTGTGTTACCTGTGCTGTCCTTACCTACAACGATACAGAAGGTGTTTGATCGTGTGTGTACCCATCCAGCATTTTCTCCATACTTCTTATCCGTTGGGAATATCTTGTTATGGGCTGCCGAGAGACTGTTGTTGCCCACTGATATCGAACTCTGTTAAAGATTTGAAGCAGCAGGGAGTAAGCTATTTGTATCTGTCTTCCAAACTCAGTTCCACTCGCGCACATATGGGGTAGAGTCGTTGTTGCTGCTGGAGGTGGCACTTCTGTGTACAAAATTTCGCAAACTGTATGTCCCCAAATCATATATTCCTACTATACTGTGGAAGGTGGCTGTTGGCTGCTCTTTTGTTTCCTCGCAACATATTTTAATTCTATGTCTTGATTTGCAATATTTCTTTTTCTACTGTCTTTGAGATCTTACACTAACAAGTTCCAATACATATCGATTCAGATAACTTCACAAGCTACTGGCTAAACTACTGCCTCAGTAGTAGGTCTTTCGAAAGTCAGTTGACATAAACAAACAGGATTGGTCGGTGGCTAGCAACCGATGTGGGGTTCTTGTTCGTAGGAAGCCAATATTATTCTACTTGCTTAGTTACCACTGCTGTACATTAATTTAGAGCCTTAAGACGTGTCTGTTTCAGGAGCTATGTTGAGGATATATGCTGTTCTGAAGAAATTGCCTTTTCTTGATGGAGAGACATGTTATTGAGCAGTCTTTACTCGATGCAAAATGTCTGATAAGATGTATCCAATTTATATGTTGTGATGAAGTATAATTCACTGTGTAAGGGTAGTCAGATTTGTTTATTGATATTGCTACACACTCAGGTATTCTTCTGCGTGGTTACATGAAGTGGAACAGCTTCGGAAAGTCTGCGATTCATTTACGAGAGTAACCACTGTCCCGGAGTACTATTTTCGTGGTACATTCGTACTGAGAATTCACAGGTTGGTGTGCAACGTGTAGTTATCTGTGCTGTGTGTAAGTCAGGTAAGTTTGACCGGTGTGGATCGCGAGTCTGGATTTCAGATTTGCAGAATCAAGTGCTTAGCAGAAGCTAAGCACCAGATCAATGTATCCCTGTTATACTGCAGTGTCCTGATGCATACAGTTTACAGGTAATACTTCGTGGTTCAAAATTTGGACCATCATGAATTTCTCCCTTAGCAACCAATATGTTTTATTTTGTTTGACACAGGAAAGTTTACAAGTCAAAGTCACATAAAATACGAGAGGGAATATGCAACAGGATAATATATATATATATATATATATATATATATATATATATATATATATATTACATTGTGTTTGTTTGATCATTTCTATTAGCAGTATACACAATACATGGGAAACAGGGAAGAGCAGCACTAGATGAAAAAAACCACAGACACACACACACACACACACACACACTAAAAAAGAGTGACAATTGTATACCGAATAAAAAGAACACAACTTGGAAGTGTTAATTCAATGGAAAATGTAGTACTAAATTGTCCTCTCTACAAATGTACCTGATAGTGTCAGTGTAAAAAATGTATGCATGCACATAAGTTATGCGAAAAAAATTATTTATTATAAATATATTTGTAACTAATGTAAACAAAAACGATGAAAAGAGATTGAAATTACCTTGACAAAGAAATTATTCAGAAATTATATTTAAAAAATTGTTAATAATGAACCATACATTAATTTGTTATGTGATTGTTATTATTTACAAAAGAACCTAACCTTTTCAATACAGAGTGTAACTGAACTATAAAGAGAAAAAATTGTTGTTAATAATTCATAACTTAATTTGTTTACTGCAAACCTGATCCTCGCACTATGGTGCACAGACGTCGAATGAAGAGGCCCACACAATTGCTAGAGTAATAAAAGTAGTAGAGAGGAGTGAAAGCTTGAATCTTATTGATTATTTTCTCGCCTATTTTATGTCAGGTAATGGTCCGAGATGCACGAGTGGGGTATCGGGTTACAGCCTGACCTCGATTACAGCACTCACAAGTATTCGCAACCACGTGACCAGTATCGCATTACGTCCTGACCCTGAATGTACCATATACACTTGCTCCAGGGCTTACCACCACGACATAGGCAGCTGGCACGTGACCATCGGCACTGGCCATTGGCGCAGTGACAGAGCTGATGAATCCCGATACCTCCACCCGTGCTGTGGAATGGAGACAAGCTGACGACGGCTCCGTGGACATCCACGGGTCCAGTGGAGCTCGTGCAAGGCACCGTGATGGCCAACGAGTATTGTAACCTGATTGCACACAATGTACTCCCCTTAATGACAATGTTCCCCGACGGCAACAACATTTTTCAACAAGGTAATGTGCCATGTCAAAAGGCCAAATGTGTGATGGAATGATTCGAGGAACACAGTGGCCAGTTCCATTTGATGTACTGGTCTTTGGTGTTGGTATCTTGTCTGGCACTGTATATTAGATGGGAGACGTCAGATGTTGAGTGATCACTGTGAAGGACGCCGTGCTACCTCGTACTCGTGGTGACAGCATTTTCAGAACCTGACAGAGTTTAAAATGGGCCTCATTGTGGTCTTCATTTTGGCCAGCTGCCTCAATCGTGTGATATCCACATTTGTGGGCTGTTGTATCTGACACTGGCCCGACGTTGGATTCCACGGAAACGCGAGTGCATGCATATTCGTCGTCGAGGTTGCGGTCGACCGTGTATGACCACCACGAGAGAGGAACGTCGTATTGTGCATCGAGCACACCGTAACGCCTTCACATCCGTACCTACCATCCGAGAACAAGTAGTCGGCTCCCTGCAACATTCTATGACATCCCGCACCATTGCAATTGGCAGCAGGCGCACTAGGTAACTGTGGTCCCACGAGTAGGCTGCCGTTATCACCACAACACAAACAGCTGCGTCTGGAGCTGTGCCGTTATCGCGTTTTGTTCAGTGATAAATCGCGGTTTTTTATTACCGCAGAAGACTGACGTCGGTGAGTATATGGGTGAACAAATTTTCCATTGTTTTGGTGTTACTCCTGGTGTCATGACGTGGGGAGCCATCGAGTATGACTTCAGGTGACGGCTGGTAGGGAGCTCTGACGGCATAGCGGTAAATCGTGGACGTCTCGGACAGTAGTATGGTGCCGTTTTCCAACAGGACAATGCTCGTTCACACATGACACGTGTCTCTATGAACTGTCTGCGTGATGTTGAGGTACTCCTGTGTGCCAATATCCAGGACCTTAAGGATCACTTACAGTAGTTGTGGGTCACCCTCCTTCAGGAGGCAATACAACGGCCTCCCGAGACGAATCGGTGGATGCATCCAGACACAGGAGGTGCAAACTTGTCCTCACAGTTGGCCCCCATACAGCCAAATTCTTTTTAAATTTGACAAAATTTTGTAATCACATACACACTACTCTCAACTCTTGAAGTTTCGTTTTGTTTCCTCCTCCTCTTCTGGGTCCACTTCTTTCTTCTTTCCCCTGACCTTATCCCGTATACCCACGTGGTTGTCTTGTTAATCTGTGTTCGACAGTGTTAGTGGTAGAGACTAGCAGAATGCTCTTCCTATCATCACTCCTTCCCCCTTCCCCTAACCCATCCGACTGCAAATAATGTTATCCCATGTGAAAGTGTGAGGACGTCTTCGAAATGTTTGCGAATCGTGTAACAATGACGGGTACTGGGTAACAACCCAGTATTTACCTAGTCGGATATAGGAAACCACTTAAGAACCACATCCAGGCGTCGTTAATACGCCAGCGCTCGAATTCCGGAAGCTGCGTGCTAACGCTCGCGGCTGTCTAGGAGGGTCGTCCTTCCCTTCTGGTTATTTTTCAGGGGTGATACATATAAATAAAATATCACTAAATTGGTCTCGTCGAGATCTGATATTCTGGCGGCAAATTAGCACAGTTCCATTAAAAAATAATAAAAAGCCAAGTTAAAACCTGTATCTTGGTTACTAATGAAATTGGAAGAATGCATTGACACCCGTCGTCATGGACCCCTCGTCATCGTTCATCTAGATGAAAATCTGTTTAAAAAAATGAAGACGAACGTCGATCAAGGGCCAGTGAAACAAACAACTGGGTTCTCGCAACTTCACTAATAACCAAGATAAAGGCTTCACCTCGGTTATTTATTATTTTTGCAATGGAACTGTGCTATTCTTGCCGCTAGAATAGCAGATCCCGATAAGAGAAATTCGGTGATACAACTTTTTTGTAGAGCTATCAAGTAATCACGCCGTTAAAAGATACATTGAACACAGGGCATTGTGTGCTTAAGTTATGGCCATTGAACGGCCCGCGACCAGGAAGATTATGTCACTCTCCAAGGAAACTTGCACACCGGCTCAATAGGTATGTGATGTTTCTGCTACTCTTTAAGAAAACCTGTGATTTGGAGACAAGAGATACATCGTCATCTATAAACACAACTAAATGAGATAATAACCCAGAAAAACAGTGACTCAGCCACTACTCACATAATATGGGAAATAATTTTTATTTTATTTTTGAGCATAAATGGATCTTACTGTTCATAACCGAGACGTAATGTGTTACGTAAAATTAATTCTGTATTTCACGTAAAAAATCATAAATTAAAATGTAGCAGTCAACAGAAATACGTGTTTCTAACTTAGCCAGTGATGTTACAAAGCCGAGTTCAAAAGGAGGATGGGAAACGTGTACTTAATTTCGTAGTGTCTAATCTCGCGTAGTGCGTCTGTCGGTCGACGTTTCCGTGTATAACGGAGTTTGGTCGCATGGACAAATCCGTCTCACCCGGAGCCACGCCCTGCGGTCATCGCCGCAGTTGGGTTTATCACGCCGTATTAATATTACCCAGTAACACAAATCTTGGTCGGTCTTTCGGACAGCACTGCCCTTTTCCCCGTAATTAACTGAGCTGTGTCAATGCAATACCACTGCCATCTACCCTCTTTCTGGCGACTGGTGTTTTCAGACCATTTCACAGTTCGTTTGATACGCTCTGACCTTTCAACAGGAAATGTCAACCGTACTTGTGTGCTACATAAGCAATTAATCAACGTTTCTTCTTGGAACGAAAAGTACACAGCTGAAGAGTAGCAGGAACGCTTCCTTACTAAACAGATCTCCGGAAAAATCAGCATCTCGAAATTACTGTTTCTCAGTTCGCACAACATCTATATACACTTTAAAAATAAAACGTTACTTATTACTAACATCTTAAAGAAAATCGTTCAAAAGTAGTGGCCAGACCCCACTTAATATCCACTGACTAAGCTAAAGGCAGTGTTAGGTGCACAGGCAGCTGCCATCATATCAACTACACTGAAGCACCAAAGAAACTGGTATAGGCACGCGTATTCAAATTGCGCTGTTGTTAGATCGGGTACTTCTGACACAATGGCGGGTTATCAAGTTTTAAGTGAGTTTTAACTTGGTGTTACAGTCGGCGCACGAACAATGGGACACTGCATCTCCGGGGTAGCGATGGAGTGGGGATTTTCCCGTACGACCATTTCACGAGCGTACCGTGAATGTCAGGAATTCGGTAAAACATCAAATCTCCGATATCGCTGCGGCCGGAACAGAGTTCTTGCAAGAACGAGACCGACGTCGACTGAAGAGAATCGTTCAACGTGACAGAAGTGCAACCCTTGCGCTAACTGCTGCAGATTTCATTGTTGGGCCGTCAACAAGTTTCAGTTCAAAGAAACGTCATCGTTATGGGGGGGGACTTTCGCAGCCGAAGGCCCACTCGTGTACCCTTGATGACTGCACGACACAAAGCTTCACGCCACGCCTCGGCCCGTCAACACCGACATTGGGCTGTTGATGAATGGAAAAATGTTGCCTGGTTGGACGAGTCTCGTTTTAAAGTGCATCGAGCGGATGGACGTCTACGGATAGGGAGACAACCTCACGAGTCAACGGACCCTGAGTGTCAGCAGGGACTGTTCAAGCTGGGAGAGGCTCTGTAACAGTGTGGGGTGTGTGCAGTTGGAGTGATGTGTGACCCCTGATACGTCTAGATACGACTCTGACAGGTGACACGTACGTAAGCGTTCTGTCTGATCACCTGCATCCATCCATGTCCATTGTGCATTCCGACGGACTTGGGCAATTCCAGCTGGTCAATGGGACACCCCACACATTCAGAATTGCTGCAGAGTGGCTCGAGGAACACTCTTCTGAGTTTAAACACTTCCGCTCGCCACCAGACTCCCCAGACATTGACACTATTGAGCATATCTGGGATGCCTTGCAAATTGTTGTTCAGTAGAGATCTCCATCCCTGCAGGATTCATGGTGTCAATTCCCTCCAGCACTACTTCAGACACTAGTCGAGTCGATGGCACGTCGTGTTGCGACACTCCTGCGGTGGTCCTACACTATATTAGGCAGGTGCACCAGTTTCTTTGGCTCTTCAGTATAGTTCGAGATGTCGCTTGGAGGTCTGTAAAGGTGCAACTACATTCGCCGTTCATGCTTTTTTTTGTCTCCCTGTAAAGTGACAGATTAGAACGTGGAATTGGAAGGTTGCATTAAAATTCTTGCTAAGTTATGGAACTAGGGCTTCAAGTGAAGGAAAATCATTTTACTAATTGTTTTGAAAATCTGTTGCATGTGAGCTTACGAATTGCCATTCCGTATTTCAACTCAGGGGATTGAGTCCCTGGATGGAGGAGGCGTGAGCTGTAAACGTATCAATGGCCTGGACTGCTTGCACTAAATAGAAGTTGTCGCTGAGGTAACAGATAATTCGTTAAAATTTGTTAACGCCAGTCTCTACATCGTGTTCATTGCTGACGGACGGGAATCTTTTATTGCTCCAGACCGTGATAGTAGATATTGAATTTAATCTCGACTGAATCTTATTTAAAGGAAGGATATTTGGATAATACGAGTAGCAGTAAATGTAATTGTGGTTTTAGAATACGCGCTGAGATTATTTCATGTAAATAATTCGTCGTTTTTCTTGGTATATTAAACGCCGTGTGGCGAGGGCCTCCCGTCGGGTAGACCGTTCGCCTGGTGCAAGTCTTTCGAGTTGATGCCACTGCGGTGACTTGCGTGTCGATGGGGATGAAATGATGATGATTAGGACAACACAACACCCAGTTCCTGAGCGGAGAAAGTCTCCGACCCAGCCGGAATTGAACCCGGGCCGTTAGGTATGACATTCCGTCGCGCTGATCGCTCAGCTACCAGGGGTGGACTCTTGGTGTACTGAGAGGCTGTAAGTAGCAGTGTGCTGGTTAAATTACTAATTTGCGGTGGAGTGAAGCTTTTAGTTTCATTGAACGAATATTAAAAGAAGCAGGGAGAGTTAATTATTTATTCGTTGTGATAGATTACTCTTTTCATTATTATACGCCCGGAGCGGAGGAAGTTTTGTTATAGTAGGCAGTAGAAGAATTTGCAGTCAGATGCAAATTTATGGCTCCAGTACGACTTTACGTACTGGATCCGTTGCCATAATAGGCTAGCAGGACTGATGTTATATGTCAAGTGAGTGCTGAAGAAATGAAGGTTGTACTTCTATCAGTTAACCCAATCCTTCAGCTCATAAATAGGAAGAACCACCACAGATTCAAAATTGACTCGAACATACGTTAGTCTTCAAATAAACCATTATCTTTCAGTACCCTATCAATTATGTGGGACGCCAATCTATATTTTATGAATATAATACAGAAATTTGTTACGCCACAGCGATGCGGAACTTGGACGTACCTTCGCTGGTTGCCAAGAAACAGAGCATGTGCCCCTTTGCAAGAAGGCCTCTTGCACAACCACAATTTCATTGCATTTGGTCACACTGTAAGCGGCCATATTGCAAGAATAAAAGGAAATTTTGTAGATTTGTGGTAAGGTCTTATGGGACCAAACTGCTGAAATCATCGGTTTCTAAGCTTATACACTTCTTAATCTAACTTAAACTAAGTTATGCTAAGGACGACACACACACACACACACACACACACACACACACATATGCGCGAGGGAGGATTCGTAACTTCCGGTGAGGGGGAGGGGGGGGGGGGGGGACCGCGCCGACCGTGACAAGACGCCTCAGAATAAAAGGAAAAGTCTCTGCTGCTATTATTTTTTTAGTCACTTCCGTGTTTCACTTCATGGCGACACTGCTCAGGTATGCTGTAGGAAAGTTTGTTTTACGGCCGTGGCCTAGGTCACCTTCCTGAAGCTTCGGCGCGGACTGTTCCGAAGCTCCATCGCACTGTAATTCGTGGAACTTCTGAAATGTTCAAACGCGGTACAAAAGTTCGACACGGAGTAGCACAGATTTGATAATTCAAGCCTATTCTCATACTGTTCTTCCATAAGGCTGCACTGTTCACACGCTATTCTCGTGCATAAATCAGAATTACTTTCACAGACAAACCGCGCGAGTCTATCAATCGCTTTCTCGTCAGCGTCATCAAGTTCGTCTTATTGTGATAGTCACTTAATACGTTTGTAAACGTCGCAGTGATACATTTACAATCAGTGCATAATACACATTACGCTATTTTCTCAGTTATTTTTTACAATACAATTAACTTTTTAAACTAGGGTTGTTTCGAGAAGATTTTTCCACACAACTGACACATCAGTTGGCGCCCATTCAGCTTCTTGAGACTTTAGTTGTCTCTCTTTTGGCTCTCGGTAAGATCTTCAAAGTAAATCTAAACATTATGACTGTGGAAATGGGTTGCTTTTTCTTACAAAATAAGAACCCTTATCACACAAAGAAATTTCTGAATCTTATTCCAGTGAGAAAGACTAAAATAAAAAGCTACTTATTTCCATTTAACACAATTCGTGGTTTCTTCAAAAGTTTTAGCGAAAGTAGAAAAAAGTAAAGATTTTAAATGGATATCTGTTAAACTGAGTGAAACGAATGTCACGTGTACATGTTTACTAAGGAGTTCTCAACTAAGTGCCTGGCTGTGTGTTCATCGAACCAACATCAAGCTATTTTTCTGCCGTTCCACTCTCGAACAGCGCACGAGTAAAACGAATACGTAAATCTTTCTTCGCGTGCTCTGATTTCTCTTATGTTGTTATAATCCCTATGTATGTGGATGCCAGCAAATATTTGCACACTCTGAGGAGAAAGTTGGTGATTGAAATTCCATGAGAAGATCCTGCTATAACGAAAAACGCCTATGTTTTAATGATTGTCACCATAATTCGCGTATCATATCCGTGGCACTCTCTCCCCTGTAAAAGATGAGCTGCCCTTCTTTGGACCTTTTCGATGTACTTCGTCAAGCCTAGCTGATACGGATCCAACACTACACAGCAGTAATCCAGAGGAGGGGATACAAGCTCAGTATAAGCAGTCTCTGTAGTAGACCTGTTGCATTTTCGAAGTGTTCTGCCAATTCCGAAGTGCTTAATTGAATCGACAGCCCTTAGATTTGTGTGGTTTATCGTGTAGCCGAGATTTACCGGATTCCTTTCAGTAATCATGTGGATGACTACACACTTTTCATTATTTAAAGTCGATTGTCACCTTTCGCACCATAAATATATATTGTTTAAATCATTTTTAATTGGTTTTGATCATTAGATGACTTTACAAGACGGTAAATAACAGTATCATCTGCAAACACTCTAAGTAGACTGCTCAAATCATCTCCTAAATCGTTTGAGAAGGTCAGGAACAGCAGTGGGCCTATAACACTTCCTTGAGGAACGACAGATATTACTTCTCTATTAATCGATGACTTTTCTGGCAGTTCCTACGAACTGTGACCTTCCCAACAGGGGCTCACGAATGCTGTCGCACAACTGAAACGACACCCCACAGACAAGCAATTTGATTAGATGCCGCTTGTGAGGAACGGTATCAAAAAACTTTTGAAAATCTAGAAATATGGAATCAAATTTTGGTCTCCTGTTGATAGTGTTCATTTCTTCATGAGAATAAAGAGATAGTTGTATTTCACAAGAACGATATTTTCTGAATCTGGGGCCACTGAGTGTCAACAGATCGTTTTCTTCAATGTGATTCATAATGTTCGAACACAGTATATGTTCCAAAATTGTGCAGCAAATAGACGTCAGTTGTACGGGTCTGTCATTCAGCTGATTACTCCTATTTCCTTTCTTTAGTGTTGGTGTGACCTGTGCATCTTTCCAGTCTTTAGATACGGATCCTCCGTCGAGCGAGCCTTTCTATATGATTACTAAGTACGGAGCTATTATGTCACCGTACTCTGAAAGGAATCTAACTTGTTTAGACTATGGACTTGAGGCCTTGTCTTTATTAAGTGTCTTCAGCTACTTCGCTACACCAAGGATATCTACTTTTAATTACTCATGTTTCTAATTGTTCTTGATGCGAATTCTGGAAATCTACTTCATCATCTTTAGTGACGGAATTACGGAAAACTGAGTTTAGTAACTCCACTTTAGTGACACTGTCGTCAGTAAAATCACCATCGTTATCGCGCAGTGAAGGTATTAATTGTGTCTTGCCACTGGTGTACTTTACATACGACCAGTATCTCTTTGGGTTTTGTGCCAAATTTCGAGACAGGCTATAGTTGTAGAAACTATTAAATCATCTCACATTGAAGTTCACTTTAAATTTCTAGCTTCTGGAAAACTTCGTCAATCTTGAGAGCTTTATGTTCTTTTAAAATTGGCGTGCTCTTTTCGTTGCTTCTCGAACAGTATTCTGACCTCTTGTGTATACCATGGAGGATCAGTAACATCTCTTATTAATTTATTTTGTATATATTTCTCAAATGCCTCCGATTCTATTTCTTTTAAATTAAACCGTATCTGGTCTAAGCTTAAATAGTCAGATTTGAAGGAGTGGGGACTGTCTCTTATTAAGGTCTTAAGCGGATTTTTCTGTGCTTTTTTAAATAGATGTATTTTCCGTTTAATTTTGGTGGATTTGGATGTTACGATATTCGTCGTCAGTGCAACAACTTCTCTGTATTCGTCATGAGGCTCCCTATTCGCTCAGGATTATTTGTAGCTAAGAGGTCAAGTATACTTTCTGCACCATTTATAAAAAATGTTCAAATGTGTGTGATTTCCTAAGGGACCAATCTGCTGAGGTCGCGGTCCCTAGACTTAAACACTACTCTAACGTATGCTAAGGACAACACCCACACTCATGCCCAAGGGAAGACTTGACCCTCCGGCGCGACATGGAGCCTCAAACCGAGAGGCAACAGCGCGCGGCTACCATTTACGCTTTGGGTGGTATACTGAACTAATTGTTCAAAATAATTTTCTGAGCACGCATTCAGTACTATTTCGGACGATGATTTATGCTTAACACCAGCCTTGATTATGTACAGTGTGTCCAAAATTAAAGTTCCAATTTCAAAACGTTAAGGAAGAGAATCACTGCTCAGAATGACATGAAATTTGCACGGCATGTTATTGACATAGGGAGAAACGTCATGGAATGAAAATAAAAACTCAAAATTTTACCAATAGATAGCGTTTTAAGCATCCTAACGTAAATGGGATCGGCTACAAATAATAGAAAAAAATGCAATACAACAGCTATGGTCTGAGTTGAAGGTTTCACCATCCATAATGCTCAATGAACATAATTGCACAAGTTTGGCAATTAACAGTTGTGGCATTGTTAGTAAGGTAAGTCCATCAGCCACGTCAAAGTCTTACTACATCGGATGGGAGATATCTGTGTCCTGAGGCCACAAACTCAATTAAAAAAAAATCAGTTTTCAATTTTCCTGGTGCCAAGAACAACATGGCAAGCAAGATGACATTGATTTGAATTCTTCTCGTCCCAAGAACAGCATAAAAAAGGAAAGTGACATCGGTTTCTAATTGTCGTGAGAGTAGTGCAGGGCATGTTCAATTCGTTGTCCACCGTTTTCTGCCAAAAGCTGAAATCAAGAAACATAATATCCACAACACATCGGAGTGTCTCGGGGATCACTTTCAGAAGACGCTGGGCCTTCAGTTCTGCTACGTCCCTAATTGGAACACTGAACACAATGTCTTTCAGATAACACCACAGCCAGAAGTCACATGGATTAACATCAGGTGATCTGGACAGTCAGGCTGTAGGGAAATGATGGGTTATAATTGTAGAATTTCCGAAATTCCTCTGCAACAGTCGCTTCACTGGCTGTTCAGTGTGCAAAGGAGCGAAATTTGATCTTATTCACACATCCACGCTATGGAAGGGTTGGGCTGAAGGGGACGAGCAAAAGACTCTCATGCATGCTACGGGTAACAGGACCCGCAGGACTCATCTCCTCGAAAATATATATGGCCCTACAATAAACGATGCTGTCAACCCAAACCACACAGTTATCTTTTCAGAATAAAGTAGTACCGATCGATGTGAGTGCGGATTTTCCGTTGCCCATATTCTGCAGTGCTGCATATTGACATGCTCTTGGAGATTAAGTGGACTTTGTCTGTGCGTGGCCGTGGCCTTTCATGCGAGAAAGGAATTCCAGGGCGAACGTTTGCTGGTAGCTCAGCAACAAGTAACTCCAGAACATGGCTGATTCTGTACAGATAGCAATGCAGAATGCTTTGTAGGATTTTATGCATTGTGCTCGCAGGCATGTGTAACGTTCAGGAAATTCCCGGTACTCTGTATGTTTTACACCACCATTTGACCCCTCCTGCAATCTTCGACAGATGTCGGATCAACTGCTTCCCTCCCCCGGCCATATTGCACTTCAAAAGAACCTGTCTTTTCGAATTTTGAATCTTTTTCGCTACACCCTTAGCAGACATCGGCCCAATGCCTTTTTTCATACCCTTGAGTGTCCGGAGCTTCTTCAGGTTTACTGGTACACAGCCACAGTTCTTGCAAAAGAGCCTTACCACCAGCTTGCAATCTTTGGCGGAAACAGTATGTTGAGCGTCTGGGACGCTAACTGAGAAACAGCCATGTGCTGCGAGTCTGCTTATTCTGACGCTTACAGTGTCATATACTGGTCAAATTTTCGTTACTTTTTTGTTCCACGATGTTTCCACGTGCGTCAATAATAGGCTGTCCAAATTTAACGTCATTCTGAGCAATGGTTCACTTTCTACGGCGTATTAAACCTGGAACTTTAATCACAGACACCCTGTATTTTTGCAGAAACGTCGAAGTAGAATGAAGTCACCACCAACTATAATTGTATGAGTAACTTTCTATTTCAAATGAGATTAGAATTTTCTTTGAACTGATCAGCAACTGTATCATACGAGCCGGATGATCGGTAAGAGAAACCAACTGTTAATTTACACTGGGTGTCTAGTCTAACCTCTACCAATATTAACTCACAAGAACTATCTACTTCAATTCCACTAAAGATTAATTTACTTCTGAGGGGAATAAACCACTACCAACTGCATTCAATCTATTCTTTCTGAAAAACGGTTAGGCCCTTTGTAAAAATTTCGGCTGAACTTACTTCCAGTCTTAGCCAGCTTTCTGTACCTATAACGATTTGAGATTCAACGCTTTCTATTAGCAAAACTAGACATGAGTGTCTTATTTGGGAGTTCCGCGATCGTTCATTAAATAAAATATGGCGTTTCAGTCTTTATCGCTATTTTTATTATCAATCAATGACCGGTTTCGGGCTAGCTGCCCATTTTCAGATCATATTTTGTCGTTACAGAGTAACTTGTCCGTACAGAACACACGGTTAACTGTCCTGTGTTTGCACTGCATGTTTTTTAGGCTGACGCTCTTTCTATGGCTTCCCGAGACTCGTAGCCTCAAAAAGCCGCCAGTCCATACAGCCCCCGCTGCCCGTGTACCCACTTCTTGTTTGAAGTGGACGCTTGATCGAATAAGCGGATCCCGGAACCCAACATCCTATGGGGCAAGTCGAAGGATCTGCAGCCTACACGAACCTCTGATTCAGACCTTCCACTCGACTCTGTACCACAGCACCACAGTAGGTTCTATCAACGATGCTACAGATGGTGAGCTCCGCCTTCATCTTGCAAACAAGACTGGCAGCCTTTACCAATACAGCTACCTACCCAAAACCAGAGAGAATCTCTTGCACATGAACCTGGTTCAGGTATAATTCTTTTGGTTTTTTTTTGTTTAGTTGGAATATCTACGACATTCGAAAATAAAATTCATCAAATATATGCTAATTAACAGTTATTTAATTGCTATTTTCATGAAAATGCCTGTCTTGTTATTTCTATTTATATATCGCACACAAAACACTGGTTTTCATTGCAAATGTTAATTCTTAGTTACCGATCTTTTATAAAATATTGTTTAAATTAAAAAAATAACAAATTAAGTTATCTTTCATCCTTATCTATTTTACGGTTCATAGAAATGTTCAGCGGACGTGCAACATAATTTAAAATTTTACCAGGGCTGGGAATCGAGCGCAGGACACACAGTCACACCTGTCGACAAAAATTGACCCTGCTTTAGCATACCAAACGCTGTCGGAAAACTTCGAAGTCGATTTTCTGGAGACTTTTTGAGAGCTTCATCGAAGAGATTTTGTTATTGATATTTGAGTTCTGAACTTGACGTATCATGAATATTAAACAGAGTAAAAAATTCGATTGCTATGTGGTCCCCTTATAGCTGAGCAGGTGGTTACAGATTTCAGACTGACGGACACTGACACAAGAGAAATACCACGGCTGCAGGTGAGCAATTGCTAAACTAGTGGTTCAGTGCGTGGGCTGATACAATCCGGTGTGCTTGGCCGTTGGATGCAGCATGGAAGGGGCTAGTTACAGTGATGGAAATGAATGACCATAGTACCCATTAAATAAATATAAATGCAATAAAGACTTACTCAAGACAGTTAAGGAAAAACCAATAAAACCTTTAAAACGAGGAAGTTAAGAGGAGTGTGTGTGTGAAAACGCGCCTTCAATCAAACCAGAAGCTTTTATGTTATATCAAGGCGTTTAAAAATAATATGAACTTCAAAAATTAATATCTTTTCAACGCCTTGGGCGAGTTTTATAATATAAGTGTTCACGGATAGAGCACGTGAAGCCCTGTCAGAAAATACTTTTATAATTCTTGTAAACTGCATGCTGGGATGTGCAGTGCAAGAGAAAAACACCAATTTTGCTCAAAGTGGTTGACAGAATAACTAAAGTCGTGGTAGAATATTAATTTAGACTTACGTATATACGTACAAGTATAATTATTTCGATTTGTTTCCGTACCATAAAAGCAAAGTAGGCTGAAGTAGCTTGTACAGCACCAGAATTTGATTTTTTTAGCAAACTAACAAATTTAGGAAAAATTATAGCATCGGAACACACAGAAAATATCCATCTAATATGATGTATTTTACATATGTGTAAAGTAAGATAAGTGGCTCTTAAGACTGTACAGTGAATGCATGGATGCGAGTTTTCAGAATGGCAGTGGACAGTGCGAGGGCATGACAGGGCGATGGCCATGATGACCACGGTTATTTGTTTGCGAGGACTGGAGCAGTACTGAGGTAAATTTGCACCGCCCATATTAGGGAAATGGACTGTACTACTGATATGCGGTTATCACTAAAGTGATTGATAGTTAGGGTATAGTATTGTTAGCCAATAAACAAATTGTAATAATACTTAGAAAGCGTACTTTTTGTGCAAACGTACACTTTAAATGGAACAATGTCTATTGACATTATCAAACCAAAATAGGGTCAATTAGAATGTCGGTGGTGTTTGTTGCAGGATTCTAGTGTGAGTCGTTTACGAGATATTGTATTGTGCCAAATTCCACAACGACGCTTGATTCAACCTGCGTACATTCTAGGTACGATGTTGTTATTTTTTATTACAGTGTGCTTTTGTCTTCATTGAGTGCATTGCGACTTGTTAGTCAGTTAGTGTGTGACAGTCCAAGCAGCAGGTCGTGAGGAGGCTATGGGATTATAAATGCAGAAAAAGACGACATGGTAATGGTGTATGGAGAGTGTAGGAAAAGTGCAGTTCGTTCTTGTAGAGCGTATGCGGCAAGATATATCAATAAACGTCAACCATCTCGGCAGTTATCTGTCAACCTCTTCAACCATTTACGTGCAAGTGGTATTGTAACACCCAGACAACATAACAGTAAGAAACAAGTGATGACAGAAGAGGGAGAAATTAATGGTCCTGCAGCAGTTGCAGTTGATCCGCATGTTAGTTCCCACGCAATCGTACGAGGAAGTGGCGCGAGCGAAGCAAGGGTCTTGCGCATCCTCACATCTCTCTACTTCTACAGCAGCGTGGAAACGAATACGAGCATTATGTTAACTTCAGTACGTGGGTACTCTAGATGTAACATGTGTCTTGTTTAGTGATGAAGCCACATTTACCAATCGTGGCCAGGTAAACCGCACTATTGGTCTATTGACAATCCCCATTGGCTTTGTCAGTGGAACGCCAGCGTCCACGGAGTCTAAACGTGTGGCATGAGATAGTGAAACGCCAGATCATAGGCTCATTTTTCATAGATGGAACACTGAACGCGCACAGGCATTGCAGCCTCCTAACAGACCAACTTCCACAGTGCTTGACCAAGTTCCTCTGCAGACTAGTCCGAACCTGTGGACGGCCGTGAAGCCCGGACTGCACAAAGTACTAAAGTATGTCTTCTCAAATTTCTTCCAAATCTTCGGTTTGGACACAGAGGACCCGCCCCGGTTTTGACGCCTGTAGACTGAAGCTGAAAGAGGCTATCTGCAAGGACATGCCAATTACAACAGATGATATGCAACGACATGTTACTGCAGCCTGCTCTGACATCTCCACTGAAATGCTAGCACGTGTGCAGCAAACTGGAAGCGTGTATTGCTGCTGCCAGTGGTCATTTTGAACACAGCCTGTGATGATCAACTGTCGCAACTGTACAAGTGTCGCTGTGGGAACTTTTCAAAGTACGATATCTCATAAACGACTCTCACTAAAATCCGGCAACAAACACCACTTATATTTTAATTTACCATACTTTTAGGTTTTTAATGTCAACAGTCATTGTTCCATTTGCACAAATCATAGTTTCTAAGTATTACTAGAATCTGTTGATTGGCTAACAGTACAAGCCCCTGCCTACCAATCAATTGTGTGAAAACTGTACATCAATAGCACTTTCCATTTCCGCAATATCTGCGGTGCAAGTTTTGGGTGATTCATCCTGTCTATCGCACCTTGGCTACAAAAAAGAATCGACTCAAAACCGTTCAGATTTGAGGAGCTACTATAACGGAGCTGCATAAACGACACTTGACCGGCCATCGAAAACGTGTTTCAATTACACCTAGAGTTGTAAAACTACCGTAGACTACGGCAGCTTTCCTTGTAGCTTTAGTCGATTAGGATCGTAAGTGTGTTACCTATTGGGCGCTACTGCATTCTGATCCCTTTATTTGCGTATGCGACGGACTCTTACTAGAAACCGGAAGTGGTGCACTGTCTAGAAACTGAGTGAGGATACATATGCTAAGTGGCTGCATAACCTATGAAACATTTTTGTTCTACATAGTTATTCTCGTTTCTGTTACTTCAAAATAAATAGTATTTATGGTAAAATTGTCACTGTGTAATTCAGGTTTCATTCTAAAATTGTTGCTTTGTAATGTGAAACTAGGGACGTTTTAGTAAAAGGGAAGAAAACAGGATGCGTGCTTATCATATAGGGTCAGGAAACGCAATTTCCTCAAAAAAAGTGAAATAAAAAAAATCGTGAACATCATTTCTATACTTCGTCGAGCTTATATAAAACATGTTTATCTTATTGCTAAACAACTGTTGCACTTATCAATAGTAACAGGGAACTCTTGAAGAACGTTCTATTGAGTACAAAATAATAACAATAATTCTATAGGACTTTTGTGTTTGTGGACGTAAACTCTACCTGCATCAAAATTAATTGTTCTGGTGATATAAAAGCTCAGGAGTTACGCGGAAAGCTAATTTTTATTACTTATAAAATGCAATTTATATTTTGTAACGCTATAAAATACATAATCGATTAACACTGAACGAAGTGTGGTTCTAATCACGTAGAAAAGAAACAAACAAAATACAAACAGAAGTCGTCATCTCCCAGTTCCTCTCTCAGACATTCATTTATGTTCCTTTCCCTACCAATGCTATCCATACTACCGGTAATCGTACCATTTACCATGTCATTTATGTACTATACTAAAACTACTGACTCGTAGTGTTGGTAGAGCGCAACTCTAATACACCATACTTTGGCCGGTAGAGGGCAGTTGTGTCATTCTACTTGTGTGGAGTAGGAGCGCGCTTATAACCGCAAAAGCGTAGCATTGGTAGTTATGCAGTGAAGCCCACTGTGCGAAACTGTATTAGTTTGAGTTGTTGTCGATCTTTTGGACTGAAATTAAATAAAAGTAACCAGGTATTCCTCGCTGTGTCACATTAGCTGATCAAGGTAAGTGTAAAACGGGTAAATAATCTGCGGTATGTTGGTTTTGACGAAGCATTGTTGAGAATTTCGACTTACATCGATTTTAACGATTTCATTGAAATGTGCTATTTCCGTGCTTCGGCCATACAAAATTCTCTATTTTCTAATTTAACCGTTGTTAACCTTCCCAATTAAACAGACAATGTTGATTTGAGTGTGAATTTCGTTATTGGGGATGATCTATTGGTGATATATGGAGCTGCGTCACTTAAGACGAATTATTTTCGAACGTTCTCAGTTGTGTCGGTTTTGAACATGTAGTTTAGGATATTTTGCGCTGTGTAACCTTTGAAGAATATGTTCATACATGTCCTTTCTTGTTCCCTATTTTTGCAGAATAATGATGTCATCAGGGCATTCGGCTGACATATTGCACAATAATACGGAGGATGGGCATCTGGAATGTCTTCAAGCACACGAAGCCCATCAAACAAATCCTAGTCCTGAGGTAGCTAAGGGTTGTCATAATAAAATACAACATGAACGAAACGCTCATAGAAATGCATCGTCCGTACATCTACATCTACATTCATACTCCGCAAGCCAGCCAAAGGTGTGTGGTGGAGGGCACTTCACGTGCCACTGTCATTACCTCCCTTTCCTGTTCTAGTCTCGTATGATTCGCGGGAAGAACGACTGCCGAAAAGCCTCCGTGCGCGCTCGAATCTCTCTAATTTTACGTTCGTGATCTCCTCGGGAGGTATAAGTAGGGGGAAGCAATATATTCGATACCTCATCCAGAAACGCACCCTCTCGAAACCTGGACAGCAAGCTACATCGCGATGCAGAGCGCCTTTCTTGCAGAGTCTGTCACTTGAGTTTGCTAAACATCTCCGTAACGCTATCACGCTTACCAAATAACCCTGTAACGAAACGCGCCGCTTCAACAGAAGATCCAAATTTTACTGAGTCCTTGCGACGGATATATGTCTGAAAGTACAGACGGTGACGATAGAGTTCTGATAGAAGTAGTAAGAAGAGGAAAGGGAAGAACAGGAAACAGAGTCTTGGGAAGTGGGCAGCTAGAAACGCTAAAACAAACAGAAACTCTGGAAGAGTCTTCAAAAGAGTTCCCAAGAAGAAATGTGCGTCGAGCACGTGGGGCAGGTTGACGACTGCGCTAAACTTGATGACGAAGTTCGGCGGGAAATGTTTGACGACTACTGAACTTTGCGAATTTACAGAGGCAGCGGAAATTTATAGGTGAACTCGCTGGGCCCATGAAACTGAAGTATTGCTATACCACCACCACACTAAATAACCACAATATTAAGAATATCACACATAAATTTTTGATACAAGTGAAGTCACAGAATGAAGGCGAAAATTTACACAACGTAATTGAGAAACACATGAAAAGGCATGTGACATCTAGTGCAACTTATGCGTAGGAACACTATATTAGATCAGTTAATATGGCATAGAAGACAGGACCACGACATCGTATTCGTCAGTTGACTTATAAAGATTTTTATGATGTGAAAGCTTTGCAGGAAGAGTTGGGTACGAATAACATGGGCACAGATAAGAGGAAATTGAAATGACGTTAAGGTATTTATTACATGTTAAAACAGAAACCCCAACTCATTCTTTATTAAAATGCCGCTGGAAGACACGAAGTTTAAGAGTACAGTACTTGAAAAATAGATCTTCGAAGTCTTCAAAGCCATGCCTTCTGTGTTCATAAATCTGTACAGAACTGCATTGTGTTCAGTTATCTGCTAGTACAATTAGTGTTTTCGTTGACGGTTTGGTTAAAACGTACTGTAATCGATTTCTCTTGCCTGAAAACCAGAAGGATATTCACCATCTCAGCGTGAAAACATAATTTCAAAGGATTATTACAATTCCTACTATAAAGACGTCCACATCAGTAGAGGGACAACCAATGTGTGGCCCCACTCTCCATTGTTGCCAAATTTATTCAAGATGGTGGCGATCACATCATCCAAGATGGCGGCATGTAGACTTGGCAAGAGCACATGATGTCATCGAAGATAACGGATTTTTGGCGGAAAAATAGGCCAATTGTACTACTTCCACTAACATAACCTCCAGAAAAAATTGCGGGAATTTTGAATTTTGGCGGAAAAATAGGCCAATTGTGCGATGTAGGCTAACCTAAGCCTCCAGAAGAAAAAATGGCGGGAAGTTTGAATTCCAACAGGATGATGCATGCAAAAACCGTACTTGTCTTTATTATTATTCATTATAATTTATTATTATTATTATCATTTATTATTGTTGACCTGCCTCCACTAGAAAATTCCCTCCAAATTCAAATTCCAACATGATAATGGCTGCAAAACCCTACTTTTGTTTATTATGCATTATCATTTATTAACATTCATTATGTAAGGTGTCAGGCAAATCCAACACCTTCCATGAAAACCCTGACATGGTAAGCAAATACAGCAGAATGTCACATAGCTCCAAATAAATCCTGACATTAAATTAACAAAAGTAATACGATCAATGAAGGAGCAAATGGAATACCACAGACTAACACAAGAACGCCTAAATGCATGTCCTACATGTCATATCTTCCCACCGTGAAACAGATGCAGTTGTGAGGGAAGAAATGAGAACAGAAGCTGAGAGGAGAACCGTGTTAAGCTAGAAGGCCCTACGATAAGGGACGGACACACACATCGCCTGCCGACCACCAGAACAGTATAGATCTTACGATAACACTAAAAGGGCCACACCAGCTGCAAGTTTTAGCGTGAGACTTTTTCGTGTCTCTGTTATGTTGCAAACTTTAAAAACATTGCCCCACCACGAAAAGTATAACGTTTCTCATTGGATAGACAGAATATTGTAGGCGCAGCTTAAGGTTAACATTGAGACCCTGATTGGTCTGTTGAAAACACAGGCAGATAGCTTTTTTTTTTAAAACCAACTTTGGTAAATTGTAGTAAGGAGAAGTTAGGAGAGAGTTGCTTCCGAGACGGCGAGAGGTGAGGAGCTGCGCCGTCCGCCCCCCCCCCCCCCCCCCCCCCCCCCCCCGCCCACGACGCTGCCTAACCAACGACAAAGTAATGAACGCACGAGATGCCGCACATAACGCTTCACTCAGAACTGCAGAAGTCTCATCTGTTACACCCCCATTTTGCGTAATACCAGTGTCGATCGTCAATTAAAGCTCATGGTATTCACATTTGCTACGTGAAGTAAAAATCTGAAACGCGATGATGTTTCTGTTATATAATTATTGAGAAGCCACATCAGCCACTGTAATATATGACAAGTTAAATAAGTAATTAAAGATAATTGAGGGTCACTGTCGACTATTTTGAACTATTTTGATAGTTTTCTCTTTTATGAAACTTAACTTAAATCTAGATTATAGATGTAATATGGTATAGGTCATCCTTCGATCCATTGTAGAACTATGAAATCCATTCAGGGAATATTTGTTCACATTTTTGTTGAACGCAGTTGGTTTTTATCATCCTGTATTAAAACATTTCCTTTTATCAACAGTACAATTTATAAACAATGTTTTGTGAGTAGAATAAAATTTCCAATGGTAAACTTAACTGCTTTTTCGACGTTATTTTACCAGCTAACTAACAATGGGAAAGCCTTGAACCCCTTCCACTAAATTTAGTTAGTATTAAGATTCTTTTACAGGGAGTGCAGTGGAGCTGATGCTGAAATCATTAAGTATTTGATTATATCGTCGCTAGTCTCACTGAACTCTTCTGAACTCTACATGCCATGTGTGGTCTGGCGTCTCCTTACCAGCAACAGGTCCCAGGTTCAAACTAGTCAATTCCCTAAGAAACACGCTCAGAGCATCGTTGCGCGAAAGTGGTAGGGAGACGCGACTTAGAACAAACAGACATCATGCAGAAAGTTAGAATTATCATTCATTGTCATTTATGATCATTCACTATCATTTATTATTATTCACTATCACTTATTATTATTTATTATTATAGGTCTACCTCCACTAGAAAATTGCGCCAAATTCCAACACGATAATGTCTCGAAAACTGTACTTCTGTTTATTATTATCATTTATTATTTATTCAAGATGTCCGATTTTCTCGGCGAGAAAGCCATTTTCCTTACATCCCTAACAAAAATCTATCACAAATTCAAATCCCAACACCATAATCGATCACACGTACGAACTTTCTCCGTCACTTATCTTTATTCACTGGTAGCCTATCAGAATCGCATCAAATAATAAACTGCACTTATAGTAACATAAGTCACATCCTTTGATTTTGCAGGGGGGAAGGGACTGAAGACTTTATTTCAAGCAGTACGGTCGTCATTTGTTCTCCAACACAGTCAGCACACACATCTTTGATATCACAGTGCAGTCGCCACGACGTCCGCGCTCCAACTGAATTAGTTAAAATCCTCGCCACCCTCTGGCCAGCGCGCGGAGACACTGCCGACGCCTGTCACGTGAGGCGTCTGGCCTCTCGCACTTGACTGACGGTACGCTGGGGGCGAGCTCAGCGATCGCTCCCAAGTCTTGAAGATGTTTTCGCTGGACAGGCTGGTACTTGCCGAGTTTAACGTCACAGCGATCCCTTGTCCGCTCGCCACGTGTATTCGTCGCCTCCGCACGTTTCCCGCGAAAATTGTTTGCCTCTGATCTTAATCACACTTTTGTGATTCTGTACTTGTGCCCAAAATGAACAATCACTAGGGTTGCAAGGCAGAGTTATCAACTATTGGGTCACTGCGACATATGAGTTAAAATCATTCATGTTATGCCCTATCCTCAGTGAGAGGGGTGTGTATGTAGGTAAAAGTATTTGCTTATTTGACTACATGTATGCGTAACTCAGTATGTTTAATTGTTCACTGATTATGAATATCAGTGGAAAAAGGAATTATTATGTTCTATTGAGCTGAGTTGTATGTGGGGGACGTAAATGCTTGTACAAAATTATTATAACGGTATGGGGGGGGGGGGGGGGGTAGGGCATATAAGTAGAACAAGTTCTGTGAAAGCGTGTGCTGAAGGACTGAGCGAGTGGATGACGCGACTCATCTACGACCGTATCATTAGGACATGTAAATAAATGTCGGATAACCTAAATTGAGGTCTTTTTTTCTTTTAAATCATATGTATGACTTCTGTTTGGAATTATGTTTGTCTATTTGTTCTAAATGAGTACTAATACGTGCTTAGAAAGGGAGAATGTTTTTTATTGTACGTGAGTTTTGGCAGGAGTGAATTGGCTTTTATATATGAGAGTTTTTAAGATTTGTGAGTGGAAATTGTCAGCGCAGGGTTCGCAGGCTGGGGGATAGACAGTGTTTACATGTCGAGTTGGAGATGCAGGGGAGGATAGAGATCTGCGTTATCCATTTGTGCAGTGTATGTGGTTAGACAATAGCTGGAGAGCAGGTATAGAGAGCCCACTTCGGCATGCTGGTTCTGGGGGCCGAGTGGACGACTGTTTAGATGGACAGATATGTGGCTTTGAAATGCCGCCGACGGCGCTCGCATCTCCGGCGAATGGTCAAGACAAGGTCCTGTTGCAGTAAATGACGCCGTCCTGTTTCTAAACAGGCTGCAGAAGGTAATAGATATGTCTTTCTCGGACTTAAATTGAAGACATCAGATGCGCAATGATCTGCAAATGGGATCAGCTGAATGATGTGTAGGGTGTGACTAAAGCGAAGTCGGGATTTTACTGTAGCATGCAGGTTAGGGACAGGTGAGGCTACTATATACAACTACAGAATGGATCTTGCGTTCGACCCAGTGCAGAGCTGTTTACGTGTATTAGACACTAACAAGCCGTATTAACAATGTGCTCCACTTTACTCTGTGTCAATTGCGTCTGTGTGGTGTCGGCTAACTAATAATTTACAGAACAGTTGCTGTGTGGTGTTTAACAACGTTCTGAAATTTGTCTACTGGGGTAATAAGAACACTCGAAAATTGACTGGTGTGCATGTAAGTCTGCCGGACTCTCAGGACCGAAAAAAGCTTGTAAGTTATGCTCTGTCTGCAAACAGTTTTAATTATCTTCCTGTAAACTACGTAGAGGTTATTAACACAGACTCCAACAAAGACAATATTAGTAATACGCAGAAGTGTTATGTTAAAGCAGGAGAAACTTATTTTTCTCAATCTAGAACCCTGTTCTCCACAATACCGTACGATATAGATATCGCCGAATTGGGGCTGGTTATATTCCAAGTCTTAAGAAAACACTGACTTAAACCATTCCCCATTAAAGAAATTACTCTTTAAAGTCCAGTTAATGATTTATGTGCACTACAAAGGAAACTAGAAATGGATGACATCGAGCTAAAGAAAAGAAAAGTAGAGTATACAGAGAAGACAGCTGACATAAAGTAAGAATATAAGCTGCAAATGGAAAAGGAGGATGTGCAGGCCAGGTAAACACAGTGTATGGAAAAATCTCTCTGCGAAGGGAAAATACAAAATATTGGCATTTACAGTAAACAGCCATGGAAACGTCACGTGTTGTACTGGCCGAAATCAGTGGAGTCGAGAACGTTTACTATATCAAGGGATAGACGAAAAAAGTGTTTATTAAGCTCTGTTCCCATTTCGATAGGCTTAAAAAGGATGGTTATATTATATCTAAGTGTAGCGAACCTAGCAACCTATCAACAGAACAGCCATTTGCCGAGTTTAAAACTGATCGAATAACTACATTTAATGAACACTCGTTTGCAAAAGTTGTGAACTTAATCTTCTACACAGAAATCCCGTAAGAATGTGGAGCAGAAGAGTTGCCGACAAACAAACAGGAAGACGTGGAAAGCTTTAACTGTAGCGTCATGGAGGAGATACGAGGAAAAATTAAAATCCCCGAATGCTCTCGCCTAGAAAAGCTGCAGGAAGGAACAGAGCTAATAGTTAAAGCCATAAAACAAATATTTTAGAGGAAGAAAATTAGATGTGTATTTGTCAAATTACTGGTTGGCGAAAGAAATAGATGATTCAGATGTGGATTTAAGTTATAAGTTAAAAATTAAATTGGACATTATTAAAACTACACCTAAGAAACATAAAGAAAGAGTTGTTTTCTGTGTGTAGGTGAATATGCAAAGGTAATTAATATTTTATACGAGAATTTAGACCTATCTTATTTGCTTAGCTAGCGAAAATCGTAAGATATTTCCCATATACAACGATCTATGAGGGTGTATTTCGGATGTGGAACTGAGCCATTAGATGACCTTGAAAAGTAGTTGAAACTAGGTAGCTGAAAGCGTAGCGAACCCCTTCTCGTACCTATATGAGTTATTTTGCGAGCGGATCTGCAGGCTCTGCTATGTGAGTGAGTCGACAAATAACTGGACAAATTTATCTGTAGAGGAGTTAGAGGTCTGGATTGGAACGAATATCTTGATGGGTGTGGTTGTGTTGCCAAGTGTAGTGCACTATGGGAGTCCAGAACATTCCTTAGATCAGCCTTACATATCGAAACCTTTGAGAAGCAAAAGTTTCAAAAAAATATGTCGCAAATAAATAAAGTACACTCGTTCCTCCTTCCATCAGCCTATGCACTGAAATTTCCGAAAATTCGCAGTTATTTGGCTATTTGGACGTAAATGTTTTGCATTATTTACGAGCGGTTCGCATGTCTGTAGGCTGTGCTATGAGTTATTTTTAACTGTTTACAGTTAGCAAGAGTGCGTCTAGAGCATTGTAAACGAGTTATGTAGAAATGTTTTTCAGGTCTGTAGGGTGTGGAATATGTCGGTGTGATACATATACTCCATTTCTAAATAAAGTAAATTGGTTTCCCCATCCATGGGCCTAGTGAAGGGTGAGTCCTTTTACCCAAAACGTGTACGAAGAGGTTGAGTGCTGGTGGCTTAGCTTAGCGGTGATGAGCTTGGTTTACAACAATTTTGTTAGGTTGGTGGCAGAAGCGCCAGTGAGCTTTGTTTAATGGCAGATTTCAAACTTGGCGCTGGTTCCTAGGAGGAAGTGGCGGCCGGGTGGCTGAGGTTAGTACAACAATTTTGTTAGGTTTGTAGAGAAAGCAGAAGTGTCCTTTCTTTACCGCCAGAATTCAGACCCGGGCTTGTACCTAGGAAGAGGTGGCTGTCTGATCCTCGAAAGGTTGTTTAAATTAGGTAGTTGAACCCCTTTGCATACGTATATGAAATTGTAAATTGAATTATTTAATATGATTAAAATCGAAATGGAAATTAAGTGCTTAGGTATTTACAGAAGACTATGTCCATCGCGTGTGTGGATGGAGTGTGACGTAAGCGCGGCGGTGGCGCAGCGATTGTACAGTTATAGCGCGCGTGAGAGAGAGAGAGAGCCAATTAGCTGTTATACGGTCATGGTGGATTCCACTGACGAGCAAACTTTGCCGCCAAAAGTGTAGCACCGCGTTGTCGCTCGCACAAGGACACGGGGCGGACGGTAGTGGTCAGAATCGACAGGTGTGAACGTGCCCGGGAAAACAACTTTGGCAGGGAACGGCTGACCGTTGTGTTATTCAGCCATTTTGGCGGGAAACATGCGGAAGCGACGAATACACGTGGTGAGCGGACAAGGGGCCACTGTGACGTCAAACTCGGCAAGGTCGAGCGTGTCCAGCGGAAACGTGTTTACGACGTGGGAGCGATCGCTGGGCTCACCCCCCCCCCCCCCCCCCCCCCCGGGCTAGTGGCCGGCCGCCTCACGTGACAGGCATAGGCAGTGTCTCCGCGCGCTGGCCAGGGGGTGGCGAGGATTTGAACTAATTCAGTTGGAGCGCGGACGTCGTGACGACTGCACTGAGATATCAAAGATGTTTGTGCTGACTGTGTTGGACAACAAGTGATGACCGTACTGCTTGAAATAAAGTCTTCAGTCTCTTCCCCCCTGCAAAATCAAAGGACGTGACTTATGTTACTATAAGTGCAGTTCATTATTTGATGCGATTCTGATAGGCTACCAGTGAAAAAAAGATAAGTGACAGAGAAAGGGCGGCCAGAGTGGCCGAGCGGTTCTAGGCGCTACAGTCTGGAACCGCGCGACCGCTACGGTCGCAGGTTCAAATCCTGCCTCGGGCGTGGATGTGTGTGATGTCCTTCGGTTAGTTAGGTTTAAGTAGTTCTAAGTTCTAGGAGACTGATGACCACTTCAGTTCAGTCCCATAGTGCTCAGAGCCATTTGAACCATTTTGACAGAGAAAGTTCGTACGTGTGATCGATTACGGTGTTGAGATTTGAATTTGTGATAGATTTTTGTTACGGATGTAAGGAAAATGGCTTTCTTGCCGAAAAAATCGGACATATAGAATAAATAATAAATGAAAATAATAAATAGAAGTACAGTTTTTGAGACATTATCGTGTTGGAATTTGGCTCAATTTTCTAGTGGATGTAGGCCTATAATAATAAATACTAATAATAATAATAATAAATGGTAATGAATGATAATAAATGACAATGAATGATAATGAATATTAATAAATGATAATGCATAATAAACAAAAGTAATTTTCTGCAGCCATTATCGTGTTGGAATTTGAATTTGGAGGGAATTTTGTAGTGGAGGCATGTCAATAATAATAAATGATAATAATAATAATAAATGATAATGAATGCTAATAAATGATAATAATATTAAAGACAAGTATGGTTTTTGCATGCGTTATCCTGTTGAAATTCAAACTTCCCGCCATTTTTTCTTTTGGAGGCTTAGGTTAGTGGACATCGCACAATTGGCCTATTTTCCCGCCAAAATTCAAAATTCACGCAATTTTTTCTGTAGGTTACGTTAGTGGATGCAGCACAATTGGCCCATTTTACCGCCAAAATCCGCCATCTTGGATGACGTCGTCACCGCCATCTTGAACAAATTTGGCAACAATGGAAAGTGGGGCTGCACATAGGTTGTCCCTCTACTCACATCAACATCTGCATGGTTACTCTGAAATTCTCAATTAGAAACCTGGGAAAGAGTTCATCGATTCATGTTATTTCTCTACTGTTCCTCTTTCGAACGATTAAATCTCTCTGTCCGAGCTCTGAACTCTTATTTTGTTACAATGATCGTTCCTTCCTATGTAGGTGGGCGGTAACAAAATATTTGCACACTCTGAGGAGAAAGTTGGTGATTGAAATTTCATGAGAAGATCCTACCGCAACGAAAAACGCCTTGTTTTAATGATTACCACCTTAATTCACGTATGATATCGGTGGAGCTCTCTCCCCTATTTCGCAATAGTACAAAACGAGCTACCCTTGTTTGAACTTTTTTGACGTCGTCCATCGATTCTATCGGATGTGGATCTCACACCGCACATGCATGGTGCGGGCAGTCTCTTTAGTAGACCTGTTGCATTTTCTCACTGTTTTGCCAATAGATCGTAGCCTTTGGTCTGCTTTACCCACAATATTATCTGTGTGATAGCTCCACTTAAGATATTCGTAATTGTAATCCCTAGGGATTTAATTTAATTTAGAGCCTCTAGATTTGTATGTTTTATCGTGTAACCGAAATTTAGCGGATTCCTTTTGGTACTCATGTGGATATCATAACACTTTTGATTATTTAGAGTCAATTTCCACTTTTCGCACTATACAGATGTCTTGGCTAAATTGTTTTTTCAATTTGTTTTGATCATCTGATGACTTTATAAGACTTTAAATGGCGGCATCATCTACAGACAATCTAAGAGGGCTTCACTTATTGTCTCCTAAATCGTTTATGTAGATCAAGAGAAGCATATGGCCTGTAACATTTCCTTGGGAAACGTCAGATATTACTTCTGGTTTACTCGATGATTTCCGTCAGTTACTACGAACTATGACCTTTCTGGCAGGAAATCACGAATCCAGTCGCACAACTGAGACAATAGTCCACAGGCAAGCAATTTTATTAGAAGCATCTTCTGAGGTATGTTGTCAAAAGGCTTCTGTAAATCTAAAGATATGGAATCAATTTGACATTCCTGGTCAATAGCACTAATTATTTTGCGAGAATAAAGAGCTAGTTCAGTCTCACAAGAACGATGTTTTCCGAAGCCGTGTTGGCTGTTTCCCAGTAAACAGATTTCTTCAAGATAAGTCATAAGTATACATTCCAAACTCCTACCGAAAATCAATGTTAGCTATATGCGTCTTTAATTCATAGGATCATTCCTATTACCTTTCCTAGTATGACTTGTGCAACTTTCCACTCTTTAGGTAAGGATTTTTCAACGAGAGATAAGTTGTATGTGATTTCTAAAGATGCAACGATAGTATCAGCGTAATCTGCGAGGAACCTGACTGGTATAAAATTAGGACCGGAGGCCTTGCTTTTATCAAGTACTGCTAATTTAAGCTGCTTTGCTGCTCATACTGACAGTTACTCTTGGTTAGAATGCTGAAATACTTACTTCACCTTCTTCGGTGAAGAAATTTCGAAAAACTCTGCTTTAGCGCCACTGTCATCAGTAACATCATCACTGCTATCGCGCAGTGAAAGTACTGATTGCGTCTTGCCACTGGGGTATTTTACATACGAGCAGAATCTCTTTGAGTTTTATGCCATGTTTAGAGACAGGGTACCGTTGTGGGTACTATTAGAAGCATCTCACATTGCCAAGTTCATGCCAAATTTCGAGCTTCTCCAAAACTCCGTCAATCTTGGGGGTATGTGGTTCTTTTAAATTTGGCGTGCTTTTTTCGTTGCTTCTGTAACAGAATTCAGAGCTATTTTGTGCACGATGGGTAATGAATACCATCTCTTAATAATTTATTGGTACAGTATATACAGAATGATATACCGGGTGATCAAAAAGTCAGTATAAATTTGAAAACTTAATAAACCACGGAATAATGTAGATAGAGAGCATGACACACATGCTTCGAATGACATGATGACATGGGGTTTTATTAGAACAAAAAAAAAAAAAAAACAACTTCATGTTGCTAGACGCGTGAAACATTGAGTGAATGGATCAACGATGAACTTGAACAAGCGTCATGGGACGTCCTCCCGAACAAATAGAACGATCATTAACTAACAAAATGAGATTTTAAAAAAAAGATGGTAGAGCACTTGCCCTCGAAAGGCAAAGGTCCCGAGTTCGAGTCCCGGTCCGGCATAACAGTTTTAATCTGCCAGGAAGTTTCATATTTGGTATATGTCTCTCAAATGCCATCGATACTATTTCTTTGAGTTTAAACCACATCTGGTCTACCCTTACATATTCAGACTGGAAGGTATAGAGACTATCTCTTAGGAAGGACTTAAGTGATTTTTATCTGCTTTTCTAAAGAGATGTATTTTGCGTTTACTTTTTGGGGATTTGGATATTACGGTATTCAGTCTCGCTACAACAACTTTGTGGTTACTAATTGCTGTACCGTCATGATGCTCCCTGTTTGCTCTGAATTATTTGTTATTAAGAGGTCAAGTATGTTACACTTACTTAGTCTGTGTCGCCTGGCCAACAAGAGCTGTTGCATAACGATTTGATACACGGATCCAGTTATATGGCTCCTTCTGTGTATAGCATTTTTACGACTATGACGTGTGGGGCCTGAAGATGGCACCAATGTAATACCGAAACTGGTAGCACACAAGCAGTTCATAAAATAAATTTCTACAATACATACGGCTGTTGGTAAATTATTGCACCAAGATTTACACTTGGAGTGGGCTCCTGAACTAATTTTTCAAAATAATTATCTGAGAACGCATTCAGAACGATTTCGGACGACGTTTTATGATTACCTCCGACTTGAAATATGTATTTCCGCCAACTTATCGAGGGTAGAGTCACCACCATAACTGTAGTACCTTTTTGAAATGAAAGTCGAGTTTTCTTTAAACCGTTCAGCAACTGTATCATCTGAGTCCGGGAGTCGATAAAAGGAACCAATTATTAATTTATTCTGGTTGTCAAGTACACATACTAACGGGTACTACCTACTTCGATTTCACTACAGGTTAAACTACTTCTGAAAGCAGTAAACACTCCACCACCAAATGTATTTAATCTATCCCTTACAAACACGGTTAGGTCCTTTGCAAAAGTTTCGGCTGAGCATATTTCCGGCTTTAGCCAGCTTTCAGTACGCATAACGATTTGAGCTTCACCTGTTTCTATTAGCGCTTGGAGCTCTGGTTCTTTTCCAGCACAGCTGGGACAATTTACATCTACAATACCGATTCAAGTCAAACGAATTCGCAATTGCGAATAAGGACTGCCTTCGGCTGTAGAACGAAACGACGACAGTGAAAGGTTGTTCCGGACCGGTACTGGAACCCGGGTTTGCCGCTTATCGGGAGCGGCGCCATACCATTTGGCTGCCCGTGTACGATTCAGGGCTAGACCCAAACCTCCGTACGTCGTCAACCACGTGCACTCGAATATCCATTATGTATATTCCCGTACAGGTCAGACTTTATTCTTGAAAGTCGCTTAGCCGGTATCGGCGGGTGCAATAACGATTGTTTCTAGGTGTACTTCCCTATGTTTGTCCTACAACCTTTTAGAATGACGCCTTTTCTGTAGTTTCCGGAGACCCTCCCACCTGTAAAACATTTCTTGAATATTCGAAATGTTCATTACAGTTCAATGATTGTTGAATCTATTAACTGTTAGATATTAAAGTGCAAAATGTTACTGTCATTTGAAGTAGAGTTCTCCGTTAATTTATGGCTTTGTCCAGTGTATCGTTTCCAGAAAAGTTGTGTGTTTCTCTCCGTGGACACCAATAATCTAGTAGTGGCAATCTAACACACACAGTGTGCGATGTAATTCGAAATAACAAGTTATTAACAATTATATTTTAAGCAAAAAATTGACAGATATATACTTTTTATTCTAGAAAGATGTCAGAACTCCAAACAACCAACAGCTCTATGCCTGAGCGCTACACTTAAGGTGACATAACTAAAACAAAGGGTAGATCTTTGGACGTAATGCTATAAATACCAAAAACACCATTTGATCCTGGGTTTATATCCATTCTCATTATACTCATACATGAGTATTTCTCAGTAATATTTCATTACTGCCAAACATGTTTTTGTCGATTTGTGGAAACCTCGATACTTTTTGGCTGTGTCACTTTTGTAGCAACGGTACGATATGGACGAGCGGTTAGTGGGTTGCGTTTCTGTAGTTTCAAAAAATTCAGTAGTTACGAGTCGGAAACTTGTGAAATTCAAAGGTATTGGTGGCCAGCACTTAGTAAATCTATGGCAATATAGTCGAGCGGACTTAAAAAGGTATAGGCGAGTTAACATATGTGTGGGCTCAGAATAACTCACACAAGGTGTAAAGGTTTGAACTCTGAAACATTTTGCGAGTTTGTGTCTGACACTGGAATTTGTCGAGCATCGCGGCGATTAAATGATGGGGTGATGGAACCCATCGCTCTTCATTGAATTTTCCGTATCTCTACTATCAGTCATACCTGGTAAGGGTGCCGGATTGATGAATAATAATCAAGAATCGGTGGAACACGCTTATAAGCCACTTCCTTTCTGGGTGAGTTGCTTTTCCTTAACATTCTTCCACTCAGTCTCAGTCTGGCATCTGCTTTTCCTACTATTTACTTTATGTGGTCATTCCATTTAAGATCGCCCTGGATAGTTGATTCCTAGGTGCTTTACAATCGATACTCTTTCCAGCAATTTGTTATCAATAGTGTATTCGTACAGTCGTGGATTTCTTTTCCTGTGTAAATGCAGTATGTTACATTTATTTACTTTCAGGGTCAACCGCCAGAGCCTGCACTATTCATCAACCCTCCGTAGGTCATTTTGCAAATGGATACTGTGTTATTATTATTTATTATTTACACGTCAAGTTCCGCAGGAGCAAATTGGGGAGCACATCTACAAGGTCATGGAACGTGTAAATACATGAAATTACAACACAAAGTAATAACAGATAAAAATAAAATTTTTATGAACCATAAAAAAGTCAAGCCATAAGTTTAAGTAAACACAATCAACAATACAACAAGAATCAGCTTAATTTTCAAGGAATTTACTCTTCAGTTTTGATTTGAAAGTGCGTGGATTACTGCTAAGATTTTTGTATTCTAGTGATAGCTTATTGAAAATGGATGCAACAGCCAAAACTATCCTTATAGAATGGGAAGCGTTACCCCAAAATATGACATACGACATAAGCGAATGAAAATAAGCAAAGTAGACTAATTATCGTGTCGAACGATCACTCACTCCAGATACCGTTCGAATAGTAAAAAATGGCAGCATTATAAGTCTTTGAACAAGTTCCTGAACATGGGATTTCCACGACGGTTTACTATCTATCTCACCACCTAGAAATTTTAACTGTGCAGTTTCGCTAACCATATGCTCATTCTGTAAAACTGAAACGTCAGGTTTTGTTCAGTTGTGTGTTAGAAAATGTAAAAACTGAGTCTTATTGTGATTTAGCATTAGTTCATTTTCTACAAGGCATGAATTTCTACAGGCCATGAACTTATGTCATGACCTGCACTATTCGAAACCGAGCCAATGTTGCACACAACATCCTTTACTACCAAGCTAGTGTCATTAGCAAAAAGAAATATTTTAGAGTTACCTATAATACCAGAGGACATATCATGTATATAAATAAGGAACAGGAGTGGCTCCAACACTGATCCCTGGGCCACACCCCATTTGACCGTGCCCTACTCAGACCCCACATCACAGCCATTCTCAACACAGTAAATAATGACCTTTTGCTGTCTGTTGCTGTCTGTTGCTAAAGTAAGAGGTGAACAAACTGTGAGACCTCACACCACAGCCATTCTCAATACAGTGAATAATGACCTTTTGCTGTCTGCTGCTAAAGTAAGAGGTGAACAAACTGTGAGGTTGTCCCTGTATTCCGTAATGGTCCAACTGCTGGAGCAATATTTTGCAATCAACACTATCAAACGCGTTAGTTAAATGAAAAAATATGCCTAGCGTTCGAAATCATTTGTTTACCCCGTCCAGCACCATACAGAGAAAAAACAATATAGCATTTTCAGTTGTTAAACGACTTCTAAAGCCGAATTGCACGTTTGATAGCAAATCGTGTCATATAAAATGACCAATTACCCTTACATACACTGCCTTTTCAATAACTTTAGCAAACACTTATGTCATAGAAAAAGGTCTAACGTTGTCTATATTGTCCCTTTCTCCCTTTTTACCACTGAATACTTTAATCGTTCAGGAAACTGACCACTCGTAAAGGAAAAATTACAAATATTGTTAAATACAGAGCTAACAAGTGCAGCACAGTACTTTAATGTTCTGCTAGGCACTCCATCATATCCATGAGAGTCCTTAATTTCAGTGATTTAATTATTGACTTATTGACTCAATCTCCCCCTTGTCTGTATCGCAGAGGAGTATTTCAGACATCAGTTTCGAAAAGGCATTTGCCAAGAACGTTATATGATTCCCTGTAGAAACGAAATTTAATTCGCCTTTTTCTTTCTTTCTTTCTTTCTTTTTTTTTGTACATTTCGTTCCTTCTCCTGAGGGGAGAAGGCTTATCTGGCTTATCTGTTTGCCCTTTATCAGGCAGGGGCTACAATTTTTATCTTATTTATTTCCAATTTTTCATATATTTGATGATATGCTATTATTTTATATTGAATATCCTTAGTTTTACGTTACTTTTTAGCGAATTTAATAAAATGAAAAAAGATTGAAATAATTTAACAAAATAATTGAATTACCATGTGAAATGGTGATAACAAGGCAAGTGAAATGAGTGAATGACAGAACAAGATATTTGGGGATGGTTTGACAATGTAAATGGAAGTGACACGTTAACCTAATGGGAGATTCTTACAGTGTATACATTTATTTTTCCTATGTTATTACCCCAGGATAGAGCAAAAGAATGGGGGAAGGCGTTGGTGTTGTGGTTGGTATCTCCTAGCTTATAACTAATCTTAGAACTAGTGTACAGGTTCTAATTTCCTACTTCGCAGTACTTGGAGCTGGTTGTTACAATGTTCCTTTTTACCTTATATCTAGTTTTATGTATTCTCCTTTTCTGTTTTGTTTGTACATGGACCTGGGTTTTACAATGGGTCTTGAACTTATCTAAGATTTCCTTAAAGCTATTGTGTTCAGTGTTATGAAGTGTGTTGTGTGTTGAATGCGGGGGGCTGCCGTGGTGCACTAGGTCGTACGTTTCTGGATTACCGTCTTTCGTCCAGTTGGGGCGGGGTAGCTTCTCTTCCTGTCCGTTGTCTCATCGCGGGTGCTAGGTCGGGGAAATCGTTTGATGTATTTGGCGCTACTGTGCGCGCTGGTAAATGTATTTAGTTTTCGGGCGTCTTGTTGTGTGTGGCTTGGTAGTCAGTATGTCATCCATGTTGGGTCCTTTATGTGTGAGCCGTATCTTGCCCTTAGTTTTGCGTCTTGTCTCTACTGGGGTTATTCCTGTTGTCTCGTATACTTCATCGCTAGGGGTGCGGTATGGCAGCTTAGCTATTCTGCGCAGTAATCGGCGTTCCGTCGAGTACAGTCTGTCTGCTACTGTCTTTGGCATTCCGCCCAACGGTGCAGCGCCGTATTCGTAGATTGGTCGTATGAACGTCTTGTATCGTCTCGTATGTGTGTATGGCTGTCCTAGTGGAGCCGCCATACAGTCGTTCTTGTACTTGACGAATTAACTGTTGTCGTTTTCTTCTTTTGTTGAATAGGTGGGTTTGGTAGTTCAGGTGTTTGTCAAGGTAAACGTCGAGGCATCTTGCGGTGTCAGTAAGCTGTAGGGGCTCGTCCCATAGTCTTCCTGTTTCTGCTGTCGTTTCCTTGTCAGGTTGCGGTGTTAGAATAATACTAGTTATGTTTTTGTCGGGTTGGGTCGTATTCTCCATTTGGTCATCCAGGTCTCTAGTTTGATCAGGTATTTTGCGGTTTATTTTTTATTTTTTTTGTATTACGTCAGTTCTGAGTCCCGTGCACCAATAGACGGTGTCGTCTGTACATATAGTGATTTTTTCGTGTTGGTGCTTTCTTGTAGACAACCGCACCATCTGCAACAGTGTTGAAGAGCTCCCGACGCTTTCTACTAGATCGTTTACATATACTGTAAGCAGTAACTGTCCTTCCTTTGGTTACCCCCGATATTACCTTTAGATATAACGATTTTGTTCCCGTAAGAGTGACGGTTTGAGTACTACCTGTAAGGAAGTCTTGACGCCAGTCGCAAAGCTGGTCCGATACTCGTCAATCTCGTATTTTATTTCGCTAAACGGCAGGGCGGGACGTTGTCAAGTGCCTTCCTGTAATAAAGCAACACGGCTTCAACGTGGGCGCTATCGATCTTGTGGAGGAGTTTCGCAAGATACCTGTTTTCGGATTCTATGTTGATTTTTGTAGAGGAGATTTTAGTTCTCCAAAAACGTCGTAAATGTTGAGAATAAAATACTCCCCGTAATTCTACAACATGTAGACGTCAACGACATAGTTCTTTCTTGGAAACGGGAATGATCTGCGCTTTATTCGTCGGTATGTACCCTTCTTCGCACCAGCCAACTACGGAAAACTGCTACTAGAACGAGAGGAAGCTTTTTCGCATAATCTTTGTAGATTATTATAGATATCCCGTCTGATCCTGATGCCTTTCCACTACTAAGTAATCGTAGTTGCTTTTCTATTCCACGATCGGTTATCTCCGTATCTGCCGTTTCAACGTTCGTATGACGATTGAAAGGAGGGACCGTGTTACTATCTTCCGCCATGGAACAATTTCGGAAGACCGAATTCAGCATTTCGGCCTTCTCTCTGTCATCTTCCGTTTTGGTGCTTGCACGAGCGCTCAGCGATTGAATAGATGATTTAGAGCCGCTTACTGATGTTACTTAAGACCGAATCCTCTAGGATTTTCAGCCTGATCGGTTGACAATATTTTATTTTCAAAGTCATTGAACGTCTCTCCCATTGCTCTCCATACTACTCAACTTCTTCCATTATCTTTTTTTCCTCAGAGCTAAGTCGCACTGACTCCATAACCGCTGGCGAAGAGGTAAGATGTCTGCCATGACGTGAAGTTCCTCCGATGGGTCATCTCGTGCATAGTGAAGTGCCATATTCTGCATACGTTCAAGTCGACCACAGCGAGCGAGGTGGCGCAGTTTTTAGGACACTGGCCTCGCGGTCGGGAGGACGGCAGTTCAAACCCGTGTCTCACGGTTCAAAATTGGTTTTTCCGCGATTTCTCCAACTCGCTCCAGGAAAATGCCTGATTGGTTCCCTTGATAGGTCCTGGCCGATTTCCCTCCCACATCCTTGACACTATCCGCTGTCCGAGCTTTTGCTCCGTCTCTAATGACCTTTTTTTTGTGACTAACCACAGCTGAGTTGTCCTACACCGCCGCCACGTATTCAAGCAACGGTCATATCGTGGCTTTATACAGATGAGACCATGGTGGGCAGACATCGAATACGTGATCTCGAGCACCGGATAGAGCATCCTGAGTCTACCCAGTGCGTTTCCCCTTGCAAGTAGCTTGTTTATGTGTTTGTATGTTGGCAGCGCTATGTAGCGCTATGCATTAATAACTATGACAGCGCTGTGCGCACTCTGTAGGAGATTCTGTGGCTGGTCGGACTAGCGGATCGAGGTGAAGAGCCAGCAGAGATGGAAGTTGGGAGTGAGTAGTCAGCAGTGATGGTGGTTAGACGTTAATAATTAGCAGTGCTAGAGGTTTTCAGTATTAGCGCGATCGGGAGGTTTATTGTGATGATTATATAATTCTTTGAAGTGGTTGTCACTTGATTAAGGTAAAATCTGCTGCATACATTGTTTGCTCTGCAACAAAATCTTTCCTTTCCTAACCACATGCTTATTAGTAGTTAGAGGCTTCAGTAGTTAGACTCTTTCTTTTAGCTGGCTTTATTGGTGTTTGCTGCATTGCTGTAGTTGGTGTAATGAAGATTTTCTGTGAGGTAAGTGACTTATGAAATGTATAGGTTATTGTTAGGATTCCTTCTTATTCAGAACCATTCTTTCGTGTTAATTATTTAAAGTCAAGTTATCATTTTTGAGCAGTCAGATTGCGTAGCGCTACGATATTATGGGTCAGCGTTGAAATTATAAGAATAAGTAAAGAGAAAGTAGGCACAGTACGTTCAGTTTCAGAATCAAATAATGTAGTAGTTTCACCCTCCCAGTTATTTCAATTTAAGTAAAAATTATTTTATTAAGAAGTTTCGCCCTGAAGCCATCGCTATGTTGAGGTCACGTTAGACGTCGGTTTACCGTGACGCCGAGGTATTTGATGCTGACACTCCACGGTAGAGGTCGGCCCCGCATCGAGACAAGTGGTGTCCGTGGAGAAATGCGCCTCTTTGCTACAGTTATTGCCTGGCTCTTGTCTGTGTTGTAGGACAGGTGACACGTACTCGCCCACGCAGTTAACTCGTCTGCTGTGTCTCCCGTTTGTCATCTGCCAGATCCCACCAGCCGATCAGTGCCCGACCACCGACCATCGGATCTTTTCATCTACCTCTACATCTCCATTTACATGGTTACTCTGCAAGTCACACTTAGGTGTCTGACAGCGCATTTATGTTTCCGTACGATCTCTGATTTCCATTATTTTATTATGACGGTAGTTCCTCCCTACATAGGTCGGCGTGAACAAAATATTTTCGCATTCGGAGGAGAAAGTTTGTGATTGAAATTTCGTAAGAACATCCCGCCGCAAAGAGATACGTCTTTGTTTTAATTCTGTCTACCCGAAATCCCGTATCACGTTCGTGACACCTCTCTCCTATTTCTCGATAATATCAATCGTACTACCTTTCTTTGAACTTTCTCGATGTACTTCGTTAATCTTATCTGGTAAGGATCCGACATTGTGCAGCAGTACTCCAAAAGAGGACGGACAAACGTATTATAGGCAGTATCTTTAGAAGATCTGTTGCATCTTCTAAGTGTTCTACCAATAAAACGTAGTGTTTGGTTCTCTTCCCCACAACATTTTCTATGTGTTCTTTCCGATTTAAATTGTTCGTAATTGTAATTCCTAAGTATTTGGTTCAGTTTACTACCCTTAGATTTGATTGATTTATCATGTAACCGAAGTTTAACCAAGCCCTTTTAGTTCTCATATGAATGATCTGATACTTTTCATTATTTAGGGTCAATATCCAATTTTCACACCATACAGGTATCTAAATCGTTTCGCAATTGGTTTTTGTCTTCTGATAACTTTACTAGACACTAAACGTCGGCATCATCAGCAGATAACCTAAGACGAATACTCAGATTGTCAACTAAATCGTTTACATAGATAAAAAGAACAGCAGAGGATCTATAACATTACCTTAGGGAACGCCAGAAATCCCTTATGTTTTACTCGATGACTTCCCTTTAATTACTACGAACTGTGACCTCTCTGGCACGAAATCTCGAATCCAGTCGCATAACTGAGACCATATTCCATAAACACGCCACTTGATTACAAATCGCTTGTGGGGTACGGTATCAGAAACCTGGAAATCTAGAAATGCGGAATCAGTTTGAAAGTCCTTGTCGATAGCAGTCAACACTTCGTGTGAGTAAAGAATTACTAGTGTTTCACAAGAACAATGTTTTCTAATTCCGTGTTGAGTACGTGTGAATAGACCATTCTCTTCGACGTAATTCATAACGTTCGAACACAATATACAGGGCGACAATTATTGAACTGTATGAAAAAAAAGTAAATTAGTTACAAACTACGGATTGTACACTCTTCATTCAACATGTAAACGTCACTACAGATATTCTGATTTAGGTTATGACATGTTCGATATGCCTGCCATCCTTGGCGATGATGTGGCGCAGACGAATAGCGAAATTCTGCATGACCCGCTGAAGTGTTGGAGCATCGATGGTGTCGATGACTTTCTGAATAGCTGTTTTCAGCTCAGAAATCGTGTTGGGGTTATTGCTGTACACCTTGTCTTTGACAAAAAGGAGTCGCATGTGTTCAGATACGGAGAATATGGCCCTGGTCCATGCCTGTGGCCTCTGGACACCCCACAGCGAGAATGCCGTCCACAAAGTGCTCCGCCACGGCATAAAACTCTCTCCTGCTTCGATGGGAGCGAACCACATATTGTGGAAATCATGCTCACTTTGGATAATGGGGATGACATCCTCTTCCAAAACCTTCGCGTACCGTTCGGTGGTCACCGTGCCATCGAGGAATATCGCACCGATTATTCCGTGACTGGACATTGCACATCAAACATTCACCCACTGAGGGTGAATAGACGTCTCGATCGTGAAATGCGGATTCTCAGTCCACCAAATGCGCTAATTTTGCTTATTGACGAACCCATCCAGATAAAAGTGGGCTTCGTCGCTACACCAAATCATATGGGCATACTAATTCTCATCATGCCCCGCGACCAACTATGCAGTTCGAACGTCCTAAAGCAAACCATTCAGAAGCTATCACGATTTTGCTTCATACATTTCAATAACTGTCACAATCTAAGTTCGAAAGTCGTGCTGCATATAGACGTTAATAATATGGGCTAGTAATTTAGTGAATTACTCCTATTCCCTTTCTTGAATACTTGTGTGACCTGTGCAGCTTTCCAGGCCTTGGGTACTGATCTTTCGTCGAGCGAGCGGTTGTATGTGATTCTTAAGTATGGAGCTACTGCGTCAGCATACTCTGAAAGGAATCTAATTGGTACACAGTCTAGACCGGAAGACTTGCTTTTATTAAGTGATTTAAATTGCTTCACTACTTCGACGATATCTACTTCTAAGTTAATCATGGTGGCAGCTACTCTTGATTCGAATTCTGGAACATTTACTTCGTCTTATTTTGTGAAGAAATTTCGGATGACTTTGTTAAACAACTCTGCTTTACCAGCATTGTCATCAATGGTATTTCCATAACTATCACGCAGAGAAGGCATTGATTGTGTATTACCGCTAGCATACGTTACATACGACCAGAATCTCTTTGGATTTTCTGCCAGGTTTCGAGAAAAATTTTCGTTGTGGAAACTACACTCCTGGAAATGGAAAAAAGAACACATTGACACCGGTGTGTCAGACCCACCATACTTGCTCCGGACACTGCGAGAGGGCTGTACAAGCAATGATCACACGCACGGCACAGCGGACACACCAGGAACCGCGGTGTTGGCCGTCGAATGGCGCTAGCTGCGCAGCATTTGTGCACCGCCGCCGTCAGTGTCAGCCAGTTTGCCGTGGCATACGGAGCTCCATCGCAGTCTTTAACACTGGTAGCATGCCGCGACAGCGTGGACGTTAACCGTATGTGCAGTTGACGGATTTTGAGTGAGGGCGTATAGTGGGCATGCGGGAGGCTGGGTGGACGTACCGCCGAATTGCTCAACACGTGGGGCGTGAGGTCTCCACAGTACATCGATGTTGTCGCCAGTGGTCGGCGGAAGGTGCACGTGCCCGTCGACCTGGGACCGGACCGCAGCGACGCACGGATGCACGCCAAGACCGTAGGATCCTACGCAGTGCCGTAGGGGACCGCACCGCCACTTCCCAGCAAATTAGGGACACTGTTGCTCCTGGGGTATCGGCGAGGACCATTCGCAACCGTCTCCATGAAGCTGGGCTACGGTCCCGCACACCGTTAGGCCGTCTTCCGCTCACGCCCCAACATCGTGCAGCCCGCCTCCAGTGGTGTCGCGACAGGCGTGAATGGAGGGACGAATGGAGACGTGTCGTCTTCAGCGATGAGAGTCGCTTCTGCCTTGGTGCCAATGATGGTCGTATGCGTGTTTGGCGCCGTGCAGGTGAGCGCCACAATCAGGACTGCATACGACCGAGGCACACAGGGCCAACACCCGGCATCATGGTGTGGGGAGCGATCTCCTACACTGGCCGTACACCTCTGGTGATCGTCGAGGGGACACTGAATAGTGCACGGTACATCCAAACCGTCATCGAACCCATCGTTCTACCATTCCTAGACCGGCAAGGGAACTTGCTGTTCCAACAGGACAATGCACGTCCGCATGTATCCCGTGCCACCCAACGTGCTCTAGAAGGTGTAAGTCAACTACCCTGGCCAGCAAGATCTCCGGATCTGTCCCCCATTGAGCATGTTTGGGACTGGATGAAGCGTCGTCTCACTTGGTCTGCACGTCCAGCACGAACGCTGGTCCAACTGAGGCGCCAGGTGGAAATGGCATGGCAAGCCGTTCCACAGGACTACATCCAGCATCTCTACGATCGTCTCCATGGGAGAATAGCACCCTGCATTGCTGCAAAAGGTGGATATACACTGTACTAGTGCCGACATTGTGCATGCTCTGTTGCCTGTGTCTATGTGCCTGTGGTTCTGTCAGTGTGATCATGTGATGTATCTGACCCCAGGAATGTGTCAATAAAGTTTCCCCTTCCTGGGACAATGAATTCACGGTGTTCTTATTTCAATTTCCAGGAGTGTATTACAAACACCTTGCATTGAAGTCTGTACTAAATTTCGAGCTTCTGTAAAATATCGCCAACACTGGGGATTTTGCGTTCGTTTAAATTTGGCATGCTTTTTTGTTGTTTATGCAACAGTGTTCTGACCTGTTTTGTGTACCATAGCGGATCAGCTCCGTCGTTGCAAATTTATTTCCTATAAATGTCTCAGTTTCTGTCGATGCTGTTCCCTTGAGTTCAGGCCACACCTGGTCTACCATTAATATGAAATCATCTACAATATTTTTAAAAATCTTCAGTATAGTTTAAAATCTAATTTTTTGTCGTCTGGAATTTCTGTAAAAATAATAAATATTATCTACCATTGTGTTTTGAAAAAACCGTCACTTATTGTAGTCTGATTTTATGTATTTAAAACCAGCTTTTTAATTTGTGTAGCCTTTGGCTGCAGAGTGGTTTTATCCACTGCCAGTCCGACAGCTTTGTGGATGGAAGGAAGAAAGTTTGGTTTAGCGTCTTGTCGGAATCGAGATTATTAGAGACGGAGCACAAGTTCGGATGCTGTCGATCACGGTGAAGAAAATCGGTTGTGCCCTTTCAAGGGAACCATTCCAGCATTTGCCTTGAGAGATTTAGGAAACTCACGGAAAACCTAAATCTAGATGGCCAGGCGCGGGTTTGAACGTGTCGCTGTCCCGAATGCGCCCTCCTTTATGAGGAAATGAAATTAGAATAAAAGGAAAGAAAGACATCCATCTGACAGTCCCTGAGTCTACGAATAAGGGTGTTAGTTCGTCTTATTTACGACTTTGTCAGTGGTCCTTTTGGACACTTTATCGGCCGTCTGTTCGTTTCGCTTCGTACTACGACTTAGCAAAGTATGGTATTAGCTACGCTTGAGAGGTGGCTGAAGCCCCATCTCATACTTATATCTTACGATTTTCCTCTCTAATTGCATGTGGTGAAAAGTTACTATTCCTTCACACGCGGACTTCCCCCGTGTGGTCCGGTGACAGGAGGGCTCTGCTGATCTTGAAAGGGTAAGCCGACGGGTGTGAGGGAGTCGAGTGAATGCTTTCCAGACGCCGACATATAATAGCGGAGGAGACACGCCCGCAGCGGCCTGAAGGAGCGGCTGGGCTAGAGATTCCGTTACTTCGCAGAAACTTAGCGAAAACACTTTCTGGCGGGCTACCAGCGAGGCTCTAAACATTCATGGTGGTGTCTGATTGTACTATATCGTGTCTCCCTACCACTTTCGCGCAACGACGCTCTGAGCGTGTTTTTTAGGGAATTAACTAGTTTGAACCTATGACCTGTTGCTGGTAAGGAGACGCCAGACCACACTTGACATGTAGAATTCAGAAGAGTTCAGTGAGACTAGCGAAGATATAACCAAATACTAAATGATCTCAGCGTCAGCTCCACTGCACTTCCTGTAAAAGAATCTTAATTCTAACTAAATATAGTGGAAAGGGTTCAAGGCTTTCCTATTTTTAGTTAGCTGGTAAAATAACCTCGAAAAAGCAGTTCAGTTTACCATTGGAAATTTATTCTAATCACAAAACATCGTTTATAAATTGCACTATTAATAAAAGGAAATGTTTTAATACAGGATGGTAAAAACCAACTGCGTTCAACAAAAATGTGAACGAATATTCCCTGAATGGATTTCCAAGTTCTACAATCGATCGAAGGATGACCTATGCCATATCACATCTATAATCTAGGTTTAATTTAAGTTTCACAAAAGAGAAAACTATAAAAATGGTCTACAGTGACCCTCAATTATCTTTAATTACTTATTTAACCTGTCGCAAATTACAGTGGCTGATGTGGCTTCTCAATAACTATAAAATAGAAAAATCATCGCGTTTCAGATCTTTATTTCAAGTGGCAAATGTGAACACCATGAGTTTTAATCAACGATCGACACTAGTATTACTAAAAAAGGGGGTGTAACAGATGAGTCTTCTGCAGTTCTGAGTGAAGCCTTATGCGCTCAAAAATGCGGCATCGCGTGCGTTCATTACCTTGTCGGTGTTTAGGCAGCGTCAGGGCGACAGCGGCCGGCGCACCAGCCGTCCAGCTCGCCGTCTCGGAACCAACTCTGCTCTAACTTCTCCTTACTACAATTTTACCGAAGTTAGTTTAAAAAAGCTATCTGGCTGTGTTTTCATCTGACCAATCAGGGTCTCAATGTTAACCTTACGCTCCGCCTACAAAAATTCTGTCTATCCAATGGGAAACGTTATACTTTTCGTGGTGGGGCAATGTTTTTAAAGTTTGCAACGTAACAGAGACGCTAAAAAGTCTCACGCTAAAACTTGCAGCTAGTGTGGTCCTTTTAGCGTTATCGTGAGATCTATACTGCTCTTTTGGAGGGCTCTATCTTTTAACATGGGCTGGGGAGTGATCCTAATGTAACAGACACGCGAAAAAGTCTCACGCTAAAACTTGCGGGTGGTAGTGGCCCTTTTTTGTGTTATCGTAAGATCTATACTGCTTTTCTGGAGGGCTCTAGCTTTTAACATGGGCTGGGGGTTGTCCTTGACATACCTGGGACGCGAAAAAGCCTCACGCTAAAACGTGCGGGTTGTATAGTTGTACAGGTAGGATCGAGGCGTGGGTGCCCAGCCCCTCCCTTATCTAGCTTAACACGGTTCTGCTCTCGGCTTCTGTCCTCGTTTCTCCCCTCGGAACTGCGTCTGCCTCACGGTGGGAAGGTACGACATGCATTTAGGCATTCTTGTGTTAGTCTGTGGTATTCCATTTGCTCACTCGTTACTCGTATTACTTTGGTTAATTTAATGTCACGATTTATTCGGAGCTATGTGACATACTGCTGGATTTGCTTATCATGTCAGGGTTTTCATGTAAGGTGTTGGATTTGCCTGACACCTTACAAGGCGTGGGAATGACTTGTGTTCCCAAGCAGCCTTGACGGGCAAATTGCCGCGTTTTCTGCCAAATCGTAACTGTGATTGGCTTGCTCTGGGCATAGCTCCGTGACGTAGCAAAATCAGCGCAGAAATTGGCGCCAAGAATCTCCATTGGTGGAATGGTAGAGCTTCGGTAATAGAGTGGAATTTTTCGCTGGTTTTCGAGTTGCTGATTGGAACGTTTAACCACGGCCACTGTCGTGGGGGCGGGAATGTTCTGTGTTCGGCTTGTACGGGTGCTCTTCTGGTAGTCGTCTCTCGCCTTTCGGTCGGAGTAAGTTACAAGACTGAGCTCTCGCTGCTCTGGACAGCCTCCATTCCTTTGGCTGTCTAATATACTTTTATTTGATTGTAACTGTTTAACGAAGTAGTTGAAGTTTCGACTTCAACATAACTTTCCGAGTACAGTTGGCAATTGAGCGTTCTGTGTACAAGCGACCTATGTTGTCTGTCTTGAGCAGTTTTGGCTAAAGTTGACTGTATCGGAGTTACTGTGTGACTTCGCTTGTTAAAATAAATCACTGTACCGTCAGTGATAGTGTGGCAAGCCTTCTTCGTCTCCCTCAGAGGCGCATTTGTATTGCTAGGAAGTCTTTAGTCTGGAACAACCAGACCAGGATAATTTGTTTCGGACTATACTCGCGACATTATCATCACCTCGACGGGACGTCGAAGCAACCAGCCATCGCCTCCAGTACGCCAGATCGTGTCCTTGCAGTTAAGAAGACAACTTGGTAATGTACGTCCGCAGCACCGGCAAAGCAGGCAATTTTGCTATGTGATAATCAGAGCTCAGCAGGGCGCGCCTGTTTGTCTTTTCTAACTTTGCTCTGTCTTGGGTGGTCATTGTCTGAGTTCTCACTAATGTAGCAGCAATTAATGTTGGGTTAGCTGTGTGTCTCTCTTAAGATTTGAGTTGCAAGGAATTGGCTCCACATAACACTTCGTCATAAACGTCACAATCTAGTTTAGGGACAACTTCAGCTTCATAGCATTTATTTGAGTAACCAATTTGAGCCAATTTGATGTATTGTAAATATGTCATGTGTTTTTGTTTATTATTTTGTGTTTAGTCTTAATAAATCATATTGTTATTTTGGACAGAACTTTCATTCTGTTAATCGGTAGAGCAACCCTATCATTTCTCACTACATTAATGAAACCTTCCTTTATTTAACTTATTTATCAAATTAAATTATTGCAGGTGCCAAACTCTGTTCTACTCCACTTGCAGGGTCGATTACAGTCAGTTCGCGTAGTTTTTTAATCCATGTGCAACAGCAAAAGTCGGAGTTAGAATTGGGGGGCTTAGAGCATCATTTACGTATGTAGATTCTAGAAGAATTTAGTGTTAAATACACTGCTAGCCCCGCCACCTCGCACGCTGTATAATTTTGTTTGTGTGTTCAGCAATAAAATAATTAATTGCTGAGGACGGAAACTCCCTCACTCGCCTCTAATGATAAGCACTAGTGACGCCTTATCTTGTTTGCGGCAGTCGACATCGGACGATGATTTAAATCTTTTTTTTTTTTTTGTTTCGTTTTAGTGGTATGGCGATCAGCAAGTAACGTAGTGGAAGAGACTAGACAACTTGGAAAAACTAATTTAATTCTGATGTCACTCCTATTTTCGCACCAGCAAAGGATGCGAAAATAAATTGCCACTGAAAGAGATTGTAACCATCACATATACTACATTAATTTTGTTGTAATTGGCAGCAGTCCTACTAATATAAGAAATCACATGCGCATTTAACTGTATCGTACTGCTTGTGCAAACACTGTTAAAGCATGATCTTCTCTGAATCGTCTGTCTCTTGACATATCACCCGCACTCACTTTTACAGCACTAATGTTTTGCACTGGGATAAGGATATTATTCACGGCATCTATTACACGTCTTCTTCTCTGGGAACTGAACTATGTCACTTAAGCAGGACAGAGTACTGCAACTGCAGAAACTACTTTAAGGATTTATTATCCAGATTTTCCTAAAACAATAGTAGAGACTGACGCTCTATGGCATATTACGAAATCGATCGCATTTTGTGAATCCGTATTGACGTTAGCTGATTGTGATGTGAAAATTTGTGCTTGACGGAGACTCGAACCTGGACTTCCCGCTTATCGCCTTAACCATTTCAGATATCCGAACAGACCTCAAACTTCCATATATCACGGATTCTACACTCATTACGCTCGCATACTTAGTGATTTATGGAAGTCTGAGTCAGTCCTGTAGGCGTGCTCGGGTAGCCAAAGTGGTTAAGGCGACTGCTCGTGATCAGAGAGAAGTCCAGGCTCGAGTCGTACTCATGCACAAGTTTTCATCTATTACAATTAACTGACGTCAATCCGGATTCGCTAAATGCGAACCAATTTCGTAATATTTACCACAATTTAGACCATCAGAATAGTGTCCGTTCCTTCAGACATACGCGCATGTAACGTGAAGATACAGACACTGTATAAACACAGGCACTGTAAACATAATGATGAATCTATGATTTACGCTGCTCTGGATGGTTCTCCTCTCCTTGCTTATTGGTCTCCATTAGTGTCGATCTGATATCAGCCGCCATATAAGCGCCATCCCGGGCTAAAAGAGAGAATGCAAGATTAATGCGATGTCCCTGTGGCTGCGACCTGATTAGTACATGACAGTATGTACTATGGCGCTACTCGGTCTTCACAGTGCACGACATGTGTAGACCTTGTCTACATTACAGTTCAGTTTCTTAAGTATAAGGAACTAATATACTCTGTTCGCTATTAAAAGTGAAATCCACAGATCGCATACGAATGTTGTTTGTTTGCGAGAATATCCCGTTACGACTCGTGTAAGAGGGAGAAACGTCTAGCAACACGTGCCGGAATTCGTCAGCAGCAAGATACGTGGCCTATAAAGACACTGATTTATCGTCCCGGCTCACGCTGTCCGCGGTGGACGGGATCTAATGACTGTTATACGAACATGCAATCTACGAGTTGAGGAAGGACATACTCGACTCCGTGCAAGATCTCAACCGTCTCAAGCGACTAGCGCCCGAGAGGAAAGATATATTGTTTGCTCGACTGTGTAGGATCGTTCATCCACCTCACGTACTTTGAATCAGGTAATGGGCTTGTTTGCAGCAAAAAGAGTATTCATATGGGCGGTGCGCCGGCGTCTGGAGCACCACGGACTGCCAGCACAGCGACTGTTGTTGACGTGGCAGCAGAGAGAGATGCGACCAACAATAACACTGGTGACACGAATGGCACCACGTTGTCATTTGGGAGGAGTTCTGGTTCTATGGACAACATCACGATGGGCTTACCCGTGTGTGGTGGCTACCATGTATACTAACGTTGCCAGACTGCATATGTCAGCGCCATAAGGGCCCAACATCTAGCATCGCCTCTAGTTCGTGTAGCCAATAATTTGGGCAACTGTCGTTACATTTCTGATATGTTAAGACCGGTGTCTGTGTAATGTCTTCAGTGTCTTCTACAAGATAATGGTAGACTGTGCTATTTTGAACTACCTCGATATTCTGCTCAGTGTAGATTATCGTTTAGTACAGGGAAATGTAATCTCTTTGAAATAATTCGCCGGTAGGGAAAGGGTGCCTGAAACATTGTCACAGGGAATATTGCAGTAAAGTCCCATAACCCATAACACTCTGTCATCTTTCAGCAATGGTTACAGAGTGTTCTCTCCGCGATGACACTTCAGTGTTAATCACCCCAAGAAGCAGAACGCTTAAGCATCACTGAATTACTACTTATTACTCATCAACACGAATACAGTTTAGAAACTACCGAGAAAATTCTAACGCTTTCCGTCAGTACACTGTCGAATGCAAACTCTATTCATCGGCTTTGGTACCCCGCATGTTGAAGAGGTCACTGAACTGTTATATGTAAACAGGTGTCTGGTTTAAAACCTCTTGGTCCATTAATGGTTCAAATGGCTCTGAGCACTATAGGACTTAACTTCTGAGGTCATCAGTCCTCTAGAACTTAGAACTACTTAACCCTAACTAACCTAAGGACATCGCACACATCCGTGCCCGAGGCAGGATTCGAACCTGCGACCGTAGCGGTAGCGCGGTTCCAGGCTGTAGCGCTTAGAACTGTCCGGCCACTCCGGGCGGCTCTGTCCATTAAAACCGTGTGTTGGACAGAGACACGAAACAGGACCTCGCTTTTCGAGTAGACGGCTCTTACCTACTGAGCTGTGGCTGAGCTGTTTCCCCGCATTATCCTTTCTTCCAAAAGTGCGGATAGTGGGAGACGGCACGTCACTCTTTCATTTTAATAACATTGTCAATCAGATTAATATTCATATTTTATATCACGCTTTGTGCTTGCACCGCAATGTATGCTTTGCCAGTCAAACACCGTCCCTTTTCTGATTTGTGTTTGTCATCTTTTGTGTAACATTCATCATTTCGTTGTTGTTATAAAACAATTAATAAAACTGTTATTATTTTGTAAACTTAAATACATAATTGTTCTCATTCATAATCCCTCAGCTATTCACTGTTTTTATTTTATTGTGGTGGTACGTGGATACACCAGCTATTTGGGGTTCACTCTTATTAAATTAATTAATTTTATTATTAACTGTGCTGCGGTAGTATTAGACTCAGTCGTAGGAAAGAGGAAATTTTATTAAACGTCAACGAAGGCACGGTTGGACGACGGAATCTGGAGCCGCTGGCAGAGTGTCGAAACTGACAGCTCGTAGGCCAGGAAATGCTAACACGGCACTCGCGAGCGGGCTGCTGCGACGGCGCTATTGGACGCACGAATTGCTTTGTGCGGAGCAACAACGAGGCAGCAAACCGCAGTTGCTCGAAGTTATTGCGCTTTGGAGCGAGGAACTAGGCCAGAGCCAAGTGAAGAGTTGTAGATGGCTGACGTTTGGGAATTTATCCCTGCCATAGTTTCTGCCTCTCTCTGACACTACGTCAGAGGCGAGTGGAAAGGCAGTTTAAATAGTGAGGTACTTGTACCTCGGGACAAGGTGTGCTAGGCCAGTCGAGTGTCGGGGCAGACCTGTGCCTATCCACGCTTATAGGGGCCAGTCTGGCAGCAATGTTGTAAATATTCTATGTAAATCTTCTTCATTTCTATGTACTCGTTCGGGCTGTATTCCGCCTCCGGGTTCGCAACACCGCGCCGAGACGGAACGGCAGCCGGCTACTCGGAGATCGCCCGAAGGCTGGCAGTGGCAGCGGTCTGCATCGTCCAGGGCGGCCCACCTGGCGGAATCCGGCGAGCACCGCCAGCGGCACAGTGCCCAGGAGAGCGTGGGTTCGAGTCCGGTCCTGTCCAACGTCCCACTCGTCCCACGGTAGGACAGAGCAGGCCAAACGGGGCAGAGGGCGGCGAACAGCGGGGACTGCAGCAGTCTCTGGAACGGCGGGCAGCGGCGGGAGCGCCACGCCTCGGCAGGCGAGTTCCAGCCGAGTGGAGTTACCGAGCCGGCTGGACCTGCGCCCGCCGACACTACGCTCACTCATCGAAGCACTGGCAATTGTGAGAATAAAGTAATGCCACCAAATACCGCTGTATCACTTTGCACTGCCCCTTGACGCTCTCGAACTCGCTCGGCCATCTGGAGTCCCGGTTTCGACCGTCCCGACACACCGCAACAGTTGAGTTCTGAAAGTGACCGCAAACGTAGGCAGCGAAAGTGTCACGATTTAATTCACCAATTTCGTATATAAAAAATTAAATGTGTAGCTCACGATTTGAAGGTTACTGAGAACGTAATATTTTTCTTGATGTATAGATAATGACTGCTGGTGAATCCTGTGGATGCCTTGGGCAGATGGAGGGAATGTTTTGAAGAGTTGCTGAATGAAGGTGAAAATACGATCAGCAATGTTTGAGATTTCGAGGTAGAATGGGATAGGAATGATGATGGAAATAGGATCACATTTGAGGAAGTGGAGAAAATGGTCAGTCGATTGCAGGGCAATAAAGCAGCTGGGGTGGATGAAATTAAGTCGGAAGTCTACAAATACAGTGGAATGTCAGGTCTTAAATGGCTACACAGGATAATTGAAATGGCCTGGGAGTCGGGACAGGTTCCATCAGACTGGACAAAAGCAGTAATCACACCAATCTTTAAACATGGAAACAGAAAAGATTGTAACAACTACAGAGGTATCTCTTTAATCAGCGTTGTGGGTAAAATCTTCTCATGTATTATTGAAAGGAAAGTGCGAGTATTAGTTGAGGACCAGTTGGATGAAAATCAGTGTGGGTTTATGCCTCTTAGAGGTTGTCAGGACCAGATCTTTAGCTTACGGCAAATAATGGAGAAGTGTTATGAGTGGAACAGGGAATTATATCTATGCTTTATAGATCTAGAAAACGCATATGACCGTGTTCCTAGGAGGAAGTTATTGTCTGTTCTACGAGATTATGGAATAGGAGGCAAACTTTTGCAAGAAATTAGAGGTCTTTACATGGATAGTCAGGCAGCAGTTAGAGTTGACGGTAAATTGAGTTCATGGTTCAGAGTAGTTTCAGGGGTAAGACAAGGCTGCAACCTGTCTCCACTGTTGTTTATATTATTTATGGATCATATGTTGAAAACAATAGACTGGCTGGGTGAGATCAAGATATGTGAACACAAAATAAGCAGTCTTGCATATGCGGATGACTTGGTTGTGGTGGCAGATTCGGTTGAGAGTTTTCAAAGTAATATTTCAGAGCTAGATCAGAAATGTAAGGACTATGGTATGAAGATTAGCATCTCCAAAACGAAAGTAATGTCAGTGGGAAAGAAAAATAAACGGATTGGGTGCCAAATAGGAGGAACAAAGTTAGAACATGTGGACGGTTTCAAGTACTTATGATGCATATTCTCACAGGATGGCAACATAATGAACGAACTGGAAGCGAGGTGTAGCAAAGCTAATGCAGTGAGCGCTCAGCTACGATCCACTCTCTTCTGCAAGAAGGAAGTCAGTACCAAGACTAAGTTATCTTTACACCGCTCAATCTTTCGACCAACTTTATTGTATGGGAGCGAAAGCTGGGTGGATTCAGGTTACCTTATCAACAAGGTTGAGGTTACGGATATGAAAGTAGCTAGGATGATTGCAGGTACTAGTAGATGAGAACAATGGCAGGAAATGAGGAAATCAAAGAAAAACTGGGAATGAACTCTATAGATGTAGCAGTCAGGGCGAACAGGCTTAGATGATGGGGTCATGTTACACGCATGGGAGAAGCAAGGTTACCCAAGAGACTCGTGGGTTCAACAGTAGAGGGTAGGAGGAGTCGGGGCACACCAAGGAGGAGGTACCTGGATTCGGTTAAGAATGATTTTGAAGTGATAGGTTAAACATCAGAAGAGGCACCAATGTTAGCACTGAATAGGGGATCATGGAGGAATTTGATAAAGGGGCTATGCTCCAGACTGAACGCTGAAAGGCATAATCAGTCTTAAATGATGATGGTGAAAGATAATGACGGTTAGCACGAGTCAGACATATATGTACGATTAAAGCGTGTGACGGCTTGCAATACTTCAAAGTATACACGAGAGCATCTATGCAGTTTGCGAAGTGGGACAGAGGTATTGACGAAAGTAAAACAATGAGAGTGGGTCGGGTGTCATTTCTCAGTAGGTACGAACATTGCTCAGGATGGTTCGAGTCCCACAGTTTTAATCTGCTAGGAAGTTTCAGAATAGCTTCACTCGGCTGCAATGTGAAGGATTATTTCAGGAACGTGGTTTATTTGGACGACGAGCTGTTGCGTTTTTGCGCATCATTTAGCCTCGACACACCGCTGTAATCGATGTTCACCTCCGATAACCGTGGCATGTGGAGGTGTGCTATTCACAGTGGTAATACACGTCCGTGTGCGGCGAACTGCAGGCGTCACGTCTGGGAAGGCGACTGATGAGCGTGAAGGACGTATAACACCGTAATGATTCAGACATAGTTTCATTGTTTAAGGTAAACTATTATTTTATAAGCAAAAATAGTTTAATTGTGTATGGCATACTGTGAAACATATGTCCACATGAAGGCCAACTTCACGTGTGTTACACTCAAAACAGGTTTCCCCACGATGCCATCGATCTCAACAGACTTTACACGTTATGGGGGGAGCAGTTTTCTTCAGAGTCCGTGTTATTTTCGCTAGCTTCTGTCTCGAAGCCTTAGTGGATTTTCTGATTTCTCGTTTGTCCCTTACGAGCGTAGATAGGGAAAGTTACATTCTTCGAGACCTGCTCTCCGACAGTGAGCCAGAACATTGTTGACATCACCCACTTGGGTGCTGTGTTCAGTGTGTGGTATATTATGTTGCATTTAGCATTTCCGTGTCCAGGAGATAGAAGTATATCTTCTTATGCCCCTTGACATATCTTATTATAATTTCGCAGCACACTTAGCTTTCGCATCTGCACACATTTCTGGCACCATGACGCTATTGTTACGTACTCCAAGTTTCCGTGTCGTCGAAAAGATGCTGTCTTCGTCATTTGGTGATGTATCCCTTACAGTGTCATAGGCTACACTATTGTTCGAATTACAAAACTCACTTTCTCCGAAAAAACGCTGAATTCCGATGGCTTCTGCCCCGTAGGAATGAGCCTTGTTGTCACTCACCGAGCACAAGAAACAGAGATTACACGGATGCGAGCTTGAATTAATGCTTCAGTATTATAAACGTACAACTAACGGTATGGCTGCAAAACTATTACAGAAAGAAGCGAGCTATAGAAGAGTCGAAGGTTGCGTCTACATTGCTGTGACGGGTACGGGCGTCATTGTACCGCATCAAACGGAGCTGCTGTGAAGGCTGTACGTGTCATTGTACGTGAATGCTTTAAATTGCCTCCACTGAAGATATAGATGTGCTCGAAAGTCAAGACGATCCCAGTCATGCAGAAATATCTGATGACATAATTTAGACACAGAAAAAAGTTTATGATCTGAAGAGGATAGCTGCAAAAGATGTATGTGAGATACCGTTAACACTAATATATAATCCACTGGAAGGAGAATACATGCACGAAATAACCATTACGAATCGAGAACTTGATTATATACATCACATTCCAATGGTTCTTTCTTTGTTGAACGATAAGAAAACTTCATCTTATCAGAAAGGCTATTCAGCAGTCGTTGATAAATATGGTAATCTGTGACTCGAATTATCTCTATCAACAATGTTTTCAGACTTTGAGAAAAGTATTATGAAAGCTGGAACTGTAAATTGTGGACTAATGTTAGTATGCAAGGTTGTAAATTTCGTTTAACACGGAGCTGGTGGAGAATGATATAAACATTAGGACTTGTACATGACTGCTATTCCAGAAATTAAATCGGAAAGTTCCAGGCTTATATATATATATATATATATATATATATATATATATATATATATATATATATATATGGTTTGCCAATGTTAGGACTTGATATGGTTCGTAACTTTTGTTTTGAGGACTTAATGTCAGAAATGCCTATCTTTGTGAAACTAAAAAGTTTTGTGACTACTGAATGGATACTTATATACACTCCTGGAAATGGAAAAAAGAACACATTGACACCGGTGTGTCAGACTCACCATACTTGCTCCGGACACTGCGAGAGGGCTGTACAAGCAATGATCACACGCACGGCACAGCGGACACACCAGGAACCGCGGTGTTGGCCGTCGAATGGCGCTAGCTGCGCAGCATTTGTGCACCGCCGCCGTCAGTGTCAGCCAGTTTGCCGTGGCATACGGAGCACCATCGCAGTCTTTAACACTGGTAGCATGCCGCGACAGCGTGGACGTGAACCGTATGTGCAGTTGACGGATTTTGAGCGAGGGCGTATAGTGGGCATGCGGGAGGCCGGGTGGACGTACCGCCGAATTGCTCAACACGTGGGGCGTGAGGTCTCCACAGTACATCGACGTTGTCGCCAGTGGTCGGCGGAAGGTGCACGTGCCCGTCGACCTGGGACCGGACCGCAGCGACGAACGGATGCACGCTAAGACCGTAGGATCCTACGCAGTGCCGTAGGGGACCGCACCGCCACTTCCCAGCAAATTAGGGACACTGTTGCTCCTGGGGTATCGGCGAGGACCATTCGCAACCGTCTCCATGAAGCTGGGCTACGGTCCCGCACACCGTTAGGTCGTCTTCCGCTCACGCCCCAACATCGTGCAGTCCGCCTCCAGTGGTGTCGCGACAGGCGTGAATGGAGGGACGAATGGAGACGTGTCGTCTTCAGCGATGAGAGTCGCTTCTGCCTTGGTGCCAATGATGGTCGTATGCGTGTTTGGCGCCGTGCAGGTGAGCGCCACAATCAGGACTGCATACGACCGAGGCACACAGGGCCAACACCCGGCACCATGGTGTGGGGAGCGATCTCCTACACTGGCCGTACACCTCTGATGATCGTCGAGTGGACACTGAATAGTGCACGGTACATCCAAACCGTCATCGAACCCATCGTTCTACCATTCCTAGACCGGCAAGGGAACTTGCTGTTCCAACAGGACAATGCACGTCCGCATGTATCCCGTGCCACCCAACGTGCTCTAGAAGGTGTAAGTCAACTACCCTGGCCAGCAAGATCTCCGGATCTGTCCCCCATTGAGCATGTTTGGGACTGGATGAAGCGTCGTCTCACTTGGTCTGCACGTTCAGCGCGAACGCTGGTCCAACTGAGGCGCCAGGTGGAAATGGCATGGCAAGCCGTTCCACAGGACTACATCCAGCATCTCTACGATCGTCTCCATGGGAGAATAGCAGCCTGCATTGCTGCGAAAGGTGGATATACACTGTACTAGTGGCGACATTGTACATGCTGTGTTGCGTGTGTCAATGTGCCTGTGGTTCTGTCAGTGTTATCATGTGATGTATCTGACCCCAGGAATGTGTCAATAAAGTTTCCCCTTCCTGGGACAAAGAAATTCACGGTGTTCTTATTTCAATTTCCAGGAGTGTAGATGAAAACGCACTCATTCCACCATCGATGTGGGGAATTTCTACAGCAAAACCATAGTCAGTTCTACTCACGCAGCGCAGATATCATCGATGTGGGCAATTTCTACAGCAAAACCATAGTCAGTTCTACTCACGCAGCGAAGATATACTTAGATTTATTGAGGTACAGAAACAAATTACTCGAAACCAAAATTGCAATGCATTCCTCAGAAACCAAGAGAAAGGAAAGTTCTTACTTGACTTTAAAATTCCTTCATGGTCGAGCAAGTGACGAATTTAAAACCTGGAAATATTACAAGAATGCACTGCATGTAATTAGTTTCCTACAAAGTAAAACCTGGAAGTATTAACTAAAACGAGAAATGTTGTGAGTTATAAACATGGGCGTACATAGCAAGCTAGTACGATTGTAAATTTGTAATTACATTGAAATGTAAATTTATGCTTTTGAGGCGTGTATCAGGTCGCTCCCTTCCTGGGTAACGCCAAACTGGTACAAAAGCATGAGATGTTTATTGTTATTTGATCTCGGCAGGAAGGATAATCAGAGCTGTTTTTCCTTGTTAATTACGGCAGAAGCGAAAAGTGTTGTACAGCTGTGACTAGAAGTTGCTAACTGCTGTGAACGGGAGCACTAGGTTGACCGTGGGAGGTGTGTGTCCTGCACTACAGGCGTACACGTAGGGGTCCAGGGAACAGGGGGTGGGCCTATTTTTCTGATGGTACAAGGTGTGGGTCTTACGCCCACAATGTTGGTGCAGTCACGTTTTACGATTAGGTAGTAGAGTTACGAGGCGCCTACTTTCCGATCAGAGGGAAGTTCTGCATGCGGCCTGATTCCAAAGGCGGCACCCAAGGAATCAGATTTGAATCATATAACGATGGTCATGAAAATGACTCGTTGACAACTGAGTTAGAGCTCGGTGCAGAAACCGAGCGAGGTGGCGCAGTAGTTAGCACACTGGACTCGCATTCGGGAGGACGACGGTTCAATCCCGTCTCCAGCCATCCTGATTTAGGTTTTCCGTGATTTCCCTAAATCGTTTCAGGCAAATGCCGGGATGGTTCCTTTGAAAGGGCACGGCCGATTTCCTTCCCCATCCTTCCCTAACCCGAGCTTGCGCTCCGTCTCTAATGGCCTCCTTGTCAACGGGACGTTAAACAACACTAACCTAACCAACCGATGCAGAATTAGAATAAGATTGAAAAAGCACCATTAGGTGAGAGACAAACACTGGCTTCAGGAAATAAAGCTCCAGAAAAGAATGCTCGTAAGAGTAAGAACTAGACTCGAATGAAATTGAGCTAAGACTAAAATAGGAATCAGAACAACATGGAGTAGACCGAAGTCGTCACGGTATTGGATCAGCACCAAGCGCAGGTGCAGACCGAGTGCTGAGGTGAAGACCCCAAACAAAGTCATTAAAAAGAATCGTTACGAAGTCTCATTCACCACTGTCTTCTCCGAAGAAGTCCACCGAATACCATCAAATCTCATCACTCTACCGCAAAGGTCCCTCCACTATCACTTCAGTTACTGATTCAGCCACTACCCTTCTTGTGCTTCCAGACCGCTGACATTTTGTCGTGACATTTTATCGTTGGGTGACTATATGTCAGTACCAGAGAATAGACGATTCCTTCTGGGCAGTTCTCTTCCTTTTGATTCCTCGTTCCGGAGTGCCTTTTTTTCGCTGGAAACGGGCCAGACTTTCACATAACTCGTCCAGCAAGCATTCCGACGGTTATCCCCTGACGCCTCACCGAGAGTCTCAAACAATCTTATCCCCTCGAGGAGTCTTCAGGTGGCTTCAGGGTGGTCGCACATCAATACAATGGTTAGCTTCTTTGCTTTGTTTCCCACGGAGGCGCAGGTTTAGCGAAAGAATTTGTTTTCCTAGCGCAGACAGCCGGATGGCGACGAATCGCCTCTGTCAGCCACAAGTCTTTCACAGTAAGATCTTTCCAATGGGAAACAGAGCTCTTCTAGACATGTTCCATCACATGAATTTTGAGGAAGGAGTCCCACAGATCACTTAGTGCTTCAGTTTGTGTGTTAGGCTGGTGCATCTGTCATACGCTCTTGTTCTACTTTGTTACTCACCGCATAATCGTATTACTGTGGAGCTCATGGGGGTAGAGATTTTAATTCCATCATGTGACCAAAATTCGAGGACGCTTAATTCGATGGAAATGCGGTATTTTGTTCAGTGAAAACTATGTTAATTAGTAAGTGCTAAATTTGCCTAATGATTTGTGTGTGTGTGTGTGTGTGTGTGGAGAGAGAGTGTGTGTAGGTAACATATATTGCAGAGGTTCCTCAGAATTCGCTTGTAAAAGTGTCCTGGTTTTTGTAGGAACACTGCGCCGTTATCTTGCTGGGATAAAATCTTTAAATATGGTCAGTCAGGATTACTCACTACCCCGTTTGTCCGTTTTGGGGAGTTGTAGTGAGTGTCCATCACAATGAATGGACCTCGTGCTAGGCACCACTTTGGTGAGAATCTACTACTGAGAGGCCACACGCTCAGGGGAGCTATAAGAGACACTAACATAAATCGAGAGGTTTACCGTTAGCGAACCTTCCTGTTGATGTGCAGTATGCAGCTACATCAGGAGATGCTACCGCCTCCAGGATAGGTACCACGTTGTCATCTTTCACTGTCGGTTCTCGTTGCTCGCATTTGTACACCTCGTACAGATAGTCTAATTAATACCTTGAACTTTTCCGTATATTATTTTCTTGTATTATTCAAATACATTTCAATGTGGCCTACGTGCCAAGTAAGATTGTCCCCCCACAAAAAGTTGCTTGTTTCCCTGAACTGCTGACGGTTAAAATGCTCTTATGTACTCGCTGTGAACGGTTATTACGGAACGTTCTGTGTTTAGAACTGGTCAAAACTCTGTAACACCACTTTACTTATGACGTATTTTGTTCCTAACTCCTTCACGGACTTTAGTCCTAAATGATCAAGTCCCATTTATAACGTGAACATCTCTGAGTCCCGCTAAAATTGACTGGCGGACTTTCAAGCCAACTTTGGCTCGCCGAACTGTATCAAGTGTAAGAAATTAACTTCCTTTTGGTCCATGAAAAAGTACATCAAGTGTTTTAACGTCTTCTAAAGACGCCCAGACCTGAGTACCCCAAACAGGCTGAATCTGCACCTGAACATCTGGTAAAAAAAAAAAAAGCGTCCTTCCTTTCAGGTCTAATGATGAGGTATCCGACATTTGACTGTGATATAGCGCTGTTCATTGACTTACATCGCCATTACACGGATAATCAAGATTATCCATGTACAACTGACTGCTCGATTCAATCCCGTATGTAGTATCGGATACGATGATATTGAGGCTGCACGGAACCAAATCTCTTTTTTTGCTTTCAACTTGTTACAAGAACTAGTAGGCAATTTCTGTGCATCGCCACGATTTTACAGCATTTTAATAGCCAGTCTTGGTTCGCATAAACAGACAAAACGGTTTTTTGAACTCATCGGATCAAATGTGGTTGATCTGATTTCTGACTCCTTTCGAAACTTCCTTGTTCTTGATGGGATATTAAATTACGGAAAAAGAACTATCAATTGTTGGAGAACTTGTTCCTGTTAGTCAGATTATTCGTCTTCGCCTTTTTGGATTTCTTCCTCAAGACGGCGAGATCTTTTCTGATCTATACTTTATCAGGAAATTGTCAGCAGTTTACGGCTTTTCAATGCAAAACTGGGCTACGTCACTAGCACGTTTATTTACTCCTTATACATTTATCAAGGGTATACTGGAATGGAAAAGGAGGACGCTTCAAAAAACCGAAAGGACATAAGCAAGTCTTTCATTGATGTTAATGCTAGTAGGCTCATCCTCTTGTAGCAGATACCTGCTAGGAGCTGTAACATGGGAGTCAGCCCTGAGTTTAGTTGTTGAGTTACATCGAATGTGTAGTCTGTGGCATACATGACATGTCTTTTGTCAAACGTCTGATCCAGGTTCTCGCTGTATTCGTGAGCTTCTCGTTGAATTGGTGCATCAGAAGTGCCCAGCTCCTTTGTACGGCTTGCCCATGGGTGTGGCTTTCGTGCAACCAGATATTATGACATGTTTGCGTTAAGGATGGCACTTACTTTCTTCGTGTGCGTATCTACATCTACATGTACATAGATACTCCGCAAGCTACGATATGGTGAGTGGCGGAGGTTACCCTGTATCACTGCTTATCATTTCCACTACTGCTCCACTTGCAAATAGAGCGAGGGAGAAACGACTGTCTGAACACCTCCGTATGAGCCCAAATCTCTAGTACCTTATCTTCGTGATCCTTACGTGCGATATACGTTGGCGGCAGTGGAATCGTTAGACAGTCAGCTTCAAATGCCGGTTTCCTAAATTTTCTCAATAGTGTTTCTCGAAAAGAACGTCGCCTTCTCTACTCATATTGCCATTTGAGATCTTGAAGCATCTCCGTAACACTTACGTGTTGTTCGAAACTATCGGTAACAAATCTAGCAGCCCGGCTCTGAATTGCTTCGATGTCTTCCTTCAATCCGAACTGGTACGGATTCCAAACACTCCAGCAGTACTCAAGAATAGGTCGCACCAACGTCCTATATGCGATCTCCTTTACAGGTGAACCATTCTTTCCTAAAATTCCCCCAAAAAACCGAAGTTGACCATTTGCTTTCCCTAGCACAGTTTTCAAATGCTCGTTCCACCTCATTGCTCTTTGCAACGTTACGCACAGGTATTGAAACGCCTTGACTGTGTCAAGCAGGTCACTGGTAGTACTGTATCCGAAAACTACAGGTTTGGTCTTCTTACTCGTCCTTATTAACTTTCATTTTTCCACATTTAGGGCTAGCTGCCATTCATCAGACCAACTGGAAATTTTGTTTAAGTCGTCTTATATCTTCCTACTGTCACTAAACGTCGACACCACAGCATCATCAGATTGCTGCCCACCTTATCTACCAAATCATGTATGTATATAGAGAACAGCAGCGGTCCTAAAGACGCCCTCTGTGACGAGAGGCAGTGCCTGAAGTCTAGTATTCCCGCGCACTCTTGACACTGTGGGACTTGTAAACAGTCTTCACGGGTTTGCCGCCGGATCACGTCTCTCATGAACACTCGCCGTCGAGGACAACATACTGGCTTCTGTTATTTAAAAAGTCTTCGAGCCACTCACATATTTGAGAACTTGTTCCACATGCTTGGACCTTCATTAACAGCCTGCAATGGAGCACCGTGTCAACTGCTTCTCGGAAATCTGGAAATACGGAATCTGCCTCTTGCTCTTCGTCTCTAGTTCGCAGTATATCGTATGAGAAAGGGAAAGCTCAGTTTCGAAAGATCGTTGCTTTCTTAAACCATGCTGATTCGTGGTCATAAGCTTCTTAGTCTCAAGGAAGTTTATTATATGCGAACTGAGAATATATTCAAGGATTCTGCAGCAAAAATAAGTTAGAGATATTGGTCTGTAATTTTGTGGGTCCGTTTTTTTATCTTTCTTATATACTGGAGCGATTTTTTCTAGTCGCTTTGGTCTTGGTGCCGGGCTGGAGATTCATGATAAATGCAAGCTAGGTAAGGCGCCAGTGCCGTAGAGTACGCTTTGTAAAATCGAACTGGGATTTATCCGGATCTGGTGATTTGTTTTCAAATTTGTCAGTTGTTTCTCTACCCCAGATATGCTTATTTCTATGTCACCCACACGGGAGTCTGTCCGATGGTCAAATGACGACATGTTTGAGATGTTCCAGACTCGGAAAACATCCAGCTACAGAGAAAGACAATCCGTTGTCTGTCACGTAGAGAACAAATTTCCCTAGGATACTGTTTCTTATTACAGCTTTGATGGCTGTGTGTACACAATGGGTCATGTTGGTGAGAGATGTATGTAACATAACGCCAATATACCTGAGTGGCTACGGATGCTTAACATCCACTGCCGTATGTTTTTCTTGTGCTGATCTTGAGCGCGATAGAAGGCAAACACTTCAGTATGTGAAGGAAATGTCAGTGTATTATCGCTGTAATACCGACGCACCACGAACGAACGATAGGAATAGGATGATTTATTCAAGAGAAAGAGCTTCACAAATGCAGTAATGCACTGGTGCTGGTATCGTATCCCGAAAGGCAGTGCGAAGGATGATGTAGGATGGCAAGGACTTCGTACCTGCACTCGCAAATCGACTGTTCGAGTAGGCAGCTTGCAGGTCACCAGCTGTAAGAAACCTTTCTTGCCAATTCGGGCGAGCACGGACGCGAAACTCGAAATAAATCTCAAGAAATTCATATCCAATGAAATTCACGCTAGCAAGACTTAAAATCGAATAGTTCCCTTGACACTACTGAATGAAGTTTAACTAACTTCAAGCCTGGCGCTAATCTACATCAGCTTGGCGGCTCTTCAACACAGATACATCTATCTCGCTAGTTCCAGTGTATTTTCTGCTTGATGCTCTAATCTGACGATTATAAGCTCGCAAACCGGCGCCGACCATCACAGCGGTGGCGTCCCCTGTGTGTGTGTGTGTGTGTGTGTGTGTGTTTTGTCTTTTTATAACGCTTACCATCACTCTGGACGCTTTCAAATGACGTAAACGTGCATGACATGGCCATATGAGAAAAGGATCGCGAGCGACAGACGTCACGGTCACTTGTCCTGTTCATCCAGGCGCCGCAAATAGTTGCACAACAGCGTCTGCTGCCTGTTTCCTACATCTCTAAGCTAAAACATGAATTCAGTGTTCTGTCTCACCCACTAATACTAAAATTTGCGACACTGATCGAGCGCTGGCCCTTATGCAAGCAGTTATTCGTCTTGGCATTGGTTGACTGGTTTGTTGGATGTCATCCTGAGCGATATCGTGCCAAATTCTGTCAAACTGCCATGTTAGATCCTCGAAACCCCGAGCTATCTGGAAGGCCCTGACCACGAGGACAAGCAGTGGGAACTCTCGCAGTGCGGACGGGCCATATGCCTCTGAGCCATTAGTTACTGCTTTCTATCAAGACCAACAAAACGGGGCGTAGAATATCATTGGCGTTCCTTTGTGCTGTAAGACTGCAGCGGATGACAAAAGCATCCTGCTATGAAACGGAATGGCACCCCAGACCCTGACTCTTTGTTGTCGGGTCGTATGGAGGGCGACAGTCAGGTCGATATCCTACCGCTGCCCCAGTCAGTGAAATTCGAGTCCGGGACAGTGGTGAGATATCAACCTGACTGTCGCTTGCGGAACCCCTTTAGTAGTCATCCGCGGCGATCTTGCAGCACAGCGGTACGTAGACAATATTCTACGCCCGTTTTGTTTCCCTACATAGAAAACCATCTTGGGCTTACATTTCAGCAAGGTAATGCCCTTCCTCAGACGGCAAGAGTATTTATTGCATGTGAGAACGTCTGGAACGTTATGGGCAGGGCCCTCCAACCAGCTCGGAATTTTGACGATCTAATGCTCCAATCGTACGGAATTTGGCACGATATCCCTCAGTAGGACATCCGACAACTCCATCAGTCAGAGTCAATATGAGTTTCTGCTTGCATAAGGGCCAGAGACGGACCAACGCGTTACTTAGTTGTTCAGTTTGTGAAGCTCTTTGCCTCGAATAAATCATCCAATTTTTATGAAATCGTAGGCATTTGTTTGTCTGTGCAGGGAAATTCATATCTGCAGATTTCTGTCCTTCGTGGTGCATTCTTCTTTTTTTAAGCTCTTTATGACTTTATATTTAATCTGTTTACAGTTTCGGTCTAGTGGGTGAGGCCGAGAATAAACAAATAAAGAAAATATCTAATATGCTGGAGAATTCCTGATTATATGTGTACAAGAACAACAGTGTTGGTGATACCACATTGCCGTGTAGGAAGCCATTCGTCTTGTTCCTTCATTTCCTTTTTTTCTTCCAGTTTCTACTTTTCAACCCATTTCCTCTGCCATGTCTCGATCACTGAGAGTATCGGTACTTCTCCAAATTCGATAGTCTCTGCATTAAAAGGATTGTTTTCCTGCATTTGCAATATATTTCCATAACTTGATCGCGTAATTTGTCATTCTGGACGGTGAATGCAGCCTCTAGGAACGCGTTTACGTGACACTTTTCTCACGCTCTCAATAAACGTGTCGTAATTTCGGAGCGTAACAACTAGACCTTCTAAGGCTCGATAACGCAAGCTCGCTTCAGGCGTGTCAGTTTAATATAGCGAATAGGATTCCGATGGTGCGCTGTCCTGCCAGTCTCGGCTGGCGTCAGCTGCCGCTCGCTCAATTATCGCATCGCCCTGTCGCTGCATCGAACGAGCAGTAACTAATGGCTCAGAGGCATATGGCGTCGTCCTCATCTCTCCGTCACGGGGAACACGTCGCAGGCGCTCATAGCGGAGTGATACAGGGAGCGTTCCAGCCGTGCTCTGATAATGCCAATATGCGAGGCATCAGTTGCATCCTGACACTAAGAGACAGTTTCTGATACTGATGAATGAGAATACGCCACTGACTGATCCAAAGGGATAACGAATGTGAGTAGAAGTAAACAATTTACAATCAACATTGGTTCTTTAATCGTTTCCTGCTCCCGCTAAGATATGTCGCCGTTTCACGGTCTCATTTAATTTGGCTACATCTGCATATACCGTGTGTGGTGGCGGGTACTTTGAGTACCAGTACTATGTCCCTTCTTTACTTTTCCAATCCCTAAATGCGCGAGGGAAGAGCAGCTTCAGATAAGACTCAGTATCAGCTTTAATATCTGATTTTCTCATCAGGGTCAGTTGTCAAAATGTATGTGGGAGAAAGAAACATGTTGCGTGAAACTTCTTGGAATGTACGTTTCCAAAATTTTTACAATATTTAGAGAAATATTGATACTGAACGACAAAATTTTAGGATCTGCCACTGGCGTTTGATGAGCATCTCCATGATACTGTTGTTGAGTGAATCCGTGACGAAATGTGCTACTATTCTTTGGATCTCCTCTATTTCCTTCATTAACCCTAACTGGAAAGGATCATAGAGTATTGGTAGGTACTCAAGAATCGAACGAACGATTGTTTGGTAATCAATTTCTTTGTGATTCTGACAAAAAGTCGCACCCAATCTCCTACTTTTCTTAAAGCTACTTTTCTGTTGTCGTTCTACCTAAAGTAGCTCTGAACATTTAGTGCTACATTTGTTCCTGCTATGAGTGTTTCTAGTGATTTGCCTCTAGTAGTGTACTCGAACAGTAATGGATTTATCCGTCAATTTATTCACAATCCGTTACATTTGTTCCTGTTAATGGTTAACTGCTAGTCCCCGCAACAATCGTCATTCCTTGTAGGTATTTCTGCATCTTGCTATAGTCTACTGTTGTTGCAACATCCGTGCACTCCCTCGCCGAGCTTTCGATGTTTTCAACAACATAATCTGAATACATCGTGAGCAGTAAATACCATACAGCACTTCGTTGTAGTACTGCTGAAGTTATGTTTGCTTCTGACGATTTCGCCAGTTAAGAATGATTTGTTGAGTTCTGTCTACTAGGAAGTTCTGAATCCGGTCACAGTGCTGATCCCATATTTAGTAAGCTCGTATTTTGCTCACTTAGAGACAGAACAGAAAAAAAATAAAATTCATTAGAGAAGTTAAAGAGCAAGGCTTCAACGTGGACTGTCCTCGGCATCTCATGGATTAACATATTCTTACAAGATCCCTTTTTTGCTAATTCTTCAAAAAGAGGATAAAACAAGTTTCATAGGTCTACAAGGGCGCCCTCTGCATTTGAAATTACGATAGGCGAGAGGCGGTGATGCAGGGGTTGGACAAAAATACCGAAACACTGCGAGAAAAGCAGATGCTAGCCTAGCCTGCAGATTGCGCTGTTGTATTTGAGCACGGACGGCACCTACGCAGTGTCCTCAGTACGTTACCAGCGTCAGTTATGGTCACAACACTGTTATGTATAGTATGGGAGCTAAGTGAGCTGGAACGTAGGCAAATTGTTGGTGCTCGAATGGTGGGTGCTTCCTTAACCGAGATAACCCAAGTGTTTGGTGTTTCAAGAGGCACCATATCGAAGATTTATGATAATGGAATGTAGTCGAATTAAGTCGGGTGATGCTGAGGAAATTAGATTAGGAAATGAGACACTTAAAGTAGTAAAGGAGTTTTGCTATTTGGGGAGCAAAATAACTGATGATGGTCGAAGTAGAGAGGATATAAAATGTAGACTGGCAATGGCAAGGAAAGCGTTTCTGAAGAAGAGAAGTATGTTAACATCGAGTATAGATTTAAGTGTCAGGAAGTCATTTCTGAAAGTATTTGTATGGAGTGTAGCCATGTATGGAAGTGAATCATGGACGATAAATAGTTTGGACAAGAAGAGAATAGAAGCTTTCGAAATATGGTGCTACAGAAGAATGCTGAAGATTAGATGGGTAGATCACATAACTAATGAGGAAGTATTGAATCGGATTGGGGAGAAGAGAAGTTTGTGGCACAACTTGACCAGAAGAAGGGATCGGTTGGTAGGACATGTTCTGAGGCATCAAGGGATCACCAATTTAGTATTGGAGGGCAGTGTGGAGGGTAAAAATCGTAGAGGGAGACCAAGAGATGACTACACTAAGCAGATTCAGAAGGATGTAGGTTGCAGTAGGTACTGGGAGATGAAGAAGCTTGCACAGGATAGAGTAGCATGGAGAACTGCATCAAACCAGTTTCAGGACTGAAGACAACAACAACAACAACAACAACAACAACAGGCAAACGGAAAAACATCATGGAAAAAAGTGTATGTTGTGTGATCGTGTTAGACGGTCATTGAAGAGCATTATGAAAAAAACTAAGAGGAGGTTAGTAGTGGGATACAGTGAGAAAGAAGATACTTTTGATATCAATAGATATCAGATTATCTATTAAACTGATCAATTAAATGCCCCACAACCTGATTAAGTCATGAGTATTCCCTTACCGGAAAGTGGGTCCCTCCCCCACCCCTCACTACGGAAAAATCGCGGGAAATAAAAAAAAATTGTGGGAGGTTCAAAATTTTGTGGTAAATTCGAATCCTAGCGGTAAATTCAAATGCTGATTGCATTGTATTGCAATGGACATAATAACAATGTATCCTTTACTTACAAAAATTAAATTTGCATATCATCTTTGGAATACTGACACAGTCTAATTATGACACCACAATCCAACATGCCCGCACCGGAATACTGGTGCAATCTAACTCCCCTCCGCCAATTGTTGGGAAAAACCTGATAAAGTCGATTGCAGTGTATAGAATATTCTTCAAACGATTTCTGGGATACTGTTATTTATTTGTTTAAAGAATTTTCAAAAGCTGAGGTAGTGTAGAATAATGTTTATTTAAACAATTTGAGTTGCATAGGGGTAGCTGCCATTGATTGAGCACTAGACAGTAGCTCCACCCATTTCATCAGTAACTGCTGGATGTGGAGAGGTTATTGTCACTATTAGTCTAGCACCAGAGAGTTGCTCGAGCCAGTCTAGTCTATAGCTCTACAAGGAAAGGATGGCTATTAATAATAGGACAGCAAGCTATCACTGAAGTACAGTGGAAAAGCATCCTGCCAGTCTACAAGTGAATTGCTGCTGGGAGAACAGTGTCCCACTGTCTCAGGGTAACTAATTTTTTTCTTTATTGTAATTTCATGCCTCTCCCCCATATGGGCAGAGGAGGGCTGACATCGGCACATTTTGCTGCTCTACAGTCAAGTGGCTTTACAGAAATACATGGAACGAGGAACTCATACATAAAAAGAAAAAAAGAGGAATACAACAAGACAGAAAATGGAGATAATGAAAGTTAAAATATACCCTTTATGGGGACAGTTGGCAATTCGTGGGGCACTTAAAATATATTGAAGTCAAACACAAGTTAAAAGTCGACCATAGTATAAAAAGACACGCAGAGTGAGACACTTAAAAAACCACTGGAAACGAAGGAGCGCTCACAAAGAATGAAAACCACTGGTTGGGACCTGCCGAGGGGTGGGAGGCCAGAGACGAAAATAAAAAAAAAGATGGGAGGAAGGTGTGGAGACGGGGCTGGGGCGGAAGGAAGTGGAAAAAGGGGGGAGGGGATGCACCAAGAGGCAGGAGATGGGTGGAGCAGGAGATGAAGAAGAGGGAACACAAGGCAAGAGGGAGCAAAGAGACACAGAAGCGGGGAATGGGAAGGTGACGGAGTGCAGGAAGGAGAAAAACCACTCAGGGTAAGGGAAGGGGAGGGCAGGGGGAGCCCTAAGGAGTAGGGTCGAGGAAAGTGGGGTCAGATTTGGTAGGCGGGTCAAGGTGGCTATATATATATATTTTTTTTTTTCCTTCTAGAATTTCGACCTCCTCCTCTCCCCCCAGAGGGGTAGAAGATGCGGGAATCTGCGTAACTTGCCCCTCTGCAGCGTACAGGAAAGCTAAAAAACATAATTAGGAGACATCATAACAAAAAAACAGGCGATAAAACGGTGACTGTTTAAAACTGGAACATGACGAAAAGTTGCGAAGAAAATATAAAAACAAAGGCTCAGTGAGGCTGATGACAACACGTAGTAGGTAGACAGGCAAACATGGAGACAGTCTGGTTTCTTTTCACAAGAGTCAAAATAAATGTAGCGACAGAATGGTGTCTATTCACAACACTTAAAATGGGGACGCGCAACACTGAACACTCACAGAAACACTGCACTGTAGACTACAAAGGCATATGGAGGGGGGAGAACCTGGACAGAGAAGGGAAAAAAAGGGGGGATGAGACGAAAAGCAAAAAAGGGGGAAGCCAATGGAGGGAGAGGACACAGAAAAAGGGGGGTAGTGCAGACACGAGAAGGAGTGGAGAAGGCAGTTGAGGGGAAAGCGAAAGGACTCAGGGGAAAGAATGGAGTCAAAGAGAGGGTAGGTGGGGAAAAACAGGACAGTAGGGGGGAGAGAGGGAGCCTGGAAAAAGGATAGAGAGAGGGAGGGGGAGATGAGGATCAGAGTTGATAGGTGAGAGAAATCGAAGGAGAGAGGGCATCATCCGAAAGGGGGATTTGATGGAGGCCACCTTGGGAAAGGAGATGAAGAGTGTAGAGGTGGAGGGTAGGGGGAACACAACAGTGAAGGTGTGACAGTGGGCAGGGATTGGAGAGAAGAGGAACAACCAGGGGATGAGGGGGATTAAGTCGGCGGGAGGTGTAGATGATATGGGTATGTTCGAGGAAAACGAGCAGAAGGTGGGAAGGAATCAGGTCATAGAGAATCCATGTAGGAGATAGGTGGTGTATGTGGAAGGTGAGGTGGTTGCATGGTAATTGAGGATCTGAAGGGACTTATAGAATTTGGGGGAGGGGTCGGATATCCAGGTGGGACTGGCATAACACAGGATGGGATGGATTAAAGATTTGTAGGTGTGGAGGATGGTAAAGGGGCTCAACCCCCATGTCTGGCCAGAGAGGAGTTTAAGCAGACAGAGGCAGTTGCGGGCTTTGGATTGGATAGAGTGGAGATGAGGGATCCAGGTGAGGTGACGGTCAATGGTGAGTCCAAGGTAGATGAGGGTGGGGGAGGGGGGGGACAGGATGGGTGCAGATGTAAGGGAAAAATCAAGGTGCCAGAAGGAGCAAGTAGTATGACCTGAGATGATTGCCTGGGCAAAAATGTCAAGGAGATTCAGAAAAAGGCATTGGGACCATTGAAGGGTAGGAGCAGGGCAAGGAAGGCAGTGTTATCGGCATACTGCATGATGTGGACTAGAGGGAGGAGTTGTGGCATACCTACTGTTTACAGGATGTAGAGGAGAGAGGAGAGGACAGAGCCCTTGGGCACACTCATGGAGGGGTAGAAGGTGTGGGAATCAGAGCTATGGATGGTAATTTAGGAGGGTCGGCAGGAGAGGAAGGAGGCAATGAGATGGACATAGTTGATAGGAAGGGTGTACGTCTGGAGTTTAAACAGGAGACCGGGATGCCGTACGCAGTCATAGGCCTTTTCGAGGTCTATGGAAACAAAAATGACACAATAACTGGAGTTAAGCTGGGGAGAGAGGAGATGAGTGAGGTGTAGGAGTTATTTGTCAGCAGAGAAGGAAGGCCAAAAGCCACATTGGGTGTTGGGGAGTAGGTGGCTACTTTCTTTTTTTTTCCTTTATTGTGATTTCATACCCCTGCTCCATATGGACATGGGAGGGCTGTCAGCGGCACAATCCGCCGCTGTTCAGCCAAATGACATGACAGCTAATACAAGAAGAAAATGTTACATATAAGGCGATAAAAAAGGGGATCATAAAACAGAGTAAAGGGAGATAACAGAGGTAAAAATACATTGACATGGAAGTGGTCATGGGGGGACAATTAAGAAACATGACATAAAATTTAAAAACACAGATGGCTATTCGTATAACACAAAAAAGACACTGAAGTCACACACGCAGGTTAAAAGTTGGGTACAGTATTAAAAACACTTCAGAACAACACACTTTAAACCCTCTTGGGGCACACACGATGAAGAATAAAACTGCCAAGTGCGACCTGTCGAGGGAGAGGCCTGAGAGGACAGAAAAGGAGGGGAGAGCAAGGTGCAGCAGGGGAGGGGGTGGGATTAAAAGAGTAGGGGCGTCAGCAGTTGCACCAAGAAGGAGGAAACAGGCGGGGCAGGAGATGAAGAGGGAAGACAAGGCAGGAGGGAGTGCAGAGACACTGAAAGGGAGCACATGAGAGGGAGCAGAGACAGGCTGGACAGTGAAGGGTGAGGCGTGTTTATAGCGATAAGAAGTGCAATAGTATCGAAGGAAATTGACGGAGATTCGAATTGTGAAATGATTTGGGTGAAGGTCACGGTTAAAGCAGGCTCAGACATGGTAATTGGATGTCTCTATAGGCCCCCGTGCTCAGCAGCTGTTGTGGCTCAGCACCTGAAGAATAATTTGGAAAATATTTCGAGTACATTTCCCCACCATGCTATAGTTCTGGGTGGAGATTTTAATTTGCCAGATATAGACTGGGAGACTCAAACGTTCATAACGGGTGGCAGGGACAAAGAATCCAGTGAAATATTTTTAAGTGCTTTATCTGAAAACTAACTTGAGCAGTTAAACAGAAAACCGACTCGTGGCGATAATATATTAGACCTTCTGGTGACAAACAGACCAGAACTATTTGAATCAGTTAATGCAGAACAGGGAATCAGCGATCATAAAGCGGTTACTGCATCGATGATTTCAGCTGTAAATAGAAATATTAAAAAAAGGTAGGAAGATTTTTCTGTTTAGCAAAAGTGACAAAAAGCATATTACAGAGTACCTGACGGCTCAACACCAAAGTTTTGTCTCAAGTGCAGATAGTGTTGAGGATTAGTGGACAAAGTTCAAAACCATCGTACAATATGCGTTAGATGAGTATGTGCCAAGCAAGATCGTAAGAGATGGAAAAGAGCCACCGTAGTACAACAACCGAGTTAGAAAACTGCTGCGGAAGCAAAGGGAACTTCACAGCAAACATAAACATAGCCAAAGCCTTGCAGACAAACAAAAATTACGCGAAGCGAAATGTAGTGTGAGGAGGGCTATGCGAGAGGCTTTCAATGAATTCGAAAGTAAAGTTCTATGTCCTGACTTGGCAGAAAATCCTAAGAAATTTTGGTCCTATGTCAAAGCGGTAGGTGGATCAAAACAAAATGTCCAGACACTTTGTGACCAAAATTGTACTGAAACAGAGGATGACAGACTAAAGGCAGAAATACTAAATTTCTTCTTCCAAAGCTGTTTCACACAGGAAGACTGCACTGTGCTTCCTTCTCTAGATTGTCGCACAGTTGACAAAATGGTAGATATCGAAATAGACGACAGAGGGATAGAGAAGCAATTAAAATCGCTCAAAAGAGGAAAGGCCGCTGGTCCTGATGGGATACCAGTTCGATTTTACACAGAGTACGCGAAGGAACTTGCCCCCCTTCTTGCAGCGGTGTACCGTAGGTCTCTAGAAGAGCGTAGCGTTCCAAAGGATTGGAAAAGGGCACAGGTCATCCCCGTTTTCAAGAAGGGACGTCGAACAGATGTGCAGAACTATAGACCTATATCTCTAACGTCGATCAGTTGTAGAATTTTGGAACAAGTATTACGTTCGAGTATAATGACTTTTCTGGAGACTAGAAATCTACTCTGTAGAAATCAGCATGGGTTTCGAAAAAGACGGTCGTGTGAAACCCAGCTCGCGCTATTCGTCCACGAGACTCAGAGGGCCTTAGACACGGGTTCACAGGTAGATGGCATGTTTCTTGATTTCCGCAAGGCGTTTGACACAGTTCCCCACAGTCGTTTAATAAACAAAGTAAGAGCATACGGAATATCAGATCAATTGTGTGATTGGATTGAGGAGTTCCTAGATAACAGAACGCAGCATGTCATTCTCAATGGAGACAAGTCTTCCGAAGTAAGAGTGATTTCAGGTGTGCCGCAGGGGAGTGTCATAGGACAGTTGCTATTCACAATATACATAAATGACCTGCTGGATGACATCGGAAGTTCACTGGGGCTTTTTTCAGATGATGCTGTGGTGTATCGAGAGGTTGCAACAATGAAAAATTGTACTGAAATGCAGAGGGATCTACAGCGAATTGACGCATGGTGCACGGAATGGCAATTGAATCTCAATGTAGCGAAGTGTAATGTGATGCGAATACATAGAAAGATAGGTCCCTTATCATTTAGCTACAAAATAGCAGGTCAGCAACTGGAAGCAGTTAATTCCATAAATTATCTGGGAGTACGCATTAGGAGTGATTTAAAATGGAATGATCATATAAAATTGATCATCGGTAAAGCAGATGCCAGACTGAGATTCATTGGAAGAATCCTAAGGAAATGCAATCCGACAACAAAGGAAGTAGGTTACAGTACGCTTGTTCGCCCACTGCTTGAATACTGCTCAGCAGTGTGGGATCCGCACCAGATAGGCTTGATAGAAGAGATAGAGAAGATCCAACGGAGAGCAGCGCGCTTCGTGACAGGATCATTTAGTAATCGCGAAAGCGTTACGGAGATGATAGATAAACTCCAATGGAAGACTCTGCAGGAGAGACCCTCAGTATCTCGGTACGAGCTTTTTTTAAAGTTCCGAGAACATACCTTCACCGAAGAGTCAAGCAGTATATTGCTCCTTTCTACGTATATCTCGCGAAGAGACCATGAGGATAAAATCAGAGAGATTAGAGCCTACACAGAAGCATACCGACAATCCTTCTTTCCACGTACAATACGAGACTGGAATCGAAGGGAGAACCGATAGAGGTACTCAGGGTACCCTCCGCCACACACCGTCAGGTGGCTTGCGGAGTATGGATGTAGATGTAGATGTAGAGCGGGAGTAGGATGGGAAGGCCACTCAGGAGGAGAGAGGGGGAGGAGAGGGAGGAGGAAGCAGGAGAAAGGTGGGGTTAGAGTTGGTAGGAAGGGTAGATGTCAGGGCGAAGCTCATCATCTGGGCGGGGTAGATGTTGGAAGTTGCATTGGGAAAGGAGGCGGAGGGTATTGAAATGGAGAGAGGGTGGTACACAATGGTAAGGGCGCGGCAATGAGCTGGGGGTAGGGAGGAAGGGAGACGTCAGGGGCTGAGGTGGATCAAGGTGGCAGACAATATATAGGGTGCGGATGTGTTACAGGAAAAGGAGAAGGTGGGGGCACGGGATGAGGTCGTAGAGAATGCAGGTGCGGGACGGAAGGCGGATGTGGAAAATGAGGCAGAGTGTATGGCATTCGAGGATCTGGATTGATTTATAGAACATGGGAGGTGCGGATATCCAAGCAATGCTGGTATAACAGAGGATGGGGCGCATCAAGGAATTGTGGGAGTGAAGGATGGTGAAAAGATGCAGACCCCATGTCTGGCTGGACAGGAGTTTCAGGAGGTGGAGCCTGTTGTGAACTTTGTGTTGGATGGAAAGGAGATGGGGAGTCCAGGTGAGGTGGTGGTCAAAGGTGAGGTCAAGGTATTTGAGGGTGGGAGTGAGGAGGATAGGACAGCCATAAATTGTGAGGTAGAAGTTATGGAGATGGAAAGAGCAGGTGGTGTAGCCTCTGATGATCGCCTGTGTCTTGGAGGGATTGATACGGAGGAACAACTGATTGCACCAAGTGGTGAATTGGTGAAGGTGGGTTTGGGGAGTAGATTGGGTCTGTTGAAGGGTAGGATAAAGCGCTAGGAAGGCGGTGTCATCGGTAAATTGGAGGAGATGAACAGGCAGGGGAGGTTTGGGCATATCAGCAGTATACAGGAGATAGAGGAGAGGGGAAAGGACAGAGCCTTGGGGCATACCGGCAGAGGGATAGAAAGTACAGGAGTTCGATTTGTGGAAGTGACATAGAAGGGACAGTGGGAGAAGAAGGAAGCAACGAGATGGACGAAGTTAATAGGGACAGCATAGGTCTGGAGTTTGAAGAGGAGCCTGGGATGCCAAACACGGTCGTAGGTGTTCTAGAGGTAAAGGGAAACACAGATAGTGGAGCGACGGGAGTTAAGTTGGAGGGAAAGAAGATTGCTAAGGTTAAGGAGCTGGTTGTTGGCTGAGATAGAAGGCTGGAACACACACTGGGTAAGGGGAAGGAGGTGGTACTGGTTAATGTGGTGGTGAATACAGTGAGAGAGAATGGTCTCGAAGACCTTATTGAACATGGGAGTGAGGCAGATGGGACGATAGGAAAAGGTATCAGAAGGGGGTTTGTTGTGTTTGGGGAACAGCAAGACACGGGAAGTCTTCCACAGGTCAGGGTATAGTGCAGTGGAGAGGAGGACATTGTACAGGGTACCAAGGACAGCCAGGAAGGAGGGGGGGGGGGGGAAGGGGACTATAAATTCCTGCCATTGTATACAGGACTCATCTAGCGACATCATTTGTGAATGAATCCCACATATCCTCATATACAAGTCTCAAGTCTCATCCTAGTCAACAGGAACATAGGAAATATATTGTACGATATTTTCTTTACAAATGTAGTGCTCAGTACCTTAATTGAACACAGCGTTTCAAGACGAAGGAAAGAAAGACTGATGAGGCAGCTCCAGTCTAGTCCAACGCCATCTACCCAGTGTATTGTGTACCTGAAGAGCCATCCAGCAAGGAAGCTGCCGCTTATTACAGCCTTAGGCCGTGTCCTACATGAGCGACAGAAGCGAGCGACAGTGAACAACTTCTGGATTCGCGACACTCCAGTGACAAGCAGCAGCATCGAGCGAAAACCTTGGGTGTCCTGCGTGGGTGCTTCAAGATGGCTGCTTAGAGCCAACCAGCTGTTTCTATAAAACGGCGTCCTTAACCTGTGTAATACTGTAGCTGGAGAGTAGGGCTACAGAATTAGGTTTACTTAACAAAATAAAGTATAAAGGAATGCTGTGCATGAAATTTACAAAGGGAGGAAACTCCATGCAGAATGTTATAAATATCATTAACTACAAAGATCACCAGACAAATTCTTCGAATACATGTGAATGAGCAGAGGAGCATTCGATTATCTCATCAATAAATTTAATACGAATGTTTTTTTACATGATCAAGAACTTTTAACAGCCAATAAATGCGGAGGAATGACTATTACATGGATAACTACGCTAAATGCAAACATAAGCCATAGATTGACACAACTTAACAAAAGCTAGCTGTGGTGTGGGGGTAGTGTATACGTTTCGTAATTACTTGTTGGGAAATTCCAGGTCGTTCTTATAGTTTTAGTGACTCAGTTACGATTCTGTAGAGTAAGTTTTTGTATACTGTTTACACTGCATTGCTAAGTATATTTTTAAGGTCTTCCCAAAGAACTTGATCTTCACACCTATCCCAGTATATCACACACATTTAATTCCTAATAAATTACAATGGACATGATATTTTACACATATTTGATGTTGCAAACGTAATGCATCAGCAGTCAGTGTTAAGGCCAAGTGTTTCAATTATTCTAAATAGTCTGTAAAAGTAAAGCTTAGAAAATTTTTGAAAAGAAAGTCAAACGTTTTGTGTAATGAATTGTCTAAAAGTATGAAATAAAAAATATTAGGGAAACGTTTGGTGAGCCTCATTTTCTGTTCATGATTTCGAGCATCATTCAAAGGCACGTAGAACGTTTCTCTGATCTACTTATTTCTTTTACACAAATCATTTCATAAAATATTTGACTAATTTCTTTCATTTTTTAATTTCAAATTTTATTTAGAAAGCATGATCTTACTGACTCCTCGTTTGCTTCCTATCGTATTTGATTCGAAGGAAGCCTTTTTGATATTTACATATCACACCAATGTATCTTTCTATGTACAAAATAGCTAGGTCTTGAACAGATGAAATTTTTGACACTTCATTTATATAAGCTTTTCGTGAAATATTTCAATTTTTCCTCAGCTTATTGATCAAGTTTTCGTTCATTACCCTGATTACTTTCAAGCAGTTCAATATTTTTACTCCAAACTAGACCCCATGCTGGTCACTTTGATACCCCGTTTACCTGTTTCTCTCCCTTTGTTTGGCTGTGAAAATTTGGACAAAAAGGAGTCTTGTTTTCGCTCTGTTCACGCGTTTGCAAAAACGTATAGAGTGTAAATCATATGATAAAATAGTCCTTTCTGAGTGCTGTCATTTCAAAAATTCGTCGTTTAGATACCTTGAACTCTTTATGAGATTCGACGATTTTTACGACCACTTGATTCCCGAAGAGCAGAAATACTCGCATATTTTCACAGTAATCACGTAAAGTTCGTTTTGTTTAGATATCGCGGCCAGGCCAAACTTTTGAGCTTTCAGATTAAACTTCATCCCGCAATTTTAAGTGCATATACTGATAGTGTGCTAAATACGTTTGCTGCCCCTTTATATCTGTAGAGTATCATCATCTCTTAAGCAATTTCCAGTAATAAACTTCTGAACCATTGTTTACATTGTCGCGAGTAGGCCTAATTTTTCGTACACGTATTTTCATTGTTTTCCGATAACTAAATTGTCTTTCTGTCACTGAAATCGATTTGTACCATGAGTGTAAAGTGCCTGACGTGCCGTAGAATCGTTAGCTCCAGGGTCTGGTGTGATGGATGTAGTAACTTTTTTCATTGGGGCGATTGTAGTGGCGTGGGAATTGGGAAAATGAGCGAGACTCATCAGTGGTTCTGTAGGCTATGCAGTAGAGGTAGAAAGATTGTGGAGCAGGAGGGGAAAATTGCTGCCCTTCAGGCTGAGTTAGATGAGGCTAGGGGAGAACTGGGCAGCTTAAGGGGGGAGAAGGGTGGGAAGTGGCAACAGGCATAAGGAACAGGCCAAGAAATTCTTCTGACAGCTTTGTTATTAATGTACAAAATAGGTTTGACCGGTTGCCTCAGTCAGAAGGGGAAAGCCTAAAGCCTAAAGCAGCTAGACTGGGATGAAGTGTATATGGAACCTGATGCAAACTTGAAATGTAACTTATTTCACGATACATTTTTAAGGGTATTTGAAAACTGGTTTCCCAAGAAAATAGTTAAACATAATTCCAAGAAAACATATAAAAACCTTGGCTAACTAAAGGAATAAGACTATCTTGCAACCGTCAAAGAGAGCTGTATCTAACAGCAAGAGGGAGTACTGACCCCAAAATTGTTCAACATTATAAAAACTATTGTGTGGTACTAAGAAAAGTTATTAAAAAGTCCAGAAGCATGTGTATCATGTCTGAGATCAGTAACTCTGATATTAAAATTAAAGCAATTTGGAATATTATTGAAAGGGAAACAGGGCAACCAAGAGCACAGGAAGACTTTAGTGCCATAAAACTGAATGACAAGTGTGCTAACAAACAATCAGAAATTGAAAATATTTTCAATAATAATTTTTTAAATGTTGTACAGAAAATAGGATCTAGATCTTCACTTGAAGAGGCACGGCATCTAATAGAAGAGGCCATACCTGTACAGTTTGAAACAACTTTATTTCCACCAACCTCTCCCTCTAATATCAGTAAAATAATAAACTCACTGAAAAGTAAAAGCTCTTATGGAATTGATGGTATTTACAGCAAGATACTTAAAGCTTGTTCCCCACAGATAAGTAGGATTCTCAGCCACGTATCTAATAGCTCTTTGGAGCAGAGTGTTTTCCCCAATAGACTGAAATATGCCATTGTTAAACCATTGCATAAAAAGGGGGATACATCGGATGTCAACAACTACCGCCCAATCTCTCTTCTGACAGCTCTATCAAAAACTTTTGAGAAAGTAATGTATTCAAGAGTAGCCTCCCATATTTGTAAAAATAAAGTACTAACAAAATGTCAGTTTGGTTTTCAGAAAGGCTTTTCAACAGAAAATGCTATATACACTTTCTTTTAGATAACCTAAATCATGGTTTGAGAGGGGCAGTGCACAAATGGTTTAATTCATACTTAACTGGAAGAATTCAGAAAGTTGAAATAAGTGGTTCATCTAATGCTAAAACAACAGCTGATTCCTCAAACTGGGGTCCCACAGGGTTCAGTCTTAGGTCCTTTATTGTTCTTGATATACATTAATGACTTACCATTCCACATTGATGAAGATGCAAAGTTAGTTCTTTTTGCTGATGATACAAAAATAGTAATAACATCCAAAAACCAAGAACTAAGTGATGTAATTGTAAATGATGTTTTTCACAAAATTATTAAGTGGTTCTCAGCAAACGGACTCTCTTTAAATTTTGATAAAACACAGTATATACTGTTCCGTACAGTAAATTGCACAACTCCAGTAATAAATATAGACTTTGAACAGAAGTCTGTAGCTAAGGTAGAATTTTCAAAATTTTTAGGTGTGTCCATTGATGAGAGGTTAAACTGGAAGCACTACATTGATGGTTTGCTGAAACGTCTGAGTTCAGCTACGTATGCTATTAGGGTTATTGCAAATTTTGGTGATACGAATCTCAGTAAATTAGCTTACTATGCCTACTTTCATTCACTGCTTTCGTATGGCATCATATTCTGGGGTAATTCATCGTTGAGTAGAAAAGTATTCATTGCTCAAAAACATGTAATCAGAATAATTGCTGGAGCCCACCCACAGTCATCCTGCAGACATCTGTTTAAGGATCTAGGGATCCTCACAGTAACCTCACAGTATATATATTCACTTATGAAATTAGTTGTTAATAATCCAACCCAGTTCAAAAGTAACAGCAGTGTGCATATCTATAACACCAGGAGAACGGATGATCTTCACTATGCAGGGTTAAATCTGACTTTGGCACAAAAGGGGTAAATTATGCTGCCACTAAAGTCTTTGGTTACCTACCAAACAGCATCAAAAGCCTGACAGATAGTCAACCAACATTTAAAAATAAATTAAAAGAATTTCTAGATGACAACTCCTTCTACTCATTGGCTGAATTTTTAGATATAAATTTAGGGAGGGGAAGGAAAAAAAACTACCTTTAACATTAATGTCATGCAATATTTTGTGTAATGTAGTATCTTGTACAGACATATTTCATTAACCTGACACGTTCCACATCATTACGAAGTGTCATATTCATGATCTATGGAACAAGTATTAATCTAATCTAATCTAATCGCCTGAAGCTGTCGCTCGCTTCTGTCGCTCACGTAAGACACGGCCTTAAGGTGAGACTACCGGTCGCCCATTCCTGCCGCTGCCTGTGGCACAGTGTGTCGCGACTTGGACTAACTGCAGTTCATCCCTAAAATAGAAATCTCAATTTAAAAAAACCCACTTCACCCAATCTGAAATGGGGATGATGTTTTACCAATACAACCTCGAATTTATCACGCAAAATGCAGATTCCTTCTGTTTATACAAGTTATTTTAAAAGACAGAAGAAACTGGATCGTATACACTTTTTCGCATGGCATTCGTATCGTTACTTTCTGTGAAAATCTTGTAAAACACTATGACATAAGGAATATTTCCTCTAAGTATTTTCTCATCAGGTAAAAAAAAAAGTATCTTGTCTTATCAGCTTAATACCTGCTTCATCAGAGGACTAAAATATGAAACTCCTTTTTGGCTCAAGACGGAGCACTATGAGCATGCTCGACCTCTGTGATAGAATGCCTCTTCATTTTTGAACTCTCTTACAGTAAATAAATGCCTCATCACACAGTCTCTCAAGGTGACAGCACAGAGAAGTTGTAAGTATCTGATATATACTATGTATCACTTTATAAATTCGGTAATGTAGCTGATATTATTGCGATGCTCATTCCTGCCCAGTGGCAGGTCATTACGATCTAATTGATAGACTAATTAATTAAATTGATCACCAAGATCCCTTTGCATGGTGAATAATTTTTTCCTGCAGTCATATTACACTCGCCAGGTAACTCTTACGGATACTTCTGTTACGTCTCTGAAGGCTTCCCACAGGATAGGTAGTCACTTCCTTCGATATCAAAATCGGTGGAAACCGCCGTCAAATACGTGAAGACATTCAGCGCTAATTGCGTTCTGTCTCTCGATTGTCTTGGTGGAAGTAAGGCACTTATAATTCGGGTACACTGCTCCCAAACTACTCCTGTCTATTGGGGCAGAAGGATGTTTGACTCTTCCCTCCACCTCCGCGACGCCCCCTGACGGCCTTTAATGATTACAGACTCGCAAAAGTTGTCCTATCCTCCCCAGAAGAACTGGGCGCTGGTATAAATACCAGGATGTTGAACAATGTGCTTCTCCTCATCCCTCCTGCAAACCGAAAGTTCTGAGATGTGAATAGACTGACGCAGTGAGCAATAACAAAATACCTATCTACTGGCCATCACAACCCAAATGTGTACGCGTATGCAGACCTAGGTTTCCCTCAGAATAGAGCCCTAAAGAAGCGTACCTATTGCTTCCGCCAAATTAGTGGGCACGTGCTTCGAGAACTCAACTGGGAATCCCTGGAGGGAATGAGATGTTTAATTCATAGAACACGATTGAGAACTGAGTTTTGAAGCTGAATTCAGACGGATTCTACTGTCACCAACATAAATAAGATTCCAGAAACTGGCGATAACATGGAGACATATAGACAGTCTCTTCCTCCCTCAATCCATTTGCGAGTGGAATAGGAAAGGAAATGACTAGCAGTGGTACAGGGTACCCTCCGCCACGCACCGTACGACGGCTTACGACGTATGCATATAGACGTAGATGTACATTTAGTCTACCTATTAAGATGCCACTCCATCCATTTATAGGCACACAAAACTCACGGAAGAATGTGGCCTCTTACTTATCGAGAAAGTAAATGACGGATTTTTTGCTACTGCCTCTCTGTAGAAACATTCGTATTAGCTCCTAATTTTCTCATTGTCGTCACTTCTCGAGATATATGTGAGAGGTTGAAATAAGTTTGCTCACAGTTCTTACAAGAAACAGTATAGGGCTTATAATACTACTTGTGCACCGCGCTACCTGTTTCCTAACACAACGCCCAGTCCTGTCACAGAAAAGCCAAGTATAACGTTACCGCGGGATGTTAAATGTGCCAAATATGAACTTACAATAAGGGTTACCTTCTGGGAGGAAATTTGAAAAGTGCACCGTGTTTTAACCTAATGGGCAGAGAGAGTCAAACATGAATTTCTTAAGGGTGGCAATTAGCAAAAAGCAGATGGCTATAATTTAGAAAATAATGAAAGTAGTGAAAGTTTACGAAAAATGTAACAAAATAAAAAAAAAGACGCGGCCGCCAGCCTAGTTAGGCATAATAATGTGCAAACATTACTCTCAATGGATTTCTATATACTATTGTAAAAGAAACTTTCATAAATTGTTTCTTAGTAAAGTGCAATGAACATCTACGACAACCAGACGAACTGCACAGCAGGTAGCAATAATTATCAACAGCACAAAAAATATTCCCAAAGACAACATGAAACTAAATGGCACTTGACAAGAATTCAAGTTTGACTAACACATATACATATCACAAATGCAATAATATAACACTGAATTAACACATTTCATATTCGTTCCACAGTGGAAATGTTTCAGATTCACGAACAAAAACATCAGCTTCAAATTAACTTTTCCTGCTAGCAAAAAATGAAAGTCTGGGCCCTTAAAATGTTCTTTCCCTATCATCAACTATGCACACCTTACAGAAAAAATTTTCATTACAATAATACTGATTTCCAATCCCACTTGATATTGCGGGCTTTCCAAAACATTAAAATGCAATGGTGTGGTGGTGTGGTGGCCATCAACTACGTACCCTCCGACTCAACGTTGCAATATTAGAAGTTCTGACTGGTTTAGTTGTCTGGGGGTAGTTGCCGCATTACAAGCCAAATACTACTGAGTCTGCAGTATACGATAAGAATACACACATGAATCGAATGGTCGAAGGTTTCTATCACTCGGCAATTGCGAATTTTGAACGTAACATATATATTAATAAATGAAAGATTGCAACTAAATAAAATCTGCAGGTACTATCTTAACAACTTCAAAAGTTGATTACGATAGTAGAAGTACTTTGGAGAATGCGGTAAATTTCTGAAAAACGCTTATTGGTGTCCATGGTCCAGCAATCAAATAAAATATAAGTTGAATAACAGGGAAACAATAGATTCCTGCAGCACATAATTAGTTATGAACAACAACACAGCTCGCGAGATATTTACTTCTAAACGCACACTACGTCTTCACTGTAGAAGCCACGGAAATCTCACAAGAGCACCAGTCGGCACTCCAAAGTATTTCTCTCTGCCGCGATCACACGCAAACTGCTCCACACTCTCCAAGTATCTGGAGCGACCGTCCGTCGCTGCTTCCCTTCAGTTCATAGTAGTACATATAAACGAATTCCAAGAACGGAATTAAATTATTAATACGTCAGGCCAATAGTGTTTAGGAGCGGCACGAATTTCGAAATAATCTTAAACTAACACAAATTATCAACCTAACGGCATATTAAATAAAAACCTGCATTTCCTTATGCATAAACAAGCATCAATTTAGAAATAGACTTAAACTAATACAAATTCTGAACGAAACATATTTCAAAAAGGCCTACATTTCAATATGTATAAATAATTTTTTGCACAAGAAATAAATTTTTTAGAGGCATTTTAACTTACGTGTGATTTTGTAAGTACTTCTTGTGTCACTCATTTAGCGCTAAGGCTCCTTCATGCACTAATTTTTTCCATTTTAGCGATTCCCTCGAGCGGAAAACGATACTTTAGGAACGAAGTCACAAGGCAAACGGCTGACTCACAGTAAGCTCAAATTCCCATAAGTTCTATTTAATTGACTTTAATCCATCCTTCCTACCTCCACGCACCAAAAAATTGCGTGCACATACAATTACAATTTTGATATCCTTCAAACTGATCACAAAATTATTTGCCGCACTTTTATACAAAGCATAAATCAATACATATTTTACCAAAATCCGCGAGGTCACTAACCTCCACACACCCTCAGTGCATAAACTTCCCCCTTTTGCACACGTACAATGCCACAATAAACTAACAAATTACTAATGAATCCCCAAGTAAGACGTATAAAATATTTCTCCAAAATTACTACCACTAATTACAAATTAGAACAGCTTTTCATTTCTCCACTTTCTCTATATACTCTTGACTGCATCTGTCACTTCCTTAAATCTGTTATTCATATCGACTCCCTCACTCCAACCCTCAGTAACTATGGTATGAGCAATCTGATTTTCACCTGTTAAAAGTCTTTTAAATTTTACTTGCCTTTTCTCATTCTGTAATTCAAAATCTAGGCATTTCCCTACACAATTAAGAGAAGTATTGTATTTGCACAGGAAGTCAGTTCCTAAAATTACCTCGTTTACTAGACCACTCACTACAAAACATTCTATCTCGAATTTATTTTCACCACATTTTAATTCTAACAGAATTTGTTGTCTTATTAGCTTACTCATACCACCAACTTCCATTTTAACGTGAACGACAGTGACTGGGAAGATTACTAGTTTCCTATTTTTCATCATGTTCATAAAACTTTCCGACACCGCTGACACATTACCACCTGAATCTAGAAGTGCATCTACCATTTCTTTGCCAACTTTAATTTCAATAATTGGCTGTACACTTACCAATTCCTTTCGTTCTAAATATTTCGCCCTTAATAAATTATTTTCTACGTCTCGTCCCTTCTCTTCCAATTCTAGCGTACACACGTCCTGTTCAATCCATCTCTCAATTTGAGCTTCATCTCAAAATAATTCATTAAATATTTCTTTCGCCCCAAATTCATTCCTTCCCTTTTCTAAACCTCTAGCAATTTTAAACTTCTCTCGTTTCCACATATGCGGCAGTAACGACCGTAACGTTTTAGCGTACCAACGCTAATCATTCACGCTAAAATTACAATCCTCCTTCATGTATCAATTCGTATGAACGTCATTACACAAACCATCCCCATCCACACTGTTTACCTCAGTCCTCTCTAAATTTTCTCTTAGTTCTTCCACACATTTCGCCGATTTACTTCGCACAGCATGCACAACTTTACTGTTTTTCCCCTCCAAAACATCGACACTTGCAGCTTCAACAAAATTACACACCAATTCACTGTTAAACACTTTACCTTCCTGAAACAATACATCGATGCCTAAGCCAACATCACCATAAATATTCATCTCAGTAACTTTATCTGCTGATACACCATTTAAATCACTACAAAAATTCACATCAGAAACCTTACTTTCCTCCGTCGACAAATTAACTTTACGTGAATCGCACACAACTTTAGCCTCCGCCGCTACATTACACAAATTGCTGCTACCTTGTCGTACAGTTTTGGGACTTCCAGACTTGCTACATTCCGCTGTGATCGGACAAAAATCAGCGCACACTGCCATTTCTACACACTTTTCAACGTGATTAACCCCCGATCCCAGTTTACACACATTCTGACTTTCACAATATGACAAACGTTTTAGATTCACACATTGATCAATAAGTTTCGTTTCGCCTTCATTCGTGACTAGAAACGCGTAAATTCCTTCCTCCGAAGTATCAATACCAGTAGCTGTTACATCATTACATGAATTACCATCACTCTGTTCCTTTAAACAGAAATCATCTACCTCCGACGATACATTTTCAACTTCAAGTTCTGGTGAGGCCAACGCTAAGCCTCCCTTCGTAACACTGACGCTTTCCGCCGAAACACAATCTCCCTGACTCGCAGCTGGCGAGACCAAAGCTACGCCGCTTTCACTAACGTCAACTCTTTCCGCCGACTCACAAATACTTGTTACTACAACACCTCCCTTACTGCAATGCTACTATTTGCTAATACCTCTTCAGACCTCTCCATACGATTTACTTTCACAAAATTCATCTCCTCTTAAACTTCTTTTTGAACCACTCAATCATTCCATTCATCCCCATTCACACACTCATTCATTACACATTCATAACTTACGTCATTCTCCTTCAAATTATTCCCATGACTTTTACTTAAATCTCTCACAAATCTATGCTTCCGCCGTTCACGCCTGCTTTTGTTGAAAGAGCCACCTATACAGCCTTCCTCTTTAGCATATTCCATTTCACATAATTGTTGCCTTTCTCCAAACCTATCAACATTTCTACCATTACCTCCAGTCCTTTCATCGCCTTTTCAGATTGCCATCCCCGGACCTGAGATGTGGCGAACATCAGTTACCCGACTGGTTGTTTTGCGATTGCACTTCACGCGAATTTCTCCTGTCAAATCTGCGTTCTTTACTCCGATCCCGGTCACGGAATTTATGAGTTCTGTTCGTTCTCCTACGATTCTGCTCGTTCCATCTACTATCTCCCAGAGAATCCTTTGATTTCTCTCGTGATTATTATTTTGGTGGTGATTATTTGGATTCCCATTTTGATAACTACCAGCCCGTTCGCTCTAAGGTTTGAACTTCAAAGTCCTCTATAATTTTGCTGCAAATTCTAGAAATTTGTGCACAAAATCACTTGGATATGGACAAGATCCACTGAAAATCTTCGTGTAATGGCCTTTTTAATGTGGTGATTTCCGTTGAAACCACCAACGGATTTTTCACATGCATAAGTTTGCCGAGTTCGCGCTTTCAAAAATCTGTCATCGTCCCATTACCGTACTTGTAACTCGGCCTGTTTGTGAATTTATTTTGGGTCGGCGTCTGTTTTGCCTCGCTCCAAAATTTGTTCAAAAAACACTTTTTTAGCTCTTCATACAACTCGCACGAACTACATTTAACATTTGCCCAAGACTGTGGGTCTCCCTCCAAATGCGGTTTAACGTATTTTATTTTCACTTCGTCCCATATGCCATGAACAAAAGCGTCCCTACACGGAGTCGAGAAATTTACTGGGTGACATCTGTCATCTGTGTAATATTTCGCAGATCCGGTATTTGCCCAAGGGATATTTATAACCGCCGTGGACTTTCTATCAGTTGCATTTGTGTTTTAAATTCATTTTCACTGGAGGTACAGGACTGTATTTTAACTTTAATATGTATGAACTTCAAATGACACGACGAACCGTCTCGTTCTCATGTGGATTCAAACCCAGGTCATGAAGACTAGACAAAGGTTTCGTGGCTGACGGAAACTAGCAGTCATTCCTGACTAGACATATAGAGAGTGATATACCTCGATTTTAGACAGTATCAGTAAGCAAATTTCAAATTTAAATGACATATCGTAAACATTTTTAATGGACGGGAAATCCTACATAGCATCTGTTGTCCCTGTTAGCGAACTACGAGAGATGTTAAATATTGCTTCTTCACAAGTACCTTACTTGAAATGCTGTGAGGTAAAGCTTTGTGTTGGACAAGTTTTCGAACCTGGAACCTAATAAGATTGATATCGAAGCTCAATCAACTGCCACATATCGGATTTTCTCGGCGGTAGCTAGATGTATTAACTGAAATGAAGAGACTAAACATTAATTTTTTCCTTCGCGGGACTCTAACCCAGCACCTATCGCTGTTATATTCTAGAGAAAACGAACGTTAAATATGGCTTTGTTACACCAGCAGCGACATGTGAGCATGTTTCAACTAGAAATAATATGACGAAGAGTTCAGTGCTGACTGGGAATCGAACCGCACAGGTATCGTTGTTGACTACACACCAAGAGACATGAGCTACCGAATTTTTCTCCATCAGCGGCACGGAATAACATCCTTGAACTTACAGTGATCTCGCAAATAGTTCTGTGTCTCACTGGGAGTCAAAAACGTCAGATATCATTAGTGTTGACAACGAATGAAAATACATTAAAAATAAAAATTATAATCACCAGCAGATAGGTGTTCTCATGCTAGAGCTTGATAATACGTAATGAAAACTTTAGTGCTGGGCCAGGATTCGAACCCATTCACGTGCAATATGTGGAGATGTTGAGGAATCTGCAGTTTTGAACAAACAAAAAATTGTAGTCGAGCTGTATTGTCACGAAGGGATCAAATTCCGCGTCAAGGATGGTCTGAGATGCATTCCCACTTCATAACCAATTTTATCGACATACAGAAGCTCAAATAAAAGATAGAATAAGTGTTCTGCGACCCTACATAGCTTTTGTTTCGTCACTAGAAATACATAACTAGTATAAGAAAGGTTGCTGGTGATAGAGTTTCTACATGTCGCCACTCAAGATTTCATTGTGGTTCAACCTAACGTCTACTTTGAACGAAATTAGAATTATATTAATACCGTCAGCTGCGCACGGGTGTTGATATAGATCAATGGGGACAGGTAAAAATACGTGTTCTGAGCGGGACTCGAACCCGGAATCTCATGCCTAAATCACATACGCTCTATCCAGCTGAGCCACGGACGGCACAGATAACAGCGTGCCTGCCGGGACTATGCCGCTCTTGCCTCTCGCGAGACACACTCTCACCTTGTATGTCCACACACGACATTCGTTGTGTCCCACCCTAACACACTCATTGTCTGTTCTTCCGGAACAGACACCATATCCATGTAAGTATAACGTCTACTTGGTAGAGAAAGAATATCATGTTTAATGTGAATTTCAGACCACAATGCCATATACCTTCTTCACTTGGCGTAGCCAGGAGAGAATAGAATCTGTCTCTCCCTATCAAAACTCATTGGCAGACGTTGGAATCGAACCCAAGCCATAAGTATATGAACCTATCACCAATCCATTTTTTTATCTAATTTTGGTTCGTTGTATCTGCTCGGGGCGGACGTCGCAAGATCCTTCTTTCGTCGTTGATCCATTAACACAGTTTTTTTTATTACAGATGGTAGTGAACCCCCTGACCGAACACGCTCAGCTACCGTCCGAGTAGACCAACTAACCCTCTTCTCTGCGACTCATTTTTGTATCATAACGTCGTTGCGCCACAGTGGATGAGAATTCTGTCACACAGGCTACCTGTAATGGTTTGCAGCATGTTCAGTACATTCATTTACTTGGTTGACTGAATCTCTATGAACTAGCTGCCTCGGCTATCCAGTACATTCGACTCAATTTTGTAATCACCGAAATAACATCACGTAACTGCCACCTAGACAGAACTGCCAACAGTGTAGGATGAAGAAATTTAAATAGGAAGTGATCCTTTCCTCTTGAGTACTCTATTGCGCTATTTGTCTGTTGCAAACGTAGTGCAGTGCAAAAGAAAAGCTGTAACTGTTTGTCTCTCAGAAGTCCAGATCCAGCCATATGCATAATCTCGCAGCACTGTGGAATACGGAAGTTCTGGAGGAACTGTTGTTGACTTCTGGAGCAACTACAGGTGTGTGTCAAGAAGAGCATAATGGTCATAAGCGTCGCCCACCATAGATAAGACATCGCGAGTTTGAGTACATTCACTACTACATTTTTTTAAACGCAATTCTGCTGTCTGCTGAAGTTATCAATCTAATGTAACTTAAAACATAATGCCCTTCACTTCTTAACCCAAAATAGTCGCAAGTGGAAAAAGGGCTAGCTTCTGCAACATTTTGTTCTTCTTCAGGTTTGGCCGGCCGCGGTGGTCTCGCGGTTCTAGGCGCGCAGTCCGGAACCGTTCGACTGCTACGGTCGCAGGTTCGAGTCCTGCCTCGGGTATGGATGTGTGTGATGTCCTTAGGTTAGTTAGGTTTAAGTAGTTCTAAGTTCTAGGGGACTGATGACTACAGCAGTTGAGTCCCATAGTGCTCAGAGCCGTTTGAACCATTTTTTTCAGATTTAATAGACGGCCAGGCAGCAGATGCATCTCGAAACTTTTGTAGTATGTATGGGGAGAGCGCATCGTGCCAAAATACGTCAGAAGAGTATTTTCTACATTATCTGTAGTGTGATAGTGGCATTTTATTCTTCTTCAAACCTCGTTTGACAGCTTTAACTCAGAAAAAGCTTCCTACATGCATGTAATCAATAAACTGCGTGTGCAGTGTCAGACAGTTATAGATAACATCAGAGAAGTCTCATAGATCGTTGATGAATAATTTCTCTCTTATGTTTACTATTCTTTTAACAACACTAAAAGAAACCTTACGAAAATTGTACACTGTATTATAATAAATGAAATAAAACTACCCACGATAACCTTACGACTAAAGTCTGCTTAAATAAAGCTGAGTGTGCCTCTATCTGCACGAATTAGTAAAATACTACTCACTTAGATTTCGATTGGGTCTGTGTTTAATTCGTATGCTGTGTTACATTCAAGAGGTATGTAAATGTGGCAATTCATAAATAAAGTTATCTACTCCTAGAAACCCAAAACTTGCTTGTCAGCAGTGGACAGAGGCGCCACCTGTTGTGCAGCAATGTACGTTTTTCACCATTGCACTATGAGCCAAAAGTATTTTCTTGCAGTTTCCTTATCGATGTTTGATCTGACTGATTGTAGCTCTTTCACAGAAGGGATAAAAAACGTTAGAGTTAGCGAATCTGGAACCACGAACAATAACAGCCACTTTTTCATAGTTAAGCATGTTACCACAGAGCCAGCGAACAGCAAGTTGCGTTCATATCCCTTACGAGGCCAATGCTGCCTACAACTCGTAAACCGCTATTTAAAGGACGAGTAGTAGCGATTTCCAAGTGCAACGACTCTCCTGTGCTGAAAACCGTGAAGTTACGATCTTTTGTTACACCTCAAGCTATAATAACTCAGATTATTTAATGGAAATAAGAGGAAAAATCAAGTGAACTTTGAGGCTTAATTCCGTGCGCTCCAGGAAGTAACTCGGCGATCACAGAGTTGCTAAAATACCTTGCCTTGTTACCAAATCTCAGTTACAGTACCAGCAGAAAGAAGACGAACAGATGTCCCACAGCGGGCTTGGAAGTGACCATAGCTGGCGTGTCAAAGCCGCGGCTGCCACGGCCTCGAATACGTAATGTGTCTGATTCGCATTTCTGTAACTAGGTTTAGGGACTGGAGCGTAGTTACTAATAATACCCAGAACTGACTGCAAACTAAGCATCATAAATCAGTAACTCTCATGGTTGCTTTTATATTTCTTTTGTAAATGTACTCAAAACTACGAAACTCATACACGGACGTTTTCGTGCCTCGCCGATAGTCGAGCAGGAAAAACAAACTAAAATAAAAAAGAATGTATACGTGTGTGTGAGAGAGAGAAGAGAGAGAGAGAGAGAGAGAGAGAGAGAGAGAGAGAGAGAGAGAGAGTAAACAACTGTGGAAAGAAACTGCATCACAATATGTAAAGAAATCTTTCATTAAAATGACACATACCACATCATTACGAAACGTCGTATTCATGATCTAAGCAACAAGTATTAATCTAATCTAATCTCTTCTAATCTAATCATATCATATTGCTGACTAGCCATGAAGAGTCATGAATTACCGAATTACCGAAATACCAGTAACCAAATCTAAACTTGAAAATAAAAGACGACGGTTTATATAATAAACTGGGACTCGTATCAAGATCATTTCGTCTCTGTTAACTAACCACAAAAGATGTCTGATACACCTCCATTCACAAGTAACAAAGTGTGCATCCATTTAAAAATGAAGCGCATGATGTCAAGTTCTGTGACGTAGATACAAACCCAACTCGTAACTGAATTGTTAACTAAGTAAAATCAAATGTTACGTATCGGTTTCTCTTACCAGCTGCCAGGTTTTTGAATCTAAAGTAATGATACAAATTTTTGTGCCTGAATGACAATCGAACCACACACCTACCGTCCTGCTTTATCATCCACGAATATTGCTTAAGTATCAATTGCTTACTCACCAACAGTAAGATGTGTGCATAATCCGGCTCTGCTCAGTTGGTAATGAAGCAACGTGATGTTTAATGCGGATTCTGGATTATAACGTCTTTCTCTTGAGTTTACCAGACGTAAAGTAAATCTGTTTGTGCCTCTTAACAGTAAATGCCTGAACCCACGCATTGCACCTCTGATAGTTCGTTCCATCAGACCACTGTGGCCACATTTCTCAACCCCAGGAGTGTGCTGTAACGGATGATGTGGTTAGCTTAGAAAATTAGTCACGGTGTAAAAACTGCGAGTCTATTAAATGGTTAAGTAGAAGAAAGCTTCTGACGTGGAGATTATGCTGTTCTCATGTCAGCAGGATGTAAAGGCTCTTCTAGGCATCATAGCCTCGATGTGAAGCCATTTGGAAATTTTCACTCATTCAACAAATTTCTTAGTTCGAGAAAATCCACTGTGAAGTTATCGGATAATTCGATTATTATCGTCAATATTACTATCATTTCCTTCATACCGCTGCTGGAACACATGTGCTTGAAGATCATTTAATGCCTTTTGGTCATTATAGAAGTAGTTGCCCAAGAACAGATTGTTCCCTGTCTGTCTGCTTTCAGCGACGGTGCCGTCCGATCAGCGCCCTGGGGACCCATCTACTGGCTCGCCTTAGCCCCAGGTGTTACCGACGCTGCCTTCCATTTTGCCCCATGGCAACGCCGCCGCCGACGCCTGTTCTCCCGCCGGCGACGCCCGCAGTGGACGCGTCGCTGCAACCGCCGGACGCCTCCCTTGGTCACGCGCCGCCGATCGCTTCCCGTGACCAGATGTCCTCCGACATGGAACTCTTGCCCGCTCCGGACCATATATCGTCTTCGCCCGTCGTGTGCCCCGGCCCGATGGAGGTCGACCCTTCGGCCCCTCCTGTCTCTCTACGGGCGCATGCAACGCATGTTGGCGTGCACCCTGGAGCAGGTTTTCAGGCGTTTCCTAGCTCCCCGCGGTCCGAATGGCAGGGTGTGGGTGGCACAGCCTCGCCTGTTGTTAGACTCCCCACCTCGTCGCATACGTCAACATGGGGTCCTCCCCACGGCGGGCGGAAGCTTTATGTCACAACTGTACGCCGATTTGAGGGGAAGGAATGTGGTGTCACCGTCAGACACCACACTTTCTAGGTGGTAGCCTTTAAATCGGCCGCGGTCCGGTAGTATACGTCGGACCCGCGTGTCGCCACTATCAGTGATTGCAGACCGAGCGCCGCCACACGGCAGGTCTAGAGAGACTTCCTAGCACTCTCCCCAGTTGTACAGCCGACTTTGCTAGCTATGGTTCACTGACAAATTACGCTCTCATTTGCCGAGACGATAATTAACATAGCCTTCAGCTACGTTATTTGCTACGACCTAGCAAGGCGCCATGATCAACTTTCCATAATGACCAAAATCAACATTGGCCAACTAAACACGCATAACAGCAGACTTGTGATGCAGGAGCTGCGTAAGGAGGTGGAGGAAAGGAAACTGGATGTGCTCTGCCTGCAGGAGCCGTACTCCCTAGCTGGGAAATTAGCTTTTACAGCTGCAACTTGGCAAATAGCCAGCACAGGAGCAAATCCGAAAGCGGCGATAATCCTAACCAACAGACTTCTGAGAGTCACGATACTCTCGCAGTACACAACCACCCACTGCAATGTCATGGAGCTACAACTACCAGTTGGTGACTTCACACTGATAAATATATACTTCCAGTACGGTGACAACATAGTGGAACATCTTGATCATTTGACAACTGTACTCACGGCATTGCGGGGGCGAAAGATGATAATTACTGCAGACATTAACGCCAAGTCCCCCCTGTGGTACAGCAGCACAAGGGATTCAAATGGAGAAAAGGTCGTGGAGCTTATCATGGCCTTGCAACTAGTGGTGACCAACAAGCCCGGTAACCCTCCAACCTACGCGGCTGGAGGGGGACAGGGCACGAACATTGATGTGGCCTTGGTCACACTAAACACAGCAAATCTCATAAAACAATGGAGAGTGGAGGAAAACGCCACCTCTAGCGATCATAACCTGATTACTTTTTTCCTGGAGCATACAGAGAGCTGCTGGGCCAGAGGGTGGAAAGTCCGCTACAATTTCAGGAGAGCTGACTGGGAACGCCTAGCAAGGGAGTGCAGCATTCCTGGATTGCCAGAAGGTGACACTGACACTGACACTGACATTGACTGACACTGACACTGACACTGACATTGACATTGACAACAGACCTGAAGAACTAGTGGGCGCTATAAACAGGGCGGTGAAAGCAGCTGTGCCAACCAAGAGGAGGGCCGTGGCGGCCTCCCCGTCACCATGGTCTGCTGAACTGGAGGAGATGCGCCGATCTGTCAGAAGGCTGAGGAGGCACTACCAGCGCAGTGTCGCCTGGCTGGAAAGACTAAGGTGGCTGATGCTGTATCGGGAGGCAAAGCAGAGGTTTCAAGAGGAGTTACGCTCTGTTAGGTCAAAGAGCTGGGAGACCTTTGTACAAAACCAATTGACTGTTGACCCATGGGGTATTCCATATAAGCTGGTGAGGGAGAAAATCCGCTCTCCTATGGAGCTATCAACTGTCAGGCACGGGGATGGGATGACGGAGTCTTGGCAGGAGACTGCTGAGGTCCTTCTCCAGTCCCTGCTGCCTGACGACAGCGCGGATGGGGAGACTCAGGAACAGCGCCAGATACGTGATGAAGACTTGGAAGAATATGTTAACGATACCGCAGTCTACCCCTTCTCTGAGGAGGAGGTAGCAGCTCACATGAAGTCATTAAAGAGAGGAAAAGCTCCCGGGCCAGACAGCATTGTGGCGGAGGTGGTGCAGTTCTTAGTCCCCCAGCTGATTGCACCACTTACTCATTAATATAATGAATGCTTAAATCAGAGAAAATTTCCCAAGATCTGGAAATCTGCTAACGTTGTTATCATCAAAAAAGGACCCGACAAAGATCCAGTGGAACCAAAATCATACAGACCAATATGTCTTCTAGACCTACTAGGGAAGGTATTAGAAAGATTGCTGGCTGACAGATTGGCTGCACACCGAATGCTGTGCGGGATGAGCAACAGGCAGTTTGGCTTCAGGCCTGGGTGATCAGCATCTGATGCTATCGCCCTGGCAGCCGAAGTCTGCGGCTCTACCCCGCATAAGTATGTGGTCGGCATCATGGTTGACATCAGTGGCGCCTTTGACAACCTGTGGTGGCCTTCGCTCTTCTCCTGCTCGAGGGAGAATTAGTGTCCAGGGCCGCTATATGGGTGTCTCAGGAGCTATTGTGTAGATCGGAAAGTATGGTTATCATCCCCTACTGGAAGAGTCAGAAAATCAATAACTAAGGGGTGTCCTCAGGGGTCCATTCTTGGTCCCTGTTTTGGGACATCCATATGGAGCCCTTATTGGACAGCTTGCAACATGACCTCCTCTTGCTGGTCGGCGGTCGTAGGCGAGAGGATATAGAACCGAAAGTAGAAAGAGCTATTGAGAGACAGCAACAATGGTGCCATAATTCAAAAATGAAGATCTCACCCGGAAAGTCAACTTATCTACTGCTCAAAGGTCAGTTAGCAAGAAATCCAACGGTTAGAATAGAGGGCTCACCGGTTCTTCGGCGACGAGAGACTCGGTACCTCGGGATCATCGTTGACGAAAGGTGGAACTATGGAAAACACATTGAGACTGTAACCCAGAGAGCACTCCACGTTTTAAATAATCTCATTTCCATTGGACACACAAGGTTTCATCTTCCACCACACCTCTTTAAATTATATCACAACAGTATATTGTCATGAATAGTGGGTTACGGCTCGGGAGTCTGGGCGCACAGGCTCACGAGGGTGGTGCCCGCCATGAAAGTGAGAAGGGTACAAAGAAACATGGTTCTGAGATCGGTAGGGGCATATAGAACGTCACCAGGAGGAGCTTTGGTGATCATCCGGCGGCTTTGTCCCTTGTATATCAAGATCAGAGAGCAAGCTGCCTGGTATTGGGTAAACAAAGGGAACATGGAAAAAACAGAGGATATCTTAGGAACAAGGGTGGAAAACAAGAGGGAAATTAGGCACAGGGGGGAACAGTTATGGCAAGAATTGTGGGAATCGGAGGAAACGGGCCGAAGGACCTTCAATTTCTTTCCGAATGTTAGGGAACGGATGGGCATGAAGCATATTGAGCCAAGCAGGGGACTTTTCCACTTCGTCACTGGTCATGGGCCGTATCCGACATACCTTTGTCGATTCGGCAGAAGGGCTACGCCCGAGTGTGAATGTGGCGCTCCGGAGGGTACCCCCGATCATGTGGTTTTCGAGTGCCCCCTTTTCAATGACGTTGCATCGACACTACGCAACCAGCTACCACACCACGACACTTACCACCTACTAAGACAGACAGATACCTTTCAAACCTTGAACAAACTGGCTACCGAGGTATCACTGAGGATTCTGAAAGACTTCTTGAGGGATAGGAACTAATATGACCTCACAATAATTACCGACAAAGTCCATTCCGCCTGTGCGCGGACAGGCCGGCTTTCTTAGTGAGGAATCCGCCGCGTACAGGACTAGGGGGAGTGGGGTACACTTTTCCCGATTGAGGCAGCACCGATATTGACCCAGGATAGATTCTGTAATTTGTACGACTTAGAATAGGATGTTTAGTAATAGCGCTAAACATCTTGGCCTGCCCAGTGTCAGGGGCATCGCTCGTTGGGGTTAGCTCAGCGAGCAAGGCCTCAAATAGTAGGTTTATCTTTAATGCTGACACACATGTAACGCTGCAGGCAAAAATATTTAGGTAGTTAGTTAGTGAATCATAATAACAGTCAATAAATTAAAATAAAACTAAATAAGTTGGCCCATTGTCTTAGCCTGTAGCGGTACATTAGTCACATTGTTAGTAACATAGTTAATAGCGCGTAGCATAGTACATTGTAATATTGCTAAACATATTGTAAATAGCTGCAATATAATATTGTATCAATCTATGACCCACTAATCGAATTAGGAAGTGGGTTATTATGTATAAATACAATGAATTGGAAATAAAGATTTAAAAAAAGAAAAAAGCGACGACCATACAAGAAATCATGAAACTTTGTAACACCAAATACGAGAGCCAATGCTTATTTCTCGATCTGTGAATAATTTTTTTGCGCAGACGAGAGCAATTTGGACGCAAAGGCAATAGGGCGATCCTGCGATCCATCTTTGTGCGCAACCACAGCACCGATCCCGAAAACCGATGCATCCACCATCAACAAAAGGGGCTTCTGGGGATCGAATGCCGTAAGGCAAGTATTGGAAAGCAACGCCGATTTCAACTGGCGAAAGGCACGCTCGCATTCCGTCGTCCAGACGAACGGAACACCCTTACGGCGTAAGCGATGAAGCGGAGCTGAAATGGAAGAGGCATGTGGAACATATTTATGATAATACTTGATTTTTCCCAGCACACTCTGTAGCTGCTTCAAATTCTGTGGCGACGGCAAGTCTTGTATGGCACGAAGGTGCGTGGGACTGGGATGTATGCCTTGGGCATTGAGTACATGTCCCAGGTATGGCAAATCCCGAGCAAAAAACACACATTTGTCCTTCCGCAAGCGAAGACCATTTTGTCGCAAGACCTGAAATAATGTTCTGAGATTGGCCAAATGTTCTTCTTCCGTCTTTCCGGAGATCACAATATCGTCCAGATAATTTGCCGCAGTAGGGACCGACGCACAAACCGTTTGTAGAAATCGCTGAAAAATGCAGGGGCGGGTGCACACCCGAATGGCAGTCGTTTGAATCGATACAAACCAAGATGCGTGTTAACCACCAAAACGCGCTGGGATTCTTCGTCCACCGGTATTTGCAAGTAAGCATCTGCTAGGTCCAACTTCGAAAAATATTTACCTGGGCACAGTTTGTCAAAAAGATCTTCCGGGCGGGGTAAAGGAAAAGTTGCAATCACTAGTTGTGGATTCACTGTTGCCTTGAAATGCACACAAAGTCTCAACTTTCCGGAAGGTTTTGGCAAAATTACTAAGGGTGATGCCCAGAGAGAAGCCTGCACACGTTCAATTACACCTTGTGATTCTAAATCGTGTAATGTTTTTGAGATCTCATCACGCAATGCATGGGGAACATTGCGAGCTCTGAAAAATTTCGGTTGCGCGTTTACTTGCAGTTCCAAATGTGCTTTATAGTTCTTAGCGCAACCGAGGCCCAGTGCAAAAATGTCTGCAAATTCTTCACATAGACGAGAAACACTGTCTGAAGGCGCCGTCTGGTTCACTGATAGGACCTGATTTACTATAGACAACTTAAACAACTGAAATAAATCGAAACCAAACAAGTTCACTGCATAAGAAGAACGAAGGACGTAAAATGACACGAGTTTTGTTTGTCCTTTGTATGTTGCAAGAAGGCTGCACTGTCCTAACACAGGGATCTTTTGTCCTGAATAGCTACTTAATTGAACATTTCCGGCACGCAACGGAGGTGTTCCCAGCAGTTTGTAAGTGTCTCGATTGATCAGTGAAACTGCAGCTCCGGTATCGAGCTGGAATGGTATCACTGTGCTGTTAATGTCCAAGTCTACAAAAAGTTTATTGTCCTGCTGACGACAAGAGCGACTGTCTCGCGCAACATGAACTGACACTGGTACATAATCACTTGCGACTTGACAGGATGTCGACGCACACTATTTTTGGGACGAACGCAGTCACTGTTAGAGAGAGTGACACTGGGCGGAGTGGAATGAACTACATGAATTTCCATGGGCGAAGTTTCGCGAGCCTGAGTATCCTTGGTTTGATTCCGATTCCGGGGCGAAGCGAAGGACCTGGAACGGTTTTGAGCTTCCGATCTGAGCTATTTCTGGCAAACACTCTGAACATGTCCTTTTTTATTACAATAAAAGCAAAGAGCTTGGCGTGAAGGGGAATTCTCACGCGAATGTTTAGTAGCACATCGCGGGCATGATTTGATCATTGCATTTGCTTGCTGGCGCTGCACACGTGGCTGAGAGCTGGCGGCAGCGGCGTGGCCGGGCGCGAGGATTGTTTACTGCTCCGTGCAGCTCGCTTGGCGGGCCGGTTAACCTGACACACTGCTGGCGAAGTTTCAAATGATTCCTGAGCAAATTCAAGTGTGTCCTGCCGATCCAATATGTCCATCACTTGTTGAAGGGAGGGATTTACTAGTTTCAAAATCTGTTCCCTTATACGAACATCAGAAACGTTCTGTGCAATTGCATCACGTACCATAGTATCTGAATAAGGGAGTCCACATTGACACTCAAAAGCACAATCCCTAGTAAGGCCTTGCAAGGTTGCAACCCACTCCCGATTAGTCTGACCTGCCGTACGTTTTGTACGAAAGAAGGTATACCTTTTCGCAACTACATTGACTGAGTCTTTGAAATATGCATCTAATGCAGACAATATTTCTTCGTAGGACAGAGTTGCTACGTCGCTGACTATCACTCGGTACGTGGTCACGAGCTGTCCAAGGGTATCCTGTAAGGCCTGCGTCTACTAATTCTGTAAGCGATAAAATTCGGACAGTACATCTGGAGGTTGTGGCGAAGCCATTACACAAGTAAATCAGAGCAGTTTAGATAAGAACACTTTTACTCTCGTCGCCAATGTTGTGACTGGCAGGAGAGCCAACCGTGTTACTGAAGGAGGCCGAAATGCACGCGTCTCAGCTCACGCAGGCTGGCGTGAGGTCTGGAACATGACAAGGGAATTAGAATTGAGAAAAACGGACGTAGCTGGTGGAATACTTAACTTTAATCCATTAATGACGAACGTCGCTCTTAATGGTACATGATTTACAATATCAATAGAAACTGATCATGGCGCCTTGCTAGGTCGTAGCAAATAACGTAGCTGAAGGCTGTGTTAATTATCGTCTCGGGAAATGAGAGCGTAATTTGTCAGTGAACCATCGCTACCAAAGTCGGCTGTACAACTGGGGCGAGTGCTAGGAAGTCTCTCTAGACCTGCCGTGTGGCGGCGCTCGGTCTGCTATCACTGATAGTGGCGACACGCAGGTCCGACGTATACTACCGGACCGCGGCCGATTTAAAGGCTACCACCTAGCAAGTGTGGTGTCTGGCGGTGACACCTCACTTTCCTTAGCAATAAACAGAAAGATTTTCATTCTAAGCCATCCAAGTTCAAAATCTTTGCAATATTAGTTCAAATTTAATAATAACTTCTATAATGTAGGAAAGTATTTCACAGTTGCAAAACCCGCATCTGACTCATTGACCTCACACTTAGTCGCCGACAATAAATTCTAACTCAGTGCGACATCAGTTTAAGTAACCTAATGTAGGCAAGATTGTCTCCCAGTGCTGTTTCTCACGGGAAAATACGCAATTCACTCATTCGGCTCCATAAGTAAACTGTATCAGTAATTTCTGCTTGTATGTAATGTAAATGGATTGTAGAATTTCGTGGTCCTCTTATCCACTTCTATATACAATATGCCTGACCTAAACGGTCCCTTTACCGTTACAGGCTCTGGACAGTGCAACATCATACTGACAACAGTAATGTGCTTATACTGAAAACCTCACTGTTCGTTTTACATGACTTTGTAATCATTTAAATAAAACAACATGACCTTCGAGCGGAAGACATTTCGTCCCCCTTTTCCTCTTGTGAAATATGTGAGTAAGCTTGTTGCCTTCCAAACAGCGAAATGCGGCAGAGTACGGCCGCTAAACGATTCACAAACCACGATTTAGTGCCGCCCAGACGATTTCTTTAAACATTCTTGTAGCTGAAGTAATTTAGTTTCTTCTTAGATCATCTTATGCAGCAACGTTCAGAGATATCTCAAATAGGAAAAGGTCTTTATCCAGATACGAAGGCTGTAAATCAGACTTCACCTAGTTTGTGCAGGTTGATCTTTTCTTCTGATAGCACTGTGTAAGTATTTTGTCTAAGAGGTATCACAAGTAGTGTCCCTGTAGCTGTGGGAATCATTGGTTGAAACGAGTTTAACACCAATAGGTACAGTACTGCTAAATATTCAGAATGATTATGAACCTAAGTGAGCGTTCATCCACAAACTGAGGCGTAATTGTAATATTGAAGCTAGACTGTGTATCCCTGTCTTCCTTGAGTGGGCATTGGAAGGTGTTTACACACACGCATACAATACTATGAATGCTTCGAACGCAATAGTTAACGTTGCTCCCATAAACTAATTTTGTTTTTTCAATTCTTCTAGGTCTTCAGCGTGCAATATGTGTTGTAGATACAGTCTTAAACAAAAATATTGACCTCCAAGTTGTTCACATAAGGTGTACAATATAGTCCTGCTCCCCTCAGAATTCATTGTCCGGCAATATGCTCGACCTGGCAACATTGTAGACTGTGGCACTTCCTGGAGGACGTCTTGACTGCAGTCTGAATGCATCACTCTTGACTCAGACCTTAGTCTTGAGGTAAAACGTGAGACTAGCTAATACGACGTTTGACAACCGAAAGCACGCGTCGACAAAATTTTTACCGCCCCTTTCCTCTCGGTGCTGAAGTTATGAGTGTAATTCAAGCAAATCTACAATATATTTCGCTTTCTGTCACATTGGTAATAACCGTTTAGTTCAACAATATTTTAGAGAGAGATTTCTTGGCTGACCATCTGCCTCTGAAAACTGCATGCGTCTGAGTTCTGTGGGACCTGTTTGCTGCCTACCGGCGGGGGCTGAGGCACTGCACTGCCTCGCCTTCTGCTGACAACGTCTGCTCCACTCCTCACTCTCGACGGTGTAAAATGCTTTAATGTTGTTGAGTGGTGACCTATAAAATCTGTCTACGATTTGTGCTTCACACTCGATAGCAACGGAGGCGCAAAACCGTTTTTATTTGATGAGTATTTTATTACAGTAGTATGCAATACGTCAATGTGGCACACAATTAATTTCATTGTTTCTGATCCAGTGCACTATAATTAAAGTGTCACATCCTGTTCTTTTTCCTTTCACTGGAGATTCTTCAAATAATTTATGTTTGTCATGGATTCATATGTGTTAGTCAAGGCACAGAGAGTAAATGCAATGTAATGTGTTTGGTTTCTTTCTTTGATTCCCTATGGTAAATGGATGTGAAACGTTGTGTCAGTACCTTTCAGAACCTGCTCTATAGCTACTCAGGCAAATTGCTTGTTTTGAGGCTCATACATTAATTAATGGAGAAGTGAACGTTGTTCAAAAGTGTTGTTTACAATAGTCAATTAGATTTAAGGCGGCAAAATTGCCCATATTTGAAGCTACCCAGAGAAAAAGTAAGTTGCTATAGCCGCTGTTAGCAAGTGTCTGCAGAGAGTTCCTAATTGCTACTGTGGAAATTTAGCATAGAGACCCTATAGTAATCAAGAGGTTCATTTCCTTCATACTTATCACCCTCTCATGTGAGTCTTAAGTGAAGAACAATATTGAAATTCGTATCGTTTATGGTCAATTCGCATGTCTTCAGAGACGCTTGTGTTGTGAAGCAGCTTGGAAGTCAGAAAGCCAAGTCTATGACCATTAACACAGTTTAGTGAGTCGAGCTACCAAGAGGACTTGATGTGTAAAGGTTTTCTTCTGATTTCGTTACATAATTTCGTCTGGAAATTCGCAGCTCCGTAAAATAAATCACGAAAAAGCTCCAACATGCTGGCCACTACGACTCATTGAGCCGTTACAACACGAGACAATGGCAGTCCCACGGGGCTACGGACACAATGCTGCCAGCACGCCACTCTCATCATGGTGTTGGTCGCTCAGCCTCATAACACAACGTGAAAGATAATAAAAGTTGTCACTTATGTGAAGAATAGCATTTCTTTAGCCAAAAAAATTGAATTTTCTGTCTCATTGTCTTAGTGTAGATGAGGATTCTGTAGCATCAGTCATTCAAATGGAAAGGGATTATCAAGTGAATTGGGCGAGTCAGTTCAGTACCATAGACGGAAGTGATTGCATTGTCACAGTGCTGCCAAATGTTTGTGAGGATGTTGCCAATTCTCAGCTGTGCTTGGAACATCTCTGTAGCAGTATGCAAGGAGAATCCTGTGCTCGTGTCATAGGAGGATACGGAGAGGAGGCGTGGGGTTTGGTTAATATGCAGCGTTTTCTCCTACCAGTTGTGTCAAACATCCAGGTGTATAATTTTCCATCACGATTACAGCTTCCCACAAAATAACGGGTGATCAAAAAGTCAGTATAAACTTGAAAACTTAATTAAGCACGGAATAATGTAGATAGAGAGGTAAAAATTGACACACATGCTTGGAATGACATGGGGTTTTATTACAACAAAAAAAACAAAGTTCACAGAATGTCCGACAGATGGCGCTGGACAGCAAAAGGTCAGTGACTGCGCATGACAATCGTGTATAAAAGGAGCTGTAATGAGAGAGAGAATCAGACGCGAAGGCAGTCGCAGCATGTTGACGTTAACTGAAAAGGTGCCTTTAGTGACGCTTCATTATCATAATGGGGAATGTGCTTGTTTATCGTTACGATCCTATCGCCATAGGAAGGGGATTCGAACTGGTAAAGGTCCATTGACAAATGAAGCTGTGGCGAGAATGATTTCGAAGTTCGAAGCCACGGGTTGTTTAGACGATAGACCCTTTACTGGCCGACCGAGCACTTGGTGTAATGCTGCTGAGACAGTTCAGGAAGAAATGGAGACTGTAGCGGATTCGTCTATGCATGGGGAAGTCAGCGCTCGTGGAGTCGCACGCCGCACCGGCATTCCGTACACTACTGTTTGGTAAGCACTTAGGCATACCCTCCGATGCTATCCTTACAAAATCCATCGCCATCATGAACTCTTATCTGGCGATTTGGTGAAGCAGACGGCATTTGCGGTGTGGGCGTTTCTAAAGATGGTGAAAGATGACGATTGGTTGAGTAAGGTGTTATGAACCGACGAAGCTCATTTCACGCTCCGAGGGTCTGTCAACGCCCACACTGCAGAATTTGGGCTACTGAAAATCCTAGAACTGCCGTGGAAACTCCATTGCACTTCGAGAAAGTTATGCTATGGGTGGAATTTACCACATCTACCGTTATCGGGCCTTTTTTCTTCGAGGAAATGCGTGATTCTCGTTTTGTAACTGCTACCGTGACGGGTGAGAGGTACACGATATGTTACAGAATCGCATCGTCCCCAGCCTGGCTGATGAACACCTGCTGGCACGTACGATGTTTATGCAGGATGGCGCTCCACCCCATATTGCTAGACACGTGAAAGATCTCTTGCGTTTGGTGATGACCAGGTACTCAGCCGCCACTTTCGTTACGCCTGGTCTCCCAGGTCCCCAGACCTCAGTGCGTGCGATTATTGGCTTTGGGGTTACCAGAAGTCGCAAGTTTATCGTGATCGACCGACATCTTTAAGGGATGCTGAAAGGCAACATTCGACGCCAATGCCTCACCACAACTCTGGAAATGCTTTACAGTGCTCTTCACAACATTATTCCTCGACTACAACTATTGTTGAGGAATGATGGTGGTCATATTGATCATTTCCTGTAAAGAACATCATCTTTGCTTTGTACTAGTTGTGATACTAATTATTGCTATTCTGATCAGATGAAGCGCCATCTGTCGGACATTTTTTGAACTTTTATATTTTTTTGGTTCTAATAAAACCCTATGTCATTCCAAGCCTTTGTGTTAATTTGTACCTCTCTATATACATTATCTGTGATATATTCAGTTTTCAAATTTATACTGACTTTTTGATCACTCAGTATATACAAATAAAACACTTACCTTGTTACTTTGTGACAAAAGATTATTTCAGTAGAATAAAAAGTCTTTGGAAATCAATTTTGCCCACCTTTCACGAAATGTAAGATAACAAACACTTTGCACCTCAAAATCAATTGCATCTATGTGCAGTCTTGTGATCATACAAGTAAAATTTCATGAATTGCACGAGAATGTAGAAAAATGTAGGTGCGAATGGAAGCTATAAGAAACATACTTCACTAATTGTTCTGTGCCACATAATAATCAATTCATTTGAAAATTCAGAAGAGAAGAAATTAAAAATTATGCGCATTAAAACAGAAACAAAAGTGCAGATGCGGGAATTGTGCAGATCTGCGCTTTTTCATCGTCAGATCTATACAAATAAGTATAGCAACCAGCGTATTCATTGCTTTCGTAATGTTTCCCTCTTGTTTAGTCTCCGAATGACGAACTGCATCCACACCCATGAGTCTGATTGTTTCTTTGTGTTCTTCCATTTACTAACGTTGTGTGTTATTGCTCGGTGTTCAAAAAGCAAACGATTATCGCTGCTCCCACGAGGTACTACAACGAAGTCGCAAGAAGGCTAACGAATTAAAATCAAAATACACTGAGACGCTAATTTACCTGTCGTGGTGGTGTTAAGTCGACAGAAATGTCGGGTATTATTGCCTGCATCACCGGCATCCCGTTGTCGTCTTCCCTTACTGAGATTTTCGTATTACCCTGAACACAAGGCGCCGAGATAAATGTGTATATTCTCTGGAACGAATCATTCCACATTAGATTCATCCTGATCCATTCGTTACGTGCATTGACAGTGACAGGAAAACTGTTGTGAGATGATGAATAACAATAACAGTGGTAGAAATAACAAATCAATAATCAAGGATGTTTACTGAATTACAGACAATTGTTAACGATAAACAAAATAACCGAAAAAGATTGAGTGTTTAATTGGTGCACTACAAAGGTGTTCTTACAAATTTGTTACAGAATTGTGTTCTGGTTGTTTGCAGCGAGAAAAGATAGAACTCTATAGCCTTACATATCGCTAGTACAACTAGACATTAACTATCAACTATCCTTGCTTTACATCACGAGAGTTACTGATTTACGATACTTAGTTTGCAGTCAGTTCCGAGTATTATTAGTAACTACGCTTGTAAGAAGCCTGTTTAGGTTTTTTTATTGGTAACGCCGCCGCCACGTAGCGCTATGTATGAAAATCACTGGCTGTGCCGTGTGCAGACTGTGGCTTGGACGTGGGGAGAGAGATGGCGGAGTTTTGAAATTTGTAAGAATTGGTGTCATGAACTGATATATATATATTATGACTATTAAGGTAAATACATTGTTTGTTCTTTATTGAAATCTTTCATTTGCTAACTGTGACTATCAGTAGTTAGTGACTTCCGTAGTTTGAATCTTTTAGTCAGCTGGCAGTAGTGGCGCTCGCTGTATTGCAGTAGTTCGAGTAAGGAAGATTTTTGTGAGGTAAGTGATTTGTGAAACAGATAGGTTAATGTTAGTCAGGGCCATTCTCTTGTAGGGATTACTGACAGTCAGACTGCGTTGCGCTAAAAAAATATTGTGTGTCAGTTTAAGCACAGTCTTATATAATTGTTCAAAGAGGACGTTTCACATAGACCAGTCTTATATAATTGTTCTAAGGGGACGTTTCATATGTCGATCCTTAGCCGAGGATACCTCACTGGAATCTTCTGATTTTTTCTTGTAGTTTGTGTAATTAGTGTAGATATTGTTTTTTGCTAGCGCGTAATTGTAGAGAGAATCTCCTTTGTAGTTGTAGTCTTTCATTGTTGTACAGTAAAACAGTTGTGGCATGCATGTAGATTTGTACCAAGTATTTCGCAGCTGCGCTTGCAATTAACTAGATATTATTTGCTATGTCAATGTGTTCTCTTATTTTTGCTATTCGAATTGTGTTTTTCTGTGTTGTCGTGTGATATATTGTGACAATAATGCCGTGTGAAAAACGAAATACTAGGCTACAAAGTAAACTGAGAAATGACAGTGAAGACGAAAGCAGTGTGTTAGCGCCACCGTGTAATGAATTAACTAATGTTCAAAGTAGTAATTTGGTAATTGTGCATAGGGAAATGGAGCGGGCTGCAAATAATGGTGTAGGCAGTGAAACAATTAGTGAACAGGGAAGCATTATCGACCGATCGGTCGGCAACAGCTAGCGTCAGGAATCCGAAATGACAGGACACAATGTTGCAAATACTGTACATTCAGGTTTTGCGTCCTCACCGTTTTCTCAAATAAGTCAAGACACATTTTCTGCTTGTCAAAATGTGAATGTTGTAGGTGCAAATGCACTGCCGAAAAGCATATAGGAACAGATTCCAGACACTAATACATTATTATTGTAATTAATGCAACAAATGAAACAAAATCAGACAAACACAGAAACAGTTAGACACAATGGAACAAAATCTTCAGAAGTTAGACACAACGCTTGAACAAAATGAGAAACAAATGGGATAAAATCTTCAAAAGTTAGACACAATGGAACAAAATCAGAGACAAACACAGCAAAAGCTTCAAAAGTTAGACATAATGGAACAAAATCTTCGGAAGTTAGACACCACACTTGAACAAACACGTGAAGATTTAACTACTGAGTTACATAACATTGAATCGAAATGTCAAAAAGTCTGTAATGACGTAAAAACACAAATTTGTGAGCATTTTCAACCTATTTTTTCGCGGCATGAAAATGCATTACAGAATCACGAAGCAGCCATAACAGAACTGCAAACTATTGTTCATGAAAATCATGAGATCTTGCAAGCCAAAACTGACTCAGTTGCATCTAACGATTCGGTTACGCAACCTGCGAAAACTCAGCAAAACTTAAAGGACACAGTAGATACGATTTCAACAGAAATGGACACTCTGAAATTTGGTTCAGAAAAACACACTGAGGAAATAAATACACTATCAGAGAAAGTAGCCGAACTTTCGGATCAGTTCATTAACTTATCTGCAAAGGTAGATGATGACCTGAATGATACAGAAGAGTGCGAACAAATTCGGATATTCAAACAAAATCAGAATCAAATTAATACACAACATCAAAGAGAAATCAGGGAAGTACAAGATCAGCTGACACAGGTAATACAAGAATTACGTATTTCAGAGGACACTCGCGCTCCAAGACGGGAAGAGGGACTTAGAAATACGGAAAAGCCACAAAATAATAACACAGGGCATTTTGGAAATTATGAAAGAAATTGGCAAGGTGCACCGAATTTTGAGATGGAACCGCCGACACGACGTAACAATGACCGATATTCTACCCGCCGACACGATGATTTTGACTATAAGCTGTTCATTACTGCACGTAAATTCAAAACATTTAAGAATTCTGGCAACGACATTCATCCACAAGCGTGGCTCCATCAATTCTCTCATTGTTTTCCTCCCAACTGGTCATTAGAGCACAGATTAGAATTTATGTGTGGCTACTTGGAGAATGTACCAGCTGTAAGAATGCGATCGGTCATTCACGATTGTCACAGTGAAGGAGAATTTTATCATGCCTTCCTCTCAGCATATTGGTCTCAAGCTTCACAAGACCGAGTAAAACATAGCATCATAATGATGAAACATTTCGAACAATCTGAATTTTCCAGTCTTGTCAAATATTTCGAAGACATGTTACATAAGAATGTATCTTTCAAACCCATACAGCCCCTCAGAACTCATCCGCATTTGCTTAATCAAATTACCTGAACATTTACGACAGATTATTTTAGCAGGACGATCCAAAGACGACATTGAAGCTTTTCAGGGACTGTTACAAGAACTGGAAATTGACACTGACAATCGCGGAACGCGAAAACAGGAGCAAAACAATTACAGGTCACACCTGTCACAATTCCGCGATGACAGAAATAATACACGACAAGGCAACGTAAATCGTGACCAAAACAGACACCACCCGTATGACAACCGTTGGCAGAGTAGTGATAATTACAGGGAAAGATCACCTCTCCGCGGTAATGACTATCACAGAGACAATCAGAGAAATAGACAATATGGAAACCAAAATAATTATTATCAAAGGAGACAGAATAACTTAAGACGCAACGTTCCAGCTCGCAGTTACGATTCAGGGAGAAATTCTCGACCACGTGACCGACGAGAAAGAAACTATGGGATCTACCGACATGACGACACACGATATGATCGTAACGACAGACCTGAATTGCAGCAGAACTGGCGGGATTCAAACAGAGCAGGGCCCTCTCGACAAGGTGAATCTGTAGAAGTTAGGTCTCCAAATCCCATTAACGACGAGCGCCAACAAAGACATAATAGGCAATGACTCATACCGCTGGCAGCCACAAAACGTACTTATGAAACTGACGACGCAGCTGCCGTAGCCAGTAATTACGTAAAAATGGAAGACATTAGGGACATCTTACTCCAGGAACACGACGTAAAACATAACAACATTGCATATCCTGTGATTCACATTACTGTAAATGACGTAAAATTTACGGCAGTACTTGACTCAGGCAGTCCCATTTCAGTAATTAGTGAAACAGCTTTTAGCAAATGCAGCAAATCGAACGATTGCCCCACACCTCCGTTACGCAAGATTAAATTACAAGGTGCAGTCATTGCAAAAGTGTGTAGATGTACGCCAACAAACCAACTTAGAATTCTTTTGTCAAAGCCACAGCTTCTCTATTAACTTTCATATTGTTCCATTATTGTCGACGGAAATTATACTGGAAGTAGACTTTTTGAATGAATACAAAGCAATCTTAAACTTTCACGATGCTGAAATAAGTTTAGAGAAAGAAGGTAAGTCAATAGCTTTGAAATTTGAAGATTGGCTCTCAAACCATGACGAGGAAATTAATCGGCTTTACCTTCTGTTAGACAACAGTTCGAAATTTTCTACGGAACTAGACACTAACAATCACTCTGCAAGTACTGACAGAGATGATATCGACGGCATATTTGAAACTAATGAGTTAATTCAGAATAAAATTAAAAAAATTGATAATTGTAATGACACTGATAGGCAGGACCTTTTTGAGATTTTCAAGCACATGCCACAGTTTTTACTCACAAAACAGAAACAATCAAGGGATTTCAATACCAATTTCGTGTTCGTGAGCATACTAAATTTTGTGTTAGACCATACGTAATTCCAGCACATTATAGGGACCGTGTTAGAACAGAAATACAATCTATGCTTGACGAGGGCATTATTGAGCCTGCAGTAAGCTGATACAACAATCCGGTACATGTTGTTGAGAAGAAAAATGGGTCGATCAGGCTTGTCTTAGATTCGAGACAAATCAATACTATCATTATTCCTGAAACAGAGAGGCCGCAAACGTTGGAAAAACTTCTTCAAAATTTTAATGGTGTAAAAGTGTTGTCTTCCATTGATCTCAGATCCAGCTTTTATCAGATCGAACTTCATCCAGAATGTAGAAAATACACAGCTTTCCTTTGTTTCGGCGTTTGTTATCAGTTTCGGAAACTTCCTTTTGGTTTGAACATTTCTTCGGCAGCATTCATTCGCGGGCTAAATTCCATATTACCTGAGTTCTTAAAACGACACATCACCTTATATGTGGACGATATTCTGATAGCAGAAGCCTCATGGGAACAACATAATCGTATCCTCAACAGCGTGTTACGTATTTTTGCAGAATCTGGAATTACAGTTAACGTGGAAAAGTCTGAATTCGGTAGGACAAAGGTGAAGTTTTTGGGACATATTATTTCTTCTGAAGGCATTCAGCCGGATCCTGAATAGTTAGAAGCAATCAGAGCCATTCCAGTTCCATCCACAAAAAAACAAGTCCGCAGTTTTCTAGGTCTCGTAAACTTTTACCGTCGTTTTCTGAATATGCACATTCTAGTTACACCAAAACTTTGTTCTCTCACTGGAAAAAATACTATTTGGAACTGGGACGAACAAGCACAGTTGGAATTCAATTCATTGAAAGAATAGCTACTTAACGCGCCAATACTAGCTCATCCAGATCTGTCACAAGATTTCTGCCTTAGCACGGATTCTGCTAAGTCGGTCTTGGTGCCCATTTATTTCAAGAAGACATAGAAAATGACACTACCATTCAGAAAACCAATGCTTTTGCTAGCGGAGTGCTAACAAAATCTGAAAAAAATTATTCCGTTACTGAATTAGAAGCTTTAGCTATCGTTTGGGCATTTAACAATTCCGTTTCTTTCTTTATGGTAAGCACGAAAAAGTATACAGTGATCATCGTGCATTACAATTTCTTATGTCTTCAAAATTAAATCATGACAAGTTAAAACTTTGGGCATTGTTTCTGCAAGAATTCCACTTCACAATAGTCTACATTCCCGGCAAGGAGAACATTATTGCGGACGCACTGTCACGCGCACCGGCTGGGCTTGAGAAAAGTAACACAGAAAGCAACCTCGAGAGAAATTTCAGTATTCTTTACATTCAGAAAGTCGCCTTTGAAAACTTCATCACCACATCTTTAAAGGACATTGCTCATGAAGAAGATAAAGATCCGATTTTGAATGACATCAAAAGTAAATGGCATGAAAAGACACACACACAGATTCGGCATTATTATCTGGTTAGAAACAACATACTGTTCAAACGCTGCACTGTTGATGACAAGCTATGGGTACTTTGCATTCCAGACGATTTCGTTAATAAGCTCATTTGGTACATTCATTTCAGCTATACACATTTTGGTCCATGAAAATGTTATTATATTCTTCGAACGACTTGTTATTTTAACAGTATGGAAAAGAGAATTCGAAGAGTCTTGTCTATTTGTAAACTTTATCAAAAGAGCGAAACCATCTACTGTCTCGCATTGTGCTCCATTGTTTCCTATCCTTCCTTCTAAATTAAAAGAATTTGCTGCTGTTGATCTCTTGGGACCGCTTGTCAGAACATCTAATGGATTTTCGTACGTTCTAATCGCTGTTGAACTTACTTCAAAATTTGTTTCTTTCATTCCATTCCGTAAAGCCACTGGACGGTCTGTATCCAACACCTTTGTTAAAAATTTCTTACGTGAAGTTGGACACGTTAGTAAAGTAATTTCAGATAACGGACCGCAATTCAGATCTGCTGTTTGGTCACGCATGCTTCGTAACCATAAAATCAAATCTGTTTTTATTTCATTGTACTCACCACATTGTAACCCGTCTGAAAGGATTATGAAAGAAATCAGTAAGCTCTGCAGACTTTATTGTCACAGAAAGCATCAGTATTGGGACAGATATTTACTCTTATTTCAAAACGTGCTGAATGAAATGCCTCATGACTCCACTGCTTTACCATCTGTTCTTGTACTGAAGAATAAAGAACCACCGAACAGAATCAGAGAGCTTGTACCTTTTCCGAATACACGTAAACTTCGACACAAAGACATAATTGATTTGGCTATTAAAAATATAAATTCTGCTGCAGACAAGAGGAACCATTGTGATACTATGAGAGCTTTGAATGATGTATTTGGTATGGGATCATGGTTTTTAAAGTACGTTTGAGACAGATGACAGTTTTGACATGAGCAGAGAATTTTTTTAGGTTTTGAAATTATTGGAGGAAGCTACGACGATTTTGAGAGTTGACTGAGGTGTTATGATGTTATTATTACGATGACTATGTGTATTATGCTGTTGCGGTATGTTTATGATCAATAAGCTGATGCTATATGAGTTATTTGATTATGCTACGTATCTGTTATGATGAAATATTGAAGAAGTGTCCACGAATAAGGTAAGGAATAATGAGTAGTGGTTAGGGACTCTGGTTTGTGAAAAAGGTTGTTGGAAACCAAGAATCGTACTTTAAGAGTTATGAAATGTATGTAAATGCGTGAATGTATTACAATACCGACGAAAATTTTTTGGACACTGTTATATCAATAGGATTTTGTTTCTACAGATGTGTAACGCAAATTCTTGACCTGTGAATTTTTTATATGGGACTGCCACTGTAGCGGAAACTGGTGTCGTAAATATTTCGATAAGTGACCACCTGCACTTAATGCGTCGTGGGCACCCAGCTGGGCGACAGCCACCTGGAAACAAGCCATTAGTGAGTGCCTTTCAGAGGCACAGGTAGAAAAAAAAAAGACGCCATTATCTTCGCTATTGACATTCCTTTGTAGAAAGCATCGCAAATACGACACGCTCAAACTTGAAAACATATGATTATACTGTGGAGCTCTTAATTTATATTTACTGAAATGAAATGATGAGAAACAGTTCACATCTATTGTCTTGCTAGTTGAAAGATTGTTTACTGCACTATGAAACGCCATATGGCTAGCGAATGACGTTTCACGCCTTGCTTTGCCTATTTTGTTTAATATCTAGTTTCTAGCTGCACTGCAGCATTGGTGAAAATAAAAGTTTATAGATGTACTAATAAAAATATTTTCTGTCTACAGATCCAGAAAACAATAGTTTTGTGATATACTTCCAAAAAAATGAGGGAGCACAAAAAGACATTTCCCTTCACAGGAACTGCATACATAATTTTCTTTTCAAGTACTTGGTAATTTGTTCCATAGAATAAGTTTTTGTGGTGCTCCACTTTAATTATATAGACATTAAGATATGAATAGACATTTCCCTAATCTGCATTGTTGTTTTTACTGTAATATTTTTTCTGCTTGAGCTTTGTCATGTTTAGATATAAGTTGTTGCATTTGCTGCTGTTTGCTTTGCCAATTTCCATTTTTTTGTCATTGCTGTTAGTGTTAATTTGTGTTGTGCTGCTGCATTGCCTCGTCCCTTAGTTTAGCATCTGAGCTCAGTAGATTTAAGTTAGCTTAGGAGAGGGGATAGCCAATATAAAAGTATGAGTTGCGATGAATTGGAAGAAATGCACTGAGAGGTTATACAAAAAATGTACAGAAAGCAGGTATAGGTAGGATTTTCTTGGAAATAAATGATGAGGTAAGATACTGGAAAATAAATAATGAGGTAAGAGATATGTGAACATATAAATACAAAAAGCATGCTTTGATAGGATTTTTTTGTGGAAACAAATGTTGAAATAAGGCCAAAGATCTATGGAATGAAGTTTTGGGTTAGACTGCAGTACCAAATGTTACCCTGAAAACAAACCCTGTCCTTTCCTTTTGTGTTATCCCACTATGTGTTTGTGTACCCTTGTGTATTTATTTTCTTCCTTTCTCTGTGTACTGTTTCATAGAATTTTTTCTCTTCTAATACTAAGCTACATTCACTATGATGAGGAATACTGTTTTCCTCAAATATAATTTGCATTAATAACATGTTATTTACTTCGTAAAGATGTTTACACATTATTTATTCTGTTTTGTTCTAATGCTCATGTGTGAAGTTGAGGTTTCAAAAGTTATTCTGATCTTTTATGTATGTATTTATGTCATAATTTTTGTACCACTGATGTATTTGTTATTTTGATTCTTTTGTAAAGCCTGTATTACTGCAAATGTTATCTGTACTATTATGTTCTTTAATGATATATTTTGTACCTTTGTTATTGTATTCTCATGTTATAAAATTGTAATTGACACCAGTTCATCAAGGTATGTAACTTGTAAATTACATTTCACTGCACACGTTTCTGTTGGTCATAGTATATGGACAATATGTGAGAATTAGAACTGATAGTGTTTGCACGTGTGTTAATAATTCAGTGAGGGACTGGACAACAGCATTGCTCGTTCTAAGGACAATACCAAAAACTTTCTGCGTGCACAAGTGGTGGTTGATGGACTTGCTATATTCTCCGCAAGACTCTTCGATGGTGATTGTGCACCTGCACAGTCGCAACAGTTGGCTGCTAGCCATCTCTACAAGGACTACAGTGGGTCTACACCTTTGATGACTCACCAGTCCCGTTATTTCTACAAGGACTGCAGTGGGTCTGCACCTATGGTGGCCCACTAATACCGTAATCTCTACCAGGACTACAATGGGTCTACTCTGTGTTGACCTACCTACCGATATTCTTCAAAACTTTGACTGACTCTGCCGTGGATTTGCTCTGTGTGGCCCATTACCTGTCTGCATGTCAAGAGTCAGCACTGTCTTTCTGTTGGAAGCACAATACTACTTCTTCAAGACTGCATGGAAATCCACTACTTCCATGTGTATTTTCTTTTATTGCTCAGTCTTTGAGAAAAACACTGCTATTTTACTGTGATGACTGATCAGGACTGTCTATATGGACTGTGAGAAAATTTTAGCTTTTGACCAACATTGTATCAATAAGTGTGTGCATTTGATTTCTTTGTTATTGTAATTGTAATTATGAAAAATTTTATCAAACCATTATTGGCCAGTGCCCAAAATAATTTGTAAAATTTTTTGTGGGGAGCGTGGGGGTTATGTAAGTAGGCTGTTTAGGTTTTTTTATTGGTAACGTAGCCGCCACGTAGCGCTCTGTATGAAAATCACCGGCTGTGCCGTGTGCAGTCTGTGGCTGGTTTGCATTGTTAACTGCCATTGTAGTGTTGGGCAGCGGCAGCTGGATGCTATAAGCGCGTAGCGTTGCGCAGTTGGAGGTGAGCCGCCAGCAGTGGTGGACGTGGGGAGAGAGATGGCGGAGTTTTGAAATTTGTAAGAATTGGTGTCATGAACTGATATATATATACACTCCTGGAAATGGAAAAAAGAACACATTGACACTGGTGTGTCAGACCCACCATACTTGCTCCGGACACTGCGAGAGGACTGTACAAGCAATGATCACACGCACGGCACAGCGGACACACCAGGAACCGCGGTGTTGGCCGTCGAATGGCGCTAGCTGCGCAGCATTTGTGCACCGCCGCCGTCAGTGTCTGCCAGTTTGCCGTGGCATACGGAGCTCCATCGCAGTCTTTAACACTGGTAGCATGCCGCGACAGCGTGGACGTGAACCGTATGTGCAGTTGACGGACTTTGAGCGAGGGCGTATAGTGGGCATGCGGGACGCCGGGTGGACGTACCGCCGAATTGCACAACACGTGGGGCGTGAGGTCTCCACAGTACATCGATGTTGTCGCCAGTGGTCGGCGGAAGGTGCACGTGTCCGTCGACCTGGGACCGGACCGCAGCGACGCACGGATGCACGCCAAGACCGTAGGATCCTACGCAGTGCCGTAGGTGACCGCACCGCCACTTCCCAGCAAATTAGGGACACTGTTGCTCCTGGGGTATCGGCGAGGACCATTCGCAACCGTCTCCATGAAGCTGGGCTATGGTCCCGCACACCGTTAGGCCGTCTTCCGCTCACGCCCCAACATCGTGCAGCCCGCCTCCAGTGGTGTCGCGACAGGCGTGAATGGAGGGACGAATGGAGACGTGTCGTCTTCAGCGATGAGAGTCGCTTCTGCCTTGGTACCAATGATGGTCGTATGCGTGTTTAGCGCCGTGCAGGTGAGCGCCACAATCAGGACTGCATACGACCGAGGCACACAGGGCCAACACCCGGCATCATAGTGTGGGGAGCGATCTCCTACACTGGCCGTACACCTCTGGTGATCGTCGAGGGGACACTGAATAGTGCATGGTACATCCAAACCGTCATCGAACCCATCGTTCTACCATTCCTAGACCGGCAAGGGAACTTGCTGTTCCAACAGGACAATGCACGTCCGCATGTATCCCGTGCCACCCAATGTGCTCTAGAAGGTGTAAGTCAACTACCCTGGCCAGCAAGATCTCCGGATCTGTCCCCCATTGAGCATGTTTGGGACTGGATGAAGCGTCGTCTCACGCGGTCTGCACGTCCAGCACGAACGCTGGTCCAACTGAGGCGCCAGGTGGAAATGGCATGGCAAGCCGTTCCACAGGACTACATCCAGCATCTCTAGGATCGTCTCCATGGGAGAATAGCAGCCTGCATTGCTGCGAAAGGTGGATATACACTGTACTAGTGCCGACATTGTGCATGCTCTGTTGCCTGTGTCTATGTGCCTGTGGTTCTGTCAGTGTGATCATGTGATGTATCTGACCCCAGGAATGTGTCAATAAAGTTTCCCCTTCCTGGGAGAATGAATTCACGGTGTTCTTATTTCAATTTCCAGGAGTGTATATTATGACTATTAAGGTAAATACATTGTTTGTTCTCTATTGAAATCTTTCATTTGGTAACTGTGCCTATCAGTAGCTAGTGACTTCCGTAGTTTGAATCTTTTAGTTAGCTGGCAATAGTAGCGCTCGCTGTATTGCAGTAGTTCGAGTAACGAAGATTTTTGTGAGGTAAGTGATTTGTGAAACATATAGGTAATGTTAGTCTGGGCCATTCTCCTGTAGGGATTACTGAAAGTCAGATTGCGTTGAGCTAAAAAAATATTGTGTGTCAGTTTAAGCACAGTCTTATATAATTGTTCTAAGAGGACGTTTCACGCTGCAGTCCCTAAACCTAGTTACAGAAATGCGAATCAGATGCATTATGTACTCCCGGCCGTCTTTGAGACGCCAGCTATGGTCACTCCCCAGCCCACTGTAGCATCACATCGGTTCCTCTTCTTCCTGCTGGTACTGTAACTGAGATTTGGGAACAAGGCAAGGTATGTTTGGCAACTGTGTGATTGATGAGTTACTTCCTGGTGTGCATGGAATTAAGCCTCAAATTTCGCTTGATTTTTCCTGTCATTTCCATTGAGTAATCTGAGTTATTATCGCCTTAAGTGTAACTAAAGATTGCAAATTTACGGTTTTCAGCCCAGGAAAGTTATTACACGTGGAAATCGCGACTAATCTCATTCTTTACATAGCGGTTTACGAGATCTAGCCCCTAATGGCCTAGTAAGAGGACGCCAGCTTCGTGGTAACGGGCAGACCAGTAAAAAAGGGGCTGTTATTGTTCGTGGTTCTAGTTTCGCTGACTGTAACGTTTTTATCCCATCTGTGAAAGAGCTACAAGCAGTCAGATTAGACATCGATAAGAAAATCGCAAGCAAATACTTTCGGCTCATAATGCAATGGTGAATCGAAATCTAAGTGAGTAATATTTTACTAATTCGTCCGATAGAGGCACACTTGTGTACAGATACTCAGTTTTATTAAAACAGACTTTCGTCATAAGGTTATCGTGGGTAGTTTTATTTCAATTCTTATAATACAGTGCACAATTTTCGTAAGGTTTCCTTTAGTGTTGTTAAAAAGAATAGTAAACATAAGAGAGAAATTATTCATCAACGATCTATGAGAATTCTCTGATGCTATCTGTAACAGTCTGACAATGCACATAAGTTTTATTGATTACATGCATGTAGAAAATTTTTTCTGAGTTAAAGCTGCCAAACGAGGTTTGAAGAAGAACTAAATGCCGCTACCACATGACACATAATGTGGAAAATACTCTTTTGACGGATTTTGACACATACTACAAAAGTTTCGAGATGCATCTGCTGCCTGGCCGTCTATTAAACCTGAAAAGAAAAAAATGTTGCAGACGTTAGCCCTTTTTCCACATGCGACTATTTTGGATTGAGAAGTGAAGTGACTTATGGTTTAAATTCCAATACATTGATAACTTTAGCAGACAGCACAATCGCGTTTAAAAAAATGTAGTAGTGAATGTACTCAAACTCACGACAGATTATCTACGGTGGGCGACGCTTACCATTACGCTCCTAGTGACACACAGCTACAGTTGCTCCAGAAGTCAACAACAATTCCTCCAGAACTTCCATATTCCACAGTGCTTTGAGATAATGCATAACACATAGCGCAATAGAGTAACTGAAGTACAAACTAACACTTCCTACTTATATTTCTGCATCCCAAATTTTTCTCAGGTCTGTGTATGTGAAATTTACTTGATTTTATTTCGGTGATTACAAAATAGAGTCCAATGTATGCACTGGGTAGCCAAGACAGCTAGTTCACGGCGATTCGGTCAATCAAGTAAGTGAATGTACTGAACAAGCTGCAAACCATTACAGGGAGCCTGTGTGTCAGAATTCTCAACCAGTGTGTCGCAACCGCATTCTGATAGAAAAATGGGTTACAGCGAGAAGGATTTGGTGGTCTGTTGGATTGATGATAGTTTCATGTACTTATGGTCTGCGTTCGATTCCTACTTGTGCTGCTGATTTTTGACAGGGAGACACAGATTCTATTCTATTCTGGCTACGCCAAGTGCAGGAGGTATAATGGCATTGTGATCTGAAATTCACATTAAACATGGTATTCCTTCTCTACCAAGTAGACGTTAGGTTGAACCACAGTAAACTCATGTGTGGCGACATGTAGAAACTCTATCACCAGTAACCTTTGTTATGCTAGTTATTTATTTCTAGTGACGAAAAACACGCTATATAGCGTCACAGGACACTTATTCCCTCTTTTTTTGTGCTTCTGTATGTCGATAAAATTGGTGCTGAACTGGGAATGCATCTGAGACCGCCCTTAAAGCGGAATTTAGTGCCTTCGTGACAATACAGCTCGACTACAATTTGTTGTTTGTTCAAAACTGCAGATTTCTCAACATCTCGACATACTGCTCGTGAATGGTTTCGAATCTTGGTCCGGCACTGAAGTTTTCATTATGTATTATCAAGCTCTAGGATGAGAACACCTATCTGTTGGAGAATAATAATTTTTATTTTTAATGTATTTTCATTCGTTGTCAACACTAACGACATCTGATGTTTTCGGCTCCCAGTGAGACACACTGTTTGCGAGACCACTGTAAGTCCAAGTATGTTAGTCTGAACTGCTGGTGGAGAAAAATTCTGTAGATGACGTTTCTTTGTGAGTAGTCAACAATGATTTTATTTATTTATTTATTGTTTCGTGGGACCAAATTAAGGAGAAGTCTCCATGGTCATGGAACGAGCGGGACAGTAGAAACAGATAAAATTAAATATAAGAAACATATTCAGACGACAATTCGTAAGTTTAAATAAAGAAAATCAAAAATGTAACACTGAAATTTGCTTAATTTTTCTGCTCTTTCAGGAGCTCCTCGACAGAATAGAAGGAGTGAGCTATGAGGAAACCCTTCAGTTTAGACTTAAAGTGTTTGGGCTACTGCTAAGATTTTTGAGTTCTTGTGGTAGCTTATTGAAAATGGATGCAGCAAAATACCGCAGTCCTTTCTACACAAGAGTCAAGGAATGCTGAATTGATTTCTTCCTAGTATTAACTGAGTGAAAGCTCTTGTGAATAAGCTAATATTGCTAACAACAAACGACATTAAAGAAAATATATACTGTGAGGGCAATCTCAGAATTCCCAGACTATTGAATAGGGTCGACAAGAGGTTCTAGAACATACACCACATATGGCTCGAACAGCCCGTTTTGGAGCCAAAAATGCAAATCAGAAGAATTACCCCAAAAAATAATAGCATACGACATAACAGTATGAAAATATGCGAAGTAGACTACTTTTCATGTTGTACTGTCACTTATTTTAGACACTGTTCTAATGGTAAATAAGGCAGCATTTAGTTTCTGAACAAGATCCTGAACATAAGCTTTCCACAACAGCTTGCTATCTATCCGAACGCCAAGGTACTTGAACTGTTCTGTCTCGCCTATAATATGCCCATTCTGTCTGATCAAAATATCGGTTCTTGTTGAATCGTGAGTTATAAACTGTAAAAATTGAGTCTTACTGTGATTTAGCATCAAATTATTTTCCACAAGCCACAAACTTATTTCATGAACTACATTATTTGATACTGTTTCAATATTACACACAAGATCCTTCACTACCAAGCTGGTGTCATCAGCAAATAGAAATATTTTTGAATCACCTGTAATACTAGAAGGCATATCATTTATATAAATAACAAACAGCAGTGGCCCCAGCACCGACCTTTGGGGAACGCCCCACTTAAAAGTGCCCCATTGAGACTGAACATCACTACCACTCTCAATATTGCGGAGAATTACCTTCTGTTTTCTGTTCTTAAAGTAAAAGGCGAACCAATTGTAAGCTACTCCCCTTACTCCACAATGGTGCAACTTCTGCAGTAATATTTTGTGGTCAACACAATCAAAAGCTTTCCTTAAATCAAAGAAAAAAACCTAGCGTTCGCAACCTTTTACTCAATCCGTCGAAAACCGCTCAGGGAAAAGAGGATATAGCATTTTCAGTTGTTAAACCATTTATAAAACCAAACTGAACACTTGACAGCAAATTATGTGAATTTAAATGTTCCAGTAACCCTGAATATACAACCTTCTCGAAAACTTTAGCAAACACCGATGGCATAGAAATACGTCTGAAATTGTCAACATTATCCCTGTCTCCCTTTTTATAAAGCGGATTCACTACCGAGTACTTTAATCGGTCAGGAAACCGACCACTCCTAAAGCAAAAGTTACAGATATGGCTAAGTACCCCCCATGAACCATGGACCTTGCTGTTGGTGGGGAGGCTTGCGTGCTTCAGCGATACAGACAGCCGTACCGTAGGTGCAACCACAACGGAGGGGTATCTGTTGAGAGGCCATACAAACGTGCCGTCCCTGAAGAGGGGCAGCAGCCTCTTCAGTAGTTGCAGGAGCAACAGTCTGGATGATTGACTGATCTGGCCTTGTAACAATAACCAAAACGGCCTTGCTGTGCTGGTACTGCAAACAGCTGAAAGCAAGGGGAAACTACGGCAGTAATTTTTTCCGAGGGCATGCAGCTTTACTGTATGATTAAATGATGATGGCGTCCTCTTGGGTAAAATATTCCGGAGGTAAAATAGTCCCCCATTCGGATCTCCGGGCGGGGACTACTCAAGAGGATGTCGTTATCAGGAGAAAGAAAACTGGCGTTCTACGGATCGGAGCGTGGAATGTCAGATCCCTTAATCGGGCAGGTAGGTTAGAAAATTTAAAAAGGGAAATGGATAGGTTAAAGTTAGATATAGTGGGAATTAGTGGAGTTCGGTGGCATGAGGAACAAGACTTCTGGTCAGGTGACTACAGGGTTATAAACACAAAATCAAATAGGGGTAATGCAGGAGTAGGTTTAATAATGAATAGGAGAATAGGAATGCGGGTAAGCTACTATAAACAGCATAGTGAACGCATTATTGTGGCCAAGATAGATACGAAGCCCACATCTACTACAGTAGTACAAGTTTATATGCCAACTAGCTCTGCAGATGATGAAGAAATTGAAGAAATGTATGATGAAATAAAAGAAATTATTCAGATAGTGAAGGGTGACGCAAATTTAATAGTCATGGTGTAAGGTGTCAGGTAAATCCAACACCTTCCATGAAAACCCTGACATGATAAGCAAATCCAGTACTATGTCACATAGCTCCGAATAAATCGTGACATTAAATTAACCAATGTATTACGAGTAACGAGTGAGGAAATGGAATACCACCGACTAACACAAGAATGCCTAAATGCATGTCGTACCTTCCCACCGTGAGACCGACGCAGTTCCGAGGGGAGAAACGAGAACAGAAGCTGAGAGCAGAACCGTGTTAAGCTAGAAGTCCCTACGATAAGGGACGGGCTGGACACCCACGTCGCCAGCTAACCACTAGAGCTCACCACCCGCACATTTTAGTATGAGATTTTCGCGTCGCTGTTACGTCAAGGACCACTCCCCAGCCCATGTTAAAAGCTAGAGCCCTCCAGAAAAACAGTATAGATCTTACGATAACACAAAAGGGCCACTACCACCCGCAAGTTTTAGTGTGAGCTTTTTCACATGTCTGTTACAATTTCAGAAATTGCGAACAGAGTTGTTGCAAACCATTGAAGAGCGTAGTAAACAGGATCGAACAAGCACAGAGTCTGCAACCACATCCGTATCTGTAACAGCACCGGAAAAACAAGCAATTAACGAAGATACCACGCATTTGCAATTCCAATCACAGGCGGAAAGTAACATACGTGAAATCAGACAGCCTGCACCGCGGGTACGCGAAAGTTACAGTGCACAATATCCAATGGATCTACCACAACAGGAAAGAACGACGAGAGAAATGATCAGAAACAAAAGTGGCGAAGAATCGCGAATTTCATATGGAACTATGACGAAGTACGACAACGATCATTTTCTCACAGTCAGAAAATTTCAACACTTTCGAGAAGGAAACTCATTACTTTTATTGATCAATTCCGAGTAGGATTACCAGAACACTGGACGCTAGCACACAAATTAGGCTTTATATGTGCATACATGTCAGGAACAGTCGAGAAACCATGCAGAATGTAGCAGCGACATGCCGATCGTACGAAGATTTCAGAGAGAACTTTCTCTCGCGATATTGGTCCAGCGAAGCACAGAACAGAGTGAAGTACGAATTATTACAGAACCCATATTTTGAAAATTCAGGAGAGAAGAGTCCCGTGAAATTTTTCGAAGTAATGGCAAACAAAAATCAATGCTTAGATGTACAATACAGTGACGGAGAGTTGATTAAATTATGCGCCATGAAGCCACCATTGAAATACCAGCAATCATTAGTAGGTCGCGGAGGCAATGACGTCGAAGCATTTAAAGGTATTCTAACGGAACTAGAGTTAATATTTTCGGAAAATGACGCAAGAAAAAGACGAAGCGCACGTGAAAACGAAAGCAAATGCAGTGGAATCCACAAGACACAGTACGAAGAAACAATAATTACGAACCATGTGATAACTTCGCACCAAGAAACGACAATAGATTTCAACAAAGAACCGGTTATGGATTTAGAAGAGAATATGGCAATAACTATAATTCACCCAGGAACGGCAACAACTCTTACAGAGAGAATAACGACAACCGGAACAGGTACTGGAGAACCAATAGACCGACAAATTATCAACAAAGAAACCACTATCAACAAGCTGAACAAGAAAAGCGAATACAGATAGAAGAGGTGGAGGTAAAACCACCAAACCCCGATAAACGTTCGAGTTGACAGTTAAGCGCCAATGCCAAAGAGAATGACACTCCGACCCAGGACAATTGCAGCACCTTGAACAGAGAAGTAAAAATCTTATCGCGAGAAGAGAAGAAGGAAGAAACAAATTCGCAGGGACCAGATGAAAACGGAGACAAGAAAATAACAATATCGTGTTGGAACGAAATTAATAGGAAGAATACTGACGAGGAAGATGAATTACCAGAGACATGCACAACTAATGTAGGAGGAAAGGACGAAGTAATGAGTATTGCAGAGGTATTTGAGATGGAAACCAGGGAAAGCGAATTCAATTAGGATAATGCGCAGTCGACAGACGTCGAAAATAAGTTACAAGTGGGCACACAACCCAACGTATATAATGAAGAAAGTTATGAAGCGATAATTAGTGCATTTAGATGCGATTATGTGGAAGTAGCGACGAAGAAAGAGAAGATAGACGAGGATGAGGAAAAAGTAGAGGATATTGAAGAAAGTGTAAATGAAGAAAGAAATAGAGAAGAGGAAATAAAAGAGAGAGTAGTAGCAGTCAAAGCTTATCCTACAGAAAGTTCGAATTCACAAGGGAAATTCCTAAAAAGACTCATGTATGATTCAGTGGAGGATTTGTTGATGCAAGAGGAAGAAGAACAGAACCAACCCTTTCAAATTCAACCAATTGTGAAGGCCATAGTAAAGCTTATCCAAGTCATTATTGTAATTGATAGCGGAAGTGAACTGACTGCGATCTCAGAAAATTTATTCATGCAGTGTAATGCCAAAGAGGAATTGGCAGTTCTGAAAACTTATAAGATTAAAGTAAGAGGTCCTATTAGAAACAATGTTGCGGAAATTACGAGACAAACAAGGTTAGCTCTTTCGTGCCAAGATCAAAAGATCGAAGCCAACTTCGTGATTACACCTAAACTAACTGTAGATTTGATTGTAGGTGCAGATTTTTTAAATGAGAGATGAGCGAAAATAGGTATGGGGAAAGGTAGCGTAACATTTGGGAATGTCACACTTCTCTTTGAGCAAAAGCTAAAATTAGAAGAGATACCAGTTATAAACAAACAACTAAGAATGACGCAAGATAAAGAGGATGAAGAATTAGAATGGTATGCACAAAAGAAGGAATCGCCTCAACTCATGTAAGAAGTCCATAAAGAAATCGATGAAAAACTGCAAGAAGTTTAAGGTATTTTGGAACACAGTAAAAGAGAATTAGAGGGTATTTTACCAGATAAAGGAGAGGTATATTTACCTAAGACTGGCAGTATTAAACACTCTCAGTACAAATTTGAAGATTAATTTAATTACTGGTAAATAATCAGTACAATATTGCAAGATTATGTGCAGATAAGATCGTCAAGAGAAAGAAGAATGAAGAGAGAGGAAGGTGGGAAAAAGAAAGTAGTTTCAATAATAACATCAATAGTACCATAGATTAAGGTGAAGGGATAAAGCATAGATAGTCTAACAGCATGAAATACTAAAGTGCTATATACCACGACACTACACAAAAATAGAAAACGAATTTGAGGATTCTTGAGTAGACGTTAAGACTCCAAATATCTTAGAATTGTAACATGGAAAGGGCGCCGAAATTTGTAAAGCTTTTTAAGAAGGTGTAAAACAAGTAGGTACTAGATATATGTTAGATGATTATAAGTAAAGCTTTTTGTAAGAACCATTGTAAAAACTCCAGCAAGGAAGAGATGCAACGAGCCACAAGTTGCAACGCGAGAAGTATCAAGAAAGAAATGGACGTAATTAGCAAGACACGATTCCTACATAGCAGGAACGTTGAGAGAAGGGAAAGGACAGCGAAACCAACAGAAAGCCCTTGTATAGAAAGTGGGCGATAAATTTGCCTGCTCGGTGGAACCCTGCTGGGATGGAACACCCAGCCACACAGTGACTGCAGAGACGCGACGGAACGCCAAACATCAAAAGGGACCTGTGGAGGGACACCGGATTTTCACCGCTCCTAAACCCCGGGGCGCCCCCCACTCAGTGGAGCGAGCAAAAAACGGCCCGACGAGTAGACGGCTTGGGCAAGCCACCACTGGCAAAAAATATGAGTAAAAGTCACACTACTGCTATTAAACAGCACGCTGATGCACGAAACTGAAGAAGAACTTCTACAAAGTAAAAATGACATGCCCAAACAATTTATCAAACTGTTACTAGGAGGAGAACTTCAAAGCGACTAGCTATCAATAAATATTTCCATATCCTGCCCAGAGAAGAACCAAGAAGCAAGTAAGAAGCAGAGAAAAAGCAGGAAGAACAGAAATTGAAGATTCGCAAGATTGAGACCAAGAAAGAAGATGGGTGAAGAATAGACGACATACCTTCCCAAATCCCTATCCTATTATAAACTAGTCGTCTGAGAAGTATTACAACGAAAAACGACCGCTTTCAGCGACACATAACGATAACTTTCACGCATACAAAGCCAGTAAACCACGAGATTCTGCACTCACAGCTCCATTCCATTATGGGACCTCCACAACAGCAACACACACTTGCAAAGCCAACAAGGAACGACGAATGAAGCTGTACATCAAATACTTGCACACATCCATTCCGCTCAAGTCCATCACCTTCGTGTAAAAACATTCGCCGACCTCATGCTTAAACATTCATAGGATTATGTGAATGTGTGAAATCAAATTATGTGATGTAGGAACTGTGCAAAAGAAACGTGTGAAAAACTAAATAAGTTAAGCACACCAGACAGCTAATAAACTACAAAATAAGTCATTGACTATGGACTTAAGTAAAAAATAGACTATCGATAAAAATAAGTCATTAGTTCTGAAATGGACTGTATATAAAGAAACAACATGCCACTTATTTTCTGCTCATAAAAATAAAAGAATAACTATATTTTACTAATTTTCTCCTTATAAAAACAAAGAATAAAAGTTTATCTTGTTGGATGTTTTCCCTTTTTTTAACATTTGCACCATTTGTTAGGATAGTATCTCAATACATATGTATGTATATTTCTTTGTCAAAGCAATTCTTGGAAATAATTCTTATTTGTTAGTGTAACTATGTTGAAATGAGTGTCTAGAAACAAAAACATTTTACTTGTACATGATATTTAGAAAATGTGTTAGGAAGAGATTTTACTTAATTACTATATTTATAAAAACAATATTTCTAAGAAAATCGATCTGAAAGACTCCTCACTTTTGATAACAAATTTCTTAAAAAACAAACTACACACTTAAATAAGGAAAGAAAATAATTAAAAATTAATAATAGTATAAAAATAGTATTAATAATAGTATAAAAATTCTTCTCTTGTCATTTTTAATTATAATGTGGAAGAATATAAAAACATAAATTAGTAGTAGAAACTAGCATAGAACAGAATAAAGTGGCTGAACAGTATGCAACAAAATTTAGATAAATTAGAAAATTTTTGAGTGACTTAGACAACGATTCAATCATTGCCTAAATTCAGTGCAAAAATTAAGTTCGAAGGGTGGTGATATGTAAGGTGGCAGGCAAATCCAACACCTTCCAAGAAAACCCTGACATGATAAGCAAATCCAGTAGTATGTCACATAGCTCCGAATAAATCGTGACATTAAATTAACCAATGTATTACGAGTAACGGGTGAGGAAATGGAATACCACCGACTAACACAAGAATGCCTAAATGCATGTCGTACCTTCCCACCGTGAGACCGACGCAGTTCCGAGGGGAGAAACGAGAACAGAAGCCGAGAGCAGAACCGTGTTAAGCTAGAAGGCCCTACGATAAGGGACGGACTGGATAACCACGTCGCCAGCTAACCACTAGGGCTCACCACCCGCACGTTTTAGCATTAGATTTTCGCGTCGCTGTTATGTCAAGGACCACTCCCCAGCCCACGTTAAAAGCTAGATCTTACGATAACGCTAAAAGGACCACACCAGCTGCAGGTTTTAGCGTGAGGCTTTTTGGCGTTTCTGTTACATTGCAAAATTTTTAAAACATTGCCCCACCACGAAAAGTATAACGTTTCTCATTGGATAGACAGAATTTTTGTAGGCGGAGCTTAAGGTTAACATTGAGACCCTGATTGGTCACATGAAAACACAGCCAGATAGTTTTTTTAAACCAACTTCGGTAAATTGTAGTAAGGAGAAGTTAGGAGGAGAGTTGCTTCCGAGATGGCGAGGTGAGCGGAGCTGTGCTGCCCGCCGCTGCCCTGACGCTGCCTAAACACCGACAAGGTAATGAACGCACGCAATGCCGCATTTTTGAGCACATAAGACTTCATTCAGAACTGCAGAAGTCTCATCTGTTAGACCCCCTTTTTGCGTAATATTAGTGTCGATCGTTAATTAAAACTCATGGTGTTCACATTTGCCACTTGAAGAAAAGATCTGAAACGCGATGATTTTTCTTTTATATAGTTATTGAGAAGCCACATCAGCCACTGTAATTTACGACAAGTTAGAGAAGTCATTAAAGATAATTGAGGGTCACTGTAGACCATTTAGATAGTTTTCTCTTTTGTGAAACTTAATTTGAACCTAGATTATAGATGTGATATGGCATAGGTCATCCTTCGATCGATTGTAGAACTTGGAAACCCATTTAGGGAATATTCGTTCACATTTTTGTTGAACGCAGTTGGTTTTTACCATCCTGTATTAAAACATTTCCTTTTATCAATAGTGCAATTTATAAACAATGTTTTGTGAGTAGAATAAAATTTCCAATGGTAATCTTAACTGCTTTTTCGACGTTATTTTACCAGCTAACTAAAAATAGGAAAGCCTTGAACGCTTTCCACTAAATTTCGTTAGTATTAAGATTCTTTTACAGTGAGTGCAGTGGAGCTGACACTGAGATCATTTAGTATTTGGTTATATCATCGCTAGTCTCACTGAACTCTTCTGAATTCTACATGTCATGTGTTGTTTGGCGTCTCCTTACCAGCAACAGGTCCCAGGTTCAAACTAGTTAATTCCCTAAAAAACACGCTCAGAGCGTCGTTGCGCGAAAGTGGTAGGGAGACACAATATAGTACAAACAAACACCACCATGAATGTTTAGAATGCGTGACTGGAATTCGGTAGTAGGAAAAGAGAGAGAAGGAAACATAGTAGGTGAATATGGACTGGGGCAAAGAAATGAAAGGGGAAGCCGCCTGGTAGAATTTTGCACAGAGCACAACTTAATCATAGCTAACACTTGGTTCAAGAATCATAAAAGAAGGCTGTATACATGGAAGAAGCCTGGAGATGCTGACAGGTTTCAGATAGATTATATAGTGGTAAGACAGAGATTTAGGAACCAGGTTTTAAATTGTAAGACATTTCCAGGGGCAGATGTAGACTCTGACCACAATCTATTGGTTATGACCTGTAGATTAAAACTGAAGAAACTGCAAAATGGAAGAAGATGCAGATGAAGATGAAATGGGAGATAACGATACTGCGTGAAGAGTTTGACAGAGCACTGAAAGACCTGAGTCTTAACAAGGCCCCTGGAGTAGACAACATTCCATTGGAACTACTGACGGCCTTGTGAGAACCAGTCCTGACAAAACTGTACCATCTGGTGAGCAAGATGTATGAGACAGGCGAAGTAGCCTCAGACTTCAAGAAGAATATAATAATTCCAATCCCAAAGAAAGCAGGTGTTGACAGATGTGAAAATTACCGAACTATCAGTTTAACAAGTCACAGCTGCAAAATACTAACGCGAATTCTTTACAGACAAATGGAAGAACTAGTAGAAGCCGACCTCGGGGAAGATCAGTTTGGATTCTGTAGAAATATTGGAACACGTGAGGCAATACTGACCCTACGGCTTATCTTAGAAGGTAGATTAAGGAAGGGCAAACCTACGTTTCTAGCATTTGTAGACTTAGAGAAAGCTTTTGACAATGTTGACTGGAATACTCTCTTTCAAATTCTGAAGGTGGCAGGGGTAAAATACAGGGAGCGAAAGGCTATTTACAATTTGTACAGAAACCAGATGGCAGTTATTAGAGTTATGGGGCATGAAAGGAAGTCAGTGGTTGGGAAGGGAGTGAGACAGGGTTGTAGTCTCTCCCCGATGTTACTCAATCTGTATATTGAGCAAGCAGTGAAGGAAACAAAAGAAAAATTCAGAGTAGGTATTAAAATCCATGGAGAAGAAATAAAAACCTTGAGGTTCACCGATGACATCGTAATTCTGTCAGAGACAGCAAGGGCTTGGAAGAGCAGTTGAACGGAATGGATAGTGTCTTGAAAGGAGGATATAAGATGAACATCAACAAAAGCAAAACGAGGATAATGGAATGTAGTCGAATTAAGTCTGGTGATGCTGAGAGAATTTGTTTAGGAACTGAGACAGTTAGAGTAGTAAAGGAGTTTTGATATTTGGGGAGCAAAATAACTGATGATGGTCGAAGTAGGGAGGATATAAAATGTAGACTGGCAATGGCAACGAAAGCGTATCTGAAGAAGAGAAAGTTGATAACATCGAGTATAGATTTAAGTGTAGTTTGGACAAGAGGAGAATAGAAACTTTCGAAATGTGGTGCTACAGAAGAATGCTGAAGATTAGATGGGTAGATCATATAACTAATGTGGAAGTATTGAATGGGATTTTGGAGAAGAGAAGTTTGTGGCACAACTTGACCAGAAGAAGGGATCGGTTGGTAGGACATGTTCTGAGGCATCAAGGGATCACCAATTTGGTATTGGAAGGCAACGTGGAGGGTAAAAATCGTAGAGGGAGACCAAGAGATGAATACACTAAGCAGATTCAGAAGGATGTAGGTTGCAGTAGGTACTGGGAGATGAAGAAGCTTGCACAGGATAGAGTAGGCTGGAGAGCTGCATCAAACCAGTCTCAGGACTGAAGACCACAACAACAACAACACGGCTAAGTACTGGGCTAACATACATAGAACAATACTTCAGTGTTCTGCTAGATTCCCTGACATATCCATGAGAGTTCTTGGTCTTGAGCGATTTAATTATTAACTCAATCTTCATCTTGTCAGTATCATGGAGAAACATTTCAGGTAACAGTCTCGGAACACTTCTTTCTAAGAGCGCTACATGATTCCCTGTTAGGGCTATGTTTCTATTTAGTTCACCTGCTATATTCAGAAAGTGATTATTAAATACTGTACATATATGCGACTTATCACTAACACGGACACTCCCACTACTCACTGATTCTATATCCTCGACCTTTCTCTGCAGACGAGCCACTTCCTTTACGACTGACAATATGGTTTTAATTTTATTCTCAGACTTAGCTATTCTATCTGCATACCACAGACTTTTTGCCTTCCTAATAACATTTTTAAGCACCTTACAATACTGTTTGTAATGGGCTGATGCATTTAGATTTTGACTGTTTCTAACGTTTTGATATAACTGCCACTATAAGATATTCTTATCCCTCTAGTCAGCCACCCAGGCTGCCTGTTTGAGCTAGTACCCTGTTTTGAACGTTCTAATGGAAAGCAACTTTCAAAGCGCACGAGAAAAGTCTTGAGGAAAACATTATATTTATCGTCTACTGTATCAGCACTATGAACATCTTGACACTCTTGTTCCTTGATAAGGTTTACAAAGGTCTCTACAGCAACTGGATCAGCTTTCCTAAAAAGTTTATAACTATATTTAACATGTGTTGCAGCACAAAAATCTTTTAGAGTTAAAATTTGTGCATCATGATCTGAAAGGCCATTCACCTTTTTGCTAGCAGAATGCCCTTCTAGTAACGAGGAACGAACAAAAATGTTGTCTATGGTTGTTGTACTGTTACCTTGCACTCTCGTTGGAAAGAATACGGTTTGTGTAAGATTATATGAATTTGAGGGGTCTACCAACATCCTTTTCCTTGCACAATCACTTATACAATAAATATTGAAGTCACCGCATATACCTAACTTTTTGTGTTTCCTATAAAGTGAACCAAGAACCTCCTCTAGCTTTAGCAAAAATGTTGTGAAATCGGAGTCTGATGATCTTTAAATAACAACAGTTAGAAGTTTAGATCCTCTAAATTTAACCACACCTGAACTACACTGAAACACCTTTTCAATGCAGTACTTTGAAACATCAACTGACTCAAATGGGATGCCATTTTTCACATACGTGGCTACTCCCCCACACCGCAAAGAGCTCCTAGAAATGCAGCCAGCCAACCTGTATCCTGGTAAAGGAAGCCTCTGAATTATCTCCTTATTTAAGAAGTGTTCAGATGTACCAATAATTTCAGAGTCAACATCTGCAAGCAGTTCACTAACTTGATCCCTAATACCTTGCATATTTTGATTAAATATACTAATTTTCCTCATTACTCGGATACCTAAGCTTTGTCGAAAGTGGTTCCTTTGTTAGAGAGACTTCCTTTAAACAGGAATACCTATCAGCTCACTTCAATGTAAAAAAGGTGTAGTTCTAACACCCACTACTACAGGAATGTTCTCATGAGTGATCCCACCACCCCCATCTATGCTGTCTCCTATAAGCTTTGCCAACCTCCATACCTGACACCACTGAAATGCCACCCATACCTTCTGTCATCAGTGCACCCCCAAGTCTCATGTTATTACGCCTGACAGCTGTATTAAGATGAAGCCGATCGTGACGCTGAAACAGTTCCACGAAATGCACATTAGTGTTGCCAGTCTGAGTGGCTATCTTTCCCAGGTCACCATCTATGTCATACTCCCCATCCCTATCAATATTATTACCAGCCCCACCCACAATCACTACTTGATCCTCTTTGGTAAAACACCTAAATAACCCCCCTATGTTAACAGCCACCTGAGCCAATCCTGCATTAGGCTTCACAATGCTGGTGACCAGGTACTCACTCCCCAATACTTCCTGTAACTGCTGGCCTACACCTCTGCCATGAGAACTACCTAACAGCAGAAACTTCTTCTTTTTCATCGGCTTTGTAACTGTCCTAGCCACCGTACAGCTACTAGAGATTCATCTCCACTAGAATCTGACAGTTGGTCATATCTATTGCAAACACCAATAGTAAACTATCTGAAAATCTCATTCTCCTAGCAGATCTCTTGCAAACAGCCAGCTCCCATTCTCCAACCCCCTTCTTCCTCTTCGTCCTATCTAGCTCCTCCTTTGCGTTTTTCAACTGCATCTAAAGGGCACAGATCTTACGCTCCTGCTCCTCTATCAACTTACTCTTGCTATATAACTTATAGTTTCAGGAGAGGATCTCAGCAGAATGCTCACTGGCTTCCCCACTGCATTCCCCCCAGTGAAAATACTTCGAACAATTCTCACACCGCAATCCACTACTCACGAACCTACGGCATAGCCCACACTTCTCACTCATGGTAAAATTTTACAGTTATTGAAACAAGAAAACTAATTTATGTAAGTTCCGCTACTACAATAAGAAGATGTTAAGAAAATGACTACAATAATCACAAACTTACCCTACAAGGGAATAACTACTATTATTAACAGTATTAATCAACAACAAATGAGAATATAACGAAAGACTAACACAGACAGAAAATCAAACCTCTAATGAGACAGTAACAAAACTGAAAACAGTTCACAAAAGTTCTGAAATTATTTCACCAGAAAACACCAAGAACATCGGTTGAAGACTACTAGAGTTCCTACACAAACCACTATACACAAACATTTACTTAGTACTTAGCTTTCGATGCGCCACTACAGCTGCAACTGGTCTGTGCGGAATGTAAACACAGGTAAGAGGTTAAGTTGCTCGATACAAAACACTCACAAATATCAGGCCACAATACAAGAAAGGCAGAGATGAATGAAGAAACCACTAACAAGTCACTTTGATATATTACCACACACATGGCATGGCGTACATGGAGACTTCAACGCTCTATACTAGATCACTTGGACAACTTAACACTAAAACACAGTAGAATATAGAGCACTCATAATTTTTTGCTATGATTATTTCATACACATTTTAATGTAGGGTCGAGGCCCCACTTACGGCCACTTTATTGACATGTTTTTAGGTTTTATCATGTTTAACTCGTAGAAAATGAAAATATAATACTTAATCTTACCTCTCAATAAATTAAGTTTCTTCTGATGCTTTGTACAAGATGTAGAATGCAAAAAACAGATTGTGTGTTGCATAAAGAAAAACACTACATAACTCAACTTCTGCAACACAGATCTGTTCATTAAATGGTGACTTCAAACAAGACTATACAAAGAAATGTTTCTGTAGACAATAGAATAGCCCATTTCATATTGCTTATTATAATCTATGGTAGGACTGCCTGGTATTCCAAAGGAGCTTAAAATTGCACCCTTTACATCAAGGTGGCCATAAGTGGGGTATTGGCCAAAACTAGAGCCCTGACCCTATATGAAAATCTCACGTTTTTTTATCATAAAAAGTGAATGTTGTATAAAATTGTAAGATTCTTAAGTTATTATTTTTTATATATTTTATTCTTGCATTAAAATAACATTTAATGAATTAACAAACAATAAAAGGGTAATGTTTCATAAAAAGGCTAACATAATAATTTAAGTTTGTCGGCCTACCTTAGTATTCATAACCCAGAAATAGTCTGATTTTAACCTCATTAGTGTGTACTGTGGTATTAAAATATTATTTTATACAAGCACCCATTAAGATCCCATCTTGAAATTTTGCATGCATGTAGTCAGTTAAACTGGACAACGCATACAATTTTTATAAAAAAAATCCGAGGGTGTGTACTTTGGAAATTTAAAAAAATATTTTTTTTTGGAATAGTTTAACATTTAGGTAGCATTGTCATGTTACATATCAAGCTGAAGGGAATTTTTAGAGAAAAACAATGGAGAAAGTTTGAGCTCTCTAGGTGTATAGTTTTTGAGCTACAGCATTTTAAAACAATCATCGATTGAGCAGAGGTTTTTTTATTTTTAAACCCTTGAAACTCAAAAACCAAATGTCAGAAAAATTAGAAATTTCAAATGTAATCTAGTGTTAGTGGGTACATTACCTGAAAAAAAATTCATCAAAATCTGAGAGGTCATGGTTCAAATCATGTAGTACAATTCGTTGATTTGACATGGAATGACCCAGCAGTGTTTTGTAGTGGTGACTTGTTGGAACCATTTTCAATAGTCAAACGACTGTACGGAGGAGCGATTAGAGGTCCTGCTAGACAGCTGCGTTGTGTGGGTTGCATGAGAATCAGGCGAAATGCAATTCAGGCGGTTCGGATACTTTTGAACACGACTGTACATCCTCAGATGTCTTGCCAGAAAACAGAATAATCAAACTCACAGTGGCTGGATCAATCTCCTGCTGTGGCAGCCTAGGCAACAACGACTGAACCGATGGGGACATTTCTATATGTTAACTCACCCCTCAACTGTTTATTGTCCGCTATCAATTGTGTTACTTTTACCAATAAAATCTGCACCGCTTCTAGTTCTGACGCATCTTATGTCCTTGACTCTGCCACTGTGTTGCTTTCATTTCCTGTAAGTTTTAAATCAAACATTTAAGTACAAGAATAACATGACTCTGTACACCTCAATATCTTCATACTCGGCAACATCATTCTCAAACCAATACGAAAGTAATTAAATGCTATGAGAAAAAAAATCTTACTGCTTCAAATACACTAACACTTATTCTGACAACAAAAAATGCTATGCCCACTCTAAACATTGCAATGTGGCTTGCCATGAGCCATACTCTAAAAACAAACAGGAAAGAAAACGTCCAATCCTCAAAAGAAGACTGGTCAAATCTCACCACATCTTGCAACTGTACTGTACAGACGACGTCCACTATTCTGACACCAAATGTAGTGGGTGATGCCAGGAGGTGCCATATTAAAATTCGGTGAGAACTTTCCAAGTGATTTATTGTTTTTTATCTACAGTGCCCTCATTCCTCTTGGATTGTGTCACAGGGCCCCACAATGCTGAGGAAGCACCCCAGCAACCCATGTAATGCAATGGTGCGTCGAGCCGGCCTTGTATGCCAGTGGAGTTGTTGTGTCATCAGGACTGCTGACTCAGCTGTCCCCATCCTTGCTGCCTCCACATCACTCCGAGGAGCCACCGAGCGGCTCACAGACAACAGCGAAATGTGCTGAGATGTGTTCCCTCGCCGGCATGACTTAAGACGTAGTAAAGACAAGCGCCCACAATCCAGCGTCCGAAACTGCGGCCATCGCCTTGGGATGTCTCTGGCGCGTGTTGGAAGCTGGTACGACTGCCCGTGGCAGCGAGCGAGGAGTGGCCTGCCGCTAGCTGGCTGCAGACTCCACGTGAGCCTCAGGGGGTCGAACCAACGACCCGCCGTGGACTGGAATGTTGGCGATCCATCTGCTGCTGTCTGGAGCAGGTGGTGTGACAGTCCCCACCGTCCAGGAGAGCTGCCACACCTGAAAACGCCACCTATTTATTCTCAGCTGTGCACCTCTGTTTTGCCAAGCGTGCTGCTTCATGTCATGTACACTTAGCAGGCTAGGCTGCCAGTGGCCCACATCTGCCTGCCACTTGCGCCATTCAAACTGCTGTGTGTGGCCTCTCTGGAAGGATTAGTTTGGGAGCAATATACTAGAATTATGTAACTTACTTTTCTGGTACCACGCGCCACGAAATTTGAATCCGCACCAGATGTAATGGACGTCAAAGACCCGTAGAGGTCTCCGCACCATTGCACCATAACCCATGGCAGCGGACGCCTCCTGACCCACACATGGTTCCAGCGGCTAATTGCGGCGCCCCCGATCGTGTATTTAAGGACCTGCCTCTCGCTCTGCCAGTGAGTCTTAACGTTGCGTGTGTATTGACATATCGCCTCGACAACAGACAGCATATTTACCGTTCTTTGTTTTCATTACTAGTGGACGTCTGGGATTCGTTTGGTTGTCTCTGTTACGTCGTTGTTTATTGCGTGTTGTCGTCGTAAGGTCTCTCTCGATCGTCTGTTGTTTATTGTTCGTCCTTTCAGTTTGTTTGTTTGTTCGCAGGCCACTCTCCATTTGGTCCCGCCGCACTTTGTCGGCCACCCATTTTTGGCGACGAGATAAACTGTAGTCATTGTTAGATTTGAGGCGAAGTTCGTGTGTCTTCTGGAGCAACAGCAGTAGCAGCTCCAGTTAGACATCATACAACAGTTTCTGTGATTACTAACGGACCAAGTCGATGCCTGGGAAGTGTTACCACAACAGCTTCAGACTCCTCAGGTGTCCGATGCTTTCTCACATCCGCCGTTGTTCCCACCCATTAATGACGCCAAAGGGGACTGGATAACCTACTTACATCAGCTTAAACAACATTTCACGGCTTTTCAAGTCACAGACGACTGCTTGCAGAGGTCATTATTTTTGTCTTGAGCCTCTCCAGACACGTTCTTTCTTCTCCGCAAGTTGATTCCGTTGTCCTATCCGGTGGCTCTCTCTTTCCAGGAGATACGCCTTTTGCTGACAAACAATTATTCCCAATGCTACCATGAAGTCGCCTCTCGGCTGGAGTTCCACCAGTACCATAAACAGCCTGGTCAATCGTATCGTTCCTTGGTCACGGACTTGCAGGGTCTCAGCCGTCAATGCGATTTTACATGCACCAATCAGCAGTGCAAGACTTCGTATGTGGTCTCCCTGACCCGGGGTGTCTTGGTTCAGCTGGCTCCCAATCCTGAGCACTGTTCTGTGGCGTTGAAACTCGATAACCCCTCCTTGGAAGATATTCTGTGCATTGCCCACTCCTTTGAAATTGCTCAAGTGACTTATGGCGCGGCTGCAGGTGACGGCGATCGAAGCGTTACGGTGGGTTGCGCTCTCACGACGTCGACGTGTCCCAGCCGATAGGCCAGCGCCGTTGGGACTCCTCGTTGTCCGACATCTCTATGGGATCGGCGCCTCCGGTCGCCCCTCATCGTCGGTCGCGCGGCTCACTTCCATTTTGCCCACAGTGCTTTACTGCACATTCTTGGGCAGATTGTCCCCACCATTCGAAAAAGTGCACGCTATGTAACAGGGAGGGCCACCTCCGATCGGTTTGTCATAGTCGCTCGACTCGCTCCGGTCCTGCCTCTCCTGGGCCTCATGATACCATCCATACTCTGCAGTCGGTCATCCTACAGGATGACCCATCAGCATGGAAGCGCTTCCTCATGCTCCGCCTTTTCACTGAGGATATCAGTTTTCCGGTCGACAATGGGCCACCGTCCCCTTGATTAATATGGCGACATATACCCCGCTGGACTCTCCTGAATTGTCATCTCCCTCTCGCCGTTTGGTCGCCTGTGGAGACGGTTTCATTCCCCTTCATTGGCATTTCGTCGTCCAGGCGACGTACAAGCGTGTTCTCCAGCTCCTTACCCTCTTTGTCGTCGACCATCCGTGGGCTTCGAATATTTTTGGCCTGGATGCGATGCAACTGTTTGGCTTTTCAATTTCCAACAAAGTTAAGGTCGTTTCGATGGCTGTTCCTTTTCAGGACTTGTACGATCTGTGCTCCGTGTTTGCGTCGTTGTTTGCAATGGATCTTGGATGTGCTTCCGAATTTCAGGGGCACATCACCCTACAGCTGGATGTGCAACCTCGCTTTTTGTGGGCCCGGCCCCTTCCGGTGGCCTTACGGTTGGCAGGCACTTGATCGGCTCTAGGCCACGGACGTTCGGGGGCCTGTGACTTACAGTGCCTGGGCGACACCATTGGTGGTCATATGGAAACCCAATGGGTCCCTTCGGCTGTGTGGGGACTCCTGCGTTACTGTCAATGCTCAGTCCCTTGTCGACACTTTCCATAGTCCCTGATGACAGGAAGACCTTCTCGCCAAGCTTGCTGGGGGGGAGTATTTTTCAAAGATCGATCTGGCTGAGATATACCACCATTTAACCTTGGGTGCCGAATCTCAGAACATCATGGTTCTCAACATGCCTTTCAGATTGTATAAGTACAAGTGCCTTCCCCTTGGTGTCTCTTCAGAACCGGCCATTTTACAGCGGTCCCTGGAGCAGCTCACACAGCCTATCCCCACCTGCATGAATTATCTGGATGACATCTTGGTCACTGGGCTTTCCCGCTAGGAAAATTTGCAAAACCTCAGTGCTTTATTTCATGCTCTGCAATCTGCAGGTTTACGCTGTCTGCTGGAGAAGTGTTGTTTTTTTTCAACCGGAAGTTGAATACTTAGGCCACTGGCTTAGCAAAGATAGCATTCACCTTCGTAATGTCACTGCCATTGAAGCACTTCCTCATCCCAAGTACTCTGAACTCCAGGTGTTTTTGGGCAAGGTTACTTATTATTTAAAGTTCTTGCCACAGGCTGCCTCTGTTGCTCAATCCCTCAATCATTTGTGTAGCAAAGGGATATTTTTAGTTTGGACTCCTGCCTGTGACCAGGCTTTTCTCCGTTTAAAGGCGATGCTAAAGTCCGCCCCTTGCCTTACTCCCTATTCTGCAGATCGCCCATTCGTTATGGCACTGATGCGTCGGCATATGGCATTGGGGCCGTCCTTGCGCATCGGGATGTCGATGTCTCTGAACAGCCCATCGCTTATACCTCTAACACGTTGAGCCCAGCACAACAGAACTACTCCCAGATTGAAAAGGAGGCCCTGGCGATCATGTTCGCCGTCCTAAAATTTCACACCTATCTCTTTGGGACAAAGTTCACCCTCCTGATGGACCATAAGCCCTTTGTCACGCTATTTGGTCCCAACTCTCACCTTCCAGGGCGGACGGCTTAACGTCTCCACAGCTGGGCGTTGTTTTTACCAAATTACACTTACACCATCTGGTATAAGCCCACCATGCTAATGCGGATGCTTTGTCCCATCTCCCAGCAGGCCCCAATCTTGCCTTTGACCAACAGGAGGTCCTATGCTTTCACATTGATTCCACCTGCCGGAATGCACTGGACAGCCTGCTTCTCATGCCAGCTCACATTGCTGTGGCTACCCTCTGTGACCCTATCTTGTTCTCCACTATGTGGTCCATGGGTGGCCTAGCTATGTTACTAGTCGGATGCAGTCCGATTTCAGCCCCTGGCGCCATCTGTCCCACTGGTCCTCTGTGGTCGATGATGTCCTTCTGTTGGCCACAGAGTTGGATACCCATCGGGTGGTCATCCCTCCAGATATGTGGCTTTGGGCACTGGAGTACGTTCCATATGAAAGTTTTGGCTCCCTGGGACGTGTATTGACCTGGCCTTGATGGCGATTTTGACCGTCTGGTTCATGGGTGCACTGCGTGTGTGCATCACCAGGCAACCCCCTTCCCCAACAGTCGTTTTCACCTTGGCCTGTGCCTCGCCAGCCCTGGGATCGCATCCATATCGATTTTGTGGGCCATTTTTTGGAGTCCGTGTGGTTACTAAAAATACCCTTATGTCATCCGCACGCCATCCACCACCACAGAGGCTACACTCACGGCCCTGGCCCAAGTTCTCGCCACTGAGGGCCTGCTACACACATTGGTTCCGATAATGGCCCCCAATTCATGGTGTCGTCCTTCCACGACTTTTGTCAGGCCAACAGTATCAAACATATCCGTAGCCCCCCTCTGCACCCTTTGTCCAATGGCCTGGTGAAGAGGCTTGTACGCAATTTTAAACAACAATTGACAAAAGCGGTCGACACATCTACAACCACATCGGCCCTCAACATGTTTTTGAGCACCAGTTACACAACGCCAATTGACGGATGCAGTCCGGCAGAGCTCCTCTGTGGGCGACAGCTGTGGACTCTGCTCCATTTCCTGATGCCATCCCTCTTCCGTCCCCACTCCCGGCCTTAGCAGCGTTATGCCCCTGGCGCAGCCGTGTGGACCCGCGAGTATAGGCGCAAGGTGGGTTGGACGCCCGTCACAGTCGTCGCGGCACGTGTGCGGCGCGTGACGTTGGTGCAAGACGTCGAAAGGGTTGGAGCGCCGCCATCACAACCAGCTACACCCACATAACCCCTGTGGGACTCCCAGCGCCGCCTCCTCCCATACGTGCTTTCGGATATGGAGGTGGTCCTCGATTCGCCGCCCCTGCCCCCGTTTGCCGTCTCCCTGCGGGCCTGCCACCGGCCTTCCCTGCCCCCGGGTGGATCGGCAGCTCCCTCCCCCGCCCTGGACTCTGGGTCGGCCGTCATGGATACCTCAGGTGTCCTTTCTCCCCGCCAACAGCGGTTGAGGTGCCTGGCTCTTCTTCACACTGCCGCCCACGTCGACACCATCTGGGGCGTTTCCGCCCCTACGCCCTAGTTTCTGGGGGGAGGGATCTGGTACCGCGCGCCGCCGCATTTGAATCCGCACCAGACGTCACGAACGTCGAAGACCCTTAGATGTCTCTGCACCATCGCGCCGTAAGCTGTGGCGGCGCGCGCCTCCTGGCCCACATTTAGTGTGATGGCCTACAACGGAACATGAGGTCCCAGTGCCCAATAGCGGCGCCCCCGACCGTGTATTTAAGCACCTGCCTCTCGCTCAGCCACTGAGTCTTATCGTTGCGTGCGTATTGACAGATCGCCTCGACAACAGACAGCTTGTTTACTGTGCTTTGTTTCCATTACTAGTGGACGTCGTCGTTTATTGCGTGTTGTCATCGTAAGGTCTCTCTCGATCGTCCGTTTTTGTTTCATGTCCGTCCTTTCCGTTCGTTTGTTTGTTTGCGGGCCGCTCTCCGTTTCGTCCCGCCGCGCTTTCTCGGCCAACTCGCGGTTACAACAACTTCCACCAGCATGAGAATGCAACTGCTAAACACAACGCTATTCTTCAGCTATTTGACTACCGTTACCACCCATTTTGATAACAGAGGAAGAGATACGTAGCCTGTGGGAAGAAGCTTCTGTAATGGTTATCTGGCGAGTGTAATCCAATAGCAGGAAAAAATTATTCATCGTGCAGAAGGACTCTCATGATTAATTTAATTAATTAGCCTATCAGTTATTTATAAATGACGTATCACCGGGCAGGTGGAAACGAGGGCAAGAGTACCTCAGATATGATTGGAGAGTTGAAGATGCAAGCACTTGATTTTTCATTGCAATAAGATCTTATAAGGAAGTTTCAGTCTCCCACCTGCACAGGGAGAGATGACCATCGTAATAAAATCAGTTACAATACCAAATTTGTGACACAGATAGAGCATTCTCTTAGCTCTCTGTCATGAGTCAAAATGAGTTAAATATTCTAGTCCTGCAATGGAGGACATAGCACATATTAAACAGGTTCGAATCCTGTCTCAGGCATGGATGTGTGTGATGTCCTTAGGTTAGTTAGGTTTAAGTAGTTCTAAGTCTAGGGGACTGATGACCTCAGATGTTAAGTCCCTTAGTGCTTAGAGCCATTTTTAAAATACTTCGCGGAAATGGCGAAGATGGCGGCCATAGATATGGCAACGTCATAGTAAAGTCATGGTGCTAAGTTCTAATTTTGCTGGGAAAGTAGGTCGATTGGGGTACCTCCGTTAACCTAAACCCCACTCTCTCTCCATTCACACTTCTCCTCTCCCCTCCCCATCTGGAAATTGTCAGAAAAAGAACTGGGCTGCCAGTTAGGACGGATGTAAGTCTTCTACACTGGGCTGCCAGATAGGACGGATGTAAGTCTTCTACACTGGGCTGCCAGATAGGACAGATGTAAGTCTTTATTTTGAATGCATTGCCCCCCTCCCCTTCACTCCCCAATCTGGAAATTGGCAGGCAGAGGATTCAGTCTGTGCTGGGCTGCCGGATAGGGTGGTCGTAAGTATGCATTGTTTACTTAAACAATGTGAGTTATCATAGGCAGTAGCTCCATCCAGTGTGTTCACCATGAGGTCTGGAATCCAACTGACCTAGTTCACAGCACCACTACCAGAGGGCACTGTTGGTACTGCTCATATCTCAGGAAAAGTTGGCTGTCTGGGGAAAATGGTGGGGAAAGGACTTAGTCTGCATCTAGCTACTGGACTGGGAGGGCAGATGTAATTGTTTACTGTCTTCAATAAATGAGATGTCTGTGCTTGGGTAGGAGGAGTATATTAGCTGTAATCATGCATCTGAGGCCTGTGATGACAGTAATGATATGTGGTAAAAATGAATACACTTCATGAAATAATGAAGATTTAACATGATGGGGGCTAAGTTACACATTGCAACACATGCTGGTAAATGCGTGGGCTGTAACTGTAGATCATTTGATAAAAGTCCAGTTAGTTTTCCAAAGCACAAGAGGTATGATATTGACCCAAGAGTCTTCACACCCCGCTGGAAGAGAGGCAAAGTGCCAGGCTCCGTGCTTCAAGAGTCTCTGCACTGGCTCACGGCACAGCCATGCAGTAGTTGTGGAGCCCTGCAAAACATTTCCTGTTGCATTGGGAATACCCGTGGCCCTCCTCCTCCTCCTCCTACCCATCCCCAGCGCATTAATACCCTTTGTCGTTGAACACAAACTGCTTCATGAGTTGTGACATCTGGTGTTGTGGAGTATTGTCACATACATAACTTGAAGATGCAATGGAAACTAAATGTACCACTGCACAAAGAGATAGATGGAGAGAGAGAGAGACAGACTTAACAGATGACGTGAGAATATTTTAACAACTACATATTTTATTCTGAGGAATAGGGTATGATAACCAGTGAATGAACAGTTAAGGGCAAATTTACATTGGAAAATTCGTATCCACCACTACAGTAATTGCTGGGGAATTTTGTAGCTGAAAACACATACTACAGACTATCTCAAATAGGTACTAAAATTGGAACTAGAGATAAGAAAGAATTTTCTCATCTTTACAATGCATATGAAAGAAAGGTTACAGAAAAGCAAATGAATGATCAACATTGTCCAGTGAATGAACAGCTTCCCTCCAGTAAATGAACATAATTTTATAAATATAATTTCAAGGCCAGTTATACAATAATAATAAATAAAACACAAATATATCTTCAGTTTTATATTTTACTTAGTAGAATCATACTGAGAATGTCATAAATCAAAATACTCATAGGAGAAAGAGAGTAAATGCAAACACTATCTTTTACAATTAACATGAAAAGAAATATAAAATAATTACAGTACATACAAACTGTAATACAGATAATTTAAATATAAAAATGAGATGCTAGGCAGATTACATGAATAAAAGCAGATAAACCTTTCACAGCATTCTACATCTACATCTACATCTACATCCGTACTCCGCAAGCCACCTGACGGTGTGTGGCGGAGGGTACCCTGAGTACCTCTATCGGTTCTCCCTTCTATTCCAGTCTCGTATTGTACGTGGAAAGAAGGATTGTCGGTATGCTTCTGTGTGGGCTCTAATCTCTCTGATTTTATCCTCATGGTCTCTTCGCGAGATATACGTAGGAGGGAGCAATATACTGCTTGACTCTTCGGTGAAGGTATGTTCTCGAAACTTCAACAAAAGCCCGTACCGAGCTACTGAGCGTCTCTCCTGCAGAGTCTTCCACTGGAGTTTATCTATCATCTCCGTAACGCTTTCGCAATTACTAAATGATCCTGTAACGAAGCGCGCTGCTCTCCGTTGGATCTTCTCTATCTCTTCTATCAACCCTACCTGGTGCGGATCCCACACTGCTGAGCAGTATTCAAGCATTGGGCGAACAAGCGTACTGTAACCTACTTCCTTTGTTGTCGGATTGCATTTCCTTAGGATTCTTCCAATGAATCTCAGTCTGGCATCTGCTTTACCGACGATCAACTTTATATGATCATTCCATTTTAAATCACTCCTAATGCGTACTCCCAGATAATTTATGGAATTAACTGCTTCCAGTTGCTGACCTGCTATTTTGTAGCTAAATGATAAGGGACCTATCTTTCTATGTATTCGCATCACATTACACTTCGCTACATTGAGATTCAATTGCCATTCCGTGCACCATGCGTCAATTCGCTGCAGATCCTCCTGCATTTCAGTACAATTTTCCATTGTTGCAACCTCTCGATACACCACAGCATCATCTGCAAAAAGCCTCAGTGAACTTCCGATGTCATCCACCAGGTCATTTATGTATATTGTGAATAGCAACGGTCCTATGACACTCCCCTGCGGCACACCTGAAATCACTCTTACTTCGGAAGACTTCTCTCCATTGAGAATGACGTGCTGCGTTCTGTTATCTAGGAACTCCTCAATCCAATCACACAATTGATCTGATAGTCCGTATGCTCTTACTTTGTTCATTAAACGACTATGGGGAACTGTGTCAAACGCCTTGCGGAAGTCAAGAAACACGGCATCTACCTGTGAACCCGTGTCTAAGGCCCTCTGAGTCTCGTGGACGAATAGCGCGAGCTGGGTTTCACACGATCGTCTTTTTCGAAACCCATGCTGATTCCTACAGAGTAGATTTCTAGTCTCCAGAAAAGACATTATACTCGAACATAATACGTGTTCCAAAATTCTACAACTGATCGACGTTAGAGATATAGGTCTATAGTTCTGCACATCTGTTCGACGTCCCTTCTTGAGAACGGGGATGACCTGTGCCCTTTTCCAATCCTTTGGAACGCTTCGCTCTTCTAGAGACCTACGGTACACCGCTGCAAGAAGGGGGGCAAGTTCCTTCGCGTACTCTGTGTAAAATCGAACTGGTATCCCATCAGGACCAGCGGCCTTTCCTCTTTTGAGCGATTTTAATTGTTTCTCTATCCCTCTGTCGTCTACTTCGATATCTACCATTTTGTCAACTGTGTGACAATCTAGAGAAGGAAGCACAGTGCAGTCTTCCTCTGTGAAACAGCTTTGGAAGAAGACATTTAGTAATTCGGCCTTTAGTCTGTCATCCTCTGTTTCAGTACCATTTTGGTCACAGAGTGTCTGGACATTTTGTTTTGATCCACCTACCGCTTTGACATAGGACCAAAATTTCTTAGGATTTTCTGCCAAGTCAGTACATAGAACGTTACTTTCGAATTCATTGAAAGCCTCTCGCATAGCCCTCCTCACACTACATTTCGCTTCGCGTAATTTTTGTTTGTCTGCAAGGCTTTGGCTATGTTTATGTCTGCTGTGAAGTTCCCTTTGCTTCCGCAGCAGTTTTCTAACTCGGTTGTTGTACCACGGTGGCTCTTTTCCATCTCTTACGATCTTGCTTGGCACATACTCATCTAACGCATATTGTACAATGGTTTTGAACTTTGTCCACTGATCCTCAACACTATCTGCACTTGAGCCAAAACTTTTGTGTTGAGCCGTCAGGTACTCTGTAATCTGCTTTTTGTCACTTTTGCTAAACAGAAAAATCTTCCTACCTTTTTTAATATTTCTATTTACGGCTGAAATCATCGACGCAGTAACCGCTTTATGATCGCTGATTCCCTGTTCTGCATTAACTGATTCAAATAGTTCGGGTCTGTTTGTCACCAGAAGGTCTAATATATTATCGCCACGAGTCGGTTTTCTGTTTAACTGCTCAAGGTAGTTTTCAGATAAAGCACTTAAAAATATTTCACTGGATTCTTTGTCCCTGCCACCCGTTATGAACGTTTGAGTCTCCCAGTCTATATCCGGCAAATTGAAATCTCCACCCAGAACTATAACATGGTGGGGAAATCTACTCGAAATATTTTCCAAATTATTCTTCAGGTGCTGAGCCACAACAGCTGCTCAGCCCGGGGGCCTATAGAGACATCCAATTACCATGTCTGAGCCTGCTTTAACCGTGATCTTCACCCAAATCATTTCACAATTCGAATCTCCGTCAATTTCCTTCGATACTATTGCACTTCTTATCGCATTAGTCAACCTATGGTTATTCCTGTTTTCTGATGACAACACAAACATGAGTGAATAGGCCTATTAGTTATTTCCTTATCACACTTATCAAACTAGAAACTGTAATGTTCACAACAAAAGAAAATTATTACACTTTTTTTATACTTCCTCAATTCCTCAATAAAGTAAGTCTGAGATATACGTGAAGATATTCCACAGATTGCCTTAGGATGTGAAATAATCTCTTTTATCTCCTCTTTCTGATACCATATCTTCTGTTCTTTCTTGGGCCTTTTCCAACGTGTTGGTCCATACATTGTCATGGTGCTTACTTCAATTTCATCTTTTTTCTATCAGTAACAATTTCTGGAAAATATTCGCCTTCATAAACTACAATTATGTAGGTTTTATTTACTTCTATTTCTTCAAGATTGCAGTCAGAAGCTGAATCATCAGAGTCCTGAAGCAGGTCTCCTAAACTCTCATCTGAATCATGTAGAGAGATTGCATCTTCATCAGTTGAAGTGTCTTCTTCACCTTTCCTCACTTTCCTGACAATTTCTTTCTTCTGGAATGCACCCAGTTTTTGCATCTGTTTCAGAGCCTTTTCCTCCCTCTTCCTTTTTAATTTTTTTCCTTAACTTCTTTGGTTTTTCTTAATGCTTCATGATATTCTACCCACTTTTCTGAAGTAACTGCATAAGGAAATTTATTTGCATTTCATTTGAAATCCTTCCAGATTTCCTCAGGGGTTCGATGACCTTCCTGAGAAGTGCTTGCTGTTGGTGATTTGGAGTTCTGTTCCTGAGAACCATGAATGCCTTCTTGTACATCCAAAATGAGTGTTTCAGTCTGAAGAGATGTGGCTGAGGTGTATTCTTCTGAAACGATCTCTTGTGTTTGACTCTCTGATGAGCATCTTCTTTCTGGTGTTACAGATGTAGTTGTTTGCAATGCTCTGGCTTCAGCAGAGCTTTCAAATTTAGTTTCCACTGGGGCTATTGAGTGAATTAATGGTTCATCGAAAGTATTGTTTTGCCTGTTTTACCTTACGCCTTCTCTGATTGAATACTTCTTCCATATGGAAAACAAAACTGGCTCTTTAATCTCAGTGGTTCTTGAATAATCAATTAAAGCTGTTTTGAAAAGTTCAAGTGTATCCGTAGGTAATTCTGACTCCATAATTCATAGAAATGTGTTTCCTTCTGAAAACATAGATTCCCTTTATTCAACGTATTTTTCATTAGCTATTGATGGCGAGTCTGCATGCATTTGTTGAAATATACCTTTTCAACATTGAAGGGAAAGATTCCACATTTTTTAAAAGCTTTATGTATTTTTTCTTCATCCACAACAGATTCAAAAGCTTCTCTGAAGCTTATGTAATTGACTTTGATCCACCATGCTTTTGTTTCCAACATCTAACAGTAGTCGTCCATGATGCTTTTAGTGGCTGGAAAACACCAACATCACAAGGCTGAAGGACATTTGTTGCATTTGGTGGCAGACTAAAAATAAGTATTCTTTTCTCTGAACAGAACTTACTTAGTTCTAAGTTTAAATGAGACTTATGCCCATCTAAAAGTAAGAAAACAGGAAGAGGGACCTGTTTTTCCAGCAACCACGGATAAAAGCAGTTGGCAACATACTCATAAAATGTTGGTGCAACCATCCATCCTGACTCACTCATTCCAACAAAGAATGTGTTATGAGGAATGAATTCAGATATGTGTTTTGGAATCCTTTCATAAGGAAATACTATCATTGGTTTTACACCTTTTCCACTAGCAGAAAAATTAGCCAAAACAGTGATGCATTCTTTCTCTTATTTTTTGGGCCTAAGACTCTTCCAGTTTTTGGGCAACGTTCAGCTCCTGTCTTATCAGCATTGAATATTCGGTCACTATCAAGAAGTATGTCCTAGCAGTTTTCTTCCTGAAGATACTTCTCAAGTTCGTCAAACCAGTTTCGTATAATGTCTACAGTCAAACTCGCTTTCCCTTTTGATATGGTTTCTGCATTACGACGTGAAATTGCTCGATGTCTTTTAAGAAACAGGAGGTCCAATCAGCTTTTAGCTAGCTCCCCATTGGTCAGTAGAAAACCACTGACTTCAAGAGACAAAGTGGAGGGCTTTTTAAAGCTTATTTTTTAAATTTATATCTCTGCTGTTCATTCACTGGTGCCTGTTCACTCACTGGACTAGTTCCCCTACCACTAGTGCTGCACTTGAATATGGAATCTAACTAGGTCGCGACACATTTGTGAAAACTCTCTGAGACACTTCACATGCTTTTGTGAGAAAGAGATCCCGAAACCGACATCAGCTGCAGTGTCTGATTTTACACGACAAAACGACTATATTTGGAAGTTGAAATAAATATCACTGTAACTCTAAACAGGACGCTCACCACTTTCCGAGATTTAGCTGCTTGTACAAAGGAAGTGCCAAAGGCAGAGAAAAATTTCTGAATCCTACAAAATGTTCAAATGTTTGTTCAAATGTGTGTGAAATCTTATGGGACTTAACTGCTAAGATCATCAGTCCCTAAGCTTACACAGTACTTAACCTAAATTATCCTAAGGACAAACACAGACACCCATGCCCGAGGGAGGACTCGAACCTCCGCCGGGACCAGGGCCTGAGACCGCTCGACTAATCCCGCGCAGCCTGAATCCTACAGCTGCTGTAGGTTTCATCACTTTTCTGAAGTTTTATATTGGCTGCTGCTGGAGTCAGAGAGTTATTTTCCTTACTTCTCGAAGCACACACTGGTGTCTAAGCACGGAGCAGAAAATCAGAAGAATTACACAAACAGAAGTCGAAGCACTGTCCAACAGATGAGAAAGCTAGCTGGAATTTTCGATGTCATAAGCTGCTGGTCTGGAGATACTCTAAAGCCATAATGGCGGATGAAGGGCACTATCACACCAGAGGTGGATGGCCTGGTTGGACGTGTCTGTGAACACTCAAAGAAAGAAAATATCATGTCTAACATTCAGCGTGGTGTCTGTTTGTTCTAAGTCGTGTCTCCCTACCACTTTCGCGCAACGACGCTCTGAGCGTGTTTTTTAGGAAATAGACTAGTTTGAACCTGGGACCTGTTGCTGGCAAGGAGACGCCAGACCACACATGACATGCAGAGATCAGAAGAGTTCAGAGAGGCTAGCGATGATATAATCAAATAGTTAATGATTTCTGCATCAGCTCCACTGCACTTGCTTTAAAAGAATCTTAATACTAACTAAATGTAGTGGAAGGGATTCAAGGCTTTCCTATTTTTAGTTAGCTGGTAAAATAACGCCAAAAAAGCAGTTAAGTTTACCACTGGAATTTTTTTTCTACTCACAAAACATTGTTTATAAATTGTACTGTTGAAAAAAGGAAATATTTTAATACAGGATGATAAAAACCAACTGCATTCTACAAAATGTGAAAGAATATTCCCTGAATGGTTTTCCAAGTTCTATTGCAGTTTGTGTCATGGCGGCTGCAGTGTAACACGTGTTAAGTTCGGCTCGCGAAATTTAGTAGAATTCGAAGGTGTTCTCGCAGTTGGTGTTGTCTAGTACAAGTGGAAATCGTGTAAACAACAGTGTTCTGTGCAGTAGTGCTATTGTTTTTCTGTGCTCCGCCAATATCTGCCAGAAAATGGTAAACAGAAGAGTCAACAGCAGCGCGTCCAGCAGCGGGGAAGTAGCAGGTGCGGCGGGCCTGCTCCTGGCGGAAGGTGCGGCCGCGGCTCCCGGTATAGCGGAGCTGGTCCGCTCTGAGGTAAACGCTGCGGTTCGCGATAAAAACAATCTCGATCTGATAGCAGGCACCATATCAGATACTGTAACGGCAGCAGTATTGGCCAAAATGCGTGAAACTGTTGAGGCCAATACTGCCGAAATTACAGCACTAATGAAGTCTGTGTCTGAATATGAGAAAAATGCATGAGAGTTGGAAGTGAAACTATCTGCCGCCACAGACGAGCTAGAAAAGTACCAAAGGCGATATAGTCTACGACTGTTAGGAGTAGCAGAAAATAAAGAAGAAGACACGGACAACCTGCTTATACAGGTTGCGCGTGAAAAATTAGGCTTTGAAGTGACCAAGGCAGACATTGACAGGAGCCACCGGGTGGGACGAAAACTACCAGGTGCTACCAAACCTCGTCCAATAATAATTAAATTTGTGTCGTACCGAAAAATGGCTGAGATCTTTATCCAGAAGAAGAAGTTAGCAAGGACAGGGCTTACAATAAGGGATGATCTGACACACGAGCGGCTAAAGATTTTAAACAGTGCCATATCCCATTTCGGTCTTCAGAATGTGTGGACTCAGGATGGCAGAGTAATCATTAAGACTGCAGCTGGAAAGAAGACAGTCACATACAGAACTAAATAGTATTAAGTGAACCTACTTGAACCAAAAGTAAAACTTAACACCATTTGCAAATTTTAACAGTCCTATACTCAGGTATAGTCTTGTAATTGTATTAACTTTTTAATTATTTGTACCTTCAACTAATTGTTTTTGTAACTGTATTAACTTTTTACCATTTTTTGTGTCTTTAGCTGTAGCCATTGCTTAGTTTTAGTTACTGCTAATACTTTTTTCATTTTCTCAGTTTATTCTCTTCCATTCTGTAATAGTTCTATTGCAATTATTAGTCTATCCTTTAGTTCATTAGTCAACCATCTCTTCGGTTTAAATTGGTCATAATAAAAATCACTATCAGTACCACTTTAGCAAATTTAAATCTAATTGTAACTTCCTACGATAATCACTACCAGTACCACTCTAGTAAATTTCAATTTAATTCTAGCTTCCTACGATAATCTATTAAATATTGAGCTTACTTCTCTCTGCTGGCAGCATCGGCCTCTTAAATCACTCCCCTTTCCTTTATTTCCACCCTAAGCTGTTTCAAATACTCTAATTACATTTCTCCTCTTACGACATAGGATACTCAGTGACACACAGCCGTCACCATTTTCGTCATATTCTCCCTGCACCGAATACCACTAATCCATTTTCTATACTCCCGCAACCTCAGGAAATCTCTTGCACTCGCCTTTCTTTCAGCACTCGCGGAGTCACAAACAGGGCGCGCAAAATCTCGGACACCCCTGTTATGTCACTTGGCTGAAACACCGGCCAGTGCCCCTCGCGGCAGGTGGTGCCTAACAAAGGGACAAACCAGTCTGCCACCCTACTCCAGGCTGCTCAGCGGAACGCGTCCGAGCTTTTAGCAGCTCACTGCAACATTCAGTCTTTACCTGTGCATTACGAAGAACTTAGCCTCCTCTTCAACCAACTAAACTACCACGTAATCCTCTTATCCGAAACGTGGTTGAAACCACACATATCCTCTGCATCTATTCATCTCCCAGGGTACACATTTCTTAGGGCAGACAGATCAAAAAAGCGAGATGGCAGGGTCAGCGCATATATACGAACAGATCTCAAAGCGAAAGTCTTATGTACGTCAAATCCTGCTGAAGAAAAAGAGGCTGAATTCATGTTCATTGAAATAAATATACTAAGTCGGAAATTCTTGACTGGCGTCGTGTACAAGCCGCCAAAAATAAGCTCAATGAGTTCCTTCCAGTCGGAATTACATTCACTTCAGTGTCAATACGAACATGTCATCGTAATGGGTGACTTGAACATAGACCTGCTAAGAGACACTCCCTCCGCAATAAACCTAAGAAGATTGTTTAGTTGCAATAGGATGAACATTCTTCCATTACAACTTACACACCATACGGCGCACACTCATACTCTTATAGACGTGATCGCAACGAAACAGACTGACAAAGTAAGAGATGTTGGTCAATCATCGGGCCCTGGCCTCTCAGCACATGATGTAATATTCCTGGCCTACTCTGTGCAGCCCCCAAGGATCAAATCGCGTTACATAACTTGTAGGAACATAAAACGTATTGACCTTGACGCTCTAACAGCCGATTGCCCAGAAATCTCATGGCATCAAATAATCAGAGAACCTACAATCGACGGCAAAATTAATGAACTTGGTGATAAACTCACTGCCCTCTATGACAAACATGCACCTGTGCGCACAGTCCGTGTAAGAAAATCTCCTGCTCCATGGCTGACAGCTGAATTACGTCAAATGATGACTAATAGGGATGCTGCCCACAGGTGTTTCAAGGCAGATCCGAAACCCGAGCGTTTCGAAGAATATAGAAAGCTACGGAACAGAGTGAAACAATTCATTCACAATGCCAAAATCAGGCACGCTCGCTCCCTTGTATGCAGCGATCTGACACCCACGACTCTATGGAAGAATCTCCGTTGCTTGGGGGTCGGAAAGGCAAAATCGGAAACTACTTTTCATGTGTCAGCTAATGAATTAAATGAATTCTTCTCTGCACCTCTGAATACCAGCACGGCTGATAATTACCGTCCACAAGAATCCCCAAACAGGATAACTAACAACAATACCTTCCATCTAAAACATGTAACAACAAATACGGCAAGAAAAGCAATAATGAGAATCTCTTCTGATGCAATAGGCAACGACAGTATCGGTATAACCATGATTAAGAATGTTGCCGGTATCTTAGTACCTGTCTTAACTGACATATTTAATTTTTCCCTCGTGAATGGAATATACCCCACTGCATGGAAAAGAAGCATAATTCGACCCATCCCTAAGATCGAAAACCCGCAACTGCCTAGTGATTACCGACCAATTAGCATACTGCCTGCTGTTTCCAAAGCACTTGAATATATTGTTCATGACCAAATCACTGAAAACTTGCATGAATTCAGTCTATATGACAAATTTCAATCCGGTTTCTGTAAACATCACAGCACAAACACTGCTCTAATTAAAGTAACTGATGACCTGAAATATGCCATCGACAATCGAAAGGCAACAATATTGACGCTACTGGACTTCAGCAAAGCTTTTGACACTGTTAACTTTGACATATTACGCAGAAAAATGCAACAGCTTAATTTCTCTGATAGTGCAATGAGATGGTTTGAAAGCTACTTAAAAGACAGACAGCAATGTGTTGTCTGCGCAAATGAAAAATCTTCCTGGAAACATGTTTCTTCGGGAGTGCCACAAGGATCAGTCTTAGGACCACTTTTGTTTTCTTTATATGTCAACGATATTTCGTCGGTTTTGTCCTCCTGTAAACATCATTTCTATGCCGACGACCTCCAGCTCTACCTAAGTGTCAGACCGGAAGACGTAAACACTGCAATCGCTCTGATGAATGATGATCTGTCTTCAGTAGTGACATGAGAGAAAAACCTGGGGCTTAAATTAAATGCAAAAAAAAACACAAGTAATCTTAATAGCCCATCAGAAATTAATAAGTTCAGATTTCCGCGAACGGCTACCTCCTATTCTGCTCGAAGGTACTCCAATACCATATCAGAAAACAGTGAAGAACTTGGGTGTAACTTTTCAGTGAAATTTCAGATTTTAACTTCAAGTAGCAAATGTGAATACCACGAAGCTTAATTGACGATCGACACTAGTATTACGTAAAAAGGGGATGTAACAGATGAGACTTCTGCAGTTCTGAGTGAAGCCTTATGCGCTCTTATGCGGCATCGTGTGTGTCCATTACCTTGTCGGTGGTTAGGTAGCGTCAGGGGCGGCTGGCGGCGCAGCTCCACACACCTCGCCGTCTCGATAGCAACTCTCTCGAACTTATCCTTACTACAGTTTACCCAAGTTGGTTTAAGAAAAAGGTATCTGGCTGTGTTTTCAACTGACCAATCAGCGTCTCAGTGTTAACCTTAAGCTCCGCCTACAAAAATTCTGTCCATCCAATGAGAAACATTATACTTTTCGTGGTGGGGCAAGGTTCTTAATGTTTGCTACGTAACAGAGACACGTATAGTCTCACGTTAAAAATTGTAACTAGTGTGGCCCTTTTAGTGTTATCGTAGGATCTATGCTGTTCTTCTGGAGGGCTCTATCTTTTAACATGTGCTGGGGAATGGACCTCTTGACGGTCGGCCAGCAATGCGGATGTCCCATTGTCCCGCTCTTATCGTATGGCCTTCTAGCCTACATAGCTCTGCTCTTGGCTTCTGTTCTCGTTTCTCCCTTCAGAACTGCGTCTGTTTTACGGTAGGAAGATGTGACATGGATTTAGACGTCCTTGTGTTAGTCTGTGGTATTCCATTTGCTCACTCGTTGATCGTATTATTTTGGTTAATTTAATGTCCGGATTTATTCGGAGCTATGTGAGATATTGCCGGATTTGCTATCATGTCAGGGTTTCCATGGAAGGTTTTGGATTTGCCTGACACATGTTACTCTCAGACATCACTGAACTTTTCGTATATACCTTGCTCTGCTCCCACATTTCCCCTGCCTTGTTCAAACCAGTCTGTAAAGGCTCCTCTGACCCACACAAGGGGTGTCTTGTGAATGGAGCACTATGTATTTCCTGTATTTACCCGCCAAGCTGATGCTGCTGCCAGTGTGGGAGCTGTCCATCATTTTCTGCGGATGAGAATCCTGGTGGCAAAACTATTTTGTACAGATAAAAAAAAACATACAGCACCAACAGTTAAATCCTGCAAAAGTGATCTACAGGTCACGAAATATGGAAAGACACTTCCTCAGTTAAGCTGATCTGCTACTATTCAGGAAACCTTGAATTTTTTCAGCATTAAATCGATCTTTGAACGGGCTATATCACCACATACCATATCGATGTAGTAAACACAATTCATTTGCTACACCATACAAAATCATCACTTTTCCATCCTGCATATAGCTATGAACCACCAGATACTTGGAAAGATAGACAGATCCCCCCCCCCCCAAAAAAAAACATCATATGGACATGTACTTTATATAGTCGTTGCAGCACTAGATATTTCCCGTGAGTTCAGTAGGTCATCAACCATGGTGAACAGACACGGGTGAACTGCCCCGCACTCTCGCTCACACCACATGCAGTTACAGCACTCTCCACGGACAGTGGTCACTCTCTGAACTGTTGCACAAAGGCTGGTCTGGTTCCCCTCAGCAGAAAGGCGTTACTGTTTCCTGCCCTGACCTGCTTGCTTGTTTACTGCCATGCTTTCCACACACATCTCCATACTCGGTGATTACAAGACCACATATATTGTCACATTGTTTTCCAGAATATCATACTATTTACGCGATAGTTCTCGATATCAAACACTTAGCAGTATCGCTTGCACGGAATAATTCCCAAGGTAAAGAGTGGAAATTATTTCTCTAGAAACCTGAAACATTAGCGAGGTGCAGCGACGTGAAACTTGCTGTTAATCACTGAGTAACTAGAAGCGTATCTCACCTGTGAAAATCTTCACGTGAAAACTTGAAAAAATAGAGGAAACTGGTACTTCCACTCGCGAATACCGATGTCAGTGGTATTACAGATTCCAAATCATCTTGCTACTTTACAAAATCAACTAACGTGTTTCTCTTGTTTAGAGAGCTAGAAAACTTCTCCTCCAGTTGCTTTCTGCCATCAAGGTGAACACAACACACATCACAATCAATGTTCTCTCAACCAAGTAATGAAGGGAAACGTGTAGAAGCAGTGGAGGGAATAACTGTCCAACACAAACACACTCCCGTATTCAATCTTCTCAAATATCCATGGGGAACACACGTGATCACGAAGGCTGTCCAACGCACACTGAATATTAGTTCTCTGTTCGCCCACCTAGAGGGCGACAGGGAAAGGTCACCTACATTCCTGGGCCCCAGCCGGCTTCTGCAGTCCATACGGCTCCCGCCATAAGCCAGAAATGTCATTCATTCTGGCCACAGACCGTTGCCGATATGCGCTCTTCGCCCGACAGGCAGAATCGTCCTAGGAAACCAGCCATATGAATTTTATCGCTGCAATTATAATCCTACCACAACTATGGTAATTTAGTATGCTTTTACCTAACTAACAGAAAAACCTGTCTTTATCTTGTCATTATAACCCTCTTACTACATTTAGTTTAGTTTCCAAATAAAGTACACCATAGGAGGATACTCCTGCTAATAGGAAAAGCTAATCAATAGTTTGTCTAATGCATAAGTAAATCAGACTATTGAATTCTTTTCCTAAGATCTTTCCCAACTGTTAGAAACAGAGTATGAATAGTGTAATGGTTCAAATGGCTCTGAGCACTATGGGACTTAACATCTGAGGTCATCAGTCCCCTAGAACTTAGAACTAATTAAACGTAACTAACCTAAGTACATCACACACACCCCGGCCCGAGGCAGGATTCGAACCTGCGACCGTAGCGGTCGTGCGATTCCAGACTGAAGCGCCTAGAATCGCTCGGCCACAGGGGCCGGCAATAGTGTTATAGTGTTATACTGAAGCCAGGACGACTCAGTTACAAGTACACTTAGTAGTTTAAAATATGTATTAACGGTTGCCAGCCTATTCAGGCAATGAAATAGTGAAGTACTGGAAAAGCAGAAGTATGAATTCGACTACTTTTTTGCTACTGTTTACGTTGCTCCTTCAAATAAATATTACTCCACGTAAACAATGTCGGCGCAGACACTGGAATTATTTGACTACTACACCCTTATACATTACGTTTTTAAAAGAGGAAAATCCCAGTAGATAACTTGAAAGAAGCTATCCCAGTAGATAACTTCAAAGAAGCTTTCCATAACCGACAAACATAAATATTAAAATACTTAGATACCAAAGCAGACACTTTCTATGCTGAACATTTCAGTACAAGAAAACCTCTTTCTTACTGGAATTTACTTTCAAAAGCTATTACTCTTTGAACTAACTCTGTATACTCATTGAACAGATTCTAGTAACTTTGCTTCACTATGACTGAATTTTGTGTAAACAAACTTTTACTATAATACTTAGCAGCAGTTAAGAAAACTTTTAAAACGAAAATAGTTCGACTTTATTTCTCTGTAACGTACTAAAGCATGGACGTATTATTACTCTAACTAAAATTTTCATTACGCCTTTCAGCGAAACAACGAAGACACCTTTTCTTTAACTTTTGCTCAAGAAGAAAATACTTATGAACTCTTTAACTTCATGATGCAAAATTACATTTAAATTCACTCTATTCAGTCTACTTTCTTCCACTACTGAGACGTAATTTCATTACTAACCGGGTGAATCACTTTCTTTAAAGTTCAACAATGATTGTTCACTGATAAAACACAGTTTAAATTAATCGTTCACGCTGTGAGAAAGTAAAATACCAAAACAAATCTTACCTAGTGGCTGTATGCTTGGGTGTGGCGAACAATTATAGTGGCTACACTACCCACAGTACGGCCTGCAAGTATCTTGTGCTGTGTTTGCTCAATTTCTCTTATTCGCGTCGTTCAGTTTTACATACAGTATTCAACAGGTCACAGCCATGCCGTAAGCCTTTTGCAGTTTTCATCCGAGGTATTTTTGGGCAAATTTGCTGGAAAAGCGTCTCCTTCTCCACAAGAGTGTTGCCTCAGTCACTGCTGCCTACAGACTGTGTGAATTACTTCCCACGCTTGCTCTAGGCAGCGCGCCAATTCGTCCTTGCCACCTTTTCCACTCGAAAGAGCCACTTTCTCTTCAAACAAAAGCACACTGGCTTTTACATAACACGTATTTCTTACATTGTTCCTAAGCGTGACCATTTCTTCAAATTGTGAAATTTACATCAACATGGTACAGTTTATACACACAGATATATTTAAAAACAAAATGTCATCAGAAAATTGTTTAACGATATAAACAATTTAGTTAGTATTTTACATACTTTACTTACATACAATGAAAAGAACTTCAACCTCCAGTATAGCAAGCTTCACTTTGCATATACAGAAAACATAATTCCAATATGTGAAAATTTTAAAGCAAAAAATTATAAAAAATGTATATGTACTATAAACAAATAGTGTTATACAATTACAGTTAAATATTACGATTGCAGTCTCAATCTGATGACATTCGACAATGAGCGAAGTATCGGAAATACCCGCTCTTGACGACTGTGGCACTGGAAATATAAATGTCTATATCTAATAGTTTCCAAGTCAAATCAGTACCTTTCTTACTACATGACAGTCATTTTCTTTGCACATGTCAAAACTCACACATACTTCATAAGCCCATTGATAACAGCGAATTTATGAGGCATCCGTTACTAAATATAATACTTCGACAATAACTTAATGCTGGTGATACCAAACAATACTGAGTGAAAATCGGCGCTGGATGGATATGTCACTTTTTTTTTGGGAGTGGTACCAGTGTGTCATAGTAATAGAGACGTAATCGTTTTATAAGCGACCAGCTATTAAGCAATCACGATTACAGCAGCTACATTACTGTAACAAGCCGGCTTGGTTCTACCAGCGCAGACAAATATTGCTAACGATATCCATGTTAAAAACTATACAGCGTTTATAAATCGAGGTATGGTATTGTTTCCGAATGAAGTCGTCTTCCATACAAATACCACGACATTGAATATAGATGGTGATCGCCGGATGTGTATCAACAGGTCGACAACGCGAGGTGTACGTCACCGGCGGTATAACTTTGTAAAAAAAATCACCCAGTTTACAAAGTGATTCGGTTAAGCAACGTGGTATGAAGCCGGTATTTGCAACTGTGGAGATGTCTTTCAACGATTACAGCCAATAGTAAATGACATTTGCGGCACTCTCGTATCTCAGAACGATTCACCTTATTCAAACCTATCAGTAACAGTAAAACTCCAATGTGGTTTCTTAGGCAGTCCTATGCATATTGTACCTGTTCCTCAGTCTCTGCTGCTTTGTCCATGTGATCGTTACAATTTAAGTCCGAAGTGAGCAGAAGTTATAGATCGCTATATCTACCACCTTCTGCAACCCATGTAGAAACAGAGTAAGCTGCCTAAGTGCAACACGACCATGTTTTGAGCATTAGGGGGAAATGGGAACTTGTTGTTGTAGATCTGTCAATAATGTACAATGTGTTAGGCCAATGCCAACCAAAGCTTTCTCCCACAACACACACACTGAATGATTCTAAATCTAAAAAGTCATAACATATAGAAACTGGAAGAGTTTTGCGGCGTTGCGGAGCACTGCCAAGGAACGAGGATTTTGCTACCATATTGCGGTGCACCCCCAAACTACATACGGGTACTGCAATCTGAAGGAGATCTGAGTCCCTCAGGGTGCACACACGTCTCTCATCCAAACATTCTCTCTATCGCCGTTATTTTATAGCATCCAAGAGAGAATAAAAAACCATAATCTATAAAAATTTACACTAACGTCATATGAAAGAGAACTCGATAAGATTTTACTGTGGCTCTGTCTTCAAATATAAACACACTATGTCGTCAAAAGTATCCGGACACCTGGCTGAAAATGACGTACAAGTACGTGGCGCCTTCCATCAGTAATGCTGGAATTCATTATTGTGTTGGTCCACCCCTAGCCTTGGCAACAGCTTTCACTCCGCAGGCATACATTCAGTTACGTGCTGGAAGGTTTCTTGGGGAATGGCAGACCATTCTTCACGGAGTGCTGCACTGAGGAGAGGTATCGATGTCGGCCGGTGAGGCCTGGCACGAAGTCGGCGTTCCAAAACATCCCAAAGGTGTTCTATAGGATTCAGGTCAGGACTCTGTGCAGGCCAGTCCATTACAGGGACGTCACTGTCGTGTAACCATCCCGCCACAGGCCGTCCATTATGAACAGGTGCGCGATTGTGTGAAAGATGCAATCGCCATCCCGGAATTGCTCTTCAACAGTGGGAGCAAGAAGGTGCTTGAAACATGAATGGAGGCCTGTCCTGTGATAGTGCCACGCAAACCGGCCCCCTCCATGACAAACACGACCACACCATAACACTACAGCCTCCGAATTTTACTGTTGGCACTACACACGCTGACAGATGACGTTCACCAGGTATTCGCCATACCCACACACTACCATCGGATCGCCAACATTGTGTGCCGTGATTCTTCACACAATATTTATTTGTCCACTGTTCAATCGTCCAATGTTCAAGCTCCTTACACCAGGCGATGCGTCGTGTGGCATTTACCAGCGTGATGTGTGGCTTATGAGCAGCCGCTCGAAGTCCAAGTTTTCTCACCTCATAGTACTTGAGGTGGATCATGATGCAGTTTGGAATTTCTGTGTGAAGGTCTGGACAGATGTTTGCCTATTACACATTAAGACCCTCTTCAACTGTCGCCGGTCTCTGTTAGTTAGCAGACGAGGTCGGCCTGTATGCTTTTATGCTGTACGTGTCCCTTCACGTTTCCACTTCACTATCACATCGGAAAGAGTGGACCTAGGGATGTTTAGGAGTGTGGAAATCTCGCCTACAGACGTACGACGCAAGTGACACCAAATCAGCTGACCACACTCAGAGTCCGTGAGTTCCGTGGAGCTCCCCATTCTGCTCTCTCACGATGTCTAATGACTACTGAGGTCGCTGTTACGGATTACCTGGCAGTAGGTGGCAGCACAATGCACCTAATATGAAAAACGTGTATTTTTGGGAGTGTCCAGATACATTTGATCACATACTGCGTAATGAAAACAAGTATCATCTGCATGCTGGCAGCGAGCATATGCGCTGACCCCCATTGACATAGATCCACTCAGTGACTGAAGTCGCCTACACAGGCCAGTGACAAGTGCAGTCGGCTGTACTGTAGGAAGACCGTGTCCCACAGATTGCAAGAGAGGGTCAATGTTTTGATGTCCGATACATTGTTTTCTTTTCTGCTGTAACACATCCAAGCAGCGTATGACACAGCTTTGTACATCACCACACATTTTGTGTCAGGTTCTGAACTGATGTTAACACATTTCGGTCTATTGGCTCTCACAGAATATCAAACATCACACGATGTAAATTATGTTGCTATTGCTCTCACAAAACACACACCACATGATTTTGAATAAAAGACAGTCCCAAATATGGAAACTGGAAGAGTTTTGCGGGCGTTGTGGAGCGCTTAAATGCAGCTGTCCAAAGGTAATTGATGGCCTCTATATTTAAACAGTGCCAGGATGGCTGGTAGCTCAGGGTTGTTTTCTTGTACTGAAGTCATGTACTCGGAGCTAGCCATACCCAGAAGGAATTTCATCCCCGTCCAATGGTGGAGTAGCATACTTCCCAGTTTCTGTATCATCGCTAAACTGCCCCTCCACTACTTTGCCAGTGTAATTTCACATGTCAAACACTGCTGATATGCATAGGACTGATGGGAGCATAGTACGATTTCTGAACCGTGATCGGATGTGAACACTGGGCACTATACACATCAGCAAAGTTATATTGTGCTTGTAGCACAAAGAATCCACGTTGTAAAGAAGTAGTTTTTTTTTCATTTTACAGCTTGTCACCATAGTTTATCGAAGAGAAACATACAGGGAGAATGTACGTCATGAACTGGAAATGTATTTCTGAGATTGAAATATTAACAGCGTTACAGTCCACATGACTAATAGGTCAGAAACCACAGTGGTCTCAGTGTCGTCGTAGCTGTCGTTGCTTCACATCTGCTGTGCAGCGAACTACGTTAATTTAGGTATTAACTGAGTTTTTCTTACTTGTCACTTCTTCTTCCGTGTGTTATCGCCTTTAGGAAGCTTTAATTTTCGAATACTAGTAATAGTGTTAAGCAGATTTCGTGTTTGTTTTGAATAATGTCAGAGAGAGTCCCTTTAGTACGCTGTAGTGCCAATAGTGCTAGTGTTTGTTTTGAATACAGTCCAGAGCCAGGTAGTGCTATGTTCATTGTTTTCAACAAAAAGTGTCTAGTAACCACAGTTTAATCAGCTATCAGCAGCCTTTGGTGAATTAGCAGTGTAGTTAAAAACTGATTAACTCTCTACAGTCAACTGTTGATGACTTAGGATGGATAGGATGTGTGACTGCTGTGTGCGGACGTAGGAGGAGCTGGCCACTGTTCACGAACAGCTGCACGTGTTGATGGCCACGATCAGCCGTCTTCAGGCTGCTGCCTCGGAGTGTAGCGGCAGTGGGGAGTCTGGTGCGTCGCATGGTACATCCCAGGTATTACATGCTTCACCCACTGTCCCTGCTGTCGAGACATCTTCGCGGGTACCGGGCGCGGTTAGGCCACCCTCTCCCCAAGTTGAGTGGCGGGTTCAGCGGTGTTCGTTGCGCACGAGGCGGAGCGTCAATGTGGAGGCTGGCCATGTGGCATCGCCCGCTCTGCCTGTGAGTGGACATGTGGCCGCTCCTTCACCAAGGTCCGAGCAGGCACACGGGGGAGGGGTTTATTAGTTATTGGGAGCTTCAATGTTAGGCGGGTGATGGAACCCCTTAGGGGAATAGAGGAAAGGTAGGGGAAGAAGGCGGTGTTCACTCTGTCTGCTTGCCGGGGGGTCTCATTCGAGATGTGGAGGAGGCCCTGCCGGCGGCGATAGAGAACACTGAGTGCACCCGACTGCAAATTGTGGCTCATGTCGCCACCAATGACTCCTGCCCTCTGGGTTCAGAAGACATCCTCACTTCGTATAGGCGGTTGGCGGAGTTGGTGAAGGCGGAAAGCCTCGCTCGCGGGGTGGAATCTGAGCTAACTATTTGTAGTGTCATTCCCAGAACCGATCGCGGTCCTCTGGTTTAGAGCCGAGTGGAAGGCTTAAACCAGAGGCTCAGATGATTCTGCGGAGATCTGGGGTGCAAATTTCTCGACCTCCGCTATTGGGTGGAGAAATGTAGGTCAGGCGTGCACTACACGCAGGAAGCGGCTACAAGGGTAGCGGAGTATGTGTAGAGTGCACATGTGGGTTCTTTAGGTTTGAGAATTCCCTCCCTAGGCCCGACAAGACGCCTTCTGAGACGCGACAATGTAGCAGTACGCAAAACGCAACAGAGAATGACAATATTAATGTGGTAATAGTAAACTGCAGGAGCGTCTATAGAAAGGTCCCAGAATTGCTCTCATTAATAAACGGTCTCAATGCCCACATAGTACTAGGGACGGAAAGCTGGCTGATGCCGGATGTAAACAGAAATGAAATTCTAAACTCAGACTGGAATGTATACCGCAGAGAGAGGCTGGACAGTGAAGGGGGAGGAGTGTTTATAGCGATAAAAAGTGCAATAGTATCGAAGGACATTGACGGAGATCCGAAATGTGAAATAATTTGGGTGAAGGTCACGGTTAAAGCAGGCTCAAACATGGTAATTGGATGTCTCATAGGCCCCCTGGCTCAGCCGCTGTTGTGGTGGAGCACCTGAAGAAAAATTTGGAAATTATTTCGAGTAGATTTCCCGACTACATTATAGTTCTGGGTGAATATTTTAATTTGCCGGGTATAGACTGGGAGACTCAAACGTTTATAACTGGTGGCAGGGACAAAGAATTCAGTGAAATTTTTTTAAGTGCATTATCTGAAAATTACCTTGAGCGGTTAAACAGAGAACCGACTCGTGGCGACAACATATTAGACCTTCTAGTGACAAACAGACCCGAACTATTTGAAACAGTTAACGCAGAACAGGGAATCAGCGATCATAAAGCGGTTACTGCATCAATGATTTCAGCCGTAAATACAAATATTAAAAAAGGTAGTAAGATTTTTCTGTTTAGCAAAAGTGACAAAAAGCAGATTTCAGAGTACTTGACGGCTTAAGACAAAAGTTTTCGCTACCTTCATCCAATAAAGAATTCGACAGGATTTTTACAGTATCCCTCTTCCGATATATCAAAAACAAATACCGTATATGTGCCAGCATTAGCATATGTGACGATCGTCTTAAATATACAGGTATTGATCCATTGCACGCCTGTGCTGTTGAAGAAGGAGGAAGGTCATATCCCACAGACTATCAGTCGCAAGAGAGAATCTCTGTTTTCTTGTTTGATACATTGTTTTTTTTCTGCAGTAACACACTTTGTACACAGTCATACATTTTTTTTGCACCACGACTTCGAGGTTTGTGTCGGGTTCTAAACTGGTATTACCATGTTTCGATCCATTACCTTTCACAGGAAATTAGACACTGGATGGTGTAAATCATGTTGTTGCTGCTGGCGTGACAACACACACACACACACACACACACACACACACACACACGCACGCACGCACGCACCACGTGGTGCTAGCCATCCACAGAAGATGTTGCCCCTGCACCGCAACGCTTTCATCTCAAACAATCGATGCCAGTTAGCCATTACGTGGTAATCAACAGTGTATAAGCGGATGGATGGGATGGAAAAGACAGCGTCGAATGACTGTAATAATAAGCATCACAGATGATAGTGCAAATACTTTTAGCAATTTTACCGTAATTTCAACATCGACCAATGACGCCTTAACATGCTTCTCTGATTCTCTATTATCACTAAACCTCTCCTCCTCTACTTTGTGAGTACCACTGCAAACGTAAACTCATGCTCATGAATTAAGGATAATGCTGATACATGGTGAAACAGCGGTCTGGTGGGCGGTTTGCAGGTTTAAATCACCTCAGGGTATGACCACGTGGTGCATTTGAGCTGCGGTCATCGCACGGTGGCGCTGGCAGTAGTCCACATACGCAGAGGTGTGCTGGTGCATGTCAGAGTACAGTGCAGCATGTAAGTGTGCAAACGTTATCAGACGTGCTAATGGTGACTGTGTGTTGAAAATGCCTCAAAGAACACATATTGATAGCGTTATGAGGGGTAGAATACTTGTGCGACTGGAGGCTGATCAAACACAGCAGGTTGTAGCACGGGCCCTCTGTGTGCCACAAAGTGTGATCTCCAGATTATGGCAACGATTCCAGCAGACAGGAAACGTGTCCAGGCGCTACACTACGGGACATCCACAGTGTACAACACCACTAGAAGACCGATATCTCACCATCAGTGCCCACAGACGGCCACAGAGTGCAGCAGTTAGCCTTGCTCGGGACCTTACTGCAGCCACTGGAACAGATGTCTCCAGACACACAGTCTACAGACGACTGAAAAGACATGGTTTATTCGCCCAGAGACCTGAAAGGAGCATTCCACTAACCCCTGGTCACAGGAGAGCCCGTAAAGCCTGGTGTCAAGAACACAGTACATGGTCATTGGAACAGTGGTCCCAGGTTATGTTCACTGACGAGTCCATGTATGGTCTGAACAGTGATTCACGTCGGGTTTTCATCTGGCGTGAACCAGGAACCAGATACCAACCCCTTAATGTCCTTGAAAGGGACCTGTGTGGGGGTTGTGGTTGTGGTCTGTCTTTGACAGAGGAACTGTAACAGGTCAGGTGTATCGGGACGTCATTTTGCACCACTATGTCCTCCTTTTCATGGGTGCAGTGGGTCCCATCTTTCTCCTGATGGATGATAATGCATGGCCCCACCGAGCTGCCATCGTGGAGGAGTACCTCGAAACAAAAGATATCTGGCGAATGGAGTGGCCTGCCTGTTATCCAGATCTAAACCCCATCGAGCACATCTGGGATGCTCTCAGTCGATGTATCGTTGCACGTCTTCAAACCCCTACGACACTTTAGGAGCTCCGACAGGCACTGGTGCAAGAATTGCAGGCTATACCCCAGCAGGTGCTCGAGCACCTGATCCAGAGTATGCCATCCGTTGTGCTGCCTGTGTACGTGTGCACGGTGATGATATCCCAAATGATGTCGAGGTACATGCACAAGAAACAGTGGCGTTTTGTAGCACATTTGTTTCGGGACGGTTTTCTCAAGTTATCACCAATACCGTGGACTTAGAGATCTGTGTCGTATGTTTTCCCTATGTGCCTATGTTATTAACGCCAGTTTTGTGTAGTGCCACATTGTGTGGCACCACATTCTGCAATTATCCTTAATTTGTGAGCATGAGTGTAGAGATAGATGACTGTGCACTACATCCATTCATTGTTGATTCTCGAATATATACATCAAAGAATACCTAACAGCGATCTACATATTTTTAGCGTAATTTACAACCTTTTCCTACGTGGATGGAAATTCTCGCATTATTTGGATAAAGTTAGAGATTGAAAGATCTCCTTACATTATCTCTGACCAACCCGCCCTGCACCACTGTCACCGATTTCATCTGCAACTGAGCAGGAGTACAAGTAGACCACTACATTCTGCAGATGGCTCCCAGGACCCACAGTAGATCCGAGTTAGTGTCTGGTGTGGATCTGCATTGCATTTTATCTGGAGCAGTGTTGGGACGCGGATCCACTATATGTTACATCCGGGATAGTGTTTGAAGGTGAATTCGCCACTGAAAATATCTGGGGCGATGTTGGGCTGCAGATCCACAATATACCATGTCCAATTTAGAGTTCGAGTGTGGATCTGCCGCGCATTACATCCAGGGCGATGTTCAGAGGTGGATCCACCATACGTCATACCTGGGATAGGGCTTGAAGGTGGACGAAAAACGTGTTACGTCAGAAGATGTGTTCTGTGTTGGAAGATGGGTGCACCAGCAGGGAGGCCAGTGCTGTGAGCCATCTGCGACACATGCACACACACAGACATACAGAAAACAGAGGAAACGCGTTGCAAATGTAGAATATGTGGGCAGAGATGATTAAATGCATTCGAGTACAGATCTATACTATGCCAACCGACCAGAAAAATAGCGCATTTGCGCTAGGTGTTGGCAGCTGTACTACATTTAATAGCAATTTTAGGACACGGGACGAGAAGTGATGTCATGAGCGTAAGAGTAGAAGTGACATAACATCGATAAAGTTACGAAAAATGACGGAAAACCCGTTTAAATTGAGGGAAAATGCATCGAAATGCGGGAGTTTGAGGAAGCACTTGCGTGTCTTCGGGTTGCCGCAGAGCAATACTTGTTGTGAGGTAAAGGACGAGATGTGGCGCCCTGAAAATATTCTAAGTTTAGAGTTGGCGGCATGGATGGGGCCGTTCGCCCAGCCGCAGCTTGTTGGTAACTGCGTGATGCGCACAACAGCCGGACTACATGGCCCATCAGCCGTGTCGGACAAAGATACATGCAGGGAGTGCAAAGATGGCGGACTTTCTGAAGCCTTAATGGCAGACATTTCTCAGTTCGTATAGAAATTAATAGTACCCAGATGACTCGTGATACATCAAAAAGAAACATGTCCATTACCATTATACTCATGGTGTAATCAGATTGTCAATATCTTTATTAGTTTAAAGTTTAGTATCTGAGGAGTTTTGCTATTTGGGGAGCAAAATAACTGATGATGGTCGAAGTAGGGAGGATATAAAATGTAGACTGGCAATGCCAAGGAAAGCGTTTCTGAAGAAGAGAAATTTATTAACATCGAGTGTAGATTTAAGTGTCAGGAAGTCATTTCTGAAAGTATTTGTATGGAGTGTAGCCATGTATGGAAGTGAAACATGGACGATAAATAGTTTGGACAAGAAGAGAATAGAAGCTTTAGAATGTGGTGCTACAGAAGAATGCTGCAGATTAGATGGGTAGATCACATAACTAATGAGGAAGTATTGAATAGGATTGGGGAGAAGAGGAGCTTGTGGCACAACTTGACCAGAAGAAGGGATCGGTTGGTAGGACATGTTCTGAGGCATCAAGGGATCACCAATTTGGTATTGGAGGGCAGCGTGGAGGGTAAAAATCGTAGAGGGAGACCAAGAGATGAATACACTAAGCAGATTCAGAAGGATGTAGGTTGCAGTAGGTAGTGGGAGATGAAGAAGCTTGCACAGGATAGAGTAGCATGGAGAGCTGCATCAAACCAGTCTCAGGACTGAAGACCGCAACAACAACAACATCTGAGGATAAATTATACAAGTAATACCCAGCAACGAATTTAAAAATCTAAACGGTTCATCCGACATTTCTTTAGAAAGCTATTAGCGGGAACCTAAATTGGTATAAATTACAGGCATCTAACTTGAATAGTACACAAGTTATTGGAGGTCAAAGTGGTCGATTACTATCGATTGCGGTAGGCCATAAGTAATCCAGAGTTACACGAAAAAACGGTAGCAGCATGCTTATAAATATATTTATTCATCTATGTCTTTGTTTATATCCGATATTTACTAATCATGAAGAAATTGATCAATTATTTTCTGTCTTTTAGAAATCACACACCTTGGATATATGTTTATTTACTTTCTTTATGTATTTCATAATGTGTGTTTGAGCGTGTTTATGGTCCAGCCATAGAATAATTATTTAATTTTAAGTTAGTTAAATGTAAATCCAGTATTTCGAATGTAGTTCATTATGTGTGCGTTGGCTCGGAAACAGGGCGGGAGCACTGTAGCCAATCACAGCATCGTTTCCGAACAGGACACGTGGAGAGCCTGTATGGAAGTGAGGGAGGGGCGGTTTTGAACAGTGCGGTGCGACGGACAGTACAGGAGAGGACACGAGGGGTTCTGGACAGTACGGCGCGACGGACACAGTCGCGGGAAACACTTACAGCAGTTTGTGGTAGGCAGTGAACTTGTGAGACCTCCGTGGTTTCTGCAGTGAAGGTGTAGTATGCGTTCAGAAGTGAATATCTCGCGAGCTGTGTTGTTGTTCATAACTAATTACATGAAGTAGGAATCTATTGTTTCCCTGTTATTCAACTTATATTTTATTTAATTACTGCACCATTGACACCAATAAGTGTTTTACAGTAATAAAGGGCATTCTTAAATGTACTTCTACTATCGAACCCATCATTTAAGGTCGTTAAAGTAGTACCTGCAGAATTTATTTAATTGCAATCCTTCATTTATAAATTTCTATATAATTTTCAAAATTCGCAATTGCCGAGTGACAGGCACCTTCAACTATTCGGTTCGTGTGTATATTCATGATGTGTCGGTGGAACGGGTCCGCAGCCGGCGGCATGTGGCCCGCAGCTTGGGGCATTCTTTGGCTTTTCGTGCATTACGCGAAAACTATGTGGCAGTGGATTGTGGTCAGCAATATGCACTTTCTGAAAGATCGATTTTTCTTTTGAGTCACGAGACGCAAAAGTTATAGTAACTAGAAAATTGTTTAATATCACGAATACTGAAAAATCAATAAAAATAGTAAATAACAACTTACAGAGATGTGTGAGCGCTCATTACAAACGTCTCCTCATAGGGGATCGAGTGCCACAGTCATATGTTAAGATTCATAAATAATTAAGCTCGTAGCCGGCCGCGGTGGTCTAGCGGATCAAGGCGCTCAGTCCGGAACCGCGCGACTGCTACGGTCGCAGTTTCGAATCCTGCTTCGGGCATGGCCGTGTGTGATGTAGTCAGGTTTAAGTAGTTTTAAGTTCTAGGGGACTGATGACCACAGCAGTTGAGTCTCCCATAGTGCTCAGAGCCATTTTTTTAGCTCGTAAAGAGCAATAAGCAAAGTTTGATGGGGAAGTGTTTATAAAATTCAATAGAAAATTCGTGACGTAAAGAACGGTACTATATAATATTTTGGGTGGCATCGTACGTATTGTAAATTAGTTAAGTTATACTATGCACTTAACTTGCAATAGTTTTCAGTGTTTGCAAACTATTATTAACATTTATCGCCCATAATTAATTAATTATTATAGATCTGAAGATTTCGGACAGCGCAATGTGTACATCGCTATAGATTACTGCTAAAAACAGTGCTATATGCAGTTCTATGTTAAAAATTTGCAGCACAGATGTAAACAAACAAATTTGCGCTAAGTGGCGAAATTTTGCAAAAATAAACTTGATTTTATGGGCGATACGATAATCCTAAAAATTAATGTAACATAGTAAATAAGATGTACCTTTTAGCATAGTTCCGATATTGTACTTATTTCTGTTGAGGGATGTATGTTTCAAAGTTTGTAACCTTAATTGGTGAGATTGGTACTTGCATAGCCAGTGGGGGTAGACATCTGAGCCTAGACGTCTGAGCCGACATTGTATCGGCACAACCACCGACGCTATCGGTGGCGATTCTTACGCTGATTTCAACTACCGTGTACCTGGCCTTCGCCTCTCAGTATGCCCTGTTTCCGTGTGCTTAGGTGTTCAGTCGCTCGCGCTGATCGTGTTTTGTTCTTTTCTCCGTGTTCGTTTCTACTCCGTTCGGATCCTCTGTTTGGCCCATAAATTGTTTCCCACATCGAGATTTATTCCCTCTTCTGGGGTTTTTTCCCCTGCTTTTAGTCGAGTAACCGTCGGTTAGTATAACTTCATTTGTGCCGACAGTGACGGTTTCGCGGCGTCCAGTTGCAAAACAGAGGTCCAGCCCTTAAGTCAGAGGTGTGATACGCAATACTAAGGTTAAGAGGGTCTAGAAGGGGCTTCACTGTCTGACCGCTACTAGAAATTGGTAGGTACCTTTCCAGTTCGACCTACCTTATAGCTACAATGCAACTTGCATGTGTTGTTCTCTTTTGATACCAATGGAGGGAGCTCGGTGTGTACGCGATGCTGTTCGATCAGTTCTTTTGCCGCTTCTGCAACAAGACGCTGATGTGCTATTCCAACAGAATAACACCCGTGATACTCAACGTGCATTGCAACATGTGCAGCATGATAGGTGGACCTGTCTCTAGTCGAACAAGTGTGCGTGTGTGTGTGTAAGTGGTGGAAGGGGGAACGATGTAACTCATATGATTCTTCAACCCACAACTTTTACCAGAACTATGTGAATAGATCGATGATCGGGTATGGAATGAATGTCTGCCTACCAGAATCAAGACCTGGCTGGCTACACCACGTACTAACACGAGTATTTCACCACTTCGTGGTACCTCATAACCACTTCAGCTGTAGATGTGCAAATACGATAATTTTATGCAATCCACATGCATTGCTTCTACAATAAATTTTGAATGAATTGAATATTTCTTAAGGTATGTGATGATTTCTTCCAGAAATATAATACATTCTTTCTACGAACCACAGAAAATATAAAATTTGTGGCTCAGAGCGTTAAACAAGGTGACGGTCGCATTTCTCCCATGTTCTGTCCAATCTAAATTCCTAATTCGTCTCTAATTATGCTAAATTTGACGGAGTCTCTAGCGGTAATATTACTTTCTTCGATAAATTAGATTACTAAAGTAATTACTCTGTACCACCAGAGATTCTTATAGATAGGCAGACGTCTGCAGAGGGTAGCGAAGAGCGAGAAGTGAAGAAAAAGCGCCGGTAATTGGATCGATAGATGTGTGTGCAGCGGAGGACGTCTTCAGAGCGCACGATTGCCTCTCGAAATTGGAAAAATAAGAGGTATTGTCGTTATCTCTTAAAGAAGCTATGTACGTAGTAGTCTTTTGACTAGCGCCCGCAGAGGGAAGATTGCTGTGGAGACTGTGTAATACAAGTTTACAGTGGGTGCATTCTATCAGCTGCATTTCGTTCTGATGAGATGAAGCTATGTGCGTAGTAGTCTTTTGACTAGCGCCCGCAGAGGGAAGATTGCTGTGGAGACTGTGTGATACAAGTTTACAGTGGGTGCATTATATCAGCTGCATTTCGTTCTGATGAGATCAAACAAAATGTACTATCATATTTTTATCAAATGATTAGAACTAATAATATATACCGGCGATAACGAATTGAGAGTATTAGAAGAAATGTTGAAACACTACTGTAGATTTTTGCTCCTGTAAGTCGCTAGACATATGTTTGTTTTATCTAATGTATATCTAAATATTTACATTTAATTTCAGCCATTATACTAGATATTATTGGAAGCCTAAGTGGTTCTCTACGCGGCACAGCGCGTTTCGAATATTTATTCTCATTTTCGAGTGCTATAAGAGATTACATGATTTCTGAACGCTATTTCTATGTGGTTATTGTTGTGTCCCTCTTTCCCTGCAGTCATCCTTTTATCTTCTCGATACAATCGGGAAATAAAAATGTGGTAACTTGGAATTTAGATTCTAACGTGATGAGATCGTATTTTTGAAGATTAACCTACGCGTACTGTACCTCCGTCATCAAAAATTCACACACACGCACCCAACAATTCCTTGTGTGTATTCAAGTTAAATATAATTGTTATTTATATTATAAAAGTAATTGTGCAATGTGCGTGCCGATAAAACTCAGAAACCAGTCCCGGTACGATAAAGGGAGTCATATGGTGTGGTAGCCCTCTATGTTCCAACCCATGAAGAAGGTTCCCATTTTTACCCGAAGGAAATTCCTTTGAAGATATAAGGGCTGGGAAGTTCCACCCTCTAGAAATTTCTGAACTCTAGAACATTCGAGAATATTCGAGAACATCTCAGAACATTCTTAATTATTCCACAACATTTTAGAATATTCTAGAATGTTCCACAATGATCCGGGATGTTCTGGAATGGTCGGGAATAGTTTGGAACATTCGGGAAGATTCCAGAATGGTCGGGAACATCCTGGAACATCCTAGATCGTTGTGGAGCATTCCAGAAAACTCTAGAATGTTGTGGAATGTTTTGGAACATAGTGGTGGACCATTCGAAGCCTTTTTGGTATGTTGTGGAATTCGCCACTTGTGTGGGTACCCATTGGTGTTGTTGTTGTTGTTGTGGTCTTCAGTCCTGAGACTGGTTTGATGCAGCTCTCCATGCTACTCTATCCTGTGCAAGATGCTTCATCTCCCAGTACCTACTGCAACCTACATCCTTCTGAATCTGCTTAGTGTATTCATCTCTTAGTCTCCCTCTACGATTTTTACCCTCCACGCTGCCCTCCAATACTAAATTGGTGATCCCTTGATGCCTCAGAACATGTCCTACCAACCGATCCCTTCTTCTGGTCAAGTTGTGCTACAAACTTCTCTTCTCCCCAATCCTATTCAATACCTCCTCATTAGTTATGTGATCTACCCATTGGTAAGGGCACATAAAGCAAGACCCGTCGAGGGTTCGAAGGTCAGTTTCTTATCAGTGACGAAGGTAAGAACCGAAGAAGTAGTTCAATGAGTGAATAAAAGCGAACAGTGAAGTGTGAGTGGACAGAGTGATACAGTGACTGAATATCAATCGAAAGTGAAGTGTGAAAAGTATGTCAAGTGTTCTTAGTGTGTTTTTAATGAAAGGTTGATTTGATTTATATTTTAGAGAATGCCCAAACGTAAAAAAGGGAGGAGATCTTGCCAGTTCTGAAGCAAAACGGCGAAAAGAAAAAGAACCGCGAAAAGCGAAACAGACGAAGAGCGCGAAGCACGTTTAATTTCCCAATGAATGAGAATGAGCACCGTGAGAAGCAGAGAAACCGAAGAACTGAAGAATCAATAATAGCGAAAAAGTAGTGCAGTGAGTGAATAAAACCAAACAGTGAAGTATGAGTAGTCAAAGTGATACAGTGACTGAATATAATTAACAAAACGCAAGGACAAGCTTTAAAATATTGCGGCATCAATCTCATGGACACCGTCTTTTCTCATGGTCAACTAGAAAAGTCACACCCATTGGCTCTTCACATCATGACGCCAGGAATAACACCGCAGTGATCCTCTAAAACAACAGAAGAATGGGATCTCTACCATGTCGCCCCCTTAACAAACTACAACGGTCATTCAAGGTAGTTCATAAGCACGATCCATCACTGAACGCAAGTGGCGCCATTCATTAGTAGTTTACACTCCCTGGTCACAGTACCACTTCAGGTGGTGTTAACAGGATGCTCCCGAATAGGAAATTCGAAAATTTTTTATATATATACCACGGACAACAAAATGGTTCAAATGGCTCTCAGCACTATGGGACTTAACATCTTAGGTCAATAGTCACCTAGAACTTAGAACTACTTAAACCTATCTAACCTAAGGACATCACACAACACCCAGCCATCACGAGGCAGAGAAAATCCCTGACCCAGCCGGGAATCGAACCCGGGAACCCGAGCGTGGTAAGCGAGAACGCTACCGGACAAAAAAATGAAAAATGTTTTTTTTAAATAAGTATTGTAGATAGTTAGAATATATTTTCAATAATTTTCACCTTTTATACTCTAACGAGTATTGTAAATAGTTAAAATATGTTTTCAATAAAAAATTTTACCTCTTTATCCTTTTATTCCTGAGCGAAGCCGGCTAACCCAGATAGTTTAGTATACAAATACTGTGACGAAGTTGCTCATTAGAGAGTCAGGGTACAATGAATCATTGGCAATTTTGTGTATCACTCTTTCATTTACATTAGGGTTTCGATAATTATAGGGCTATGTGGCTGACGTCAGTCCGTTGTACAATTATGGACCATGTTTTATGGTGACGTACTATGACATTTTTGGAGAACGAAAATATTCTATGTAAAAATCAACATGGATCCTGCAAACAGAGGCCGGCCGCGATGGTCTAGCGGTTCTAGGCGCTCAGTCCGGAACCGCGCGACTGCTACGGTCGCAGGTTCGATTCCTGCCTCGGGCATGGATGTGTGTGATGTCCTTAGGTTAGTTAAGTTTAAGTAGTTCTAAGTTCTAGGGGACTGATGACCTCAGCAGTTAAGTCCCATAGTGCTCAGAGCCATTTGAACCATTTTTTTTGCAAACAGAGATTTTGCGAAACTCAACTCGGTTCGTTCCTCAATTTGATCCGTAGCGCTGTAGATGTCGGCGCTCAAGTTCATGAAGTGTTCCTTGACTTCGGGAAAGCATTTGATACATTCCCTCATCGTCGTTTATTGAAAAAATAAATATTAACGTACAGAGTAACGGACCAGATTTTGCACTGGATTCGAGACTTCCTTGCAGATGGAGCTTAACACGTCGCACTTAACGGAACAAAATCGACAGATGTAAAGGTAATTTTAGAAGTACCAAAAGGACGTGTGATATGTCATCACTGTTTATAGTATACAGGATGAACCGGAGCTCCACCGACAAACTGTCAAAGATCGTTCATTGTTACCTTCAGAACATTTTAATATAAGGAACACACAATGTCCACGGCGGCTCCTTACAGAGCAATGATGTAATAATGCTTCTTGCAGTTTTTTTATTCAGTTACCTATGCTTCTGTGGAAATACCTTCACAGAAGTGAAAAATTCTGTAATATACAATTACCAAAACGTAAAATGCAAAATAAAGAGTAATGCAACAATCCTCAGACGTAAAAGTTGTGTGATGATGGAACGGCTCAGCGTAGCATCGTTACGGCACTCTTCCATTGCATTAGGTGAAACTGTGGTGTCACCGCCAGACACCACACTTGCTAGGTGGTAGCCTTTAAATCGGCCGCGGTCCGTTAGTATACATCGGACCCGCGTGTCGCCACTATCAATGATTGCAGACCGAGCGCCGCCACACGGCAGGTCTAGAGGGACTTCCTAGCACTCAGCCCAGTTGTACAGCCGACTTTGCTAGCGATGGTTCATTGACGAAATACGCTTCCATTTGCCGAGACGATAGTTAGCATAGCCTTCAGCTGCGTTATTTGCTACGACCTAGCAAGGCGCCATTATCAGTTATTATTGATATTGAATCATGTACCGTCAGGACCGACGTTAATCATTAATGGATTAAAGTTAAATTTTCCACGAGCTACGTCTTTTTTTCTGAAGTCTAATTTCCTTGTCCTGTTCCAGACCTCACGCCAGCCTGCATGAGGTAAAATGCGTGCCTTTCGGCCTCCTGTAGTAACACGGTGTTGGCTCTCCTGCCAAACACAACAGAAACCATACACGAGGTGTATGTCTATCAGCCCTTCATCAGTAAACCTATCCAAACTGGTAACGCACAACCAACACTGCCGGAAAACCATGACACAGGACCGAGCAGTGCTGACAAGGGGACTTCGATTACACGTTCAGCCCAAATTTATGGTATATGCAGGGCTCGGCCAGAAATAAATGTAGCAGGAGTTAAAGCTTCAGATGGTTTAGAAATAATAGCATTTTTAGTGCTGGCGGGTGGGGCATGAGCGATTTAAGTTAATATGGTTTCCAGAGAGCCGTTGGCTCAGTGGAAACGGTATAGAACTTTTTTATTTTCAGTTTTCATGCTGCTTGGGCTGCAAATGAAACGAACTAATTTTCAACATAATGTATTTATTAAGATTTTCATAAGTGGCATGAAACGAAAGTCAAAGGAATATTAGGGATTGAAAACAAATTTCCAAGAAGGGATTTAATTAAGACGTACACAACTACTTCCGATATAAATTTATGTACTTTTGTTGTTTTACAGATGATGATTTACACGAGCTGGGGTGATATTCATCGTAAATACAGGGGAAGCAATAAGTTTCGTGTTATCTCACACACCTTATAAATGCGACAGTTTTACAATTACATGGTTGTTTATAATTCCTACAGAATAATAAATTTTGTTTACATTCATAAAAGATTCTCTGTCATCACGCAGTTTGGCAACAAATCATGCGTAGCGCATCATTTCGCCAAGTATTGGCGGGGATAGTTGTCGATGCACAACTGAATGTATATAGATGCAGTTTTCTCATTGCGTGATTTCTTTTTCTCTATCGGTAAGTGTTGGCTCTCGCTCTCCCACCATAACCAAATCCATCAACACGAGGTGGCAAATATGAGATAGCCAAGGAGGTGGAAACGTGGGTTCTACTATATCAAGACTGCTTGGTAGCTACAACAGGAAAACACAATTAATTAGCAGGAGTACAAATCAAAATCAAATGGCTCTGAGCCCTATGGGACGTATCATCTGAGGTCATCAGTACCCTAGAATTTAGAACTACTCAAACCTAACCTAACCTAAGGACAGCACACACATCCATGCCCGAGGCAGGATGCGAAGCTGCGACTCTACCGGTCTCACGGTTCCAGACTGAAGCGCCTAGAACCGCTCGGCCACACCGGCCGGCAACAGGAGTACAAAATAAGAAAGTATTTATTACTTAACTTTGCTGTAGTCCATGATCAGTTGGTTGACAATAATAGAAGACGCGACTAGACTAAGAGTCTGTAAAATGACATAATTTACAAGTCACAAATCTTGCAGTGACGAATTAATCTCTCGTAATCTTGACGTCGAATCCGATGAATTTGAAAACTAGCTTGGAACGGAGCTACAAAGACTTGATGGGAGCAGCGACTGAGCAGCAGACGGTGACTAACATCGGCGCTGGCTGACCACTGAGCGCGGCTGAGAGCTGTGGACTGGCACGACTGCACTACTATGCTGCTGCCTAGTGGCGAGCACGAGTACTGCGACTAGCTGTGTACCCTTTGGCTAACACAGCCGTTCTTCTGTATCGCATCCGGCGGATCGAACTCTCAAGCGGCGGTGTCTTGAAAAATATCGTCGTCTGATAGCAGATTTTTCTTTTGCCGCCCCCACGTGTTTTCAAGATTTTGATGAAGTAATGACAACGTTCCGGTGCCTTCCTATTCATGCCTTTTATGAAAAATTTGTTAAATAGGATGCACTGAGCCTTATTTCGGTTTATTGACAGTGTAAGCAACGTAAAAGTTCTATACTGTTACCGCTGCGCCAACCGCTGACTGGAAGCCATCCTAACAAAAATTGCATGTGCCCCACCCGATCCGCTCCAGAAATGCAATTTTCTCTGAATGTTTGACCATCTGGAGCTCGCACATATAACACAAATCGGAATGAAATCGGTGATGGCGAGTAGGCGCCGTCCCATTAGGAATGCGAGCGTGAGATAAACGAGTAAAGTGGGAATTGCTATTTTCAGCAAAAAGTACCACGAGTGAATGGAACTGAGTTGTTGAAACGTCCCCTTATAAAAATTATACAAGACTGTGGTTAAACTGACACACAATATTTTTAGTGCAACACAATCTGACTTTCAAAAATCCCTACAAAAGAATGGCCCTGACTAACATTAACCTATACCTTCACAAATCGCTTAACTCACAAAAATCTTCGTTACTCAAGATACTGCAATACAGCGAGCGCCACTACTGCCAACTAAATAAAAGATTCAAACTACTGAAGGCACTAACTACTGATAGGCATAGTTAGCAAATGAAAGACTTTGATAGAGAACAAACAATTCATTTACCTCAATAGTCATAATATATATAGCAGTTTATGACATCCAGTCTTACAAATTTCAAAACTCCGCCATCTCTCTCCCCACGTCCACCACTGCTGGCGGCTCACCTCCAACTGAGCAACGCTACGCGCCGCTAACAGCCAACTGCCCAACACTACAATGGCGAGTATTAAAACAATGCCAACCAGCCACAGACTGCACACAGCACAGCCAGTGATCTTCATACAGAGCGCTACGTGGCGGCGGCGTTACCAATAAAAAAACCTAAACAGCCTACTCACATAGCCCCCATGCTCCCCACAAAAAATTTTACAAAATGTTTTGGGCAGTGGACTGTACAGATTTGAAAACATTTTTCATAATTACAATAACAAAGAAATGAAATGCACACACTTATCGATACAATGTTGGTTAAAAGCTAAAATTTTCTCACAGTCCATAAAGAGAGTCCTGATCGTTCATCACAGTAAAATAGCAGAGTTTTTTTTTCAAAGTCTGAGCAATAAAAGGAAATGCACACGGAAGTAGTGGATTTCCATCCAGTCTTGAAGAAGTAGTGTTGTCCTTCCAACGGAAAGACAGTGCTGACTCTTGACATGCTGACAGGTAATGGGCCACAACAGAGCAAACCCACAGCAGAGTCAATCGAAGTTTTGAAGAATATTGGTAGGTTGGTCATCACAGACCAGACCCATTGTAGTCCTGGTAGAGATTCTGTTATTGGTGGGCCACCTGAGGTGCAGACCCACTGCATTCCTTGTAGAAATAATGGTATTGGATGATCATCAAAGATTCAGGCCCACTGCAGTCCTTGTAGAGACGGCCAGAAACCATCTGTTGCGACTGTGCAGGTGCACAATCACCATCGAAGAGTCTTGCGGACAATGTAGCAAGTCCATAAACCACCACTTTTTCACTCACCAGGTTTTTATTATTGTCCTTAGAACCAGCAGTGCTGTTAACCAGTCCCTTGCTGAATTATCAACACACTTGCAAACACTATCAGTCCCTACTTCTCACATATTGTCCATATACTACGACCAACAGAAATGTGTGCAGTGAAATATAACTTACAAGTTACTTAATTTGATGAACTGGTGTCAATAACAATTTTATAACATGACAATACAGTAACAAACGTACAAAATATATCATTAAAGAACATAATAGTACAGATAACACTTGCAGTAATACAGGCTTTACAAAAGAATCGAAATAACAAATACATCAGTGTTACAAAAATTACGACATAAGTACATACATAAAAGACCAGAATTACTTTTAAAACATCAGCTTCACACATGAGCATTAGAAAAAATAAACAGAATAAATAATGTGTAAACATCTTTACGAAGTAAATAACATGTTATTAATGCAAATTATATTTGAGGATAACATTATTCCTCATCATAGTGAATGTAGCTTAGTATTAGAAGAGAAAAAATTCTATGAAACAGTACGCAGAGACAGGAAGAAAATAAATACACAAGGGTACACTAACACATAGTGGGATAACACAAAAGGAAAGAACAGGGTTTGTTTTCAGGGTAACATTTGGTACTGCAGTCTAACCCAAAACTTCATTCCATAGATCTTTCGTCTTATTTCAACATTTGTTTCCACCAAAAAAATCCTATCAAAGCATGCTTTTGGTATTTATATGTTCACATATTTCTTACCTCATTATTTACTGTATTTTCCAGTATCTTGCCTCATCATTTATTTCCAAGAAAATGCTACCTATACCTGCTTTCTGTACATTTTTTGTATAACCCCTCAGTGCATTTCTTCCAATTCATCGCAACTCATTCTTTTATATAGGCTACCCCTCTCCTAAGCTAACTTAAATCTACTGAGATCAGATGATAAACTAAGGGACGAGGCAATGCAGCAGCACAACACAAATTAACACTAACAGCAATGACAAAAAAATGGAAATTGGCAAAGCAAACAGCAGCAAATGCAACAACTTATATCTAAACATGACAAAGCTCAAGCAGAAAAAATATTACAGTAAAAAACAACAATGCAGATTAGGGAAATGTTTATTCATATCTTAATGTCTATATAATTAAAGTGGTGCACCACAAAAACTTATTCTATGGAATAAATTACCAAGTACTTGAAAAGAAACTTATGTATGCAGTTCCTGTGAAGGGAAATGTCTTTTTGTGCTCCCTCATTTTTTTTGGAAGTATATCACAAAATTATTGTTTTCTGGATCTGTAGACAGAAAATATTTATATTAGTACATCTATAAACTTTTATTTTCACCAATGCTGCAGTGCAGCTAGAAACTAGATATTAAACAAAATAGGCAAAGCAAGGCGTGAAACGTCATTCGCTAGCCATATGGCGTTTCATAGTGCAGTAAACAATCTTTCAACTAGCAAGACAATAGACAGGAAACGTTTCTCATCATTTAATTTCAGTAAATATCATAAATTAAGAACTCTACAGTGTAATCATGTTTTCAAGTTTGAGGGTGTCATATTTACGATGCTTTCTACAAAGGAATGTCAATAGCGAGGATAATGGCCTCTTTTATTTTCTCTCCACCTGTGCCTCTGACAGGCACACACTAATGACTTTCTTTTGTCAGGTGGTTGTCGCGCAGCTGGGTGCCCACGACGCATTACGTGCAGGTGGTCACTTAACTGTGTTATCGAAATATTTACGACACCAGTTTCCGCTACAGTGGCAGTCTTATATAAAAAAAACATCACAGGTCAAGAATTTGCGTTACAAATCTGCAGAAACAAAATCCTTCAAATATAATAGTGTCCAAAAAATTTTTGCCAGCATAGTGATACATTCACGCATATACACACGTTTCATCTCTTAAAGTACGATTATTGGTTTCCAACCACCTTTTTCACAAACCAGAGTCCCTAACCACTACTCATTATTCCTTACCTTATTACACATATACATATTCGTTGACACTTCTTCAGTATTTCATCATAACAAATAAGTAGCATAATCAAATTCCTCATATACCATCAGCTTAAACATACCTCAGCAGCATAATTCACATCGTCGTCGTAATAATAACATCATAACACCTCAGTCAAATCTCAAAAACATCATAGCGTTCTGCAATAATTTCAAAACCTACAAAAAATTCTCTGCTCATGTCAAAAGTGTCATCTACCTCAAACGTACTTTAAAAATCATGATCTCATACCAAATATGTCATTCAAAGCTCTCATAGTATCACAATGGTTCCGAAAAATTATGAACAGTTCACAAAGTACAGACAAAATACAATTTCGTAAGTGTGAAGTTATCCAACTGTGTAATTACGTAAACATCTGTCACTGATGTAGTATAATAAATGTTTGTTTCTCTCAGTTAAATGATTAGATAGCTGTGTAATTTATGTGTTAGAGAAATATGGTACCGATGTGTAAAGTTGTATAAGCAAATACCATATTAGCTAGGGCTCCTTGTGCTTGCCAGATACATGGTCACAAAGTAGGCATGTACCCCCTGAGGATTAATGTAATTATACCCTCAGGTGTTACAGATTACAGCAATGGAATGAAATGTATCACGGAAAACCTTTGTACCACTGTAATTCAAAAATCTTGTAAAATAAATGGTTCAAGTACAAAATTAATCACTCAAATGTGTGTCCTGTAGCGCTAAATGTGCGTCTTGCTGTAAGATAATTCTGTGGAAGTGTCGTAGTTATCGTCCTCCGAAAGCTAAGTTCTGCAGAAGTCAATGTACTTACCTCATAATAATCAAAAGTGAAATGCTTTGCGTATAGATATCGTAGTTACTACGCTTATTGCCGTGATGAAGTAAGTACTGTACTGTAACCTATTGTTGTGCTACAGAAAAGGCTGTCTCGTTGTAGCTATACCACAAAGCTACTACTAAAAGATGTTTTCCTTTCCAGAAGAATTCAGAAAAACTTTGCAGATATAAAACAGATACACCGCAAAAGCACAATGTAAATTGTGTCACACATTAGTAGCGTCGTGATATAATCGTGTAGCTATCAAAGAAACCAAATGCTAAGTCATCTTTAATGTCACAGAAAGTACTTCAAATAAAAAATGTCTTTTCAACTAAACCAAAATGTTGCATTAAAATCTCGTTAACAGTATATGTTCAAAGTATGTAAGCCTTATAGTCGTTACGTAATCGTGCAACTAACAAGCAAGAATGTACTAATAACAACACTGTGTCGTCTGTTCACTATAACAATGCATTCGTAATTTCTGTTTAAAAATGTTCTCTTGGTTCTAGACTGGATATTTAACTTCAAACATTGTTGCATGTTAACAGTTTCTCAGTGTGACAAAGCATACTAGAAATGTGGAGTGAAATGTTTTATGTCAAAGACAAAGTTAAAAAGCAGATTATCTGTTAATAAACGGTTTTACATACAAAATGTGGTGTAAACCTTTACGCAGACTGTCAACTGAAAAGCAATTATCATGTGGTTACGTCGGTAAGGAACACTGGAATTTTGCTCAAGGTAAGCTTTCGTTATTTTTCTCTGAGCCAGCCGGCGCACGCGGCTGCCTGCGGTGCGAGTCATTGTCTGTTTCTTTGTTGGCGCGCGTCGTTATTGGGATTAGGAGACCTAACTTCTACAAATTCACCTTGCCGAGAGGGCCCAGCTCTGTTTGAATCCCACCAGTTCTGATGAAATTCCGGTCTGTCGTTATGATTATATCGTCTTTCGTCATGTCGGTAGTTCCTGTAGTTTCTTTCTTGTCGGTTAAGTGGTGGAGAATTTCTCCCTCAATTATCACTGCGCGGTGGACCCTTGCGTCTGAAATTATTTTGTCTCCCGTGATAATAATAGTTCTGGTTGCCATATTGTCTGTTTCTCTGATTGTCTCTGTGATAGTCACTACCGCGGAGAGGTGATCTTTTCCTGTAATTATTACTACTCTGCCATCGGTTGTCATACGGGTGGTGTCTGTTTTGGTCACGATTTGTGTTGTGAGAATAGCCTTGTCGTGTCCAGTTATTATTTCTTTCATCGCGGAATTGCGACGGATGTAATTGTTGTGTTCCTGTTTTCGCGTTCTGCGATTGTCAGTGTCAGTTTCTAATTCTTGTAAGAGTCCCTGAAAAGCTTCAATGTCGTCTTTGCAACGTCCTGCCAAAATAATATTCCTTAAATGTTCCGGCAATTTAATTTAAGCAAATGCTGATGAGTTCTGAAGGGCTGTATGGCTTTGAAAGATATTGATTCTTATATAACATGTCTTCAAAATATTTCACAAGACTGGAAAATTCGGATTGTTCAAACTGTTTCATCATCATGATGCTATGTTTTACTCGGTCTTGTGTAGCTTCAGACCAATATGTTGAGAGAAAGGCATGATAAAATTCTCCTTCACTGTGACAATCGTGAATGACCGATCGCATTCTGACAGATGGTTCATTGTCCAAGTAGCCACACATAAATTATAATCTGTGCTCTAATGACCAGTTGGGAGGAAAACAATGAGAGAATTGATGGAGCCACGCTTGTGGATGAATGTCGTTGCCAGAATTCTTAAATGTTTTGAATTTACGTGCAGTAATGAACACCTTACAGTCAAAATCATCGTGTCGGCGGGTAGCATATCGGTCATTGTGACGTCGTGTCGGCGGTTCCATCTCAAAATTCGGTGCACCTTGCCAATTTCTTTCATGATTTCCGAAATGCCCTGTTATTATTTTGTGGCTTTTCCGTATTTCTAAGTTCGTCTTCCTGTGTTGGAGCGCGAGTGTCCTCTGAAATACGTAATTGTTGTATTACCTGTGTCAGCTGATCTTGTACTTCCCGGATTTCTCTTTTATATTGCGTATTAATTTGATTCTGATTTTCTTTGAATTTATTAATTTGTTCATACTCTTCTGTGTCAGTGATGGCTACAGGTCTTGTGTCATTCAGATCATCATCTACCTTTGCAGATAAATTAGTGAACTGATCCGAAAGTTCGGCTACTTTCTCCGATAGTGAACGCATTTCCTCAGTGTGTTTTTCTGAACCAAGTTTCAGAGTGTCCATTTGTGTTGAAATCGAATCTACTGCGTCCTTTACGTTTTCCTGAGTTCTTGCAAGTTGCGTAACCGAATCGGTGGATGCAACTGAGTCAATTTTAGCTTGCAAGGTCTTATGATTTTCATGAACAGTAGTTTGCAGTTCTTTTATGGCTGCTTCGTGAATCTGTAATGCATTTTCATGCCTCGAAAAAATAGGTTGAAAATGCTCACAAATCTGTGTTTTTACGTCATTACAGACTTTTTGACATTTCGATTCAGTGTTATGTAACTCAGTAGTTAAAACTTCAAGTGTTTGTTCAAGTGTGGTGTCTAACTTTTGAAGCTTTTGCTGTGTTTGTCTCTGATTTTGTTCCATTTGTTGCATTAATTGCAATAATAATGTATTAGTGTCTGGAATCTGTTCCTCTATGCTTTTCGGCAGTGCATTTGCACCGGCAACATTCACATTTTGAAATGCGGAAAATGTGTCTTGACTTATTTGAGAAAACGGTGAGGACGCAAAACCTGAATGTACAGTATTTGCAAGATTGTGTCCTATCATTTCGGATTCCTGACGCGAGCTGTTGCCGACCGATCGATCGATAATGCTTCCCTGTTCACTAATTGTTTCACTGCCTACACCATTATTTGCAGCCCGCTCCATTTCCCTATGCACTATTACCAAATTACTACTTTGAACATTAGTTAATTCATTACATGGTGGCGCTAACACACTGCTTTCGTCTTCACTGTCATTTCTCAGTTTACTTTGGAGCCTAGTATTACGTTTTTCACACGTCATTATTGTCACAATATTTCGCACGACAACACAGAAAAACACAATTTGAAGAGCAAAAATAAGAGAACACATTAACATAGCAAATAATATCTAGTTAATTGCAAGCGCAGCTGCGAAATACTTGGTGCAACTCTACATGCATGCCACAAATGTTTTACTGTACAACAATGAAAGACTAAAACTACAAAGGAAATTCTCTCTATGATTACGCGCTAGCAATAAACAAAAGCTACACTAATTACACAAACTACAAGGAAAAAATCAGAAGATTCCAGTGAGGTATCCTCAGGGTCGACATATGAAACGTCCCCTTAGAAAAATTATACATAACTGTGCTTAAACTGACACATATTATTTTTAGCCCAACGCAATCTGACTTTCAATAATCCCCACAAATCACTTACCTCAGCAAAAATCTTCGTTACTCGAAGTACTGCAATACAGCGAGCGCCACTACTGCCAGCTAAATAAAAGATTCAAACTACGTGTGTTAATAATTCAGCAAGGGACTGGATAACAGCATTGCTGGTTCTAAGGACATTTCAAACAAATTTTTTGTGGGTGGAAAAGTGGTGGTTTATGGACTTGCTATATTCTCCACCAGGCTCTTCGATGGTGATTGTGCACCTGCAGAGTCGCAACAGTTGGCTGCTGGCCGTCTCTACAAGGACTACAGTGGGTCTGCACCTTTGATGACCCACCAATACCATTATTTCTACAAGGACTGTAGTGGGTCTGACCCTTTGATGACCCACCAATACCATTATTTCTACAAGGACTGCAGTGAGTCTGCACCTCTGGTGGCCCACCAATACCATAATCTCTACTAGGACTACAGTGGGTCTGCTCTGTGATGACCTACCTACCAATATTCTTCAAAACTTTGACTGACTCCGCTGTGGGTTTGCTCTGTTGTGGACCATTACCTGTGTGCATGTCAAGAGTCAGCACTGTCTTTCCATTGGAAGGACAACACTACTTCTTGAAGACTGCATGGAAATCCACTACTTCCGTGTGTATTTTCTTTTATTGCTCAGTCTTTGAGAAAAAACACTGCTATTTTACTGTGATGAATGATCAGGACTGTCTATATGGACTGTGAGAAAATTTTAGCTTTTCACCAACATTGTATCAATAAGAGTGTGCATTTGATTTCTTTGTTATTGTAATTGTAATTATGAAAAATTTTATCAAACCATTATTGGCCAGTGCCCAAAATAATTTGTAAAATTTTTTGTGGGGAGCGTGGGCGTTATGTAAGTAGGCTGTTTAGGTTTTTTTATTGGTAACGCCGCCGCCACGTAGCGCTCTGTATGAAAATCACCGGCTGTGCCGTGTGCAGTCTGTGGCTGGTTTGCATTGTTGTTTGCCATTGTAGTGTTTGGCAGCGGCAGCTGGATGCTAACAGCGCGCAGTGTTGCGCAGTTGGAGGTGAGCCGCCAGCAGTGGTGGACGTGGGGAGAGAGATGGCGGAGTTTTGAAATTTGTAAGACTGGATGTCATGAACCGATACATATATTAAGACTATTAAAGTAAATACATTGTTTGTTCTCTATTAAAATCTTTCATTTGCTAACTGTGCCTATCACTAGTTAGTGACTTCCGCAGTTTGAATCTTTTATTTAGCTGGCAGTAGTGGCGCTCGCTGTATTGCAGTAGTTCGAGTAACGAAGATTTTTGTAAGGTAAGTGATTTGTGAAAGGTATAGGTTAATGTTAGTCAGGGATTGCGTTGGGCCAAAAATAATATGTGTCAGTTTAAGCACAGTTATGTATAATTTTTCTAAGGGGACGTTTCATTGTTTCCGAAGAAGAGACACAATGGCGCCGTTGGGCACTATTTTAGGTTCAGTACAGATGAAGAGGTAATTGAGGCGAAACGCAAAGCAAAATGCAATAACTTTAGAACGAGCCGCCTGGGACTATGGCTCCCTTGTACCAGAATACTCAGAAGTTATCGCTGAAAGTTGCTGGTAGAGTTCTGGTTCAGGCTGTATATAAATAACCATTGGATGACATCGAAAACCACCTGATGGTGTTTCCAGATAGGTTCGGTTGTCTGTACGAAGCTAGCTACATCAAAAGGCGGTAGAGAGCTGTAGTCAGGCCTGTGGAAGACCGATGAATGGTGTACGAACTGGCCGTGAAACATGAACCTAACCTGTGTAACATATTGAGCATGCAAGGGAGAATCACTAACGTACGAGTACACTACTGGTGACAAATGTCTGGAAACAGTAACTGTTTTAAAATATCTAGAAGTAACCATTAGGAGTGACATTAAACGGAGTGAGCACATAAAAAAATACACTCCTGGAAATGGAAAAAAGAACACATTGACACCGGTGTGTCAGACCCACCATACTTGCTCCGGACACTGCGAGAGGGCTGTACAAGCAATGATCACACGTACGGCACAGCGGACACACCAGGAACCGCGGTGTTGGCCGTCGAATGGCGCTAGCTGCGCAGCATTTGTGCACCGCCGCAGTCAGTGTCAGCCAGTTTGCCGTGGCATACGGAGCTCCATCGCAGTCTTTAACACTGGTAGCATGCCGCGACAGCGTGGACGTGAACCGTATGTGCAGTTGACGGACTTTGAGCGAGGGCGTATAGTGGGCATGCGGGAGGCCGGGTGGACGTACCGCCGAATTGGTCAACACGTGGGGCGTGAGGTCTCCACAGTACATCGATGTTGTCGCCAGTGGTCGGCGGAAGGTGCACGTGCCCCTCGACCTGGGACCGGACCGCAGCGATGCACGGATGCACGCCAAGACCGTAGGGTCCTACGCAGTGCCGTAGGGGACCGCACCGCCACTTCCCAGCAAATTAGGGACACTGTTGCTCCTGGGGTATCGGCGAGGACCATTCGCAACCGTCTCCATGAAGCTGGGCTACGGTCCCGCACACCGTTAGGCCATCTTCTGCTCAAGCCCCAACATCGTGCAGCCCGCCTCCAGTGGTGTCGCGACAGGCGTGAATGGAGGGACGAAGGGAGACGTGTCGTCTTCAGCGATGAGAGTCGCTTCTGCCTTGGTGCCAATGATGGTGGTATGAGTGTTTGGCGCCGTGCAGGTGAGCGCCACAATCAGGACTGCATACGACCGAGGCACACAGGGTCTACACCCAGCATCATGGTGTGGGGACTGATCTCCTACACTGGCTGTACACCTCTGGTGATCGTCGAGGGTACACTGAATAGTGCATGGTACATCCAAACCGTCATCGAACCCATCGTTCTACCATTCCTAGACCGGCAAGGGAACTCGCTGTTCCAACAGGACAATGCACGTCCGCATGTATCCCGTGCCACCCACCGTGCTCTAGAAGGTGTAATTCAACTACGCTGGCCAGCAAGATCTCCGGATCTGTCCCCCATTGAGCATGTTTGGGACTGGATGAAGTGTCGTCTCACGCGGTCTGCACGTCCAGCACGAACGCTGGTCCAACTGAGGCGCCAGGTGGAAATGGCATGGCAAGCCGTTCCACAGGACTACATCCAGCATCTCTACGATCGTCTCCATGGGAGAATAGCAGCCTGCATTGCTGCGAAAGGTGGATATACACTGTACTAGTGCCGACATTGTGCATGCTCTGTTGCCTGTGTCTATGTGCCTGTGGTTCTGTCAGTGTGATCATGTGATGTATCTGACCCTAGGAATGTGTCAATAAAGTTTCTCCTCTCTGGGACAATGAATTCACGGTGTTCTTATTTCAATTTCCAGGAGTGTAATAGGAAAAGTAGACGCCAGGTTGAAATTCACAGGAAGAATCTTAAGGAAATGTAATTCATCCACGAACGAAGTGGCTTACAAGGGGCTTGTTCGACAGATTCTTAAGGGTGACTCATTAGTCTGGAAATGTAACCAGGTTGGATTAAGAAGAGAGATAGACAAAATCCAACGAAGACCGGTTAGTTTCGTCACGTGATTGCTTAGTCGACACGGGAGGGTAGCAGAGATGATAAATAAACTCCAGTGGCAGACACCACAAGAGAGGCGTTGCCCATCACAGAGAGGTTTGCTATAGGAATTCCGAGAGAGTGCTTTCCGGGAACAGTTGGACAACATATTACTTCCTTCTACATGTGTTTCGTGAAATGACCAAAAATAGAAAATTCGATAAATTAGAACTAATACACAGGTCTACCAACAATCATTCTTCCCAAGTGCTTTTTGCGAATGGAACAGAGAATGGAGGACTACACAGTAGTTCTAGAAGTACCCTCCGCCGTAAACCGTCAGGTGGCTTATGGAGTGTAGATATGAATGTGGACACAGACTGCAACTGTTAGAAGCAATATTTTTGAAAAACAATTTCCCTTTACATTCAGTGTTTTTACTGTTGTGTTGCATGGGCTATGTTCTTTATTGTGGCTACAGTATTAACCATCAAGTTTATGCCTCTGCAGTCGGTATTTACCTTACGTTGTGACAAGCTGCCGTCTGCTAGACCGCTCTCTTCCACTGAAATTCCTATAAAACTTTTCGCTGAATTTTCCAGCAGAAACTTTCCCTGTTTTTCGTTATGTGAGAAAACATGTATTCAACCCTAATTTTAATATGTGGTTATATACAAGAGCATGGTTGCAGCAGTGTGTATATTATAGTGCCGTCTCAGTTCTCAGAAGAACAATTAACTAATTGGCTGGTTCTTTTCTTCACAGTTGGAGCTAAACTTTGATACAGCTAATTTCTAGCTAGATTTCAGCCACTGTGAACGCAGTGTTCACACAAATTTTTTCTCTGCATCGTACAAAGCGTTAAGCCCTCCATTCTGCACTTACGTCAGTTCAGAGAAGAGTTCCCCAAAAATTTCTCTCGTCTTACTCATGGCTGAACTGCCTCCTCACCACTGGGTTCATTCGTTCTTCACGTCACGGCCTTTTTCGACCAATAGGAGCGTTCCTCTTATTTTGTGGAAAGTCTCTCTACCAATCGCAATGTCCCTTCTATTAAACTGCAATGAAACATCAGTATTTTTCTCCTTCCTAGTGCATTTCCGCCAATCGGACGTTTTGTGCCTGTTCTAGATGTCTAAAATACATTGACCTTTACATGTGTTTGTACTCGCTGCACACATAATCGAAATGCGTCACAGGTTTTTGTTCGTATCCCGTTGGAATTCCGAGATGCAGCTTTCTAAAGCTTTTCCTCTGTCCCTCTGCAGATGTGCAACTACACGCGTTTCTCCCACCTGAGTCAAATGGTTGGGTCATTGACTTTCCGCCTGCCACCCCTTTAAGTGGTTTCTGTGGTGACCCCTGTGGCGCACCTTTGCTTCTGCCCTTGTCCCTCTGGCTTTCAAACTCAAACGATTTGAGCTGCTTGTTCCACCTTCTGCTCAAAGACATGCATTATATAGGTTCAAATGGCTCTGAGCATTATGAGACTTAACTTCTGAGGTCATCAGTCCCTTAGAACCTAGAACTACTTAAACCTAACTAACCTAAGGACGTCACACAGATCCGTGCCCGCAGTAGGATTTGAACCTGCGACTGTATCGGCCACGCGGTTCCAGACTGTAGCTCCTGGAACTGCTCGGCCACATTATACAGGACCAGTGTGTTAATTACCGTCGATTGACTGTCATCCCACTTTGCATTACATACTGATAGGCAAATTTGCTCATAACCGCCGAATTACGTTAAGTGTCATATTCACCTTCTCGTTGAGATGTATAAAGCTCTCATGTAAGGTGCGAATTTGACCTTCATTTATTCTGCCACTTACATATCCTCCTCCTTCCACCTTCAATTTTTTGCTGGGTCAATCAGTGGTTGAGAAATTGATTGAAGTCAGTGCAAAACTGTTTGCAACTGCTGACTGTAGCAATCGACATATTTACTGATCAACTTCCTATTTTAATATTTTCTATAATTTAACCAATGGTTCGATTCAGTCTCCTTCTTTTATATCGCACTTGATTTTTCTAATCTCTTGTACAATTCTGTTGAACTAATCTAAGAGTATATATTTGTAAATTTGTATTGTCTCACAAATTTACTTTTTGGGAGACTGATCTGTTTTGTTTAGCAAATTTATGTTAAATGATGATGGATATGTATTGAAGTTGAAGATACCTTCATTCAATATTATCCTCCCCTTTTTATAATAAATGTTGCTTTTTCTAGCTCTTGTGTTCCTCATAATCGAAAACATGTTTAATTCTTATAATCACACTTTAACGCTATGACTCAATTTTTCATGATATTACAGGCATAATCCTATTTCTGAACCTATTTATATTCTCCAAAAATCTTAATTCTACACATCATGACTTTACAAAAATTATTCAGTTTGACTTTCACAAACAATGAATTTCTAATCCTACTAATTACTTTACAAAATTTACATTGACATCCTGGAATAGATAAACCCATTCATGTTTATCTATCCTATATATTTTAATGGACACATTACACTAGAATTTTAACCCTTCAAAAATGTTAATAATAGGTTTTCATCAACTTAAACATGTTAAAAAAAGAATGCAATATAAGAAAATATTATAGATCTGTCAAGGTAAATTACGAAAAACATCGTTAGTAAAGATCTATAGCTAACACATAAAAAATTTTACGTTTACATTTTTTTAAACACAGTAAAAATTTAAATCGTTTTCCTTATGTTCAGATAGTAGTCTGCCACAGACAGTTCTTTCTCCTATCTTTAACTTGGTTCACATTTTTTCTTCAAGTGTTTCGACGTGTTTCCGTCAAACGTGGAATGACGGTCGGCTGTGTGCTTCACCGTGTCTCCATGGAGTATGGGATGACACTTGGTGTGCATCTCACAGCATTTCCATTGAGTATGGCATGACGGTCAGCCCGTGCCTCATTGTGTTTCTGTTGAGTACGGAATGACGGTTGGCAGAGAGAAAGGTTTCTGAAGGTCTGAGCGTGTCGTCAATGTGCCGAGGTCTTTGTTCCGTGATGCATATGCCTATGGTGCTGTTGTATTGGAGATCCACTATTGCAGACTAATCTTTTTATTCAACATTCGTGGAATCCTTATGCTGGTTCATCTTTGGTCATTTCGTCGTTAGATTTCCATACAAGTTGTTATCTCTCATTTCTCGGTATGACATCTGAGGGTGTTGCAATTTGCCATAAAGAATATCGAACATTAAGCTGTTAGAATGCTTAATGGTAGTTAAATTTAATAATGGTCTTTTATGGGAAGGGACTTGAAAAGGTTTTTTTGATTTCTTCTTGTCCAGGCTCTTCTTTCTTCTAAATCTTCTGCATTGTGTCTTCTGTTCTTGGTGCTTCTTGCTGCCTTCTTACTTGTGTATTCGTTCTTCTCTGGACCGGGAATTAGGATTCAAGACCTGTTTAACGTCGTTATCGTTTATCCGTTCTTATGGCATCTTCCTCGCAGTTGTTGTGTACTCTTCATTGTAGTCGGTTGTTCGTCTAGATAAGTTGAACAGCTTTCCATAATTTTCTTGTTCCATGCCATTAGTGTTCAGGGATTGTTTCGCAAATGTTGAATTTCGTATGGTCCGATGACAGTTTCCGCTATTCTGCACACTGAGTTACAGAAAGGCATTTCTTCTTCTTCCTGTGGTGAATCTAAGCCTCCGTTGGTCCTTGCCGTAAGATGTCCGCCGCCGTTCCAGTTCGGTGGACATTCTTTATCTCTTCATAAGCTGCTATGAATAGTTCACGGTAAAAGTGTCAAGTGTTGAACACTTTCGCAAAAACCATTGTTATTGTGTTTGTGTGTGGCTTTCGTAGGAACAAAGCTCCCGTCAGAGTACATGTTGCTTGCACTTAGGCAGCGTGGTATCTCTCCAAACCTTTCCACAGAGGGATCATCATCTAAGAACGTTGTTTCCATCAAAGCCTCTGCTTTTGTTATCTCGTATGCTGACGAATCAGGCACTCACACTCGGTGTTCCTTCCTCTCATACCTAAATGCTCTCCTCAGTCTCGTTGTCGATCTGGCCGCAATGATCTGCACCTTGGCTACTGACTTCATATTGTGGGGCGGCGGGTGGAAGTTTCTATTGTTGCCATTCTCAACACAGGCCCTCTAACTACAATGTTGGCAACCAGAAAGTGATTAGCAAAAACGTGATGCCTGTAATTAAAGTTCACTGTGCCCACTCTGGTGGAGAAATAAAGTTATTGATAATTGAAGTTCATTACTCTGAGGATTTAGGATGATATCTGAGATTCATAGAACAGGCAGTTTACTATAACAATTTTCAGTATATTCTGAAAACGATAAAGTGTAAAGTTCCAGACAAATTTTCCCCAAGCAATGCTACTATCAGCCCTTGCACTATCAGAGCTGTGCGGTGTCTACTGCGTGGATCCTCTTATCCCTAGATAACGAAACTGTTCAATAATCGTTATCGATGTAAATGTTCAAAATGAATGCTTGCGAAAATCTGATGTTAATACTCATCAAACGCCACACTAGTAATGGTGGAAGGTCTGTCCTGTGAAAATACGACATACGCAAACTGAGAATAAATCACTGAGGTCGTTCCGCAATTAACACTTTACCACAATGCGAACTCATTGTTACGTGCATACCGAGTTATGTAATACGGTATCCAAGGGTGTTGCTTGCAACTACACAGACCCGACGTGGCTTCCAACACGGAGAGCGCGTTGATACGAATCTAGAAGAGAACTGGGGCCTGAATCCAGATCGCAGCATTCTTATTTATATAGCCGCTGTACGGACCGCTGAAGGCACATCCGACAAAATTTGCCTTCTTGACTAGCCGCTGGGCTAGTAGAGAACCACTTCAAGTTACTAAATAATTCGCTGAAGGCCGATGAAGCTCTCAATTTAATTGTGAAATCAGCACACAGGTAAGTATCTATAATAAAATTCTGATGTGGCTAGGTTTAATACTTTTGGTGAGAGAATTATTTTAGTTGCACTGCTGGTAGTGGATGAGCTCTGAACTTGCCCTTTGGAGAGACGCTACAGCTATAGTTTTATAGCTACCCTTTGGAAACGTCTCACATCTTTGTTATTATAGAGTATCTCCATTGTACGTGAATCTAGATATCCTAGCTTTATCTAATCACTTAATTAATCTATCTTGCTTCCGTACTTGTAGGACACAAAAACAAAAAATCGTGAATTTCAACCAAAATATTACTTTGTGAGATTCAGCATACTGTTTCCATTAAATTACTACGAAAAAGGAATCCGAATATAAATTTTGAAGTTTCTACCTCCTTCCTGTTGCGCCAGTGATTTTTACATAAAACTCCAAATTCCGAAAAACTGTTAAAAGTTATTAAACTGAAACTTTACAAACTATCATTTTAACATCACTCCTGACATGATATTAACTTTCCACATCATTTACTTTACTTTTAAGTTATGGCGCAATATTCGTGAAGTCATAGCTAGTTAAATGGAATAGGCTGGCACACAATGGAAAACATATGAATTCTATATGGCGTGAGTAGGCTGCTTCCCTACATCACCCTCTACTTAATTTGCTTCGAATGTAAATAATAAAATGAATTACAGAAGGGGAAGCAAGAGTACAGCTTTAACTCCCTACAAAAATGGAAAAATTGAAATTTAAACATTTAGAAATATTAAAAGAAAACTTATTACCTACACCAATTATTTAGATTGATGGCATGTTCACTGCCTCTTAAGCAAAATTGCAAAACTGATAAGAACATCTGCAAAACATGTGAACTGCAAGTCTGAAAAATTCATGGTACTAAAACCTTTCATATGAAATTATTCATAAAACAGGTATTAAACGAATGGCCTGATACTGCCTAGAAAATCACTCAAAATTTAAAGTAGTTTCGAAAATCAACATGTATAATTATGAAGATGTCTGCCTCAAGCTTCATTTTATTAGGTGAAAATCTTAAATGTATTAAACTGTCTGTAGATATTTTTACATACGCAAGTAAAAAGAAAATGACATGGTTATTCTTGTTACATAAATAAATAATGAAATCTTGGCAGTCTTTTCTACACCTGAAAGAGAATTTCACGAATCGTAACACTTCCACTTTTACATACGTTGTTGTACCCGCTTTGGCTCGCGTTCTACATTTAGATTCACAGGGGTAGAGTGGGGGGTGGGAGAAGTTGCTTTGGTGTGTGACCTTCACGTCCACTCCATATTACAATGGGGAAAGGGGAGGGGTCACTGTGAGTTGTGTCCAAGCCACTCCACGCTTTCACGCAGCTACCAGGCTGCCATTATCTGGTTTGTCCTGTAGAACAAACAAAAAGAGTGCCTCAGACTCCGTTGAGTTTATAGCTACGGGAGGCTCACAATGAAATGGGGATATATACATTTTACCTCACAACTCGTTACTGAAACAAAGTTAACAGAACGGTTTTCTATTTCATTCTCATGGTTACTTTACTGTAATTAAATCGGTAAACAAATGGCTTAATACGCCGTTAATCACGTGATGATGATGAGGTCCCATACTCCGAGGAGCGTAGCGAACGATGCGGGAGACCCGCCCCGCCGACTAGGCCTTGCCGTTGCCTTCCTCCGACCGTAATGGGGATGAATGATGATGATGAAGACAACACAACAACATCCAGTCATCTCGAGGCAGGGAAAGTCCCTTACCGCGCCGGGAATCGACCCCGGGACCCCGTGCGCGGGAAGCTAGAATGCTACCGCAAGACCACGTACTAAGGAAAAATTTATGGCCAAGGCATACAATAACGAAATCTTTAAATCTCAAATTATTATTTCTGGGTCGGAACACTGAACCAATGGTTGAAAATGGTTCAAATGGCTCTGAGCACTATGGGACTTAACATCTGAGGTCATCAGTCCCCTAGACTTAGAACTGCATAAACCTAACTAACCTAAGGACATCGCACACATCCATGCCCAAGGCAGGATTCGAACCTGCGACCGTAGCGGTCGCGCGGTTCCAGACTGAAGCGCCTAGAACCTCTCGGCCACACCGGCCGGCCTGACCCAATGCTTGGTACATTCCTGACACATTTGTATTTGTTTACAGGCTGTCTCATCGTCGACTATCTCATTCTTAGAGACTGTATGAGTACACTTAATTATTAGTTGTCACTCTTACTTCTCTGTACATTTCAGTAACTTGTGGTAATAGGAGTACAATTGCTGAGAGTTCAAAACACACTATGATTAGTTGATTACTAAATAAACTTATTGGTCCTTCGCTGCTGTGTCACTTCCACATTTCATTGAAGTTTAATTATGCTGAGCTATTAATAATGTTCCACTTCTGCATTTATGTTATTCAGTTATGTTGCTAGTGTATGTACTTATGTAATACTCACTCTATTAATAATTTAAAACACAGGATAGCACATTGGTTTAATTTCTATGGTGTATTGCAGCTGATCAGTTTGCTCACGAGACAATCCATTTTCACTCGACTGGATGCTGAAACCACAGCTAGTCTCTGTCGACTACCACTAAAGTGAATTAAGGAATCATCTATATGCGTTATGCTAAATTCGTTAAACCTACACGACATCATGAGCTGCTTTGTCTCATCTAACATAAGGGTATCTAAGGTCGCGTTCTGGCCTGCAACTTATAACCCTAATACGTGTAGGCGTGTCCTAGCACACACTACACCAAAATAATGGCCAGCTCCAATCCCATAAATACTTCAACGACGTGTCCTTCATATCTCAACCACAAACACTGTTCAGTTCCATTATTATTGCCATTCGTTTCTATACAAAGTGAGTTCATCATTGCAACTTACCTGCATACTCTCCATAACGGGCATGGACAGGGGACTGATAACCTCCGATGTTAAGTCCCATAGTGCTCAGAGCCATTTTGAACCTATCTATTGTTTACTTGTCACTATTAGGTTTGTCACGTCCAGTAGTTTCTTCACTATTCTGTGGATAGACTGGTTACAGAACTCATGGTTTGTTACTGGCAATATTCGCAAAATTTGTTATGGGAAGAACAAATCGAAATCTTGGGGATAGGAAAGATGAAGAATGAGTGAGACCTGAAAAGGGGGAAAGACGATCTCACACATCTTGGACTGCACAGCTGCCACACTGCGTAGAGGTTACAGAACAACTTCCTCCCTACAGAATTCATTCACTACCTATGAATTTCTTTAGGTCGATTACGTTTCTGAGACGTAATACTTTTTTCCTCTTCGGACACTCCAGCTATACGCATTTGCATGCGGTTTTCCTGTAATCCTGAAAGGTCCTTGGTATACGAACATGAATTTCTTTCCTGCAGTTAATTTTCTTAGACTTTTCCTTGGTTTTTATAAGGACTAACTGACCTGTCTCAAAACTGGTAGGTACAGCTTTCACGTCATGGCGCTTTTTCCTTTCCAATGCTCGTTTTCTTATATTTGCCCTAGCTCATAACTTTATCTTGTCGGTGGATATTTGCGTTAGAAGAGGGAATTCGACCATATCTGCAATCACAATGTGCGGTTCTTGGCCAAACATCAATTCGCGAGGTGTAAAACCAGTTGCATCATGCCTTAGGTTGTTAATCACATTCTTAAAATACTTAATGTGCTCTGCCCAACTTGAGTGTTTCCGAGCACAATAAGTACTGCCAAGCGTATTCAATTCCCGCATAATACGTTCGCTCATATTTCCTTGAGGGAAATACACAGATATTTTCAGATGTTTCACTCCAGCCTTATCCAGACATTCTTTAAATCTATCAGATGTAAATTGAGGCCCATTGTCTGACAGCACACTCTTCGGAACACCAACATTCACGAAGAAATCTCTACCTAATTTTTCTACCAGCGTCTTTGCATTCGCTCTTTCAATTGGGTATAGCTTAACGTTTTACTATACCCATCTACAATAACAGAAACATGGGTACATCCACCTCTCGAAGCAGGAAGAGGGTCGAACAGATCACAAGCCAGTAAATCTAGGGTTTCAGTTGGCTCTACTGAATGCATATCCCCTTTCATCTTGGTGTTAGCAGAATGGACTTTCTGGCGCACTGCACAAGATGCTAGGCGCTTGGCAACACGGCGGTACATGCTGTCAAACACAACTTTCTCTTTCAATTTGGCAATGCACTTCTTTGCACCGCAATGTCCATACCTCAGGTGTACATAGTCGATAGTAAGTCTACATGTTGTGAGGGGAAGCACAGCCTCCACTCTGAAACTCCTACATTTTTCCTTCTAAACAGAATACCTTTATGCAGACAGTAGTATTGCGGAACCTTAGGATAGTTCTCATCTCCCAAATAGCTCTTTACTGACTTCAACTGCTCATCTGCATTATACTCACGTCTCAAATTCTTAATTACCTTTTTAGAGCATTCTCTTCCTTTACTTCCTGCAACGTAAACATTTGTACTTCACTTATGTCTTTTACTGTAATTCCCGCGTCATCACAGAGCTCCGCACTTCCAGATAACCCATCAGCTGCCAGATTGTCTTTTCCGTGGATATATGTAACCCCAAGTTCAAACTGCTGGAGATACAATGACCATCTTACCAAACGTGCATTCCTCAACTTACAGGTCTTTAAAACGTTCAGCACCTTATGGTCACTATAAACAATTATTTTATGACCTAGTAAATACTGCTCAAACTTCTGCACCCCAAATACAATGGCCAATGCTTCCAATTCTGAAATTCCATAATTTATGTCCGCTGGCTGTAGAGATCGACTTGCAAAAGCGATAGTTCTATGCACTTCTTGGTCGTTCTCTATTTCTACTTGGAACACCTCCGCGGCTATACCATAGCCACTTGCATCCACTGACATACAGAATGGTTTTTCAAAAATATGGTGATGTAAAATAGGACTATTAATTAAAGATTGTTTAAGCTCCTCGAAAGCCTGTTGGCATTCTGTTGTCCAAACAGAAGGGGTATTCTTTTTCAACAGGAGATGAAGACAGGGCGTATTAAAAGCCTGATCACTAACAAAACGCCTATAGAAGCCGAAAAGACGGAACATCCATCTGAACTGCTTCTTGTTTCTGGGAGCCTCAAATTTTTCAATGACCGCTAGCTTGCCTGGGTCGGGCGAAATACCTTCTCCACTTATCTTACATCCCAAGAAACCTACGTCCCCTTTAACGCACTCTGTCTTTTCAATCTTTAGTTTCATTCCACCTCTCTCATTAACCACTAACACTTCTTCTACCAAAACTATATGCTCTTCCCAAGTGGGGGTTGTTAGTAAAAGATAATCAACGTAGACCGTGATTTTATTAATTAAGGCTGGTCCTAATACATGGCGCATCACCCGTACGAAGACACAAACAGAGATTTTAAGTCTGAAAGGGACCACACGGTTCTGGTAACAAACTCCTTTCAAGAAAGCTGTGTAATTCCTTGAACTTTCCGCCAGTGGCAAATTCCAATACCCACACGAGACGTCCATAGACGTTAAGAATTTAACTCCATGGAACTTTTGGAACAACTCGTCCACGTTCTGCGATCTATCACTTTCCCTAATGACTATTTCATTCAACCAACGATCGTCCAAGACCAATCTGACACTCCCGACTCTTTCTGGTACAACAACAAGAGGATTATTGTACTCACTGACCGCTTTTTCAATCACTCCCCACTCTAACATTCTCAGTATTTCATTTCGAACTGCCTCCTTCCGAGCTACATGTATTTGGTATGGCTTCCTGAAAAATACTTGACCAGGTTTCACCTTCAATTGACATTCATAGCCTTTGACCACGCCAGGTCGATTTGAAAATACCTTATGATGCCTTTTTAAAACCTGCCTCAGTTCTTCTTCCTGACTAGCTGAGATCTTGTCAATTTCTTGTAATTTAGCTTCTATTTTGTCCAGTATAATTGCTTCTTCTTCTGCTGCGTTCAACCTACCTTTACTAAGATCAACATCTTCGTCCCACTACCTTCTATTTTCCAGAACTCGTATAGGCAGCTCCCAAATCTCATCATGAGTTATTATGCGTTTGTCAGTAAATGGTACCGTAATTACTCCAGTTTATTGGCAAGACCATTTTAACTAGCTTCTTTCAAAGTCAACAACACTCAGATACTTTGACAAGATATCTATGCCAATTAGAACCTCGATACTGAGATTGTTTACTATTAACCATGGATGATCAATTACATTGCCATTAATACTAAAGGGCAGCAAAGCTTCTGGCTTTACCGTTTTTGACACCTTGCCAGTAGCACCAATTATTCTTAGTCCTGACACCCACATTACGGTAAGCTTGTCTTTACCAGAAGGACTGAGACAACGCACTCACCTCACTGCCACTGTTTAAGAGACAACGTACATTGATATGTAATATATTTGCTAGTATTATAGGGTGGCTTGTTCTAGGTTGTACAGGTGGTTCCTCAATTTCATCCAGCAGTTCCTTTTGGATTTGTCTCCAGCTAAAGTGGTCAACATCCGTCTTCATTCCATTTAGATCAAGGTGTGTAGGGGTTTCCTGAACCACATTTTCAGCTACCTTTTGCAGTCGGTCTACTAATTTCAATTCAATACATTTAGTTTGTTGACCGTGACTCAAATGATTGTGGTCGGAGCGACTGTGCGCCTCCAGGCCCGGCATAACACTAGTTACAGCTAAACCACTTTCACTATTATCGTCGGGTTCCTTCTCCAGTGACAACTGGTCACAGCTACTGGGTTCATCGACCCCCAACAGGCTATCCTCTACAGTCTCACTTACCTCCTGTCCTAAAACTATTAGTACAGTATCAACATCCTGCACAGGCAGTTTAGATAAGAGCACATCATTCTCATCGTAAATGTAAGCATGAATTTCTTCTGCTTCTTCACCTGACAATTCAGTACTCTGTAGTTCTTCCCTAACATTACGTTGATGCGCCTTCTCTTGCTCTTCCCACTTAGAAAGCGTCTCTAACACGGTATCAACTAAATACTGTGAGTGGTTTAATATTTCTGCTGTGTCATTGGATGCTACCAACTCTTCATCCGAATGCTTGGTTTGAGTATTTTGATCTGTCTTGTCAATCGCTGCAGTTACTGGCTTAGGAAAAGTAACCAACTGGTGAGCGCCAATGTCCTCATAGAGAAGCACTAGTTTTCCTGCCTCCACCGACTACTGTTTCCCTTGTTGCGATTATTGTTAATTATTGTTAACTGGAAGAGCATTGCTTTCAACATTGTTGTTTACCTGCACATTTTCGTTAAAAACAAAATTGCTATCATCAGGTCGCCATTGTTGGTTATGGTTATTATTTCCCCATTTCCTACCTCTCTTAGGATGGCGAACACCTACTGTTCGGATATTTACATCGCCATTCTGCTCATTCTTAAAATTACTATTAGTGCTATTACTATTTCTATAATTATCTGCCTGCTCCTCATTGGCAGCAGCACGCTCTACACGTCCCAAATATTCAATGAAACGGTCAAGATTGTCTCTAGGGGCGGATATGTTTCTAGTTTGACAATACCATGGCAATTTAGGTTCAAGTCCTAGTATTATTATTTCAGGTTTCAGCTTTTCCGTCAAATGTAACAGACGTGAAATCCAACGTCTTGCAGACTTTTTGATAGATTCCCTGCCTGCATTGAAGCACTTTCCACTCCAAAATTCTCTGAACACCTCATTCTGCTTATGACTAGACCAGTATTCATTATTGAAAGCTGTCTTAAATTACGCTAATGTGCTACACTTCAACATGACATCAGCTGACCAACGCATGGCATCACCTGCCAAGTGACTTCTAACAAATGAAATTTTCTCGCGTTCAGACCACACTGATGGAAACACATCTTCAAAATCGTTGCACAAATCCAGAGGATGGGTATTTTGTCTGGATTGAACCGTAAGAACTGCCGACACCCGATAAAAGCGGCGGTTGCAGCTACAACTTGTTGTACACTACCATTAACAGAAGCTACTAAAAATGGTTCAAGTAGCTCTGAGCACTGTGGGACATAACTGCTAAGGTCATCAGTCCCCTAACTGTCCATATCTGCTTTGAGATCAGCTTTTAAATCCTCTTTCAACTTATTGCAGCCAGCCTTGAAGGTATCGTCCATAACCTCAAACCGTTTATTAAAATTAGTTTGTCTCGCCACAATCCTGATATTTACCCTAGTTATATCAGATTTTAATTCAGCAGTCATTTTAGCATGACTGGTTGATATTGCGTGCAATATTACATTCAAATCAATTGCCCCAGTATCTTTGGGTCGCTCATTAGCTAGTTTCTTTTCGTACTCAGGTGACGAAAAACTAGACCCAATGCCAGAATCATCAAAACTAAATGAAACATCTGATTGATATGTTATATCCAACTTCTCCTTTTTAAATATTATCATCTCTGATGACTATTTCATTTTTGAATAGTCAGAGAAACTATCATCCTGTAAATTAACAATCTCTGATTTCTGCTTTACTGCAGGGGTTTCTATTATTGAATCATTGCTTCTTTTCACATTATTGTCAGGAGACAATGATTCGGATTTCAATTTAACGTCACTATTTTCAAGCAGATTTACGATAGAACCATTGTCTGGATTTACACTTTCTTCATCAGACATTGGTTCTGACTTTGCCGACAGTCTCTTAGCGCAGGTTAGTAAGAAGTTGAACAGCTTTTCACTTAACTTAGTTACTTCTGCACGACGTACGGCGATACCGGCGCGTTGAACTGCAGACGGCACCTCGACAGCTGGTGTGTGTGGTGGCCCGCAACGGCAGGCAATAGGATGGGGCCCCTCCAAACCGAAAGGTCTACTCTCACCTCCGTATAACATGTTAGTTTTTGAATCAGGAGTCACAGGATGCGGGCTGTCATATTACCCATGCGTCTGGGTAAGATTACTCATTAACATGGTCCATCAGGAGATAGAAGTGGAAAAGCGATCGAAGGGTAGCGGTTGTAAGGGCAGAGGAAAAAAGTGCCAAGGCAAGCGCCAAGGGAAAAAAACCTCTGCGACAGTAGGACGGGTAGTGAGGGCAGTAGCGGCTTGCTATCTGCGACAGCGCATGCAAGGTGTGCTTCTGTTAGTTCGAGGTATCGTGCATCGTTACCTTTGTCGTTGTTGGAGATCGTTGCGGCACTTGCTGCAGTTGCTGCGTCCCTGCAACAGTTCAAGGTTGTTGTTAGTGGTCGATTGGTCATAGATCGGCTCACAGACGGTGTAGGGGGTGTGTGTGTGGCTGGTTTGCGTGCTGTGTACAGTACGGTTTCCCTGCGGTTGCCTGTTTTTCGGCTGGTCGCACATCTGGGTTTCCAGTAATAACTGTGTTGCAGGGGCTCGCCAGTACTGTCGTGTTAGCGTTCTATGGACCATGGATGCTTAGTTCCTAGCCAGTAGTGTCTTTGGTCTGTTATGCTTCCAGCTATGGTTGTGGTCGTAGTTACCCAGAGAAAGGATAAACGGGTTGGGCGAGTGTCCGGTGTTATTGTACAGTCTTGTGGAGAGTTTTTGGAATACCTGCAAGATAGTATCTAGCCGGTATTCCCGGTGAAGGTCCGCGATGCGTGTGTAGCGCGGAGCGTTGCTTATGATTCTGAGTACTTTGTTCTGTATGAGCTGCAGACGGCGCAGACGAGTTGGCGCAGCGTATCCCCAGACAGGGGCTGCGTACGTCGTCAGCGGTCGAATAAGTGTCATGTACATGGACCTAGACACCCTCCTGTTCAGTGTGCTACGCCTGTTAAGCATAGGGCAGAGTTATTGAGCCTCGCGTTAGCTTTGTTAGTCACGTGTTGAATGTGGTCCCTCCAGAGTAGCTTCCTATCCAGCCAGACACCGAGGTATTTGACCTTCTCGCGGAAACGTATTGGGCGTGTGTGTAGTGTTATTGGGTTGCAGTGCTGATGTTTGCGCTGTTGCTTCAGTCTTCTAGTGAACAGAACGGCCTCGTACTTGTCGACGTTTACTGTATCACGCCATTTCACCAGCCAAGACTCCGCCGTTCTGAGTGCAGTCTGTAGTCGTGAATTAATCTTAGACGGCTTCCAATCTTACGCAAGGATTGCTACCGTCGTTTGTAGCTGGGAGGTCGTTAATGTAGAGGTTAAACAGTGAGGGCCCTAGGATGCTTCCTTGGGGTACTCCTGCCTGGATACCATGTCGTGTCGATTGTTTGCCCTGCACGTCGGTGTTGAAACTCCTGTCCGTGAGATATGAGTGTATGAGACGTACGAGCCCGTCGGGGAACCCTGCGTCGCTAAGTTTGCGTATTACGCCGTTGTGCCATAGACGATCGAAAGCCTTTTCGATGTCCAGGAACACCGCTCCAGTTGCTTTGTTTTTGTTGTATCCCTGTGTTATGTATTCAACGACGCGGAAGAGTTGTTGTGTTGTTGAGTGGTGATTCCTGAAACCGAGTTGCTCCGGTCTCAGGGTGTCGTTTGTGATACAGTGTCTGGTGAGTCGTTTTAATATTACCTTCTCAACGACCTTGCCGAGCGCGCTCATCAGACTGATGGGTCGGTAATTTTGTGGGAGGGAGTGGTCTTTCCCCGGCTTCCTGCACATCAGGACCTTGGCCGTCTTCCAAAAGGCGGGGAAGTGTTGGTGCTTGAGTATGGCATTCGTGATGTGTGTTAAGTAGTCTACAGCTTTGTCCCTAAATTCCTGGAGGACACAGTTTTGAATGCCATCGTGACCAGGGGCCTTCCTAGCGGTGGTATGCATGATGGCCCATTTGACTTCAACTGTACTAGCTTGTCGGATGTTGTTGCGCGCTGGTTGGGCCAAGATGCGTGTGACCTCCTGGTCCGTAGCAAGTGTGAACGCTGGGTCTGAGGGATCCAGGTTCGGTGTGAATGACGCTGCGAGTGTGAGGGCCATCATTTCCGCTTTTTGTTCCGCAGAATATGCTGGTCCGTGGGGCCCTTGTAACGTGGGAGTGTACAGTTTCTCCCTGGTGAAGTGTCGGGCCAACTGCCACACGCCAGGTCGGTGGTGTCCAGCCCTTCGAGTTTCTGGTTCCACTGTTGTGTCTTAAATGTTTGTATTTTTTCCCGGATTATGCCCTGGAGCCTATTAATGTGCTGTTTGAAGTTCTGGCGCCTGGTACGCTGCCAGTGTCTCCTGAGGCGGTTTCTCATTGAGATTAGGCCCAGGATCTCCTGGGGAAGGGCAGCACTGTGTTGTCGTGGTGTGCGGATTGGTGTGGTGTCGGCTGTTGCGTCCTGGACGGCGCCGGTGAGGGTTTCAACTGCCTCATCAATTTGGGCTGTCTCGTTAATCGCGTGGGTGGGTGGGATGCGACTGTCAAGCGTTTTCTTGAAATGGGTCCAATTCGCGCGCCTGTAGTCTAACATCCTGCCTTGTTCCATGTGCTGCAGTGTTTCTTCAATGTACAGTATAACGGGTTGATGATTTGAGGGCAGATCGTTTTTAACGGGAACGTTGAGTGTCGTTGTTATGCCCTTGATGAGGGCCATGTCTAACACATCTGGCCTGTGTCCCCTCCAGTGGGGAATGTGCATCGGTTCGCTCAGCGCTAGTGTGATGTAGTTTCGTCGTAGTGTTTGTTCGTGTAGTTTCTTGCCGTTCGAGCTTCGTATTCGTGAGTTCCAGTCCGGGTGTTTTGCACTATCAGAGCTATTCAGAGTCTACTGCGTGGATCCTCTTATCCCTAGATAACGAAACTGTTCAATAATCGTTATCGATGTAAATGTTCAAAGTGAATGCTTGCGAAAATTTGATGTTAATACTCATCGAACGCCACGCTAGTAATGGCAGAAAGTCTACCCTGTGGCGAAACGTGAAAATACGACATATGCAAACTGAGAATAAATCACTGAGATCGTTCCGCAATTAACACTTTACCCCAATGCGAACTCACTGTTACGTGCATACCGAGTTATGTAATACGGCATCCAAGGTTGTTCCTTGCAACTGCACAGACGCGACACGGCTTCCAACATAGTGTGTCAGCTGATACAAACTGGGGCCTGGATCCAGCTCATAGCGCTCTTATTGATATAGCCGCGGTGCAGACCACTGAAAGCGCAGCCGACAAACTTGTCCTTCCTGACTAGCCACTGGGGCTAGTAAAGCTCCACTTCAAGTTACTAAATAATTAATTGCTTCATTCGCTGAAGGCTGCTGAAGCTGTCAATTTAATTGTGCAATCAGCACACAGGTAAGTATCTATAATAAAATTCTGATGTGGCTAGGTTAAATACTTTTGGCGAGAGAATTATTTTAGTTGTACTGCACGCAATAGATGAGCTCTGAACTTGCCCTTGGAGAGACGCTACAGCTATAGTTTTATAGCTACATTTTGGAAACTTCTCTCATCTTTGTGATTATAGCGTATCTCCATTGTACGTGAATCTAAACATACTAGCTTTATCTAATCAATTAATCTATCTTGCTTCCGTACTTTTAGGACACAAAAACAGAAAATCATGAATTTCTACCAAAACATTACTTTGTGAGATCGAACATACTGTTTGCGTTAAATTACAATGAAAAAGGAATCCGAATATAAATTTTGAAGTTTCTAGCTCATTCCTGTTGCGCCAATGATTTTTACGTAAAACGTCCAAATTTCGAAAAACTGTTAACGTTATTAAACGTTAAACGTTATGAAACAGAACTTCAAACTACACATTAACTCTCCTATTGCCTTTCAAAAATCAGCTCTATCGATTTGTTGTATTGTTTTTAAAGTCTCGATGTTGTACTTATCCCTTCCTCCTTTTTTTCTCGACAGCAAACTTTTACATTCCTATCTTCCCTCACCATACTGATCCGTATAGAAATCTTTTCTGGGTTAACCTGACATCCTCCAGTTTTATCTCCTTCCATAAAATAACACGTTTCTTGCTTAGCTTAATATTTCAGTTCTCTTTTCCAATTTCAATATCAGATTGTGGTACCTTCCACAAATCCTATATGCTTCTTATATTCCCCAAAATATCTCCTCAATTGTTTGTTCACCGTCCTCGACGGAACAAAATTAAAAGGCCCATCTCCTTCTCCCATAATCATCTATTTCCTACCCACTTCTTCGCTTCTTCTATAAAAATAAACTTCTTCCTCCTTCACACTACGTCTTTAAGAGAGAATCTACTACTATTTTGTTAAACTATTCACATGCTGATCTCTATTTTTCTCCTTACAGTCAACTCCTTCCCCAGAACATATTTCGTTTGCAGAAGAGTTACTTTAGTTGTTACTTTCCTGTCTTTTCATCGACATTATTCTTTTACCTTCTTCCGAAATTTATTTCATTTAATTAACTGAGATAAGTACAACTTAAAAGTTTTATCTGTGTGCATTTTTCTCTCTTTCCTACTGTTTGATTTCAGGACATTTAATACAGCGAAATTCTCTAGTGGAGTTACTCTGTTTTCTTTTGTCTAACCTTTGTATATAGGGAAGAATTGTACTTTCAACGCTGTAACCTTCCTATCGCTTGTGCTAATTTACAAAATGTCGATGTTTTACTTTAGTTACTGGTGGTACTTCACTTCTGACTTAGGTGTCACTATTGGTGTTATTAATGGTGCTTTATCCTCTTGACATACTATATCTCTCTCTGTTCCATATAAATGCGCTGTATCTGGTCTTCATCGGACATTGTACTACTGTCTATATTCGCCGTTTCTAACTCCTGTTCCTCGTCATCAGCGGTCGTTTCCCAGTCAATTGAATCCCAGCATGCTGGTGTCTGTATTCAGTCTCCCCTTAAACCTACTTCAAAATCTTGCTTATCAAAGTTAAGTCTATTTACATGTTTGATTACAGAGTTAAATTCATTCGATCGAAATACTTGTGACTGGTCTTCATACTGTTCATCTCGTCAATTTTGTCGTTTACCTGTGTTCGGTGGCCTCACCCCGACTTCCTCTATCGGTTCAGTTCGCATGGTTTTCCCTCTATAGCTTGGTTTTCCCAACCTTTCTGCCGGCCGTTGTGGCCGAGCGGTTCTAGGCGCTTCGGTCTGGAACCGCGCTGCTGCTACGATCGCAGGTTCGAATCCTGCCTAAGACGTGGATGTGTGTGATGTCCTTAGGTTAGGTAGGTTTAAGTAGTTCTAAGAGTAGGTGAATGATGACCTCAGATGTTAAGTCCCATAGGATTGAAGCGCCTAGAACGGCCACCGCGGCCGGCTATTATTACCATTGAAATTATTATTAAAACCTTATTGGATGCTGTTTTTCTCCCTACTATTGTTTTCTCTGATTGTACATTGTTTCCTTGCGTCATCTTCACTGAATATGAATTCAAGTATTCTTAACATTCCTTTGAATGCTTGTATACTATCTCCTGCCCTACCAACCAATGGCTGCCGATAACGTAACGGTAACTTCATTGTGCACATCCGTATTAGTTCCCCATCAGTGTATGGATTATCTAAACATGGATTTTTCTTTGTCATGTCTTCGAAAAATCTAACGGGTTTCTTTTCTCCGGAATTTTCGAAAAACTCTTTCTGTAACAACTCATACTTTATTCTGTTTTGTGTTTCTGTGGACCAGTATCGCTCCATGAATGCATGGTTTCCGCTATTGCGCTGTCCATATGCCCACAAATAAAGTCAAGTGTATGGCTAAGTGGCCAATGATAGGGTAAACCGATCTGAAGTTGATTTATAAACGTGCGTGGATGTAAGCCGTTCCCGCTTTCTTTGTAATGTTGGAATTTTCTGACTGTCAGAAAGTGATCATTGTCAAAATTTTCTCTTCCATCATACGGCTTTTGTGTTTTCACAACATTACCCGTTCCTTTTAACTGTGTCATATTCTCTTATAATCGTTCTACCACATTTGGATCTTGATATGACGTATTTATGTCCCATTTAGCATCGTATCTACGCAGTGGTGTGCAGTTGTCTACACCGTACCGTTCCTCGTGTATCGGACTGGAAGATTCGTTTACATTTCCCATTAATGGTTCCGTGTTTTGAATTTCTGTTAGATTCACATTGACTTGCGGTCTGGAACCTGTTCTGCTGTAACTTGGGAAGTTGCGGAGTTGATTCATGTATCGTTGCAATGTGCTCCTCTGTCGCGTCACCCGCGTATTTCGGTGGGTCGGCTGCCGCTCTGCTGGAATGCGCGAGTTTACCCTTTCTCGCTCCCTTGTCTGGTGTAACCGCCAATCACCTGCTTCGCTCGCCTGTGTTAACTGTTCTTTTCCGGTTAGCTTTTCTTTCGTTTCGTTGAATACTGACGCAACTGCTTGTGGATAAACGACTGGAATCTCATGACGGTTAGTGTTTTCCACTACTGCTACGGAAAATTGCTCAACTGACTTGTTTACCTCTGGATTTCTGTCCATTACTATGTCGGATGATACCACCGATTCCACTGCCTCACTACCACTTTCCGTACGATTCTCGATACACTATTGAAATTGTCTGTGAAGTACTTCAAACTGTTTCTGATTTTTCGAGACTGTGTTCAATGCGTATGTCGAATCTTTGTAATGCGGCTCGCGTGACACGTTTTCTGACATTGAGCTCTCCCACGATTTGTTGCGCCTTAACAGTCGTCTTACGTGCTAACTTATCCACTCTTTGATTAACTTAGACACTGCATCCTGCCCCTGATCAACGTCAAAAGGCATCTTTTTCCGGTCAGCCATTAACGATTGTATCAGCTCGCGCTTATTTTTCGCCTCTCTCCGGATTTCAGTAAACTGTTCTATGACTTCTGTTCGTAATTTTCGCTGATCTTCGCGGACTTTTTCGAACCCAGAATAAGTTTCAAATTGGAGCTTTTTCGTTTCGATCTGTACGCCTAACTCTGTTAACCCTGCATTCGCTTCTGTTTTTAAATTCGCCGTTTCGGTCCTTAGATCCGCCGTTTCAGTTTTCAAGTCTGGTAACCTTCCATCATCACCTGTCACCATTTGATGAAAATTTTCCCAGTCGCGTCTTTCACGTGGCGTTTCACCGACTTCCGTGCACAGAGCGGACGCACTTATACACATTCTTTCTGTTGGAAACCATCCCGTTCGGTTCAAAATTACTATATTCGGTTCAACGTACCGACGTTGCTCGTCCTCTGACTCTTATTTCTGACCCACTAGATTCGTCATTTGCTTGTTTTTGTGCATTCTCAGACTGTGATACCAATCTTGAAACTACTATCATTCGCTATGCAGTACCACTACGTTCCGTTTCGTGACCTATACTCGATACCTTTTGTTCTACATCAATCTCTGTCCTGTCAAAATCTTGAGTTTGACCTATCTGCGATACTCTCCGTTCTTCCGCCATTTCTGATCGTTTAGCTAACCTCTGTCTTTCTCGAACTGCGTGAGCCTGCGCTCTCGCCAACATCAAGTTATATTATCTTAAACGCTTCCAAAATATCATATAAAGTTTCTTAGATTACGTACTCAACATTAGCCACACTGTTCACTGTTTGTGGAATTTCAACCCAACGCACCACGCCTTGAATAACTTCGCGCGTGCCTGCAAGGTCATGCACAATTTACTTCTACACAATGACAAATTTTATTCTACTTGTTAATACAACTTTTCTTCACTTTGGATCACACATTTACTGTATTCTGTTCACTATACATTTACATACATTGGGTAACCTCGTCACCAAACAACCCGAAAATTTTTTTTTTCAAAATTCAAAAATTTGTTTTTTTACTAATTTGATTAATTGTCATCCAGGCAGACCAATTGCCATCCTGGCAGGGTAGCCATCTGTAGCGTGATTACTTATTCTAGGAGTGAGAATAACTGTGTAAGGTGAAATGACATGTTTAATGTCGCAATTTTTAGCACAAAAATACACACCCTTACACAGTTTTCAAGTTGACAACATAATAACAGTTGTTAGGATAACACATCACGCCAACATCAAAAAGTGAAATATTCCTATCACAACAATATTAAATATTAACTCTCAGAAAGAATATTAATCCTAAAGATAACAATATTAAAGTTCCATTAGATGTTTCCTTACAAAATTGTTTCTACACGTACGTTATGATGTTGGTCATTACTACGAAAATCGTCCGATTCGGGTTCAAAGTCCGGTACTATTTAAGTTGACAATCAAGTCTACAGTGGATGGTTAGTAATGTGACAAATTGAACGAAAGCTTACCCAAGGGTGCACGAGTTTACAGTGGACGCAAGCTAGTGAAACATTAAGTTTACACCTCTACACGTGGTATTTACCTTAAGCTGCGACAAGCTGCCATCTTCTGGGCCACTCTCTGCCGCTGAAATTCCTATGAAACTATTTTAACCTTCACTGAATTTTCCAGCAGAACTTTCCCTATGTTTCTCGTTATGCGAGAAAACGTGTACTCAGCCCTAGTCTTAGTATGTGGCGATATACACATGCATGGTAGGAGCAGCATACATATTATAGTGCCCTCTCAGTTCTCACAAGAACAATTAACTAATTGGCTGGTTTGTTTCTCCACAGTTGGAGCTAAACTTTGATACAGCTAATTTCTAGCTGGATTTCAGCCGCTGTTAATGCAGTGTACACAAAAAAAAATTTTCTCTGCATCGTAAAGAGCATTAAGCGTTCCATTCTGCACTTGATGCCAGTTCAGAGAAGAGTCCCCAAAAATTTCTCTCTTGTCTTACTCATGGCGGAACTGCCTACCCACCTCTGGGTTCATTCGTTCTTCACGTCACGGTCCTTTTCGACCGATAAGATCGTTCCTCTTATTTTGTGGAAACTCTTCTTAAAAATTGCTATGTCCCTCCTATTAAATTGCTTCAAAACTTCAATACTTTTCCTCCTTTCTAGTGCGTTTCCGCCAATAGGACTTTTTTCCCATTCTAGGCATGTGAAGTACATTGACCTTCATGTATGTTGCACTCGCTGGACACGAATCGAAATGCGTCACTGGTTTTTGTTCGTATCCCTTTGGAATTCCGAAACGTAGCTTTCTAAAGTTTTCCTTTGTCCTTCTACAGATGTACCACTACACGCGTTTCTCCCACCTGAGTCACCTGGTTGGGTCACTGATATTCCACCTGCCACCCCTTTAAGTGGTTTCCGTGGTAACCCCTGTGGCGCACCTTCGCTTCTGCCCTTGTCCCTCTGGCTTTCAAACTCAAATGACTCGAGCTGCTTGTCCACCTTCAGCCAAAGACATGCATTATATAGGAACAGCATGTTCATTACTGACGATTGACTGTCATCCCTCTTTGCATTACAAACTGATAGGCAAATTTGCTCATAACCGCAATTATGTTAGGTGTCATATTCACATTCTCGTTGCGATGTTAAAAGCTCTCATGTAAGGTGCGCATCTGACCTTCATTTATTCTGTCACTTTACAACATTTGTGACGCAATACAGCAACGATTCTGCGTAGCATGGATTCAACAAGTCCTTTGTAGGTTTACAGTGATACAAGGCATTCAATAGCTTTTGAGTTATGATCCAATGGGTTCAGATCAAGCAAATTTGGTGGAGGAGACATGAACATGAATTCACCATCATGCTCGTCAGACCACCCTAGCACGTTTGTGGCCTTGTAACATACACAGTTATTTTGTTGGAATACGTCAACGCCGCCGGTGTTCTTCCCCGACGAGCATGACGAGATTCACGTGGTCTGCAGTAATGTTCACGTAGTCAATAGCTATCTTGGTGCCCTCCATTACTACCACAGGTCGAATGGAAACCGAGATGGATGTCGCCCATGGCATAATACTCTCCCACTGGCCAGCATCCGTGGTGCAGTGCATGTTTCGATCAGACGTTTGCCTGGCTGACGACATATCTGGACATGACCAGTGCCTTGGTGTAACAAGAAAAGTGATTCGGCAACATGTTTCCATTGATCCACACTCGAATATCGTGATGACTGGGTGTTGTGTGATGTCCTTAGGTTAGTTAGGTTTAAGTAGTTCTAAGTTCTAAGGGACTGATGACCATAGATGTTAAGTCCCATAGTACTCAGAGCCATTTGAACCACACTCGAATATCGACAACCCTGCGCTCTCTACTATTGCCAGATGACTGTTTCTGTTTATGCACAGCCTAGTCTCGATGACCCAGCACGATGTCGTTGAGTCAAGACATGAACACATGCCACGGAATCTCATGTTCAACAATGTGCCCAGGAAGGTGGGCTCCGAAACACTTGCCACTGTACCAACGTTGAACTCTGTCATCCGATGTGCTTTATGTAGCTGCCTATCCTGCTTTACAGAGCGGTGAAGTGTATGACGCCCTCATTCTATGTTGAGGTGTTCACGTCAAGCACATTGTCATCTACTTGTGATTTCACACTGTCAGCTCCATTATCTCTTTCCAATTACAAAACTACTGTTAAGAGCAGCGAACAAAATAGTAGAGGGTAGGGTAAATGTGGAACCTAATAGAAATATTGCCTATTGCCTTGATCTCATGTGTAAGGGATGGTTGTGTACGGAACCACGGTGTGGACAACTTGGCTGTAGAATCAGCAAGATTTCTTTAGTTTTTTAGCAATCGACGAGAGTTCCATAACATGGTAATATTTGTAAATAAAATGAATAAAACAGGATTTTTAAGTAGCTGAAAGTGACAAATATTTAAGAATGAGAAGTGAAAAAAAATTATTGTATTATTTAAAACTGAATTCTCTTGTAAATAATGGTCTGCATAAAAACATTTTGGACGTGAACAATTCGTCAGCAAGTTTCATATATACATGCCATAAAGCTAGCAGTACATCACATCTGAGTCAACCAAACAGCTGAATATCAAATTCCGAAAGGACCCTATCTTCAAGAAAATCAGAAATTAAAGTTCATTAAATGATACTGTAGTCATTTAAAAACGGCAATAAATCCGTGTAATAAGATCTATTCATTTTTTCATTAACGCTACTAGTTAGTGACAAAATTAGTTTAAAAAATCTCTAGTTCGTTACCGCATGTCATGACACACTCGAAAACGTGACGTTTAAGCTTGTTTTAGTCTCTATCACGCACCGAAAATTAGGTTTCTCATAGTCTGTTTTACCTGCGAATGATGAACTGAGATTGAGTTCCACACATAGCTCTGTGTAGTGTTGCCTACTGCCTAACTGAATGCTGGTACTGCTACCACAACTGTTACAAAAGAACCTGTGGCACTGGCGCATCTCATTGATAAAGCTTTACTACCACCACACTGCCTTTTTTGTTACAATGTTTATGGGACACTTTTCTCCAACACTGCTCCATAATCTAATTAATTACCCATCATTCAAGTTAGACTACCATCTTGGTTCAAATTACTAGCAATGAATGAAAGAACGCATCTAACTGAATCAATCATCAGCGATTGCGAATCCAATAAGTACTCCTTAGATTCATCTCCGTACAGTGAGAAATATGTGTAATGTTTTTCTGTCAGCTGAGTTCACTGTCTGAGTGTGGCGGAGTGAGAACTGCAGGGGTACAACTGCAAGCAAACTGTTCCTAGCTGAAGGGCAGAATCCTGGGCTTACAATCTGAACACATTGGTTCAAATCAAAGACGGTGTCCCAACTTCCGATAAGGCACAGGGCTGTAGGAGGCATTCGGCAGGCTGTAAACTTCCATTGTGAGAGACAGGATAAGGATTGATTTCTAAAAAGAGAGATCTCCAAGGGGGTTGGATAACACGAGACACTTAGAGCGAGAAGAGTCTGTTGGACACAAAGCAACTCAGTAGTAGTTTATGTTTAAATTTCATCAGGGAGTTACGTATTGGTGCACCAAAATTACTTTCCTAGTTGGGATGAAGACTCACGAGTGTGTACGTGCAGCTATCATTGGTCAAAATGTGGAACCACTCTCGTAGTGGGAGTGAAGATCTGCTTTCTGCCCTACTCTATGAGACAAATATGCATTACTGGTTAATCACAGCAGATTCCTTAGGAGAAGGGAGAATGTTGCTACTGCAACTAATATTTGATTGATCGGAATCAGAAGGCCTCAAGCGACTGGCTAACGGGAATCCGGTGCTGGCAGAGACTGCAAAAATCTTAATTTTTCTACACTGTCGGGTATCTGGACGTAACTTATATAGTAGTTTCTCCCACTGAGTAGATGGTAACAGCTAAATCTACTTTCCAGATTATCATTCCGAAACTTACTAAGTAATATGCAATCTGTTTTGTAATATTGCAGTACATATGGACTAAAAATGTATGAAGAGTACTGATTAATGACTGAAAAGTTTGAGGGCTTCAAAACTGGGAACTAGGAACACTCTGCCTCCAGTTTTTCAACCATGGTAATATTTTCCTTGAAAACTCTAATTGTAAACAACTTTTTATCCTCATAAGTTCCCAGTACAATTGTTAACTCTTTTATCTTCATGTGGACCTTTTACATTAACGATGTGCCACCAGTTGCAAATGGTTTGTATGAATGATACTGTATGTTCTGATCCTGAAAAGTGTGTGTCTCTAGAAGGCAAGACGCTTAAAGTGTCTACTATTGAGAGATGGCACGCCAGTCTCTGAACAACATTGTCAGTCAGATTAATATTCATGTTTTACGTCATGATCTCGTTGTTCCCCAGTACTACATTTGGTATGTGTAATTTATGACATGTTTACATGAGAAAATTGTGGGCAGAGTGTTCTTATAACGACATGTGTAAACTGTGGAGAAATTGTGCCCGAGGGGCTGTAGTGGAGGTGATGGAGAACAGGGAGAGAGAGATGGACTATGTGTCATAAATTCTGAGTGCAGCGACCTGGCTTTGTGAGTGATTCTGGGAAGCCGCACTCAGTGGATCGTACCCCCAGAGACTGTCCACAGTACTCTCCTTCTTCTGGTCAGGGACGGATAGGAGGGAGCAGTCCATCGCAAAGGTGGCCAGTTGCAGGAAAGTGGGTGACATAAACGAGTTAAGGGAGACTGATGTAAGCTGAGCCTTTGTGGAAATGGTGGGAAGTTCATGAAACTCCATGCAGTCTCATGTTAGAAGCTTGACGACATGGACAGAGTGGCCTGTGCATGTGTTTAATGGTGGCAAGCCTGTAACTTCCTTGACACCAGGAAGTCGGCAGGCTCTTTTAGCGAGTGGCAAAAACATTTATATTTCACGGACATGACTGCCTGGGAAGTTTAACAGCCTTCTTTCAGAAACTGAAGATGGTTGGCCTAGAAGATTAGACCTCTCCATAAATGCGGGCTGTGGACCTGTCTAGATACAATTTTTTTTCTTTTTGCCAGGAACATGGCTATGCTTACCGTGAGAACGGCGCCTCCCTAGTCTAAAATATTCTTTTTTCAGACAAGAGAGAGTTTGATTCGCTGATTGACTCATCGCAGGATATGCAAAGTGGAGGCTTGCTCCCACAGCGTGGGAACTACGGTGCTGTGTCTGGACTGGCTACTAGGCCAACAGAACCTTCAAGATGGGAGATGCAATGAGTAGACGATAGTTCGATTGGTTTGTACAATGTGGGGGTGATTTCATTTTTGATATTTCGGCTTCCGTACCGAGGCTTGGTGGAAAGTGGTGGTGTTTTTTTGCTTTCTTAATCTTCTGATCCTCCCGTGGTGAACTTTCCCTAGTGAGTGAGACTTGTGGTCTGTATCTTGTGGTGGACTATGAGCCAGTGGCACTTTCCAACTGTACTGACAGTGGAACTGCATAGCATGTTAGACATATCGTGTATCATGAGGATGAACTTATTCGTGCTGAGTCAGCTGTCTGACGTTTGACAATTCCAACATGCGCCGTCATGCCTGTGAGTCAAACTGGTTTGACCAGACCAACGAACCGGTGCACCTCACACTGAAATCTGCTGGATTCCAGGGCTCTGATATGGAAGTTTGCTGTGTTCTGACAATCAGAACGCAAGACCAACTAGTTTGAAAATTTTCTTGGACATGTCAGAACATTGCAGCTGGCGTAGCTCGCCGAACCTGGCCCACCGTTTTCCGCTGCCGCTTGAATCAAGGTGAAAGGGTAAAATACTGCTGCGCCAGCGTAGGGTTGAAATTCACAGCTCTCTGTTCTCAGGCGAAACATATTTTGTGGTGTACTTGGTTGTGTTTGATTCTGTTTGAATATTTGAATGGAGTTGGGCCTCACAGTGGATTCATGCAAACAAAGTCAGAGTGCGCTGTAAAAAGGATTAATTCAGGGGAGAATTTGGATAGCCTCAACCTCAATGTATGCTTTGCCAATCAAACATTATTCCTTTTCTCATCTGTATTTGTTATTTTCTTGTGTAAGATTTATCAGCTAACTGTAGTTATAAAAAGATTAATATAACTTGTAATTATTTTGTAAACTTTAATATGCCACTGTTCTCATTCATTCTCTCTCAGTTATTCACTGTTTTCAATTTATTGCGGTTGTAAATGTACACATCAGCAATTTAAGGTTCAATCTTACTAAATGAATTAATTTTATTTCTGAAAGTTACTGCAGACATAGACAACAAAAGTGCCACGAGTAAATTCACAAATGCACAAATGCGCACATACTGCAATAACTCTAAGATCAAAACTGTCGAATTAAGAAACTTCAACAGTGTCTCAAGTTCAGCAATCCATTTGTTACAGATGCATTTCAATATACAGACAGTATCAAAAATTAGGACTAACTTTCTGGTATTATTAAATGGATGAGCAATAAAAGGTTGCAGTGCACCATAAAGAGTAAGTAACTTATTAGCTCTTCAATGTTGTATTATTATCTGATATTGAAACTAACATAGTAAATCCAACTTTCTCTGCCTCATTAACTACATGTAACAGCATACTTTTTAGCTGTGGAATAGTTGAACTGCTAACAGTTATAACCGTCACAACATTTTTGAATTTTGAGAAGACAAAGGACAGCATGGAGACCTGAGATGTTTTATTTGTATTATTATGATTATTATTATTATTATCAGTTTTACAGGCACCATGTATTGTATTTCCTTTAAAGATCAAAGTAGGATTAATGTAAATTTCATCCAGGAGCACATTTATCACAAGTTCATATCCGTTCAAAAACTTCTTTTTAATCATTGTATATTCTATATTACCATTTACATTTATACTACTTAAAACCAACTTGATAATTCTTTCTTACATTACATGGATGTTTCAAAAACACGTCACCACTCCTGTGCACGGCAGCATATGCTGCTGGTGAATGTACATAAAGTGAAGCTGCCAATGATGATACATTGCAACTGTACCTATGACAAACCTTCAAACCGTTAATAGCTTTCATCTCTTATACTGTCTATACCTTCCAAACTGCTTATGTAAAGCCACTATTCCTTTCAAGGCGACATATGTAAAGCTCCTCTCTCCTCAATATTAATGTCTTTTCTGTGTACTTTTTAGCTAGTATCAGACTTAAGTATGGGAACTTTACAAAGAGAAAACGCATCGTTACGGAATAAACCTGACCATGTGTCTAACACCAATACTTATCCCTTATACTTTTAAATATTAAAGTTATTCTGTTATAATGTCACTTTGAAATAATAACAGTATAAGTCAAATTACTTTTGTTTATTTTTCGTTTTCCATGTAACATACTTCACTAACAATGCCTACCCTCATCCAGTCTCATTATGTTATGTTTGTATCACATTCACACTGACGTAAACATTGCCACATAGCGTTTCCACACGAATTAAACAGGTGATCACTGATCACGGAAACCTTTTCATTTATATTTAACTATTAACGTATATCTCCACGACAGTTACTGATTATCACTTAATTAGTACCACGCGCCCTTCTGAGAAATAACTGAATTACTGAAATACTTGTCTTCTAGAAACCGACGCAACACTCTCAATTATTAATTCCATTCTTCCTACAACTTCTTCTCCACAATGTTACGTGCAACCGCTCAGCACCGACTCTACCAGCAAATGCCAAGAATGGCACGTGACCACTAGGCTGGGGCGTTGATGGCATGACAATGCTCCCTCGAAGAAAAGGCGTGTTCTTCTCCCAAATTTCCAGATGCCAGCGCTAAATAAGGAGCACAATATCATAGCATTACTACAATGAAGATAGCAATAATTCTTACACTTGCCACTGCATTTTCAAAATTTTTACTTTCTGCATCACATAACCTTCTGCATGAGAGTCCAGCTGTTAGGTAGTACGTATTTAGTTCACTTATACAATAACCGTGAAAGTCTCTTCGGGTTTGCTGCCGGATCCTAAAATTAACTTGACTCGATATTTCGGCGATCCAACTGGTCGCCATTTTCAGGAAAATGCTGCTTCTGCTGATGAGTCCCGCTGAGAACTGACGCCAGGTTGCAAATCGACGTCCTATACAGGCCACCGTTCAGTACACGGCGCATGCGCCTCCGATCACGTATTCTGCCTTTCAAAATAGGGAGGTGGCGCGGCCCTTAGTGAAACACTGCTGGCAACGATATATCGCAATCAAGGCCGCACCGAAGAACGTTCATTTTTGATGCGAGATAATACATGATTCCACGTTTTGCTAAGAGGAAACCCATTGTCTCTGTTGATTAAATGATCAGCCAACCTAATTTCAATCGCCTTTTTATAGACACTGTTCCAAAAACCGGAAATGTTGGCAACCACAACAGTTTCCTCAAATTTCATTTTGTGTCCCTCATTTAGTCAGTGTTCTGCTACCGCCGATTTTTCCGGCTGTTGTAGCCTCGTATGACGGCGATGTTCCACACACCTCTCATGCACTGTGCGAATAGAACGGCCAACGTGAGCTTTCCCACATTATCACGGAATTTTATACACCCCGCGTTTCCTAAGCCCCAAATCATCCTTCACAGAGCCGAGCAGAGCCCTAATCTTAGAAGGTGGACGGAACACACTCTTAATGTTAAAAGTCCTTAAAATTCGTCCAATCTTAAACGATAAGCCTTCAGCATAAGGAAGAAAGGCCACAGATCTATGCTCCTCTTCGTACACCTCTGGAGATGGTCCAAGCTCCATAGCCCGACGAATCTGCTTCTCGGTGTATCCATTTTCCTTAAACAGAGTCATCAAATGCTCAAGTTCTTGGGTTAAGCTGTCTGTGTCGGAAATGGCATATGCTCTCTGTACCAAAGTCCTAAGAACACCACTACGTTGGTGTGGTGGATAACAACTCTTAGGATGCAGATACCAATCTGTGTGTGTCGGCTTTCGGTGAACACTGTGTCCCAAAGTTCCATCTGGTTTTTTATAAACCATTGCGTCTAAAAAAGGAAGCATCCCATCATTTTCAACCTCCATAGTAAATTTGATACGGGGATGAAGACAGTTGAAGTGGTCCAAAAATCTGTTAAGAGCATCATGTCCATGCGGCCAGACGAAGAAGGTATCATCCACGTATCTCCAGAAGCACATTGGTTGCAAAGCTGAAGTCCTCAGTGCCATGTCCTCGAAGTCCTCCATAAATAAATTGGCGACTATGGGTGACAAAGGACTACCCATAGCCACTCCGTCACTCTGTTAAAAAATGTTACCGTTAAATAAAAAATACGTGGAGGTCAGCACATGACGACAAAGCTTCACCAGCTCTTCATCCAGTTTTTCACTGATCAAACTAAGGGACTCTTCCAGAGGAACTCGTGTAAATAGGGTTACGACATCGAAAGTCACTAACAGATCTGAAGGACTCAACTTCAAAGATCCCAATCGTCGAATAAAATCCACCGAACTGGATATATGGTGTTCACACTTGCCAACAAATGGACTGAGAGCAGATGATAAATACTTTGCCAGGTTGTAAGTGGGTCCACCCAAATTACTAACTGCCTAAGTTGTATAAGAAAGGGGTTCCTTTACGCTCTATTGTTAGTAACAGCCGGAAAAATAGGCGGTAGCAGAACACTGCCTTAATGAGGGACACAAAATGAAATTTGAGGAAACTGTTGTGGTTGCCAACATTTCCGGTTTTTGGAACAGTGTCTATAAAAAGGCGATTGAAATTAGGTTGGCTGATCATTTAATCAACAGAGACAATGGGTTTCCTCTTAGCAAAACGTGGAATCATGTATTATCTCGCATCAAAAATGAACGTTCTTCGGTGCGGCCTTGATTGCGATGTATCGTTGCCAGCAGTGTTTCACTAAGGGCGGCGCCACCTCCCTGTTTTGGAAGGCAGAATCCGTGATGGGCGGCGCATGCGCCGTGTACTGAACGGTGGCCTGTATAGGACGTCGATTTGCAACCTGGCGTCAGTTCTCAGCGGGACTCATCAGCAGAAGCAGCATTTTCCTGAAAATGGCGACCAGTTGGATCGCCGAAATATCCAGTCAAGTTGATTTTAGGATCCGGCAGCAAACCCGAAGAGACTTTCATGACTTATTACGCTGGGAAAACCTACGTAATCATATACAATAACCGACTACACAACGTTGAAGCATAGTCTGAGGGATCAATCAAAGTATTCATTGACATTTATCTACGTCCACACCTACATCTACATGGTTACTCTGCAAGTCACACGTAAGTGCCTGCCAGAGGGTTCATCGAACCATCTTTACACTAATTCTCTATTCTTCCATTCTCGAACAGCGCACTGAGAAAACGAAAGACTATATCTATCCGTACGAGCTCTGATTTCCCTTATTTTATTATGATGATCGTTTCACCCTATGTAAGTCGGTGTCAACAAATATTTTCGCATTCGGAGGAGAAATTTGGTCACTGAAATTTCGTGACAAGATCCCTCCGCAATGAAAAACGCCTTTGTTTTAATGATTTCCAACCCAAATCCTGTATCATGTTCGTGATACTCTCCACTGCTTCTCGATAATACAAGACGTGCTGCCCTTCTTTGGACTCTCTTGATGTACTCCGCTAACCCTATGTGGTAAGGATCCCACAGTACTCCGAGAGAGGACGGACAAGCGAAGTGTTGTCAGTCTCTTCAGTAAATGTATTGCGTCTTCTTAATGTTCTGCCAATAAAACGTACTCTTTTATTTGACTGTCCCACAACATGTTCTGTGTGTTCTTTCCAATTTAACCACTAACTCACGAGGTATGGTCACTGAGACTGCGCCAGAATGTCGCAAGTCGCTCTCGTAGGTCAGTTATGGCAGAACGTTTTTATACATCACCTACCCTCTTTAATCATCAACTCTACAAATTATTATTGTCAGTTGCGTTATCGCCTTATTTGATTGTTGTTGACATGTAGACCGTGCCTCGTGAACTACGCACCTGCCTTCGTCAGTTTTGTACAATATGTGTTAGCAAGAATGTGACAATTTACTCACTATAAGTTCGAAGAAATTTTTAGTCAGTGGATGGAGAATGATATCATTGATATAGAACAAGAAGTAGACGAGAAGACAACGATTTTTCAATAGCCAGTGGTCACAGTTGAGCTAGTGAACAAGAGGACCATTCAGAGGAAGAACGTCAGGACAATGGTGATGAGGACCTTTCTGTTTCTCCGACAAAATAGTTAGTGTTAGTTAAAATTAAATGTGTTCTGAGTGATGGTAAAGAAAGATGTAGACCTCGATACTGAAGATTAATTTTGCAGCCATTCTTTCCGGGCTATCGTGTTCAGTTTCTATATGCAAATTTAAACTCCAGAAATTAGGTTTATGCGACAATTTTGCATTCTACAGAGATACAATAATTTTTCAGATCGTAAAATTTAGTTCTCTAACAGTTCGTTTTGTGTACTATTGAAAAAGCTCCACAAGTGTGTGATTTTTGTCATTCTCAGTGGAGAAAAGTCTTCAGAAGTAAGAGTGATTTCAGGTGTGCCGCAGGGGAGTGTCGTAGGATCGTTGCTATTCACAATATACATAAATGACCTTCTGGATGACATCGGAAGTTCACTGAGGCTTTTTGCGGATGATGCTGTGGTATATCGAGAGGTTGTAACAATGGAAAATTGTACTGAAATGCAGGAGGATCTGCAGCGAATTCACGCATGGTGCAGGGAATGGCAATTGAATCTCAATATAGACAAGTGTAATGTGCTGCGAATACATAGAAAGAAAGATCCCTTATCATTTAACTGCAATATAGCAGGTCAGCAGCTGGAAGCAGTTAATTCCATAAATTATATGGGAGTAGGCGGTGCCCCCAATTCTTATCTTCCCACATTAAACACCTATTATCATTCCACAACCGCAGTACCAGATCGGATACGTCTAGCACCTTGGCTGTACCTTTACATAACACAAAATCTTTCTCCGTGTCAGTCTCATCTCAGCCATACGACTATGGAACGCGCTCCCCTGTGATATGCGTCTTATCCCGAACCACTTAACATTCAAGAGGGAACTCAAAACTTACATATTAGGGACGGTATAGCCACCACTGTTGTGCCCCTCTCATCCCTTTCTTTCTCCTCTCCATCATAGCTTCGAGTTCTATCATTCTATTTCTCTTCCTTTAACCTTCTACCTCTTCTATATCTCTTTCACCCCATTCAATCGTCTTATGTCTCTGTTCGATGAGAATAACTCACAAGCTGCAAGAACATAACGAGAAAATTCCCAACTAGCAATAGGACTGACATTCATAAACGAGAACTATGTTTACTTTCATATAAATAGTCATTATTATTATTATTATTATTATTACTATTATTCTTGATTGTTATAATTATTATTTTTGTTACAATTATCATTGTACTACTGTTATAATCTCTATTTTTTTCTTTAACTTTAATACTGTACAACACGTTTTATGTCCTTAATGTTCTGTAGAAATCTGAGTATGCCTGGTTAGGTGTAAGAGAGGGCCTGAAGGCCCTAATCTTGCCAGGTAAAATAAATGCATAAATAAATAAATAAATTAGGTGTGATTTAAAATGGAATGATCATATAAAGTTGATCGTCGGTAAAGCAGATACCAGATTGGGATTCATTGTAAGAATCCTAAGGAAATGCAATCCGAAATCAAAGGAAGTAGGTTACAGTACGCTTGTTTGCCCACTGCTTGAATACTGCTCAGCAGTGTGGGATCCGTAGCAGATAGGATTGAGAGTAGAGATAGAGAAGATCCAATTGAGAGTAGCGCGCTTCGTTACAGTATCATTTAGTTATGGCGAAAGCGTTACGGAGATGATAGATAAACTCCAGTGGAAGACTGCAAGAGAGACGCTCAGTAGCTCGGTACGGACTTTTGTTGAAGTTTGGAGAACATACCTTCACCGAGGAGTCAAGCAGTATATTGCTCCCTCCTACGTATATGTCGCGAATAGACCATGGGGATAAAATCAGAGAGATTAGAGCCCACACAGAGGCATACCGACAATCTTTCTTTCCACAAACAATACGAGACTGGAATAGAAGGGAGAACCGATAAGGGTACTCAAGGTACCCTCCGCCACCCACCATCAGGTGGCTTGCGGAGTATGGATGTAGATATAGATGTAGATGTAGATTTTTGCTTGCTACAAAAATACAATACTGTTGGCTTTCTTTAGTGCAATAAAATCAACAAGGAGTGTTTAAACAACACTTATATAGTTGTAACCATAAATGTTATATACCGTAAATAAAATTTTCGAATGATTTACAGCTTAAATCTTGCTTTAAAGACAGAGACTGTACCTCTTAGTATACGTTACAGAAAATTCACCTCGTCAGTTAAGGGTTTTGTTGTTCACAATTGTAATTCCTATGTATTTAGCTGAAATTACGGCCTTTATATTTTCTTGATTTCTCGTGTAACCGAAGTTTAACGAATTTCTTTTAGTACTCATGTGGTGACCTAACAATTTTCATTATTTAGGGTCAATTGTCAATTTTCGAACCATACAAATATTTTATCCAAATCGTTTTGCACTTGCTCTTGGTCTTCTGATGGTTGTACTAGGCAATAAAAAACAGCGTCTACTGGAAGAAAACTAAAACCGCTGTTCATATCGTCTCAGAACGAGCCACTTCTGAGGTACAGTGGCTAAAATCTTCTGTGAATCTACACATACGGATTCAGTTTGAAATCCCTTGTCGACAGCACTCAACACATCATGTGAGTAAGGAGCTACTTTTGTGCCACAAGAACGATGTTTTCTAAATCCGTGTTGACAAAGTGTCAATAGACCATCCTCTTCGAGCTAATTCATAGTATTTGAACACAACATCGACGTTAATCGTATGCGGTAGTAATTTAGTTGATTACTCCCATTGCCTTTCTTGAATATCGATCTGACCTGTGCAACTTTCCAGTTTTTGGTTATGGATCTTTCGTTGAGTGAGTAGCTGTACATGGTTGTTAAGAACGGAGCTATTGCATCAGGATGCTCTGAAGCGAACCTAATTGGTATACAGTCTGGATTGGAAAACTTGCTTTTGTTAAGTGATTAAGTTGCTTCACTACCCCGAGGATGTCTACTTTTAAGTGACTCATGTTGACAGCTGTTCTTGGTTCGAATTCTAGAATATTTACTACACCTGAAATAATAAGAATGAATACTTACACTAGCAGCTAAGAAACACTTACTGTTAAAATAACTGCAGCTTTATGATCTTCACTTTAGTAACTGAAGCTAATTGAAACAAATTGAAAGGGTACAGTACCGCCCGACATTGAAAATAGGTACAGCACTCTTCGTTATTCTTGTCAGAACAACATATTTTTTGTAATAATAACTCAATTTCACTTAATACACCAAAGCCGGATACCAGTGTAGGAAAGAAAGACAATTTATTTATTTAATTGATCACATGTGCACTCCCACAAAATAAATCCCTACATCCAATTTGGTGAGATCTGCGAAATGAATGAATGTATTGTCGTCTGCTAACCGCAGATAGTAAATGTTCAATATATGATCATCTTTGCGACGGTCCTATGTTCACCTTTGGTGCACTCCCACAAAATAAATCCCTACATCCAATTTGGTGAGGTCTGCGAAATGAATGAATGTATTGTCGTCTGCTAACCGCAGATAGTAAATGTTCAATATATGATCATCTTTGGGACGGTCCTATGTTCACCTCTGGTGGAACCAAAAAGATGAAATTTATCTGAGCTTTGAGCGCCTGAAATGTGGCTGACCCATGGGTAGCATGGTCTTCCCCCACCTCGAGGTAGGTGCGAGCTCACCTGAAGAACAGCATTGTTTCAGCATTCTGGCGCAGGATCTTGTGTTGGTAAGACCTGTCTTAGGTGTGCTCCGTAAAGACAAAAGAGTGGATAGAATGGTATGCATGTGGAATACTTCAGAGTAGTTTGGAATAATAATTTCTCTATTTCAGGAACTTTTGTAGGGAGAATTAAATGTCAGGCAGGTAATATTAAGGGGATCGTAGTAGTCTTCGGAAGTGACCAACGGTTACAATGAAACCACGTGTAGCAACAAGTTGAAATACTTTCGAGTGCTAAAGTAAAGCTGAATTACTAGGGTGTGTACTATAAGTTGGAAATATTCAAGAAATGGAGTGTGCAGGACTTGAAATTAGAGACGAGTATTACCACGTGGTGATTACTGTGTGAGTCTCAATCTGTGTGTGAGACAAAGGATAAAGAGAAGTGCTCGTCCATGGTATCAGTTGAGGACTCGCGTGTGTGACGAATATGTTCTTAATATTACTTTGCGTGTTATGTTTCCGTGTGACGCTTAATTCAAACTACAATACTCTGAGAGTGAAGCAAGTTGAGTCAGCCGTCTATCCAACAACGTCACTCGGCTTGCATTGCACAGGAAGATGTGCATATACACTCCTGGAAATGGAAAAAAGAACACATACCGGTCTGTCAGACCCAAAATACTTGCTCCGGACACTGCGAGAGGGCTGTACAAGCAATGATCACACGCACGGCACAGCGGACACACCAGGAACCGCGGTGTTGGCCGTCGAATGGCGCTAGCTGCGCAGCATTTGTGCACCGCCGCCGTCAGTGTCAGCCAGTTTGCCGTGGCATACGGAGCTCCATCGCAGTCTTTAACACTGATAGCATGCCGCGACAGCGTGGACGTGAACCGTATGTGCAGTTGACGGACTTTGAGCGAGGGCGTATAGTGGGCATGCGGGAGGCCGGGTGGACGTACTGCCGAATTGCTCAACACGTGGGGCGTGAGGTCTCCACAGTACATCGATGTTGTCGCCAGTGGTCGGCGGAAGGTGCACGTGCCCGTCGACCTGGGACCGGACCGCAGCGACGCACGGATGCACGCCAAGACCATAGGATCCTACGCAGTGCCGTAGGGGACCGCACCGCCACTTCCCAGCAAATTAGGGACACCGTTGCTCCTGGGGTATTGGCGAGGACCATTCGCAACCGTCTCCATGAAGCTGGGCTACGGTCCCGCACACCGTTAGGCCGTCTTCCGCTCACGCACCAACATCGTGCAGCCCGCCTCCAGTGGTGTCGCGACAGGCGTGAATGGAGGGACGAATGGAGACGTGTCGTCTTCAGCAATGAGAGTCGCTTCTGCCTTGGTGCCAATGATGGTCGTATGCGTGTTTGGCGCCGTGCAGGTGAGCGCCACAATCAGGACTGCATACGACCGAGGCACACAGGGCCAACACCCGGCATCCTGGTGTGGGGAGCGATCTCCAACACTGGCCGTACACCTCTGGTGATCGTCGAGGGGACACTGAATAGTGCATGGTACATCCAAACCGTCATCGAAGCCATCGTTCTACCATTCCTAGACCGGCAAGGGAACTTGCTGTTCCAACAGGACAATGCACGTCCGCATGTATCCCGTGCCACCCAACGTGCTCTAGAAGGTGTAAGTCAACTACCCTGGCCAGCAAGATCTCCGGATCTGTCCCCCATTGAGCATGTTTGGGACTGGATGAAGCGTCGTCTCACGCGGTCTGCACGTCCAGCACGAACGCTGGTCCAACTGAGGCGCCAGGTGGAAATGGCATGGCAAGCCGTTCCACAGGACTACATCCAGCATCTCTACGATCGTTTCCATGGGAGAATAGCAGCCTGCATTGCTGCGAAAGGTGGATATACACTGTACTAGTGCCGACATTGTGCATGCTCTGTTGCCTGTGTCTATGTGCCTGTGGTTCTGTCAGTGTGATCATGTGATGTATCTGACCCCAGGAATGTGTCAATAAAGTTTCCCCTTCCTGGGACAATGAATTCACGGTGTTCTTATTTCAATTTCCAGGAGTGTATCTTCCAGAGTTCATAGTAGGAAATAAAAGTTACTAAGTGGGGCAGTGTTGTGTGAAACTGGGATGAATACTAATTGAAGTGGGAAAGGTGAAAGTGATATGATTATAACGTTGTGACTATTCCTCGTGTTGTATTCCATGTTGCCAGTGTGGTGTATTTCATGTAATTTAAGCACTATTACGGTTGAAAGAGGCACAATTAGAAATAAATAGGAAACATAGGGAAGAACAAGCACAGTTGCAAATAACGTGCAGTAGCGAAGGTGACACACCACCAGGTAGATTGCAGACGGAGAGTAAGATAAATTCAAAAAAGGAATATAGGCAGAAAGAGGAAGACGAATTCAGAGTCAGAAGAACGGTTGTGTCAGATAAAACAGGTGGCAAACCCAGGAGAGCTTCTGTAAAGTTTGGCAGAAGTAAAGCTGTGAGTACCGGCCGTGAGTCGTGCTTCAGTAGCTCAGATGGTAGAGCACTTGCCCACGAAAGGCAAAGGTCCCGAGTTCGAGTCTCTGTCGGGCACACAGTTTTAATCTGCGAGGAAGTTTCATATCAGCGCACACTCCGCTGCAGAGTGAAAATCTCATTCTGCCAATTGGGTATAGTCCAACGCTGTCTCAATTTCAAGATTCATTACCTTCATCGTGGGGACCGCTTCTCAACATGAAGTTAGTGTGTAATCATTTGAGGGACGAGGCTAGAGCGAAACTGCAGGAAGTTATTAAACACTGTAGTAGCTACAAGATATTTTGTGTTAAGTTTTTAAATGAAGTCTGGTCGAAAAGTAAGCAGGACCAGGTACGCAAAGCATATTGATGATGCCAAATTGTAACGAAGGTGGTATAAGAGTTACAGTGGCGTGCTATCAGGAAATGATGAGACGAAATAGGTACTTGGATGTGCCACACGAACCTGGGGAGCTCATTAGGATCTGTATAACGAGGTTGCCAGTGAAATTGCGCAGAGGTATAGTGATAGCAGGCAGAGGCTTAGACGATTCTGCGTCATTTCAGCACATGTTACAAGAATTGGGTAATGAGAGTAACATCGTGAACGGAGGCACGACTCATAGGTCAGACAGAGTCGAGGGTAGGAACGGCAGAAACTATCAGAATAACAGGAGAGCATGGTATCCTGGCATTTCATTCTTGTGATAATGGATTGAAGGATAGGAGAAACTAATCCAACATATCAGCCCTTAACATCTTGCCTTAAAACACATACCGCAGGCAGTGAAAATTGTCTGTGTAGCAGACATACTCTCCTGATATGTAGGAATGCAAATACCATACTTCTGATGATAGAATAAAAACACCAGTAACAGCATCTGTTAGGCTGCTGTCTCAGAGCAAAATTTGCAAATTTTTATTTGGAACACTAAAGTAAAAGGACTGTTTCCTAAAAAAAAACCAGTTGCTAAAAATGTTATGTAATAATGCCAATGAGTCCAGTTTAATTAGTGCGATTTGACTGTTGCAGGTACTTAACACGAAATGTAAAAAGTCAACATTGTGATCCAAGTTTTCAGATTAGGTGCCATCTGATCTATAGTATGTCACTGTCGTGGTGACAGTAATAATGAGGTGCTGCATATGGTTGTTCGGAATCTGGTGTTAGGGAAAGAGGTCTCTAGCACCAAAGATTCTAACACTTGTGCTGTTCCTTTCTCCCAGCTTGTATATTCTCTGCACACATTTAATTTTCATGTAAGCACAGATTCCTAACTAACAAATTCTTTACTGTGTATAGTGGACCATTCAGAGTGAGGGGGATTGCCCATCTACATGCTGTACTGATTGAGACGATCAAGGAAAAACAATCGCGTGGGCTTCATCACATTTCTAACATCAAAATATGGAAAAGTTAAGGACAGATCGAAAGTAGGCAAGTTATGTTAGATAGTCAGTGTATTTATTTGTGGAGTGTAACGTTGTGCAGGGTGAAATCGAACATAAGAATTTTCAATGGGATGTCAGGAAGTATGATGGAATAGACTGGTCGAATGAGTCATGAACAGGAGTCGACAGAGTGGTGTATGTACGTATTTTTTGTCATATGAATAAGGATCAAGCAGAAACGACGTGATGAGTAATGAGTGGATAAAGATGGTAGATAGCGAGAGAAGCGACGTGATAAATAGTAGTTGATAAAGGTGATATTTAAGGAGAGAAGCGACGTGAAGCAGTGTGATTAATAAAGAGAGATTCGACGTGATGTAACAGTGGTAAATATAGGTGAATAGAATTAATAATGAGGAGATATCTTAGATGTATGTTACAGAGAGGTCTGTGTATGCTGCAATCGAGAATGATACCAATGGCGAAGGAAGACTAGGAAATGATGGAGTAATGGACGGACGGAGAGCCGAAATACGAATGAAGAGAGGGGGACAACTGCACAACGTGAAAGGACATAAAGGGAGTATGAGATCCAGATGGTGAACGTTGTGGAATACTGACGTAAGATGTAATATAAGTGTAAATCTAATTCTTACCATAACATTTGCAATATGGCAAAAAAATAATATTTATTTTTTTGTTGTGGAAGCCTAGTACGAGTATAACTAATCAAAACCGTCCCAAGAATGTGTACAGTTATTTTGCAGGATGAATAATTTGTGTATTTTTTGTTCTTAGATGAAATGTCGCAATTCTAAGTTGATATTTAGTAGGATGAATAATTGGTAAAGTGAATGCAGAGGTAAGCCGATGGAGAGAGGTGCCAGAGTGAAAGGACGTAATCGGAGACTGGAATGCTATCTCTGAAACAACTCCATGTGTTATGTGGTTGAGTATAAGGGAGCAAAGGTATGGTATGTTGTCGTGAGTGTGGTGGTGTTAAGGTTAGCTGACTTCTAGACCTATTCTGTTGGTGGATTAATGGATTGAATGAGAAGGAAAATGTGATGTCTGGTGAGTGAGAGTCGTGGAGTAGTGTGATCAATGCGCACACTCCTGTAAAGGGGATGCTACCGATCCATATCTAAAACGTTATTGTGCTATATTGTTTATTTTGGATGAACCTCGATGGCAGGTCAGGATATGACGTCATGTGGATGGTATATACATGTCCTATAAATGTTGTTATGTATAATAAAAGGTAAAATATATAAAGAGATACTAATTTCTGTCTGTTACAAGCACAAAGGTGCATTGTATGTTGTAGATTTAGAGTCATCAGTTTCTAAAATGATTATTGTGTTAGGATGTTAAAGTAGTTTACTATGTAACATTATGTAGTAGGTTATCGTTAGCTGTATAGATTGTTTCTTATTTTTTTGTTAGATCACTTTCAAGGACTATTAATTTCAGTCTGACACAAGCACAAAAGTGCGTTGTATATTGTATTTTCAGAATCAACACTTTCTAGTATGTTCACTGTGATAGGATGTTAAAGTAGTCTACTATTTGATATTGTAATTATGACCTGTATAAATTGTTTCTTATTCTTTTTTTTTTGACACTTTCAAGTTTTGTATGAGGGACGACAGGTCCAATCAATAGCACAAGTGTGGGCTGTATATAGAAAAGGAATAAATGTTGATGTTGTATGTGTAGAAAACTAGGGTGTAAGATTTTATGTTTTTTAGAACAAAGATTCTTTTATTACCAATGTACCTAATAGATCATACAGGTAATCAATGAGTATTTAAATACTGTAAGAATATCCTTGTGTCTGTAATGTTGCGAGATGCACGGAAGGGTCTGACTGATTGGGTGTTGTAGCGCTGAGGTGCCCACGCGGAACGCGTCCGTACCTACATAAAAATGAAGGAGGCCAGCCGGTCGGGGTGACCGAGCGGTTCTAGGCGCTACAGTCTGGAACCGCGCGACCGCTATGGTCGCAGGTTCGAATCCTGCCTCGGGCATGGATGTGTGTAATGTCCTTAGGTTAGTTAGGTTTAAGTAGTTCTAAGTTCTAGGGGACTGATGACGTCAGAAGTTAAGTCCCATAGCGGTCAGAACCATTTGAACCATTTTTTTGGAGGCCAAGCTGACGTCACCATGGGAGAGGCGACAGAGCCGCGGCGCTAACCACTCCACTGTCGGTCGGGGTACATTCCACGCGCCCGCTACAACAGGTCAACGGCTTGGGGCGACACGCACCTACCACTGACTGCCATTCGTAAGTTCCGCCACCCTTACGACTGGGGACAGTATCCCGCGGGTGGTTTCTTCTGCTCAACGGCTCACGCCGCGGCGGCGCGACGGCAGAGTCCAGCGGGCATTTTTTAACAGCAGCTATGAACTAGTACTGGACTGTGGAGCCGTGAAACAAGATGACTGCTCGTATGTCTCCATAAGGTGGAAAGTGAAGGACTGGTGTTTCCACGTTGTGAGTGGTGGAAAAGATTTAGTCTTTAGCAGACAGGACGATTGTTTTGTTTTGTCTTGACCACTGAACGGTGGGATCCATAAACTTTTGGCAGTGACTTGTTAAGTGTACTTTGTAAATTGCATGTGGGAATAAGTGCTGTTTGTTAGAAGTTATGACTTTTAATTACATCATGAACTGAAAGGACAGAACCGTGGGTAATAGTAGTTGTAGGGCCATTTCTGGACGACCAGTTTCGTGTGGATGGTACTCTGAGAGTGACTACGACATTTGTGTTTAATGTGTTCAAAATGCCGATTTGTGTGACTTAAAGACTTTCGTCCGGGTAACCTAGGGAGAGCTTTGACACCGAGACAGTGTTTCTAGGGAACCTGTCAGCAACTTTTTTGACCCCAAGAAAATCACAGAATGAAATGATTCCGTGTGACTCGCAAGATAGGGAATAATGTCTTTGTACCTGTAATTGTGTAAATTTTTTTATATGTTTCATTCCTGAAGGGATAGCAAGTGTAATTGTAATTCATTAACGTATGTGTTTAGAATAGTTAGTGAGCTTTTTTTTTGTTCTGGGTTATCAAGTTCACGTAGCATATTTATTAGCATATTTGGTACAACGATGCTTTATTTATTAGCCAGTTGCTTAACACTAACGTAGCGGCTCTTGTTGCATTGGTCAGTAAGGTTGTCACAGGGGACAAGAGTTTGCGTTACACAACAAATACCGGAATTAACTGACGCATTTTGATGTCGTGGACAGTAATAATCTTGTTGGAGTGTTGGCTGAAGCCACTTATTTTCATTACCACAGTGGTGATATTTCACACTGAAGTGGAACGGAGGCTGGTCGAAATGAAAGTTCTTCTCGTCTAAATATGTAACAACAGAGAAATGAGCAGTAGAGTAAAATACGAGAGCTACTGGTGGATTCAAGCTCTTATTGCTAACTATTTACTGTGTGTATTGACCGAAGTTGATGGACTGACTAGCTCAGCAGCAGGTATTTGTACTGGTGGACAAGGATATGTTTAAACTCATAGTCGAGTAGTGGTGGTAATTGCTTAAGTGATGATAGTTAATGAGGTATGACATGATGTCTTAGACCGACTATATTACGTAACCAGTATGTAACTTGTGACATATTTCATTGTCCTTTTCTCAGTTTAATTTCTCGGTAGGTTTGATGTACATTTTAGAGTAATGATATGGAGCCTGACATTCTACATATAACTAGTTTATGCTTTTTTTCTGTTGATTTTGTTTTGTATTTAGACATTGCAGTGTAAAGATTATTACAAGGCAATTTATGAAGTTCAGACAACTAGCTCTGTGTTTGGACGGTGAGCTATTTAAAATTTTATGATTACAGTTAGTATTTTTTTATTTGTTATAGAATTAGTGAAGTTTAGATTACTTCTTAAAATAACGGAGATCCCGGTAACTAAGCAAATTTTTATCTCACCATTATTTTTTATTTGTATGTTGTAATGTTTTATTTGTCATTTGGATTGCTGTAAATTTGTATGTGTACGTTATTCCGGATTGTGGAGAGTACAATAATGCAACAACTGTGTCAATAATTTGGAAAAGTAACAGTATTTGGTGGTCTATTTGAGGTCACCAGGGGCTAAGGTCTCCTCCTGGTTATTATGATGACTTGTGACATTTGTTCCAATACAGATTTCTTAAAAAAAAATGTTCGGAATTACCCTCGCATTGCAAGGATAGTACCGTGACATTTTTTTCTGCATGGGTAGCCGGTGGTGAAAGGGTACCGTATCGCCCGACATTGAAAATAGGTACAACATTCTTCGTCATTCTTGTCAGAACAACATATTTTTTGTAATAATAACTCAATTTCACTTAATACACCGATGCTGGATACCAGCTTAGGAAAGAATGACAACTTATTTATTTAATTGATCACATGTGCACTTCCACAAAATAAATCCCTACATCGAATTTGGTGAGATCTGCGAAATGAATGAATGCATGGTTGTCTGCTAACCGCAGATAGTGAATGTTCAATATATGATCGTCTTTGGGACGGTCCTTTGTTCACCTCTGGTGAAACCAAAGAGATGAAATTTACTTGAGCTTTGTGGCTGACCAATGGGTAGCATGGTCTTCTCCCACCTCAACAGAGGTGCGAGCTCACCTGAAGAACGGCCATGTTTCAACATTCTGGCGCAGGATCTTGTGTTGGTAAGACCTGTCTTAGGTGCCCTCTGTAAAGACAAAAGAATGGATAGAATGGTATGCATGTGGAGTACTTAAGAGTAGTTTGGAATAATACTTTCTCTATTTCAGGAACTTTTGTGGGGAGAATTAAATGTCAGGTAGGTAATATTAAGGGGATCGTAGTAATCTTCGGAAGTGACCAACGGTTACAATGAAACCACGTGTAGCAACAAGTTGAAATACTTCCGAGTGCTAAAGTAAAGCTGAATATCTAGGGTGTGTACTATAAGTTGGAAATATTTAAGAAATGGCGTGTGCAGAACTTGAAATTAGAGACGAGTACTTCCACGTGATGAATACTGTGTGAGTCTCAATCTGTGTGTGAGACAAAAGATAAAGAGAAGTACTCGTCCATGGTATCAGTTGAGGACTCGCGTGTGTGACGAATATGTTTTTAATACTGCTTTTGGGTGTTATGTTTCCGTGTGACGCTTGATTCAAACTATAATACTCTGAGAGTGAAGCAAGTTGAGTCAGCCGTCTATCCAGCAACGCCACTCAGCTTGCATTACACAAGAAGACGTGCATATCCTCCAGAGTTCATTTTGGGAAAGAAAAGTTACGAAGTGGGGCAGTGTCGTGTGAAACTGGGATGAATACTGATTGAAGTGGGATAGCAGAAAGTGATGTGATTCTAACGTTCTGACTATTCCTTGTGTTGTATTCCATGTTGCCAGTGTGGTGTATTTCATGTTATTTAAGCATGTGTGGTTTGCATGGGAGAGTAGCAAGATAGGTACAGAGGCAGTGGGTTATGCATGTTCCTTTTGTACCGCTCGGTCTCGAGGAAATTTTCGATGATGGGTGTGTGAGTCGAAGTGTGAGATATAGCAAAAGATCCACCATCCTATACAGGAAGTGCACTGTAGTGTTAGATAATTACGAGACCATAAGTTAGAGAATCACCAATGTAAAGCCATGCCCTCTGGGCGGAGATTCTCATGTGTAATTGTTGTAGAAAATGTAATGGTGTGTTTAGGTTATAGAATTTATCGGAATAAAAAAGATAGTGAAAAGAAAAAGATTGGTGGCCTTTTCCTTCGAATAGTATGTTGTCGTGATATCCAAAATTTATAATGGGTGCGCCATTCATATTCAGTGCAATGGCCCCATGTTGAACAAAGCCGTTGGGTAAGAAAGGAAATGTGGTACTGCCAGTGCGTAGTGAACAGTCAGAGTTGTGTAAATTGCTTATAGTCAGATGTGCCTTATCCGTTTTGTAATATTGAAACAGCAGAAAAATTTGTAACTTAATTGTGAGTACTAGAGCTCATGTTACTTGATAAATAAGAATGAATCCACTCACTTGAAACTTCCTGGCAGATTAAAACTGTGTGCCCGACCGAGACTCGAACTCGGGACCTTTGCCTTTCGCGGGCGAGTGCTCTACCATGCGAGCTACCGAAGCGCGACTCACGCCCGGTACTCACAGCTTTACTTCTGCCAGTATCCGTCTCCTACCTTCCAAACTTTACAGAAGCTCTCCTGCGAGACATGCAGAACTAGCACTCCTGAAAGAAAGGATATTGCGGAGACATGGCTTAGCCACAGCCTGGGGGATGTTTCCAGAATGAGATTTTCACTCTGCAGCGGAGTGTGCGCTGATATGAAACTTCCTGGCAGATTAAGGCACACAGTTTTAATCTGCCAGGAAGTTTCATATCAGCGCACACACCGCTGCAGAGTGAAAATCTCATTCTGAATCCACTCACTTGTCAGACCACTCATCTTGCAGGCCTGACTGCTTGATGCCACAGTATGAGCAAGGCACGTGGGTGCCTCTCAAAATAACGCACCAATCAGTGTGAAAGTTCTGAACCACACGGCCAACCACTTTGCTTACGTCACAAACAACGTGACTTTCAATACCTAGGTCAGTATCTGCAGCTGGCCATGGTGTCTGTAGATACGACGTATGCTGACGACAGGGAAAGTTCATTGTCTCTAATACCTTGCGTTTACATCAAACGTTAAATCTTGCATGGCTCCTCCCACTCGTTGGAAGGTAAGGGGGCGAGTTGTGCCGCCCTGTAAGTATTTCAAGTTCAGAGCTGGCGGCCACTGCCCGGGCCGCTCGCAAGCCGCGGCTCGTTAGCTGCCGCACAACGGCCGGGCCACGTGTTCCAGCCGGCCGCGTGGCTGGCAATTCCATGGTGGCCCTTTGTCGATGCAGGAGTGCCAAACATGGCGGACTTGTGAAATCACAGTTCGTATAGAAATTAATAGTAGCCACATGAATCAGGATACCTCAAAAAGAAACGTGTACATTACCATTATTTGCATGACGATTCTCATGGTGTAATCAGATTTTTAAAATCTTCATTAGTTTAAAGTTTAGTATCTGACAATAAATTATACAAGTAACACCCAGCAACGAATTTAAAAATCTAAACGGTTCATCCGATTTTCTCGATCGACATGACTTTAGAAAGCCATTAATGTAAACCTAAATTAGTATAAATTACAAGCAAGTAACTTGAGTAGTAAATGTGTTATTGGAGGTCAAAGTGGCCGATTACTATCGATCGCGTCAGGCCATAAGTACATCACAGTTACACACAAAAAAAAACGGTTGCTGCATGCTTATAAATGTACACTCCTGGAAATGGAAAAAAGAACACATTGACACCGATGTGTCAGACCCACCATACTTGCTCCAGACACTGCGAGAGCGCTGTACAAGCAATGATCACACGCACGGCACAGCTGACACACCAGGAACCGCGGTGTTGGCCGTCGAATGGCGCTAGCTGCGCAGCATTTGTGCACCGCCGCCGTCAGTGTCAGCCAGTTTGCCGTGGCATACGGAGCTCCATCGCAGTCTTTAACACTGGTAGCATGCCGCGACAGCGTGGACGTGAACCGTATGTGCAGTTGACGGACTTTGAGCGAGGGCGTATAGTGGGCATGCGGGAGGCCGGGTGGACGTACCGCCGAATTGGTCAACACGTGGGGCGTGAGGTCTCCACAGTACATCGATGTTGTCGTCAGTGGTCGGCGGAAGGTGCACGTGCCCGTCGACCTGGGACCGGACCGCAGCGACGCACGGATACACGCCAAGACCATAGGATCCTACGCAGTGCCGTAGGGGACCGCACCGCCACTTCCCAGCAAATTAGGGACGCTGTTGCTCCTGGGGTATCGGCGAGGACCATTCGCAACCGTCTCCATGAAGCTGGGCTACGGTCCCGCACACCGTTAGGCCGTCTTCCGCTCACGCACCAACATCGTGCAGCCCGCCTCCAGTGGTGTCGCGACAGGCGTGAATGGAGGGACGAATGGAGACGTGTCGTCTTCAGCGATGAGAGTCGCTTCTGCCTTGGTGCCAATGATGGTCGTATGCGTGTTTGGCGCCGTGCAGGTGAGCGCCACAATCAGGACTGCATACGACCGAGGCACACAGGGCCAACACCCGGCATCATGGTGTGGGGAGCGATCTCCAACACTTGCCGTACACCTCTGGTGATCGTCGAGGGGAGACTGAATAGTGCACGGTACGTCCAAACCGTCATCGAACCCATCGTTCTACCATTCCTAGACCGGCAAGGGAACTTGCTGTTCCAACAGGACAATGCACGTCCGCATGTATCCCGTGCCACCCAACGTGCTCTAGAAGGTGTAAGTCAACTACCCTGGCCAGCAAGATCTCCGGATCTGTCCCCCATTGAGCATGTTTGGGACTGGATGAAGCGTCGTCTCACGCGGTCTGGACGTCCAGCACGAACGCTGGTCCAACTGAGGCGCCAGGTGGAAATGGCATGGCAAGCCGTTCCACAGAACTACATCCAGCATCTCTACGATCGTCTCCACGGGAGAATAGCAGCCTGCATTGCTGTGAAAGGTGGATATACACTGTACTAGTGCCGACATTGTGCATGCTCTGTTGCCTGTGTCTATGTGCCTGTGGTTCTGTCAGTGTGATCATGTGATGTATCTGACCCCAGGAATGTGTCAATAAAGTTTCCCCTTCCTGGGACAATGAATTCACGGTGTTCTTATTTCAATTTCCAGGAGTGTATTTATTCATCTATGTCTTTGCTTTTATCCGATATACACTATTCATGAAGAAATTGGTCAGTTGTTTACTGTAGTTTAGAAAGCACAGAGACATTAGGCTATTGGCGTTCTTCTGTTCTATTCCTTTGATATATGTTTATTTAATTTGTTTATGTATTTAATAATGTGTGTCAAAGCGTGTTTATGGTCCAGCCATATCAATAGTTAATTAATTTTGAGTTATTTAAATGTCATTTCATTATTTTTAATGTGTTTCATTCTGTTTTGAGAGTGCATTGGCTTGCAGACAAGGCAGGAGCGCTCTAGCTAAGCACAGCGATCGTTCCAAAAAGGATACGTAGAGAGACTGTATGGAAGTGGGGGAGGAGCATCGTTTCGAGAGAGGACAGGGGAGTTGTGGACAGTAGGGGAGAGGACACAGGAGAGTGCTGGACGTGAAGGCGAGACGTACGGCAGCAGGAAATACTTGGAGAGTGGAGCCATTTTGCGCGTGGTCGTGGGAGATAGAAATATTATGTAGTGCCGACTGGTGCACTAGTGAGATTTCTGTGGCTTCTGCATTGAAGATGTAGTATGCATTTAGAAGTGAATATCTCGCGATCTATGTTGTTGTTCATAACTGATTACGTGAAGTAGGAATCTATAGTTTCCCTGTTATTGAACTTATATTTCATTTAATTGCTGAACCATCGAAACTAATAAGGGTTTTACAGTGATAAAGGGCATTCGTAAAGGTACTTCTGCTATCGTATCCATCATTTAAAGTCGTTAAAATAGAACCTGCAGATTTTATTTAATTGCAATGATTTATGTATAAATGTCTGTGTTACATTCAAAATTAGCAATTGCCGAGTGACAGGAACCTTCGACCATTCGATTCATGTGTATATTCATGTTGTATACTGTAGACTCAACAGTATTTGGCTTGTAATGCTGCAACTACGTATCTCAGCCCCTAGACAACGAAACCAGCCAAAACCTTTTAATATTTCAACTCTGAGTCTGTGGTACGTAGTTGACGGTCACCACATCATCATTTCATTTGATTTGAAAGCCCTTCTAGCAGCCGCTGTGGGAAGTGACGTCGAATCGACGTTACACTCGACGCGACACTTGCCATACCGGTTTCGTGGCCTTTTGCGTTTTTGTATTGTCACATGCAGTATGCCGCTGCAAGGAAATGGCGCATTGCACAGTTACCACAAACCACGCCACCCTTGGAACGAATTTTTGCAATCAAATGCCAATTAATGGCGCATTGGCATTATAAGCATTCAGTACACCCTAAGATTAGTAATAATATTCTTTGTGTCATTTGTTCATCATAGCTGTGAGGAGGAAGATATAAACGATACAAAAGAAACCAGGTTCGCGCCGTCCTGTGTGCTAATATTATATTATATTCTTCGCCTTTTGTAACGGATTCGTTGCCAACAATCACAATGCATTCGTCTTTGTGCGAAGCTAACGTGCCATATTTTGTGATGTTCGTATTTACACTTGCTTACTAAGAAAAAAGCAGTTTTAGTGTTGCTGTTGTGGTCTTCAGACTAGGGAATCATTTGATGCAGCTCTCCATGCTACTCTATCCTGTGCAAGCTTCTTCATCTCCAAGTACCTACTACAACCTACATCCTTCTGAATCTGCTTAGTGTATTCATCTCTTGGTCTCCCTCTACGATTTTTACCCTCCACGCTGCCCTCTAATGCTAAATTTGTGATCCCTTGATGCCTCAGAACATGTCATACCAACCGGTCCTTTCTTCTTGTCAAGTGGTGCCACAAACTCTTCTCCCCAATTCTATTCAATACCTCCTCATTAGTTATGTGATCTACCCCATCTAATCTTCAGCATTCTTCTGTAGCACCACATTTCGAAAGCTTCTATTCTCTTCTTGTCTAAACTATTTATCGTCCATGTTTCACTTCCATACAGGGCTACACTCCATACAAATAATTACAGACACGACCTGCTGACACTTAAATCCACAATCGATATTAAGAAATTTCTCTTTTTCATAAACGCTTTCTTTGCCATTGATAGTCTACATTTTAGATCCTCTCTACTTCGACCATGATCAGTTGTTTTGTTCCCCAAATAGCAAAACTCATCTACTACTTTCAGTGTCTCATTTCCTAATCTAATACCCTCAGCATCACCCGCTTTAATTCGACTACATTCCATTATCCTCGTTTTGCTTTAGTTGATGTTCATCTTATATCCTCCGTTCAAATGCACTTTCAGGTTCTTTGCTATCCCCGACAGAATTAAAATGTCATCGGCAAACCTCAAAGTATTTATTTATTCTCTATGGATTTTAATTCCCACTCCCAATTTTTGTTTTATTTCATTTACTGCTTGCACAATATACAGATTGAATAACATCTGAGATAGGCTATAGCCCTGTCTCTTTCATGCCTCTCGACTGCCATCTGGTTTCTGTACAAATTGTAAATAGACTTTCGCTCCCTTTACTTCACCCCTGCCACCTTCAGAATTTGGAAGAGAGTATTTCAGTCAACATTGTAAAAAGTTTTCTCTAAGTCTACAAATGGTAGATTTGCCTGTCCTTTATCTTCCTTTTAAGATAAGTCGTAGGTTCAGTATTGTCTCACGCGTTCCTTTTCTACAGAATCCAAACTAATAGTCCCCGAGGTCACCGTCTACCAGTTTTGCCATTCGTCTGTGAAACATTCGTGTTAGTATTTTGCAACCATGACTTTTTAAACTGATACACTCATGCTCACAAATTAAGGATAATGCTGATACATGGTGAAACAGCGCTCTGGTGGATGGTTTGCGGGTTTAAATCACCTTGGGGTATGAACATGCAGTGCATTTGAGCTGCGGTCTTCGCATGGTGGTGCTGGCAGCAGTCCACATACGCAGAGGTGTGTTGGTGCACGTCAGAGTACGGTGCAGCGAGTAAGTGTGCAAACGTTTTCAGACTTGCTAATAGTGGCTGTCTGTTGAAAATGGCCCAGAAAACACATATTGATAACGTTATGATGGGTGGAATACTATGGTAACTGGTTGCTGGTCAAACACAGCAGGTCATAGCATGAGTCCTCCGTGTGGCACAAAGTGTGATCTCCAGATTATGGCAACGATTCCAGCAGACAGGAAACGTGTCCAGGCGCTACACTACGGGACATCCACAGTGTACAACACCACAAGAAGACCGATATCTCACTATCAGTGCTCCTAGATGGCCACGGTGTAGTGCAGGTAGCCTTGCTTGGGACTTTACTGCAGCCACTGGAACAGTTGTCTCCAGATGCAAAGTCTACCTACGACTGAACGCACACGGTTTATTCGCCCAGAGACCTGAAAGAAGCATTCCACTAACCCCTGGTCACAGGAGAGCCCGTAAAGCCTGGTGTCAAGAACACAGTACATGGTCATTGGAACAGTGGTCCCAGGTTATGTTCACAGACAAGTCCGGGTATAGTCTGAACAGTTATTTTCGCAGGGTTTTTATCTGGCTTGAACGAGGAACCAGATACAAACCCCTTAATGTGCTTGAAAGGGACTTGTATGGAGGTCATGGTTTCATGGAGTGGGATGGGATTATGATTGGTGCACATTCATCCCTGCATGTCTTTGACAGAGGAACTGTAACAGGTCAGGTGTATCGGGACGTCTTTTTGCACCAGTATGTCCGCCTTTTCAGGGGTGCAATAGGTCCCACCTTCCTCCTGATGGATGATAACGCACGGCCCCACCGAGCTGCCATCGTGGAGGAGATCCTCAAAACAGTAGATATCAGGCGAATGGAGTTCCCTGCCTGTTCTCCAGACCTAAACCTCTTCGAGCGCATCTGGGATGCTCTCGGTCAATGTATCGTTGGATGTCTTCAAACCCCTACGACACCTCAGGAGCTCTGACAGTGCCATCCGCTGTGGCCGCGCGGTTCTAGGAGCTTCAGTCTGGAACAATGCTACTGCTATGGTCGCAGGTTCGAATCCTGCCTTGGACATAGATGTGTGTGATGTCCTTAGTTTAGTTAGGTTTAAGTAGTTGTAAGTTCTAGGGGACTGATGACCTCAGCTGTTAAGTCCCATGGTGCTCACAGTCATTTGAACCATTTGAGCTCTGACACAATGCTGAGGCCACTGCCCCAGCAACCTGCGCAACACAACACTGTGCCATGCTGGCCTTGTTCACCAGCTGTACAGTTCTGCTTACAGCAGGATGGCTGCACCAGCAGCCGACTCGGCGGTCACCATCCCCACTGTTGCTTCTTCCTCTGCTGGTGTAGCTGGGAATGCGGTGCAATGACCGCTCGCGATCCAGCGTCCGAATCTGCAGCCCTCACCACGAAAGTGTCCAGCATGTGTTGGGAGCCGAGACAACTGCCCGTGGTAGCGAGCCTAAGAGTGGTCCACCCTGGCTAGCTGCGGAGCCCATGTCAGCCTCAAAGGGTCGAACCAATGACCCGCCATGGACTGGGATGCAGTCACACCATCTGTTGCTGCGTGTAGCCTGGCAGAGTGACACGCTCCACCATCCAGGAGAGCTGCCACACTTGAATCCCCCGCATTGGCCTCAGAGGGTCGAACCAGTGACCCGCCGGGGACTGTAATGCTGGCACCCCATGTCCTCTGAGTGTAGCTGGTGGTGCGACACGCCCCACAGTCCAGGAGAGCTATCACACTTCAATGAATCTCGTTAGATAATGGCACCTATTTATAATTGGCTGCGCACCTCTGTTTCGCTATCGCATCCCTCCGATTCACACACGCCCCACACCCCAGTTGCGCCAGTGGGCCCCTTCTGCCTATAGCTTGTGCCATGCCAACTGCTGCATTTACCCTTTCCAGCGTGTAACACCATAACTCTAATACTCTACTGATTTATTTTGCTTTTGTTTTATTTAATGTTACATCGTTGAGCTTCTGTAAATGTTGTTAGATTGAATCAATAACACAAAATTGTATACTCCTTTCTTTGTAAAAAACTCTGATGTCATCGTTTGATTCTATGCTATGTAGTGTATCTATCATTTAAATTCTTTGTCTTATTTGGAGGGAGACAAAACTTATTATATATAATTGTAATTTTGGTTAAATAATTTTTTATAGAAATGTCAATACATGCAAAGGTTCTGTTTTATTAAAAATATTTGTTTGCTGTTATGTAAACTGCTGACCTTCACTTAGAGTACTTAATTATTTATATGTGAAAGGTGTTGTCGTTCCCCTCGGGAACGGAATTGTGTAGCGGGCGCAAATTGTGGTTTGCATAGGTGGAAAGGGTGGAACAAGAGTCAGTCGGGGACGAGCTACCAAACTGTGCACTGCCCATGTAAAAGTAGTTTATTGTGCTGGTTCCGAGAGAGGCTTTTCCTGCCGCTTACCAATGCCTCGGATGGATGGATGAATAGCTGGAACTATTTTGGAATTGGTATCTATGATTGCCACCAAGAAGGGACAGAGTCCAGAAATTCTGCCTGCAAATCCACCTACCAACATGCAGTTGCCACCACATTGCGCAATCACTGTAACGGAATACTATAATAATGTACAGTGATGGATCAGCTTATTGGATGTGTTAGTGTGCAAAAATATTAGGTAACTTATAATTGAATTCATGTTCCTACCTTGATTTTTTCCCTATCACAACACCTCTCAGGTTCCACTCCATTTGTACTATGATTACCAAGTGTCCTAGTTTGTGGAAAAAAGGCCAAATACTTAATTAAACAATGTTGTTTGATCTTTGGTAAGAAGGGAATATTCAAATTTACTGTGGATTCAGTGAAATTGTGGGAGGTAGTAAATGTAGTTTTGTGAAATTTCAAAGTCACCTTTTTAATCATTTACTTGAAAGTAGAAAACTGTGGTAATAAAGACAATTTGCTGTTTCTTTTAAAGATTAAAAGTTCTTAAAACTGAGGCTTATAAAGTGTTACTTAGTTGATGATCATAGTGCTGCCTGTAGTAAATTTTAAAAGGTGAGTCAGTTTCTTGCAAATTTGTCAACATTGTGTTTCACTGTAGTAAAAGTGGAAAACTGCAATAGTGGATAGTTATATATTCATGTTTTCTAACTGTTTTTCTCTCTAGTGTATTGGAAGTGGACGTTAACAGTATAACAGGATCCACAGTTTGTCTATTGTGCTAATGCTAGGTAACAACTAACGGGAAGACCACTATTTATGAAAACAATAATTTCTTTACTCAAAGGACAGTGAGAAGTAACCTGTTAGTGAATTCCAATTAACGTTCAGTTTAAATAGTAAAGTATTTAACTGAGAGAGACTTAACCTGTGACCAGCTCATAATTTTTCAGTGAACTACATTTATAATTTTATGTCAAAGAGGAAAGTGTTTGAAAAATAATACTTAACCTATGTCCAATTTATGATTCTGTAGTGAATATTAATAGCAATCTTATAAAACTTATTCGGTTTGAATAAGCTCTGAAAGTAATAGTGTGTTTCGTCATTTGTTACATTTATACAAATAGTCTGTCCTGATCTGTCAGCTTCCAATCCCAAACGTGAACATATGCAGGCGTCAGAGTTCAATGCACTCGTGTGTGGCAAAGTCTAGGTTGTGTTTGTCCGTTAAGGTTACTCATACTTAATGTCTTGAACAAGAATGTCAATCATTCTCTTGCTTAATTAGGCTGTCGACCGTTTTCCTTGCTCTTTGAACAGTGTAGATAGGTAAAATATTGTTTGTACTGTTCAGATATTTACGTAATTCTGACTTCGATTCCCGATAAGCCACCTCCGTTACGTACAACACGGTCAACATAACAAAATTCCTCTCAGAGGGTAACACTGCTCTGTTGCTTTATACCATAATTGCTTTAACAAGATAGTTTTATTTCACGAACTGCCTCCAACGTTAAGGTTATGGTATATCAGGTATATCAGCAGACGATAGTGTTATAAGCGGTTCGACGGCCCTGTGGCGTCCATTCCTCTTCGCATCCGCTGGTCAGAGTAACTTAACTGCAATTGGGCCCACACCTGGCTATAACTTGTGCTCAGAAATATTGCACCAAATCTAACTTCCTTATCTTAAACTGTGGTGTCGCTACAGGCTATACCCAAGCAGCTGCTGATCACCTGATCTAGAGTATGCTAACCCGTTGTGCAGCCTGTGTACGTTTGCATAGTGATCATATCCCCTATTTATGTCGGGGTACATGCACTGGAAACAGTGGCGTTTTGTAGCACATAAGTTTCAGGACTGTTTTCTCAACGTATCGCCAATACCAAGGACTTACAGATCAGTGTCGTGTGTGTTCCTTATGTGCCTATGCTATTAGCTCCAGTTTTGTGTAGTGTGGCTTCACATTCTGCAGTTATCCTTAATTTATGAGCATGAGTATAGTTCGGTAATATGCACACCTGTCAACACCTGCTTTCTTTGGAATTGTAATTATTATATTCTTCTTAAAGTCTGAAGGTATTTCGCCTATCTCATACATCTTGCTCACCAAATGGAAGAGTTTTGCCCTGGCTGGCTATCCCAAAGCTATTAGTAGCTCTTCATGTAATGGCATATCTCCCATTTTATCTACCATTTCCATAATATTTCCCTCAAGTACATCGCCCTTGTGTAAGCCCTCTATATATTCCTTCCACCTTTCTGCTTTCCCTTCTTTGCTTAGAATGGTTTTCTATCTGAGCTCTTGATATTCATACACGTGGTTATCTTTTCTCCAAAGACCTATTTAATTTTCCTGTAGGCAGTATCTACCCGCCATATGGTGATATATGCCTCTACATCTTTACATTTGTCCTCTAGCCATCCCCGCTTAGCCATTTTGTCCTTCCTGCCAATCTCATTTTTTAGACGTTGATAGTCCCTTTCGCCTACATCACTTACTCCATTTTTATGTTTTCTCCTTTATCAGTTAAATTCAATATCTCTTCTGTTACCCAAGGATTTCTACTAGCCATTGTGTTTTTACCTCGTTTTTCTACCTGCCTTCACTATTTCATCTCTCAAATCAACCCATTATTCTTCTACTGTAAATCTTTCCCCCATATTGGTCATTTTTCCCTAATGCTCTCTCTGAAACTCTCTATAACCTCTGGTTCTTTCAGTTTATCCAGGTGCCATCTCCTTATATTTCTACCTTTTCGCAATTTCTTCAGTTTTAATCTACAGCTCATAACCAACAGATTGTGGTCAGAGCCCACATCTGCCCCTGAAAATGTCTCACAATTTAAAACCTGGTTCCTAACTCTCTGTCTTACCATTATGTAATCTATTTGAAACCTTCCAGTGTCTCCAGGCCTCTTAGACGTATATAACCTTCTTTCATCATTCATATCTATGACTAAGTTACGCTCTGTGCAAAATTCTACTGGGCGGCTTCGTCTTTCCTTGCTTACCCCCATTCCATATTCACCCACTATTTTTCCTTCTCTTCCTTTTCCTATTATTGAATTCCAGTCCCCCATTACTATTAAATTTTCGTCGCCCTTCAGTACCTGAATAACTTCTTATATCGCATCGTACATTTCTTAAATCTTTTCGTCATCTGCAGAGCTAGTTGGCCTACTGTGGTAGGCGTGGGTTTCGAGCCTATCTTGGCTACATTAATGCGTTCACTATGTTGTTCGTAGTAGCTTACCTGGGTTCCTATTTTTCTATTCATTATTAAACCTAGTCCTGCATTACCCCTATTTGATTTTGTATTTAATACCCTGTAATCAACCGAGCGAGTTGGCGCAGTGGCTAGCACACTGGACTCGCATTCGTGATGACAACGGTTCAATCTCGCGGCCGGTCATCCTTATTTAGGTTTTCCGTGATTTCTCTAAATCGCTCCAGGCAAATGACGTGATGGTTCCTCTGAAAGGGCACGGCCGACATCCTTCCTCGTCCTTCCCTAATCCGATGTGACCGATGACCTCGCTGTCTGGTCTCCTCCCCCAAACAACCCAACCCAACCCTATAATCACCTGACCAGCTGTCTTGTTCCTCCTGCCACCGAACTTCACTAATTCCCACTGTATCTAACTTTAACCTTTCCGTTTCCCTTTTTAAATTTCCTAACCTACCTACCCGATTAAGGGATCTGACACTGCAAGCTCCGATCCGTAGAACGTCAGTTTTCTTTATCCTGATAAAGCGTTAGCTTTACACCGCATTAAAAATCTTTCTAAAACGTGTCGTTTTTTAGCCTGATTTGCTCTGCTCAAGTGTGGGAAAATATACGTAAACGTGAAATGTATGGAGGTAGTGCTTTGAGTATTGAACAGGCGTTTGAGCTTAGTATTGGATATGTGTAGGTTGACACTTTTTGCTCGCTCCTCATTATAACTGAGGAGGAATATTTAAAAGCAGAACAATAGTTACTGACTACCAACGAAACATGAAGAAAGACTAGGTTTAACTCTGGTCATTAGCAACCGAGGACATTTACGATTGTGATTATTTTGCATGTCTGTAGTTGCTCTACATCAGGTAGTTCTGGTTTCTGCACTGACATACGCCAAGCAATTCAAGTTTTTGTTAAAGTAAACCATATATCAGGAGGATAATGTCAAGAAAATATGACATGATAAAATCTGCTATATAATTTGTTGGAGCCCAGGTAGCGAGATCCTGGGTAAATGATTTTTATTTATCACCAAAAACCTCTAACATAACAGTGATACATCAGCCTTCTAATTACAGATATCATGAACGTAGGCAACGACGATGATCAGGTCGTTTGCATATTTTAAATTTTAATCAGCATAACATATACATACTCGCACTTGTATACTTTTACGGAAATTAACGCAGTGGCAAAAAACAGTCAGTACCGATAGCGATGGAAAGGTTACCGATGATGGTGCCACTAAAGCGAAGTTACTAAACACAGTTTTCTGTAATTCCTTCACGAAAGAAGCCGAAGTAAATATTACAGAATTCGAAACCAGAATAGCTGTTAGCATGAGTGGCATAAAAGTAGACATCTTAGCTGTTGCGAAACACCTTAAGAAGGGCAAGTCTTCCGGTACAGATGGCGTACCAATCAGGCTTCTTTCAGAGTATGCAGACACAATAGCGCCTTTCCTAGCAGTCATATACAACCGCTCCCTTGACGAAAGGTCTTTTCCTAAAGGCTGGAAAGTAGCACAGGTCACACCAATATTCAAGGAAGGAAGTAGGAATAACCCATTGAATTGCAGACCCATATCACTGTCCTCAATTTGCAGTAGGATTTTGGAGCATATAATGTACTTGAACATTATGAATGACCTTGAAGAAAATGACTTACTGATGTATCAACACGGATTCAGAAAATATCGTTCTTGTGCAACACAGCTAGCTATTTATTTCCATGAAGTAATGAGTGCTGTCGACAAGGGATCTCAGATCGATTCCATATTCCTAGATTTCCAGAAGGCTTTTGATACCGTTCCTCACAAGAGACTATTAATCAAATTGTGTGCATATGGAGTATCGTCTCAGTTGTGCGACTGGATTCGTGATTTCCTTTCAAAGAGGTCACAGTTCGTAGTAATAGACGGTAAATCATCGAGTAGAACAGAAGTGATACCTGGTGTTCCGCAAGGTAGTGTCATAGGCCCTCTGCTGTTCCTGATTTATACAAATGATCTAGGTGATAATCTGAGCAGCCCCCTTAGATTGTTTGCAAATGACGCTGTAATTTACCGTCTAGTAAAATCATCAGACGATCTATTCCAATTACAACATGTTCTAGAGAGAATTTCTGCATGATGTGAAAAGTTTCAATTGGCACTAAACAAAGAAAAGTGCGAGGTCATCCACATGGGTACCAAGAGAAATCCGATAACTTTTGGGTATACGATAAATCGCACAAATATAAGGGTTGTCAATTCGACTAAATACCTAGGAATTACGAGCAACTTAAATTGAAAAGACCACATAGATACTATTGTGAGGAAGGCGAAACAAAGACTGTGCTTTGTTGGCAGAACACTTAGAAGATGCGACAAGCCCACTAAAGAGGCAGCCTACATTACACTTGTCCGTCCTCTGCTGGAATATTGCTGCGTGGTATGGGATTCTCACCAGGTAGGATTGACGGAGGACATCGAAAAAGTGCAAATAAGGGCAACCCGTTCCGTGTCATGGCGCAATAGGGGTGAGAGTGACACTGATATGATACGCGAGGAGGTGGCAGTTACTAAAACAAAGGCAGTTTTCTTTTTCGGCGAGCTCTATTTACGAAATTTCAATCACGAACTTTAACTTCCGAATGCGAAAATATTTTGTTGGCACCCACCTACATAGGGAGAAATGATCATCATAATAAAATAAGAGAAATCAGAGTTCGAACGGAAAGATTTAGGTGTTCCTTTTTCGGACGTGCCATTCGAGAGTGAAGTAGTATGAAAATGGTTCAATGAACCCTCTGCCAGGCATTTACGTGTGAACAGCAGAGTAACAATGTATAATTAGATGTGCATATCGCTACCCCATGAGATTTGTCAACTCAGTGTATAGTGGTAAGACAGAGATTCATAAAGCAGGTTTTGAACTATACATTCAGGGGCAGATGCCGACTCCAACCACAATTTATTGGTTGTGAACTATAGACTAAGACTGATGAAGTTACAAAAAGGTATTAAGTTAAGGAGGTAGAAGCCTGGAAAGAAAACAGAGGTTGTTGACAGTACCAGAAGGAGCAATAGACAATGATCGGCTGAAACAGGGAAAACGAATACCGTAGAAAATGAATGGGTAGCTTTGAGAGATGAGACAGCGAAGGCAAGTTGGTAAAGAGACAAGCCCTTGTAGAAACCGCTGGCCGCCACAAGCTACACTTTTGCAGTTATGGATGGACATAGGCACAGCATAGCTCAAGATTACTGGAGAAGACTTCCAACGACTTGTTGAGTCTACGTCACGTTGAGTTGGTGCTCTGCGCCGGGCAGAAGGAGGTGGGCACGATAGTAGGAGCTATCCCAGAACTTTTGTCACCTCAGGGTACTGAGGACGAGAATGTCCTTGACGGGGTGTAGCCTCTAATTTACGTTCTTAGCAGATCGAAGAATACATTTTCTACCTCGTCTTTCCAGGACTCTACCAATTTAATTCTACGTAGCACCCCAGAAAGGAAGAAATACAATGTACATTAATTGTACACAGCCACAGTCTCACCATGAAAGTTTTAGACAAAATAGCATTAGTCATACCTCGCCAGGTACTGAGAAATGTTCACGATTTCAAAAAATGCAAAAGAAACCTAACAAAGACAATCCTCAACATCAAATATGTGGTGTCACCGCTAGACACCACACTTGCTAGGTGGTAGCCTTTAAATCGGCCGCTGTCCGGTAGTATACGTCGGACCCGCGTGTCGCCACTATCAGTGATTGCAGACCGAGCGCCGCCACACGGCAGGTCTAGAGAGACTTCCTAGCACTCGCCCCAGTTGTACAGCCGACTTTGCTAGCGATGGTTCACTGACTTCTACGCTCTCATTTGCCGAGACGATAGTTAGCATAGCCTTCAGCTACGACCTAGCAAGGCGCCAGTATCCTTACTATTGATATTGTGAATCATGTACCATAAAGAGCGACGTTCTCCGTTAATGGATTAAAGTTAAGTATTCCACCAGCTACGTCCGTTTTTCTAAGTTCTAATTTCCTTCTTCTGTTCCAGACCTCACGCCAGCCTGCGTGAGCTAAATCGCGTGCCTTTCGGCCTCCTCTAGTAACACGGTGTTGGCTCTCCTGCCAACCACAACATTGGCGACGAGGCACAACCGCGTTCCTATCGATATTGCCCTGATTTACTTGTGTAATGGCTTCGCCACAATCTCCAGATGTACTGTCCGAATTTTATCGCTTACAGAATCAGCAGACGCAGGCCTTACTGGATGCCCTTGGACAGCTCGTCAAGGGTCAACGTGCGATGCAAAACGATGGGGCAGCAGCCGCTTCACCGCTAACGCAGCCACAACACGCTGTTGCACCAACTTTTCGACCTTTTGATGCTGCACAGGAAAACTGGACGGAGTGGTCACGCCAATTTGTATTCCATCTCGCCGCCTACAGAATTCAAGGTAACGAGCGGCAGCCTTTCCTTCTTTCATCCGTCGGCGTGAGTACGTACCGTGTGATAGTCAAATTATTTCCCCGACGCGACGTAGCAACTCTGTCCTACGAAGAAATTTTGTCTGCATTGGATGCATATTTCAAAGACTCCGTCAATGTAGTTGCGAAACGGTATACCTTCTTTCGTACAAAACGTACGGCAGGTCAGACTAATCGGGAGTGGGTTGCTACCTTGCAAGGCCTTACTAGGGATTGTGCTTTTGAGTGTCAGTGTGGACTCCCTTATTCAGATACTATGGTACGTGATGCAATTGCACAGAACGTTTCTGATGTTCATATAAGGGAACAGATTTTGAAATTTGTAAATCCCTCCCTTCAACAAGTGATGGACATATTGTATCGGCAGGACACACTTGACTTTACTCAGGAATCATTTGAAACTTCGCCAGCAGTGTGTAAGGGTAACCGGCCCGCCAGGTGAGCTGCACGGAGCAGTAAACTGCCCTCGCGCCCGGCCGCGCCGCTACTGCCAGGCTCTCAGCCACGTGTCCCGCCGGCATGCAAATACAGTGATCAGATCATGCCAGCGGTGTGTACTAAAAATTCTCGTGAGAATTGCTCGTCACGCCAAGCTATTTGCTTTTATTGTAATAAAAAACGGCATGTTCAGAGTGTTTGCCAGAAAAAGCTCAGATCGGAAGCTCAAAACCGGTCCAGACCCTTTGCTTCGCGCCGGAATCGGAATCGAACCAAGGATACTCAGGCTCGCGAAACTTCGCCCATGGACATTCGTGTAGTTCATTCCACTCCGTGCAGTGCCACTCTCTCTAACAGTGTGCGTCGACATCGCCAGAACTCCCGTCAAGTCGTAAGTGAGTATGTACCAGTGTCAGTTCACGTTGCACGAGACAGTCGCTCTAGACGTCAGCAGGACAATAAACTTTTTGTAGACTTGGACATTAACGGCACAGTGATACCATTCCAGCTCGATACAGGAGCTGCAGTTTCACTGATCAATCAAGACACTTACAAACTGCTGGACACACCTCCGTTTGCGTGTCGCAAATGTTAAGTTAACTAGCTATTCAGGTCAAGATGTCCCTGTGTTAGGACAGTGCAGCGTTCTTCCAACATACAAAGGACAAACAAAACTTGTGTCATTTTAAGTCCTTCGTTCTTCATCTGCTGTGAACTTGTTTTGTTTCGATTTATTTCAGTTGTTTAACTTGTCTATAGTAAATCAGGTCCTATCAGTGAACCAGACGGTGCCTTCAGACAGTGTTCCTCGTCTATGTGAAGAATTTGCAGACATTTCTGCACCTGGCCTCGGTTGCGCTAAGAACTATAAAGCACATTTGGAACTGAAAGTAAACGCGCAACCGAATTTTTTCAGAGCTCGCAATGTTCCCCATGCATTGCGTGATGAGGTCGCAAAAACATTACACGATTTGGAAACACAAGGTGTAATTGAACGTGTGCAGGCTTCTCTCTGGGCATCACCCTTAGTAATTTTGCCAAAACCTTCCGGAAAGTTGAGACTTTGTGTGGACTTCAAGGCAACAGTGAATCCGCAACTAGTGACTGCAACTTTTCCTTTACCCCGCCCGGAAGATCTTTTTGACAAACTGTGCACGGGTAAATATTTTTCGAAGTTGGACCTCGCAGATGCGTACTTGCAAATACCGGTGGACAAAGAATCCCAGCGCGTTTTGGTGGTTAACACGCATCTTGGGTTGTATCAATTCAAACGACTGCCATTCGAGTGTGCATCCGCCCCTGCATTGTTTCAGCAATATCTACAGACTGTTTGTGCGCCTGTCCTTACTGCAGCAAATTATCTGGACGATATTGTGATTTCCGGAAAGACGGAAGAAGAACATTTGGCCAATCTCAGAACATTATTTCAGATCTTGGGACAAAATAGTCTTCGTTTGCGGAAGGACAAATGTGTGTTTTTTGCTCGGGACTTGCCGTACTTGCCCAAGGCATACATCCCAGTCCAACGCACCTCCGTGCCATACAAGACTTGTCTTCGCCGCAGAATCTGAAGCAGCTACAGAGTGTGCTGGGAAAAATTACGTATTATAACCGCTATGTTCCGCATGCCTCTTCCATTTCAGCTCCTCTTCATCGCTTATGCCGTAGGGATGTTCCGTTCGTCTGGACGACGGAATGCGAACGCGCCTTTCGCGAGTTGAAATCGGCGTTGCTTTCCAATACTTGCCTTACGCCATTCGATCCCTAGAAGCCCATTTTGTTGATGGTGGATGCATCGGATTTCGGGATCGGTGCTGTGCTTGCGCACAAAGATGGATCGCACGATCGCCCTCTTGCCTTTGCGTCCAAATTACTCTCGTCTGCGCAAAGACATTTTTCACAGATCGAGAAAGAAGCATTGACTCTCGTATTTGGTGTTACAAAGTTTCATGATTTCTTGTATGGTCGTCACTTTACCATAATCACAGACCACAAACCTTTGACATCGCTTTTTCATCCGACCAAGCCTGTACCTTCACGTACAGCGCAGAAATTCATTCGCTGGTCTACTTTCCTCTCGCAGTACCGCTACGATATCTTGTATCGGTCCACTGCTAAGCACGGAAACGCCGATGTGTTGTCCCGCTTGCCTGTTGCTGAGGATAGGGCATTCGATTTCTCCGAACTTGCTTGCATGTTCATAGATGCGGAAACCGATGATGTGGTCGAATCGTTTCCGATTGATTTTCGTCGTGTAGCTACAGCCACAGCTGCCGACCCTGTCCTTGCTCCCGTTCTGCGTTTTGTTGCTACGTAATGGCCCTTGTCAAAGTCACGGATCGGGTACCCGTTCGTTCGCCGAATGTTTGCTCACAAGGAGAGACTTTTTGTGCAACGTGGTGTTTTGCTTTTGCGTTCTGATAATGATCAGTCCAGGGTCGTGGTACCACGTTTGTTACAGTCCTCTGTCTTAAGGCTTCTCCACCAAGGACATTGGGGTATAGTGAGAAGGAAACAACTTGCTCGTCAGCACTGTACTTGCCATTACGAATATGTGCTCTTCTTGCATGGTGTGAGCCGAACAACAATCAGCACCACCGCGGAAATTCTTTGCATGGCCCAAAGCCACTTCCCCTTGGCAACGCTTACACATCGATATTGCTGGTCCATTCTAGAATGCTCGATGGTTGGTTGTGGTAGATTCATTCAGTAATTTTCCTTTTATTGTCCGGATGTCTTCCACGACGTCATCTACCACCATCCATACGTTATCAGCTATCTTTTGCATTGAAGGTGTTCCACAGACTATTGTTTCCGACAATGGCCCACAATTCATGTCCACAGAATTTCAGTCATTCTGCAAGGCCAATGGTATTCAACATCTGACGTCCGCGCCGTTTTCTCCACAGTCAAACAGTACCGCTGAACGATTGGTCAGGACTTTCAAGTCACAGATGTTGAAGCTGAAAGAGTCGCATTCTCGGGAGGACGCGTTATTGCTCTTTTTGTCCTCGTATCGCTCTCAGCCCCGAGATGGTCGGTCGCCGGCTGAGTTGCTCCACGGTCGTCATCATCGAACCTTGATGTCTTTGCTACATCCGCCGCATCAGGTTCCTGTGCAGCGGCAGACACCTGCTTTTGCTCCAGGCGACGTTGTCTACTATCGCCACTATCGAGGTTCACGGCGTTAGCTCGAAGGGCGCATTCTTCGCTACCTCGGTAGCGCTGTGTATCTGGTTTTGGGGGCCTCTGGTGAGGTGCGTCGACATCTCAGTCAGCTGCGCCTCTGCACGGGATCTGCCGCTCGCCGTCTGCTTTCAGCGACGGTGCCGTCCGGTCAGCGCCCCGGGGACCCATCTACTGGCTCGCCTCAGCCCCAGGTGTTACCGACGCTGCCTTCCATTTTGCCCCATGGCGACTCGCCGCCGCCACCGCCGTCGCCGCCGCCGCCGCCGCCTGTTCTCCCGCCGGCGGCGCCCGCAGTGGACGCGTCGCTGCAACCGCCGGGCGCCTCCCTGGGTCACGCGTCACCGATCGCTTCCCGTGACCAGTTGTCCTCCGACATGGAACTCTTGCCCTCTCCGGACCATATGTCGTCTTCGCCCGTCGGGTGCCCCAGCCCGATGGAGGTCGAACCTTCGGCCCCTCCTGTCTCTCTACGGGCGCATACACCGCATGTTGGCGTGCACCCTGGAGCAGGTTTTCAGGCGTTTCCTCGCTCCCCGCGGTTCGAATGGCAGGGTGCGGGTGGCACAGCCTCATTTGCCGAGACGATAGTTAGCATAGCCTTCAGCTACGTTATTTGCTACGAGCTAGCAAGGCGCCACTATCAGTTACTATTGATATTGTGAGTCATGTACCGTCCAGACCGACGTTCGTCATTAATGGATTAAAGTTAAGTATTCCACCAGCTACGTCCGTTTTTCTAAATTCTAATTTCTTTTTTCTGTTCCAGACCTCACGCCAGCCTGCGCGAGCTAAATCGCGTGCCTTTCGACCTCCTCTTGTATCACGGTGTTGGCTCTCCTGCCAACCACAACAAGCAATGTCCTTTAGCACAAGTACCGCAAACTACATAAAAGTAAAGATTAATACACGTAGCAGATCTGCAGAAACAGTCAAAGCCAAATGTGAAATCATGTGGCTCAAGACTGAGATGAAAATGCGACACAAGAAGAAAGACCTCCTCAACAGACAACTGTACAATCTACACTTCCAACTTAGAAATAGGCTTTCCAGCCTACAGTTCTTCTACATATTGCAATACATTGACGACATCATTTCTAAAGAACACCAGAAAATAACTTGTAGACATAACAAAAAACTTGTTTGTCTGAAAAGTAAAAAAAGTAGCTTCAATCCCAAACATCCCCAATCTAACCTACATCAGTTCCATGAAAGAATTATTAATTTAACTAACATCACCTTTACAAATACTGAACTTGCCCTCTTAAACAAGGGTCTTTAGAACAACATAGAACCAAATCTTAATGGTAATAACCTAAAAAGCCTTATTGCATCCACTAAGCTTGCATATGATGCTTCTAAATTAAATCTCAGTGAACCAATGCAACAGCCTTCAAAGCCAATAAAATAATCACAAGACTCCTAAAAAATACTTCACATAAAAACAGTGACCAAAAGACACTGAATTGTAACAACTCCTAATTTTCCAACAGTGAAGCTGTAATAGTGAAGGCAGACAAAGGTAACTGTGCAGTTGTAACGTGTTGACAAAATCTTTTCAGTAGTAATAACAAAATCGAATTAGACTTTGATGCCGCTTCTAAATTTCAAGCCAAACTTAAAAAAACTGTTAAGAACTGTAATTTCCTCCTAAGCCGGTGCGAAGTACGTGACTGCAATGTTATGAAACCCACTGCCCCTCGTGTTAGGTCACAGCCCAAGGTACACAAACAGCATTACCCAATAAGGCCTATTCTTAACTCTGTGAACAGCCCTTCATACAGATTAAATAACAAACTGCTAGGTCTCCTAAATACCCATTATCCTTTTGAAACCAACTACTCTCTTAGGAACACATTTGAGCTAATTGACAAAATTATGGTTGTTCTCATTCCACTGACAGCCAGATTTGCATTGCTTGACATTGTAAATCTCTATACTGACATCCCTATACAGGACACCATAAATATAGTCAAGAACAATCTGCCTAAACACAAGAAACTGAGTATGGCAGAAATCTATGGGGTCATTGAGTTACTCACATTGGTGCTTTCTTACAATTGCCTCAGGTTTAATAACAAAATTTACAGACAGAATGATGGGTTGGCATGGGTAGCAGCCTAGCTGGGAAGTTAGCAAAAATTTGCATTAACCACTTAGGACACATATTTTCCGAAACTAACAGTAAAAAAAAAAAAAGGTTCAAATGGCTCTGAGCACTATGGGACTTAACAGCTATGGTCATCAGTCCCCTAGAACTTAGAACTACTTAAACCTAACCAACCTAAGGACATCACACAACACCCAGACATCGCGAGGCAGAGAAAATCCCTGACCCCGCCGGGAATCGGACCCGGGAACCCGTGCGTGAGAAGCGAGAACGCTACCGCACGACCACAAGATGCGGGCAAACTAACAGTCACATCAACAGAAAAATCATTTACTATAAAAGGCATGTAGATGATACAATTATTCTTTTTGATGACACTAATGAAGAAATGGACATATTAGCAACCAAGCTGAGTAGCATGCACAATAACATCAAATTCACTGTTGAACATGAATCCAATAACAGCATCAATGTCTTAGATTTAAAAATTTCCAGCAATATCCAGGAACATCATTTTGAAACTTACAGAAAGCAAACAGCCACAGACGTGTGCATCAACAGCTCATATTGCCATCTCAACCAACATAAGATGGCACACTTCAGGTCCATGCTTAATCGCCTGTATAAAATTTCACTGGAAGCAGTTGAACAACATAAAAAAACCAATACCGTCAAAGCCGTAGCTCTAAACAATGTATATAGTGCACACATAATGGATAAATTATCACAAATAAAAACAACAAAGCCCCACACCAGACACCTATGCAGTCAACAGAAAAGTCTGCAGAAAGCAGCAGAAAATAGTCTCACTTCCTTTTCTAGGGAGCATATCCCATAAAATAACTAATCTCTTCAAAATCACAAACATAAATATAAGCTTCCACACAAACCATAAACTTCAGCAGCTGACCATTCATAATATTAAGAATAACAACCCCCCATACAAAAGATGAGGTTTATATAAACTGATATGCCAAAATTACCCTTCCTTCCATATTGGACAGACTGGCAGAAACTCTGAGATTCGACTCAAAGAACATTTAGATGCCATACGTCTGAACAGTCCTTCAAACTCTGCATTTGGAATGCAAACAACTCTCAGTGTACATGGAGTAAGAAACATTGAAGACCACATCCAAATATTGAGTCACATTGAGAAAGGTAGCCTCATGAATCTGCTTGAAGAGCACATAAAAGCAAACCACGATATCATATTCTCAATGAACAGACAGAGCTAGCCAGTGCAACCTTTCTACAAAACTTCACTCACCTATTATCCAGTTAAAAACATAAATAAACACTACTACTTTTAACAACAACATGCAATCAATAATATAAGTAAAGTATTACATCATAATATGGCTGCCTGTTCAGTCACACATTACTGCAACTGTAAAACTGATTTAAAAATAAAATTGGTATATCATACTACATTAATATAATTACTACTGTCAACATACTCATGTATCTCATATATACGTTGTCACCTGTTTATTGCATTGTATTTACATAATAGCATACCAGTAACGGTCAAACAACTGGGCATCACATTTTCCCATATCTTTAATTAATGCTTACTGAATATGGTATTCTTTGTAATATATATATATATATATATATATATATATATATATATATATATATATATATATATATATATATATATATATATACTCATGGAAATGGAAAAAAGAACACATTGACACCGATGTGTCAGACCCACCATACTTGCTCCGGACACTGCGAGAGGGCTGTACAAGCAATGATCACACGCACGGCACAGCGGACACACCAGGAACCGCGGTGTTGGCCGTCGAATGGCGCTAGCTGCGCAGCATTTGTGCACCGCCGCCGTCAGTGTCAGCCAGTTTGCCGTGGCATACAAAGCTCCATCGCAGTCTTTAACACTGGTAGCATGCCGCGACAGCGTGGACGTGAACCGTATGTGCAGTTGACGGACTTTGAGCGAGGGCATACAGTGGGCATGCGGGAGGCTGGGTGGACGTACCGCCGAATTGCTCAACACGTGGGGCGTGAGGTCTCCACAGTACATCGATGTTGTCGCCAGTGGTCGGCGGAAGGTGCACGTGCCCGTTGACCTGGGACCGGACCGCAGCGACGCACGGATGCACGCCAAGATCGTTAAGATCCTACGTAGTGCCGTAGGGGACCGCACCGCCACTTTCCAGCAAATTAGGGACACTGTTGCTCCTGGGGTATCGGCGAGGACCATTCGCAACCGTCTCCATGAAGCTGGGCTACGGTCCCGCACACCGTTAGGCCGTCTTCCGCTCACGCCCCAACATCGTGCAGCCCGCCTCCAGTGGTGTCGCGACAGGCGTGAATGGAGGTACGAATGGAGACGTGTCGTCTTCAGCGATGAGAGTCGCTTCTACCTTGGTGCCAGTGATGGTCGTATGCGTGTTTGGCGCCGTGTAGGTGAGCGCCACAATCAGGACTGCATACGACCAAGGCACACAGGGCCAACACCCGGCATCATGGTGTGGGGAGCGATCTCCTACACTGGCCGTACACCTCTGGTGATCGTCGAGGGGACACTGAATAGTGCACGGTACATCCAAACCGTCATCGAAGCCATCGTTCTACCATTCCTAGACCGGCAAGGGAACTTGCTGTTCCAACAGGACAATGCACGTCCGCATGTATCCCGTGCCACCCAACGTGCTCTAGAAGGTGTAAGTCAACTACCCTGGCCAGCAAGATCTCCGGATCTGTCCCCCATTGAGCATGTTTGGGACTGGATGAAGCGTCGTCTCACGCGGTCTGCACGTCCAGCACGAACACTGGTCCAACTGAGGCGCCAGGTGGAAATGGCATGGCAAGCCGTTCCACAGGACTACATCCAGCATCTCTACGATCGTCTCCATGGAAGAATAGCAGCCTGCATTGCTGCGAAAGGTGGATATACACTGTACTAGTGCCGACATTGTGCATGCTCTGTTGCCTGTGTCTATGTGCCTGTGGTTCTGTCAGTGTGATCATGTGATGTATCTGACCCCAGGAATGTGTCAATAAAGTTTCCCCTTCCTGGGACAATGAATTCACGGTGTTCTTATTTCAATTTCCAGGAGTATATATATATATATATATATATATATATATATATAATGCTACCTTCATTCCTTGGAATGAGAAGAAAAAAAGAAGAAAACTTTACTGTTACTCTACTTCATTCAAAATTTATGTGCTCCATTGATGTTAACAAAATTGTTATTATTATATTACTCATTTTATCTCACCTCTATGTTGCTCCTTGTATATAGCACAGTATTTACATACAACCATACAAGTAGCATTCAAACAAGCTGGTTAATACATCTGTCAACTTCATCTGTAATATTATATGCTCATAATGTAAGGTTTATCTTTGTGTATCTATTTTCATTACGTTGTTCTTTAAAAACAGTCATACTGAATAATCCACATTTTCTAGTCTCCATTTCTTGGAGAACGTATATTTCGTGTGACGTGAACCTTAACCGTTCTTTCAGATCACGTACTTCAGATGACTGATTTCGGAATCCAAATGGGCATCGTCAGAAGTAGTTTTTGTTCTGTGTAGCAATATTTTTAAAATTGCTGTCCTCTGGTCTATGTGATGAAACCTCTGGGCGATACACTGAGTGTCCTAGGCGTCCTTCCAAATGTCGGTGTACCAAAAGATGGATGACGTGATTCTGTTTAATACACATTCTTCCAAATGTTCTGTCTTCATTTTGTCATTATGTTAACGACACGTTTATTGTCTAGCCACACAGAGTAGGAGCACTTCCTCAAACGTATAAAGAGCATGCACCCAAACCTCAAGTTCACTCTCTAGACAGACAAAGAAGGAAGGCTGCAATTTTTAGATGTTTTGTACATAGAAAGTCGAATGGATGTTTCAGCCACACAGTGTACCGCAGGTTGACGCATACTAATTTATGTGAATGTGCCTAGAGTTCTCATCGCCCAGTACAGAAAAGAGCAGTTTTAAATAAATTGGTATACAGAGCAAAACCTGTTTCTGACGAGGACAGTTTGGATTTATAAATTAATCATCCGAAGTACATGTTCGAAACAACGTCTAAGGTTAGAGTGATATGAAGTCGGCGTTCCCCAAGAAAAGGAAACGTGAAAATGTGGAACATTCACTTGACGAGCTACCTAGTGCATTCCTTCGTTTCTACGACGCTACATCCAGAAAAAATAGGCAGAGTTCGGGGAATAAGAGGTATAAGATCTATTTTACGATCTCCTAAGAAGATGAAGGAGTAGTGGTTAAGAACAGTTTCGGTCAAATAGTCCTGGCATTTATAACATCCTCTATGACTGCATCCATACTGTTCCTGACCGCTGTGCAAACCATTAACGGCGTGTTAAAAATCGATAACTGGAAGAATCTGTAGCTGCGGAGCACAGTATCACAAACGTCACCGGTGCAGACGTTTAAACCATCTGCGAGAGCATTACATAATTACTGAGGAATAAGAAGCCGTCTATGGCCTATATAAGTCCACCACAGCAGCTGTTTTGATAGTCGGCTATGGGCTATATAAGGCCACTACACCAGCAGGTTTGACAGTCGACGCTGTCCACCCGATGTGGATCAACACTATATTTGGCACTTATTAGGCCCGTTAGAGAATACGCTTCGGTGGTATGGGGCAATGCTACCACATCCACATTGAAAGACTATAGAAAGTGCAAACCAATGCACTACGCCTTGCTCTGCACCTACCCAGACGCTTCCCCACAATGGAGCTTCACGAGTAGGGTGACGTTCCATTATTAAAGGACCGCATCAATCAGACCGCTTGCCAATTCTATAAAGAGGTGCAGCGGTCTGAAAACCCATTAAAAGCCAGTTTAGGCAACCAGATACATTGGCACCCGACCACAAAGTGGCAGACCTATTGCGTAAATAAAGAGCGCAATAGGAAAAATAGTGTAACAAAATAAGAATGATACCTTGAGTAGACACACCGAAAACAGAACAATTAAACAGCGAAACGAATAGAGCAGTTAAGTAGGGAAGACACTACAAGTGCCAGAACTACAAAGAAACGAGATCCGGATATCTGCCTAGGTCAAAGTGAGTGAGTGAATTTTGACTGTCAGTTGCTCCTGACGAAGGCGGTGGAGGTAATTGTTGAAACGTCGAGGTTTGACCCTAAACTGACGTGGCAAGAAGTTGGAGAACGTTATATACAACAGTGCCGTCTGGATTGTCTTCGTTCTCATATAACAGAATAGAAACATCTGAAAATGGTGCTATAGAAGAATACCAAAGATTACATGGGTAGATCACGTAACTAATGAGGAGATACTGAATAAAACTGGGAAAAAAGTAGTTTGTGCACAACTTAACTAAAAGAAGGGATCGGTTGACAGGACACATCCTGACACATCAAGGGATCGGCAATTTAGTGTTTGAGAAAAGTTAGCCAGTCACGTCTATGAGTGCTCAAATTCAAGCACTTGCACACTCTAAAATGGAGTAATACACAGACATCTGTTGGTCTGTGAGTTGCCATTTGTTAAAATGCTCATTATCAGTTAAAATAAGTGTTTTTCGGAAGTGATAAAGTTAAGATAAATGAACAAAACCTACATTTGTTCGGTTTGAGGAAAACAAATGAGAAACAAGTCTGGCAACACTGTCTGTGGCAGGCTGCTTGAATTTGCGCGCCAGACGACCTGATTGGCTAACATCAATTCTAAGCAACTGGGAAATGGCTCAAAGTATCGATGTTTTTCTTAATATTCATTTCTCAGCACAACCTCCCCTGAAACACCCTTGCAAGCTCTTCAGACTTCTTCTGACCCCTCTGATAAAACACTTGTAAGTAATGTCTATAACAAATCAAAAATGATTGTCTTGAATTTGCACGAATTATTGTACTTCTACTTCTATTAGTTTCAGTTTTTCCACACAGCCATTTTATATTAAGTATTAATGTCAGGCCTAACAATCTGTTTTATGTGATAACGTAACTATTTTAATCACGGTTTTAGTTTTTCTTTTTGATGATAAATATTGCGCAACATAATGATAATTTCGTTTGACTTAAGAGGGGTACGACGTCAAACGGGCCAACTTGGAGCGGGAGAGGCACCACAGGACATTTTAATTTCCACTGTCTATAGTTTTACAAATAAACTCATAAAACTTTATCAGTATGACCAGGAAGGATTTAGGATTCACACTCATAGCAGTGGAAGTTCAAAAACATAACAAGATAATTTTTTTTTACATGTGAAATTTCATCATTTTTTTCGCTTACTATTGGTAGCGTTTGTGGCTTTAGGCTACACTTTTCTTAATAAGGAAGAGATATTCTTCAATGAGTTTTGCAGAACATACAAACCATACTTACAGGTGTGTGAAACTCTAGAATTTATTTAATTTATGAAAAATGAATGAGCTGTTACATCTTACAATTAATGTTTAGAAAAACTCAAATTTTATAATTATCTCAATTTTTACAACAGTTTTTAATAGATTTTGAAAATTCTAGACTTTTGCATTAAGTAGTTTGTTTCATAAGCAGTGCAAAATTCATCGATGAATCTCTCTTACTTAGGAAGAAAAGTGTACGTATAGTTACAATTGCCGACAATAGTAACTGAAAAAATGATGAAATTTCAAATGTAAAAAAAATATTTTGTTATGTTTTTGAACTTCCACTGCTATGAGTGTGAATACTGAATCTTTCCTGGTTATGCTGCTAAAATGTTACGAATTTATCTGTAAAAGTGTAGGCAGAGGAAATTGAAACGTCCCGTGGCGGCTCTCCTGCTCCAAGTCGGCCCGTTTGACGCCCTAACTGCCTTTAATGATCGGGTGACAGCCTTTCAATTGGATGCCAGTTGAGCGATTTGCGTGTCCCTTATCTGCCCCACTCATCCAACCGGGGAAAGGTAGCCTCCAGTTTAACGTGGACGCCGAACTGCTCGTCGTTCCTGGCGAAGGTGAAGGCTGCGTTAAAGGTACACCGGAAACTTCCCTGGTCCGACCAGGATTCGATCCCGCGGCCTCTCGATTTCCATGCACGTGCTTTACTACTAGACGACCACGCGCGATGAAGTACCGCACATTTGTTGCGCAACGGCGTATTAACCCTGACGCACCCCGTTATCTTGTCTGCTTTTCAACTTATATCCAGAATACTCCTACCCAGAAGACAAGATTGTTAAGACCTCATAAACGTCTTTCTTCGAGAGTAGCTAATACCTGCCTGGATCCGGTCGCCCCATCCACATAGTTTCAGGATGAATAATTTACTATTGGTGTTTGATTTAGTCTATAACATTGGCATCTGCTGCAACAGTTTGTCATCAACTTTCACGACTACTCAAGAACACATCCTCGCGCACTCAGTCTTGAACAGGTTAAGGCTACTTACTGTTTGTCTTACCAGAATACGTTAGAAAGCTGCTAAATTTCAGTTTATCTTACGTTATAGCCAACTGTCACCACTTGTTCTCGTATTGTGTATTAATTAACATTTAGAGAAATTTTGACTACGCAGTTAAAGATCACCACTTACAATATTTAGACTACACTGCTTACAGGAGTTTTAAAGTTGTCGTGTGTGATTTGGTTGTTCTCTGGGTGCTATTATTTGCGTCCAGAATATGATGGAAGAGCTATGTACAAAATACATTAGTGAGCAGTTCAGTCATGAACCCAACATTTCATGAGTAGTTTGGCTAGAATTTAATGCATTAAATAGTATAGTGGGATGCAATCCTGAATTGTCCATATATCCAGATAAAAAGATGTCATGAGATTCGCTATTTATAAAAAGGTATTACATATGCTGAGAGGTCTTCAGCAAAGGAAAAGTTACTCACTTAACACGTTCCTTCGAAAGAAATTCATAATTAGAACTTGGTATGTATTTAAAAAAGTAAAAAGTGGGCCAAGTAATTAAACAGTCAAGAGAATGAACTAAGTCACTATTTAGTTATTACAATGAAATGAATACTCCTAGCTGCATACAGGCGTTGACAGCTGCAAATGTGTGCCCTGACTGGGACTCGAACCTAGGATCCCCTGCTTACCGAGGACACTGACGAGAGTTGGACTGCAGGGAGTTAGTGAGGTGCGCCTCCCCTGCTTGTGTGCGGATGCCCAAACAGGGAGTTGGCAAAAAGCCACGAGTAGTGAGGATAACGGGCACGGGTACAAGGAATATAGTGCGGGCCAGTAAGCTGGGAATGTGGGTCTCACAGGTGGCGTTCCAGAGAGAAGTCCCTGCAGTCGCACAATCCCCTGTGTTCTCCCTGGCTCAGATGGGTAGAGCGTCAGCCATGTAAGCACGCGATCCCGGGTTCGAGCCCCGGGCTCTGTGTTCAAAAGTATCAGTGTTCGATAGCTTGGATGACTGTTTTCCACCTTGCCATGTGGCGGGGACAGTCGGAAACTCCTGCGAGACAAATTTCCTAGATCGTCGCACAACTATCGGAACTGTGCTTCTCTCCTTCGTGTCTGGCCACGAGTGAGAATTCCTTGCATTTTTGGTATAGTTTTAATAGAAACAACTGTCGCTTATATAGTGTTTATTGGGACGGGGCTGAGTGTTGCTACTTCTACCTTGCTGGGCGGGAGGGAAAGGCCTTCACTCAGCATTCCTAAGCATAGTACACATCCTGTGCTACGAATTCGCACGAGGGAGAGTTAACTGACCACGTGCTTACAACAAGCCACATGCAAATGTGTAACTAAAAATCTTGACGTGACCATAAGAGGTTCATTGAGTAAGGTAACCGCTGCCTTCAGCGGCGCCGTACAGCTGACAGACACTGTCATTTCTAAGGAAGGATAGTATCTTGTCGCACGCAGAGGAATTACATCAAGGTTTGGAGTGTATGTCTAATGCGTTAACTGGCGCTTGTTGTTGCACCTCCCGGATTCTCATATGTTGACACTGGCTTCTGCTATTGAGGCCACGACAATAAACCACACACTTCTGTATTCATTGTCGAGCGATTCTTTGGGTGGTGTAAAGAGCGACGCCACTGGGTAGTGAATGACTGAGAACAAGTGATTTGGAGTGACGAATCACGCGATACCCAGTGGAGATCCGATGAAAGTGTTTGGTGAACTCGTGGAGAATCTAGCCTGCCGTTATGTGTAGTACCAACAGTGGAGGATGAAGAAGTTGGTGTTGTACTACTGCGGAGGTTTTCGTGGTTTGAGTATGTTCCCCATTTTTCGCTTAAGAAAACGCTAATTGCGAAACGATATAAACACATTTTACTGCGGTGTGTATTGCGTGCAGTAGAGGAACAGCCTCGAGACTTTCAGTTTCTGTATCAGCATGACAATGCACCCTTTCATGAATCAACATCTGTGAGGCAGTTGTTTATGAACAATAACTTCCCTAAAATGAACTGGCCTGTCCAGAGAACCGATGTGAACCCAATGGAACACGTCTGGTATGATACAAAACGTGGACTTCGTTCCATATCCCAATGTCTACAATTACTGCTTCCCTGTTTTCGGATCTTGTGGAAGAATGGGCTGCCATTCGTCCACAGACATTCAGACACCTCTTTGAAAGTGTCCTTAGCAGAGTTCACACTGTCATAAAGGCAAAGGGTGGACACATCTTGTTGTGACCATGCGTAACTACTTTTGTCTGGAAATTACTGTGGATTCTTTGATTGCTTTGGGAGAGGGCTCATCAAACTAGAACACATTAAATATTAGTTCACTTTATGACATTAAATAATAAAAGATTTACTTAGCTTTGTTACAGTTCATTGCCACAGGATTTCTTGTTAATTTGCGGCAGTCACTGATTATGAAAACATCGCATGATGCACTTATTAACAAACTTTACTTTTGTAGTACAAAATGCAACATATACGTAAATACTTTACACCAGAAACTGAAACTGTCACTGTTGACTATTGACTGCTGTAGCTGGGGTCTCGAACTGGACTGATCTCTTGCACGGTTCAAATGGCTCTAAGCACTATGAGACTTAACATCTGAGGTCATTAGTCCCCTAGACTTCGAACTACTAAAATCTAACTAATCTAAGGACATCACACGCATCCACGTCCGAGGCTGGATTCGAACCTGCAACTGTAGCAGCAGCGCGGTTCCGGACTGAAGCGCCTAGAACCGTTCGGTCAATGCGGCCGGCCGATCCCTTGGATGCTCGACACTATATTCACCTCAGCATGATGGTGCTGCTATACTTAGAGGGAATGCGTGTTTTCGGGAGTGTTTCCCATTGACTGATGCCAATTGCTGCGAGCCCTCACCAATGTCTGTGGTATCGATTCACGTTGCCAACTTCGACGTTGCACCGCGATCTCTGGACGATAACACGTATCCCACATCAAAGTCCTTTAGTAGGGTACCGGAAACGTATTAGTAGACAGTGTATACGAAGTAATGCGAACACAAAATAGCAAATGTTATTGACGCAAATGCAAAAGGTTACAAATTTCATAAAAGAATTTTACCATGATATGTGCTCCGCCCTTGATTGCTGCGAACATTCCGTGCTACAAACTTCAAGCGCTTGAATACCGCGTGTTTCTACACAAGTAGCCTGGGCAATAAATGCTTGGCGATTTGACATTAAGAAGAACTATTTAGAGGCAGTGAGAAATGTGCAGCGTTGTATAAGTAATCGCCATTTTCGATAGCCGTCGACGAAACAATGGACGTATGTGTCGATGGCAAATTCGACAGAACGGAACCCTCAGAACTGTTACTGATTTTCTGTGAAGTGTTGAAAGTCTCGCTCGTTTCGTGAATGACAGCCTGAAAGTGCTGTGGCCGGAGGTAATTCAAGACGGAAAAATATCTTTTCATGTATTCGGATGCTGTTGTCTCCATGTTGGACACAGTAACTGCTCTGCTCATAGTATACCCATTTTTAATCCAAAATAATATGTCTGACCAATGCAGAGCAACTTATCGCCCAAGAAGTGCGTGGCAGTTACCTACAAGTAAGTAAAATAATGTCATTCATCGAGAAAGTGTTTCTCAAAGCGCTGCATCGTGTGTCGCTCCATAGGCAACTTGTGTCGAACCCCACGTTGTCACTTGTGCCTGTCCTAACGAGGTGCGGTACATGGATTGAACCTGTCTGCTTTTATAATGAATATTTTTACATCGTGAATTATTTATTGTGAAAAATTGTGTTCACTGAGCATAAAACAGAGAATTCTGTGATTTGGGATTCCTTGGCAGCGGCGTTACAGGATTAGAATCAATTGCAATGGCTTTTGCAGAAACCGTTAGAAATATCTGAGAATGTCAGTTACAATCTGAATGCCATTAGAAGTGATTTTCGGCAAAGGGTAGTGAATACGACTGAACAGATTTGGCGAAAGATCCAGACTAGTAGACTTTGATACTACCTGCAATATCCTCGATGTGGAAGAAGGGATATCTCTCCATGAGATCTTTCATCTCTTAAAATCTGCAATTTTAACGCCCTGTGATGAGAGATCATTTTCTTCTTTTCTATGATTGCAGGGGATTTGGAGAAATATCTGACTGTTAATTGAGATTAAAAATTAAAAGTTAGGTAGGGTACCTTAGTAATTTCAGTGTTAGTAAACATGTGCGACAAAAAAGAATTTTCTTTTATTAGCGCATTATAGACTTTCAAAATAAAAATCTGTATAAGATAAAACGTGCGCATCAATGATCTATAAGTGCATATTCAAAATAAATGGCGTTTAGATACTGATTTCAATTATAATTATTGTTTTATAGTAATTAATAAGACACTTTCATGATACTGCATATTATCACCCATACTTTACCCATTTTCATTAGATAAATATGTACAGTCTTAGATATAAAAACTGACCGCTGGCCGGCTGCCACAGAGACTGAGTCCGAGTTGTTCACTTAAGGTGGCCAATAAAACCGACCGCCCCTGACAACGCTAAATCTGGCTATCTGCATGATCTGGCAACACTGTAAGATGCAGAAGTATCAGGAGGCAGTGTTGTCTACTTCTGAGATGTTGTCGTGTTGTGTGAGCCCGTTGTCAAGTGATAATCGTTGTGTATCCTAAACGTATAGTCGCATGTTCGCGTCCAAAGGATTTTTTTTTGTTACCTTATTTTGAACCTCGTCTAAAGTTATGAGTCTGATTGAACATGGAAGATAATTCGCTTCACATTCTACCCGTCAGTAATAAGAAATGCTGCCAGAAACAATTCCGCAGGACAGCTCGTGGTTGCGTCGCGATCATAACAGCTTACGCTCGAGCGTTTCCTCGTGCTGCAGCGGCTACCGGCCACCGGCCAGACGCCACCCGCCACCCGCCACACGCCACAGGAAATTATGCGCTGCCCAGGTGAACGCGGCGCGACGCTCTCAGTGTATATATCGACTGTCATTTTCGAATCTGATGTTCTAGTTATCATCCTGCAGGTAAGCATTGGGTTTTGCATACTTGAAAATCATAAACTACTGTTAAGCGTTGTAAAATTAAGTCGCAAGTGGAAAAAGGTGTAACATCTGCAACACAGTATGTACTTTTGGCATAATAGAGCGGTGAACGCAGAGGAAGCAACTCGAAAGATTTGAACTGTGTGTGGAGCGAGTGCTTGAGGGAAAAAATACGCCAGAGAAGGTTACTCTTGTTTCAACAAAGATCGTTCTGGCTTGAATGATATTCCACATTAAGGAAGTATCGACTACTGACATAAGTGATGGATTACCATTTAACCCTCATGCGACATATGCATTCAACACCCAAGTTTCGGAAGTCCGGTGTAGGAGTACTGTATGCTCTAATTTGAAACAACAAAAATCAACGGACTGAGTATTATTGCAGTCTTGCTTGAACGCCATCAGGTCGCTCATTGAGCATTCCTATGCAGTACTGTTACTTCCTAAGAATATATGAAAGGCTGAGCCCTACGGAAAGATGTAAACTCCAGCAAAGAATAGTGTGAACATAATATTTTCCATCTCATACCTCCAAAAGTGTATTCTGCACTACGAATTCTTCCCAAAAGGTGTGTCCATCACAGTGGCAATTTGTTGCCAATAGCTGAGACACCTTTTGGTCGCATTATAAGAAAATTGACCGACAAAACTACATCACATGTGCTACAGCATGATAACACACTCTGTTGATTTGACAACCAAAACTATCCGGGGGATTGATAGGGAAGTCATCTCTCAGCCACTTGTATTGATAGGGAAGTCACCTCAAAGGCACTTGACCCTCTGATGGTATACGAGTAAAATTTTACCTATCTCGCTTTTGATCGATCAACCCTCAAGGCAATTAATTTGTAGACGAAAATGAACTACACTGGTTTAATGACATTATTAAAACCAGTAGGTTTTTACAGGCGTAGGATTTGTAAACTACTCTGGCACTGTCAGATAGTTTTAGATATTGAGAAGGAATATACTCTTGCTGATTAATTTCCGATGCTAGTAGACACATACTGTTGCTGATTATTTTCTGCTGTTTCTAATACATTTGCTACCTGTTACTCCATCAAAGGAGTTTATGTGTGCAGCATAATTGCAATACAGACGTTCAAACTATATAATTTCTGTAATTTCACTTCGATAGCAGATCGATCTTATTGGGGTCAGCTAGTCTGCCTTAATGTGGATTTTAGACTACGACTGTCATAATATGATAGACTCGCTAAACCACATTCCTAATCGGACTGTTGAATCCAGATCACTTATTTATGACAGGGCCTGATTTCTTAAATACTATGGAAAATAATAATAGACTGTGCTTATTACAAATACGTTATTTTAATATAAATATACGTAGTGACGAGATTTACAGGACCACAGCCCCATCCATGAGAACAGAGCAGGGCAAGATTTATTCAGGGCCACGAAAGGATAAAGCTGTTGCCGTCTGTTCTACGATCACCGGAAAAATGTTGACCCAAACCAAACTTATCCGAATCTGCGGAAAAAATTAATAATTGGGTCAAAATTTGTAAAACTCTAATAGTTGTAGGTACAGAGAGCTGACTAAAGCCGGAAATAATTTCAGCCGAAAGTTTTTCAAACGATCTAACAGAAAGGATAGATTAAATACAGTTGGTGGTGGAGCATTTATTGCTGCCAGAGGTAGTTTGCCTTGTAGCGAAACTGAAGTAGATAGTTCCTGAGAAATATTATGGGTAGAGGTTATACCTGACAATCGGACTAAACTATTAATTGGATCGCTTCACCGACCCCTCGACTCAGAAGATATAGTTGCTGAACAGTTCAAAGAAAACTTGAGTCTCATTTCAAAAAAAGTACCCCGCTTATACAATTATAGTCGGTTGTGACTTCAGTCTACCCTCGGAATGCTGGAAAAATTACACGTTTAAAGCCGGCGGCAGGCATAAAACGTTATCGGAAATTGTACTGAATGCTTTCTCAGAAAATTATTTTGAACAACTAGTTCATGAGCCCACTGGAATCGTAAATGGTTGCGAACGCAAACTTGACCTTTTAGCAACAAATAATCCTGGACAAATAGAGAGTATTGTGACGAATATAGGGATTAGCGAGCACAAGGCAGTTGCTGCTAGGCTGAATACCGTAACACCTACAACCATCAAAAAGAAACGCAAAGTATATCTATTTAAGAATGCTGATAAAAATGCTCTTGACGTCTTTTTAAGAGACAGTCTTTACTCCTTCCGATCTGATCATGTAAGTGTAGAGAAGTTGTGGAATGTTTTCAAATAGATAGTATCGACAGCAGTTGAGAGATGTATACCATATATATTAATATGTGATGGTACTGATTCCCCGTGGTACACAAAACGGGTCAGATCGTTGTTGCAGAAGCAACGAAAAAAGCATGCCAAATTTAAAAGAACGCAAAATCTCCAAGACCAGCAAAGTTTTACAGAAGTTCGAAATACAGCTTTTACTTCAATGCGAGATGCATTTAATAATTTCAAAACGAAATTCTGTCTCTAAATCAGGTAGAAAACCTAAAGAGAAAGCACACCAGTGGCAAGACGAAATCAATACCTTAACTGCGCGGTAACAACGGCGAAGTCACCGATGACAGTGCCACTAAAGCAGAGTTAATAAACATGGTTTTCCGAAACACTTTCACCAAAGAAGACGAAGTAAATATTCCTGAATTCCAGTCAAGAACAACTGCCAAGATGAGAAACATAGAAGTAGATATCCTCGGTGTAACAAAGCAGCTCAAATCACTTAATAAAGGGAAGGCCTCCGGTCCAGATTGTATACCAGTCAGGTTACTCTCCGAGTATGCTGATAAAATAGCCTCATATTTAGAAATTATATACAACCACTCACTCACAGAAATATCCGTACCTATAGACTCGAAAATTGCACAAGTCACACCAATACCCAAAAAGGGAAGTAGGAGTAATCCGCTGAATTACAGGCCTATATCACTAACGTCGATTTGCAGTAAGGTTTTGGAACACATAGTGTATTCGAACATTACTCGAAGAAAACGATTTATTGACATACAGTCAGCAGGAATTCAGAAAATATCGTTCTTGTGAAATACAACTACCTCTTTATACCCATGAAGTAATAAGTGCTATCGACAGGGGATGTCAAATTGATTCCACATTTTTAGTTTTCCAGAATGCTTTCGATACCGTTCCTCACAAGCGTCTTCTAACCAAACTGCGTGCCTGCGAAGTATCGCCTCAGTTGTGCGACTGAATTCGTGATTTCCTGTCACAAAGGTCGCAGTTCGTAGTAATAGACGGATAGTCATAGAGTAAAACAGAAGTAATATCCGGCGTTCCCCAAGGAATTGCTATAGGCCCTCTATTGTTCCTTATCTATATTTACGACATAGGAGACAATCTCAGTAGCCGTCTTAGACTGTTTGCAGATGATGCTGTCATTTACCGGCTTGTAAAGTCATCAGATGATCAAAATGACTTGCAAAATGATTTAGATAAGATATCTGTATGGTGCGAAAAGTGGCAATTGACCCTGAATAAAGAAAAGTATCAAGTTATTCATATGAGTACTAAAAGAAATCAGCTAAATTTGGATTACGCGGTAAGTCACACAAATCTGAAGGCTGTAAATTCAACTAAATACTTAGGGATTACAGTTACAAATAACCTGAATTGTAACGATCACACAGATAATATCGTGGGTGGAGCAAACCAAAGACTGCGATCCAGTGGCAGAACACTTAGATGGTGCAACAGGTCTTTTAAAGAGACTGCTTACACCACGCTTGTCCACCCTATTCTGGAGTATTGTTGTGCGGTGTGGAATCCGCATTAGGTGGGACTGACGGATGACATCGAAAATGTACAAAGAAGGGCAGCTCGTTTTGTATTATCACGAAATAGGGGAGGTAGTGTCACTGACATGATACATGAATTGGAGTGGCAATCATTAAAACAAAGGCGTTTTTCGGTGCGAAGGGGTCTTCTCATGAAATTTCGATCACCAGTTTTTCTCCTCCGATTGCGAAAACATTCTGTTGGTACCCACCTACATAAGGAGAAATGATCATCGCGATAGAATAAGAGAAATCAGGGGTCGCACAGAAAAAATTAAGTGCTCGTTTCTCCCGCGTGCCGTTCGAGAGTGGACCGGTAGAGAGACAGTTTGAAGGAGGTGAATAGCAGACTAATCACGTAGATATAGATGTAGATGTATATGAACAACGCAGAAGATGTTTGGCATCTCTGTGACCGACGAGTTACTTCCTTGATGGTACAGAACTGTCAGGCTAAATTTATGTGATATTATCGAGACATTTCAGTTGAATAATGTGAGTCATTTTCACAGGAGATGTGATATAATGATATCAGTTAATGCTTCTGAGTCCACGAAAGTCGTTCTACACGCGAAATAGAACTAATTCCGTTTCTTATGATGCGATTTATCTGTCATAGCGGCTACTGTGCGAATAAGTAAGACAGATATGCTGCACCTCCTTTGTAGCTCCGAGGTCACGTGCTTGCCTTCCAGGTGCAAGCTATGAACTGCCACATTTTCATAATACTTCAGTATTATAGAGGACATGAAGTAAATATAGACCTTACCGAAGTCAAATGTCGGTAATATCCTACTAACTCGTGTTAAAATAGGCACAATCGTCTTACAGACACTTAATGCTTTATTAAGACACTGCCGTCGTGATGTTTCTGTAGTAAGTCCAATTTAATTTGTAAAAGTACAGTGAATATTTTAATCGCGTTTTCCATTAGTCTATTGAACACAACAGTAATCATCAAAGAGAAATTTATCAACAATATATTCCTTCGCAATATCTAAAACAATCTCAATATGCTAAAGTAGTTTTCAGATTCTACGGCTGTAGAAAACTACTGGTTCTAATGATGTCATTAAACTAGTGTAGTTCATTTCCGTCTACAAATATACTGCCTTGACGGTTGATCGATCAAGAGCAAGAAAAGTAAAATTTTACTCGTATACCGCCAGAGGGACAAGTGCCTGAGAGATGACTTCCCTATCTACATCTACATGATTTTTCTGCAATTCACATTTAAGTGCTTGGCAGAGAGTTCATCGAACCACAATCGTATTATCTCCCTACCATTACATTCCCGAACAGCGCGCGGGAAAAACGAACACCTAAAACTTTCTGTTCGAGCTCTGATTTCTCTTATGTTATTTTGATGGTCATTCCTACCTATGTAGGTCGGACTCAACAAAATATTTTCGCATTCGGAAGAGAAATTTGTTGACTGCAGTTTCGTAAATAGGTCTCGCCGCAACGAAAAACGTCTTTGCTTTAATGACTTCCATCCCAACTCGAGTATTATATCTGCCACACTATCTCCCCTATTAAGTGATAATACAAAACGGGCTGCCCTTTTTTGCACCCTTTCGATGTCCTCCGTCAATCCCACCTGGTAAGGATCCCACACCGCGCAGCAATATTCTAACAGAGGACGAACGAGTGTAGTGTAAGCTGTCTCTTTAGTGGACTTGTCGCATCTTCTAAGTATCCTGCCAATGAAACGCAACCTCTGGTTCGCCTTCCCCACAATGTTATCTATGTGCTTTTGAGGAACGGTGTCAAAAGCTTTCCGGAAATCTAGAAATACGGTATCAACTTGAAATCGCCTGTCGATAGCGGCCAATACTATGTGCGAATAAAGAGCTAGCTGCGTTGCACAAGAACAATGTTTTCTGAAACCATGCTGATTACGTATCACTAGATCGTTCCCTTCGAGGTGATTCATAATGTTTGAATACAGTATTTGCTCCAAAACCCTACTACAAACCGACGTCAATGATATAGGTCTGTAGTTCGATGGATTACTCCTACTACCCTTCTTAAACACTGGTGCGACCTGCCCAATTTTCCAATCTGTAGGGACAGGTCTATCGCTGAGTGAGCGGTTGTATATGATTGCTAAGTAGGGAGCTATTGTATCAGCTTAATCTGAAAGGAACGTAATCGGTATACAATCTGGACCTGAAGACTTGCCCGTATCAAGGTATCTACTTCTAAGAAACTCATGCTAGCAGCTGTTCGTGTTTCGAATTCTGCAATATTCCATTCGTCTTCCCTGGTGAAGGAATTTCGGAAAACTGCGTTCAATAACTCCGCTTTAGCGGCGTAGTCGTCGGTAACAGTACCATCGGCACTGCGCAGCGAAGGTATTGACTGCGACTTGACGCTTGTGTACTTTACATACGACCTATCAATACAAGTGCCTGAGAGATGACTTCCCTATAAATCCCCTGGATAGTTTTGCTTGTCAAATCAACAGAGTGCGTTATCATGCTTTACCACGAGTGAAATAGTTTTGTCGGTCGATTTTCTTATAATGCGACCAAAAGGTGTCTCAGCTGTTGGCAACAAATTGCCACTGTGATGGACACACCTTTTGGGAAGAATTCGTAGTGCAGTATACACTTTTTGAGGTATCAGATGGAAAATATTATGTTCACACTACTCTTTGCTGCAGTTTACATCTTTCCGTAGGGCTCAGCCTTTCATTTCTTCTTAGGAAGTCAACGATAAAGGCATCTTAATTCGTCACCAGTAACAGTACTGGATAGGAATGCTCAATGAGCGACCTGAGGGCGTTCAAGCAAAACTGCAATAATAATCACTGTGTTGATTTTTGTTGTTTCGAATTAGAGCATGCTGTACCCCTACACCGGACTTCCGAAACTCGTCTGTTGAATGCAGTTGTCATATGATGGTTAAATGATAATCCATCACTTATATCAATAGACGAGACTTCTTCCCTAACGTGGAAAATCATTCTAGCCAGAACGACCTTCGTTGAAACAAGAAAATCTTTTTCTGGCGAATTTTTTTCAAAAGCACTCGCTCCATATACAATTCAAATCTTTCGAGCTGCTTCCTCTGCACTCACCACCCTATTATACCAAAAGTATATATTGTGTTGCAGATGTTACACCTTTTTCCACTTGTGATCAAATTTTACAACGCTCTTCATGATTTTCAAGTATGTGAAATCCTGTGCTTACCTGCAAGATGTTAACTAGAACTTCAAATTCGAGAATGACAGCGGATGTATACACTGAGAGAGTCTCACATTTTCTCCTGTGCGGTGCCCGATTTCAGGTCGGCCTGCCGATGTGGCCTTGCGGTTCTAGGCGCTACCGCTACGGTCGCATGTTCGAATCCTGCCTCGGGCATGGATGTGTGTGATGTCCTTAGGTTAGTTAGGTTTAAGTAGTTCTAAGTTCTAGGGGACTGAAGACCTCAGAAGCTAAGTCCCGTAGTTCTCAGAGCGATTTGAACCATTTTTCTTATTTCAGGCGGCAGGTAGCGTCTGGCCAGTGGCCAGTAGCCGTTGCAGCGCGAAGAAACGCTCGAGCGCAAGCTGTTCTGATCGTGACGCAGCCACCAGCTGTCCTGCAGATTTGTTTCTGGAAGTACTTGTTATTACCGACGGGTAGAATGTGAAGTGAATTATGTTCGATGTTCAATCAGACTCATACCTTAGACGAGTGCCGAAATGTGGTAAAAAAAGAAAAGAAAAGAAGGTTCCATTCAATGCGAACACGCGACTATAATTTTAGGATACACAACGATTATCACTAGACCACGGGCTCACACAACACGACAACATCGCGGAAGTAGCAACACTGACTTCTGGCACTTCCGCATCTTACAGTTGTTAGGTGTCAGGGAAATCCAACACCTTACATGAAATCCCTGACATGAAGCAAATCCGACAGTATGTCACATAGCTCCGAATAAATCCTGACATTAAATTAATCAAAGTCATACGATCAATGAGTGAGCAAACGGAATACCACAGACTAACAGAAGAACGCCTAAATGCATGTCATACCTTCCCACCGTGAAACAGACGCAGTTCTGAGGGGAGAAACGAGAACAGAAGCCGAGAGCAGAACCGTGTTAAGCTAGAAGGCCCTACGATAAGGGACGGACACCCACGTCACCAGCTGACCCCCAAAACCACCCCCCAGCCCATGTTAAAAGATAGAGTTCTCCAGAAGAACAGTACAGATCTTACGATAACACTAAAAGGGCCACACCAGCTGCAAGTTTAGCGTGAGACTTTTTCACGTCTCTGTTATGTTGCAAACGTTAAAAAACATTGCCCCACCACATTGTTGAACGCAGTTGGTTTTTATCATTCTGTATTAAAATATTTCCTTTTATCAACAGTGCAATTTATAAACAATGTTTTGTGAGTAGAATAAAATTTCCAATGGTAAACTTAACTGCTTTTTCGACGTTATTTTACCAGCTAACTAAAAATAGGAAAGCCTTGAACCCCTTCCACTAAATTTAGTTAGTATTAAGATTCTTTTACAGGGAGTGCAGTGGAGCTGACGCTGAAATCATTAAGTATTTCATTTATCATCGCTAGTCTCACTGAACTCTTCTGAACTCTACATGTCATGTGTGGTCTGGCGCCTCCTTACCAGCAACAGGTCCCAAGTTCAAACTAGTCAATTCCCCAAAAAACATGCTCAGAGCGTCGTTGCGCGAAAGTGGTAGGGAGACACGACTTAGAACAAACAGACACCACGCAGAATGTTAGACAGGGTTGCCAGATTGTGCAGGTAGCCGGGCTTAGCGTTGTCAGGGGCGGTTGGTTTTATTGGCCACTTTACGTGAACGACTCATACTTAGTCTTTGTGGCAGCCGACTGGAGGTCAGCTTTTATGTCTAAGGCTGTGCATATTTTGCGTGTTGATCTTAAATATAAAATCCGGCCTTTATCAAGATTACAGACGACACCTCTAAGTGAGGGAGACAAACAGACAGACTTAAACAAACGATGTTTACAAAAAATAATAACAATAATAATAAAAAGACCAATCACCGTGTAACATCACTCAGTAAAAAAAGCTGCTATACAGTCACTCATTGTTCACCTGAAATAAGAGACATAAAAAGAAAGTCGAAACTTTCAAGATTGCATCCAGTCTGTTTGTCTGTACTACACTACTATAGTTCGACTGCTGCGGGAAAACGACATCACTTAATTTAGTAATAAGTATCGCCATTGTTTGACAGATAACGAACTTGCTGAAAATGAACAAAAAGTTGATTACTGTAGAATTTCGTGTAAAATTTTATTTTGGAAGTTTTCAGGGAGAGCTCCACTCTTGATCTACCTTTACTGAGCATCTGTCAAATAACTCGCAAAAACGCAGGTTGTCACAATTTACAAGGAATTCAAATCAGTATGTTTACCAGCTGTCTGTTGCGAAGTCCTACTTAATATTCAAAGGCCGAACGTACTGACAGTTCTTGAGAGACATGACGTATCTCTCAAAAGAGCAGCAGGAATTTTGGAGGCCCGATTCCCGTAAGCATCTTAGTCACTGTCAGCTGGTGACAATGATAACATCATATGAAGTATGAAAGACAGGCAAGTACTCATCATAAACAATAGTAATATTGGATGTAACAGCTCTTGCTGTGAGAGCCAGTTTCGGTAACATTTTTGTGGCTGGTAGACCGTGTCATTTTGCTCACTGATGAGGTCAACGTTTAGGCCTTTAGCAGTATGTTATTATATCGAGGTATGTATTACAACCATGATGAAAGTCGGTTGTAACAGTGGAATAACGTCGGGTTATAATTTTACAAAGCGGCGTGTACGAAAACAAAGGAGGAAGTAGGTAGTTCGTATTCCTCCAGAGTGTACTGCTACAGTCGTAAGTACCCAATTTCATCCATAGTAACGCTTTTCGGAAATATTCAACGAATTTTGGTGGCACGTATTGCAAAGAAGGTGAATTTATTATAGGTGTCTAATACCAAGGAGAAGAATTTCAGAGACAGTAACAATTCTAAAGTCTCTAGTGCCTTTTTTCCTCATAAGAGCCTCAAGAATGAAGCTGGAGCACGTGCAGACAGTACTATTTCCCTCTCTCCATTACTGAGTGGAACATGGAAGGAAACGAACAAGAATGTTAATACGCTCTGGAACACATACAACACAATACACATACGCACGACATGAAATTTTGTTTTATATGGTGCACGTCGTCGTATTGTTTTGTCTGTCCGGTACCTGATGCTGTGGGTTGCCTATTCAACATTCAAACGTGTGCCTTGCCTTTGTGATCTTTTCTTTTGCTCCATTTCATTTTCTCTCCCTTGTAAAAAGAACATACCAGACTGAATATCACTATACCCATCATGACTATGTCAGCTATTTTCCTATGTTACTTCACTGAAACGACCAGCATCATGTTCACCTCCATAGCTGAGTGCTCAGCGGGGCTGATTGCTACTCAGAGGACATTGGTTCGATTCCCGGTATTGGCCGGGATTTTTCCTTTGTGGGAGGACTGGTACGGGATGCACTTAGACTGGTAAGGCCAACTGAGAAGCTACTCGTAAAACCCGACAACGGCCAGGAGAGCCGTGTGCTGACCACATGCTCCTCCATACCGCATCCGATGACGCTACTAGCACAGGATGACGCGGCGGTCGGTCGGAACAGACTGGCCCACCTAGGGCCACAGCGCGGGACTTCACCATTCCTATCAACATTATACCAATTTCGTGCTGGATGTTACCTGTTTTCCGTCTCCGACGACACTCAAGGATTATTATGGCTATCCTCCGAAAATAAGTAGGTTAACCGCTCTAGCGAGGACGCGCGAATGATTACAGCTCTTTTATTTCAGCATATTATCTTCACAGATCATCAACCCCACTATTTGTGAGTAGTTTGCTGCCTGATCAGCTGCAGTAAAAGGATTTAATTATATCACGCTGATATGAATTATCCGTAATACCTAGTGTTAACAGTTAACAAACTGCAGCCACATTTAGTACTTGGAACGCAAGTTATTATGCGCCTGCCATGCCACTGCTGATAACTGCTATACGTCGATTCTTATCGTGAGCGCCCGACATTCAAAGAATCCAAGTCACAAATGATCCAGTAACACCACTGCGAGTCGTCCAAAGACGGACATAATTCGACGTGACGAACAGTAATCCAACCAGACAGTACGATAGAGCCGTCTGGGCATTGACTGCTCTTTTAAGGTTTGTCCTAACCTACCAAAAGCCACCCCCGTATAGCACATAGAAGATTTTGTATCCCATTCTAATTTTCAGACACGACTGACCCTGTTACAGAAACGAAATACGGATACCAATCTCGAGCTAGCGAGGAGCATTACACTTTTCCCAGTTAAAATTCTGTCCTTTATGAACTGATTTCTACTGCTTCAGTCACTTTCTACTAATATTTACTAGCATGATGTTTGCTGCCGTCATCAGATGCTTTGCAATTAGACGTATATTACACTGAGATGACGGAAGCTATGGGATAGTGATATGCACATATAGAGATGGTGGTAGGATCGCGTACACAAGGTATAAAAGGACAGTGCATTGCACAGCTGTCATTGTACTTAGGTGATTTATTGTGAGCCGACCGAGCTGGCCGAGCGGTTCTAGGCGCTACAGTCTGGAACCGCGCGACCGCTACGGTCGCAGGTTCGAATCCTACCTCGGGCATGGATGTGTGTGATGTCCTTAGGTTAGTTAGGTTTAAGTAGTTCTAAGTTATAGGGGCTGATGACCTCAGCAGTTTAAGTCTCATAGTGCTCAGAGCCATTGAACCCATTTGAAAGCATCCTCTTAAATTTCCCAGTGGAAGGACTATTGCGCAGAAAATTAGTGTTAGTGCCACCTGCTATAATTACATGTTCATATGACGATTCGAGACTAGAGAGGGCAGTTTCGAAGCAGGCGAACCCACCTACTTTAGGAGGTTTGAAAAGGACACATATTAAGCACTTTCTGTTACGAGATTTCATCTCCAGGAACATATATTCCACTTGTTTATCTACATTGTTGTCGGATGTGTGTAGTACTGTAGGTGACAAATCAGAGCGTATGTACGCCCTTACTCCGCCCCCTCGTCTGCTGGATCTGTCGTGCCTGAAAAAGATGTAGTCATCTAGGTATACGGAAGTTGTAGGAATACTTGGTTTCAGCCAAGTCTCTGACAAAAGTATTACGTGTATATCAGAAGTCTGAAACATATATTTGAACTCGTCGAAGTGAGCTGGCAGAGATTGGACATTTGCATGTGCAATATGCAGCTTGGTGCGTTCGGGTGTCGATTGCCCGAGGAGGCTGCCGACCGATGTTTGCGGGTCGTGGTTAGCGGTGACAAGAGGATCTGGCATGAGGAATGCGGAAGGAGAGGGGGTGAGGGAGTGTCCTGCCAGTTCTGAGCAGTCGGAGCGGCCGAGAGGGGGAGGGGGTGGGTTCCCGGGGAGGCAACGGGATCTGCGGCCAAGGTCAGCGAGGTCTGCAACGGTTCTGGAAGCAGCCATGGGCTGGCAGGGGAAGGAATTTCGCTAAACACAACGGGAGTAATCTGCACGTAACGGTAGAGTGTGATATTAATTTCACTTATGAGGATTACAACTAAAGTATGATGGTGGGTTGCTAATTAAGCATCGAAGTGAGACTGCCTTATGTAATAATTAACAAAATTGCATGAGAAAACAATTAGAGATGAAAATAGTTATGTGGAGAAACGAAAAGTTGATAATACAAATAATAACAAAATTACATGAGAAAATAATTAGAGATAAAAATAGTTTTGTGGAGAAACGAAAATTTGATAATACATTAGTTATGGTTGACAGTGTAAACAATATAAACATACAGGTTAGGGGCAGCAAGATTAGACATGATTTATTTATTTATTTATGCATTTATTTTACCTGGCAAGATTAGGGCCTTCAGGCCCTCTCTTACACCTAACCAGGCATACTCAGATTGAACGAGTTACAGTTTCTAAATAACATTAAGGACATTAAACGTATTATGCAGTATTGATGTTAAAGAAAAAATAGAGATTACAACAGTAGTACAATGATAATTGTAACAAAAATAATAATTATAACAATCAAGAATAATAATAATAATAATAATAATAATAGTGACTAAGTATATGAAAGTAAATATACTTTTCTTTTGTGAATGTCAGTCCCATTGTTAGTTGAGAATTTTCTCGTTATATTCTTGCAGCTTGTGAGTTATTCTCGTCGAGCAGAGACATAAGGCGATAGAATGGAGTGAAAGAGATATATAAGAGGTAGATAGGTTAGAGGAAGAGAAAAAGAATGGTAAAATTCGAAGCTGTGATGGAGAGGAGAAAGAAAGAGATGGGAGGGGCACAACAATAGTGGCTATACCGTCCCTAATATGAAAGTTTTGAGTTCCCTCTTGAATGTTGAGTAGTTCTGGATAAGACGCAGATCACAGGGGAGCGCGTTCCATAGTCGTATGGCTGAGATGGAGAATGACACGGAGAAAGATTTTGTGTTATGTAATGGTACAGCCAAGATGATAGACGTATCCGATCTGGTATTGCTATTGTGGAATGATGATAGGTGTTTAATGTGAGAAGATAAGTATTGGGGGCACCAGTGGCTAAGAAATCGATGAAGTAAGCACATCGTGTGGAGATCGCGTGCCTTATGTGGGCGTATCCAACCTAGCTGGGAGTATGAAGGACTGATATGATCATACAACCGAATATTGCACACGTATCTAATGCAAGCATTCATCACTAGCTCGAGGCATCTAGAATTTTCACTATTCGTGCCGTGTTGAACTACATCGCAGTAGTAAAGATTAGGCAAGACTAGTGTTTGGACTAATTTTTGTTTAACATGGGTTGGAAATATTTTTCTAAATTTTTGAATTGCATGTAGGGAGGAGAGCGATTTCCGGTAAGCTGTGACTGTTTGTTCTACATCTACATCTACATCCGTACTCCGCAAGCCACCTGACGGTGTGTGGCGGAGGGTACCCTGAGTACCTCTATCGGTTCTCCCTTCTATTCCAGTCTCGTATTGTACGTGGAAAGAAGGATTGTCGGTATGCTTCTGTGTGGGCTCTAATCTCTCTGATTTTATCCTCATGGTCTCTTCGCGAGATATACGTAGGAGGGAGCAATATACTGCTTGACTCTTCGGTGAAGGTATGTTCTCGAAACTTCAACAAAAGCCCGTACCGAGCTACTGAGCGTCTCTCCTGCAGAGTCTTCCACTGGAGTTTATCTATCATCTCCGTAACGCTTTCGCAATTACTAAATGATCCTGTAACGAAGCGCGCTGCTCTCCGTTGGATCTTCTCTATCTCTTCTATCAACCCTACCTGGTGCGGATCCCACACTGCTGAGCAGTATTCAAGCATTGGGCGAACAAGCGTACTGTAACCTACTTCCTTTGTTGTCGGATTGCATTTCCTTAGGATTCTTCCAATGAATCTCAGTCTGGCATCTGCTTTACCGACGATCAACTTTATATGATCATTCCATTTTAAATCACTCCTAATGCGTACTCCCAGATAATTTATGGAATTAACTGCTTCCAGTTGCTGACCTGCTATTTTGTAGCTAAATGATAAGGGACCTATCTTTCTATGTATTCGCATCACATTACACTTCGCTACATTGAGATTCAATTGCCATTCCGTGCACCATGCGTCAATTCGCTGCAGATCCTCCTGCATTTCAGTACAATTTTCCATTGTTGCAACCTCTCGATACACCACAGCATCATCTGCAAAAAGCCTCAGTGAACTTCCGATGTCATCCACCAGGTCATTTATGTATATTGTGAATAGCAACGGTCCTATGACACTCCCCTGCGGCACACCTGAAATCACTCTTACTTCGGAAGACATCTCTCCATTGAGAATGACGTGCTGCGTTCTGTTATCTAGGAACTCCTCAATCCAATCACACAATTGATCTGATAGTCCGTATGCTCTTACTTTGTTCATTAAACGACTATGGGGAACTGTGTCAAACGCCTTGCGGAAGTCAAGAAACACGGCATCTACCTGTGAACCCGTGTCTATGGCCCTTTGAGTCTCGTGGACGAATAGCGCGAGCTGGGTTTCACACGATCGTCTTTTTCGAAACCCATGCTGATTCCTACAGAGTAGATTTCTAGTCTCCAGAAAAGACATTATACTCGAACATAATACGTGTTCCAAAATTCTACAACTGATCGACGTTAGAGATATAGGTCTATAGTTCTGCACATCTGTTCGACGTCCCTTCTTGAGAACGGGGATGACCTGTGCCCTTTTCCAATCCTTTGGAACGCTTCGCTCTTCTAGAGACCTACGGTACACCGCTGCAAGAAGGGGGGCAAGTTCCTTCGCGTACTCTGTGTAAAATCGAACTGGTATCCCATCAGGACCAGCGGCCTTTCCTCTTTTGAGCGATTTTAATTGTTTCTCTATCCCTCTGTCGTCTACTTCGATATCTACCATTTTGTCAACTGTGCGACAATCTAGAGAAGGAAGCACAGTGCAGTCTTCCTCTGTGAAACAGCTTTGGAAGAAGACATTTAGTAATTCGGCCTTTAGTCTGTCATCCTCTGTTTCAGTACCATTTTGGTCACAGAGTGTCTGGACATTTTGTTTTGATCCACCTACCGCTTTGACATAGGACCAAAATTTCTTAGGATTTTCTGCCAAGTCAGTACATAGAACGTTACTTTCGAATTCATTGAAAGCCTCTCGCATAGCCCTCCTCACACTACATTTCGCTTCGCGTAATTTTTGCTTGTCTGCAAGGCTTTGGCTATGTTTATGTTTGCTGTGAAGTTCCCTTTGCTTCCGCAGCAGTTTTCTAACTCGGTTGTTGTACCACGGTGGCTCTTTTCCATCTCTTACGATCTTGCTTGGCACATACTCATCTAACGCATATTGTACCATGGTTTTGAACTTTGTCCACTGATCCTCAACACTATCTGCACTTGAGACAAAACTTTTGTGTTGAGCCGTCAGGTACTCTGTAATCTGCTTTTTGTCACTTTTGCTAAACAGAAAAATCTTCCTACCTTTTTTAATATTTCTATTTACGGCTGAAATCATCGACGCAGTAACTGCTTTATGATCGCTGATTCCCTGTTCTGCATTAACTGATTCAAATAGTTCGGGTCTGTTTGTCACCAGAAGGTCTAATATATTATCGCCACGAGTCGGTTTTCTGTTTAACTGCTCAAGGTAGTTTTCAGATAAAGCACTTAAAAATATTTCACTGGATTCTTTGTCCCTGCCACCCGTTATGAACGTTTGAGTCTCCCAGTCTATATCCGGCAAATTAAAATCTCCACCCAGAACCATAACATGGTGGGGAAATCTACTCGAAATATTTTCCAAATTATTCTTCAGGTGCTGAGCCACAACAGCTGCTGAGCCCGGGGGCCTATAGAGACATCCAATTACCATGTCTGAGCCTGCTTTAACCGTGACCTTCACCCAAATCATTTCACAATTCGAATCTCCGTCAATTTCCTTCGATACTATTGCACTTCTTATCGCTATAAACACGCCTCCCCCTTCACTGTCCAGCCTATCTCTGCGGTATACATTCCAATCAGAGTTTAGGATTTCATTACTGTTTACGTCTGGTTTCAGCCAACTTTCTGTTCCTAGTACTATATGGGCGTTGTGACCGTTTATTAATGAGAGCAGTTCTGGGACCTTTCTATAGACGCTTCTGCAGTTTACTATTAGCACATTAATATTGTTATTCCTTGTTGCATTTTGCCTACTCCTGCCTTGCCGCGTCTCAGGAGGCGTCTTGTCGAGCCTAGGGAGGGAATTCTCTAACCTAAAAAAACCCCATGTGCACTCCACACGTACTCCGCTACCCTAGTAGCCGCTTCCGGCGTGTAGTGCACGCCTGACCTATTCAGGGGGACCCTACATTTCTCCACCCGATAGCGGAGGTCGAGAAATTTGCACCCCAGTTCTCCGCAGAATCGTCTGAGCCTCTGGTTTAAGCCTTCCACTCGGCTCCAAACCAGAGAACCGCGATCGGTTCTCGGAACGATACTACAAATAGTTAGCTCTGATTCCACCCCGCGAGCGAGGCTTTCCACCTTCACCAACTCCGCCAACCGCCTGTACGAACTGAGGATGACCTCTGAACCCAGACGGCAAGAGTCATTGGTGCCGACATGAGCAACAATTTGCAGTCGGGTGCACCCAGTGCTCTCTATCGCCGCCGGTAGGGCCTCCTCCACATCTCGGATGAGACCCCCCGGCAAGCAGACAGAGTGAACACTGGCCTTCTTCCCCGACCTTTCCGCTATTTCCCTAAGGGGCTCCATCACCCGCCTAACGTTGGAGCTCCCAATAACTAATAAACCCCTCCCCCCGTGTGCCTGCTCGGACCTTGCTGAAGGAGCAGCCACATGTCCACTCACAGGCAGAGCGGGCGATGCCACACGGCCAGCCTCCACATTGACCCTCCGCCTCGTGCGCCGCGAACGCCGCTGAACCCGCCACTCCCCTTGGGGAGAGGGTGGCCCAACCGCGCCCGGTACCCGCGAAGATGTCTCGACAGCAGGGACAGTGGGTGAAGCATCTAACACCTGGGGTGCACCATGCGACGCACCAGACTCCCCGCTGCCGCTACACTCCGAGGCAGCAGCCTGAAGACGGCTGACCGCGGCCATCAACACGCTCAGCTGTTCGCGAAGAGTGGCCAGCTTCTCCTGCGTCCGTACACAGCAGCCACACATCCTAGCCATCCTAAGAAATCAATTTACTATAGAGTGTTAATCAGCTTTTAACTAGACTGCTAATTCACTAAAGGCGGTTGATTATTGACTAAACTGTGATTGCTAACCACTTCTTGTAGAAACAAGGAAAATAGCACTACCTGTCTCTGGACGGTATTGAAAACAAACACTAGCACTACGAGCACTATGGCTGACTAAAGGGACTCTCTCTGACTGTATTCAAAACAAACACGAGATCTATGGAACACTTAATAGCACTCTACTATTAAAGCTTCCTAAAAGCAAAAACACGCAGAAGAAGAAGTGACAAGTAAGAAAAATACAGATAATACTTAAATTAAGGTAGCTCGCTGCACAGCAGACGTGAAGCAGACGGCGGTTAGGGCGACACTGACACTACTGGCACTATGGCTGACTAAAGGGACTCTCTCTGACTGTATTCAAAACAAACACGAGATCTATGGAACACTTAATAGCACTCTACTATTAAAGCTTCCTAAAAGCAAAAACACGCAGAAGAAGAAGTGACAAGTAAGAAAAATACAGATAATACTTAAATTAAGGTAGCTCGCTGCACAGCAGACGTGAAGCAGACGGCGGTTAGGGCGACACTGTTCTTCCCAGTTTAGGTGTTCATCCAAGATTATTCCAAGGTCTTTTACTGTTTTTTGGTATGGTAGTTGGGAACCATTGAGGAGTATTTTAGGGACTGTTTCACGAAAGTACCGGCTGATTAACTTTGGATGAGATGTAAGTGTGACCTGGGATTTCTTGGGGTTTAGTTTCAGACCTAGTTTCTGTGCCCATCGAGAAACAGAGCAAAGATCTGCGTTCATACTCGCTACTGCGCCAGCAATGTTTTTGGGGCTTGCACTTATGTACAGTTGGATGTCGTCAGCATATAGATGGTAGCTGCAGGAGTGAATCACTGAAGAAATATCATTAATGTACAGTGAGAAGAGAAGTGGACCAAGGACGGAGCCTTGGGGAACTCCAGAGCGCACGCTTTTCCATGATGACTTTTCCGACCCACAAACGACTTGTTGACTTCTGTTTTTGAGGTAGCTGTCGAACCAGTGTATTGCGCTGATTGAGAAATTCAGCTGCTTCATTTTTATTAGTAATGTATCGAAGTCAGCTGTGTCAAAAGCCTTGCTAAAGTCAAGCAGTGTTAGGATAGTAGCTTCACGTCTGTCCATAGCATGTTTAATGTCATCAGTTACTTTGATTAATGCAGTTGCTGTACTATGGTGCTTTCGAAAGCCTGACTGATATTCGTCATGGATGTTATGGGTTTTGAGGTAATCCGTCAGCTGTTCATGGACGATGTATTCTAGAGCTTTAGATATTGCAGGTAGTATGCTGATCGGCCTGTAGTCACCTGGCGACTTAGGGTTGTCAGTCTTGGGTATAGGCTGGATTAAACTTTGCTTCCACTCAGTAGGATATATGCTACTGACAATAGACAGGTTGAAGATGTCTGTGATAACTGGAATAATAGTGTCTACGACGTTTTTAATCATGCCAATGCAAACTCCATCATTTCCTTCTGCCTCGGAAGAGATTCTCATAATTGCCTTGTGTACTGTGCCGGTAGTGACATGTTTTAGGAAAAACTTGTCTCTCGAGAGATTGATATCTTGGGCTTGGTAATTTGTCGCTGCGTGGCAGTTTACAGCTGTTGAGAAGAAATCGTTTAATTCTTCTGCAGATGCTTGATAAACAGCGTCATATCTTCGCTTCCCTATGCCGAAACTGCGCAGCTTTTTCCACAATGCAGCAGGTTTTGATATGCCGCATACGACAGAGCGGGCATGTCTGATTTTGGCATTCCTCACGCTTTGCTTGGTTCTGTTTCGGAGTTTCCTATAAGCTTCGTACGCCTCGGGAGTTGGGTTACGCTTGAAGGCCCTGTGTGCAGCATCACGTTTATTCATTAACTGGCGTAATGCAGTGGTGAGCCACGGAGCGGGAGCTCTCTTTACCTTGACAGTGCGTTGAGGACCATGTTTATCATACAGTGCAATAATTTTGCTACATAATTGCCGAATTTTTCCGTCTAAAGTCGGTTCATTGCTTATATCATGCCAAGGGATGTCTGAGCAATCCTTTTGAAGAGCGTCATGGTTAACATTTTTTAAGTTTCTGTAGGTTACCAGGTGAGATTTTTCTTTGGTAGTATGCATTGAGTAATTTAAGAATATCACGTCATGAGCAGAGAGTCCCGGAGCGGATGTCTGATTGGCGCGGATTATTTTATCTGGTCGCTTTGTTGCTATTATATCTATGATTGTGTGGCTGTGTGGCGTGTGATGAGTTGGGTCCAGCGGTGTTAAACTCATATCATTGGAGTGGAACAGTCGCCTTAGTTTTTCGGCAGAGGGAGATTTTAACTGTAAGTCGATGTTTGTGTCGCCCATAATGATTATGTGTTCATACTGTGTCACGAGTGAGGACAGGGCAGACTGAAAGGAGGACATGGCACCGACGTTTGGAGGTTTATAGATTACTCCAGTTAGCAGTTTCTGATTTGATGTATTTATTTCGAAAAACAAGAACTCCGCTTCTCCTTCGCCCTTTGCATCCGATGTGCATAATACAGTAGGTGTCAGATCAGAGCGAACATAGGCACCCACACCACCCCCGCGTCGTGTTTCACGATCTGCCCTTAGGAGAGAGTAACCAGCGATTCGGATAGCGTCGGAAGAAATGTTTGGTTTCAACCAAGTTTCAGAGACGAGGATAATGTGGAACAGCGATTGGCTTCTAAATCACAGGCTTTCGAGTTCATTAACACTGCAAATTGTTCTATTTCCGTTTTCGGTCTTAACCATTATCCTGCCGTCATTTGTCCATACGTTCTGTAGCCCAAATTTCGAAATCGTGCTCTTCAAAATGTTTAGTCTTTCAAATGTCATATCCTCGCGTACTGTCAGACCCGACTTCGCGAGATTCTTCTTTGCTCTGAAGATTTCAGATCTTTTCCTATAGGACACAAATTTCACTATTATAGGTCTCGGTTTTGTAGAACCTGGCGACCTACGACCCACTCTATGACTTCTGTCAATGTCACTCAGAGTCACCTGCACGCCTAGCTTTTCTTGGACAAGGTTTATCACAAGTTCATCTGTGCTCTCTCTGGTGCTGTCTGGAATGCCGAACAGTCTGAGATTATTGCGTCTCTGATATTGTTCGAGCTCGTCCGTCTTGTCGATCAATTTCTGTTCGAGCAGTCGTGCTCTCTCCTCACTTGCTTTTAACGATGTGTCCAGTGCACGGAGCTCGCTCGCATTCGCCTCCAGAGTTTTCTGTATTTTGTCCGTCACTGCTGCAGTGACAGCATCAGTGATAGTTTGAACAACGAGCCCAAGCGTCTCCTTAGCCTGCAGCGCGGCACTCACCTCAACCTTCACGAGTGCGGCGATGTCAGCGATGCCGGTTGGAGCTGCCGCAACTCCCGGTGTAAACTCCACGCCTGCGTTGTCGCCGGCCTGGCCGTTGGATGAACTGCGCGTTGTTGGGCGATTTTCCATTTTAAGTTCGATTCCGTGTAATTGGTGCTAAGTATGTGATGTAAAATACGTCACTCGGCAGTAAATATACGGCTTTAGTATATGTAGACTAGCCTAACTGCTTAAAACACCTCCAGATTTCACGTAAACTTGCGAGCCAAGCTAACGCACGTCACTCACTCGCCGCCATCTTAATTCATTAATCATCTATTATTAATTGATCATCTATTCATTCTCTTAGCGACCACATCGGCGCCGAAACGGAAGATAACAGAGAGAAGGCAAAAATGTTGAATTCCGTCTTCCGAAATTGTTTCGTAGCGGAAGATCGTAACACTGTCCCTCCTTTCAATCGTCGTGCGAACGGCAAAATGGAAGATATTGAGACAACAGATTACGGAATTGAAAAGCAGCTATAAACACTTAGTAGTGGAAAGGCTTCAGGAACAGATGAAATGCATATAAGATTCTATTAAGATTATGCGAAAGGACTTGCTCCCCTTCTAACTGTAATTTATCATAGATCACTTGAGCAACGAAAGGTATCTAACGACTGGAAAAAAACGCATGTCATTCCCGTTTTTAAGAAAAGCCGAAAGACAGATCCACACAATTATAAACCTATATCGTTGACGTCAATCTGTTGCAGAGTTATGGGACATGTTTTATGTCAATAATTATGACGTTTTTGGAAAATGAACATCTCTTCTGTAAAAATCTACGTGGATTACGCAACCTCGCTCTACATCTACATCTACATTTATACTCCGCAAGACACCCAAAGGTGTGTGGCGGAGGGCACTTCATGTGCCACTGTCATTATCTCCCTTTCCTGTTCCAGTCGCGTATGGTTCGCGGAAAGCCTCTGTGTGCGCTCTAATCTCTCTAATTTTACATTCGCGATCTCCTCGGGAGGTATAAGTAGGGGGAAGCAATATATTCGATACCTCATCCAGAAACGCATCCTCTCGAAACCAGGACATCAAGCTACACCGCGATGCAGAGCGCCTCTCTTGCAGAGTCTGCCACTTGAGTTTGCTAAACATCTCCGTAACGCTATCACGCTTACCAAATAACCCTGTTACGAAACGCGCTGATCTTCTTCGGATCTTCTCTATCTCCTCTGTCAACCCGACCTGGTACGGATCCCACACTAATGAGCAATACTCAAGTATAGGTCGAACGAGTTTTCTGTAAGCCACCTCCTTTGTTGATGGACTACATTTTCTAAGGACTCTCCCAATGAATCTGAACCTGGCACCCTCCTTACCAACAACTAATTTTATATGATCATTCCACCTCATATCGTACCGTACGCATACTCCCAAGGATTTTACATAAGTAACGGCTACCAGTGTTTGTTCCGCTATCGTATAATCATACAATGAAGGATCCTTCTTTCTATGTATTCGCCATACGTTACATTTGTCTAAGTTAAGGGTCAGTTGCCACTCCCTGCACCAAGTGCCTATCCGCTGCAGATCTTCCTGCATTTCGCTACATTTCGCTCTGTTCCTCCACGAGATCCACAGCGCAGTCGACAACGGCACTTAGGTCGTTGCCGTGTTCCTTGATTTCAGTAAGGCTTTTGACACCGTCCCACATTGCCGTGTAGTGAAAAAATACGTGCTTATGGAGTATCGGAGCAGACCCTTCGATTGGATTCAAGATTTCCTCGCAGGCAGAACTCAACACGTCGTTCTTAAAGAAACTAAATCGACAGATGTAAAGGTAATACCCGGAGTACCACTGGGAAGTGTGATAGGACCATTGCTGTTCACAATATAAATGATGTAGTAGAAAGCGTCGGATGCTCTTTAAGCTATCCGAACATGATGCAGTTGTTTATACCAAAGTAGCAACACCAGAAGGTACTAAGAATTTGCAGAACGACCTGCAGATAATTGATGAATGGTGCAGACTCTGGCAGTTGACCCTGAACTTAAATAAATGTAACATATTGCGCATACATAGGAAAAGAAATCCACTACTGTACAGCTACACTATTGATGAGAAGCAGCTGGAGAGAGCGTCTGCCGTAAAATATATAGCCGTAACTATCCAGAGCGCCCTTAAGTGGAATCGTTTAGATGACGAGAGAGCGTTACGGAGATGCTAAACAAACTCCACTGGCAGACGTTACAAGAGAGGCGTTGTGCATCACGGAGAGATTTACTCTTGAAAGTTCGGGACAACACTTTTCAGGAGGAGTCGGACAACATATTACTTCCTCCCAGGCCGGCCGGAATGGCCGAGCGGTTCTAGGCGCTACAGTCTGGAACCGCGCTACCGCTACGCTCGCAGGTTCGAATCCTGCCTCGGGCATGGGTGTGTGTGAGGTCCTTAGGTTAGTTAGGTTTAAGTAGTTCTCTAAGTTCTAGGGGACTGATGAACTCAGAAGTTAAGTCCCATAGTGCTCAGAGCCATTTTTTAACTTCCTCCCACATACATCTCCCGTATTGACCACGAGGAGAAAATTCGAGAAATAAGAGCCAATACAGAGGCTTACCGCCAATCATTCCTCCCACGCACTATTCGCGAGTGTAACAGGGTTGGAGGGATCAGATAGTGGTACCGAAAGTACCCTCCACCACACACTTGTGACTTGCGGAGTATGATGTACATGTATATGTAACACAGGGATTTGGTAGGTATTTCATTCGGAGTTGTACTCATTGTATAAGTGTGGCTGTAAATAAGAGGAAAACTCTCCAGCTGATTCTGACTAAAGCGGCCGTTAACGGGCATTAACTGTATTGACACATCCAGAATTGATAAGGCATCGCAAGCTACTGTGTAATAAAATCTGTCTAGAACTGAAAGTGGGTAAATACGACGCATTTAAGCTCTCTCAATTTACTCAGCACACTGACACGCACATAGTCTCACACAGTACACAGTTTTTTAATACCATTTACGTATGCATTATATAATTAAGTTCCTAATCACTTGCTGCGCCACGTTAATGTAATGTGGCAAATGTTGGATAAATAAAGCTGCATTGGAAATTAATGTCCCGCTGATCGTGTTAAACAGTTGAAAGCAAACCAAGGAAAGAACATATAGTTATGAGCGTGCTAAAAGTTTTACTGTTCAGTATAAAACAAGCGCTGTTATATTGCAGGAAAACCCATTTCCGCATGATAACTACAAATAGCAGTGGTAAAATACAGGGAGTGAAAGGCAACTTACATCTTTTGCAGAAACCAAACGGCACTTATGAGAGTCGAGTGGTATGATATGAAAAGGGAACAGTGGTGGGGAAGGGAGTGAAACAGGGTTGTAGACTGTCCCCAACGTTATTCAGTCTGTACACTGAGCAAGTAGTAAAGCAAACCAAAGACATATATGGAGTAGGAATTTAAGTTCAGGGAGAAGAAATAAAAATGTTGAGATCTGCCGATGACACAGCAATTTTGTCAGAGACACCAAGGCACTTCGAAGAGCAGTCGAACGGAAGCGACACTGCCTTGAAACGAGGATGTAAGATAGACATCAACAAATGCAAAACGAGGATAACGGAAAGTAGTCGAATTAAATCAGGTACTGCTGGGGCAATTAGATTAGGAAACGAGACACTTAAAGTAGTAGAGGAGTTTTTCTATTTGGGCAGCAAAGTAACTGTTGACAGCCGAAGTAGAGAGGATATAAAATCTAGACTGGCAATGGCAAGATGGCAAGTAAAGCGATTCTGAAGAAGAGAAATTCGTTAAGTTTGAATATTGATTTTTAAGTGTTAGGAAGTCTTTTCTGAAGGTATTTGTCTGCGGTGTAGACATATATGGAATGAAATATGGACGATAAACAGGTTAGACAAGTAGGGAATAGAAACTTTTGAAGTGTGCTGCTACAGAAGAATCCTGAAGATTAGATAGGTAGATCGCGTAAGTGATGAGGAAGTACTGAACAGAACTGGAGACAAAATAAATTTATGGAATAATTTGACTAAAAGAAGGAACCGGTTGAAAGGACACATTCTGAGACATCAGGGGATCACCAATTTAGTACGGAGGGAAGTGCATGGGATACAAAGAGATAGAGTAGTGAGTGAGACCGAGAAACGAACACAGCAAGCAGATTCAGAAGGATATAGGTTGGGGTAGTGCCGGCCATTGTGGCCGGGAAGGTTCTAGGCGCGTCAGTCCGGAACCGCGCTTCTGCTACGGTCGCAGGTTCGAATCCTGCCGCGGCCATGGATGTGTGTGCTGTCCTTAGGTTAGTTAGGCTTAAGTAGTTCTAAGTCTAGGGGACTGATGACCCGAGATGTTAAGTCCCATAGTGCTCAGAGCCATTTGAACCATTTGTTGTGCTAGTATTCGGAGGTGAGGAGGCTTCCATCAAACCAGTCTTCGGACTGAAGACCACAACATCAACAATAACCACAACAAGAGAAATTATGAATTACGTTGTCCCAAAGCATTCTACATTATCACCACTAAGTCAGTGCCAGGAGTGAATGTATAAATAACTACTTTTAGCCAGAAAAAAATTAAAAAAATTTCTTGGTTTTGACAATCTGTTATTTTTCAGACTTAGACCTCTCTGCACTTCAACAATAGTATACCCTCACAAATATTTCATCCATATAGATTGCTTTATTTTTAGGAGTTGTTTCAAATAACATGGCAGCAGTTCAGTTCTACCATCGAGCACTGACATAACTGTAAAAAGAGTAAAACGGTGGTTGTTGTTGTTGTTGTGGTCTTCAGTCCTGAGACTGGTTTGATGCAGCTCTCCATGATACTCTATCCTGTGCAAGCTTCTTCATCTCCCAGTACCTACTGCAACCTCCATCCTTCTGAATCTGCTTAGTGTAGTCATCTCTTGGTCTCCCTCTACGATTTTTACCCTCTACACTGCCCTCCAATACTAAATTGATGATCCCTGGATGTCTCAAAACATGTCCTACCAACTGATCCCTTCTTCTGGTCAAGTTGTGCCACAAACCTCTCTTCTCCCCAATCCTATTCAATACTTCCTCATTAGTTATGTGATCTACCCATCTAATCTTCAGCATTCTTCTATAGCACCACATTTAGAAAGCTTCTGTTCTCTTCTTGTCCAAACTATTTATCGTACATGTTTCACTTCCATACATGGCTACACTCCATACAAATACTTTCAGAAATGACTTCCTGACACTTAAATCTATACTGGATGTTAACAAATTTCTCTTCTTCAGAAACGCTTTCCTTGCCATTGCCAGTCTACATTTTACATCCTCTCTACTTCGACCATCATCAGTTATTTTGCTCCTCAAATAGCAAATCTCCTTTACTACTTTAAGTGTCTCATTTCCTAATCTAATTCCCTCAGCATCACCCGACTTAATTCGACTACATTCCATTATCCTCGTTTTGCTGTTGTTGATGTTCATCTTATATCCTCCTTTCAAGACACTATCCATTCCATTCAACTGCTCTTCCAAGTCCTTTGCTGTCTCTGACAGAATTACAACGTCATCGGTGAACCTCAAAGTTTTTATTTCTTCTCCATGGATTTTAATACCTACTCCGAATTTTTCGTAAGCAATTACTCTAAGTACGACATGTGGGATTGGTTACTCCATGGTCGTGTTTAAGTATTAGAGAGGCAGTTCAAGTCATGGAACGAAATTAATAAGAGTGTAATAGAAATTTTCGTAGTGACAATTCCTAAATATACTTGCAATATGTCTGTCTCTGTGCCGGCCAGTGTGGCAGAGCGGTTCTAGGCGCTTCAGTCTAGAACCGCACGACCGCTACGGTCGCAGGTTCGAATCCTGCCTCGGGCATGGATGTGTGTGACGTACTTAGGGTAGCTAGGTTTAAGTAGTTCTAAGTTCTAGGAGACTGATGACCTCAGATGTTAAGTCCCATAGTGCTCATAGCCATTTGAACCATGTCTGTCTCTAATGTCATTTCTTGTATTGGAGACATAAAATCTTGCTGGATTTGTAGACCAACGAACTAGATCAAATCGTATCCCTTTTAGAGGAAACCATTTCTTTATGCCATGGTACTGGAGGTTTACGTAGAAATATTCCTTGTTCTCTTATGTCGGTCTCCAGATTGTTTACCCAATGTGGTTTTTTCCCCTCGCAGAAAAGTAACTGAAAGGATGGTTTCAACCGCTAAAGCTAAAAGTTTCGTTCTGAATGGAGAACACGCACCATTCTTGTGGCTTCTCGTTTCCGACGGACAGTGTGAGCAGCAATCTACGACAGTTAGAAGGTAACGCTGTGGTGTACGGGAAGGTGTCGTCGTTGGGCTACTATAAGAGGATACAAGATGACTTACACAAAATTTCTATTTGGTGTGATGAATGGCTGCTAGTTATAAATGAAGAAAAACGTTAGTTAATGCATATGAGTACTAAAACAATGCTGTAATGTTCGAATACAGCGTTAGTAGTGCACTGTTTGACGCATTCAGATCGTTTATAAATCTTTGCGTAACGTTGCAAATCGATGTGAAATAGAACAAGCACGCAAGGACGGTAGTAGGGGACGCGAATGGTCGACTTCAGTTTGTTGGGAGAATTTTTGGAAAGTGTAGTTCATCTACAAAGGAGACCGCGAAAAGAACACTAGTGCAACCCATTCTTCAGAACTGTTCGAATGTTTGGGCTCGCACCAGGTCAAATTAAAGGAAGACATCGAAGCAGTTCAGAGGCCTGTTCCTAGATTTATTAGCGGTAAGTTCCATCAACAAGCGAGTATTACGGAAATGCTTCGTGAACTAAAATGGGAACCCCTGGAGGGAGGACGATGTTCGTTTCTCGAAACAGTGTTGAGAAAATTTAGAGAAGCGGCTCTGAAGGTGACTGCAGAGCGATTCTACAGCCACCAACGTAAATTTCGTGCAAGGACCACGAAGATTAGGTAAAAGAAATGAGGACTTGTATGGAGGAATATAGACAGTTATTTTCCCTCGCCGTCTTGCATTGTGAGCCAATTGTCCCAGTGTTGGTTCAAATGGCTCTGAGCACTATCGGACTTAACATCTTAGGTCATCAGTCCCCTAGAACTTAGAACTACTTCAACCGAACCAAACTAAGGACATCACACACATCCACGCCGGAGGCAGGATTCGAACCTGCGACCGTAGCGGTCGCGCGGTTCCAGACTGTAGCGTCTAGAACCGCTCGGCCACCCTGGCCGGCAAGAAATTACAGTTGGAGTCGTATAGAGTTAGATCACTGGCTCACTAGTGTTCTTGAGTTGTGTTGACGAACTGCGATTTTATTTGAATAAAAAAATAGGAACAGCCGTGTTTGCAAATGATGCAAGTATTGTTGTGAAGTCGATAAAAGAACTTTCACAAATAAAATAGTAAATTGTGTTCTTCGTGGAAGCTGCTGACTGGTTTCGGACACACAGGTATCTTTAAATACAGCTCACCCAGTTTCGTAGTGTCAAGAATGTTCCACTGCCTATTAACCTAATAAAGCGCAGCAAGTAATGATTCATAGGATAGAATGTCGAAAGTTCGTAAGTGTGCATACTGATGAAAAAATAAACTGGAAAAACATGAAGATCCACTGAAGAATTTATTTTCATCAGCTTTTGCCATTAGAATAATTGCCAAATTTGAGGATATAGAAGTGATTAAGTTTACATAACTTGCATATTTATACTTACTGATGTCTTATGGGATAGTATTCTGGAGTAACTTCTCACTTAGACAAAAAGTATTTATTGAACAATACAAAATAATCATAATTTTGTAGGTGTCTTACTTATATTCATCTTGCAGGCATCACTTTAAGCAGTTGGAAATATTAACTACACACCAACACTCCATTAATTCAGTGATGAAATTTGCTATCAACAATTCATCTGACAAGGGAAAGCCACGACTTTGGGACCAAGGACTGATTTCAGACTTTGTACATCTTTAGTATACCATTAAAACAGCATAATGAGCAAATAGTAAGGTGCACTACTCTGGCAATTCCGAGAAAATCGCAAGAGAAGTTTTAGGCGTGTATTACATAACTAATGTATCTGTGCGAAGTACCTCGTTGCGAGGAGTCCTAGTGGTAAAGTGGTTGGCGTTCGCATCTTGCAGTAGGGGAGTGGACGAGACGACGGTTCGAATCCCGCTACAGGGACTCACTTTCATTTCTGTAGTACAACTGTAAATTATGTGATATTCAAAGAACTTGTACCTACACTATTCGTTTTTGCTACATTAGAAAAGTCTCGCCGCTACGCAGATTAACTTCCAAATGGGGCCTGTCTATGTGTCTACAGCTCGAAGCGTCGAGATGCAAAGCAGTTTTGGGTGCCTTACCAGATTGTGTGTATAGGAGATATCACAAATCACAACAGGCATACATATTCAGGAAAACTTTATGCGTTTCTTCGTTTTCTTGTCGATAGTTATAAATATGTTTGTTCTAATAATTAAATTTACTTAAAAATAGTAAGTAGTAAAAAGATGTGTGATTAGGGCCTCTCGTCTAGTAGACCGCTCACCTGGTGCAAGTCTTTCGATTTTACGTCACTTGCGCGTCGATGGGGATGAAATGATGATGATTAGGACAACACAACACCCAGTCCCTGACCGGAGAAAATCTCCTACCCGCCTGGAATCGAACCCGGGCCCTTAGGATTGACATTCTGGCGCGCTGCCTACTTTTTTTTTACGCCTTAACCACCTTTTTTTTGGATACAAAATTAGGCAGTTCACAAACACTAAATGAAATGCAATCTCTGCAAAAAAAAAAAGCAATCATTGTAAAATAAATCACAAATGTTAAGGAACATGGATACAGGGATGTGGTTGTTCTTTATTTATTTATTTATTTTCCATAGAGATCACTCTGCTAAAAGGAACATGTAGATCATTTCATGGTATAGTATGTGCATTATATATGGAGCGGTGAGAGAAGCGTGAGGTTCATTATCAGCTGTCAAATGTGCACACCGACTGCACCCGGCACATCCCAACTGCGTGGGGGTCGAGGAAGACTGCCTGAAGATAGTGTGACCATCTATGAACCTCATTGTGGGCTTGCTGCAAGAAATACCGAGAGTCCAGTCGCGACTTGGCAGCATCCCCATAGAGGTACGCGATCGTCCAACCTTTGACCCAGATGATCGAGTGTGATTTAGTTGCCGGAAAGTAGTCACTCTCCGGATGTAAGAAGGAAGCAGGTGTAATATGTTGCGGAGTCACACGGAGGTAGCAAGCCACCATCTGTCTTCCTAGGAGCCATACGTTCTCCACCACGATACAAGTTAAGCGGTGATGGTCGTCATCCACTTGGCGACATTTCGGGCACAGTGGAGTGTCCACTAGTCCAATTGCATGGAGTCGTTGGTGGGTGTTGAACTTGCCACAGGTGACAGAGAACCACAGTGCCCGAACGGAAGGTAGGAAGGAATTTTTGGTGCACATGTCTCCAAATCTTCGGCCAATGCAACTTGGGGTGTTTGAGTTCAATGACATTACGACTTATCCGTCGTAGCAGCCAAACATAAAAATCCGTCGCGCATGGTGGTCTCGTGCGCGGAAGCTCGCCTCTGATATAACTAAGTTCCACGATAAATATTGATACATGCGCAAATTGTGGCGTGATGTTGCCCACCGCCACTGGAGGTGTGAGGGACGCTGGAACTAGGAGATCCAGTAGGCGGGATGTAAGGGAATCACGCCCGCTACGCCACTGCTTGTACATCGTGGCTAGAAGGAGCGCCGTCGCTCGGCAGCGAACATTCGTAAGCCCGAGTCCCCCCCCCCCCCCCCCTTGCCCGTAGGGAGCGTGAGCGTTGCGTATCGCACCTTCAGGGGCGACCCAGTCATTACAAAATAGCCTAGTGCTGATTGAAGTCGACATCCGAGCGTGAGTGGTAGGGGCAGGATCTGCGAAATATGCACCATTCGAGAAACCACATAAATGTTCAGATATTCGACGCGCTGCAAAGGATCAAGGCGCCATAGGAGATGTTTTCGGACCATGGTACGTGTTGTCTGCAAAATACGTCGGTAGTTAACTGCCGCAGTATGTTTTACAGATGAGGTAAAGTCTATGCCGAGATAGCGGAATCGTTGCACATAAGGAAACGGACTGATTTCTTCCGGCGTAAGGCCCCTTCCAACCGGCATTGCCGCCGATTTGTTCATGTTCACTGCACTATCCGCCGTCACGCTGTGGTCCAACAACAGTTCAGGGACCGTCTTCATCTCTTCCTCAGAACGAACGAGCAGCAGGAAGGTCGTCCGCATAGGCACGACATTTGAAGGTGTAGCCTCGCAGTTCCATCCCAGAAAGAGAATTTGTTAGCCTCCCAATTAATGGTTCCAACGCTATCGCGAACAGTAGCATCGAAAGAGGGCAGACCTGGTGAATGGATCGTCGAATTTGAATGGGCCCTGCTATACACCCATTAACCTGTACCAAGGATTGTGCGCCCCCATAAATCCTTCTAATGAGACCAGTGAAACGGTCTGGAAATCCCATTTGTTCCAGTACAGCGTACAAATAGTTGTGGCGCACCTTATCAAAAGCACTATCAAAATCAACCGCCACCATCGCCGCTTTAAGCCGGCACTCCTCAGCCAGCGCTATCACATCACGGCATTCGCCAGTAGCTGTTTGCACATTCACCGATCCACCCGGTGTCGTCTGTTCTGGAGAGAGAACGCTACGAATTAACATACGACATCGGGACGCTAGCAACCGTGCAAAGATCTTATAGTCGGCATTAAGCAGGGTGATGGGGTGATAATGTGTGACTGTAATTCCTGGCTTCGGTTTATGTACTGGCACCAAGAGGCCTTCCATAAAAGCCGGTGGAATAGGCGCATCGGAATTTAACATCTCGTTGTACATTTCCGTCCATCGCGGTGCCATTTCGTTGCGAAATTCTCGATAAAATTCAGCAGGAAGTCCATCAATGCCTGGGGACCGATTCAACGCACCCTTTGCGATCGCATCATGTACTTCCTCACAGCTAATGGCTTCCAGTAAGATTCCCGCGGCTTCCACCGTCAGTGTAAGGGAGACGTACGTGGCTATACGTTCGAGGTCATCGACAGGGGCTGCTTCCGCCCGATAGATGTGTTGCTAATGGTCGACGAATGCAGAGACAATGTCCGCTTGACGCGTCACTCTTCGATCTTCGCGGGTAATTAATTCCGGTACCATAGCACGTCGTCGGTGCTTTTGTTTATTCACGACGTGGTGCATGGAAGGAATTTCGTGCATTATCGTATCGTGACATCTGGCGCTCACCATGGTTCCCTGAAGATGTTTCCGAGCTAAAGCCACTAGTTTAGCTTTTATCCTTTTGCGTTCGACCCAGATGTCCTGTCCCGGCGGACCATCATCCAGGTCGCGCAGCGCTGCAAAATAAAAGTCGGTCGTACGGCGGGGCCATTCTGCCATCTCCCTGCTATATGAGAGGAACGTACGGCGAAGCGCCGGGTTAGCACAAGTCAGCCACCAATCAAGCTTCGTCGCATACCTTCCAACCCTTCGCTCGCACAACGTCCATGTCTCAAGGATCCGGTGACGGCACTCAGGATCATGTAGATGTTGAATGTTTAATTTCCACGGGGCCTTACTGTTCCACACCTCTATACGGGGAAGAAGCACCGTACAGATGTAAGCGCTGTGATCGGAAAATGCCAATGGCCAGCGTTCCGTGTCCTGGACATCATTTGCATGAGCCCGTGAGATATAAATTCGATCTAACCTGCTCGCCGAATGAATTGTCACGTAGGTGTATCCCGGTGCATCTCCATGCCGCAATTCCCACGTGTCACTAAGTACAAGCTCGTTGACAACGATTCGCAACTCCTGGCTCATGTTTGTTTGCGGCCATTGGTCTTTCTGGCTGAGAACACAGTTGAAATCTCCACCAATTATTACACATTCATAACGTCCATGGAAAAGTGGGGCAATGTCTTCTGCATAAAATCGCGTCGTTTCCCGCCGCCGATAGTTTCCCGACGGTGCATAAAGATTGATTATGTGTGTCCCAAACGTCGTGAAAGCCATTCCCTTGGCCGACGGAAGGTAACACACGTTTTCCACTGGGAAGCCATCTCGCACGTAAACTGCCACCCCACTCCCATTGTGATCTCCATGTGACGAATAGGATTGGTAGCCTGTGATGTAGGGGAGTGCAGCTACGTGGACTTCCTGCAGCAAAGCAATATCCACATCAGATGCCCAAATCGTTTTCTTCAGTAGGTGTATTTTGGCCGGTGAACGTACGTCATTTATATTTAATGTCGCAATACGGTTCGCATGGCGTTGAATCCCACTCTGTCGATTCGCAACAACATCTCCCTGCATCGGCGCTGGGGGCTGAGTTAGAAGACGTTCTCTCGCTCCTCTCCCTTCACATTCAGCAATTATTAGGCCGTCTTTGTGAGTGCCAGCTGCCTCTGTATGACGTCCGGCGCCTCCTCAATATCGTCATACCACATCTTTGCAGACAGTGATATATTCGTGTCAATTGCCACAGCATCTGCGTCTTGAGAGCCAACTGGTTGTGATTCCTCTTCAGCATCACCACGTCCCGGTACGTGTGATCGAACAGTTTCCATTGCCTCATCCTGTTTCGTAGAGGCCGTTGTGTCGTCTTGGTCCACAGGCTCATCGTCGTCGGGGCAAGGGGAGTCGTCCCGAGGAGATGTCGTGCCACGCCGCCGTTTCCTCCTTTTCGGGGAACGTTGTTTGCGTGATCTTCCTTCCATGTCCTCAGATTGTAGGGAATCACGGCTGACCGACAGAAAAGCATCCGTAGGAACTGGAAGTGTTTCGTGTCCCATCGTTGTACTTGGCGGGAGTTCGGTCGAAACTGATATTGTCGTCACAGAATGCGTTCCAGACGGAACAGCATCCGTAGTGGCTGGAACTGCTTCGTGTACTATCGGTGTGCTTGGTGGGAGTTCGGTCTCATCTGATGTTGTCACCGTAGATTGTATGCTCGATGGAGCAGCATCCTCTGTCATCCCGACGTCTGCTACAAGGTTTCGGAGAGTGCCATCTTGATCTTCCACCGGGGCTGTGTCCTTTCGGTCATCAGCGGACGCAGTGAGGGCTTTGGCATAGGTGATCGGTAGTACTGTCATCGCCGGCGACGGCTCCCGCACATCTGAAGGCAGTTGCGTAATCCGCCGTTGCATACAGTTCGACCTGAGGTGTCCCTCCTGGCCACAGCCAGAACATGTACGTGGTTGACCATCGTAAATCACCACCACCCGACAACCACCAATTGTCAGATAGGACGGTACATGCTTCTGAAGATCAATAGTGATCTGTCGCACTCCGTTAAGAACGGGGTACGTGGCGACTTGTGTCCAGCGTTCTGCTGTGTGTCCATGTACCGTGCCGTATGGCTTAAAAGCCTCAGCCGGGAGCTCAAATGGCAGCTCAAAAACACGTATTGTCCGTACACCCAGACCAGCATGTTCTACCGTCACTATGGCAAAATCGGAGACCTGCTTTTGTCGCCTGTAGAATTCTCTCACACGCTGCGTCATTTACCATCTTAACATACACCGTGGGACTAACGATGGACAGGTGAATTCCGACAATATCGTTTGGCGGTATGTTGACGTCCTCTCGAATGAATCGATCCACTGCTAAAGCCTTTGGTCGTTCGTAGTCTTTGCAGAAATTGAATCGTAATGTAGTTTTCCTGTACTTGTTCACCATGATCGTTGTTACAAGCCCGCGCGCAGACTAAGTCCACAAGTAAACAAACACTCGCGCACGCCGCACAGGCGGAAGTATCGGACCTCCGCTTCGCACGGCCGCTAGCGCCGAACTGTACTCAGCTACCGGGGGCGGACATTGTAAGTAGTCAAATGACGTGAATTCACTAAAACTTCATGCAAATACCTGTGGTTTATTTAAAAATTACATTACCTCCCGAATGTCATACGCATTAAATAATATGACCAGTGATGAAGAAATATAGATTGAGAATTGAGTCTGAGCGGGATTCATATCGTCGTCTCCTACACATTCGTCTTACAAAGCTCGAGCGATAACCACTTGACTGACATGAACTCTAACATTTTGCGCTTACGCACAGATACATCAGTTACATAATAGATGCGTAAAACTTCTCTTGCGATTTTGTCGGATTTGCCAGAATAGTGCACTTTGTGTTGTTTTAACGACCCACTAAAGGTGTACAAAGTCTGAAGTAAATATGTGATCCCAGCGTCTTGAGTTTGAGACCTCCCGCAGTATAGCCTTGTCTGTCTGCTTGGCAGACATAAGCAGTGTAATCAGAACACAGGTGCTAGCTCTGCCAGGAAGCGCTTAGTGCCAACACCATTTTACAACGCTAGTCACCCGCACTTACTATGTCGTGCTCGTATCCTTCCGCTCGCTGGGTATTTACGGGGCCGCATGGCTCTACGACAGTTGTCTATGAGTCGTATAGGAGTGTAACCGAGAATTGTACAGTGCTCTACGAGTATTTGCTTCCTGGTAGATGCCCTGCAAACCAATGGCCCTCGAATGGACTTAGAATCTGAAACGAGTAAACAACATTGTTTTGGACTTTGTGTCTAAGTGATCATTACTGGACTATTGAGATTTACGGCAAATAGTGATGATGGTCACAGCGGAGGGTAGCAGAGATATGCGAAAGGACAGATTAGAAAAAAAAGAGCTGCACTACTCTTCAATAAATGTAACTCTGGTACAGTAAAAGGTGATATATGGTGTTGTAAAATTCTTTGATCCACGGAAATAAAATGTCTGACACATAGCAAAAGTATTTTAAGGTGAAGGCTAAATATATTTCTCCTTAGTAACACTTCCTATTTCGTAGAGAAAGCACTGAATAGAAATAATTTATCTTGTTAACAGAAAATAAAACTTGTTAAAGGCAAGAATCCTATGCGTTTTATGTCCGCTCTGTTGACACGTTCGACACCATAACGTCTGTCATAAGAACAAGTAGTTAACTAAGACGGCTGGCAACGACCTTTCCGGGGCTATCAATAGATGAGCAGTCATAAATCCTTTTGTAGAAGTCACAATGCACACTTGATTAATTTTCAGATATGTAATGCCTGCGGTCCAGGCTATACGAACCAAAGGCGACCGAGATCTGTACCGAATAGCTCCGCATACCATCGTGCCAGGTGTTGGTCCGTAGGACGACGAGAAATCCAATCAGTAATGTTTGTTTCCCTCAGCTCGTCTACAAACAAAAACGCATCTGGTGATGCCGGGAGTGGATGAGACTGTGCCCAGCGCCTGACTGTCGGCACGACCCCCTCTGCTACTGCAACAAGGGAAGCTGTAGCAATGGGTCTCCTAACGACGTCGCACTGTCTGTCCATAGGGATACTTGCACTGGTAAAATAACCTCATTACCTGAGTCAGGGTACCTGACGTGGCTGTTATATCCAGCATGGTCGAGTAAACAATGCGTCTGTTCTCCTGGGCGCTAGTCGCGTGGAGCTCTTGAGATCAAGCATGGCGGTGAGCATGGCCATCAAAAATGGTTCAAATGGCTCTGAGCACTATGGGACTTAACAGCCGTGGTCATCAGTCCCCTAGAACTTAGAACTACTTAAACCTAAGTAACCTAAGGACATCACACACATCCATGCCAGAGTTAGGATTCGAACCTGCGACCGTAGCAGTCCCGCGGCTCCGGACTGCGCGCCTAGAACCACTAGACCACCGCGGCCATGGCCATCCTTAGCCTACATATCTAATATTTGCAATGCTAGTCGTGCGATTCCACTCGGAGTGAGCAACAAAACATGGAACGATAAAGAATAGTTTCGACAGGCCACGATCCTGTCACTGTCGAATGTCGACACGAGTTGGTAAACGTTTCTCCCTCTTACGGGAAGCTAACACAACGTTGTTACCGTAAACCAACATTCAAATGTGATTTCTGAATGAGAAATCTGCTGAGTAATTTTTGCGTGTATCCAGCTCGTAGATGACGTTATACCTATCTTCTTGTTTGGTTGTGCTCATATGCTAACCATTTGGACATTTACGCTTGAAGTACAATTCATGCCAGTTTGATTGATGTCCACGCTGACTTCATGATGCAGCAATGTTAATGGCGAGATGTGTGCATTCACAAACTGAATCGGGAACCAGATTGCAACCAAATTAAAACTAAGTGGTCGTAAGCCAAACCGAGAATCCACGAGAAAACTCCACATCAAAAACAAAGAGGAGGTGCATCGTTACAAGCATCTAAATGTCATTTCCTGTTGGCTTCACACAAACATGCATTGACTTTTATTTGAACAAAATAGTTTATATAACGTTTTTATTTATCTGTAAATACTGGCTTATGTCGAAATAGGTGCTGTTCGGATCTAGAATGCAAGAACACGGAACAACAGGAAGGAAGAGGAAGAGGCGGCGGCTGATGTATGTCGTGCAGTATGGGAGCTCCGGGCAGTCGTGTTATAGTGTCCGGTGTGTCGCAGGCCCGTACAGTAGTGTCTCTGCCACATAGACCGAGTCATCGTCGCCATCATAGGACACTGTACTAGTCCACCAATGGGCCGGTATTAGCATCCCACAATGTATTCCCACATGCATACTCTGTTAAATTCTCTGAGAAATATGGTGGTCGTTCCATAATGAAGACTGGTGGAGGAAACCAAAAGCTTTCACAGTATTGTTCTGTAATTTTTTGGAGAAACTATCATAGCACACGAAACCTGCACTTACAAGGAAATCCAAACTGTTGTCATTCACAAAATACTGAAGTTTTTTATTTATCCACTAAATTGTTTAATTGATACTCTTCATGACACCTTCAACGGACAGTTGCTAACTTGTAATATTAGCGGCTTATCCTCTTCAAGTCTCTGAGTTTGGTTTTATGTTCTTACTAACCACCTATAAGTTTTGTGTTCTTAATTGCTTATGATGTTACGAATGAAGAATAACTTCATTAAGGATTAAAGCCTCTATTTCTGATTGCTGATTCATAATTCAGGTTATATTGATCTTAAACGTTTCTCTTGAATCTTTTAATCATTTATTGACAGACCTATCACAATACATGTGATTGTAATGGGTTAGAACTGTTCAACATAAATCATACATTTGGTGGAGGGAGTGTGGTATCTCCTTTTGCGATTTGAACTTTGGGCAGGTTATCATTTATACCGGTGATATATACGGAAGCGCCCAAGAAACTGGTATAGGTATGCTATTCAAATACAGAGATATGTAAACAGGCAGAATACGGCGCTGCTGTCGGCAACGGCCACATAAAACAAGTGTTTGGAACAGTTGTTAGATTGCATACTGCTGCTACAATGGCAGGTTATTAAGATTTAAGTGAGTTTCAATCTGGTGTTATGGTCGGCGCACGAGAGATGGGACACAGCATCCTCAAGACAGCGATGAAGTGGTGATTTTCCCGTATGCCCATTTCACGAGTGTACCGTGAATATCATGAATGCAGTAAACCATCAAATTTCTGACATCGCTGCGCCCGGAAAGAGATTCTGCAAGGACGGGACCAACGACGGCTGTAGAGAATCGTTCAACATGACAGAAGTGCAATCCTTCCGCTAACTACTGCACATTTCAACGCTGAGCGTTCAACAAGTGTCAGCGTGCGAACCATTCAACGAAACTTCATTGATACGGGCTTTCGGAGCCGAAGGCCCACTCATGTACCCTTGACGACTGTATGACATAAAGCTTTACGCCTCGCCTGGGTCGTTCAGCACAGACATTAGACTGTTGATGACTGTAACAATGTTGCCTGGTCGGACGAGTCTCGTTTCAAACTGCATCGAGCGGATGGACGTGTATGGGTATGGAGACAACCTCATGAATCTATGGATCCTGCTTGTCAGCAGGGGACTGTTCAAGCTGGTGGAAGCTCTGTAATTGTGTGGGGCGTGTGCAGTTGGAGTGATATAGGACCCCGATACGTCTACATACGACTCTGACAGGTGACACGTACGAAGCATCCTGTCTTATCACTTGCATCCATTCATGTCCATTGTGTATTCCGACGGACTTGGGCAATTTCAGCAGGACAGTATGACAAACCATACGTCCAGAAGTACTACAGAGTGACTCCAGTACCACTCTTCTGGGTTTAAACACTTCCACTGGCCACGAATCTCCCCAGACATGGACATTATTGAGCAAATCTGGGATGCCTTGCAACGTGCTGTTCAGAAGAGGTCTCCACCCCCTCGTACTCTTACGGATCTGTGGACAACCCTGCAGGATTCATGTTGTCGGTTCCCTCCAACACTACTTCAGACATTAATCGAGTCCATGCCATGGCATGTTGAGGCACTTCTGGGTGCTTTTGGGGCCCTACACGATATAAGTGTACCTTCTAACTAATTGTAGCTGCGCTGGTATAGAGATCCTATGATAAGTGACGGAAGATAGAATCTGTGTGTGCATTCTTTATTTTTAAATACATGGAGGAAGACAAACTAATGAGCCAAAACATTATCACCACCTACTGAGCAGCATGTTCGTCCACCTTTAAAACGCAATACAGCAGCAGTTATGAGTGGCAGGAATTCTACAAGTAGTTGGAAGCTTTCCGAATATACGTGGCGCTTGATGTCTCCGCACCAGTCACACAACTCCTGTAAATTACGGGCCGGTGGCGTGAGGGCGCGGTGCTGGCGCCTGATAGCGTCCCAGGTGTGTTCCCGACGGATTCAGATCAGGCGAATTTGATGGACTAGACATCAACGTGTGTTCACTTTCATGTTTAAGAGATCGCTGTAGCACGATCCTAACATTGTGATACGGCTGGTTATCGTGCTGGAAGATACCATCGCCGTCGCGGAAGCCATTAAGCACGGATGGTCTGCAGTAATGTAGTCCTCAGCTATCACGGTACCTTCAGTTACTACCACAATTCCCACAGAAGCCCAGACGAATGTCCCCCGCGGGATAATAATGCACCCACCGGATTACTTCCGTTTCGAGCAACTGTTCGCCAGGATGAGGGCGTATCCGGACACGACCATTGATCTGGTGTTACAAGAAACATGATTCATCCGACCAGGCGACCAGTGTCCATTGATTCGTGGTAGAAGCTCGATGGTCTCATATCTACCGCATTCGCAACTGACTATGTGGTTAGATCAACACGGGAACATGTAGCGGTCTTCTGTTTCGGAAATGTGTGTTTCACATGGTGCGCTCCTTAACACTTGCGTCGCTGCCCAGGATTGTCCTCTTATAACACTCTGCCCTAACAGTACTATTAGTGCTGTCACGGGAAAGGCCAACTATAAACACTATCGGCTTGATTAAATTAGCAATAGACCGACACTGTTACTCCTCTGAAAGGATTTTATAATTTGACCGTGATCGTGTGGGATGGGAAGGTGACGATCTGTTTACTTTTCTCGAAAGATTATTGCTGAAAGGAAGCAGTAGCAGAAGAAATGAGATTTGAACCAAGGTTCTATTAGTAATAAAGTAAACTGTAATTACTTAAAGAGAACCTTCAGCAGCCTAATTAGGAAAAGTTGTCCCATGCACTAACACTGTGTATAAGGAAAGTTAACTATTGGAACTGACTTTACTTGATACTGAAATTCTGTATTGTAAATAATATACAAGCCAATAGTACACTTTAGCAAGAAATCTAACAGTAGTTTCGCATGAACCACACGTCAAGAATAGTAACCGTTTTTGCGACAACTGACTCTCAATAACGCTTCCTCTCTGTATAATAATGTAGTAAAGTAATAATCAATACATGTTAAAAATTTATTCATGGTGGAGCAGTACTAACTTGGACATGAGGTTCTTCTACCAGTTCAATTATTGAAAATTACTGTCAGTGAAATGGTTTTCAGATAATTATGTTATTTTAACTGATTATTATTTGTTTTCTCAAGGAGCGTTTACCTCCATACACTATTTAGTTCAAATGAGACATGTGGTAATTACAGCTAGTATATTTTGGATAATTATGGCCAGATGCTTATTACAGCACACAAATGTTAGAGACTGAAAATGCACTTCGTTAATGCTGTAGTTCTAATATGAAATTTACATATGGCTCAACAGTTAGCATGGGGACCCAGAAACTAATCTGTCAATAGGCTCAGCTCAAGGATGAACATTTCATTCACAACAGAATATGAGCAGCACTATTAACTACATACACCTGAAATTATAAATACTGTTGCTTCGAAAACCCGCACAATAATTCTTCCTTATCCTGGCCCTTCATGTCTATTAGCTAGTAACTATCACGAATGCTTACAGTTTTTCCAGGTAACTGTAATACTGAACTGAAATTTCAGTAAGTAGGACCTATAAACTGAATACTTTAAATCTTCTCTTTGTAATTGTATTTTGGTGAACTTTAACTATCTGTCCATGAAAATACGTAGAGTACTTCCAAATGCAGAATAATGATGAACTTTACTACTTTATTAACATTTATTAAGGAAGGTAATTACTTTACAGTTCAGCGAAATAGGATACTCGGAAACGTCGTAGCACTAGGAATAGGATCCTGTTTAGCTACATGACAAAGGATAAAACTGGGCTGCTCAGCACAAAGTTAGAATAACACAAACTTATTATTGGAAACAGTGGGAAAAGAATGCACGACTCTTGCTCTGTAATAAGCTTTGAAAATACTCATCTTAGCGTCGTATTTTCGTAGTAAAGAGCTAACCATCTACATCTATCAACATCTGCATGATTACTCTGCAATTCACATTTAAGTGCTTGGCAGAGGGTTCATCAAACCACAATCATACTATCTCTCTACCATTCCACTCCTGAACAGCGTGCGGGAAAAACGAACACCTAAACCTTTCTGTTCGAGCTCTGATTTCTATTATTTTATTTTTATGATCATACCTACCTACGTAGGTTGGGCTCAAGAAAATATTTTCGCATTCGGAAGAGAAAGTTGGTTACTGAAATTTCGTAAATAGGTCGTGCCGCAACGAAAAACGTCTTTGCTTTAATGATTTCCATCCCATCTCGCGTATCATATCTGTCACACTCTCTCCCCTATTACGTAATAATACAAAACAGGCTGCCCTTTTTTGCACCCTTTCGATGTCCTCCGTGAATCCCACCTGGTAAGGATCCCACAACGCGCAACAATATTCTAACAGAGGGCGAACGAGTGTAGTGTAAGCTGTCTCTTTAGTGGACTTGTTGCATCTTCTAAGTGTCCTGCCAATGAAACGCAACCTTTGGCTCGCCTTCCCGACAATATTATCTATGTGGTCCTTCCAACTGAAGTTGTTCGTAATTTTAACACCCAGGTACTTAGTTGAATTGACAGCCTTGAGAATTGTACTATTTATCGAGTAATCGAATTCCAACGGATTTCTTTTGGAACTCATGTGGATCATCTCACACTTTTCGTTATTTAGCGTCAACTGCCTCCTGCCACACCATACAGCAATCTTTTCTAAATCGTTTTGCAACGGATACTGGTCTTCGGATGACCTTACTAGACGATAAATTACGGCATCATCTGCGAACAACCTAATAGAACTGTTCAGATTGTCACCCAGGTCATTTATATAGATCAGGAACAACAGAGGTCCCAGGACGCTTCCCTGGGGAACACCTGATATCACTTCAATTTTACCCGATGATTTGCCGTCTATTACTACGAACTGCTACCTTCCTGGCAGGAAATCACGAATCCAATCGCACAACTGAGACGATACCCCATAGGCCCGCAGCTTGATTAGAAGTCGCTTTTGAGGAACGGTGTCAAAAGCTTTCCGGAAATGTAGAAATACGGTATCAACTTGAAATCGCCTGTCGATAGCGGCCATTACTTCGTGCGAATAAAGAGCTAGCTGCGTTGCACAAGAACATTGTTTTCTGAAACCATGCTGATTACGTATCAATAGATCATTCCCTTCGAGATGATTCATAATGTTTGAATACAGTATATGCTCCAAAGCCTTACTGCAAACCGACGTCAATCAGCTTAATCTGAAAGGAACCTAATCGGTATACAGTCTGGACCTGAAGACTTGCCCATATCTACTTCTAAGAAACTCATGGTAGCAACTGTTCGTGTTTCAAATTCTGGAATATTCCATTCGTCTTCCCTGGTGAAGGAATTTCGGAAAACTGCGTTCAATAACTCTGCTTTAGCGGCATAGTCGTCGGTAACAGTACCATCGGCACTGCGCAGCGAAGGTATTGACTGCGTCTTGCCGCTTGTGTACTTTACATTCGACCAGAATTTCTTCGGATTTTCTACCAAATTTCGAGACAATTATTCGTTGTGGAACCTATTGAAGGCATCTCGCATTGAAGTCCGTGCCAAATTTTGCACGTCTGTTAATTTTAGCCAATCTTCGGAATTTCGCGTTTTTCTGAACTTCGCATGCTTTTTCCGTTTCTTCTGCAACATCGTTCGGACATGTTTTGTGTACCATGGGGGATCAGTTCCACCTCTTACCAGTTTATGAGTTATGAATCTCTCAATTGCTGTTGCTACTATATCTTTGAATTTGAGCCATATCTCGTCTACATTTGCATAGTCAGTTCGAAAGGAATGGAGATTGTCTCTTAGGAAGGCTTCTAATGAACTTTATCCGCTGTATTGAATAAAATTATTTTGCGTTTGTTTCTGGTCGATTTGGAAGAAATGGTATTGAGCCTAGCAACAACGACCTTGTGATCACTAATCCCTGTATCAGTCATGATGCTCTCCATTAGCTCTGGATTGTTTGTGGCTAAAAGGTCAAGTGTGTTTTCGCGATCATTTACAATTTGCATGGGTTCGTGGACTAACTGCTCGAAATCATTTTCGGAGTAAGCATTTAGGTCAAACTCGGAAGATGTTTTCTACCTATCACCGGATTTGAACAAGTATTTTTGCCAACATATCCCAACCAACTATAATCTTATGAGTGGGGTATTTATTTGTTACGAGGCTCAAATTTTCTCTGAACTTTTCAGCAAGTATATCATCGGTTCTGGGGGTCGGTAGAAGGAGCCAATTATTAACTTAGTTTGGCTGTTAAGTATAACCTCCACCCATACCAATTCGCACAGAGTATCTACTTCGACTTCACTACAAGATAAACCACTACTTACAGACACAAACACTCCACCACCAATTCTGCCTACTCTGTCTTTCCTGAACACCGCCTGAGACATCGTAAAAATTTCTGCAGAACTTATTTCAGGCTTTAGCCAGCTTTCTGTACCTATAAAGATTTTAGCTTCTGTGCTTTCTATTAGCGCTTGAGGCTCAGGGACTTTCCCAGCACAACTACAACAATTTACAACTAAAATTGCGACTGTTCCTTGATCAAAGCACGTTCTGTATTTGCCATGCACCCTCTGAGATTGCAGCTCATCACATATTTTTCCAAGGCCTTTAACCTAAAAAACCGCCCGGTCCACACCACACAGCCTCCGCTACCCGTGTAGCCGCCAGCTGAGTGTAGTGAACTCCTGACATATTCAGCGGAACCCGGAACCCGACCACCCTATGGCGCAAGTCAAGGAATCTGCAGCCAACACGGTCGCAAAACCGTCTGAGCCTTTGATTCAGACCCTCCACCCGGCTCTGCACCAAAGGTCTACAGTCGGTTCTGTCAACGATGCTGCAGATGGTGAGCTCTGCCTTCATATCGTAAGCAAGTCCGGCAGCCTTCACCAAATCAGATAGCCGCTGGAATCCAGAGAGCATTTCCTGACATCCAAAGCGACACACGTCATTAGTGCCGACATGTGCCACCACCTGCAGCTGGCTGCACCTTGTGCTCTTCATGGCATCCGGAAGGACCCTTTCCACATCATGAATGACTCCACCCGGAATGTATACGGAGTGCGCACTGGATTTCTTCCTCTCCTTAGGCGTCATATCCCTAAGTGGCCTCATTACGTGCATAACATCGGAGCTCCCAACTACCAATAAGCCCACCCTCTGTGATTGCCCGGACCTTGAAGGCTGAGAATCATCCTCTGAAACAGGGCAGGCAGCTGCATCTGGCTCAGCCAGAGACAGTACCTGAAACCTGTTTGTGAGACGCACCGGGGAAGCTTTCTGATCAGCCTCCGGGGACGTCTTTCACTGCCTGCCATGCCTTGGAAGGACCTCCTAATCAACCACAGGCGGGGCTCAGCCCCACTGCGGGCAGCAACTGGGGCAACTACAGCGATCTGGGGACAGATGGGACGAGGTTGACACCCCGGTAATACCCAAGTCTGGCTCTTCACAGTGGTGCCCATTGGCAACAGCCTCAAGCTGCGCGACCGAAGTCAGCGCCGCCTGTAGCTGTGATCGAAGGGATGCCAACTCAGCTCTCATCCGAACATAGTAATCACAGTCCCTGTTCATTCTAATCGATGGTGAACAACAGTTACTGAAACACGAGTCCATGCCTACATAACGCAAGGGAAACACGTAAAGAATGTATGAACTAAACTGTACAAATGCCTAACGACTGCCCTACAATCTTCCTGAATTTACGATTACAGTAACTAAAACTCGAAATTACACCTCCTATACGACACTCACACGCAATTTAAGTAAGAATCTACGAAGTAAACACAGAGAAGAAGCTACATACGTATCTTTCTGCGCTGTCGATGTGCACCAACTGGGAGCTCAGGCCACCAAAGTATGCCACGATTATTAAGCCAAATTACGTCCTCATTCGAGGCTATTTTATGCAATGTTGCAGTTCCTGCCTCTGTCAGTTTACAAGATGCGAAAACTTCGCCGTCTAACCACCGACTACCTCTTGCCACAAAGAATCCTTGCAGTTCTACTATGAAATCCAACTTTTCTATTCCTATCAAACCATTTTCGATGCGGAGGGTAGCTCCAAGTTCTATATGGTTAAAAACCGACTTTCTCTGTGCATGAAACAGAATTACAAGTAAAGTCTTAACATCTCCACTCTTTTACAGAACATTATTTTTAAAACCACATTCATAGATCAATTACATTGACATAAATAATGAATAAAACATTTACACAGATGTTGCATCAAATAGGTTGGTGATGCAACAGTCACATTAAATAAGAACATAGGATTGAGATAACACAAATATAGGTATTATCGGAAATAGTGTTAGACATGCCCCATGTCCCAAAAATTATTTTCAGGCCACTGTGAACAGCATAAATACACTCCTGGAAATTGAAATAAGAACACCGTGAATTCATTGTCCCAGGAAGGGGAAACTTTATTCACACAATCCTGGGGTCAGATACATCACATGATCACACTGACAGAACCACAGGCACATAGACACAGGCAACAGAGCATGCACAATGTCGGCTCTAGTACAGTGTATATCCACCTTGCGCAGCAATGCAGGCTGCTATTCTCCCATGGAGACGATCGTAGAGATGCTGGATGTAGTCTTGTGGAACTGCTTGCCATGCCATTTCCACCTGGCGCCTCAGTTGGACCAGCGTTCGTGCTGGACGTGCAGACCACGTGAGACGACGCTTCATCCAGTCCCAAACATGCTCAATGGGGGACAGATCCGGAGATCTTGCTGGCCAGGGTAGTTGACTTACACCTTCTAGAGCACGTTGGGTGGCACGGGATACATGCGGACGTGCATTGTCCTGTTGGAACAGCAAGTTCCCTTGCCGGTCTAAGAATGGTAGAACGATGGGTTCGATGACGGTTTGGATGTACTGTACACTATTCAGTGTCCCCTCGACGATCACCAGAGGTGTACGGCCAGTGTAGGAGATCGCTCCCCACACCATGATGCCGGGTGTTGGCCCTGTGTGCCTCGGTCGTATGCAGTCCTGATTGTGGTGCTCACCTGCACGGTGTCAAACACGCATACGACCATCATTGGCACCAAGGCAGAAGCGACTCTCATCGCTGAAGACGACACATCTCCATTCGTTCCTCCATTCACGCCTGTCGCGACACCACTGGAGGCGGGCTGCACGATGTTGGGGCGTGAGCGGAAGACGGCCTAACGGTGTGCGGGACCGTAGCCCAGCTTCATGGAGACGGTTGCGAATGGTCCTCGCCGATACCCCAGGAGCAACAGTGTCCCTAATTTGCTGGGAAGTGGCGGTGCGGTCCCCTACGGCACTGCGTAGGATCCTACGGTCTTGGCGTGCATCCGTGCGTCGCTGCGGTCCGGTCCCAGGTCGACGGGTACGTGCACCTTCCGCCGACCACTGGCGACAACATCGATGTACTGTGGAGATCTCACGCCCCACGTGTTGAGCAATTCGGCGGTACGTCCACCCGGCCTCCCGCATGCCCACTATACGCCCTCGCTCAAAGTCCGTCAACTGCACATACACTTCACGTCCACGCTGTCGTGGCATGCTACCAGTGTTAAAGACTGCGATGGAGCTCCGTATGCCACGGCAAACTGGCTGACACTGACTGCGGCGGTGCACAAATGCTGTGCAGCTAGCGCCATTCGACGGCCAACACCGCGGTTCCTGGTGTGTCCGCTGTGCCGTGCGTGTGATCATTGCTTGTACAGCCCTCTCGCAGTGTCCGGAGCAAGTATGGTGGGTCTGACACACCGGTGTCAATGTGTTCTTTTTTCCATTTCCAGGAGTGTATATTTGCAGAAGCGCATGGTTAACATTGAGCTCTCTTACAACATATTTATTCACAACCGGTTTCGATCATTGATCATCTTCACAGTGGAGAAATATTGTGATGACTTGACTTGTCATACATGCTATTTAACCAGAAAAGATGCCATAGCTGACATGCAGTCATCAGCCGGCCGTTGTGGCCGAGCTGTTCTAGGCCCTTCAGTCCGGAAATGTGCTGCTGCTACGGTCGCAGTTTCGAATCCTGCCTCTAGCTTGGATGTGTGTGATGTCCTTAGGTTAATTAGGTTTAAGTAGTTCTAAGTGAGGGGACTGATGACCTCAGATGTTAAGTCCCATAGTGCTCAGAGCCATTTGATACATTTCCTTCTTTCTTTCTTTTTTTTTTGCAAACATCAGAAAAAGATACTCCATGCCATAATACCGGCTTAAGCAAACACAAAACGTTGAAAAATGGAACCATGTTACAACGGTAAGTGTACAGCACCATTGTTGGAGCTGGTGTGCACTTAACAAGGGCACATGGTTTGATTGTTCAGTGTTTTGTGTTTGCTTAAACCGGTATTATGACGTGAAGAATCTTTTCCTGATGAATGCAAGACAGCTATGATATATTATCTGGTTAAATAGCATGTATGACATGTAAAGCTGTCATAATATTTTTCCACTATGTAGATCATCATTGATCGAAACCGCTCATGAATAAATATATTGTAAAAAAAGCACAGTGTTTACCATGCATTTCTCCAAGCCCATGTTTCAGTAATATTTCCTGTTACAGATACATAAATAAAACATGTATTACGCCTAAAACAGTGTTGGGCGAGAAGAAAACTGTAAACATACCACAACAGCAATCATTATACATAAAAGGCGATTCAAAGACATATTTTTCACCTCATTCACATAAGAATAAGATTATTTAAATTTTACAAAAAGATATATCGTCATAAAAAACTATGTTACATAGTGGATTGGGTAACAATGAGTATACACACATGAGAATGACATGTATATAAGAGGACTTGTAATACATAAATACAAAAGAGAAAACATACTACAAAGATTTTTATAAACATTATTTAAAATTTGTTTATTATTTACAATTGTTTGCTAGAAAGTTTATGGAGGCTGTTTATTTCGCCTTCAAGATAATATTTACTTTTTAATTTTTATCAATTTCAAAACATTATTTACAATTCATGCAGAGGAAAAATAAGTAGGAATAATAATTATTTCACCAAATAGGTGGTTTTGGCTGCATTAGTTTTATGCATTTCAACAAAATAACGCAACACTATTTACAATAAGCGTAAACGTTGTCACTGCCCCCTTTATTATTCCAGGCAATTTACACAAGATACTTTCATTTACCAACCGCGTTTTACCAAGCAAACATTTGGCAGCCAACTGACTTTTTTTTGGCGGCAATCAATTTAAACACTCTTTACTGCTCAATTTATTCAGCAAGGAATTTTGCTGCCCGTTCCTCATATTGACAGTCCATATTCTTAAGCTTCCACTCATTATGCAGTGGAGCTTTTTAGTACGTCATTTCACTTTTTTGGAACGTCCATTTCATTCTTTACACAGTTACACCGTTAAGAATCTGAAACTTATAGACGTATACACTGAAGCGCCAAAAGAACTGATACGGGCATGCGTATTTAAATACAGAGTTCTGTAAACAGGCGCTGCGGTCGACAACGCCTATATAAGACAACAAGTGTCTGGCGCAGTTATTAGATCGGTTACTACTGCTACAATGGCAGGTTATCAAGATTTAAGTAAGTTTTAACACGGTGGTATGGTCGGCGCACGAGAGATGGGACATAGCATCCTCGAGGTAGCGATGAAGTGGTGATTTTCCCGTACGACCATTTCACGAGTGTACCGTGAATATCATGAATGCAGTAAAACATCAAATTTCTGGCATCGCTGGGCCCGGAAAAAGATCCTGCAAGAATGGGACCAACGACGGCTAAAGATAATCGTTCAACATGACAGAAGTGCAATCCTTCCGCAAATTGCTGCAGATTTCAATACTGGGTCTCCAAAAAAGTGTCAGCGTGCGAACCATTCAACGAAACATCATTGATACGGGCTTTCGGAGCCGAAGGTCCACTATGTACTCTTGATGACTGCACGACACAAAGCTTTACGCCTCGCCTTGACCTGTCAACACCGACATTGGATTGCTGATGACTGGAAACATGTTGCCTGGTCGGACGAGTCTCGTTTCAAATTTCATCGAGCGGATGGACGTGTACGGGTATGGAGACAATCTCATGAATCCATGGACCCTGCATGTCAGCAGGGGACTGTTCAGGCTGGTGGAGCTCTGTAATGGTGTGGGGCGTGTGCAGTTGGAGTGACATAGGACCTCCGATACGTCCAGATACGACTCTGACAGGTGACACGTACGTAAGCATCCTGTCTGATCACATGCATCCATACATGTCCATTGTGCATTCCGACGGACTTGGACAATTCCAGCAGGACAATGTGACAAACTATATGTCCAGAAGTACTACAGAGTTACTCCTGTACCACTCTTCTGGGTTTAAACACTTCCACTGGCCACCAATCGTATTTCAATTAGGAAATTTCATGGTTTAATTCGCTAGATTTTTCATTGATTTTGACGAGAACAAAATCTCCGATTTTGAACTCGGTAACTTCGAAGTTCTCATTGTTAGATCTGAGGTCCTCTTTTGCTTCATTCTTTCCCTCATTAATTCCTACTTCTGCCCAGTCAAAAGCCTGCACATGGTGGAAATTCTAATGTCTCCTTCTTTACTTTCACTGTTTAGAAAAAATTCGGCTATATAATGCCCTTGAGCTGGTGGTGAAGGGCAACGGTTAACGAACTTTTTACCTTTGTGGATAAGTCATTTTGTTAAAACTGAATTAGAAGCCCAGTAACTTAACATACAAGTAAAAAGTATAAACACACACAAATAGATTTTTTGTTGTATTCATGTATTTGTCACAACTATATGAAAACTCAAACTCGAATGGCCAATGTTAAAAAGGACTCAATGTGAATTTGACGTAATCTGTCTCCCATAAGAGAATTAACATCTGGATTAAAAATGGTAAACTTAACCTCAAATTACTATCTACACATCAAAATAAGTTTTGCATCACCCCAGTTCCCACAACTCTTGAAGATAGACTTTGACTGAGGATATTGTATCACAGACATAGTCACTTTGACTGCTCAGGAATGTCACTAAACCCGCCCAAAGATGTAAACAACCATCATCAGCATCGTATATTACACGGAGGGGGTCCGACAGCCGATCATTTCCAGTCATCACACCAGGAATGAGGTCCACGGCTCGTGTTTTCTGGTGTAGTTCAACCACGCCGAGACGTTCAATACCATGTTTCGAGCGCGTCCTCATTGTTACTTTCTGCCGGGAAGGGCTCTCAACGAGGGATGTGTTGGGTGTAGTTCAACGGCCAATATCACGGTGCCATCGCGTCCGCATTGTTACTTTGTGGCAGGAAGAGCTATCAACAAAGCAAGTGTCCAGGCGTCTCGGAGTGAACCCAAGCGATGTTGTTCGGACATGGAGGGACGGGAACTGTCGATGACATGCCGCCCAAGAGCCACTACCGCAGTCGATGACCGCTACCTGCGGATTATGGCTCGGAGTAACCCTGAAAGCAAAGCCACGATGTTGAATAATGCTTTTCGTGCAGCCACAGGAGTCGTGTTAGGGCTCAATCTGTGCGCAGTAGGCTGCATGATGCGTAACTTCACTCATATAAAGGATGAGCCAGACAATAAGGGATTTTACTTCATTATATGAGTAACTTCATTTTTCCATTGCGGCCAAGCCACGGCCGGCAGTGTTAGCTGCCTTTAAGTTCTTTCGTCCCACGGTCTAGTAACAGGAAGTCAGCACCGAGGAAGGACACCTTGTTCACGCGCCTCTCTTATGTGCTTACGAGGTAACGCCGCCCCAGGCGTCGCTTAGCAGGCAACGCTCTGGAAAGTTCCATGCCGCACGCACGGTTTGCTCGGTCCTGACCAATCAGGGCGGAGGAAGCCGCGTGGTGCGTCGAATATACCCGGCCGCCCGTCGCCGGTCCCGCTCTCTTGTATTCTTGCTCACCCGCGAGTCGGATGTGCGTCCTGTAGCATTGAACGTCTCCCGCTTCTCCCGGTGCTGCGGCACTGTGGACATAAATGGCCTTTCTCTAAAAATTACACTATTATTCCATAGCGGCCACCGCCTGCCCATACGCTCATCCTGTACACTCCCAACGTCCATGCCCTCGCAACCACGAAACCATGCAGCGCGGTAGTGATGGTCCCAACAACCTGCACAATGGACCGCTCAGAATTGGCATCACGTTCTCTTCACCGATGAGTGTTGCATATGCCTTCAACCAGACAATCGTCGTGGACGTGTCTGGAGGCAACCTGGGCAGGCTGAACGCCTCAGACACACTATCCAGCGACTGCAACAAGGTGGAGGTTCTCTGATGTTTTGGGATGGTGTTATCTGGGACCGACGTACACCGCTGGTTGTCATGGAATGCGCCGTAACGGCTGTACGATGCGTGAATGCAATCCTCCGACCGATAGTGCAACCATATCGGCAGCATATTGGCGAGACATTCGTTTTCATGGACGACACTTCGCGGCCCCATCGTGCATATCTTGTGAATGTCTTCCTCCAGGATAACGACATCGTTCGACTCAAAGGGCTCTTCATGGCGACGTGACCCACCAATTACTCTGAGGGATCTACGCCGAATCGCCGATGAGGAGTGGGACAATCTGGACCAACAGTACCTTGGTGAACTTGTGGATAGTACGCCACGACGAATACAGGCATGCATCGATGCAAGAGGACCTGCTACGTGGTATTGGAGGTACCGGTGTGTACAGAAATATGGACCACCACATCTGAAGGTCTCGCTGTGTGGTGGTACAATATGCTAAGTACAGTTTTCATGAGCAGTAAAAAGGGCGGAAATGATGTTTATGTTGATTCCTACTCCAATTTTCTGTACAGCTTCCGAATCTCTCGGAACCGAGGTGTTGCAAAACTTTTTTTGATGTGTGTATATTGAGTCTCATCGTGCACTTACTTTATTTAAAAGAAAAGTGTATTTGAAAAGTCTCGTTCACATAGATATGCTGTCGAAAAGCCCACCAAGTTTCTCAGTGCAATCTTTTCATTTTCTGGCTACTCTTATCGAACACTTATCCAAACAGTACCGATGCTGTTGTTTTGAAAAATGCTTTTAGAGTCTGGTCACATGATAGTTCAATTAACAGGTCGTCTACACTTTATGGCATTTTCAATTCTTTTAAGCTATCTTCTTATAAGAGATTTCTGATCCATTGAATTTCACACTCAATTTTAGAAAAGTAGTTCCTAAAATAGCCAACGGCCTTGCCGCAGTGGTAACATCGGTTCCCATCACATCACCGATGTTAAGCACTGTCGGGCTGGGCTAGCACTCGGATCGGTGACCATCCGCTCTGCCGAGCGCTGTTGGCTAATGGGGTGCACTCAGGTCTTGTGACGCAAACCCAGAAGCTACTTGACTGAGAAGTAGCGGCTCCGGTCTCGGAAACTGACATACGGCCGGCAGAGCGGTGTGCTGACCCCATGTCCCTCCATATCCGCATCCAGTGACGCCTGTGGGCTGAGGTTGACACGGCGGCCGGTCGGTACCGTTGGGCCTTCATGGCCTGTTCGGGAGGAGAGTTCCTAAAATAAACAGAAAAAGGATTAGATGTTACTCTAGTGAGTCTAATTAGTAGATTTCTCAAATATATATATATATATATATATATATATATATATATATATATATATATATATATATATATACGAAAAAAGTGTAATCGCAGTATGACACCAGTAACTACAATAAATTATTATTAACTTCAAAAATCGTAGTGTCTGAAAAATTAAGTGTTTTCGGTAAAGTGTCTGATTCAACAAAATTGGAGTTTAAAATTAGGCCTGTTAAAAATATCTGCAAAAAAATTAGGGAGCGCACACAGCTTTAAATTATTTCAGGTCGCAGGACAAATATTTGAGGTGATCGTTTTGGTTGTAGCTGTTCAAATGGTTCAAATGGCTCTCAGCACTATGGGACTTAACTGTGACGTCATCAGTTCCCTAGAACTTAGAACAACTTAAACCTAACTAATCTAAAGATATCACACACATCCATGCCCGAGGCAGGATTCGAACCTGCAACTTAGCGGTCGCGTGGTTCCAGCTGTAGATCCTAGAACCACTCGCCCACCCAGGCCGACGGTTGTAGGTGTTGTTTTAACAATTTTGACTTCGTTGGTTTCCAGAAAATCATCTAAGACTGGAAATATGTCGAAGGAATCTTGTTCCACTTTTTGAGGGCATCGTTAAATTTCCATTATCATTCATTCTACTTTGTCTTGCACAAAAGAACTTATGAACGTTCTGGCCATGCAGAGTGAATTTAAGAACTTTAGCGCATCGAGAATATCAGACAATTCATAAGGGTATTTTTGATCCGTCGTTGCAAATACAAAAATGCGTGATTTTTCCACCAGACACGTTTCACCTTATTGAGGTAAAGCATGATCAGTGGTGGTGATTTTTGGGCTGTTTTCTCGCTTACATCGGGAAATGCCGTCTGCTAGCACATTGTTGTTTTTCTGTGTTACACACATAATTTTCGTCTACTTTTTAGATGTTCTGCAGCAGTATGCATTTCTCACAATACACTTCAAGTACGAAAACAAACAGAATACAGTGGTGTGCATAAACGTGTGTTGTGAGAAATGCGTAGTGCTGCAGAACATCTGAAAAGTAGACGAAAATTATCCGTGTCTAACACAGAAAAGCCGGCCGCGGTGGTCTAGCGGTTCTAGGCGCTCAGTCCGGAACCGCGCGACTGCTACGGTCGCAGGTTCGAATCCTGCCTCGGGCATAGATGTGTGTGTTGTCCTTAGGTTAGTTAAGTTTAAGTAGTTCTAAGTTCTAGGGGACTGATGACCTCAGATGTTAAGTCCCATAGTGCTCAGAGCCATTTTTAACCCAGAAAAACAACAATGTGCTAGCAGACGGAATTTCCCGACGTAAGCGAGAAAGCAGCCGAAAAACCACCACTACTGATGGTGCTTTACCTCAATAAAACGAAACGTGTCTGGTGAAAAAATCACACATTTTTGTAGTTGCAACGACGGATCAAAAATACCCTCACGAATTATAAAGCAACTACGGACCCTATGGCCACACAAATGAAGAATTTAACATCAGCCAAATATGCTAACCTTGTCAACCCGTTTTCATCGGTCATTTTTCCTCTGTCACACAGTCTATGTATGAACTTGCAAGTTTTCCATCACAGTCTCCACCCACAAGAGAAATATGGAGTTCGAAAAATCTTGACAATTTAGCTCTCCACTGCCCCCGAACTTCACAGTGAAGTAGGTGGTGTGTATGTTGTTTACCCATTTCAGCACATAAACCACCAAACAGTCTCGAGTGTTTAGGGCTTGCTTTAATCAAGTTGACGTCTTACAATGCACCGTCAGGTCAGTTTTGAGACACTCGTCCAAAACTTTAACTGTAGGAGATCCTCTATGTGTGCAGGGATGTGTCCACTGAACCAAGGAAACAACTGGCCTAAGTTTGGTGACTGAGCCATTATGAATACCAGACATAGCACGTGTCCCATCAATTGTCAAACCTATGGATTTCGACCAATCTATCTCATTTTCTTTCGCGAATTCGTCAAGAAATTTGTTTTTGTCAGAAAAGACTGGCAAAACAACAGTTCTTCGATATTGTCGTTCAACTCAAGACGACCAAAGGCTACTAAAGTCGCCTGGCCAGCAACAGCAGTACTCTCATCAAGCTCCAACGAAAAATATTCGTTTTGTTTCAAAGCCGTAATGACAGCAACTTTCACACTGTCCGGAATTTCTTCTCTTCACAATTGTATTTGTTAGCGGGATTTCATTTATTTTTCGCGTAACTTTTTCATCAAACAAAGCATTACTTATTACTTTGCCACAGGTATGGTAAGTACTTTTCCCAAGGTGTGAACTGAACCCTTTTTCGCAATTAACAAAGACACCTCTTAGGTGGTACTTAGTATGTTCTGTTTTGAAGCCTTTTCCATGGTGAATTTCGTCATAGAAAAATTACTTTTCTTGGTTTTAAAGAAATCGAGAGAGTTTCTTGCACGTAAAGGATGTTTATCTGATAGATGTGTTGTAAGTTTTGATAGTTTCATACATTCACACAGTGCGGCACAGGCTCTTTCTCTTCACTAGAATACACCAACCCGAGTTTTAAAAGTTGGTGTTATATTTACGAAAATATGTTCTAGTCTTTTTTGCTTTTTGATGAAACTTGGATTCGGCATTGACTTATTGACAGTCTCACTATTTAATATATAGTGTGTGATGTGGACGTTACTTTATCACTGGAGTCCTTCGTATTACGGCAAGTTGTCGTCCGAAACCAAAGATCCATATCGACGTGAGGTATCACTAACTAACAACAGACACAACCCTATATGCAACACACACTGATTAAAGGTGAATTTACACATATAAGTGACCCAACAGTGCCGTGACTGGTCCGTGAGTCTACCGATTTGGTTGGAAGTATGGTGGTAGGAATTTAATGGCACTGTTTGCACTCGTCCGTGGCATGACCGTGACAGTGCAGAAAGTACTCTCGCCGTCACTGTAACTGCATGTGTCATTCTCTTCGATTTCATATTAACATTAGTTTCCTAACTTTGTTACAAAAGTTCTGTTATTAATAAATTAATTTTGACGCCCTGGGAAACTATAACGTTAAACTGAAATTGTACGAAAAGCGGCTATCAAGCGTCGAAGATTTTTCTACTTCCATTAACAGTCATTTATCAGTCGGAGCTTTTTTTAAGGAAATTAACCGAGGAAATAGTATTCTGCAATTTATAGACCCCATTAAATCCGCATTTACGTACAGGCATACGAGTACAAATTACGCCGGCGTTAATGCTTCCTCTATTGCAGTTCTATATAAAACTGTCGAAGACAGTGAACGACACACAGAAATGTCAGATATAACAGTGCATAAGAAATATACAGACAGACAACCATCAAGTTTATCTTGGAGTAAGAGGTCCCACTCCTCAATAGAAGCTTTAGTGACATCGTGAAGATTATGAGGTGGATACAGACGCTGTACAATGGCCAGCTTCAACAGATTCCATGCCTGCTCAATTGTATTCATGTCTGGGAACTGTGCTGGCCAGTGCATTCGGTTAATGTTGAATCTTTGAAAGTAGCGAGACCCTGCTAGAGTACACTACGGTCGTACATAGTAATCGACTAGGATGTAGTTGTCGCCGTCTTCACGTCTGTAAGACCTTCCAATCGTTTGTAGGACCTCTCGGAGGTACCGGAGACTAGTCAAATCGGCGTAGATGGGAATATGAGGGGTCCGCCGTCCCATCATTATTGCTGCCCAGAACATTATACTTCCACCCGCAAACGGATGGACTTGCTGTGCGTATCGGCGTTTCTGTTGTCGTCTGGTGCTTCTCCAAACCCTAACATGTCTAGTGTCCGGTCGCAAGCCTATCTTGGTTTTGTCGGCAAATATGACATTATTGCCGGCCGCGGTGGTCTCGCGGTTCTAGGCGCGCAGTCCGGAACCGTGCGACTGCTACGGTCGCAGGTTCGAATCCTGCTTCGGGCATGGATGTGTGTGATGAACTTAGGTTAGTTAGGTTTACGTAGTTCTAAGTTCTAGGGGATTAATGACCACAGCAGTTGAATCCCATAGTGCTCAGAGCCATTTGAACCATTTGACATTATTGCATTCTGCAAGGGAACAATTTTGATGTGCAAGAGCTCAGGTCCTTCGATTGCATCGGTTTCGTTGCTTCAGCGCAAATCTTCTCATTGCCCTTCTGGAATGAAGACCACCCTGATGCAGGCTTCTATGCACTGTATGGTCTTAGATACAAATCCCTGTTGCCCGGGAGAAGTGTGTGCCGCTAAAACTCAGAAGCGAGTACCGATACGATCAAGTGAGTTATGTGGTGTGGTAGTCCTTTATCCCCATCCACGAAGAAGGTTCCCGTTTTTACCGGAAGGGTGTGCTTTAAAGATATAAGTGTTGGGAATTTCGGCCTCTAGAAATTTCTAAACATTCCAGAACATTCGAGAGTATTCAAGCACATTCCAGAACGTCAGAATTCGAGAAGATTCCATAACATTCCAGAATGTTTCGGAATATTTCACAATGGTCCGGGATGTTCTGGAACGTTCGGAAATAGTCTGGAGCATTTAGCAATATTCCAGAATGTTCGTGAACATCCTGGAATATCCCAAACCACTGTGGATCATTCCAGAACACTCTCTCATGTTGTGGAATGTTCTGGAACATTGTGGACCATTCGAAGCCTTTTTGCTACGTTCTGGAATTCGTCACTGGTGAGGCTACCCATTGATAGAGGTATACAAAGCAAGACCTGTCGTGTGTTTGAACGTAATTTTCTTATCAGTGACCAAGGGAGGAAACGAAAAAGTAGTGCACTGAGTGGATAAAAACAAAGAATGAAGTGTGAGTAGTGGAAGTGATATAGTGACTGAAAATAAATCGAAAATAAAGTGTGAAATGTGTGTTAAGTGTACATAATATATTTATTAATAAAGGGTTGATTTGATTTATATGTTAGACAATGTCCAAATGTGAAAGTGGAGGAGATCTTGCCAGTTCTGAAGCAAAACGGCAAAAACAAAAGAATAGTGAAAAAACGAAACAGACGAAGAGCGCGAAGCACATTTAATTTCCCAACGACCGAGAATGAGCACCGCGAGAAGCAGAGAAATCGAAGAAAAACGAAATGAAAGTGCTTAAAAATCAATAGTTCCGACACAATCTTATAATAAAATACGGTGAACTCAAGCCAGCCATGAAAATATCACTCTACGAGACGTGGACAAGGACAAGTAGAGAATACAACGTAACAAATGAAGCATTCCAATGCGACCCGACGAAAGAATATAACAAACACAAACACGTCGTAATTTAAAAACTGGATAACAACTGTCAGTTTTGAAACGCGAAAAAATTCAGTTCTAAAAAAAGTTCAAATGGCTCCGAGCACTATGGGACTTAACATCTGAGGTCATTAGCCCCCTGGAACTTAGAACTACTTAAACCTAACTAACCTAAGGACATCACACACATCCATGCCCGAAGAAGGATTCGAACCTGCGACCGTAGCAGTTACGCGGTTCCGGACTGATGCGCCTAGAACCGCTCGGCCATCGCGGCCGCCAGAAATTCAGTAGAGAAACATCAGGATTCCATTGTGTGAGTGGAAAATTTCAGTTTCGATTGTTACCACCGGAAGTTCGTACGCAGGAGTTTTTACATCAAATGACCGGGAAAACACCAGAATCGTAACATTTTCTTTAAAATATAAAAGTATACAACACCTGCTTCCAAATGACTTCTTTCGATGTCACGTCGATCAGCACTTTTTTTCTTCCAAGGTCAAATCTATCATAACGTGGAATCATTACTACCACACCCAACGAAGAAAATAAAGTTCAGCAAGTATGTTTCATCGAAAATGGAAAAAAAGCAGAAATTGATCAACGATGCATAGATGTCAGTGGTTTAAGACGAGAAGGAGTCCGAGATGTACAGAGGATCTTACACGAATACCATCAACTGATTCACATATTACAAACAGCACAAGACCGAGTGATTTCTGATAACTATAAAGTTATAGTTCGAGCCGACAAAAGACCACATGGAGAACACCAACGTCGATTTAATGCACCTCAGACAGACGAAGTCACCATCGCAGTTATGTACAATGAAAAAAAAACAAGCTTTGTCATAATTGTACAACGTAGAAGAGAAGGACTACAACACATTGCACAGACACGCCGTTGATATGATGCCATCCAGTATCCATTAACACTGCTTCACTGACAAGACGGATACCATTTTATTGTGAAACAGATCCAACCTGAAAGAGGCGTAGAAATTAACAAAAATGTCACTTCCAAGAAGTTCAATGCCTACCGCTTAATGATCAGAGACAACGAAACATACAATCCATTCTCAACACTCGCCGTTTATTCCAACAATTCGTGCTAGATATGTATTCAAAAAATTGTTACGTCTTATACTTTAACAAGTATTGTAAATAGTTTGAATATGTTTTGAATAAAAAATTTTTTTACTTCTTTTACTTTAAAGTTTACCCTTTACCTCACAACCTCATATCAACTCCCTGAGCGAAGACGGGTACCCCAGCTAGTTTCCAATACCTCTGGCAACTGATGTGCGCCTGCGAGCCGGCAGCTAGAGGAAACGATGCAGGATTGGTGTTGACACATGAGGACGACTATTGTGAGCTCTGTCGTTGACATTTACCGTCTCTCTGTACTTCCTCCACACCTTCGGCTTACCACTTTGAGTGACATGTAACCGATTAGCAACATCTTGCTGTGTATGACCTGCTGAAAGTGAAGCTACTATACTGACTCTATCGATGTGTTGTATGCCTCTTGTGGCATCTTACTGCAGTGCTGAGCACAAACTGAATGAAGCTGTAGTTGATACTGGACTGTTCGTGGCATGTGGCAGAGGTATGTTTACATGACTGGCAAATTGTCACAAAGCATGACAGTATTTTCTTTCTTTATTGTTATTTTCAAACCCGTACAAACAGGCAGGCTGTCGGCAGCATGGTACACCGCTCTTCAGCCATAGAGTAGATAAATAAACAACAGAAAGAATACACAGATGTGACATAACGGTGGGTAATAAAACAGTAGACACATAAGACAAACACGGAGCCGTTCACACTCGACGATAATCCACACTACAAACTGTTGTCACGACGCACTAACACTGAAGATGGCGATGGCACAGGTGAACGATGGAGTGTGACGGTGAACACTGAACACTAAACACAACGGCACACACGAGGCACTGATGGCGATGATCTCCGGCGCGCGAATGTCCACTTAGCGTGTGCGAGTTCGGGAATCTGCCGAGAGGAGAAGAAGGGTAAGGTGGGGGAGAGGGGAGAACAAGGATGCCAATGGCTGAGGAGATGGGGGGAGGAGGAGAGGGACAGGGGAGGGGACGCCCGGGAAAGGAGTGGGGAGAAATGGATGAGGGAGGGAAGAGGGACAGAAGGGTGGGAAGGGTGGGAGGGTACCCAAAGGAGCAAAAACATGAAGGGGGAGAGAGGATCAAAGTTGGTAGGAGGGGTAGATGGAGGGGAGGAGGGCATCATCTGGGAGAGGGAACTGGCGGAAGCCACCTTAGGAGAGGGTAAGGAGGGTGGAGAGATGGAGACCGGGTGGGATGTGGCAGCAAGCAGGGATGTGAGAGGATGGGCGAGACAAGCGGGTGAGGAGGATCGAGTTTGATGGAGGTGTACAGGATCCATGTCCTTTCAAGGAAAAGGAGGAGGTTGGGGAACGGGATGAAATCGTTCAGGATCCGCGTGGGGGAGGGGAGACGGATGCGATAGGCGAGGCGGAGAGCATGGCGTTCAAGGATTTGAAGGGATTTATAAAAGGTAGGGGTGGTGGAGATCCAGGCCGGATGTTTGTAACAAAGGATAGGGTGGATGAGTTATTTATAGGTGTGGAGAATGGTGGAGGGGTCCAGACCCCACGTACAGCTGGAAAGGAGCTTTAGGAGACAGAGTTGAGAGCGTGCCTTGTCTTGGATTGTCCAGAGATGGGGGGTCCAGGAGAGTCGACGATCGAGGGTAACGCCATGGTACTTAAGGGTGGGGGGGTGAGGGCGGTAGGACAGCCATAGATGGTGAGATAGAAATCACGGAGGCGGAAGGAAGGGGTGGTTTTGCCTACAATGATCACCTGGGTTTTGGAGGGAATGACCTTGAGCAACCACTGGTTGCACAAAGCAGTGAGCCGGTCAAGATGGGATTGGAGAAGGTGTTGGGAGCGCGTCACGGTGGGCGCAAGGGCAAGGAAGGCGGTGTCATCGGCAAACTGGAGAAGGTGGACGGGGAGTGACAGCGGCGGCATGTCCGCCTCTAACATTCTGCGTGGTGTATGTTTGTTCTACACTCCTGGAAATTGAATTAAGAACACCATGAATTCATTGTCCCAGGAAGGGGAAACTTTATTGACACATTCCTGGGGTCAGATACATCACATGATCACACTGACAGAACCACAGGCACATAGACACAGGCAACAGAGCATGCACAATGTCGGCACTAGTACGGTGTATATCCACCTTTCGCAGCAATGCAGGCTGCTATTCTCCCATGGAGACGATCGTAGAGATGCTGGATGTAGTCCTGTGGAACGACTTGCCATGCCATTTCCACCTGGCGCCTCAGTTGGACCAGCGTTCGTGCTAGACGTGCAGACCGCGTGAGACGACGCTTCATCCAGTCCCAAACATGCTCAATGGAGGACAGATCCAGAGATCTTGCTGGCCAGGGTAGTAGACTTACACCTTCTAGAGCACGTTGGGTGGCACGGGATACATGCGGACGTGCATTGTCCTGTTGGAACAGCAAGTTCCCTTGCCGGTCTAGGAATGGTAGAACGATGGGTTCGATGACGGTTTGGATGTACTGTGCTCTATTCAGTGTCCCCTCGACGATCACCAGAGGTGTACGGCCAGTGTAGGAGATCACTCCCCATACCATGATGCTGGGTGTTGGCCCTGTGTGCCTTGGTCGTATGCAGTCCTGATTGTGGCGCTCACCTGCACGGCGCCAAACACGCATACGACCATCATTGGCACCAAGGCAGAAGCGACTCTCATCGCTAAAGACGACACGTCTCCATTTGTCCCTCCATTCACGTCTGTCGCGACACCACTGGAGGCGGGCTGCACGATGTTGGGGCGTGAGCGCAAGACGGCCTAACGGTGTGCGGGACCGTAGCCCTGCTTCATGGAGACGGTTGCGAATGGTCCTCGCCAATACCCCAGGAGCAACAGTGTCCCTAATTTGCTGGGAAGTGGCGGTGCGGTCCCCTACGGCACTGCATAGGATCCTACGGTCTTGGCGTGCATCCGTGCGTCGCTGCGGTCCGGCCCAGGTCGACGGGCATGTGCACCTTCCGCCGACCACTGGCGACAACATCGATGTACTGTGGACACCTCACGCCCCACGTGTTGAGCAATTCGGCGGTACGTCCACCCAGCCTCCCGCATGCCCACTATACGCCCTCGCTCAAAGTCCGTCAACTGCACATACGGTTCACGTCCGCGCTGTCGCGGCATGCTACCAGTGTTAAAGACTGCGATGGAGCTTTGTATGCCACGGCAAACTGGCTGACACTGACGGCGGCGGTGCACAAATGCTGCGCAGCTAGCGCCATTCGACGGCCAACACCGCGGTTCGTGGTGTGTCCGCTGTGCCGTGTGTGTGATCATTGCTTGTACAGCCCTCTCGCAGTGTCCGGAGCAAGTATGGTGGGTCTGACACACCGGTGTCAATGTGTTCTTTTTTCCATTTCCAGGAGTGTATATCATGTCTCCCTACCACTTTCGAGCAGGGATGCTCTGAATGTGTTTTTTAGGGAATTGACAAGTTTGAACCAGGGACCTGTTGCTGGTAAGGAGAAGCCAGACCACACATGACATGTAGAGTTCAGAAGAGTTCAGTGAGACTAGCGATAATATAACCAAATATTTAATGATTTCAGCGTCAGCTCCACTGCACTCCCTGTAAAAGAATCTTTATACTAACTAAATTTAGTGGAAGGGGTTCAAGGCTTTCCTATTTTTAGTTAGCTGGTAAAATAACGTCGAAAAAGCAGTTAAGTTTACCATTGGAAATTTTATTCTACTCACAAAACATTGTTTATAATTTGCACTATTGATAAAAGGAAATGTTTTAATACAGGATGGTAAAAACCAGCTGCGTTCAACAAAAAATGTGAACGAATATTCCCTGAATGGGTTTCCAAGTTCTACAATGGATCGAAGGATGATCTATGCCATATCATATCTATAATCTAGGTTTAAATTAAGTTTCACAAAAGAGAAAACTATCAAAATGGTCTACAGTGACCCTCAATTATCTTTAATTACTTATTTAACTTGTCGTAAATTACAGTGGCTGATGTGGCTTCTCAATAACTATATAACAGAGAAATCATCGCGTTTCAGATTTTTACTTCAAGTGGCAAATGTGAACACCATTAGCTTTAATTGACGATCGACACTAGTATTACGCAAAAAGGGGGTGTAAGAGATGAGACTTCTGCAGTTCTGAGTGAAGCTTTATGCGCTGTTATGCGGCATCGGGTGTGTTCATTACCTTGTCGGTGTTCGTCAGGGGGCGGCGGGCAGCACAGCTCCGCTCACCTCGCCGTCTCGGAAGTAACTACTCTCCTAACTTCTCCTTACTACAATTTACCGAAGTTGGTTTAAAAAACTATGTGGCTGTGTTTTCATCTGACCAATCAGGGTCTCAATGTTAACCTTAAGCTCCGCCTACAAAAATTCTGTCTATCCAATGAGAAACGTTATACTTTTCGTGGTGGGGCAATGTTTTTAAAGATTGCAACGTAACAGAGACGCGAAAAAGTCTCACGCTAACAGTTGCAGCTGGTTTGGTCCTTCTAGCGTTATCGTAAGATCTATACTGTTCTTCTGGAGTGCTCTATCTTTTAACATGGGCTGGGGGGTGGTCCTAACGGCGATGTGGGTGTCCGTCCCTTATCGTAGGGCATTCTAACTTAATACGGTTCTGTTATCGGCTCATGTTCTCGTTTCTCCCCTGGGAACTGCGTCTGTCTCACAGTGGGAAGGTATGACATGCATTTAGGCATTCTTGTGATAGTCTGTGGTATTCCATTTGCTCACTCGTTACTCGTATTACTTTGGTTAATTTAATGTCACGATTTATTCGGAGCTATGTGAGATACTACTGGATTTGCTTATCATGTCAGGGTTTTCATGTAAGGTGTTGGATTTGCCTGACACCTTACATGCCATATATAAAAGGTACAGAAGGGGAGAGAGGATGGAGCCTTGGAGCACACCGGCCGAGGGAAAAAAGGTGTAGGAATCCATGTTATGGATGGTGATGTAGGAAGGATGGTGGGAGAGAAAGGAGCCGATCAGACGGACATAGTTAATGGAAATGGCGAAGGTTTGGAGCTTGAAGAGGAGACCGGAATGCCATACACGGTCATAAGCACGTTCGAGGTCCAGGGAGAGGAAGATTGTGGAGCGACGGGAATTAAGCTGTTCGGAAAGGAGATGAGTGAGGTGAAGGAGAAGGTCGTCGGAAGAGAAGGACGGCCGAAATCCACACTGGGTAATGGGAAGGAGGCAGTGCTGACGGTGATGCTGGTGGATGCGTAGGGTGAGGATAGATTCCAGGACCTTGCTGAAGACCGAGGTAAGGCTGATGGGACGGTAGGAGGAGTCGGCGGACGGCGGTTTACCAGGTTTAAGGAACATCAGGATACGGGAGGTTTTCCACAGGTCGGGGTAATAACCAAAGGACAGGACTACATTGTAGAGCCTGGCCAGGGTGGAGAAGAAAGAGACAGGAGTGATAGGGGCATTGAGTTCTGTGTGTTCAATGTTGTCCAAGTACTGGAAACCAGGTGTGAGGGAAGGGACAGAGGTGTCAGTTCGATCGCAGACATCCGGGAAGAGAGTAATCGAACTGGGGATCATCGGGGATGGAAAAGACATTGGAGAGGTAAGAGGCAAAGTGGTTGGCCTTACTAAGGGTGTAAGGGAAGGGGTGATCATCATGGAGAAGAGGGTGGTAGGGGGAGAGTTTAGATCCGGTAAGGCGATGGGAGGATGACCAGAACTTGTACGAGTTTATAGGTAGGGTAGCATTTAAACGGGTTCATGTCTGTCGCCAGTCCCAGCGTTTCTTAGCCGCGAGCAAGTTTTGAATGTGTTGCTGGAGTTACCGGTGGCGTCGGAATGTGTCCGGGTCACGCGTGTGGAGGAAGGCACGGTAGAGACGGCGGGATTCACGGAGGAGGATGAGGACGGCCTGTGGGTGTAAGGTAGGACGGTGGGGGTGGATGGCGACAGTAGGGACATGGGCCTCCACAGCCTCAGAAAAGGTGTGCTGGAGAAAGGAGGTGGCATGGGTTACATCGTCAGGGTGGTGGTAGGTGAAGGGATGGCTATCGACCTGGGTGGAGAGGGTATCCCTGCAGGCATTCCAGTTGGCACGGGAATAGTCATGTACATACTTTGGGGGAGGGTCATCATGAGGGTCGGGCGGGGGCGACGACCGTCTGAAATGGTGAGGAGGACAGGGAGATGGTCGCTACCAATGGGCTCCAGGACATCCACCGTTATGTGGCCACAGAGATTAGGGGAGGAAAGGATAACATTGGGAGTGGAGTTGGATTCGGGACGGGTGTGCCGGGGGATGGGGATGAGGTCGCATTGAAGGGGGTAGAGGAAACGATGCCACCGCTGTAACTGGGCGGCGGAACGACTATGGATGTTGAGGTCGGCGGCTATCACGTAGGAGGAGAACGTACAGTCAATGTGGAAGAGGAAGTCGAAGGGAATAGGAACGTTAGAGCGGACATAGATGGTGGCGCAGGTGACGGTAAGGCTGCGGAAGAAGGGACTAAGGATCAGGTGTTCGGTGGGGTCGAGAAGGAGAGGTTGGAGCCAACCTGGGAGCTGGCGGTGGTGACCAATGGCAACTCCATCACGCGCAATCGGGAGGGGACTATCGGAGTGGTGAAGGTGGTAGGGCGACATGTGGATGGTGTGGTGGGGTTGGAGGAAAGTTTCATTGAGGAGGAAGGCATCCATGCGGTGGGTGGCAAGGGTGTGCAGGAAGAGGTTCTTGTTGGCGGGAAGGGAGCAGATGTTGTTGAAAAGGATACTGTGCTGTCCCGCCATGACAGGGGATTAGACAAGGGTGTCAAGACGGGAGAAGGTGAAATGGAACAGGCGGCGAGGGAGACCTGTTGGAGGGTGTGACAGCGCTGGAAAGGGTGGATGTTTTGTAGGACAATGTTGAGGAACCTGATGATGTCCTCAGCGGTGGGGGGGGGGGGGGACGAAGGGAATTGCCAGGAGGGGTGGGGGCGTCCAGAGGATGGACAGGGACGGTGATTTCAGGAGTGGTCGGTGGAGGTCGGGCCTTACACTTTTGGGAGTAGGTGGGATGGGGGAGATTGCAGGTTTTTGCAGGAGGGAGGGGATTGTAGGTTAGGGCACTGCCGGAGGAAGTGCGCTTGCCAACAATGCGGGCTGGTTGGGGACTCGCGGCACTCGGCTGTTGGGTGTGCGTTATAGCGCAGACTCCTCTGGCAGCACAGGGATTGAGGAGGGGAACGGGAGGTGTCGACCTTATAGCGTTGGTTGAAGAGGGGGTCACCCTCCTTCAGGAGATGGTCAATGGAGGGGGTGTCCTCAGAGACAACCCGCATTTGGCGGGTGGGGCCAGCTGAGTTGAAAATGCGGCGGACCGCCCGCACCTCCAGCTTGGGATGCGCCTCGAGCTCCGCCAACAGCTCCTCCTCTGTGATTGACGGACTGAGCCGAGTGATCACGGCGGTCAGGGTCAGCGGGCGACGCAGAGGTTGGGGTTGGTGGGTAGGAGATGGAGAAGGAGCAGGGGTGAGGGAGGCGTTGGGGCCAAACCGGGCGATGGGGAGGCGGGAGAGGATGTCAGTATGGAGGGTTGGGCTGGGGGAGGAGATGAGAACGGAATCACGTCTGGGAGTGAGGAGAGAGATGGGGGCGCCAGGGAAGTGTTGGCGGAGGAGGAGGGGGAGATTCTGGGCCTCAAGAAGGGAAGGATCAGGACGGGAGAGGAGGTATTTGTATGAGGAGGAGGAGGAGGTGGAGGAGGAGGAGGCGGAGAGAGCAGGGCCAGGTGGGGAGACATCCATGGCATCCTGAGGGGGGGAAGGACGGGGCAAGGCCTTTTTGGGAGCAAATGTGGTGGTGGTGTCATTAGGGCGTTTAACAGCGGCAGAAGGGACGGGAGCTATAGGGAGGTGGCGGGAAGGGGCAGGTCCAAGCGTGGATGCAGCAGCCGGCGCCGGAGATGGTGATGGAGAAGGCGACGGCGACAGCGACGGTGGAGGCGGTGATGGCGAAGGCGATGGGGAGAGTTGGGCACGGGCAGTGGCCCGACGGGCCGCCACCCGAGCTGGAGCTGCAGTGACAGGCGGGGAAGTGGTCGGAAAGGATCAGAGGGAGAGGAGCGGGAGGAAGAAGCTAGAGAGGGGCGACAAAGAGCGAGGGCGAAGGGACAGTGAGAAGAGGAGGGATGGAAAGAGGGGGTTGTGACTGGGCACACCATGTAATAGTGGTGGTGGCGGCGGTGGGTAAGTATAAACCTTGGCTGTGGTGGTAGTGTTGGTGGGGGCTGACATGACGACAGGGATAAACAAAAATGGACAGGACGAAAAGGAAAGGAAAAAACTGGGGACAGACGAAGACGAAGACGGATGAAGACGAAGACGGATGAAGACGAAGACGGACAAAGACCAGAGTCCCACGGTGCTGGCGCTGGCGCTGACGCCAACGACGGCAGGCAGGAATGCCGCAGCTGCTGCTGCTGCCGCGGACGGGGCCGGGGCCGCCGCTGCTGCTGGAGTACCGCCAGAGATCTGCATGACAGAAGTAAACATGGTCCAATATGTGGGCTCTAACTGGGTAACACATGAAATGCTTAGGTCAATGAGATCTTTAGTATCGTCGACTACATTTTACGATAGTATTCCAACTTCTTGTTTTGAGAGGTGTATTTGGTAAACTGTTTTAGTGGTTTTTCGGAATGGAACGCATTATCCTATTATTGCGTGAATTCCTACAAATGTTTGGCATTGCATGTATGATTCAGATGCGAATTAGGCTTTTTGTACGGGGCCGCATTGCCGGCCGCGGTGGCCGAGCGGTTCTAGGCGCTTCACTCCGGAACCGCGCGACTACTACGGTCGCAGGTTCGAATCCTGCCTCGGGCATGGGTGTGTGTGATGTCCTTAAGTTAGTTAGGTTTAAGTAGTTCTAAGTTCTAGGGGACTGATGACCACAGACGTTAACTCCCATAGTGCTCAGAGCCATTTGAACCATTTTTTATTATCGGACCCCCAGTATTCAGACAAGCACTGGGTATTTGTTTCATTTAATTTCATCCAGTTTCAAAAAAATACATTTCTTTTTAATTAATTGCGAGAATATTTGGTATATTTTATTGCAAATTATTGTACTGATTTTTCGAAGTATTTTTCACTTACTTTATAAAACGCTATCGAAATAAGTATGATTCATTTTATTGCAGTTGCAATTCTGTTTAGCAAAAGTGACAAAAAGCAGATTACAGAGTACCTGACGGCTCAACACAAAAGTTTTGTCTCAAGTACAGATAGTGTTGAGGATCAGTGGACAAAGTTCAAAACCATCGTACAATATGCGTTAGATGAGTATGTGCCAAGCAAGATCGTAAGAGATGGGAAAGAGCCACCGTGGTACAACAACCGAGTTAGAAAACTGCTGCGGAAGCAAAGAGAACTTCACAGCAAACATAAACATAGCCAAAGCCTTGCAGACAAACAAAAATTACGCGAGGCGAAATTTAGTGTGAGGAGAGCTATGCGAGAGGCTTTCAATGAATTCGAAAGTAAAGTTCTAAGTACTGACTTGGCAGAAAATCCTAAGAAATTTTGGTCCTATGTCAAAGCGGTAGGTGGATCAAAACAAAATGTCCAGACACTCTGTGACCAAAATGGTACTGAAACAGAGGATGACAGACTAAAGGCCGAAATACTAAATGTCTTCTACCAAAGCTGTTTCACAGAGGAAGACTGCACTGTGCTTCCTTCTCTAGATTGTCGCACAGTTGACAAAATGGTAGATATCGAAATAGACGACAGAGGGATAGAGAAACAATTAAAATCGCTCAAAAGAGGCAAGGCCGCTGGTCCTGATGGGATACCAGTTCGATTTTACACAGAGTACGCGAAGGAACTTGCCCCCCTTCTTGCAGCGGTGTACCGTAGGTCTCTTGAAGAGCGAAGCGTTCCAAAGGATTGGAAAAGGGCACAGGTCATCCCCGTTTTCAAGAAGGGACGTCGAACAGATGTGCAGAGCTATAGACCGATATCTCTAACGTCGACCAGTTGTTGAATTTTGGAACACGTATTATGTTCGAGTATAATGTCTTTTCTGGAGACTAGAAATCTACTCTGTAGGAATCAGCATGGGTTTCGAAAAAGACGGTCGTGTGAAACCCAGCTCGCTCTATTCGTCCACGAGACTCACAAGGCCTTAGACACGGGTTCACAGGTAGATGCCGTGTTTCTTGACTTCCGCAAGGCGTTTGACACAGTTCCCCACAGTCGTTTAATGAACAAAGTAAGAGCATACGGACTGTCAGATCAATTGTGTGATTGGATTGAGGAGTTCCTAGATAACAGAACGCAGCATGTCATTTTCAATGGATAGAAGTCTTCCGAAGTAAGAGTGATTTCAGGTGTGCCGCAGGGGAGTGTCATAGGACCGTTGCTATTCACAATATACATAAATGACGTGGTGGATGACATCGGAAGTTCACTGAGGCTTTTTGCAGATGATGCTGTGCTGTATCGAGAGGTTGCAACAATGGAAAATTGTACTGAAATGCAGGAGGATCTGCAGCGAATTGACGCATGGTGCACGGAATGGCAATGTAGACAATTGTAATGTGATTCGAATACATAGAAGATAGGTCCCTTATCATTTAGCTACAAAATAGCAGGTCAGCAACTGGAAGCGGTTAATTCCATAAATTCTCTGGGAGTACGCATTAGGAGTGATTTAAAATGGAATGATCATATAAAGTTGCTCGTCGGTAAAGCAGGTGCCAGACTGAGATTCATTGGAAGAATCCTAAGGAAATGCAATCCGACAACAAAGGAAGTAGGTTACAGTACGCTTGTTCGCCCACTGCTTGAATACTGCTCAGCCGTGTGGGATCCGCACCAGATAGGGTTGATAGAAGAGATAGAGAAGATCCAACGGAGAGCAGCGCGCTTCGTTACAGGATCATTTAGTAATCGCGAAAGCGTTACGGAGGTGATAGATAAACTCCAGTGGATGACTCTGCAGGAGAGACGCTCAGTAGCTCGGTACGGGCTTTTGTTAAAGTTTCGAGAACATACCTTCACCGAAGAGTCAAGCATTATATTGCTCCCCCCATCGTATGTCTCGCGAAGAGACCATGAGGATAAAATCGGAGACATTAGAGCCCACACAGAAGCATACCGACAATCCTTCTTTCCACGTACAATACGAGACTGGAATAGAAGGGAGAACCGATAGAGGTACTCAGGGTACCCTCCGCCACACACCGTCAGGTGGCTTGCGGAGTATGGATGTAGATGTAGATGTAGAACAGCACGAAAGAAATGAGAAACGAACCAAGCTACAAGTATCGAAGGTTCACCACAGGACGGCGAAAACAGAAGTAACGTCAACACATAGTGTGTCAGTTACAGTGTAAGGTGAGCTCGAAGGTCAACCGTGTGCAATCATTTTGTATGACACTTCAGCGTGAGCATCTTTTAAATGCGCTTTCACGAATTGTTCTAGTTCCGTGTGGTAGTCTGATCGGCACGAAAACCAAGTTGTCAGTACTGCACAAGACGCTGGGTCCGCACCGCCATTTCCACACGAAAGTTAATGTGGTCTTTTGCGTCACCCCGCAAACTTGTGAATACAGTCTGCACTGGACTTAGTGACCCCCGCCGAGCTAATCCCGTTCCGCATTCTGCGAAGAGTCCGATAGGCAACATGTCACTTCTCAGCGCTGCAAGTCTTTAAAAGTGTTCAGCACGTTTAAATTAAATTTCCTGTTCATTACTACAACTAAGTACCATGTCGCAACTTGAGTGATTTTGAGTGTGCTTCCTTGTGACATTTCTACCATAGCAGATGACCGTTACCAAACATATGTTAGCGGCCATTCTGCAACTGCTTCCTCCTGTGACCGCGAGCCCCCCACGTGAGTTAACGAGCATTTCGCTCTCATTTAAGTATATGGCCGAAAGAGTCAGCCTTCAGGAATTGTGAAATGAACCCTGTCGTCGAGGACCGCGACCCACAAAGGGCACAGATTCACCACGAGATGGAGAAACTCACATACGTCTATTGTCTATAGAGGCCTAAGCACTGTAGTATGCGAGTGAGACAGACAAGCACCTACGGCATAGGGAAACCCAGTAGAAGCCGTTGTGGCCAAGGTTCAAAAAATGGTCCAAATGGCTCTGAGCACTATGGGACTTAACATCTGAGGTCAGCAGTCCGCTAGAACGTAGAACCACTTAAACCTTACTAACCTAAGGACATCACACACATCCATGCCCGAGGCAGGATTCGAACCTGCGACCATAGCGGTCACGCGGCTCCAGACTGTAGCGCCTAGAACCGCGTGGCCAAGTAGAAGTATCAGTGCTAAATATGGCGGACCTAAGATCGGTCATAAAGGGAAACATTTATGAAAACTATTTAATTCTGTAGTAACGCACAGAATGAAGCCACAGTAACTTTAATCGGCCAACATCGATAAATTTTCATAGTGATCACAATGAAACTTGAATATTGATCATATCTGTAATACACTCCTGTAAATGGAAAAAAGAACACATTGACACCGGTGTGTCAGACCCACCTTACTTGTTCCGGTCACTGCGAGAGGGCTGTACAAGCAATGATCACACACACGGCACAGCGGACACACCAGGAACCGCGGTGTTGGCCGTCGAATGGCGCTAGCTGCGCAGCATTTGTGCACCGCCGCCGTCAGTGTCAGCCAGTTTGCCGTGGCATACGGAGCTCCATCGCAGTCTTTAACACTGGTAGCATGCCGCGACAGAGTGGACGTGAACCGTATGTGCAGTTGATGGACTTTGAGCGAGGGCGTATAGTGGGCATGCGGGAGGCCGGGTGGACGTACCGCTGAATTGCTCAACACGTGGGTCGTGAGGTCTCCACAGTACATCGATGTTGTCGCCAGTGGTCGGCGGAAGGTGCACGTGCCCGTCGACCTGGGACCGGACCGCAGCGACGCATGGATGCACGCCAAGACCGTAGGATCCTACGCAGTGCCGTAGGGGACCGCACCGCCACTTCCCAGCAAATTAGGGACACTGTTGCTCCTGGGGTATCGGCGAGGACCATTCGCAACCGTCTCCATGAAGCTGGGCTACGGTCCCGCACACCGTTAGGCCGTCTTCCGCTCACGCCCCAACATCGTGCAGCCCGCCTCCAGTGGTGTCGCGACAGGCGTGAATGGAGGGACGAATGGAGACGTGTCGTCTTCAGCGATGAGAGTCGCTTCTGCCTTGGTGCCAATGATGGTAGTATGCGTGTTTGGCGCCGTGCAGGTGAGCGCCACAATCAGGACTGCATACGACCGAGGCACACAGGGCCAACACCCGGCATCATGGTGTGGGGAGCGATCTCCTACACTGGCCGTACACCTCTGGTGATCGTCGAGGGGACAATGAATAGTGCACGGTACATCCAAACCGTCATCGAACCCATCGTTCTACCATTCCTAGACCGGCAAGGGAACTTGCTGTTCCAACAGGACAATGCACGTCCGCGTGTATCCCGTGCCACCCAACGTGCTCTAGAAGGTGTAAGTCAACTACCCTGGCCAGCAAGATCTCCAGATCTGTCCCCCATTGAGCATGTTTGGGACTGGATGAAGCGTCGTCTCACGCAGTCTGCACGTCTAGCACGAACGCTGGTCCAACTGAGGCGCCAGGTGGAAATGGCATGGCAAGCCGTTCCACAGGACTACATCCAGCACCTCTACGATCGTCTCCATGGGAGAATAGCAGCCTGCATTGCTGCGAAAGGTGGATATACACTGTACTAGTGCCGACATTGTGCATGCTCTGTTGCCTGTGTCTATGTTCCTGTGGTTCTGTCAGTGTGATCATGTGATGTATCTGACCCCAGGAATGTGTCAATAAAGTTTCCCCTTCCTGGGACAATGAATTCACGGTTTTCTTATTTCAATTTCCAGGAGTGTAGTTTAGTATTTACTGTTGAAGTGAAATTAACAAGTATTGTAACAAAGACCTGAATGATAAAATCTGAACCCTTTGGTGAATCTTAACGACTGACATTTCACACAGAAGCGCATCATTAAAATGACAAACTTTGTAATTATCAACTCTGTAACTTTATTTGTTTAAAAGATATAGTAAATTTAAATTATCAGTCCCTTCGGTTAGGCATCAGATCATCATTTCCTCCACACAAAACACATTAAACGATGACAGTATGATAACTTATTGAATCATTAGATTACGGATATTTGTTGTAAGGTTTAATGCATAATAGCTGCTTTTCTTCTTTATTTATTTATCTGAAAGAACATTGGTTCAAGGCTACTGGCCGTGACATTCAACGTTAAGAAGGAAATTGTACTGGTTTTATGAAAAAGAATTTAACGTTTATTATGTAATGGATACTATTGTTACTTTATTTAGAACTTGAAAGTAGTCAAGCTTTGATTATTCAAATATATTAAAATGTGAAGTAATGTAGAATAGCATTATCGAGGGACACACCTTTGAATTCGAAAAAAACTAAGAACCTGGGCAGCCCAACGATTTCTGGGACTCGATCTTCAAAAAGGCAGTGGAGATACGTCTGCACAACAATTTCGTAAACAGGGATAGCGGTCTTCAGCTGAGTGCAGCGTGGAATCCCACAATTGACAAAATACATCACGATGTGAAGGCAGCGGCGCCCGCAGACAGACTGGATAGCCCCCCCCCCCCCCCCCCTCCACGACGCGGCACCCCGTCCCGGATGGCCGGCCTACAGAAGCGAACGACGGGTATATAGATATGCAGAACACAGCATCCCGATACTACACCCAGCCATAGGGACCTGCTTGCGGGTTACGTCTCGAGGGTTCGTAACGCTTTAAAACTTGCGCATACCGAGGACGCAGGAGCGACCAACTGCGTTTTTATTAAAATACAGTTTGGCGCTCAGTACCGTCTGAGGGCAAAGCAGCCTCAGAAAGCATTTAGAGTGCCATTGTCGTGTCTTTTCGCCGCTGCGGAATGCCTTGTGCAGTTGATGTCTTGGGTCGAAGCGGTCTTCCGCTGTCGATAAAAGGCGCGTCTTGTTGTTGACGCGGGCCGCGTTTCGAGCGCCCCATCTGCTGCCGCAGAGCCAGGCTGTGCCCCCCCCCTCCCCCCTTCCCCAAGGTTAGGGAAAATGTGGGCCAGGACCTGGGAGCCGGCCGCGGAACCGCCGTCCATCAGGAAAATAGGGCCAGCAATGCAACCGGGCCACCTAACGGTGTCGACGATGGCTGTAAGTGGCACCTTGGCAGCAGCCCCTCTTTCCGCTCCCGACATGGCGAGAACCACACCCCATGCAGTAATACACAATTCGCCGACAACAAAATACATCGTCAGTACTTGCGATCCCACCCCTCCTCCTCTTGTCCTAAGTCCTGCTTCCCAGCGCCGCCGGTACACTTCCAGACAATAATGCGTCCACGAATAATGGCAAGCAGACGACCCGTCTGCTGATCAAAATCCTCCCAAAACCAACCTCCTCGTCTCAGTCTTCCACCCATTCCAAATACCTTAAATTCCCCCACACAAGTCCACCACACCAAAACAGCGGCGTGCAAGAAGGACAGGAAGGAGAAGCACTCTGAGGGAAAGAAGCACTCCACTACCCCCAACCCAACCACTCCATCACCCTGCGAGGAACCTGCCCCCTGACAGCACCTGTCGTCGCCCTGGGAGGAGACCGGGAAACAACTGCACTGGAAGGGAACGACGTAACGGGCAGGACTCGGACAGTTTCGTGCTGGCGAAGAAAACCTTTCGCCAGCCGAGGCTTCCGGCGGCTCGGGGAGTGGAACCTACCCGAACAAATTTCGGGCGGTGTCCGATGAGCCACAGACAACAAAAAACGCCACAAATGAATCACAAACACAGAATCAAGTCACCCACCACGTACCCCCGATTGTAGCTGAGTTTTCTCGGAATCACGAGGAGCTCTTCGAGTTCCTGAAAACAGAAATCGGGGGAGGCGGCTTCCTGGCAAAACCTGCCGGTGGAGACAAAATAAAAATCACAGTACATACACTAGAAAACTACACCACAGTCAAGACACTTTTCAATAACAAAAACACATCGCACTACACGTTCCTCACAACAAAAACACGCTACAAAAACATAGTAAGAAGTGACCTCCTAAGACAACAGTCCCCCCAGGAAATCAAAACAGACTTGACTGCCCAGGGGTACGTCGTCGAGGTGGTCCAGCACATGGGCAACGTAAACAGCAAGTGGCCACAATATCAGATCCCACTCCCTGACATCCCCCAAAACAAAAGGGAGATAAAACCGGTCGTGGCTGTGCCTGTCACCACTGAACCGCTGCGCCATAAAAAAAAGACGGTGCAGTGCTTCGGGTGTCAGGGTCTAAACCACATCGCCGCCTACTGCACGATGCCAATAAGATGCAGAAAGTGCGCCGATGCCCACGACACAAGGACATGCACACTACTACACACCCATCCACAAATAAGGTGGTTTTTGCCACACAGCAGGTTACCAAGGTTGTGAAGTGCATAAACGACACACTCAGCAGGCAAAGGGCGCAAAGGCCGCCCCCCACACACGCAAACAAAACACCACTATCCCATCCAGCTATACAAGAAAACAAAACACGACAACACACAAGGACAAGGCCTGAGAAAAACCAAGGCCAGACACACAGAGGGCAACTTATGCGGAAGTGGTTTCTCCTCCGAGGAGCCATGAAAGCGTGGCCCTATCACCACAACACCAGATACCATCACAAGAACAACACCAGGAAACACACAGCAACAACGGCCAGGTCCACCATGACAGAGAAAGCTCTAGGGAACCCCACACACACTCCCACCCTGTGGATCAGTTGTTAGGTGTAATGATGCAGACCATGAACCTCATCATGGAAATGATGAAGGAATTCAGGGAAGCCCAGAAGCAGAACACACAGATCCTCATTGCCCTTCAGGCAGCAGTCCAGCAGTCGCTCCCTCTGCAACTACTTCATTAGTTTCAAAACCCCATCATGAATAGACAACCAAATATTTCACGCCTGACTATGTGCATCTTTAATGCAGCTCGCATTGTTAATCAAGAGGTCGAGTTCAGAGAACTCATGAAGGAGTTCTCCATCGACATATGCATGATGGGGGAAACCCACCTAAAACCAGGAATAAAAGTGACAGTTCCCAACTATGTTAGCTACTGTAAAGACAGGCCAACCCAAGGCGGAGGAGTGGCCATATATGTAAAAAGAGGGATCCCCCATCCTCAGGTATTCTTACCAGCTAGCAACAAAATCGAAGCAGTGGCGGTGGAAGTAATCACTGCCACCAGACCCCTAACAATTGTTGCAGTCTGCCGCCCCCCACGTGACCAGATAGATGACGGAGACATAGCTGCTCTAGGGCAAATCGAAGGCAAACTCGTAATAGGGGCGACTTCAATGCCAAACACCCTGATTGGAATCCCAGAGTAACCTCCAGAGCAGGCGCCAAACTGCAACAACTAGCGCGCAACCACCATTTCGATACACCCCAAGGCCTTTGCGCCCTTTGCCTGCTGAGTGTGTCGTTTATGCACTTCACAACCTTGGTAACCTGATGTGTGGCAAAAACCACCTTATTTGTGGATGGGTGTGTCAAGCCCACACATTTTCCAAAAAATGGAGGCAGGCCAGACGTGTTAGACATAGCTCTCACCAGGAGGATTACGGGGTTTGTGACCGCAAAGACAATCAACAGAAAGAATGTCCTCTGACCACAATCCAGTGGCTCTAGAGGTCGATGTGGGAGAATGGGTAGCACTTCCATGGTACCAGACGTCTTACAAACGTACAGACTGGGAGCGATACCGAGAAACTATCGCCTCTGATATCGCTCGCGCTCCGCCACCTACTGCCGAAAGTAGAACAAGCGCTACAAGACTTAACAGGCACCATCTTGCAGGCAGCGGAAGAGGCCACCCCTCCACAAATACACCGCCGCAAATACAGCTCCCGGAACACTTGCTAGCTCAAATTCGACATAAGAACAGAGTGGCAAAAGAGTGGAAGATCACCAGAAAGCAGGCCACCAGAAGGCTGCTCAATCGTCTACAGAGAGACTTGAAGCTAGCGCTCAATGAGCACAGAAACCAGCAATGGCAAAATCGCCTTACAGCTCTCAAAGTAGACGATCATACAGTATGGCAATTCACCAAACAGTTCTTAAAATGACGCGCTAGGATGCTGCCACTGCACGGCGAGCGTAGACTGGTTTACAGTCATGCTGGGAAGGCCAATGCACTCGCCGACTCCTTCGAGAAGTGGTTTCAAGCGTCAGAACCCCAGGATGAAGAGCATGAAGAGGTAGTCACTCGTCAACTGGCTGTCTTCCTCAATGCTGAGGAGAACCCAGAGGAAGAACCCATACTTTTTGGTCCTGAGGACGTGGCAAAAAAGGCACCAGGGCACGACACTGTCACTAATCAGTTAGTCAAAAATCTCCCACCCTCAACGAGATTACTCGATCCCGCGAGTTCCCAGCTTTCTGGAAACATGCGGAAGTGGTCGCGATACACAAACCAGGGAAAGACCCTCTATTCCCGCAGCACTACAGGCTGATAAGCCTGTTGCCAACTCTTAGCAAGATCTCTGAGCGACTCCGGCTAAGACCCATACAGGATCATATTACCAGAGAGCAACTTCTGCTGGATTTCCAATTTGTGCAGAACCACTCTGCACCACAATAGGTCATGAGAGTGGTTGAAGCAGCCACAGAGGGCTTCAACCACAGAGGCTACTGCTGGATAGTGCTACTAGACGTGGCCAAAGCCTTCCACTCCGTATGTCATAGAGGGCTGCTCTACAAGTTATACACACAAGGGTTCCCCGGAAGCGTAGTTAAGCAGATCAAAAGCTATCTCACTAACAGGACCATCTCTGTCAAAGTAGAAACCGCCATTTCCACCAAAAGGCGTATTCGTGCTGGAGTGCCACAGGGATCAGTCCTGGGGTCCGTTTTGTACAGTCTTTACACTGCAGACACTCCAATGCCCCCCTGGTGCACACTGCTCAGTATGCAGACGACACAGCCTTCTACACGAGAAATGCGAGCAAGGACCTGGTCATCTGTAGGCTACGAAGGGTTTTACATGACTCAGGAACTTGGGCCTGTCGCTGGCGTATCACCATCAACTCTGAAAAGACACAGGCTATGCTGTTTACCTCCAGGCTCGGAAGGCGCGAACCTCCTCAACGTCCCTCCCTCCATCTTCACCTAAATGGAACCCAACTCCCCTGGCGCAGAGCCGCCAAATGCCTTGGCGTAGCCTTGGACTCTCGTCTTACGTGGAAACCCCACATAGACGAGGTCCACAAGAATGTCTGCGCCAGAATGTCTATCCTATACCCACTCCTGAACTCAAGCAGCTCCCTTTCCTGCCCAGTAGCAGTAAACGTGTACCAGGCCCTGATCCAGCCAGTCATGGAATATGTGTGCCCTGTCTGGGAATACGCAGCGAAGCAGCACCTGGACAAACTCCAGAGGCTGCAGAACCGCGCCCTCAGGAGGGCATTGCATTTACCTCTCGGATTCCCCAGAGATGATCTGCACATCGCAGCTGAAATCCCACTCCTGAGAGAGCATTTCCAAGATCTGGCAAGGGCCTTCTATGAAGGTTCTTCCAGATCAGGAAACGCCCTCATCCACTCCCTAGGTCGGTATGACATGTCCCGCGACAAGCACAAGCGCCCCATGACGATCTTCGACGATTAAATCGAAGAGAAAATCCCAATACCCAATCCTTTAATCGTATTCCTTCCTATGTTACACCAATCATCTCGCCAACCTCATGCAAGTACCAGAACAATCAACACATTTTACAGACACCAAAAAAGTACAGAAATCATCACACACACACGTACACACGGGAGTAAAAGCCGAAAGGCTACAAATTCCCCCTCACACTTCCCCAAAGAGGGGAAAGTAAAAGATGAGAGCAACAGCAGCATACCGACTTGCAATTTACAGACCCCTACAAGACGAGATAGATGACGGAGACACGAGATAGATGACGGAGACATAGCTGCTCTAAGGGCAAACTGAAGGCAAACTCATAATAGGAGGCGACTTCAGAGGCAAACACTCAGATTGGAACTCTAAAGTAACCTCCAGATCAGTCAACAGTCAACAGAATGTCCTCGAACCACAACCCAGTCAATGTAGATATCGATGTGGGAGAATGGGTAGCACTCCCACGGTACCAGATGTCTTACATAAGTACAGACTGGGAGCGTTATCGAGAAACTGTCGCCTCAGATATCGCTCGCGCTCCGCCACCTACTGCCGAAACAGTAGAGCAAGCTCTACAAGATCTAACAGGTTCCATGTTGCAAGCAGCGGAAGAGGCCACGCCCCCGCAAAGGGATTGCCGCCCCCGCAAATACAGCTCCCGGAAAATTTGCTAGCTCAAATTAGACATAAGAGCAGAGATCAGACCACCAGGAGGCTGCTCAATCGTCTGCAGAGAGAGCTGAAGGTAGCGCTCAATGAGCACAGAAACCAGCCATGGCAAAACCGCCTTACAGCTCTCAAAGTAGACGATCACACACTTTGGCAAGCAACCAAGCAATTCACCAAAAGACGCGCTAGGATGCCGCCACTGCACGGCGAGCTGGGGCTGGCCTACAGCCATGCTGAAAAGGCCAACGCACTCGCCGACTCATTCGAGAAGCAGTTTCAAGCGGCAGAACCCCAGCATGAAGAGCTTGAGGAGGTGGTCCGTCGTCAACTGGGCGTCTTTCTCAACGCTGAGGAGGACCCAGAGGACGAACCCATACTTTTTGCCCCTGACTGCGTGGCAAAAGTAGTTAGGTCTCTCTCCGCAAAAAAGGCCCCAGGGCACGACAGTGTCACCAATCAGTTAGTTAAAAACCTCCCGCACTCGGCGATCTCACACCTCGCGAACGTCCTCAACGAGAGTACTCGTTCCCGCGAGTTCCCAGCTTGCTGGTAACACGCGGAAGTGTTCGCGATACACAAACCAGGGAAAGACCCTCTACTACCGCAGCACTACAGGCCGATTAGCAGCTTGCCAACTCTTAGCAAGATCTATGAGCGCCTCCTGCTAAAACTCATACAGGAACATATTACCAGAGAGCAACTTCTGCCGGACTTCCAATTTGAATTCCGGCAGAACCACTTTGCTCCACAACAGATCATGAGAGTGGTTGAAGCTATCTCACGAACAGGACCATCTCTGAAACTTCCTGGCAGATTAAAACTGTGTGCCCGACCGAGACTCGAACTCAGGACGTTTGCCTTTCGCGGAAAGTGCTCTACCATCTGAGCTACCCAAGCACGACTCACGCCCGGTCCCCACAGCTTTACTTCTGCCAGTATCTCGTCTCCTACCTTCCAAACTTTACAGAAGCTCTCCTGCGAACCTTGCAGAACTAGCACTCCTGAAAGAAAGGATACTGCGGAGACATGGCTTAGCCACAGCCTGGGGGATGTTCCTGTAAAGTTTGGAAGGTAGGAGACGAGATACTGGCAGAAGTAAAGCTGTGGTGACCGGGCGTGAGTCGTGCTTCGGTTGCTCAGATGGTAGAGCACTTGCCCGCGAAAGGCAAAGGTCCCGAGTTCGAGTCTCGGTTGGGCACAGAGTTTTATTCTGCCAGGAAGTTTCATATCAGCGCACACTCCGCTGCAGAGTGAAAATTTCATTCAGAACCATCTCTGTCAAATTAGAAACCACCACCTCCATCAAAAGGTGTATTCGTGCTGGGTGGCACAGGAATCGGTCCTGGGGCCCGTTTTGTACAGTCTGTACTCTACGGACACTCCAAATGCCCCCTGGTGCACACTGCACAGTGCACTGACGATACCGCATTTGACATCCGTAATGCTAATAAGGACCAGGTCATTCGTAGGCTACAAAGGCCTTTAGATGATACAGAAACCTGGGCCTGTCGCTTTCGCATTACCATCAGTTCTGAAAAGATGCAGGCAATGTTGATCACCCGGAGGCTCGGAAGCCGCGAACCTCCTCAGCGCCCCCCCCCCCCCCCCCCTCCACCTTCACCTAAACAGAACCCAACTCCCCTGGTGCAGAACCGCCAAGTATCTTGGCGTAACCATGGACCCTCGTCTTATGTGGAAATCCCACATAGACGAGGTCCACAGGAAGGTCTGTGCCAGAACGTCCATCCTATACCCAATCCTCAACTCCACCAGTTCCCTTCCCTGCTCTGTGGGTGTGAACGTATATCAGGCCCTGATACGGCCAGTAATGGAGTATGCATGCCCTGTCTGGGGATACACGGCGAGGCAGCACCTGGAAAAACTGCAGAGGTTGCAGAACAGCGCCCTCCATAGGGCACTGCACCTACCCCTCGTATTCTCTGTTGACGATCTGCACGAAGCTGCTGAAGTCACACTCCTAAAAGAGCGCTTCCAAGATGTGGCAAGGGCCTTCTATGAAAGCTCTTCCAAATCAGGAAACGCCTTCATCCACTCGCTAGATCTGTATGACATGTCCCGCGACAAGCACAAACGCCCAATGACGATCTTCGACGACTAAGTCGAAGAGAAAATCCCCACACCCCATTCCTGATCCTCCCTCCCTCCCCCCACAATATCAATCGTCTCGCCAACCCCAGGCAAGTACCAGACACATACAGAACAATCATCACATCACACAGACAACCAAAATCACAGAAATATACACACACACAAGTACCAAGTGGAGTAAAAGCCGCAAGGCTAAAAACTCCCCAAAACACTTCCCCAAAGAGGAGAAAGTAACATATGAGAGCAGCAGCATCCCGACACTTCGCCAGAAGATGATGGGTACGAAACTCATCGAAACGTTGCGACAAGACAACGCCACCACTCGATTGAGAAACCGAGAAAATGCATGAGTGGAATACCCCGAGAAAGATTGCAGTCGCATATATCGTACCTCTACAGGGAGGATGTCCAGCGCAGCTACAAGATGCTTCAGAATCTACGAGTCAAGAAGGGAAAGCTGCTCAGCAGACTAGCCTTCTTGCTAAGGTGTCCGGATAAGGAATTGATGTCACAGTTTGCGAGCTTGCAGCATCCTGTCAACACGGCTAGGATAAAACGCCCATTACGGTGGGCTGGTTCAGCCTTGGTACTGGAACACATACGTGTTACCAGTATGGAACTCGATAAGAACGCCAAGACTTTTCTCACTCACCACCTCTACCTGGCTTCTTCCACTCTCCCAGAACACACCTGGGAGAGGCTGGACGCAACACGTACGCCAGCAGTGAGCTCCACAAGAAGAAAGCCACCAACAAACAGTGCAAAGAGAAAGCGAGCAATATTGAGACCGTCATCAACCTGACAGAGAGAGCACTGGATGGGCCAACAATCTCATCGCTGTCGTAGGGCATGAACTTTGCTCCGACTCCAAGAACGTTACCAAAACGTGACATCATCAGCAGCGTCGAGCACGCCATACGTGGGCTCCCGCCGAGAGCAGCCGAGGAAGTGAGGGACACCAGCAGGGTACTTGAGAAAGCAAGAATGCCGAAGAATTACGTTATGGCAGAAGAGCGCAAGGCACTGTTGAACCTTCGCGGTGAAAAGGATATAGTGGTCTTAACGGCAGACAAAGGGAATGCGACAGTCCTACTGAAGTCAGAAGATTACTGGCACAAGATCGACTCCTTACTACAAGATCCAGCATACAAACAAGTGGGGAAAGACACAACTGTTTCCGTTACGCGCAAGACCAACGATCTTCTCAACAGCTCAGGACTTGACAGAAACACCATCAGGAAGCTTTACCCTCGGGCACCGGCTCCACGCGACTGTATGGCCTCCCGAAGATCCATAAGGAGAATTTCGCACTACGTCCTACATTGAACACTATAAATTCTCCGAAGTATGGTGTCACCAAGCACCTAGCACAGGTGTTAAGAGCACTGTCAAGAACTCGACCGAATTTCTTAAGGTACTCCAAGGGTTTCACCTGGACGAGAAGGATCTACTAGTCAGCTTTGATGTCACTTCTCGTTTCACCCGGTTGCCGCTGAATGATTCCTTAGCTCTACTCGAAGATAACTCCGATGAGGACACATTCAGACTCTTTCGTCTCGTGTTAGCCACAACGTACTTCAAATCTGGTGGGAAATTCTATGAGCAAACAGATGGTGTTGCCATGGGTTCTCCCATGGCCCCAGGTATTGTCAACTTGTACACGGAGCACTTCGAAGATGTGGCACTGAACACCGCCCGCCATAAACCAAAGGTGTTCTACAGATACTTAAAGCACTCCGTCTTTAGGCCACGAGTGGCCTACCGGGACCATCCGACCGCCGGGTCATCCTCAGTGGAGGATGCGGATAGGAGGGTCGTGGCGTCAGCACACCGCTCTCCCGGTCGTTATGATGGTATTCTTGACCGAAGCCGCTACTACTCGGTCGAGTAACTCCTCAAGTGGCATTACGAGGGCGAGTGCACCCCGCAAAATGGCAACAGCGCACGGCGGCCTGGATGGTCACCCATCCAAGTGCCGACAACGCCCGACAGGCCTTAACTACGGTGACCTAGCGGGAACCCGTGTATCCACTGCGGCAAGACCGTCGCCTCAACAGATACTTAGACGACACTTTTGTAGTGTGGCCCCACGGCAAGGAAAAATTACCGTTCCTACCGAATCTCAGTGGCATACATGACAGCATTAAATTCACCACAGAGGTAGAACAGAATAGCTGCCTTCTCTTCTTGGATATTTTTATCAAGGAAAACCTGGACGGTACGCAGGGACACTCGGTCTACAGGAAGAAGACGCACAGGGACTTACATCTTAACGTTCGGAGCTGTCACCATCCAGCACAACGTAACTCAGTACTTAACACCTTAGTACGAAGAGCCATGTCGATCTGTGACTGCGAGAGTTTGCCGCATGACTTAGCACATCTACGGGAAACCTTCGAAAAGAACGGCTACACCGAGGGACAAATAAGACACGCCCTGCGTGCAGACAAGAGGCGGGAGGAGAAACAAGACGAAGACGAAGCAAAACGTGTGGCGTTTCTGCCGTCTGCTGGAGCGCCGACAGCCAAGCGCGTAAGAATATTAAAAAAGCACGAAATATCGACCATCTTTCGCGCACCGAAAAAAGTCAATGATATACTTGGCTCAACCAAAGACCAGCTGGGGTTGCCGACGCCAGGCATTTACAGTATTGATTGCGAATGTGGGATGGAATATATCGGGCAGACACAACGATGTATCTCCAAGCACTGTACGGAACACATGAGGAACGTACGACTAGGACAGACAGACAAGTCCACGGTAGCAGAACATAGCATTATCGAGGGACACACCTTCGAATTCGATAAAAATAAGAAGCTGTGCAGCACCAACGGTTTCTGGGACTCGATCTTCACAAAGGCAGTGGACATACGTCTGCACAACAACTTAGTAAACGGGGATGGCAGTTTTCAGATCAGTGCAGCGTGGAATCCCACAATTGACAAAAAACGTCACGAAATCTCCGACTGAAGGCAGCGGCGTCCCCGCACCACCACCGACGCGGTGGAACGTGATTCGCCTGCCTACAGAAGCGGACGACGCCCAAGCAGAACACCGCATTCTGACACTTCGCCAGAAGATGATGGGTACGAAAGTCATCGAAAAGTTGCCACAAGACGACGCCACCACTCGGCTGATAACCGGAGAAGAGTTCATCAGTAGAATAAGCTGCAGCCAGATGGACGGCTTCAGGAAAGGAAACTGCTCTAGTCAGATGAGCTAAGATGTTCGGCGCGCGGGAAGCGCGGTTAGAAACGGGTAGAGGGCAGTTCTGGTCTACACACCAAAGGATACAGCTCGACTGTAGACACCAAATGGTACAATTCGGATTGAGATTCCTTCACTCTATGAGACGCAGTGGAGAGATTTAGTCTTTCACGTAGCGAGTCGACATGACCAGTAGTGATGAGGTACTGCAGCACATATGTCGAGTGTTCAAACCAGGTATTTTCCGTCGGATATCTCTGCAGTGATGTGTGATTAAAGGAAGTAAAGTTGTCATTGACACGATGGTTGCTTAGATCACCGCATTCCTTTACTAAGATAAGTCATATTGGAAGTAGTATGCTCTCTCCTTCCTCCGACTTCGAGGTGACATTCCCAGCTAGAGCCGATTTTTTACACTTACATATAAATGACGGAGGTAGATGAAATAAGGGTTAAGCAATGGAAAAAAAAATTGCTAGGATAGAGTAAGAATCGAATGCTCAAGATATGGATTTGTAATCCTGCACTTATCCTATGAGCTACCGAGTGTGAGAACGACCTTAATTACAAGAGAAAATAAACTGGAAGCTACAATAAACACGACTTTGTAGGTGGCAGACTCATCTGAAGAATAATTTTCTCTGTATTCTAGGGAAGAATACTTAATCATAGCATAGAGACGGTTAAAATATATTCTTTGTATTCATGACCAACAATTTGTCGTAAGATGTCATACTTATAATGACTCTGAGCCAGGAAGCGGAACCTAAAAGAAAGCCCCATGATATTCGCTACGGTTGATAAAGAGAACGAGTGTGTTAAGAACGTCCTCACTAACTTAAAAGGGATGGAGGCGCTGAGATCGCAATCTCATCAGGAAAACCCTCAGATTTCTAGAATGCTGAACTCGGTGTTCAATAATTTTTTTGTAAGATATTATCTTCCCCTACCTCAATCTCTTCCTTACTGAGCAAAGTGGCGCAATATGTAAGACTATTACGATTTGACGGATCTTAGTAACGAAGTCCGTTGTAAAAGCATTTTATAAAAAGGAAGAAAGAGAAAATATAGACACTTATACGACAACATCGTTAGTTACATCGCTTTCGAAGGTTTTCGAGAAGGCAATGTATAAGAGAGTGGTAACACAACGCAGTATACATAATTTGTTGCCGAATTTGGTTTCAACAATGGAGCAGCAACAGAAGATCCATTTTTTTCTTTTCTGTATGGTGCAGTCCAAGGGCTCAATGATAGTGTAATGACAGTACCCATCTTCTTTGAATAAACAACATAATTTCATGTTCTGAACCATGTTATTTTATAAGTTGAAGCATTATGTAACCAAAGGGAAATGCTGAACAACGGTACATTTAGCATGTAGCAATCAGGAAACAGAGGTTAACCTACAGTGTCACCAGAAAGCGAACAAATCTGAACGTCGATGGGATGCTGAGAGGGGATACAGAGAGATGGGTGCCACAGGGTTCCTTTCAGGGTCCATTGCTTTCTCGATACACTAACTGATAAAATGTGACGCTCCCAGAAGGGGAGGAAGAAACAGAATGAAACTTTACGAGTTGGAGTGGATATGATGTTACTGCAGTGATTTCAAAATCAAGTCAGATTTATTACGAACTTGTTCTGTGGTGCGCCATTTGTTAAATAATGCGCAGTTCATTGGACGTTTCTCACAGTGAGACATATCATCCGCAAATATAATTTTTTATATCACTTTCCGTATTTATGGTAGATAATTGATCTTTATCTGCCTGAGGAAAAAAGTGGAGCTCCTAGAAGTTGTGGTCGGATGTCAATGTACCTCTGTACACATCATCGACGGGTATGTACATATTAGAGTTGCAATTCTTTGTGATATGTAAAACGGTTACCAAAGGGAATTAGTGTTCCTTGTGTTTAGTGTGGTTACCAGGCCTGGTAGTGTACATAAGGGGTGTGAACAGTATCGGATGTTGAGTGAACAGTGTGAAGAACAAGGACATGCCACGTGCTAGTGGAAGATAGCGTGATAAGCTCCATAAAGAGTTTCAGAGTGGCCTCCTTGTCGGTCTCCCTATGGCCTGCTGGTCGAATCGTACAATATCCAGATCTGTGGGCCATTTGGAAGTGGCAATGGTCACACGAGACCAGGCATTCTCGTCGTCAAGGTTCCGGTAGGACACAAGGGACGACCGCTGTAGTACGCACCAAGCATATCATAACTCTACATATCTGCTCCTGCCATTTGGCAATAAGTAATGGACTTTCCGCAACATTGAGTATCATTCCGCACAATCGGTGAGCGACTAGAAGAAGCCAGACTGTCCCATATACCACAATACGGACTGCTGCGTTTGGTATGGTATCGTAGCTGAGAAGCATGAACTACTAATGTACGTCATCGCATTGTATTCAGCAATGAACCACGGTTCTGCACTACCCCGAATGACCATCGCTGGCAGGTACAGTGGTGACCTAGGGAGGCACAGCGCTGTTACACCTGGAGTGGTGGTGTGGTGAGCCATTCAGGCTACGCCTGGTGGTGACTACGGAACTTTAACGCCACAACGGCACATCACGGAGATCCTGAATCGTCTAATGCGTCCATACATTTCACGTGTCTCTATGAACTGCCTGCGTGATGTTGATGTACTCTGTGGCCAACTAGACCCCCACATCTGTCACACATAGCACATGTGTGAGAGCATCTCGGACATCAGCTCCGTTCCTGTACAACTATCCAATCTATCGACGATCAGTTACAATCGAATCGTTGTGAGCCAGCTTGCCTCAGAAAACGATGCAACGGCTTCATGACACCTCTCCCATCAGAGTTAGAGCATGCATCGAGGCCAGACGGGGCTGTAATGTCACACTGATAAGTAGGCTCATACTCGATTTTTGATCACTGAAATAACACCCTGTGAAGTCTGATTGTGTTTTCTCATCTGATTCTGAGTGTTTCACCTTTTTTTTTAGGCGGTGTGGTTCGAAGGTAATAGTTGGCATACACCAGTATTGGTGACCAGAGTCTTTCCAATTAAGAAATTCAGTTCAAGGAGCTTCTACAATATTGTCTTAGCTAAAGCAGGACATTAAATCCTTTCGGCTACTTTTCTTCGCTACTAAAATATTAATTACTCGGAAGATAGACACAAATTCTTTAACGTAACTACTGTAGTTTGGAGAGCATGTTTTTAAGAGCCTCGTTGTATGTATCGCGTTGCTTGGAATTCACAGATTCATTTCGTTGTAAAATGAGATATGGAAGGAGGAAGGGAAGTAGGGAAAGCCGTACGGAAGGACGTTTTGATTTAATGTCCATTATACGGAACGGACTGGGCTTTCAGGGAGAAGGAAACCGGTAGCGTCTTTCTCAAAGGAACCATGTGAGCATTCATCTAGTAAATCTGTGTATAGGTAGACGGGGAGGTTGGGGGGGGGGGGGTGTAGACGGGGTAGATGGGTAGACGGGGCTTGAAACTAACTGTCTCCAAACTGTTTGATTTTGGCAGTTCAAGTCAGTAGGGATGATGACAGTTACTCCGAAAGTAATATCTTTTTACTATGACGGCGTCGTCATTGTTACCCTGATGAGCTGCTCATCCACACAAGCTTATTTCAAAGTTTTTATGATGGAACGTTCATGGTAAAACATCTTTAATGGTTTCGTATTTTGTAACGGCAACTGAAATGCACATCTCTCTGACTGTAGTCCAGTGTTACAGCTGCTCCGGCAGTGTGCATCTACCCATGGCAGTAGTGGCCAGTGAAAGTACACAACAAGAGAAAATGTTGCGGGTAACGGGATTATGTGACGTCAGGTATATTCTCTGATCTCGACTTTATGTTCACTGAGATGTTTAATGAAATTGCTTTGTTTCAATTATTTGATTCGATGCGTCTGAAGTATTGAAATAGCCCGAAAGGCGTGTACTAGTTAATTAAAATTTGATGGTTTTTATTTCTTCGACAGTCTTGCATCCATTAAAGTGTCTGATATTTTAGGTATGCCATCAAACAGCTTCTATATAAGTTTGTTTTGCTGCAGTTAGTTTCGACTATTCCGTCATCGTGGCGTAAACCTGAATATAATACACAAGAAATCACTTTTTTTGAAGAGGAGGACATTATATTAATAGTATAATTTTATCATGATTTAGTACTGACATTAAAGCTTAAAATTTCACTTACCAAATTTCGATTATTGCGAAGTATGTATAAGATATAATTAATGGTTTGGAAGTAAGGGAAGCAGATGGACCCAGAATCAGAAGGATAATATACTGCTTTTTATAATCGGATGGCCTCAGTCTCAAACTATATTTCGTATATGACACGACGTCATAAAACCCACAAACACAATTGAATTAGAGTGTAGCGCTCAGTCTATTTATATAAAAGACAAGGTATGTCGAAATATCAGCATAAGTGATGAGTAGCACTGAAGTTCAGATGTTCAACACTGACTTATTGCGATACCTATATTACATATATTTTCAATACACAATATACCAGAACATAATTAAACCTTTATATCTTGCCATATAATTTCTATTCATGTTCCGTAACTGAAATTGATAAAAATTTTGTTTAAACTGGTTTGTAACAGGTGGTTTTATATGAGCAATGTCACAGACAAAAATACTGTTCTAAGCAAAGGATTATAACTCGTTGCTGTAACCCTCTGGAAAATAACTAAGTGATCCACAATAGTAACTCGGCTGGAAGAGCCACGTTTGTTAAGTTTACCTGTCTAAATATATACTTTTTCTCTTATTGTTTTGTATGTTCAAATAGAAACAATCTGTACAGTAAACGAAGTGTGCGTCCTGTACAAAGTTAAGGCTCTCCTTTAACTGACATCTGACCAGAACTCAGTTCTGCTATTATACACACATCAAAAAAAGTTTTGCATCTCCCCGATTCCCGAACCTCCTGAAGATAGATGTTGACTGTGGATATTGTATCACAGACACAGTCCCATTGACTGTTCAGAGATGTCACTAAACCTACCCAAAGATGTAAACAACCATGCATGAGCACCGCCTATTAGACGGCGGTGGCCGACAGCCGATCAGTTCCAGTCATTCCACTAGGAAGGAGGTACATGGCTCGTGTTGTCTGTAGTTCAACCATGTCTAGACGGCCAATATCACGATGCCACCACGTCCGCATTGTTACTTTGTAGGAAGGGCTTTCAACAAAGCATGTGTCCAGGCGTCTCGGAGTGAACCAAAGGGATGTTGTTCGGATATGGAGAAGATACAAAGAGACAGGAACTGCCGATGACATGTCTCGCTCAGGCGCCCCAAGGGCTACTACTGCAGTGGATGACCGCTACCTATGCATTATGGCTCGAAGGAACACTGACAGCAAAGCCACCATGTTGAATAATGCTTTACGTGCAGCCACAGGACGCCGTGTTACAACTCAAGCTGTGCCTAATAGGCTGCATGATACACAACTTCACTCCCGACGTCCAAGGCGAGGTCCATCGTTGCAACAACGACACCCAACAACATGCCGAATGGACCGCTCAGGATTGGCATCATGTTCTCTTCACCGATGAGTGTCGTATATGCCTTCAACCAGACAATAGTCGGAGACGTGTTTAGAGGCAACCTGGTCAGGCTGGACGCCTTAGACACACTGTCCAGCGAGTGCAGCAAGGTGGAGGTTCCCAGCTGTTATGGGGTGGCATTATGTGGGGCCGACGTACGCCGCATTTGGTCATGGAAGGCGCTGTAATAGGTGTACGATACAAGAATGCCATCCTCCAACCGATAGGGCAACCATATCGGCAGCATATTTGCTAGGCATTCATCTTCATGGACGACAATTCGCGCCCCATCGTTCACATTTTGTGAATGACTTCCTTCAGGATAACAATATTGCTCGACTAGAGTGGCCAACATGTTTTCCAGACATAAACCCTATCGAACCTGCCTGGGATGGATTGAAAAGGGCTGCTTATGGACGACGTGACCTACCAAACACTCTGAGATATCTACGCCAAATCGTCGATGAGTAGTGCGACAATCTGGACCAAGAGTGCCTTGATGAACTTGTGGCTAGTACGCCGCGACGAATACAGGCATACATCAAGGCATGGTATTAGAGGTACCGGTGTGTACAGAAATCTGGATCACCACATCTGAAGGTCTCGCTGTATGGTGGTACAGTACGCAAAGTGTAGTTTTCATGAGCAGTAAAAAGGGCGGAAATGATGTTTATGTTGATGTCTATTCCAATTTTCTGAACAGGTTCCGGATCTCTTGGAACCGACGTGATGCAAAACTTTTTTTGATGTGTGTAGTTTCACATGCTTCTTGACACCTCCCGTAACGTGTCTGAAATGATGTGCCTGTATGAGCTCCTCACTTATAAACATTTCATGCTTTTTTGTAGTGAGAAACTGTAGTGTTACAGTTGAACTATTCTACTGGAATTTCATTTAGTGAAAATGATTAACCAGAACTCGTAACATATACTTCTAGAAATGGAATTTCAGAAACCAAATGATACTTAAAACAAAACTGATCATATTTTCTGAGATAATAAAGACTTGGAAACTTTTTGGGAGATTAAAACTCGAACCTAGACAGCCTTTCGTGGATAAATGCTCTACTAACTGGACTATATTTTTCAATTTAAAATCCTTTATGTTGCTCTAAAACAATGAGTTACGAACTCAGTCAAGCTTAGCCATCATCAACAGGTCCTTCAAATTATTTACAATAAGGCAGGAGTCACGAACGCCCCTCTCCCCCACCTCATCACAGCTACACTTCTGCCAGTAGTTTTTCCTAGCGTGAAATTTCAATCCGTCGCACCTTCCGCTGCAGAGTGAAATTTCAATCTGGAATAAAGAAGTTATATTGGATGTGGCAAAACTACCGACTATAGGTGTCCCGTAGAAGACTCCTGCAGTAGTCAGGATTGTGCCAAGCAGGCAGATCTGTCAAGAAACCACATTCACAATGACATATTTATTGCTCAGAAATACAGAATTGTCTTTCGAGGGCGATAGCAGCTCAGTCGGGCCAGTGGTGTGTGAGCATACGTCGCCTGCGTAGCGCTGCTGCATAGTGGGCGGCTCGCGTGACAGCCGTTCCCTCACAGTCGGTCGGTGTCGCAGCTGGTGCTGCTCACCCTGTACAGTGATGGACAGCAGCTCTGGAAGATGATCTCCTTTGACGTTGAAGGTATGTTCTCAGGAGACTTGCCCTCCAGCCCAGCCTGAAGTACTCGTTGCCAGGCACAGTTCGACCCACGTCCACCAATCGCGAGACAGGGGCCGGCAGCAGCAGGGTCAGCTGCAGGAATGGAGCGAGCAGTAACAGTGGCTCCCCCTCACGATGGCTGATGGCGAACAACTTCTTGGCTTCTCTGGTCAAACCTCCAGTGGGTCAGCAGATTAATTATGGCCTCTGGACTCCATCAGTGATGGCCCGGGAGTTGGCACTGCCGGGTACAGTTCCGTAGATGACCATAGACATTAGACGCACAGAGGGTCGACTGACATAGTCGCCCCCCTCCACACGACAGGATCTATGCACCCAAATTGCGTGAAAATGTAATCACATGTCAGTTCTAGTATAATATATCTGTCCAATGAATACCTGTTCATCATCTGCATTTCTTCTTGGTGTAGCAGTTTTAATGGCCAGTAGTGTACATCCATTCTGACAGCACATTATCGTCTTTGAAGTTAATACAGCAGGGTCCAAAACTGGCAATGCTGCTATGCAATTACTTAAGCTACAAGGGATCGACTCTACACTACATCTATGAGTCCATACGCAAAGCACATCAAGGCTCTACTAACCTAGTCTGCTAATAAACCTTATCAGTCATGGGACTGTATACAGAGGCCAGATGTCACACTCTCATGGTAATCATTCTAAGCTGCCACCATCACTGAATACCTCATTCACATGTCTTCGCAAGCCATGTTATGAAGACTGCAGTGTCGACATTAATGAAGAAATACATGAAGAACATTTAGTATGTTGTATAATAGTGTATCATCAAAATAGCTATTGTTGAGTTTGTACAGAAGTACTTTGACGCATTCTATTATCATCGACAATATTTCTTAACTAAATATGTTGAGGTCATGTGCTCCCATAATTTCATACCTCTCCTATCTTGTGTATTTCTAAATCATGGGTGTTCTGTGAATATAAATATGATTTCACAGCTTTCCCATCTTGTGTATTTCTAAATCATGGGTACCCGGTGAATATATATATTTCTACATCTATCTACATCTACATGACTACTCTGCAATTCACATTTAAGTGCTTGGCAAAGGGTTCATCGAACCACAATCATACTATCTCTCTACTATTCCACTCCCGAACAGCGAGCGGGAAAAACGAACACCTAAACCTTTCTGTTCGAGCTCTGATTTCTCTTATTTTATTTTGATGATCATTCCTACCTATGTAGGTTGGGCTCAACAAAATATTTTCGCATTCGGAAGAGAAAGTTGGTGACTGAAATTTCGTAAAAAGGTCTCGCCGCGACGAAAAACGTCTATGCTTTAATGACTTCCATCCCAACTCGTGTATCATATCTGCCACACTCTCTCCCCTATAACGTGATAATACAAAACGAGCTGCCCTTTTTTGCACCCTTTCGATGTCCTCCGTCAATCCCACCTGGTAAGGATCCCACACTGCGCAGCAATATTCTAACAGAGGACGAACGAGTGTAGTGTAAGCTGTCTCTTTAGTGGACTTGTTGCATCTTCTTAGTGTCCTGCCAATTAAACGCAATCTTTGGCTCGCCTTCCCAACAATATTATCTATGTGGTCCTTCCAACTGAAGTTGTTCGTAATTTTAACACCCAGGTACTTAGTTGAATTGACAGCCTCGAGAACTGTACTATTTATCGAGTAATCGAATTCCAACGGATTTCTTGTGGAATTCATGTGGATCACCTCACACTTTTCGTTATTAACGTCAACTGCCACCTGACACACCATACAGCAATCTTTTCTAAATCGCTTTGCAAGAGATACTGGTCTTCGGATGACCTTACTAGACGGTAAATTACAGCATCATCTGCGAACAGTCTAAGAGAACTGCTCAGATTGTCACCCAGGTCATTTATATAGATCAGGAACAGTAGAGGTCCCAGGACGCTTCCCTGGGGAACACCTGATATCACTTCAGTTTTACTCGATGATTTGCCGTCTATTACTACGAACTGCGACCTTCCTGACAGGAAATCACGAATCCAGTCGCAAAACTGAGACGATACCCCATAGCTCCGCAGCTTGATTAGAAATCGCTTATGAGGAACGGTGTCAAAAGCTTTCCGGAAATCTAGAAATACGGAATCAACTTGAGATCCCCTGTCGATAGCGGCCATTACTTCGTGCGAATAAAGAGCTACCATGCACACATGATTTAGAAATTCACAAGATAGTGGAGATATGAAATCACGGGAGCACATGAATTCAACATATGTAGTTAAAAAATATCGTCGATGATATATATATATATATATATATATATATATATATATATATATATATATATATATATATATTTGTGTGTGTGTGACATCAAAAGAGCTATCGTTGAGTTTGTGCAGAAATATTTTAATTTGTTTTATTTATCATCCTCCACAAAATGATGTTTCTTACCGTCCACTTTTCCTAGCAGGCAGCATTCTGTCTCTGCATTCGTTTGTGCACTGTTATCTTGTTCTACTGGGAATGCCATCTAACAGATGAAGCAACCCTGTTCCCATTTAAAGGCTGATTATTGGGATGTTGCCTGTCCTGTGCTTTCTTCCAGTGATCATGCAACTTGTGGCAAACTTCCCCACAATCATAACATTCCACCTGTCTTTATTGCTTCCTGATGTGGCCTGTATGCCGACATCAATAAAACTTCATCTCAGAAGCTCTGGCTGTGTGGCAATGTCGATTTTCTCCAGTTGCATGACGATCCTCAAGGCGGCAAATAAGTCACTTGGGTTCTCTATTCTGACTCACTTAATTTGTCAGCAGAAATACCGCTTCCAAAAACACAAAGAGCCTCATTCTGTGCCTAATGGAGGATGCTTTTGTCGACCTCCGCACTGCGTGTTATGTCGTATGTCTACGTATCCAATTTCCTAGTTCTGCCAGAGAAAGTCTACATTTATCCATTGTGTTTCTGCAACAATCCACTTAGTCTCTATCTGAAAAACCTTGCACTGTTCTGCTTACGATAGCGCTGGACGAGACTGTTAACCGGCTCATCAAACGTCATGGCCTTACTAAGAGTCTTTTGGCACATAACACACGTTTTCGCGCCACCGGCAATCCGAAATTTGGCCATATTAAATGCCGTCTCCTTCGACCATTTTCACAGTTCTGCGACAGAATTCACGTGAGCAATAACAGGAAGTACATCCTTGGTTACTTCAGCAGAAAATGACGCAGTATATACTATGAATATGTGATAAGAGGATGAATGAAAAAACAAATAAGAGTATAGATTAAACAAAACAGAAATTACTTAGGGTAGACGTAGTCTATCTACAAGGCGCGACATAAATTGTGCCGCAGAGTACTTTTGCTGCCACTACAGTTTTCCCTCTCTTCCCTGTCCCATTTGCAAACTGTACATGGAATGAACGGCTCTCGCTAATTCTCCAAAGATTTCTCTGATTTTAGAGACGCGGTCACTTCTCGACACATACTGAAATGCTTACATTATTCACTTTGCCTCGTTTAATAGATTACATTACATTAATTATTCATGCGATAGACCCATAAAAGAGGGAATCCTCCTGGGTGTGGAACATGTCAGATAAACACATTACAAAAATGTAATTTGAAAAACTCTAGTTTCATTAATTTTAATGATCGTCACTCAATAAACAGTAAAATTATGTACATGATTTAAATTTAAACTTCTAATATTTACAGGTTTAATACTTACATCTGCTTTCATTAAATCCATCATTCAGACGTTTGCTAGTTTCTTGGCTATTACAACCAAGTTTGCTCAGATATTAAAGTAAATTATTCATTTCAGTGATCCTCAGTTAAGAACAGTCAGAATATGTACAAGATTTAAAATTAAGTTTCCACTATTTACAGACTTAAGACTTACATCTGCTTTCCATACATCTATCACTCATACAGTAGGTAGTAACTTGGGCGTTACAACTAAGTATTGTCAAAAATTGAAGTATAATAAATTTTCATTAAAATGGTCTACTGCACTTGTTGAGAAACTCATGGATAGAATAGCAGGAGTTGGCCACCAAAAATTCTTTTAAATTATTTTCAAATTGTGCCTTGTCTAAAACTAAACTCTTAATGGTTCCTCGTAACTTATTGAAAATATGCCATGCTGAATACTGGAGTCCTTTCTGGGCAAGAGTAAGTGATTTTAAGCCTTTATGTATATTGATCTTATTCCTAGTATTGATACAGTTAGTTGGAAAAAGAGATGTATTATTTAGAACAAACTTCATTAAGGAATAAATATACTGAGAAGCTGTGCTTAATGTGCCCAATTCTTTGAGTTGGTTTCGACATGATGTTCTTGGATCTAAACTACTCATGACTGTTATTATACGCTTCTATACTCTAAACATTTTTCTCTGTTTGTGGAGTTACCTCAAAATATGATTCCACATGCCAAAATGGAGTGAAAATAAGCAAAATATGCCAGTTTTTTTATATTTATATCTCCTATGTCCGACATCATTCGCATTGCAGACACAGACGTGTTTAGGCGCTTAGGAGTTCGTTAGTATGTTGCTCCCAACTGAATTTATTATCAAGTTGTAATCCTGAATAGCGGCAGCAGTCTTTTCAGTAGTTGCAGGGGCAACAGTCTGAATGATTGACTGATCTGGCCTTGTAACACTAACCAAAACGGCCTTGCTGTTGTGGTACTGCGAACGGTTGAAAGCAAGGGGAAACTACAGCCATAATTTTTCCCGAGGGCATGCAGCTTTACTGTATGGTTAAATGATGATGGCGTCCTCTTGGGTAAAAGATTCCGGAGGTAAAATAGTCCCCCATTCAGATCTTCGGGCGGGGACTACTTAAGAGGACGTCGTTATCAGGAGAATGAAAACAGGCGTTCTACGGATCGGAGCGTGGAATGTCAGATCTCTTAATCGGGCAGGTACGTTAGAAAATTTAAAAAGCGAAATGGATAGGTTAAAGTTAGATATAGTGGGAATAAGTGAGGTTCGGTGGCAGGAGGAACAAGACTTCTGGTCAGGTGAATACAGGGTTATAAATACAAAATCAAATAGGAGTAATGCAGGAGTAAGTTTAATAATGAATAAAAAATAGGAGTGCGGGTAAGGTACTACAAACAGCATAGTGAACATATTATAGTTGCCAAGATAGACACGAAGCCCATGCCTACTACAGTAGTACAAGTTTATATGCCAACTAGCTCTGCAGATGACGAAGAAATTGAAGAAATGTGTGATGAGATAAAATAAATTATTCAGGTAGTGAAGGGAGACGAAAATTTAGTAGTCATGGGTGACTGGAATTCGACAGTAGGAAAAGGGAGAGAAGGAAACGTAGCAGGTGAATATGGATTGGGGCTAAGAAATGAAAGAGGAAGCCGTCTGTTAGAATTTTGCACAGAGCATAATTTAATCACAACTAACACTTGGATCAAGAATCATAAAAGAAGGTTGTATACATGGAAGAATCCTGGAGATACTAAAAGGTATCAGATAAATTATATAATGTTAATACAGAGATATAGGAACCAGGTTTTAAATTGTAGGACATTTCCAGGGGCAGATGTGGACTCTGACCACAATCTATTGGTTATGGACTGTAGATTAAAACTGAAGAAATTGCAAAAAAGTGGGAATTTAAGGAGATGGGACCTGGATAAACTGACTAAACCAAAGGTCGTACACAGTTTCAGGGACAGCATAAGGGAACAATTGACAGGAATGGGGGAAAGAAATACAGTAGAAGACGAATGGGTAGCTCTGAGAGATGAAGTAGTGAAGGCAGCAGAGGATCTATTAGGTAAAAAGACGAGGGCTAGTAGCAATCCTTGGGTAATAGAAGAAATATTGAATTTAATTGATGAAAGGAGAAAATATAAAAATGCAGTAAATGAAGCAGGCAAAAAGGTATACAAACGTCTCAAAAATGAGATCGACATGAAGTGTAAAATGGCTAAGCAGGGATGGCTAGAGGACAAATGTAAGGATATGGAGGCTTATCTCAGTAGGGGTAAGATAGATACAGCCTACAGGAAAATTAAAGAGACCTTTGGAGAAAAGAGAACCAGTTGTATGAATATCAAGAGCTCAGATGGAAACCCAGTTCTAAGCAAAGAGGGTAAAGCAAAAAGGTGGAAGGAGTATATAGAGGGTCTATACAAGGGCGATGTACTTGAGGACAATATTATGGAAATGGAAGAGGATGTAGATGAAGAAGAAATGGCAGATACGATACTGCGTGAAGAGTTTGACAGAGCACTGAAAGACCTGAGTCGAAACAAGGCCCCGTGAGTAGACAACATTCCATTAGAACAACTGACGACCTTGGGAGAGCCAGTCCTGAGAAAACTCTACCATCTGGTGAGCAAGATGTACGAGAAATACCCTCAGACTTCCAGAAGAATATAATAATTCCAATCCCAAAGAAAGCAAGTGTCGACAGATGTGAAAATTACCGAACTATTAGTTTAACAAGTCACAGCTGCAAAATACTGACGCGAATTATTTACAGACGAATGGAAAAACTGGTAGAAGCCGACCTCAGGGAAGATCAGTTTGGATTCCGTAGAAATACTGGAAAGCAAGTGTCGACAGATGTGAAAATTACCGAACTATTAGTTTGACAAGTCACAGCTGCAAAATACTGACGCGAATTATTTACAGACGAATGGAAAAACTGGTAGAAGCCGACCTCAGGGAAGATCAGTTTGGATTCCGTAGAAATACTGGAACACGTGAGGCAATACTGACCTTACGACTCATCTTAGAAGAAAGATTAAGGAAAGGCAAACCTACATTTCTAGCATTTGTAGACTTGGAGAAAGCTTTTGACAATGTTGACTGGAATACTCTCTTTCAAATTCTAAAAGTGGCAGGGGTAAAATACAGGGAACGAAAGGCTATTTACTATTTGTACAGAAACCAGATGGCAGTTATAAGAGTCGAGGGGCACGAAAGGGAAGCAGTGGTTGGGAAGGGAATGAGACAGGGTTGTAGCCCCTCCCCGATGTTATTCAATCTGTTTATTGAGCAAGCAGTAAAGGAAACAAAAGAAAAGTTCCGAGTAAGCATTAAAATCCACGAAGAAGAAATAAAAACCTTGAGGTTCGCCGATGACATTGTAATTCTGTCAGAGACAGCAAAGAACTTGGAAGAGCAGTTGAACGGAATGGACAGTGTCTTGAAAGGAGGATATAAGATGAACATCAACAAAAGCAAAACGTGGATAAACAAATGTAGTCGAATTAATTCGGGTGATGCTGAGGGAATTAGATTAGGAAATGAGACACGTAAAGTAGTAAAGGAGTTTTGCTATTTGGGGCGCAAAATAACTGATGATAGTCGAAGTAGAGAGGATATAAAATGTAGAATGGCAATGGCAAGGAAAGCGTTTCTGAAGAAGAGAAATTTGTTAACATCGAATATAGATTTAAATGTCAGGAAGTCGTTGCTAAAAGTATTTGTATGGAGCGTAGCCACGTATGGAAGTGAAACATAGACCATACATAGTTTGGACAAGAAGGGAATAGAAGCTTTCGAAATGTGGTGGTATAGAAGAATGTTGAAGATTAGGTGGGTAGATCAGGTAACTAATGAGGAGGCACAGAATAGGATTGGGGAGAAGAGAAGTTTGTGGCACAATTTGACTAGAAGAAGGGATCGGCTGGTAGGACATGTCCTGAGGCATCAAGGGGTCACAAATTTAGCATTGGAGGGCAGTGTGGAGGGTAAAAATCGTAGAGGGAAACCAAGAGATGAATACACTAAGCAGATTCAGAAGGATGTAGGTTGCACTAGGTACTGGGAGATGAAGAAGCTTGCACAGGATAGAGTAGCATGGAGAGCTGCATCAAACTAGTCTCAGGACTGAAGACCACAACAACAACAACAAGATATGACTGAAACCACTTTGCAGCACTACCAGTGACGCCAAACTATTTTAATATACTTAAAAGAATGCTGTGATTCACACAGTCAAACGCTTTTGACTGGTCACAGAATATGCCAATTGCCTGTAATTTGTTGTCCAACGAATTCAGGACATTTTCGCTGTAAGTGTAAATAGCTTTCTCAATATCAGAAACCTTTAGAAACCCATACTCTGAATTTGACAGTATGTTATTTTCACTAAAGTGCTTAAGTAAATGATTCAACATGACCTTTTCAAAGATTTTTGAAAAATCTGGCAAAAGTGAGATTGGTCGGTAATTTGACGGCATTTCTTTGTTCCCTTTCTTGTGGAGAGGTATAACTTCAGCATATTTAAGCCAGTCCGGGAATGTTCCTGTGACAAGTGATTGATTACGCAAATAACTTAAGATATGACTAGGCTCACATGAACACTCTTTTATTAAGTTTGTTGATATGTTAGCATAACCAATAGAATGCTTTGATTCCAAGGACTTCATGATGGATTCTATTTGTTTGGGTGAAGAAAGTGTCAATTCTATTTAACTGAGATTGCTTGTGTGCACTGGTCTCAGATATTCCATTGCATTATTTACTGAACCTGACAACCCCACGCTATCAGTAACAGAGACAAAATACTGGTTTTCAGCACAACATGCGTTTGTTACCAGGGTTTCATTTATTTTTAGAGCTATTTGTTCCTCCTCATTTCTGGTCCTACCTGTCTCTGACTTAACTATATCCTATATTGTTTTCATTTTATTGCTGGATGTATTTATCTTCTTCTCAAAATGCAGCTGTTTAGATTTCTGGATTACCTTCTTCGATATATGGCAGTAATATTTGTAATGAGCTATAGTTCTAGTATCAAAGGTGTCCCTACGTATCAGATAGAGTTTCCTTTTTGTCTCACATGACATCTTTATCCCTTGTGTGATCCATGGTTTCTTATTAGAGTTCCGCTTAAATTGAGTTACCTTCAGAGGAAAACAACTTTCAAATAAGATGCTAACTTTATTAATGAATTTTTTGTATTTTCCATTTGTGTCTTGGATACTGTAAACATCCATCCAATTAATTTCTTTGAGCAATCTCCTAAAGTTCTCAGTTTTTGACTGTTTTATTGGCCTTCTGTACTCAGTTCTGATAGATGTTTTACCCAGTCAATTTTCAAAATTTAATGTTTGGTGTTGCATGTAGTGGTCAGTTAGCCCATTTACTACTAGTTTTGTAATGTGGCTTAATTGCCTAGAATTGTCTATAAATATATTATCAATGGCAGTCTTAGAACATTTGTATGCGCTAGCTGGGAAATTTACAGTAGAAATTAAATTGAATAGCAATGTATCTGATTTCAGTAACTGTTCACTGAGAGTGTATTTCAGGACATCTATATTAAAATCACCAGCAAACACTAATTCTCATTTTTTAAATTTTAGGTGAGATAATAATCTCCAAGACCGTTTTTAAACAGGTTGAAATTTGCTCAATGTGCTGTGTATATGATTACTATTATAAAGGAACTTGCACATGCTTCAAAGTGCTGCTCTAACCAAAATTTATTAATGCCAATATTCTAAGATTTAAAACTATATTTAACAAATGTGGCAACTCCTCCTCTGTCCGTATTTTGTCTACAGAAGTAGGAGCCTAACTTAAATTCTGTAAGGTTTAACATACCTATACCAGTGGTCACATGATGTTCACAGAGGCAGATTATATCAACTGGGTTCGTTGACTCTGATTCAGCAATGCACATAAGTAGTTCATTAATTTTACTTCTAAGCCCTCGAATATTTTGATACACTAAAGATAGTTGGCATTTCACATTTACCGAGATGAAATCGGGTGGAAAGAAAATTTCTGCTGATTGCTGTAAATTTTTAACCAGCAGCTGTGTTCGCTGATCCAATGTGCCAGGATTATGTTGTTTGATTTCTTTATCAAACTGAAGGTTTGTTTCAATCTTTACTTCTCTAAGAACTTGACTTCGTTGTGTCCTATCTATCATGAAAATGTGCTGCTCCAACACCTATGACCACACGTATATTACCACTCGTGGCAGTACCTCCCCCCCCCCCCCCCCTTACATTTCCTGCTATTAGCCCAGCCAGTTTACCCTTCCCGTTCCTGTTGAGGTGAAGCCCATACCTAGTATAATCCCACCTACTGAGAGAATCAACAGGAACCAAGGCAATATGTGACCCCACATCCGACCCAAGCAACCGTTCCAACTTCAAATTAACTCTCCTGGCAGAAGAGTTTAAATGAAGTCGCTCATGGCGTCTCAGAACAGACACAAACTCAACACTGGTATGTCTCGTTGCTGATGCAATCATTGCCAGGTCACACACCATATTGTTCCCAGGATCTCTGTCAATACTATTGCCCAGCTCACCCAGAATAGCCACGGTGTCTTCCTTGGTGAAATCTTTACAGAGTGAACCTAAATCCTCTGTCACCTGATCCAGATCACCACTTGGATTAAAAAAAGTTGTGACCTGGTATTCTGATCCTAACTGGTCCAGAAAAAGTTGGCCTACACCTCTGGCATGTGAACTACCTAACAACAAAACTTTCATTATCTTTGCTCACTTCCCTACGTTCTTATTCAATTTTCTACTGAAAGTTTGTTGTGCCCTTTATACACCTACCTCTGTCTGAGGCTCATCAGCTTCTAACTGAAGCAACAGGTCAAACTTATTCTTCACGTTCACCACAAAGCTGTCGGACAAAGTTCTAGGTCTGTTACTCCTGTTACCTATTGCCACTTCCCACCTCTCTTTAATCTGTTCAGATCTTCCCTAGCCTCCTCCAACTGTGCCTGAAGGGCAGCAATTTTCCCCCCCCTGTTCCACTATTTTCCTATCTCTATTGATGATTCTGATCCAATTCCCCATTTCCCACGCCACTACAGTCACCCCAATGGAAAAAAAAAAACTACTGCACCCATCACACCGAACCCCGGAGCTAACAATTCTACGGCAAGTCAGACACTTTTCACTCATGGTAAAAATCTCTAGCAAGAATAAGTCAAATTAAATTCCAGAAAAACCAGAAAACACGTTTACGAAAGATTAGATCTAGTCTCAATCGTATGTAAACAAACTTACTTTAGTGACAATGAGTTAGATTACCGAAAAGAAGAAGAAAAACATGTTTACAAAAATTAGGCCTAGTCAAAACTGTATGTAACCAAAGCTACTACCGTATGTACAAAGTTTCCAGATACCGGAATTTAAAATTTTCCCCGTGTTTCGCAAAATAAGAGTTAAACAACAAAGGGATACGCTATTCTTAAATTGATAGAACGGAACAGAACAATTAAATGAGATTGTATAAGTTTTACTGCGCTAAAATCTATGCAAGAATACGATCGTAACTCTACTTTATGTTCCTTTCGCGTTTTCTAGAATAATCCGCAATGAGAAGTGAAACCTTCAATATTAAGCTTGCAAAATACACTAATACATGTATTATACTAGTTTCCTGAACTAAACAGTTTTATTACACTCTAAATCACTTATTTATACGGCATCTCAAAACTCACGCGACTCGCCTGGTGCAGGGCTTGTCACAATGCTGTTCCCTAAAGTGGTAGATACTTCTTGATTCACTACCAAGCTCTGGCCGCCTATGCCTTTTTGAATGAGCATGGCCGGCCGCTGTGGCCGAGCGGTTCTAGGCTCTTCAGTCTGGAACCACGACGCTGCTACGGTCGCAGGTTCGAATCTTTCCTCGGGCATGGATGTTAAGTCCTACAGATGTTAAGTCCTACAGTGCTTAGAGCAATTTATACCTTTTTTTTTTAATGAATGTGCGTGACGTACTTTGTGAGAGTGACGAACTTTGGCTAGTACGAGCCAATTAGGTGCCTAGGTGGGATGTTGTAGCTGTATGGAATTCTTTTGTGAGCCAGAAGCTTCACACTGAAAGGTACCGAACCCTGTTTCGTTCTGACCTGTCTGGACCGAATTCTAACTTTGAATTGGTGGACACTAGTGCGGTTTTCATCAATTCTAATTGGTGATCCCTTGATGCCTCAGAACATGTCCTACCAACCGATCCCTTCTTCTAATCAAGCTGTGCCACAATTTCATCTGCTCTCCAGTTCTAGTCAGTAGCTCCTGATTCGTTACGTGATCTATCCAGCTAATCTTCAGCATTCTTCTGTAGCACCACATTTCAAATGCTTCTATTCTCTTCTTGTCTGAACTGTTCATCGTTCATGTTTCACTTCCACACATGTCTATACACCATACAAATACTTTCAGAAAATATTTCCTGACACTTCAATCTGTACTCGATGTTAACAAATTTTTCTTATTCAGAAACGGTTTCGTTGCCATAGCCAGTCTACATTTTATATCCTCTCTGCATCCACCACCCACCATCCTCAGTTATTTTGCTGCCCAAATAGCAAAACACAGACACTACGTTAAACGTCTCATTTCCTAATCTAATTCTCTCAGTATCACCTGATTTAATTCGACTAACATTCCATTATCCTGTGGCTGCTCCTTCAGCCAGGTTCGAGCAGGTACACGGGGGAAGGGGTTGATTAGTTATTGGGAGCTCCAACGTTAGGCGGGTGATGGAGCCCCTTAGGGAAATAGCGGAAACGTCAGGGAAGAAGGCCAGTGTTCACTCTGTCTGCTTGCCGGGGGGTCTCATCCGAGATGTGGAGGAGGACCTACCGGCAGCGATAGAGAGCACTGGGTGCACCCGACTGCAAATTGTTGCTCATGTCGACACCAATGACTCCTGCCGTCTGGGCTCATAGGTCATCCTCAGTTCGTACAGGCGGTTGGCGGAGTTGGTGAAGGCGGAAAGTCTCGCTCGCGGGGTGGAATCGGAGCTAACTATTTGTACTATCGTTCCCAGAACCGATCGCGGTCCTCTGGTTTGGAGCCGAGTGGAAGGCATAAACCAGAGGCTCAGACGATTCTGCGGAGAGCTGGGGTTCAAATTTCTCGACCTCCGCTATCGGGTGGAGAAATGTAGGGTCCCCCTGAATAGGTCAGGCGTGCACTACACGCCGGAAGCGGCTACGAGGGTAGCGGAGTACGTGTGGAGTGCACATGGGTTTTTTTTAGGTTAGAGAATTCCCTCCCTAGGCCCGACAAGACGCCTCCTGAGACGCGGCAAGGCAGGAGTAGGCAAAATGCAACAGGGAATAACAATATTAATGTGCTAATAGTAAACTGCAGGAGCGTCTATAGAAAGGTCCCAGAACTGCTCTCATTAATAAACGGTCACAACGCCCATATAGTACTAGGGACAGAAAGTTGGCTGAAACCACATGTAAACAGTAATGAAATCCTAAACTCAGATTGGAATGTATACCGCAGAGACAGGCTGGACAGTGAAGGGGGAGGCGTGTTTATAGCGATAAAAAGTGCAATAGTATCGAAGGAAATTGACGGAGATTCGAATTGTGAAATGATTTGGGTGAAGGTCACGGTTAAAGCAGGCTCAGACATGGTAATTGGATGTCTCTATAGGCCCCCGGGCTCAGCAGCTGTTGTGGCTCAGCACCTGAAGGATAATTTGGAAAATATTTCGAGTAGATTTCCCCACCATGTTATAGTAATGGGTGGAGATTTTAATTTGCCGGATATAGACTGGGAGACTCAAACGTTCATAACGGGTGGCAGGGACAAAGAATCCAGTGAAATATTTTTAAGTGCTTTATCTGAAAACTACCTTGAGCAGTTAAACAGAGAACCGTCTCGTGGCGATAACATATTATACCTTCTGGTGACAAACAGACCCGAACTATTTGAATCAGTTAATGCAGAACAGCGAATCAGCGATCATAAAGCGGTTACTGCATCGATAATTTCAGCCGTAAATAGAAATATTAAAAAAGGCAGGAAGATTTTTCTGTTTAGCAAAAGTGACAAAAAGCAGATTACAGAGTACCTGACGGCTCAACACAAAAGTTTTTTCTCAACTACAGATAGTGTTGAGGATCAGTGGACAAAGTTCAAAACCATCGTACAATATGCGTTAGATGAGTTTGTGCCAAGCAAGATCGTAAGAGATGGGAAAGAGCGACCGTGGTACAACAACCGAGTTAGAAAACTGCTGCGGAAGCAAAGGGAACTTCACAGCAAACATAAACATAGCCAAAGCCTTGCAGACAAACAAAAATTACGCGAAGCGGAATGTAGTGTGAGGAGGGCTATGCGAGAGGCTTTCAATGAATTCGAAAGTAAAGTTCTGTACTGACTTGGCAGAAAATCCTAAGAAATTTTGGTCCTATGTCAAAGCGGTAGATGGATCAAAACAAAATGTCCAGACACTCTGTCACCGAAATTGTACTGAAACAGAGGATGACAGACTAAAGGCCGAAATACTAAATGTCTTCTTCCAAAGCTGTTTCTCAGAGGAAGACTGCACTGCATGGGTTTCGAAAAAGACGGTCGTGTGAAACCCAGCTCGCGCTATTCGTCCACGAGACTCAGAGGGCCTTAGACACGGGTTCACAGGTAGATGCAAGGCGTTTGACACAGTTCCCCACAGTCGTTTAATGAACAAAGTAAGAGCATACGGACTATCAGATCAATTGTGTGATTGGATTGAGGAGTTCCTAGATAACAGAACGCAGCATGTCATTCTCAATGGAGAGAAGTCTTCCGAAGTAAGAGTGATTTCAGGTGTGCCGCAGGGGAGTGTCATATGACCGTTGCTATTCACAATATACATAAATGACCTGGTGGATGACATCGTAAGTTCACTGAGGCTTTTTGCAGATGATGCTGTGCTGTATCGAGAGGTTGCAACAATGGAAAATTGTACTGAAATGCAGAAGGATCTGCAGCGAATTGACGCATGGTGCACGGAATGGCAATTGAATCTCAATGTAGACAAGTGTAATGTGATGCGAATACATAGAAAGATAGGTCCCTTATCATTTAGCTACAAAATAGCAGGTCAGCAACTGGAAGCGGTTAATTCTATAAATTATCTGGGAGTACACCTTAGGAGTGATTTAAAATGGAATGATCATATAAAGTTGATCGTCGGTAAAGCAGATGCCAGACTGAGATTCATTGGAAGAATCCTAAGGAAATGCAATCCGACGACAAAGGAAGTAGGTTACAGTACGCTTGTTCGCCCACTGCTTGAATACTGCTCAGCAGTGTGGGATCCGCACCAGATAGGGTTGATAGAAGAGATAGAGAAGATGAAACGGAGAGCAGCGCGCTTCGTTACAGGATCATTTAGTAATCGCGAAAGCGTTACGAAGATGATAGATAAACTCCAGTGGAAGACTCTGCATGAGAGACGCTCAGTAGATCGGTACGGGCTTTTGTTAAAGTTTCGAGAACATACCTTCACCGAAGAGTCAAGCAGTATATTGCTCCCTCCTACGTATATCTCGCGAAGAGACCATGAGGATAAAATCAGAGAGATTAGAGCCCACACAGAAACATACCGACAATCCTTCTTTCCACGTACAATACGAGACTGGAATAGAAGGGAGAACCGATAGAGGTACTCAGGGTACCCTCCGCCACACACCGTCAGGTGGCTTGCGGAGTATGGATGTAGATGTAGATGTAGATCCTCATTTTGCTTTATGTTCATCTTTCAACACACTGTCCATTCCATTCAAATGTTCTTTCAAGTCATTTGCTGTCTATGACAGAATTACAATGTCGTCGGCAAACCTCATGGTTTTTATTTCTTATCCCTGGATTTTAATTCTTACTCCAAATTTTTCTTTGGTTTCCTTTATTGCTTGGTCAGTATACGGATTGAACAACATCGGGGATAGGCTACAACCATGTCTCACCTCATTCTCAACCAATGATTCCCTTTCACGCCCCTCGGCTCTTGTAACTCTCTTCTGATTTCTGTACAAATTGTAAATAGCCTATCGCTTCTTGTATTTTACCCCTGCCACATTCAAAATTTGAAAGGAGTATTCCAGTCACCATTGTCAAAATCTTTCTCTAAGTCTACAGATGCTATAAACGTAGGTTTACCTTTCTTTAACCCAGATTCTAAGATAAGTCGTAGGTTCAGTATTGCGTCGCGTGTTCCTACTTTTTCTTCGGAATCCAAACTCATCTTCCCCGAGGTCGGCTTCTACCAGTTTTTTCCATTCGCCTGTAAACAATTCGTGTTAATATTTTGCAACCGTGACTTATTGAACTGATAGTTCGGTGATTTTCACACCTGCCAGCAGCTGCTTTCTTTGTAATTAGAATTACTATATTCATCTCTAAGTCTGAAGGTATTTCAGTCGTCTAATACATCTTGCCCGATGGAAGAGTTTGGTCATGGATGGATCTCCCAAGGCTATTATTAGATCTAGCGGAATGTTATCTACTCCCAGTGCCTTGTTTCTAATTACCTCATTCAGTGCTCTGTCAAATTCTTCATGCAATATCATATCTCCAATCTCATCTTCATCTAAGTTCTCTTCCATTTCAAAAATGTTGTCCTCAAGTACATCGTCCTTGTATAGACCCTTTATACACTCTTGTCATCTTTCGACTTTCTCTTCTTTGCTCAGGACTGGTTTACCACCTGACCTCTTGACAACCGTAGAGGTGGTTCTCTTTTCTGAAAAAGGTCTCTTTAATTTTTCTGTAGGCGGCATCTGTCTTACCTGTAGTGGTATATGCTTCTACATCCTTCCTTTTGTTCTTTAGCCATTCCCGATTAGCCGTTTTGCACTTTATGTGGATCTCATTTTTGAGTCGTTTGCATTCCCTTTCGCCTGCTTCATTTACTGCATTTTATATTTTCTCCTTTCATCTATTAAATTCAGTATCTCTTTTTACTGGCACTCGTCTTTTTACCTACTTGATCCTCTAGTGCCTTCACTATTTCGCATCTCAGAGCTACCCATTCTTCTTCTACTGCATTCCTTTCCCTTGTTCTTTTCAATCGTTTCCTAATGCTCCATCTGAAACTCTCTAGTACCTCTAGTTCTTTCGGTTTATCCAGGTCCCATCTCCTTAACTTCCCACCTTTTTGCAGTTTCTTCAGTTTTAATCTAAAGTTCACAACCATTAAATTGAATCCAAAGTCCACATCTGCCCCTGGAAATGTCTTACAATTTAAAACCTGTTTCCTAAATCTCTATCTTAGCATTATATAATCAGTGTGAAACCTTTTTGTTTCTCCAGGTCTCTTCCATGTATACAGCCTCTTTTCAGTGTTTGCGATGATTAAGTTATGCTCCGTGCAAAATTCTACCAAGCGGATTCTGAAACCGTTATCAGCTGCAATATCCAATTTTACACGCCACAATAACGATATTTGTATTTCTAAATAACTATCTCTGTATCTCTAAACAGTAAACTCACGACTTTTCGAGTTTTAAGTGAGTGTTTGAAGATGCTATCAGAGAGAGAAAAATTTCTGAGTCCCGCAGCTGCTGTGGTCTTCATCACTTTTCTGAAATGCTGAATGGGTTTAGTTTATATTTGCTACTGGAGGCAGGGACGTTAAGTTATTTTCCTCACTTCTCGAAGCACACTGGAGTCTCAGCACAGACGGGAACATCAGAACAATTAGATACCTAAAACGTTATGACATATTTCGAAACCCACAACAGATCATTAAAGAACACAAACAGAATAGGAAGCACTGTCCTACATACCAGAAAAAATGGCAGGAATATTCGGTGCATTTTCGATGTCGTACAATTGCTGGTCTGGAGATAACAAAAGCCCCAATGTTGGGTGGGTGACAGCATCCCACATGTTCAACCCAGAGGAGGATAGTCTGCTCGGATTGGATTTAGTAGCTCCTGAAGCACCTCATTCTCAAAGACAAGGGGAGGATGTGGTATTTCCCACGAAACACCGTGAAGTGTCTCAGGTATGGTTTCACAAGTAACCGCGATCTTTTTTTGAGTCCGTGTTCAAGTGTGCTGGTGGTATTCCTCAGAATAAAACGTATAATTACATAGCAAATCGCTTAAATATTCTTGCATCGTCTGAAAAGCACTCTCTCTCTCTCTCTCTCTCTCTCTCTCTCTCTCTCTCTCTCTATCTCTCTCTTCCTCTCTCTCACACTCTGTGCAGCTGTACATTGAGTTCCTGTTACATCTTCAAGATATGTATGTGACAAAATTCCGCATATTACTTACACACAGGAAGCGCTTAGCGATGCTGCGAGCCCGGCAGCTGACCTCTTCCAGCGGGCGCGCAGGGAGTCAGTAGACTGACTGGACTTTTATCGAATGATCTACAGTTTCAGCACAAGCATTTATCAGCATGAGTTGCAAAATGTAACTTAGCCCATCTGCTGCATCTCCATTATCTGGTGAAGCGTATCCTTCTTCTTCATATATTCACCAAATATCATTGCTTTCCAAGTATTATGCAAGTAGCTGTGGACACAGTCCTCAGCTGCACGACTACAGCTAATGTACCTATTGAACTACTGCTTCACCAATTATGTCTGTCCTCCCAGTCCAGCAGCTAGACGCGGACTGAGCGAGTTTCCCTCGCCATTTTCCCCAGACTACCATCTTGAAGTACGTCATGGGAGGGGAGGGGAGCAAGTAGGGCCAACAGCGCCATAGGTCAGTTGGGCTCTGGACCTCAACGTGAACACGTTGGATACAGCTACTGTCTATGACAACTCAAATTGTTTAAGCAAACAATATACCACACTGCACACAAAATAAAGACTTACATCCATCCTATCTGGCAGCCGAGCACAGACTGAGTCCTTTTCCTACCAATATCCAGATGATGGAGGGGGAAGAGGTGAGGGGCTGGAGGAGGGAGATGGTGTAGGGGGAGGGGAGGGGTTGGAGGTAGGGTAGTGGAGGTTGTCCAGTTGATCTATTTTCCTACCAAAATTTGAACTTCCCGCCATGACGTCAGTGCAATGTTGCCACATATATGGCCGCCATCTTGTATCTGCCATCCAGAATAAATTTAGCAACAATGCAGTGTGGAGTGACACGAAATCTACCCTACTACTACCGTAGTGACAGACACCACTTAATGTGTTTTGTGTGTGAATCCGCTGTGGAAAAGTGACAGTTAATTTTCCTTTTGAATGGTTCAAACTCTTCCACGCATTTACTGTGTGATGTATGTGTAATGCCAACACTACAATCAAAATTACTCAACCTTAATTAAAGCAGATAAGTCGACTCTGATGGCTTTAGGGTCATCGTTTGCACAAACAGCTACCCTAAATGGTCTGGCTGTCCATTAGGAACTCTCGTGATTTTACTGCTCTGAAAAGATACTATATACTGAACATTTTAGGGTTCAATAGAAATTGTGATATGAGATTCTCTAGATTTTCTGCCAAACACTTTCCAGAAAGTTACAGAATTTCTTCTAAACATGAACTTTCAACTTACTGTGTCGTAATTAGTCGACTCCCAGGCAGCCCATTAGCTGTTTCTCAGTATTATAGGCATCTCAGCTAGATTTTCAGCACCACAGCTGGAGTTGACAGCACATAGGCTATACAGTACAGGTAATTCGATTTACACTATTTTCTAATTGCCATCTGCGAGCTACGGACATTACCACATGATCTCTCTAAATGTACGCAAACCTTTTGCCCTGAAATGGTATCTTTCCTTATACAGGACTTCTTCCTTTGAAGTGTATATATAGATTCTATTTTACCAATAGCTGAGTTCCCACTGGATCCACTTCCGTATTTGTTCCAGTTCTATTAGTCCATCTCATCAGTCCTTCTCGCTCGGTCCATTTCTTCTGTCCTTCTCTCTGTTCATGTCCTTCTCTCCTCCCTCTGTTTCCATCTCCAGCATCTCCCACTCTCTATCTCGTCCTGCTCCTCTCTCTGTCCATCTGCTACTCCCTCTGCCTCTGCCCGTCTGCTCCTCCCCACACTGTAGTACTGGTTAATTACCCGCGGTTTCAGATATATCTAGTATGTTTCACATATATTTGTACAAATACATCATCTGTATCTCTACACAATTTCGCCTAGCCGTTTCGTTTTCACGCAGCTCAGTGTTTGTTTTCTCCTGAACTATGTGGCGTACAACGATATAATTTTGCAGGCACATTTAGTGGCATATGTGAATATTATCAGCGAGAAGAAGTTTTATAAAGATTTGAGATCATGTGTAAGGTTTGTTGAAAGTCACTAAGTGCTCTCATCTCAAATGGATAAAGTCTGGGCATTCTCGCATCGTGGGCTACACCCCCACCCCTTTGATAGCTAGGTGCTTCTTACCCCCATAGCGATTCTTTCCAGACAATAAGTGATACGTGTACCAAGATTGGAAGAAATCGGTCTCTTCGTTTAGGAGAATATGCGGAACACACATACATACATCCATTTTTATAATATGTGTGGATCTGTCAGACTGTAAAGAATCTCTAAAAAGATTCATCAATTTTCATAAGACTATATCTTCTACATGAATGAAGCTAGGAACTTGTGATAAATTTTAATTTACGGAGAGGATTTCATAGTTAATTTTCGATTAAAAAAATCCGATTTTGCAAGCGTATATCTTTTACATGTGGATATACAAACTTCGCATGAGTTTTAGAATTAGGTTTAGAATCAAAGTTTTTAATCTATATTCCTCTGGACGCACGACGAACAGCTAGATGATAGTCGCACACGTCCCATAGTTTTGCGAGCACGTCTGAGTAAATTACATTCACTGCTGTTGCTATGCAGAACTGCAGTTCATATAGAGACATCCGGAGTCTTTCAGAAACCCTCACACACTGTGAGATCAGGCGACTTTTGAGATCAGCGGTACAGTACAATATCCGTACGCCAGTTGCAGCCGATTCGTCGTTCACAGAACAAAAAGTGGCTCTGAGCACTATGGGACTTAACATCTGTGGTCTTTAGTCCTTTAGAACTTAGAACTACTTAAATCTAACTAACCTAAGGACATCACACACATCCATGCCCGAGGCAGGATTCGAACCTGCGATCGTAGCAGTAGCGCGGTTCCGGACTTTAGCGCCTAGAGCCGCTCGGCCACTGCGGCCGGCAATCACAGAACACAATTGTAACTGAACTGCTGCTGTTACAACGGGAAACGCAGCTCGCAGCACGCCTTTTGTGGCTGTGTTATCGCCACCCAGACACAACTCATATTGGGTAATGAAGGAGCGAGCGAGCTGCACCACGGAGACGCCTAACTACAAACACATCAACCGCCACCTTACAACTATTGCCAAAATCAATCTTCGTTTCGAAGCATAAGTTGAAATTCTCTCCACTAAGTCTCCAATTGGTGAAATCGGACGAATCCCTTTGAACTCCCCCCCCCCCCCTTCCCCATTTCACTCTCGTGATTTATATGTATGACGTAATTTACAATTAGAATACTAATATTTGGCAGTACTTCTGATGCTTGGAGTCCGCAGCTCGTGGTCTTGCGGTAGCGTTCTCGTTTACCGCGCGATTCCCAGCGGGGCCAGGGATTTTTCCTGCCTCGAGATGACTGGGTGTCGTTGTGTCGTCTTCATTATCAACATTCATCCAACTCCGCTAGGACCTTGCCTAGTATAGCGCTGCGGGTCTCCCGCGTCGTCCCCTAAGCTTCTCGGAGTATGGGACATCATCATCATCAGGTGCCTGGACATTCCGCGATAAAATTTGACAATACTATGGAAATATTGGGATACTACGTTCTTAAACAGAATTAGTTGTATGTCCGAACAATTACTCGGTGGAACGAGTCAGCTTACAGGCTCTGTATACATGATTCTTTTTAGAGTACGATTACATGCTGCCAATTTACTATGAATCAAAAAGCACACTGACTTCAGCTGGGTAACAATAGATACGTTAGTCTTTCATAATATTCATGTAACAGAAGCTATATTTAAATTTAATTTTGGGCTAGGCGTGTTACATATCTTCAATCGGAAATTCTTCAATGGTACAGAAGGAGGTATTCAGAAGCAAGGATATGTTATACCACGCCTGCTCGACGTGTTCACGTAATTCTGTAATAGCTGTTGGTTGAAGAGTCACACGAGGCACTTCTCTCACTTCACGAGTCACATTGTTCTGTTGGAACAACACATCACCTTTCTGTTTCAAGAACGGCAAAAGAACGGGTTTAAAAACAGTCTCCATATATCGAGTGCTAGTAAGCGTCCCCTACAGAGACACCAAAGATGAGCGAGAGTTGAAGCTTATGACACTCAGATCACTTGTGGGCAAGCAGAAGCTGCTTTCATCACTGAAGACCGCGCCATTGCACTTTCCAAGTGATCCCCAGTCGAGCTGTGCACGTCCGTGCTGTAGGCTAGAGGTGTGAGCGCCCATAGTCCCACTACTATAAACAGTTCGTGCTGACACGTCTGGGTTCACAAGCCCTCCTATCTGTGCTGTGATACTTGCACGATCTGCCACTGCTGCCCTTGCAACACGACGGCCCTGGCGAGCATCTGCGCTTCGTGGACGTCCAGAACCTCTTTCGCAGGTGTGAGCACATTTACTTGACCACTGGTACAAGCATTACTGCGCAGCGGGCGCAACACTTCCAACTTGTGTGGCATTACTGCAAAGGGACCATTCGGCCACTGGAAGGCCACAATTTGATCCCTCTCAAACGCGCTCATTTAGCTGTAGGAGGCACGAGTGCATCTCTGTGACGTGGTTGCTGCTTGCACCATATGTTTGCACCACACTGGCTGTGAGCGTTCCCTATCAAAGGACAGACTCAGATGGGTAGCTCAGATGGTTGAGCACTTGCCCACGAAAGGCAAAGGTCGCGAGTTCGAGTTTTAATCTCCCAGGAAGTTTCGATTTACTTATCGTCCAACGGAAGCCTTTGTGCCGACGAATCGTGAGTCACTGCCAACGTCCGACACGGGCCACACAGGAAAACAGCGTTCTCCGAAACCCCGAAAATGACGTCTTGGGACCATGTCGGAACACGGCAGCTTTCACTTGCAGGAGGAAGAAGGACCACGAGTCTGTCAACATTGCCACTGATCCCTTCTCTGCAGAAAGGATGGAGGGGTGGGGGAGCGAACAGTGATCAACCGGACGGTTCTTTTATTCATTTATTTACACTTGCAGTTCCGTAGGACCAAGTTCAGGAGAAAATCTCCAAGGTCATGAAATTACAACATAACGTAATAACATATAAAATAAAATATTTACGAACCCCGAAAAAAGTTCAGGTAAACGACGTCAGCAGTATAACATAGGAATCAGGGCAATTTTTCAAGGCACTCCTCGGTAGAATAGAAGGAATGACCCATGAGGAAACTCTTCAGTTTCGATTTGAAAGCGCATGGATTACTGCTAAGATTTTTGAATTCGATTGGTAGCTTATTGAAAGTGGATGCAGCAGTATATTGCACACCTATCTTTAAAAGAGTTGAGGAAGTCCGCTCCAAATGCATATTGGATTTCTGCCTAGTATTAACTGAGTGAAAGCTGCTAATTCTTGGGAATAAGCTGATATTGTTGACAAGAATCGACATTAAAGGCTACATATATATTGAGAGGCCAATGTGAGAATACCCACACTAATCAACAGGCGTCGACATGAGAGTCGCGAACTTACAGCACTTATTGACGTTCCGCCAGTTTCTCAGCCAAAAATATTAGTTTAGTATGGGAAGGATTACGCGAAAATATACTATCATAGCCGGCCGGAGTAGCTGTGCGGTTCTAGGCGCTACAGTCTGGAATCCTGCCTCGGGCATGAATGTGTGTGATGTCCTTAGGTTAGTTAGGTTTAATTAGTTCTAAGTTCTAAGCGACTGATGACCTCAGACGTTAAGTCGCATAGTGCTCAGAGCCATTTGAGCCATACACTACCATATGACACACGCGAATGAAAATAAGCATGGTAGACTAATTTTCGTGTCGAACGATTACTTAATTAATATACCGTTCGAATAGTGAAAATGGGAGCATTAAGTCTTTGAACAAGATTCTAAACTTTCCATAACAGTTTACCATCTATCTGAACACCTAGAAATTGAACTGTTCAGTTGTACTAATCATATGCCCATTCTGTGAAATTAAAACACCGGGTTTTGTTGAATGGTGTGTTAGAAACCATAAAAACTGAGTCTTACTGTGATTTAGCGTTAGTTTAGTTTCTACAAGGCATGAACTTATGTCATGAACAGTACTATTTGAAACCAGTTCAGTGTTGCATACAATATCCTTTACTACCAAGCTAGTGTCAACAACAAACAGCAATATTTTGGAATTACCTATATTACTAGAGGGAACATCATGTATATAAATAAGGAACATGAGTGGACCCAACACTGATTTGACCGTACCCCATTCAGCCCCACATCAAAGCCATTCTCAACACTATGAATAAATACCTTTTGCTGTATGTTGTTAAAGTAAGAGGTGAACAATTGTGAGCTTGCCCCTGTATTCCGTAATGGTCCAACTTCTGGAGAATATTTCGTGGTAAACACAATCATACGCCTTAGTTAAATCAAAAAAATATGCCTACCGTTCGAAACCTTTCGTTTAATCCATCCAGTACCTCAGAGGGAGAAGAGAATATAGCATTTTCAATTGCTAAACCTCTTCTAAAGCCGAACTGTACATTTGATACCAAATTGGTGATATAAAATTATCAATTATTCTTACATGCAAAGCCTTTTCAATAACTTTAGAAAACACTGATGGCATGGAAATACACTCCTGGAAATTGAAATAAGAACACCGTGAATTCATTGTCCCAGGAAGGGGAAACTTTATTGACACATTACTGGGGTCAGATACATCACATGATCACACTGACAGAACCACAGGCACATAGACACAGGCAACAGAGCATGCACAATGTCGGCACTAGTACAGTGTATATCCATCTTTCGCAGCAAAGCAGGCTGCTATTCTCCCATGGAGACGATCGTAGGGATGCTGGATGTAGTCCTGTGGAACGGCTTGCCATGCCATTTCCACCTGGCGCCTCAGTTGGACCAGCGTTCGTGCTGGACGTGCAGACCGCGTGAGACGACGCTTCATCCAGTCCCAAACATGCTCAATGGGGGACAGATCCGGAGATCTTACTGGCCAGGGTAGTTGACTTACACCTTCTAGAGCACGTTGGGTGGCACGAGATACACGCGGACGTGCATTGTCCTGTTGGAACAGCAAGTTCCCTTGCCGGTCTAGGAATGGTAGAACGATGGGTTCGATGACGGTTTGGATGTACTGTGCACTATTCAGTGTCCCCTCGACGATCACCAGAGGTGTACGGCCAGTGTAGGAGATCGCTCCCCACACCATGATGCCGGGTGTTGGCCCTGTGTGCCTCGGTCGTATGCAGTCCTGATTGTGGCGCTCACCTGCACGGCGCCTAACACGCATACGACCATCATTGGCACCAAGGCAGAAGGGACTCTCATCGCTGAAGGCAACACGTCTCCATTTGTCCCTTCATTCACGCCTGTCGCGACACCACTGGAGGCGGGCTGCACGATGTTGGGGCGTGAGCGGAAGACGGCCTAACGGTGTGCGGGACCGTAGCCCAGCTTCATGGAGACGGTTGCGAATGGTCCTCGCCGATACCCCAGGAGCAACAGTGTCCCTAATTTGCTGGGAAGTGGCGGTGCGGTCCCCTACGGCACTGCGTAGGATCCTACGGTTTTAGCGTGCATCCGTGCGTCGCTGCGGTCCGGTCCCAGGTCGACGGGCACGTGCACCTTCCGCCGACCACTGGCGACAACATCGATGTACTGTGGAGACCTCACGCCCCACGTGTTGAGCAATTCAGCGGTACGTCCACCCGGCCTCCCGCATGCCCACTATACGCCCTCGCTCAAAGTCCGTCAACTGCACATACGGTTCACGTCCACGCTCTCGCGGCATGCTACCAGTGTTAAAGACTGCGATGGAGCTCCGTATGCTACGGCAAACTGGCTGACACTGACGGCGGCGGTGCACAAATGCTGCGCAGCTAGCGCCATTCGACGGCCAACACCGCGGTTCCTGGTGCGTCCGCTGTGCCGTGTGTGTGATCATTGCTTGTACAGCCCTCTCGCAGTGTCCGGAGCAAGTATGGTGGGTCTGACACACCGGTGTCAATGTGTTCTTTTTTCCATTTCCAGGAGTGTAGGTCTAAAATTGCTTACATTATCCCTTTCTACCTTTTTATAAAGCGGCTTTACTACTGAGTACATAATCGCTCAGGAAATTGACTTCTGAAAAGAAAAATTAAAAATATGGCTGAATACAGGACTAACATGTGTAGCACAGTACTTTAATATTCTGCTAGGCCCTCCATCATATCCATGAGAGTCCTTCAGTGATTTAATTATTGACTCAATCTCCCCCTAGCCTGTATCAGTTTCAGAAAGGCATTTTCCAAGAGCGTTATATGATTCCCTGGAGAAACTAAGTTTTCATGTAATTCACCAGCAATCTCAGAAAATGATTGTTAAATAGTGTACATATATTTGACTTATCAGTAACAGAAATATTTTTACTACAACCTGCCTTTATATCACCGAACTTGTGCTGCTGACCAGATACTTCCTTCACAACTGACCATATGGTTTTAATTTTATCCTGTGAATTAGCTATTCTATTTGCGTACCATATACTCTTTTCCTTCCTAATAACATTTTTAAGCACCTTACAATACTGCCTGTAAAGAGCAACTGTAGTACTGTAGCTTGATTATGACTACTTCTACCATTTTGATGTAATTCCTGCTTTCTTCTACATGATGTCCTTATCCCACTAGTCAGCCACCCAGGCAAGTACCCTGTTTAGAACGTTCCAAAGGAAACCAACTTTCAAAGAGCCTGAGAAATGTGTTAAGGTAGGCATTATATTTGTCATCTATGTTATCGGCACTATAAACATCCTGACACTCTTGTTCCTTGACAAGGTTTAAAAAACTGTCTGTTATCTTGGATTAGCTTTCCTACATAGTTTGTAATTGAATGTGGCATTTGTTTGAGCCCTAAAGCCTTTTAGTGTCAAAATTTGTTCATCATGGTCTGGAAGACCATTCACCATTTTACTAACAGAGTACCCATCTAGCAATGCAGCACGAATAAAAATATTTTCTACGGCTGTGCTAGTGTTTCCCTGCACCCTGGTTGGGAAAAACGCAATCTATATCAGATCATATGAGTTTAGGAGATCTACCAACATAGCTTTTCTTGCACCATCATATACTAGTACAAAATTAATATTGAAGTCACCACATATAACTAATTTGTGGTACTTCCTATAAATTGAACCAACAACACTCTCTAGCTTGAACAGAAATGCTCTGTAGTCAGAGTCAGGGGACCTATAAATAAAAACAATTAGAAGTTCAGTTTCTATTGCAAGCTGCGAAGCGCTCTGTCGCTCCCTGTCAACCACCACGATCTTATGGAACATGAGCAGACCTCCACGCCCGCATCGTGGGCCGAGCACGTCGGGGTTCAGCAGGACCACGATCAGCGACCTACTGAGATCTGAACAATACCGCGAGCGCCGCTGTCGGCGACATCTGCTTCTCTCCACCATCACCATGGATAACTCAGCCCAACTGCCATACCCCCAGGCTTACCGCCTGGCCACGATGAATATCAACATGAGTAGCTCTCCTGTAAAGATCAAACTTCTAAGAGAAACAATAAGAGTCACAGGAGTCGACTTTGCAATCCTGCAATAACTGCGAACGACCGCTCTCCAGAACTTTTATGGCTACAGAATGTACGTGACGCCTGGTGGTCCCACAGATATCGGCATGACGATTTTAGTACCGACGCTATCGAAGCCACCGACATCACATATCTCCCCTCCGCAAGAGGATTAAGGGCCACGCACTTGACTCCCGATTCATTAATATGTATGCACCGTTGGTCGCCACCAAATTTCGTGACTTGGCCAGGTTGCACCCCGTTGACAATGCCCTCTTTTTTCTAGGACTATACGAACAAAGTGTCTTCGTTGGAGATTTTAATTGCGTCCACAATCCCAAGGACCAAATCCTGCGCAACATGCCCCGTCCGGAACTGGGTATGGTGGTTCATGATCTTCATTTGTGCTACAGGTGGGAAAAGATACCCAGCGACAAATCTGGACACACGCATCTTACTAGTCATTCGGCGAGCCGACTGAATCGCATATGTCCGTCACAAGGTCTTACACAGGGAGTAGAGGCCACCGAATGTTGGCTCAGGCCTTTTCTGGTCACAGTGGCTACATTTGCACTGTGCATCTCCACACTTAACATGTGTGGCGCAGTAAGAGCCTTTGGAAGGTGAATGTAGTACACCTCCAGGACCCGGACTGCTAGAGACCTGTCGCCGCAACATGGGCCAACTGTGAACAACGTCTCTCCCGATACCAATCGACGTAGGCTTGGTGGCTACTCTGCGCCAAACCGGCAACACGCAAGAAACTTACGCAATTCGGCAAGGACACGGCTGAGTGGCAACGGCAGACCCAGGACTTTTACTATGGGACGCTCAGCGACTTGGACGTTCAATCTCTATCACCGGACAGACAACGGGAACGCACTTAATCAAAGCCCACATATTGTCGTTGATGAAGCGCCGCTTAGAAGAACCTGTAGTCCGCTTGCGACGACACGATAGGTCCTCTCCGAGGATCGCATTGTGGCGGACAAGCGCCAAAATCGTCGACAGTTAATCACACGTCTTACGACTAAAGAATGTCGCTCCAGTACGACCCAAGCAACCATAGTGAAAGCTATGGAGGATCATTTTCGTCATCTTTACCAGGAAAGAGGTGTAGACTACGAGGCCACTGCGGAAGCATTACAACAGGTGACACACACGTTTGACAAGGCAACGACGGCGGAATTACTGGAGGAAATCTCGTCTGAGAAACTGGACAACGCTTTGGACTGAGGTGCGGTCAACAAGTCTCCTGGACCAGATGGATTACGAGTAGAGTTTTACCTAACCTTCCTTGATACCATGATGCGCCACTGGGTTACCATGTTCTGAGAATTCGTGCATCTGGGCTGCACTGGGCAGCCTTTCTTCGTCGAAGAACTTCTCATACCAGTACACGAGGCCGCAGGAGGACAATCAGTCAATGACTACCAGCCACCTACAATGCTGAACGCCAAGTACAAGATCTTTGCCAAGCTTTTAGCAGACCGCATTAAGAAGACTTTACCAATGATTCTCACACCAGAACAAACATAACATCGGGGAGACGCCAACATAAAAATAGTCACCAGCGACTGTAGGGACTTAATTGTGATTCCCTCGGCATGCCGACTACGAGAGCCGATCGTCTCCATCAATTGGGCCTTGGACAGGGTGCACCATAACTTCCTACTACAGGTGATGGACCACATGGGATTTCCGCCTAGGCTCACCGACACCCCACGGTGCTTTCTGCCAGCAGCCAACTCTCAGGTGCAGGTCAACGAATAGTGGTGGTTGTTGGGATGTTTAAGGGGGACTAAACAGCTAAGGTCATCAGTCCCCCATTCCAAAAACAGGCGAGACGAAAATTTATGGAGCAGGTAAAACCCCAAGGGGGAGGAGACGCTCCCCCCCCCCCCCCCCCCAGTCACTGAAAGAACACAAATGTGGCAGCAAACAATAGAGACAAGAAGAGGACAGACGAACACCGGACAGAAAGAAACGGAAGAAAAGAAGAGGGCTGGAGTCTGGTTGACTGACCATGAGAACAAAAAAGGGAAAGAGTCAACCATCCGAATACACACTAAAATCTGCAACCAATTATGAGAGACTCGAGGACAACGGACACAGAAAATGAAAGGTGCAGGACCTCCCTAAATGAAACCATAAAAAGGACTACCATGGATAAAATTTAAAACGTCGTCAGCCACGGAGGCATCGTCGCATAAAACCAAAGGCACGTGCCCGGGAGATTAAAAGACTGCTGGAGGGTGCGCAGTCGGGGACACACTAGCAAAATGTGGGCGACCATGAGCCGGGACCCACTCTGACACAGGGGGGGGATCCTCCTGACGCAAAAGATGTCCGTGTATCAGGTAGGTATGGCCGATGCGGAGCCGACACAGGATGACAGAGTCCCTGCGAGAAGCCCTCAGGGAGGACCGCCACACATCGGTCGTCTCCCTAACAGCCCGCAGTTTATTCGACGATGTCAGGCTACGCCACTAGTCATACCATATCCCAAGCACCTTATGGCGCAACACCAGCTGCAGATCACGAGCCGGGAAGCCGATCTACAAAGCGGGGGCGTCGATCGCCCCTTTGGCCAGCCTGTCGACATGTTCGTTCCCCGGGATGCCAACGTGACCTGGCGTCCAAACAAAAACCAACCAGAGCGGGTAATGGCAAAAACAGACTCCTGAATAAAGGATACCAGAGGAGAAGAGGTATAGCAGCGGTCGATAGCCTAGGCTGCTCAGGGAGTCACTGCAGATGACGATGGACGTACCTGAGCAGGAACGCATATGCTCAAGAGCGTGCAATATGGCCACTAGCTCTGCAGTAGAAATACTGCAGCCAGCCGGCAAGGAGCGCGGTTCAACATGGGCAGCATGAGCAAAAGCGTAGGCAGTACGACCATCTACCAGGGAACCATCAGTATAGACAGGCTCACAGCCTGAAAATGAGGCGAGGAGCGCAAGAAAACGGCGACGGAGGGCCACAGGCGGAACTGAGTCCTTGGGTTCCCGTGCCAAGTCCAGACGGACGGACGGCTGGGGCATACACCAGGGAGGCGTGGGTGCACGGACCCGGAAGGGAGGCAGAAGAGGGAATGACCCCAGTTGCGACAGCAGGGACTGGATGCGGACAGCAATGGAAAGCCCAGACCTAGGTCGCCGTTCAGGCAGAGGGAGGACCATGGCAGGGAAAAGCAGGCGATGATTGAGATGGCCCGGCGAGCAATGCACGTGGACAGCATAGTCGGCGAGCAGTCAGTGGCGGCGAATCTGCAGTGGGGGAACCCCGGCCTCCACCAGTAGACTATCCACGGGGCTCATACGGAAAGCGCCAGTAGCAATCCGAACCCCACAGTGGTGTATGGGGTCCAACAACGTCAACACTAAGGGTGATGCAGACCCATAGACCAGGCTCCCATAATCAAGCCTGGACTGCACAAGGGCTCTGTACAATGACAACAACGTGCAGCGATCTGCACCCCAAGATGCGTGGCTCAGGCAGCGGAGGGCATTGAGGTGCCGTCAGCACTTTTGCTTCAACTGAGTAATATGAGGAACCCATGTGAGCCGGGCATCAAAGACGAGTCCTAAGAAGCGGCTAGTGTCCACCACTTCAAGTAGGTGGCCGTCGAGGTAAAATTCAGGATGAGGGTGGACCGTCCAACGCCTGCAGAACTGCATAACTCGAGTTTTGGCTGCAGAGAACTGAAAACCATGAGTCAGAGCCCATGATGCTGCCTTGCGAACAGTTACTTTCAGCCTGCGTTCGGGGACTCCCGTAATCGTTTAGCTAAATGAGATGATGAAGTCATCGGCATACAAATAAGGAGACACCGACGACCCCACGGCTGCAGCCAGACCATCAATGGCCACTAGAAATAAGGAAACGCTCAACACTGAGACCTGCGGGACCCCATTTTCCTGTATATAAGATGAACTAGAGGCGGCACCGACTTGCACCCGGAAAGAACGGCGCAATAAAAAGTTTTGAAGAAAAGCTGGGAGCTGCCCATGAAGACCCCACTCATGCAACGTAGTAAAGATGTGATGCCTCCATGTTGTGTCATATGCTTTCCGCAGATCAAAAAAATACAGCAACAAGATGCTGACGGCGGGCAAAGGCCGTATGGATAGCAGATTCCAGCCGCACCAAATTGTCCGCAGCAGACCGGCCCTGACGGAAGCCACCCTGGCATGGAGCGAGGAGACCGCGCGACTCGATCGAGCAATTTGCACAAAACGTTGGTGAGGGTAATGGGACGATAGCTGTCCACCGCCAGAAGGTCCGCACTGGGCATCAAGATGGGGACAATAACACCCTCTCGCCATTGCGACGGGAACACGCCCTCGCTCCAAATGCGGTTAAAGATGGTGAGGATGTGTCTCAGGCAATCCCTGGAGAGATGCTTCAGCATCTGCGCGTGGATGCAGTCCGGTCCTGGTGCTGTATCAGGGCAATCGGCGAGGGCAGCGAGGAATTCCCTCTCGTTGAAAGGAGCATTGTATTTTTCAGAACGACGCGAGCGGAATGATAACGGCGTCCACTCGGCGCGCTCCTTTAGTGAGCGAAAGGCGGGGGGGAGGGGGGGGGGGGTAAGTTGCAGTCACAGAGCTCGTAGCAAAGTGCGTGGCAAGGTGGTCAGCAATGGCGGCAGCGTCCATGCAGACAGCGCCGTCCAGGGAGATCCCAGGGACACCCATAGTGGTCTGGTGTCCATAAATCCGCCGGATACGGGACCACACGAGCGAGGGGGAGACACGGGAGCCCAAGGATGAGACATACCTCTCCCAGCACTCCTGCTTACGCAGTGCAATAAGACGACGGGTCAAGACACGGATCCTCTTAAAGGCGATGAGGTTCTCCAGAGACGGGTGCCGCCTATGACTCTGGAGAGCCCGCCTACGGTCGCGAATAGAATCAGCAATCTCTGGCGACCACCAGGGGACAGCCTTCCTCTGAGGGAGTGCAGAAAAGCGGGGGACGGCAGCCTCGGCTGCAGAAATAATTGACGTGGTCAAGACAGGGACCACCTCGTCAATGTCACCATATGGGGGAGAAGCAATGGTGGCAGCGGAAGTAAAAGCCGGCCAGTCAGCTCTGTTGAGAGCCCAGCGGGGCAGGCGCCCAGAAGAATGACACTGGGGCAGTGACAAATAGAGGGGAAAATGGTCACTACCACACAGGTCAGGATGCACTCTCCAGTGGAGGGATGGGACAAGTCTGGGGCTGCAAAGAGAGAGATTGATGGCCGAGAACGAGCCATGGGCCACACTGAAATGCGTGGGAGTACTGGTGTTCAAGAGGCTAAGGTCGAGCTGAGGCAACACATGCTCCACGGCACGACCGCGGTCATCGGAGACAGTCCTACCCCATTGTGGGCACTGAAATCGCCCAGAAGCAGCAATTGTGGCGGGAGTTGAGCCAGCAGCGCAGCCAAGACATGTCGGGGGAGCTCCCCATCAGGAGGAATATAAACAGAGCAAACAGTAATAGCCGGCGAGAGCTCAATCCTGACAGCGACTGCCTCTAAAGGCGTCAGAAGGGGTACTGGCGAGCTACAGACTGAGTGGTGAACAAAGAGGCAAACTCCACCTGACGCTTGTTGACAGGCAGCGCGGTTCTTATAGTATCCCTGATAACCGCGAAGGGCGGGGGTCCGCAATGCTGGAAACCAAGTTTCCTGAAGAGCAATGCAGAGAACAGGGGAAACACTCAGAAGCATCCGGAGCTCAGGCAGGTGGCGGAAATAACCGCCGCAATTCCACTGGAGAATGGAAGCGGGAAGGGACTGGGAGGGCGTGAAGGCGACTAAGAGGCAGACGGCGACTCAGAGCCAACGGCCGCCACCGGGCGAGAGTCTGCTGCGTCCATAGGAAAGGCCCCCCTAGGGTTCCGTGAGGGCGAGATCCGCGGCAGATGAGAGGATCACCACCTCATTCCCAGAGCCAGAACTATGTACAGCAGGCGGTACTGAAACAGCCGGAATGTCCTACTTCTTGGACACGTTCCATTCCTTCTTCTCGCGTCTGTCCTTTGGGTTAGAGGGCTGGGACAGCTTCTCTGAAGGAGCGTCGGAGGCTGACGACGACGCAGAGGCCCTACGACCAGCCCCGAGGGACCCCTTCCACGAGAGAGGAACTGGCAGAGGCAACGCCGGCGGAGAAGGAGGGGGAGGGATCGAGTCCCCTGGTTTTTGAGCAGATGTCACTCCCGAAGTATGCGCAGGGGGAGTGACAGAAGAGGGTTTGCCCCCAACTGCTAAGGGGGCAACAGAGGAAGGCTTGCCCCCAGACACTAGGGGGGCAGACAGAGACGCATGGCCCCGAGGGCCCACTGAAGGCTGCACAGATGAGGCGACAACTGCCGCCCGCGAGGGCGACGATAACGTGGCTGCAGCATAAGATGTTCGAAGTGGGACAGGATACAACCTTTCAAATCTCAGTTTTGCCTCGCGATAAGTAAGCCGGTCCAGGGTCTTAATTTCTATTATCTTATGAAGAACGGGGCAGTCCGGCGAGCATGGAGAGTGGTGTTCCCCACAGTTGACACAGACAGGTGGAGAATCGGGATGAGAGGGGCGTCCGCAATCTCGACATGTGGCGCTGGAGGGGAAATGGGAGGACATATGCCCAAACTTCCAGCACTGGAAGCACCGCATTGGGGGAGTGATGTATGGCTTGACGTCACAACGGTAAACCATTACCTTGACCTTCTCGGGCAATACAGCACCCTCAAAGGCCAAGATAAAGGCACCGGTGACCACCCTGTTAGTCTTGGGTCCTCTATGAACACGACGGACAAAATGCACACCACGTCGTTCCAAGTTGGCTCTCAGCTCGTCGTCGGATTGTAACAATAGGTCACGATGATAAATAATCCCCTGGACCATATTTAAGCTACTGTGGGGAGTGACGGTAACAGGGACGTCTAAAAAGACGTTGGGTGTAAATCTCACCACACGACAATAGGTAGCATGCAAGATGGTTGTGCATGATGGACCAATAGAAAAACACCACATAAGGTGTCCTTCCCCAAATGGCACGCACTAACAACGGAAATTTGGAAAAATTTGAGGTCAAACCCAAGAGGGGACCATCACATAAGGCCGAAAAGTGTAAGACTCCTTTTAGTCGCCTCTTACGACAGGCAGGAATACCGCGGGCCTACTCTAACCCCCGAACCCGCAGGGGGGTCAACGAATGGACGGTGGGTCCAGTGCCCATCCAGAGGACTCTAGGACAGGGTTGCGGCCTTTCTACCTACATCCTCAACCTGTGGGAGATCACCTTCGATATAGGGAGTACGCCGACGACCTGCTAATGCTGCTTCGTTCCACGGATTGTACTAAACTTGACCGAGCGATATGGACAGGCTGCTGGCAGTCTTCTGAACACCAATCAGTCGGCGAAGCTGGATGTCGGGTACAAACTCGAACTGGGCACTGTAGATCCCCTCTTGCAAGTAACTAAACTGACCTATTAGAGAGACACGTTTACGAAGGATGTGCGCGGAATGGCTCCAGCAAAATATCGAAGCTTACTACAGATTGTACGCGTGGTGGTTCGCCAGAACCTGCCCAGGGACTTGAACCAGCTACAACGTGTCGAATACCTGAACCTCTACTTGGCCTCAAAACTCAGTCACGCACCACTGGTCCTCCCCCACCAGCGCCAATAGGTCGCAGACTTTAGGCGGCTTTTGTTTATTTCGTATCCACGAGACATATATTTAAAGTGCGTTATGACCTCCTCACTCTCCCCCACCCAATGAAGGGCAAGAATTGGTTAAGGTTCGGGCATGAGCAGCTGCCTTTTATATGAGCAGTATGTGGAGGCCTCTCTCATGGGTCGTCTGTTTTATGTTCTGATACTGCCCTCTGGTGCCAGTGGCGCACGTTGTGTCGCAGTATCAACATTCGTACTAGAATACGGCTATGAGGCCTCGGATCTCCCCACAACGCACCCCCTGAAGGCGAAAGATTTTTACACCACCCTTCTGCGGGCATTTGCACGAAATGTGGTAGAAACCAAGTACCCAGCTGTCAATTAGCAACGAAAGTGGAAAACTATACACCACCACCTTCTGCCAACCACCACGAGTGCGATGTGGTATCAAGTCAGCAACAAAAATATGCGACGAGACACAGGCTGTACCCTACCGTTATTAATGGACTCCCCACTTTTCCCCGAGTGTCACCTGCTGGACACTGATGAACATCACTTCACGCGCATATAGTCGTCCGGCATTTGGCGACTGACACACAATATATCAGCTTGTTACCTACGTGGTCCACCTGGCGTCAAATATGCTCTTACATGGTTCAAGGGAATGAGAAACGATTGCATCTTCAGCGAAGGGGAGAAAGTGGAACTTGATTACTGGTGGTACCTGCAAAACACTCACATAGCTCTTGCACGAACACTAAGGTACTGTACGCAATTTGCAAATTATTTACGCAGCGTTTTTGTAACCCCCCCCTATCTGGGGCGTGCCAGGCTCAGTGTAACGTATGGCACAGCATCTCATCGAACACACAATGACCTGAGTTGCAAACAGTGACAAAGGAAACTGCTTAGATGATTCCAGGAATGGTGCATTCATTGAGGCACTAACAGTGCATCACGAGTCCGTTGCGGGTAATTTAGATGGTATTAATGAACGTAGAAAACGCTACTGGCAGTGGACAAGAAAAGTTCAGTAGCACAATTTCTTGAATAAAGATGATTTTCGCTGAAGGAAAGCAAGCATTATACTAAGATATTATAGTTAATACCTTGAATCGCACGTTTATTGTAACATTTTGTGACACGGCATTTTCATTTGTAACGGACGAGTTGTGGCGCCCTGGAAATATTATATGTTGGGAGTTGGGGTGGCCGCACAGGACGCTCGGCTAAGCCGCGGCCGGCAGCAACCAGGCGGTGCAGGACGTTAGCTGAGCACCAGGGGAGTCCCTGTGCGCCGTCCATCTGGCACGTGGCTGCGAACTCCTTGGTGACACTGTGCTCCGGGAGGGCCAAACATGGCGGCTTTGTGAAACTTTAACGGCAGACATTTCACAGTTCGTGCAGAAATTAATAGTAGCCAGATGACTCGTGATACCTAAAAAAGAAACATGTACGTTACTATTATTTGGACAACAATTCCCATGGTGTAATCAGATTTTCAATATCTTTATTAGTTTAAAGTTTAGTATCTGACGGTAAATTATACAAGTAACATCCAGCAACGAATTTCCAAAATATAAACGCTTCATCCGATTTCGTCGATCGCCGTCTCTTTAGAAAGCTATTAGTGTAAACATAAATTGGTGTGCATTACAGGCATGTAACTTATTGGAGGTAAAAGTGGCCGATTGCTATCGATCGCGTCAGGCCATAAGTATTCCACAGTTACACGAAAAAACGGTTGCAGTACTCTTATAAATATACACTCCTGGAAATGGAAAAAAGAACACATTGACACCGGTGTGTCAGACCCACCATACTTGCTCCGGGCACTGCGAGAGGGCTGTACAAGCAATGATCACACGCACGCCAGTGGTCGGCGGAAGGTGCACGTGCCCGTCGACCTGGGACCGGACAGCAGCGACGCACGGATGCACGCCAAGATCGTAAGATCCTACGTAGTGCCGTAGGGGACCGCACCGCCACTTCCCAGCAAATTAGGGACACTGTTGCTCCTGGGGTATCGGCGAGGACCATTCGCAACCGTCTCCATGAAGCTGGGCTACGGTCCCGCACACCGTTAGGCCGTCTTCCGCTCACGCCCCAACATCGTGCAGCCCCCCTCCAGTGGTGTCGCGACAGGCGTGAATGGAGGGACGAATGGAGACGTGTCGTCTTCAGCGATGAGAGTCGCTTCTGCCAAGTACTGCTGAGTCCACAGTATACGATAAGAATATACACATGAATCGAATGGTCGAACCATTCGATGGTCGTATGCGTGTTTGGCGCCGTGCAGGTGAGCGCCACAATCAGGACTGCATACGACCGAGGCACACAGGGCCAACACCCGGCATCATGGTGTGTGGAGCGATCTCCTACACTGGCCGTACACCTCTGGTGATCGTCGAGGGGACACTGAATAGTGCACGGTACATCCAAACCGTCATCGAACCCATCGTTCTACCATTCCTAGACCGGCAAGGGAACTTGCTGTTCCAACAGGACAATGCACGTCCGCATGTATCCCGTGCCACCCAACGTGCTCTAGAAGGTATAAGTCTACTACCCTGGCCAGCAAGATCTCCGGATCTGTCCTCCATTGAGCATGTTTGGGACTGGATGAAGCGTCGTCTCACGCGGTCTGCACGTCCAGCACGAACGCTGGTCCAACTGAGGCGCCAGGTGGAAATGGCATGGCAAGCCGTTCCACAGGACTACATCCAGCATCTCTACGATCGTCTCCATGGGAGAATAGCAGCCTGCATTGCTGCGAAAGGTGGATGTACGCTGTACTAGTGCCGATATTGTGTATGCTCTGTTGCCTGTGCCTATGTGCCTGTGGGTCTGTCAGTGTGATCATGTGATGTATTTGACCCCAGGAATGTGTCAATAAAGTTTCCCCTTCCTGGGACAATGAATTCACGGTGTTCTTATTTCAATTTCCAGGAGTGTATTTATTCGTCTATGTCTTATATCCGATATATAGTATTCATGAAGAAACTGGTTAAATACTTACTGTTTTAGAAAGCGCAGAGACAATAAGTTCCTGGCTTACCTTTTGTTCTATTCCTTTGATATATATATAATTTAATTTGTTTATGTCTCTAACAATGTGTGTTAGCGTGTTTATGGCCCAGCCATAGGAATATTTATTTAATTTCAAGTTATTGGAATGTAAATCCAGTACTTCGGATGTGTTTCATTATGTTTGTGTGGTTGCGTTGGCTTGAAGACATGGCGCGAGCGCTGTAACCAATCACAGCATCGTGAATGGCGAAACAGGATGGAAGTGAGTTCGGGAGGTAGTTCTGGCAGAGGGGCAGAGCTGTACAGGACGGCACAGGACGTGCTGGACGTGGCGGCGCGACGGACACTCGGTCACGGCAGACTTGCAGAGTGTGGAGCCGTTTGCGCGTGGTCGTGACAGATAGAAATACTCTGGAGTGCCTACTTGTGCGCTTGTCAGATTTCATTGGCTTCTACAATGAGGCCTAGTGTGCATTTAGAAGCGAATATCTCGCGAGCTGTGTTGTTGTTCATAACTAATAACGTGCTGTAGGAATCTATTGTTTCTCTGTTATTCAACTTATATTTTATTTAATTGCTGGACCTTGGACACCAATAAGTATTTTGCAGAAATATACTCTCATAAGTACTTCTACTACCGTACTCATCATTTCAAGTCGTTAAGATAGTACCTGCAGATTTTATTTAATTGCAATCCTTCATTTATTAATTTATATGTTACTTTCATAATTCGCAATTACCGAGTGATAGAAACCTTCGACCATTCGATTCATGTGTATATTCTTATCGTATACTGTGGACTCAGCAGTACTTGGCCTGTAATGCGGCAACTACATATCCAAGCCCCTAGACAACGAAACCAGCCAAAACGTTTAATATTTCAACGTTAAGTCAGAGGAAACGTAGTTCAGGGCCACCAACACCATTTCATTTCATTTTTATTTGAAAGCCCGCAATTGGGGGCTCGTCTGGGATTTGTGCCCTGCAAAGTGGCAATTCCTTTGCTGTCTGTTATTCATAATACTACACGAAGTGTAATAACCTTTGCAAAACCAGTAGAGATTTCTGTAGAGTGAACCTCTTCACAAAACACAGTGTGAGATCGTTTTTTTTTTCTTTTTTTTCGCAAGTAGGTTTCTGGACATTGGGAAATTACGCAGTAATTTTCACAACCAACACATGCAATTTGCATGGGGGCTCAGAGTCTAAATGAGTTGAGTGCAGGGAACAGTAGCGGTTTGCGCGTTTAACAGACAACAGTATCGGAGACGGTTGGAACACGCGGTAACCGGCGGCAGCTACAGTTACATTAGGCGACTTCTCCAGGCATCACCATGGCACAGGGAACCATCTCAGATCGGATAAATGCAATGTGTGACTCTGAAGTTCAAGTTCCACTTATAGAGCTCGCGAATATAAAACAGTCACCGACTATGTGTAATTCTGAAAACGGAAGTGAGCTGGTTAGTCTGAAATCAGAGCGCGAAAGTGTAACTAGTAGGAATTCAGGAAGGGGAATGAATGTGGCTGAAATATGGTGTCTCAGCTAATGCAAATGACCCAGGAATGGCGAATAGTATCAGTGCAGTTTGAACAGATATGGGTACATTGCAAACAGTTACGGATACAATTCGGACTGATGTGGGTACAAATAGGTTCAGCTGTGAAAGAGGAAGTTGAAAAAATTATTGGTATCGTTGAAAAAGCAATTGATGATCAATTAAAATGTGTCTGAGTGGATACGGGGAAAATTACAGACGAATTTTTAATAGTAAAATCTAAAATCGAATCAGTGGAAAAAGATCTTGGCGAAAAAGTGGATAATTGCCGTCCGGCGTGGCGAGCGGTTCTAGGCGCTTCAGTATGGTACCACGTGACCGCTACCGTCGCAGGTTTGAATCCTGCCTCGGGCATGGGTGTGTGATGTCCTTAGGTTAGTTAGATTTAAGTAGTTCTACGTTCTAGGGGACTGATGATCTAAGATGTTAAGTCCCACAGTGCTCAGAGCCATTTCAACCAGTTTTGAAAAAATGGATAAGATACAAACAGAACTTGGGGACAGGGTAAGCGACTGTATAAAAGCGCAAGATGCTCATAAAAGCGAAATAAATTTAGCAGTTAGTGACATTGGCAATCGTGTAGGTGAGAGGAGAAAGAAGTGAGAAAAATTAAAGATAAAATACAGTCCTGTATCACTAGTGAAAATGAATTAAAAAACAAATGCAACAGATAAAAACTGATTTATATTCGTTAGCCTCCCAACAGGCAACAGCGGTTATAAATATCCCTTGGGCAAATACCGGATCTCTAAAATGTTACACAAATGACGGAATATATCACCCAGTAAATTTCTTGGCCACGTGTAGTGACGATTTTGTTCACGGCATGTCGGACGAAGCGTAAATGAAAAATGTTAAATGTAGTTTTTGCGAATCGTACGAAGAGTTCGAAAAGTATTTTTTGAATAAATTTTGGAGCGAGGCAAAACAGACGTGGATCCAAAATGAATTCTTAAACACGCTGAGTTGTACGGTAACCGTTGGAGGTTTTAACGGAAATCACCACATTAAAAAGGCGATTACCCAAAGATTTGCAGTGGGATCTTGTCCATAGTCTTTGTGATTCCGTGGACGAATTTCTGGAATTTCTAGAAAAATTTGAGAGGGCTTTGAAGTTCAAATCTCAGAGCAAACCGGGTGGTAGTTCTCAAAATGGGAATCCAAATAACCACCACCAAAATTCGACAGTGAGAGAAATCAAAGGAATTCTCAGGGAGATAGTAGCTGGAATGAGCAGAATGGTCAGAGAACGAACAGGAGCGATAACTTCCGTGAACGGGATCCGAGTAAAGAACGCAAATTTGATGGGAAAAATTCATGCAAAGTGCAATCGCGTAACAACCGGTCGAGAAACTGATGTTCACCACATCTCAGGTCTCAGGTCCGGGGATGGTGATCTAAACAGGCAATGAAAAGGACTGGAGATAATGGTAATGGCAGAAATGTTGATAGGTTTGGAGAAAGGCAATGTGTGCTCGTTTTTGTCCGACCACAGCGGAAGGTAGGAAGTCTGGAAGCCCCAAAACTGTAGAACAAGGTACAAGAAGTCTGTGTAATGTAGCGGCGGAGGATAAAGTTGTGTACGATTCACGTAAAGTTAATTTGTCGACGAAGGAAATTAAGGTTTCTTATGTGAATTGATGTAGTGATTTGAACGGTGTATCAGTAGATAAGGTTGCTGATGCGAATATTTATGGTGATGATGGCTTAGGCATCGATGTATTATTTCAGGAAGGTGAAGTGTTTAACAGTGAATTGATGTGTAATTTTGTTGGAGCTGCAAGTGTCGATATTTTGGAGGGGAAAAGCAGTAAAGCTGTGCATGCTGTGGGGAGTAAATCGGGGAAATGTGTGGAAGAACTAACAGAAAATTTAGAGAGAGCTGAGGTAAGTAGTGTGGATGGGGGTAGTTTGTGTAATGAAGTTCATACAAATTGGTAAATGAAGGCGGAGTGTGATTTTAGTGTGATTGATTGGCGTTGGTACGGTAGAACGTTACTGTCGTTACTGCCGCATATGTGGAAACGAGAGAAGTTTAAAATTGGTAGAGGTTTAGAAAAGGGAAGGAATGAATTTGGGGCGAAAGAAATATTCAATGAATTATTTTGGGATGAACCTGAGATTAAGGGATGGACTGAACAGGATGTGTGTACACTAGAATTGGAAGAGAAGGGACGAGACGTAGAAAATGATTTATTGAAGGAGAAATATTATAACGAAAGGAAATGGTAAATGTAGAGCCAGTTATTGAAATTATAGTTGGCAAAGAAATGGTAGACGCACTTCTAGATTCAGGTAGTAATGTGTCAGCGGTGTCGGAAAGTTTTATGAACATGATCAAAAATAGGAAACTAGTAACCTTCCCAGTCACTGGCGTTCTGGTTAAAACAGCAGTTGGTGGTATGAGTAAGCCAATTAGACAACAAATACTTTTCGAATTTAAATGTGCAGAAAATAAATTTGAGATAGAATGTTTTGTAGTGAGTGGTCTAGCAACGGAGGTAATTTTAAGAACTGACTTCCTGTGCAGATACAATACTTCGCTTAATTGTCTAGGAAAATTCCTAAAATTTGAAATTCAGAATGAGAAAAGGCAAGTAAAATTTAAAAGACTTTTAACAGGTGAAAATCAGATAGCTCATACCATAGTTACTGAAGGTTGGAGTGAGGAATTCGATATGCATAACAGAATTAAGGAAGTGATTGATGCAGTCAAGAGTACGTAGAGAAAGGGGAGAAACGAAAAGCTATTCTAATCTGTAGTTAGTGGTAGTCATTTTGGAGGGATAACATTTTATGTTTTACTTGGGGATTCATTAGTAATTTGTCAGTTTATTGTGGTACAAAAGGGGGGAGTTTAGGCACTGAGGGTGTGTGGAGGTCAGTGGCCTCGAGGATTTATGTATTCACTTATGCTTTGTATAAGAGAGTGGCAAAGACTTTAGTGGTCAGTTTGAAGGGTATTAAAATTGTAATTGTATGTGAGCGCATGTTTTGGTGCGTGGAGGTAGGAAGGCTTCATTAATGTCAATTAAATAGAACTTATGATAATTAGAGCTTACTGTGACTCAGTCGTTTGCCTTGTAACTTCGTTCCTGAAGTATCGTTTTCCGCTCGAGGGAATCCTTAGCGAGGATCGTGGTTGGTTTTGGGAAATAGTTTGTTGACGGGTTTCTACTTTTGGGTTTCGTTGTAGACAGATTTGACACGATAAACGGTGGAACTCGGAATTCAGAGGCAGACACGTTTTCTGCGAGGCACTGGGGTCAAAAGACTGATGTGCGTTGATCAACACTTCATGCGAAAATCCGTGTGAGCGTGTGTAGTGCGACGAAGAAAAAACTTAATGCAAGAAGGCACCTTAGCGCTGAGTGAGTGGCACAAGAAGTGCTTGCAAAATCGCACATAGATGAAAATGCATTTATAAATTTTACGTCTTGTCCAAAAAAATGTTGTTTATGCATAACATAAATACAGGCATTTATTTAATATTCTGTTTCGTTCACAATTTGTGTTAGTTTAAGTTTATTTCGGAACACATGCTTGTTTACGCATAACTGCAAGCATTTAATTCAAAAATGTTCAAATGTGTGTGAAATCTTATGGGACTTAACTGTTAAGGTCACCAATCCCTAAGCTTACACACTACTTAACCTAAATTATCCTAAGGACAAACACACACACCCATGCCCGAGGTAGGACTCGAACCTCCGCCGGGACCAGCCGCACAGTCCACGATTGCAGCGCCTTAGACAGCTTGGCCAATCCCGCGCGGCATTTATTTAATAAGCCGTTTCATTGATAATTGGTGTTACTTTAAGCTTATTTAGAAATTCATGCTGCTCCCATACCATCACAAAAAAACTTGTAAATACTAATGGCCTGGCAGATTAAATTTAATTGCAATCTTTCATTTATAAATTTGTACGTTACTTTCAAAGTCCGCAATTGCCGAGTGATAGAAACCTTCGACCATTCGATTCGTATTCTTATCGTATACTGTGGACTCAGCAGTACTTGGCCTGTATTGCGGCAACAACATATCCCAGCCCCTAGACAACGAAACGAGCCGAAACGTTTAGTATTTCAACGTTAAGTCAGAGGGAACGTAGTTGAGGGCCACCATCATCATTTCATTTCATTTTTATTTGAAAGCCCACAACATTTACAAATTATAATCATTTAATTACAAAAATAAATAAATGAAATATTACAAATACGTGTAACTTATCCCTTGGGAGAAGTTTTGGGAATAATTGTTGGCAACGCCAGAAGAGGGATACTTCACTTCGTTTTTTATGGTAGAGTTAAAGTGTTGGTGCAAATAAGGGGTACACATGATTTTTGTTTCTGTTATTCCGTGAGATTAAACTCAATTAGATGAGATGATAAGTTCACGAAGAAGGAAGAGGAAAGTGGTAAACGTCTTAGAATGTATCAATGAAGTCGCGAGATCGAATCCACTCAATTTCTTTTCTTTTTTAATCACCTTTCGGTTATCTGAGAAATTAGTCAGTCTAGAGGAGCTCAAAAATAATTCCCTTCATTTTGTAACCCACGTAATTACCAGAATGACGCGTGACAGGTAGGGGCTGTGTTTTCGCTCGGGAGCGGCCCCCGGCAGCCGGAAGCCGGCCACTGCACGCACGTCTCTCAGACGTCGTACGACCAGGTGATCACGGCGTTATCATTGATTTTATTAGCTGTCATTTTCTAATTTGAAGTTCTTTTATCTTGCAGTTACATATTGGAGTTTGCGTGCTCGAAACTTATGAACGTTGTTCAAGAGTTGTAAAACAGAGACTAAATAGGAAAAAAGTCTAACATTTGCAACATATTGTTTGCTCAGGGTTTAACTGAGGTGTGAAGGCAGAAAGGCAGCTCGGATCACTTGCACTGTGTGTGGAGCGAGTGCTTTTGGGCAAAACACGTCAGCACAGGGTTTTACTAGTTGAAGAAACGTTCGTTCTTTCATGACTAATTTTCTACATTCAGGATGTCTCGATAACTGGCATATATGATGAACAGCGACCATTTAACCATTGTGCGCCACTTGCATTGAATAGACAAGGTTCAGAAATCGAGTGTAGGAGTATAGCAGAGTCTAACAGCAAGCAACAAAAACCAAAATTGCTGACTGTTCCTGCATTTTTGCTTGAACGTCATCATTTCGCTCATTGAGGATTCCTATTCAGTACTGTTACTAATGTCTACTTATGACACCTGTACGTTAACTTCTTAAGAGGAAAGTGATGGCTGAGTCGTAAGAAAAGGTATCTCCTCGAGCTAAGGGCAGTGTGAACGTAATATTTTGCAGCTGGTGGCTCGTTAAGTATTTTGTGTACTACCAAACCCTCACCAGCGTTGGTATTTGTTGCCAACAACTAAGAACAATAATTCACCTTAATATGGTAACCTTACGATGAAAGTCTATTTTAATAAAACGAAAAGTACTGTATCACGAGCGTGCCTCTAACAGCACAAATGAATAAGAAATTACTAATTCTGGACTTCGAAACGGTCTGTGTTTATTTGCTGTCCTACCTCAAACTGAAACAGTATGCAAATTCGTCATTTCATAGTTATAATTTATTTATTGAATTTTGATCTGACTGCTTGTAGCTCAGCCACGAAACAGCTAAAGAGTATGGTATTCAGTGAGACTGGAAGGCTGATCTAAACCACCCCGCGCTTCAGAAGCAAGCACGTTCCCTCTGTACCACTTTTTCCTTTTTTTTTTTTTTTGCATTTTGTTCGTGATGGTTCGTTGTATTTGGTCGTAGCGGACGTCACGTGTTAGTTGTTGATCCCTTTACTCAGGTGTTTTTATTACAATTAGTAGCCAATACTCTGGGCGAGCACGCTATGCTACGATGCGGGCGGAAACGCTACTATCAATGTCTTTTTCTTATTGTCCCAGTGGTGGCTAGACCTAATAAACTGTAACGGAAAAGGCGAGATCAGTTGCAATTTCCGATTGGAATGACCTCCCTGGACTCAAAAGCATAAAGTGATACACCGATGTCACACTTTTAAAGGAAACACCTCAGATTATTCAATGAAACAAATAAGGAATTATCAAGCGAATTTCTCAGTATATTCATTAGTCATTCAGGAAGTAACGCGGCAGTTACACAATTACCAAACATATACTACATTATTGCGAAGTTTCAGCTATACTTCGAGCAGTAAGAATTTGTTTCACCAGACGATGTGAAGCCTGACGCGGAAGTGAGCGAAGGTGAGCCGAATGACGCCCTGAATACCAAAAGTATATGTCAAAGGATTATATTCGCGTTTATCAACTACATCGTACATACTAACAATGCTCAGATTAAACAAAATAATTGAATAATTGTCACAGTTATTTCTGTTTTTCTGTTGGAAGCACATTGAAAACTGAAAAGCTAATTCACCAAACGCGATCCACCTGTCTGGAGCGTCTCGAGTGGTTATACTGCATAAATTATGAGAAAGTAACATTTCTTTTGAGCGTTACAGAGTTTGAAAATAGTTTCCTTAAAATCTGTCATTGGCACCATCTCCGAAAGAGAAGAACACATATGAAAGGACAGCTCAGTTGTCACTGCAAAACGCGACCATACAAGGAGAGGCTTTGTAAGCTACGAGTAACATTACGTTCAATACGAAGAATTAGCCGAAACTTGGTCTCAAAAAACTGTATAAAAATGGACACCAGAGAATATGCACAGTGTTAGTTCGATTCGAAATGCTGCTAACGTGAAAGGAACACCAGTTGACATCAGGATAAGGAACAAGGAACGAAAACTGTAGACAGTGATGTCTGGAATAAGTCATTCTTTAGCAAATCTGTCATTAAGCCTACAAATACTGAAACAATGGCAAGTGTCTTTTCATAATGAGTACATTACAACCAGTGTTGATGTTTTGTCAATAAAGTTGAAGATTATCGATGCTGAAGTGCTTTACAACTTGCACTATGCTTAAGACAGAGAGATACCGAGACAACCGTGCTCAGCGTTGGGCTACTTTTCTATGCAGTGCTTCACAGTCGGTGCTCGGTGTTATTAACTGATGAACGACGCCTCTATCCTGCCACAATACTCAGATGAGAATTATCAGGGTGTAATACGACGCCACAGATGGGCAGACAGTTCTACTACTTACAGAGACTGTCTATACGCTGCTCAATCATGACGCTATACTTCAACTACGCCGGATTTTCTGCTCGTCAAAGAGTCTTTCAGCAGTGGACCAATAACACGCACACCCTGGCACTGCAAACATAAAACAAACCCACAATGTGCCAGTTAATCACAGTGAAATTCCATATGCTCCCGTGTTTCTTTCGGCGTATTTTTTTTCTTTTTTCTTCTTTTGCAGTAGACGGTCACCTCGTTTTGTTACAGTCTACCACATCATAATTCACACTCACTCTCTCTCTGCCTAACCATAACAGCAACCGTGGATGTATCTTAAAATACAGCACTTGATACAGTTTCACACCTACCTCATCGGATCTTTGTTGTCAGTGGTTACTCTGCTATTACTTTGAAGATGAATACATAAGGTGAGTACTAATATTTTATTGCGCTGAACATCCAATGTTTTCATCCTTCGAGCTTCACCATCAAAATGCAGTGAAAATGAGCGACGTAAATGAGCTAATGACTGATAAACAATATTATAGTACTAACTGGCAAAACGTGGCGAACTCCATTAGTCATCTGACGATTACGAACTCAGGTGTTTCAGAGAATTGTTTAAGATGATTTCCTTGAGGTTCTTTTCAGTTAAAACAGAAGAAGAAGAAAAACATCTTGCTTTAAACACGTTTTGTAGTGAGATCTGAATGTACGGCTGCAGCTGCAGCAGTACACAGCTTATCAGATATCCTCGATAATGTCAACATTCTCTCATTGCTTTAGTACAAGCTAAGGTAGAAAGTGCTGTTTGAGTGGCCTATTGCTTCCCATTTCAATCACGTTTTGCTCTCATAAGGCGTTTGTGCATACTAAAGATTCTTACCTAAAGATAGATTGTTTTAGCATAGAAGCGCTTTGTTCATTGTTCACTGCTGGAAGCGGTGACAGTGAGTGGATTGCCGGCGCTGCTTCCTGTAGGCGTGGACCTGTGGCTCGTCGTTCGTCGTGATGCAAATCACGGCTTGTGCCGATTGCGGACAATGTTTCTTCAGTTTTTGCGCTGCGGTATCGTGTGATGCGCATTTTATAAGTCAGTTGTTTACTTGTATTTTTGGCATCCCACTCTTCATTTGCATCCAGGGCACACTGAATGAGTGGTTTATGACATTACACTACTGCGCAGCTTAATCTACACAGATTAGGACGTAATTATTCCACACAGTCGTGCTCCTTAAACTTAGCCAGTATGGCAACAATGAATTAAGAAAAAAGGTTTTCCATACAGTAAATTACGAGAGACATTGTAATTTACTCGTACAAGACCACCTTGTTACATAGGATGGTTCAAATGGCTCTGAGCACTATGGGACTCAACATCTGAGGTCATCAGTCCCCTAGAACTTAGAACTACTTAAACCTAATTAACCTAAGAACGTCACACACATCAATGCCCGAGGCAGGTTTCGAACCTGCGACCGTAGCGGTCCCGCGGTTCCAGACTGTAGCGCCTAGAACCGCTCGGTCACCACGGCAGGCTGTAACATAGGAGAAAACGTTTCTTTTTCAACGCTCTATTGCTTATTACAGACGAATTATTCCCTTGCTACTGGCGTAAGAAGAGAGTCGCTGATCACTGGTTGGTATTCTGATCACTAATGACATGATAGTGATTCGACATATTCCGTCGGTTCTGTGACTGTGGCTTCACGAAGAACGTACACATAGCCATGTCGACACACTGTGTTCAGAGTCAAGACAAAGTCCGTTGGCGTGTGCTGGAGCGTTCGTCGGTCAGACAACATAAACACATTGAGCGCTGTTTACCGCTCTGCAATAGTCGCGAGTCACGGCATCTAGAGCGCACTGTTTTGCTAAATATGTTTCCTGGCAGAGTATGAACCCTTATGACGAAGAGCTTCTATAAAGCAAATCTTGACTGATTATGAGAACAGCGACTGCATGGGTTTTGGAGAAGAGCGTAACTTCTAGAAGCCAACTCACCATCATCACTGATTTCTCAAAGGCGTCTTGAGACTGATTCAACTAATTGCCTTGACAGTGTTTTGTGATGGTTTATTCCCACTACGAGTTTTCTATATTCTCCCAAAGGTCCTTGCATTTCTAGACCCTACTGACGGAGACCTCGATATCTCCGCCCACATGTTAATAGGTTTGAGGTCCAGTGACCGAGCAGTTACAGCCTTGCACTTTCTCGAGGAAAGGACAACACTCCCTGCAGACATTTCCGCATTCTGCAATGTTGCCAGATCGTGCATATCGCAGAACTTAGAATTTTGAGGGCAATCGACTTTATTGGCTACCTTAAGTTAACGACTCAGACCTAGCCTCTTCGGCGGCCGGCCGGGGATCAATTTTTTGGTCTACAACTACGTTCCGATACGCTGCCCGATGTGACAGTGTAGCCCGCTCCTCGTTTTCATACTTACGTTTTTAAAATGAACCCGATCTGATTTAGCTAGACAAACTTTTCTCTTGAATCTGGATGAGGGGTCGTAATTCGACGTCGAAGTGTTGCATTGTTTCTTCACCCTGTATAAGGCTTATTCAACATACTAATTCGGCGGGAGGAGAACACAAATAAAAGAATGGCCAGTTCACACAATTCAGGTGATAGTCGCCCGCCTGCGGCAGCTGGGTGCTCAGTGCGACAGAATGTCAATCCTAAGTGCCCAGGTTCGATTCCCGGCTGGGCCGCAGATTTTCTCTGCTCAGGGAGTGGGTGTAGAGTTGCCCTAATCATCATCATTTCATCACCATCGACGCATGTCGCCAGAGAGGCGTCAAATCGAAAGACTTGCACCCGGAGAGCGGTCTACCCAAAGGGTGGGCCTACTCACAGGACATTTTTTAAGGGGTAGGCCAGAGTAAAACGTTTTTAACCAAAATTTTTTGTTGGCTTACAATCTTACTTGAAGAGTCTATTTTGAAGATTCATTCACATAAAGTTTGCCATTAATGTTAAAATACGTTAAAACTGCGACAGTGTGTCGATATCGGCGATAAAAGACCAACTGTATGGTGCTGGCATTGGCGGTTAAAGGTTTCTTCAATCTTAATAATAAAAAACACAAGCCGAAACTTTAAACGTTTGCATTTTCAAAACATTTTTGAAGTTGGAGGGATTTATAACTCATGAAGTATGCATGCAATTACAGTATATCTTTTTGTAACGTGTGAACTGACTATTTTCCTAATCTAGTACGTGGGATTTTGGCGATATATTTTAAATCCGATTTTTGGTGCACTTCTTTATAACGACTTTTTTGTCTACTGACTTATTTCAGAGTGCAGCCATTTTGTTGAAAATCATTTTAAAACATTTCTACATACTGCGTTAGACAATATCATCATTCTGAAAGCAGTTTTTGAAATTTTGTTCTCGCACCAACTCTCTCGCACTCCGCGAAGGCCTTTCGTCAATGACTTGTAGTGTCCTCCAGGTGCAACAGTTTTACATAAAAAACAGATAGCACTATTTTAAGTATGTTCAATGAAGATCTAATGTCAGTTTTGTAACTTGTTAATTTATTAGAAGATACCAAAAGTACCGGTTTCAAAATCGAGCGTTCCCGTGGGCTACGCCCATAATAAATCCGATATTTGTGCTAGGCAGCCACTTGACACTAAACCAAGTATCAGGGGGACCATCCGAACAGCAAAGCAGCTTTCCAACGAGATATTTGACGTCTTGGTCGCCAGATACTGCAGGCATGTCGACCGAACGTACTAGCGGAACTACCCCTCCACGCACCAGATAAATGCCGGGTTTTTCTAGGAGCAGGAATTCTGCGCCGCTTGATCAGTGACCTGAAACTTAATACCTTGGGCATTTGTGTATTCTCATAAAATACACTCCTGGAAATTGAAATAAGAACACCGTGAATTCATTGTCCCAGGAAGGGGAAACTTTATTGACACATTACTGGGGTCAGATACATCACATGATCACGCTGACAGAACCACAGGCACATAGACACAGGCAACAGAGCATGCACAATGTCGGCACTAGTACAGTGTATATGCACCTTTCGCAGCAATGCAGGCTGCTATTCTCCCATGGAGACGATCGTAGATATGCTGGATGTAGTCCTGTGGAACGGCTTGCCATGCCATTTCCACCTGGCGCCTCAGTTGGACCAGCGTTCGTGCTGGACGTGCAGACCACGTGAGACGACGCTTCATCCAGTCCCAAACATGCTCAATGGGGGACAGATCCGGAGATCTTGCTGGCCAGCGTAGTTGACTTACACCTTCTAGAGCACGTTGGGTGGCACGGGATACATGCGGACGTGCATTGTCCTGTTGGAACAGCAAGTTCCCTTGCCGGTCTAGGAATGGTAGAACGATGGGTTCGATGACGGTTTGGATGTACCGTGCACTATTCAGTGTCCCCTCGACGATCACCAGAGGTGTACGGCCAGTGTAGGAGATCGCTCCCCACACCATGATGCCGGGTGTTGGCCCTGTGTGCCTCGGTCGTATGCAGTCCTGATTGTGGCGCTCACCTGCACGGCGCCAAACACGCATACGACCATCATTGGCACCAAGGCAGAAGCGACTCTCATCGCTGAAGACGACACGTCTCCATTCGTCCCTCCATTCACGCCTGTCGCGACACCACTGGAGGCGGGCTGCACGATGTTGGGGCTTGAGCGGAAGACGGCCTAACGGTGTGCGGGACCGTAGCCCAGCTTCATGGAGACGGTTGCGAATGGTCCTCGCCGATACCCCAGAAGCAACAGTGTCCCTAATTTGCTGGGAAGTGGCGGTGCGGTCCCCTACGGCACTGCGTAGGATCCTACGGTCTTGGCGTGCATCCGTGCGTCGCTGCGGTCCGGTCCCAGGTCGACGGGCACGTGCACCTTCCGCCGACCACTGGTGACAACATCGATGTACTGTGGAGACCTCACGCCCCACGTGTTGAGCAATTCGGCGGTACGTCCACCCGGCCTCCCGCATGCCCACTATACGCCCTCGCTCAAAGTCCGTCAACTGCACATACGGTTCACGTCCACGCTCTCGCAGCATGCTACCAATGTTAAAGACTGCGATGGAGCTCCGTATGCCACGGCAAACTGGCTGACACTGACGGCGGCGGTGCACAAATGCTGCACAGCTAGCGCCATTCGACGGCCAACACCGCGGTTCCCGGTGTGTCCGTTGTGCCGTGCGTGTGATCATTGCTTGTACAGCCCTCTCGCAGTGTCCGGAGCAAGTATGGTGGGTCTGACACACCGGTGTCAATGTGTTCTTTTTTCCATTTCCAGGAGTGTAGAACCACAAGCTTATTAACTGGTCAAACAAAGTGCTGTTCTTTAACCACAGTGCTAATATACTGTACAGTATTTATGGTAAGTAAGGACTCTCTTGGGTTTGTCGATAGCTAATCATATAATGGGCGATGAAGAAAATGATTATTAGGTTCATAGGTATGCGAAGCGCAGAGAAAATTTCGGCAATGTGAGTTTGACTCTGTGTTTATCTTCCTCGGGACTGAAACGGACTTGTAGCTTTCTAGGGCACTTTGTACATTTTGCACACGAACTTCACCTGACTTGCAGCAGTTGCTTCACCAAACTCTGAGCTGTGATGCCTGACCTAAAGCGCTGGCGCACTACGCATTTCGTTCTGTTGGGAAACACCTTCACTATTTTGTAACTGTCGAGGGAATGACGCACTACGCCAAGGGGATTGCGTACTGCGCGACGCAAAACTCCTGCTAGGAAAAGCCGGCTTTGAGACAACAGGAAGCAGCGACAGGTCTCAGACGCTACGGCATTACGTAAGTAGCACTACGCCAGCACGGCAGTTCCCATTGGATTCGCCAATAAAAAGTCATAACAGGTGTTCCCAGCAATAAACATCCTGTCTACCAATCATCAAAAGTTTATTCATCTACATCTACATGGATACTCTGCAAATCATATTTAAGTGCCTGGCAGAGGTTCATCGAACCACCTTCACAATTCTCTATTATTCCAATCTTGTATAGCGCGCGGAAACAATGAGCACCTATATCTTTCCGTACGAGCTCTGATTTCCCTTGTTTTATCGTTCTGATCGTTCCGCCCTATGTAGGTCGGTATCAACAAAATATTTTCGCATTCGGAGGAGAAAGTTGGTGATTGGAATTTCGTGAGAAGATTCCGTCGCAACGAAAAACGCCTTTCTTGTAATGATTTCCAGCCCGAATACTGTATCATTTCTGTAACACTCTCTCCCGTATTTCGCGATAATACAAAAAGTGCAGCCTTTCTTTGAACTTCTTCGATGTACTCCGTCAGTCCTACCTGGTAAGGATCCCGCACCGCGCAGCAGTATTCTAAAAGAGGACGGACAAGCGTAGTGTAGACAGTCTCCTTAGTAGGTCTGTTACATTTTCTAAGCGTCCTGCCAATAAAACGCAGCCTTTGTTTAGCCTTCCCCACAACATTTTTTTATATGTTCTTTCCAATTTAAGTTGTTCGTAATTGTAATACCTAGCTATTTAGTTGAATTTACTGCTTTTAGATTAGATTGATTTATCGTGTAACCGAAGTTTAACGAGTTCCTTTTAGTACTCATGTGGATGATCTCACACTTTTCGTCATTTTGGGTGAACTACCACTTTTCCCACCTTTCAGATATTTTTTCTAAATCGTTTTGCAGTTTGTTTTGATCTTCTGACGACTTTATTAGTCGATAAACGACAGCGTCATCTGCAAACAACCGAAGACGGCCGATCAGATTGTCTCCCAAATCATTTAAGTAGATAAGGAACGGCAAAGTGCCTATAACACTACCTTGGGGAACACCTTAAATCAGTTCTGTTTCACTCGATGACTTTTCGTCAGTTATTACGAACTGTGACCTCTCTGACAGGAAATTGAAACGGACTCCTGCTGCAAAACACTACCCTCTTCTATCAGTGCCCAGTTGTTTAAAAATACTTTTAACAATTTAAGATTGCAATATTAATCAGGTTACATTTTTGTCTAATTAATTATAATGATATTAAGATGACAAATAATATCTGTCCAGATACTTAAATGTATTATCCTGTTATTTCGATGCATATATTTCTGTGTGAAATACCTGCGTTCCTTTTTTCTCCAAGGTGACAGTGCACAGAAAGGTGCGAAAGTTTTCTCTTTTCAAGTAAGTTTCCAGTCTTTCGTTTCCTTGATGAAATTATGTAAGTTTCACTGTCAATCTTGCTTGCTAAATTAATCATTGCTCGACTATGGAACCGAAAACAAGTCGTCTGGGACATAACTTTGAGAGTTTTAGTACCTGACCCCCTTTCGTGGCATAATATGTATATGCAAAACACAAACTCCTAATCAGATGTAGTGGAGACAGAATTTACAATGAATGACTTATATAAACAAGAACGGCGGGAGTCACTATGTCCAGAAATATGAAATAGCACGACCATGAAGGTTCAGCTGTACGAAAAGCAAATGACTGGCAAAGAGACGGTCGCGAAAACAGGAAGCCAGCCAGCTATTAACAAACACTTAGTTTAACAAAACGCTGCTGCACTAAAAAGTAAATCATAAAGTGTTGTATTGCAGGCAACGAGTTCCAGAGCTAAAGCAAAACGCCAAACATCGCAGCTTTTGCCGAGAGCTCCCCTTCAAGTGAGCTGCTTCCGGATAATGCTCGCCGCAACCCGCAAAACATTACGTGGGGGGCAGCTGTTCCAGTCACAAGCTTCGGCACACATGTTAGTGACGGGCGAGCAGATGCGCCAGAGGAGAAGCGTATAGTGGAAGAATTAAATGACAGGCAGCTGAAATGAAATGCTCGTACGGCATTGTTGGTCGGGAGACCCCATGCGCGGCGTTCAGCCGCCGAGAGTGTAAGTCCTTTTTAGCTGACGCCACTTCGGCGACTTGCGAGTGCGCGGGAAGCGAGAACGCTACCGCAAGACCACGAGCCGCGGACGCAGGCAGCTAATAAGATGAAACACACGTGCAAATGTCGTTTTCCCTTCAGCACTCGACTGGACGAGAATTACCAGTCTATATCATAAAGATGATACTTGATTTGATGAAATATGATTTTCACGTAACTGTCTGTAATCCACGTGGTTAGCGCTAGCGTAACCCTCTGACGTTTGTAACTGGGTATGTCGTCACAGTATGAAATAAGAACCACAGACTGCAGGTTGTGCACAACACGTCACTACTCTGAGTTATGATTGATTTAGGCGTGGGAGTTGGCCTCCTTGTCCTATTGTAGGGCGACGCAGTGAACTTTGTAACGACGGGAAAGAGAGAAGCTAGGTTCTTAAATGGTTTAATTTACTTAGTATTTCCACAGTTGGTGGCATTTTAAAGGGCTTTTCGAGAAGATGTCACGTTACTTGTTATTCATTTTTCTCGCATGATGTTTAGGGTTAACGTATTACAAAGAGGAAAAGTTATCACGATTTCAGAACTTGACACTACTTCTGCATCAATGAAATGTTTGGCAGACTATTTTTAAAAATACGACACTTCAAGGTTTCTTCTCTTTCCACACACGGATGCACTATGGAAGCAATGGCTGCTTGTAGCACTCTGTGTGAATTGTAGTTTGCCTGCTTTTTATCTGCTCGATCTCTACGGGGTAGATCAGTAAAGGATCGAAGAATGTTAATAGTTTGTGGCTTGAAGACTGTTCTTGACGTTTGCTAAGCAGGTTCTCTAGAGACGTATGGCATCGGCACCTGCCGGTTAAGATTTTTCAACAACATCCCCTCGTCCGTGAAGCGTGCCTGTCACTGTTCGCACCGCCTCTCTCTGCATGTTCTCTGTTAGTCCCATCTGGTAGGAGTCCCGTAAACTGCACCAGTATTCAGCGGAGCCCTGTACAAGTATTTTGTATGCACTCTTCTTTGTGGACAAACTGCAGATTCCTAGCCACCTATCAATGAAGCCAGTCATTAACTTCATCTAAGTGATCGTTACACTTCAGAACTACGAACACTGTAACTTAAGCTGTTCTTATTTAAGTACATTCACTGGAATAATAAGCTACGAAGTGGGAATAGGTGGTCGTTTCGAGTATGAGTTATTGTTTTTGCAAGGAAACCTAAATTTCACCATAGAGTTAAAACTCACAAAATTTCAAATTTTATCACGTATGTTAAACAAAAACCAGTTTATTATTATTATTAGTTTTAACTTCAAACTAATTTCATACAGTTTTTAACAGGGCTTACCCACTGAAAAGACAATTATACACGGTGTATCATTATTAACAACTAAATCTCACAAACGTGAAGGTATACGCTAGTAGAAATAAAATCGTTCTGATAAAAATGGGTCAGCAAACGAGCTATTTTCGAGGTAATTACAAATTTATGATTGCGAGCCGCCATTGACTTCACTATGATAGATAATTCCAGCTAGTACATACACGCCTTTGAAGCTGTGAAAGGAAGAAGGCCGTATAGGAATATTTCCATATGTAATGGACTAGAAACGACACGTGAGCAGAAAGCTCTAACAAATGAGAAAGGGACCATGTTCATTTTATTATTGACGCCGGTAACATAATTTGTTCAGTATGAACTCCGGAGACATCGACGAGATGCTGTACAGTGCCAGATTTGCACCTGGAGAACAAAATTGGAAATAATCTTTTTTCCAGCGTAAATCGGTTACGCATTAACACATTAGCATATCTAGCAAGTGTCACTGCCATAGGATAATTACGGCCCACACTGGAGCTGTGTGAGCAGCTGCGCAACTGCCCGGGACGTGACGAGGCACCGGCACACAATGCTGTTGACGTCTACGGCCGCAGTGTGCGAAAAGATCAATAGGCCTAACAGGACCTATACCTAGGTCTCCATGACTTCAGTCTTCTGTATATTTCTGCTTTGAGTTACCTCAGAAGCGAAGCGTACAGCTCTCCCGTTGTAACGGTTGAAGAACGGGGCCAGAAACCTGTACTTTCTTTTCATACTTGACGAAATGATCTAGGGATGTTTGAAAGAATTCGTAACTCACTTCATAGCCTACTGCAGTATTACATCCAAATGAGAGGACAACTCGTGGAACACGTCCTTCAACTGGAACGAGTGCGTAGTAAATTGTAGCATATAACGTGATGAAGCAGTATTGTATTCCATGTCAAGGTATGTCATGATCCAGTAAATAGGAGCTTAATCGAAGAGTTTACAATTCAAACGTAGAGTGAGAATCAATAACGGACTTAGTGCCAAAAACACTTCTTTTGTGTGTTAGATCCGAGAAAGCAAGCTAAGTGCTAAGAACCCGAAAAGCTGGCTAAGCGCTACAACCGCACATGTAAGGCCAGGAAGATAGCATAGGCAGTGTGCCGGCCCCTCGGGGAGACTGCAGCGCCACAAAGCGTTGCAGCGTCTGACACAGATTTTGCCCGCGTTGCAAAACATAAGAGGCTGCCAAGTACGCAAGGACCTTGTAAATTTTATGGAGAATGCGACACCTAACAATCCATTTGTGGTTACTGTGCTCCAGCATTAAGCATTTTTTATTTAAAAACAGCGGAAACGCGTATTAACAGAACGAAACTAAATATTTCTAAACGTAGTTGGATTCGAGTGAACAAAATTACCCTTGGTGTCACCAAGATGAGAATAATGTTTAACGAACTTGAAGACTGGACCACCTACAAGATTTGAAAGCACGGGATTACCACTGACATAAGAATGAAACTTGTTTACCATCACAACAACGTAGAAACAACTTATCAGCTGAAACGAAAAAAGATCTACAACATACGCTGCCGGCTGCGGTGGCCGTGCGGTTCTAGGCGCTCCAGTCCGGAGCCGCGCTGCTGCTACGGTCGCAGGTTCGAATCCTGCCTTGAGCATGGGTGTGTGTGATGTCCTTAGGTTAGTTAGGTTTAAGTAGTTCTAAGTTCTAGGGGACTGATGACCACAGCAGTTGAGTCCCATAGTGCTCAGAGCCATTTTGAACAACATATGCTGCCGTATTTGAAACTAACTGGTAGAACATTTTTCGGACATTTAATCAATTAAAACTGCTTTGTACTCTATAAAATTAAAAGAGAGATTAAAACTAATTTAATCACAGGATAGTGTTTCTGTAAAATGTTTATTATTAACAAAACTGATAAATGCTTGAGATTTCTTTCATTGGCACTTACCTCGTTTTTTCCGATACTGTTACGGCATTTAGCACGTTCTGCATTTTTAGAATAACATATTTATTTTCATTGATAAAAAGCGAGGAAACTTAAAACATTGCAATAGTTGTGTGACTCTTACTGCAGAGAGTAAATATATTGTTGGTGATTTTTCATTAAAATATATTGGTAAGTAAAAGCTGAAGAACTCGGAACCAGCTTATTGATTTCCACTCTACAAACACAGTTGTACCTGCAATGACAACTTTTCAAACTGAAGTCATTAGCTGTTCCTAAACATTCATTCATAGTTATCTCGTAAACGGCACGTCTGTGGACACACGTTTAGTGGAAAATTTTTGCGTCTGTCATTTTATATTTTTATCCACGTCAGTTTTCACTTTTAATTAAAACAGGACTTGCATAACTTTGTTTAACCAAACAGGTTTCATCAAAGTAGTGGGATTGTCAGTGAGCTTTTATTTCCTCTTTGGACCTAATTTACGAAAGAAGTATTATCTGGGCAGCATACCTGTATTGCAGATGACACGGTACATTAATTACATATATGTGGGTGAAATTAGTTGACATGCATAGAAAAGCGAAACAAATAAACATCCACTGATAACGTCGCAACTGTCCTGAAACGTATTTGGCCGATGTTTCGTAAGCTGTAAATCTGATGTGGATATGGAAAAGAATAGCCGGCTCGTTTCTATATAATACACCCACAGAATTGAGGAAACAAAAGCGGTTTCTTGAGCAAAAAGGCCTCGTGCTGTGTTGAGGGAAATACTCGTTTCCTTGCACTGAAGTGTGCGCCGTACCCAGGAGCCATCCGGCCGCAGCCCTGGCCTCAACCCCCACAGCGCACCACCTTGCACTCTGCTCTCGTCACTTTCACTGTGTGAGTTACTTTTCCGTCTAACCAAAGAACATCGTAATGCAGTTTCTCCATTAAAACATTAACCGAACGGCAAAATGAAAAAGTGTTCAAATGTATGTGAATTCCTAAGGGACCAAACTGCTGAGGTCATCGGTCCCTAGACTGACACGCTACGTAGACAAACTTAAGCTGAAAACAACACACACACACCCGTGCCAGAGGGAGAACTCGAACCTCCTGCGCGCAGTCCGTGACATGACGCCCTGGACCACGCGGCCACTCCGCTCGGCCGGCGAGGTGACATACAGGGTATACCAGGAAGAATGACCAATATTCAGTATTCAGATATATGGCAGAAACGCTCATTTGAAGCAAAAAAAAACTTCATTTGGCCACATTAGCTATTCCGAACAGTTTTCGAGATATAACGTATTTGATGAACATGCTGATAGATTATGCTGTTTAAGAAGAGCAACATTACATGAATTTTTCGAGAAGTCCGTTTGTTGAGTACCTTGCCGGAGTGTAATGTACGAGTACTTCCAGCATGACGGATTCCCTCCGTATTTCAGCAGACGTTTGAGGGACCATCTCTGTCTCACTTACCGTAAAAACTGGACTGTTCGTGGCAGTACAGTTAACTAGCCAACAAGATCGCAAGATCTTACACCGTTTGATTTTTATTTATGGGGCTGGATGAAGTCTGAGGTGTAAAACTGAAAGATGGATCAGCGATATGAACTGATGGGTAGTGTCATGGAGGCTGCTGCCTCCATTAGGGAAACTGTACAAGCACTCTGACAAGCAACATAACGTGGCAAAAATTCATTGAAATTTACTGTGGGATATTCGAACATTTATTCTGAACGGTACAACAGTTGTAATGTGATGTGTACCATAATGCTTAGAGGTGAATGTATTAAAAATAGGTATTTTTCAATTGATGCTTTGTAAAGCGCATCTTGTAATTTTTACTAACATTTTTATGTGTGTACATGCGTAAAGCTGACAGTGTACTGAATAACACAGAACATAAATAAGTGAACATTAAATGTGCTCTATTTCTGAAACCATTCGGAATAGGGCATATGTCCATATTACGTTTTTTGCTTCAAATAACCGTTCCTGTCATATCCCTGAATATTAACAGTGTCGCCTGAGACACCCAGTAGAATGAGATAAATCACAAGATAGAAAAGCTACTGAAACAGCGCAAACAGAAGTAGTCCGCGACTGACGATATAGTTTTACGAGTCTATACAAATTATGTGCGAAACCTTCTAGCAACAGTTTACTGTAGGTCACTTGGCAAAAATGCATAAAAAGAGATTGGAAAGGAGCGTAGGAGAGTCCTGTTTTAAAGAATGGTGGTCGGAGAGATGAACATGATTGTGGGTCTATGCATCTGATGGCAATCTGTTGTAGTATTATGGAATGCGTTTTGTGTTGGCGTTATATAACGATATTCAGCTCACTCTGTTGTCGTTCGGTATTGGGGCCCATACTGACATCATGTTCCTTGATATTCAGAATACATTCGATACAGTTCTATTATGTCGCATGGCTGAGAAAATGGTAATTGAGGAATACTGGACAATCTTTGTGACTGAATTGATGGCTATCTGGCATATAGAATACTGCGCGTAGTTCCTAGTGGGGTGAGATCATCAGGTATAAACGTAACTTCGAGTGTCACTTCGAGAGCAAGGGAGGGTTACAGGGCCTTTATTATTCACTATACATTTCAATTATCTGGAGTATAACATAGGTAACTCTATGATGCTGTTCGTGGACGTAGGAAACTTCTTGAGGTCGTTTGCGGATGATAGTGTTGTATACATCAAGAGGTTTTAAGGAAATGTAGGAAGACCTAGACAGGATTGCAGTTTATTTTGCAGAAATAGGTGAAGAGAACCATTTTTGTGCGATTATTAGACTACTGGTGATAAATCACTAGAAACGGTAACAACCATTATAACCTTTCTACCTCTCCGGCTAATTAGGCTTTTCTGTATGTCCGTGTACCTAAAATCCCTAATCTGTGGGGAAAGGCATCTACTCCGAAGAATAACACAAAATCGAGAGACGTAGATGACGTTATAACCGGACGGTTAGAAACAAAGTTCGGTTAACTTAAAATATTTTTAATTACGTAAACAAATTTTTAATTAAAAGTAATTAGTGGAAAATTTGGAAGGATGGTTTTCATAGTATATCATTAATGAAATAACCAACCGTCGCCAGTTACTCACCGGAACAAGACTAAATAAATTGAAACTGAACTTTATACTCGTAAGCAATCTTACATGAAAAGAGTTATTGGCGTCACGACGCAAGAGCAGTACGTGGCGCACTTTCAAGTACTTAACACCATACATGTCACAGTAGTCAGATAATAATCAAATAGCAAACACATACAACATATCATATTAATTTTCAAAGATCAGTCAAAGTAAGATTGTTTACTGGCTGTGGACAGAAACATTTTGTTACGTTACTCACGGTAATACTTACTGTCGCAATTCTAGCAAGAGGAAAGATTGTTTGAATTTACTCATTGGCAAGGACTGTATTTGCCTAGCACTTACTTGGATATTTCTTTCTAATAAAAGTTACAAATTATGCCACAAGCTATAAGTTAGAATTGTGCTTTGACAATGAAAGTAAAGCCTTACTATCAACTTTTTATTATGAAAGTTACTCGATTTTTTACAAATGAGTTAATACTGGCTTTTGCATCGTTCTATTTCTGACATTATTCATACTGCAGCCGAAGATTTCATTATTACGTAGTTGTCCAAAGTTGGAAAAATTGTGTTTTGATAATGTAATAAATTAATGTTCACTTCATTTTCAGTTTATTTTCTGATTATCTGGCTTCGTTCAAAGGGATAGGATGGATTCTACTTGGATAATAACTTAGAAAAATTATTTACGTGACAATATGCACGAAAGCAATGTTATTTAAGGAATAGAATTCCAACTACGCTGGTCAGCCTATTACACTTCTAGTTATAAAATGTCTAGATCTTACTTTATGATGCCGTTCGTTTGTCGAGTGGCTTCATTTAGCGGTAAAATAGGGCACATGTTGATCATCTTGCTACACCACAGCTAATAACAAGGGGCTGCGCCCAACAAATGCCATACATATAGCTTGACCATATTAAATATCTGCCAAAACATCCATTTCAGTTTTCACTGCTCGGCACTTTGAAACAGACTTTTTTCTTTCTCCGAATTTCTGCGTTGCCACACCGGCGAATATACACAACCAAAGACACCAATCGCCTCCTCGCGCTTTCACCCCCAGCGATAATGCGTTTACAATTTATTACACTCTTTGACAATAGCTTTTCCCTAACTAGGCTAGCGTGTCTACTTACAAAATGTTAACATTCCTTGCGTAGTCTCTTAAATAACAAATAGCATTTGTAACTTGACAACATATTTACAAGAATAATATTCAGTACAACTAACAAAGCAAACATTCATACGTGAAAAAAAAGGAACTAAACGAAAGAACACTACGTGATCGGTGACAAGTCATTAAGACAATGTGTGGTGAAATTACAAACACGTCTACTCTTCCCATCAGCGGTGTCATGTACGGCGAAACCAGACAAAGCCTTTTCATTAGCGATTAAACGTGCAGCTAGTAAGTAGTGCCTGGTCGAAGACTCAATGCGGTATTCCCTTCGCTGTACTATCACACTTGGCACGTAACTGTCTCCATTTGTACTTGAGTAGCATTCTGTATATGGGGTATAGTTGTGTCCTGCCACATCATAACAAAATGGTTAAGTTTTAATAGTTCACCCTTCCGGCGTCTTATTATGTTGCCCCAGCACAGGAGCAGCTCATTGGTCTGGAGTCCGTTGCTTTTGATATGAGTCAGTTTATGGAATTACAATGAAACAGGCTGATAGGGATGCCAGCTATTTGCTATAAAAATTTATAAGATCCCTTCACATAAAACAGCAAACTGCACTACGATATTGCGTAACCAGGTGTACGATTATTATGTTCAAAATCATCAGTCATTCTCATAGTCAAAATACAACCCTTTTTCAGTTCCTTACTGAGGATCACATATTTTTAAAGTATCACTAAAAAAGCGCCCATTTCTGTATTCATAAAATAATATGCTTTTACTTGCAGATGACCGAACGCACTTCCTAATGCCGTAACATCGGACTCAACACTGATTATCCTGGCGGAAACCACGTCACTAAATCGTCGTTCGTAACTTAGCAAGTAAATTCTCTGGGTAAGACAGACTTTAAAATGATGATGACGATGATGTTTGGTTTGTGGGGCGCTCAACTGCGCGGTTATCAGCGCCCGTACAAATTCCCAACCTGTGCTCAGTCCAATGTCGCCACTTCCAGGAATGATGATGAAATAATGAGGTCTTTAAAATGAAGTTCCAACTACCCCACAATAACACATTACTGAACTGTTCTCCAATGCTATTTTGGACTACGTGTGAATATTATTCTATTAACAAATGAAAGTAAGCCGTCTGCGTTCAGGCAGGAGGGTAATACGCACTAGTTTTCACTACAGCAGATAATCAGAAGACAAGCAGTCTGTGTTGCTACAATTTCCCATGAGTGCTGCAGCAAAGTAGAGGCATCTGTCGTTTTGGCCTCACTCCACATTACAACGCCTTACATCTCTTATCGCACCTCGTTCAGCTTAAATGTTAGCTGTGGGATTGAAGGATTGGTTCCAAGACCCAGAAATGTTACACTCGTCACAACTTTCAAGTGACTAGGAGTGATCGTTTTTATATGATTTAAGATGCACCGATCACATGAATTTAACCGTCGGGAAGCCAGACGCCTTACTCAGATTTATTGCAAAAATTATAAGTGTAGTTCAAGCAAGAAATAGGTCGTTTACGGAACCCTTAATCGACCTGCTCTCGAATACTTTTTTATCGGCCTGCGACCTTTGTGAAATTGGATTAGTGTAGTACACAAACGGTGGTCAAAATCAAATATCATCTTCACCTGGGGCGTATAATGTAAGTGGGAATGCTTACCTTAATGTGCATCAAATACTTAGCAGGACCAATTTATTTTGACCATCCTGTAGAAAATGTTCAGGAAAGGGCAGTATGATGCTTCATCGCTTTGATAAATCAGCGTGAGAATGTAACTGAATTGATAATGAACTGCAGTGGGATACATTACAAGGAAGACATTGTGCTCCACGGAGTGCCTTACTCACAAAATTACAGGTGCCCTCGTTTTAAAATGAGTCAAGAAACATATTAAAAGATCCGATACATACGTAGCGTAAAGGTGACAATAGCAAAATTAAAGAAATTATGTCTCATAAAAACGGATACCATCATCTATCTTCCCTCATATGGCTTGTGGCGTATCGATCTACGTGTAGCAGCTCTATTGATGCATGACACGTAATTACACACAAAAAAAAGAAAAAAAAGGACGCATCACGAAGGAATTATCCAAAAGGGGCGGAAATCGGTGAATTTGATGTACATGTATAGACAAACAAATGACTATAATTTCAGAGAAATTTTACGATTTGTTGAAGAGAAAGAGCTTGTATGTAGCCGGTTTGTATGTTGGCGTCGCTATAGGGTGAGTTAATATCGCTGACAGCGCTCTGCGCCCTCGGCAAGAGAGTCTGTGGTTGGACGGACCAGCAGTTAGCGAGTGGATAGGGAAGGATTCTCTTTGAGGAGAGACTGTGTTGGTACAACACGCAGTGTAAAGTGAGATGAAATTTCTTGTAAAAAAAGATGCAAGGAAAGGTATGTTAATGGATGTATGGTTCATAATGTTTGTGTAGTGGAATTATTGACAACTATATAATTTTGGAGCTGGATGTCACATGAATAAAGTAAAAGTTTCTGAGTACATTGTTTGCTCTTCAACAAAATCTTTCTTTTTCTAACCATATGCCTCCTAGTAGCTAGAGTCTGTAGTAGTTAGGATCTTTTTGTTTAGCTGGCCGTTATGCTACTTGCTGTAATTGCTGTAGTTCGTGTTATAAAGATTTTCTGTGAGGTAAGTGACTTATAAAAAAGAATGGGGATTTCCGACATCGGGATTCGTGATTGAAATGAGTTTAAGCAACTAACAGATTTGGAGGTAGTTCCATATTTCTTTGATATATTTTTTGGGTTTTTATTATTGTTAGGATCTCTTGCAATTCAGGCCCATTCTTTTGTGTTAATTATTCTAAGTCACGTTTTCTATGTATAGCAGTCAGTTTGCGTTGGGCTTGTATATTGTGGGTAATAATGCGAAATAACAGAATGAAATCTTGCAAATACCGTACATTTAGGTTTTGCATCAATACACTTTTCTGAATGAAGTCAAGGTACACACTTCGCTTTTCAAAATACTAATATTGCCGGTGCAAACGCACTGACGAAAAGTACAAACGAACATGTTTCAGTCACTAATGCATTGTTATTGCAATTAGTTCAAAAATTAGAACAAAATCAGAAACAAACACAGCAACAATTTCAAAAGTTTGACAAGACTGACGAAATTAAACAAACACTTTAAGATTTAACCGTTGAGTTACCCAAAATCGAATCGAAATTTCGTAACACTTCTGAAGATGTAAAAACATAAATTTGTGAGCATTTTTAGCCTATTTCTGCGCGATATAAAAACATTACAGAACAATGAAGCAGCAATAAAAGAACTGCAGATCATTGTACACGAAGATCACGACACCTTGCAGGCTAAAATTGACTGTTACATCTGCCGATACGGTTGCGCGACTTGTAAAAAATCAGGAAAACTTAAAGGACACAGTAGATACGATAACGACACGAATGGAAATTCTGAAACTTGACTCAGAAAAACACACGGAGGAAATCAGTTCGTTATCGCAAAAATAGCCGAACTTTCGTATCAGTTAACACATTTTTCAATGAAGGGAGATGATGATTTGAATGATACAAGACCGGCAGTCTTTACTGACACAAAGAAGTTCGAGAAAATTTGGAAATTTAAACAGAGTCAGAAACAAAATAATACGCAACACAAAAGAGAAATGCGGGAAGTGGATCAGTTGGCACAGATGATACAAGAATTACATATTTCAGAGAATACTCGCGCTCCGACACTGGAAGAGAAATTTAGAAATATGGGAAAGTCACATGGTAACAATACATAGTATTTGGGAGATCTTGAAAGGAGTCGGCAGGGTGCACCGATCCTTGAAATGGAACCGCCGACGCGACGTAACAATGAACGATGACTGTTCCTATAAACTCTTCATCACAACGCGTAAATTTAAAACATCCAAGAATTATAGTAATGACATACATCCACAAGCTTGGCTTCATCAATTTTCTCATTGTTTTCCTCGTAATTGGTCATTAAATCATAAATTAGAATTTGTGTGTGGCTATTTACAAAAAGAACCAGCTGTAAGAATGCGATCGGTTATTCGCGACTGTCACAGTGACGGAGATTTTTATCATGTCTTCCTTTCTGCATATTCGTCTCAGTCTACACAAGATCGAGTAAAACACAGTACTATAATGATGAAGCATTTCGAACAGTCTGCATTTTCCAGGCTTGTAAAAAATTTTGAAGATACGTTAGACAAGAATCGGTACTTGTCAAACCTGTCCAGCCCGTCGGAACTTATTCGTATTTGCTGAGTTAAATTGCCTGAACAGTTAAGACGTATTATTTTGGCTGGAAGTTGTAAAGATGATATCGAAGCTTTTCAGGGACTTTTGCACGCACTGGAAATCGACACGGACAATCGCATGATGCGAAAGCAGGTAAACAACAGCAACTACAGGTCACAATTTCGTGACGACAGAAACAATGACCGTATACGACAAGTGCACAAATCTTGACCAAAACAGACACCACCCGTATGACAAACGTTGGCAGAATAACAATAATTACGGAGACAGATCACACTTTCGTAGTAATGACTATTACAGAGACAACCATATAAATAGACAATATGGGAACAAAAATAATTATTATCAAGGGAGACAAAATGTCTTCAGACGCAACAGTCCACCTCGTAATTACGATTCCGGGAGGAATTCTCCACCACTTAATCGACAAGAAAGAAACTACAGAAATTACCGACAAGACGACAGATGCAATAGTCATGACAAGAGACCTGATTTAATCCGAACTGGCGTGATCCAAATAGTGCAGGACGCTCCTGACAAGTTGAAACTGTAGAAATTAGTGCTCCAAATGCCAGTAACGACGTGCGACAACAAAGAGATAATAGACAATGACTCGCACTGCAGGCAGCTACACAACGTACTTATGATGTTGGTGACGTGGCTACGACTATCAATTACGTGTAAATGGAAGACATTTTACTCCAGGGACATGACATGAAACAGAACAATACTGCATATCCTGTAATTCACATCACAAGAAATGACAAAATTTACAGTAGTACTACCCTCTTGCAGTCTTGTTTCGGTAATTAGTGAAACAGCTTTCAGTACATGCAACAAATCGAGCGATTGCCCCAGACTTCCTTTACGCAAAATTAAATTACAAGGAGCCTGTTTTGGAAAAAGTGTAAATGTTCGCCAACAAACCAACTAAGAATTCTTTTGTCAAAGCCACAGATTTGTTTTGAATTTTCTTATTGTTCCGTTACTGTCGGCGAGATTATATTAGGTGTAGATATTTTGAATGAGGCCGGCCGGAGTGGCCGAGCGGTTCCAGTCTGGAACCGAGCGACTGCTACGGTCCCAGATTCGAATCCTGCCTCGGGCATGGATGTGTGTGATGTCCTTGGGTTAGTTAGGTTTAAGTAGTTCTAAGTTCTAGGGAACTGATGACCTCAGCAGTTAAGTCCCATAGTGCTCAGAGCCATTTGAACTATTTTTGAATGAGTATAAGCAATTTCAAAATTTCACGACGCTGAATTAAGTTTAGAGAAAGAAGGTAAGTTAATAGCTCTGAAATTTGAAGGTGGGCTTTCAAACAACGACGAAGAAATCAATCGGCTTTACGTTATGTCAGATCGCAGATTGGAACTTTAGACGGAATTTTACACTAATAATTGTTTTGAAAGTGCTCACACGGATGATACTGATGACGTATCAGATACAAACGTTTTAATTCAGAAAAAAATATCAAAATATTGAGAAATGTAATGATACTGATAGGTAGAACATTTTTGACATCTTACAATCATATTCCACAGATTTTAACCGCAAAACATGAACAATTAAAGGATGTCTGTACAAATTTCGTGTTCGTGAGCATACAAAATTTCGCGTCGGACCAAGCGTAATTCCGGCATGTTATAGGGACCGTGTCAGAACGGAAATATAATCTATGCTCGACGAGGACATTATTGATCCAGCGGTAACCTCATACAATAATCCATTACATGTTGCTGAGAAGAAAAATGGATCGTTCAGGCTTGCCTTAGATTCCAGACAAACAAATACCATAATCATTCATGAAACAGACAGGCCGCAAACGTTGGACGAATTTCTGCAAAATTTCAATGGGTTATAAAAGTGTTGTCTTCTATTGATCTCAGATCCAGCTTATATCAATTTGAACATGATCCAGAAAGTGGAAGATATGCGACTTTTCTTTGTTTCGGCGTTTTTTTTATCAATTTCGGAACCTTACTTTTGGTTGGAGCAGTTCTTCGGCAGCATTCATTCATGCGCTAAATTCCATATTACCTGAGTTTCTAAAACGACACATCACTTCGTATGTGGACGATATTTTAGTAGCAGATGTCTCTTGGGGTCAACATAATCGTATCTTCAGCAGTTTGTTACGTACTTTTGCTGAATCTGGAATTACAATTAAGTTGAAAAATGTGAACTTGTTAGGACAAAGGTGAAGTTTTTGGATCACGTTATTTCTTCTGAGTGCATTCAGCCGGATCCCGAAGTGTTGGAAGCAATCACAGCTATTCCTGTTCCATCTACAAAAAGACGATTTCCCAGTCTTCTGGATGTGGTGAATTTCTGCCGTCGTTTACTGAATTTGCAAATTCTAGTAACTCCAAAACTTTATTCTCTCACTGGAAAAAACTCTTTGTGGAACTGGGGCGAACAGGCACAGTTGGAATTTGATTCTTCGAAAGAAGCGCTACTTAACACCCAGATCTGTCGCAGGATTTCTATCTTGGCCCGGATTTGTCTAAAGTTGGTCTTGGTGCCCATTTATTTCAAGAAACTATAGAAAATGACATTACTGTTCATAAAACCATCGCTTTCGCTAGCTGCGTGCTAACAAAACCTGAGAAAAATTATACCGTCCTGAACTGGAAGCTTTAGCTATCGTTTGGGCATTTAACAAATTTAGTTTCTTTCTTTCTGGCAAACATGTAAAAGTTTATAGTGATCATCGAGCACTGAAAATTCTTATGTCTTCAACACTAAGTCATGACAGGTGAAACGTTGGGCATTATTTCTACATGAATCCCGCTTCACAATAGTTTACATACCTGGCACGGAAAACATTGTTGCTGACAGACTTTCACGTGCAGCGGCTGGCCTTCAGAAAAGAGTCACAGAAGCTAACCTTGAGAAAAATTTCAGTATTCTTTACATTCAAAACGTAATTTTTGGCAACTTCGTCAGGAAAGATATTAAAAGTTAATGAAATGAAAAAAAAAACACACGCAGATTCGTCATTATTATTTGTCTAGAAACAACATACTCTTCAAACGTCCCACTGTTGATGACGAACTATGGGTAGTTTGTATTCCTGACGATTTTATTAATAAGCTCATGTGGTACATTCATTTCAGCTACGCACATTTCGGTATACGAAAATGTTATCATACACTTCGGACGACTTGTTATCTTAACAACATGGGAAAGAGAATTAGGAGAGTTGTGTCCATTTGTAAAATCCTACTAGATTAAAAGAATTAGCTGCAGTTGATCTTCTGGGACCCCTTGTTAAAACGTTGAAAGGATTTTCGTACGTTTTCGTAGATGTTGAATTTACTTCAAAGTTTGTTTCTTTCATACAGTTAGGTAAAGGCACTAAACGTTCTGTATCCATTGCCTTCGTTAAAATTGTCTTCCTTGAAGTTGGACACGTTGACAGGGTCATTTCAGATAATGGACCACAATTCAGACCTGCCATTTGGTCACGGATGCTTTGGAATCGTAAAATCAAATCTGTTTTTATTTCATTGTACCCTCCACATTATAACCTTCTGAACGCATTATGAACGAAATTAATAAGCTTTTCAGACTTTGTTATCACAGGAAGCATGAAGCATCAGTATTGGGACAGATGCTTACACTTACTTCTAAATATACTGAATTATTTCTAAATGTACTGAATCATTTCTAAACGTACTGAATGAAATGCCTCATGACTCCACTGCTTTACCACCTGTACCTGTACAGAATCAGAGAGCTTGTACTTTTTCCGAGTACACGTAAACTTCGACGTGAAGACATACTTAATCTGGCTATTAAAAATATAAATTCTGCTGCAGACAAAAGGAGAAAACTACACGATAAGACAAATGCAAAGAAACTACACATTGATGAGAAAGTTCTTATTAAAGCCCATTCATTGTCACATAAGAAGAAATAGCCAAGGAACTAGCAAATGTCTGAATGATGGATTTAATGAAAGCAGATGTAAGTCGCACAGATGACAAAATGGTAGATATCGAAATAGACGACAGAGGGATACAGAGAGAATTAAAATCGCTCAAAAGAGGAAAGGCCGCTGGACCTGATGGGATACCAGATCGATTTTACACAGAGTACGTCAAGGAACTTGCCCCCCTTCCTGCAGCGATGTACCGTAGGTCTCGAGAAGAGCGTAGCGCTCCAAAGGATTGGAAAAGGGCACAGGTAATCCCCGGTTTCAAGAAGGGACGTCGAACAGATGTGCAGAACTATAGACCTATATCTCTAACGTCGATCAGCTGTAGAATTTTGGAACACGTATTATGTTCGAGTATAATGACTTTTCAGGAGACTAGAAATCTACTCTGCAGGAATCAGCATGGGTTTCGAAAAAGACGATCGTGTGAAACCCAGCTCGCGCTATTCGTCCACGAGACTCAGAGGGCCTTAGACACGGGTTCACAGGTAGATGCCGTGTTTCTTGACTTCCGCAAGGCGTTCGATACAGTTTCCCACAGTCGTTTAATGAACAAAGAGCATATGGACTATCAGACCAATTGTGTGATTGGATTGAAGAGTTCCTAGATAACAGAATGCAGCATGTCATTCTCAATGGAGAGAAGTCCTCCGAAGTAGGAGTGATTTCAGGTGTGCCGCAGGGGAGTGTCATAGGACCGTTGCTATTCACAGTATACATAAATGACCTTGTGAATGACATTGGAAGTTCACTGAGGCTTTTTGCGGATGATGCTGTGGTACATCGAGGGGTTGTAACAATGGAAAATTGTACTGAAATGAAGGACGATCTGCAGCGTATTGATGCATGGTGCAGGGAATGGCAATTGAATCTCAATGTAGACAAGTGTAATGTGCTGCGAATACATAGAAAGATAGTTCCCTTATCATTTAGCTACAAAATAGCAGGTCAGCAACTGGAAGCAGTTAATTCCATAAATTACCTGGGACTAGGCACTAGGAGTGATTTAAAATGGAATGGTCATATAAAGTTGATCGTCAGTAAAATAGATGCCAGACAGATTCATTGGAAGAATCCTAAGAAAATGGAATCCGAAAACAAAGGAAGTAGGATACAGTATGCCTGGTCGCTCACTGCTTGAATACTGCTCACCAGTGTGGGATCCGTAGCAGATAGGGTTGATAGAAGAGATAGAGAAGATCCAACGGAGAGCAGCGCTCTTCGTTACAGGATCATTTAGTAATCGCGAAAGCGTTACGAAGATGATAGATAAACTCCAGTGGAAGACTCTACAGGAGAGACACTCAGTAGCTCGGTACGGGCTTTTGTTGAAGTTTCGAGAACATACCTTCACCGAGGAGTTAAGCAGTGTATTGCTCCCTCCTACGTGTATCTCGCGAAGAGACCATGAGGATAAAATCAGAGAGATTAGAGCCCACACAGAGGCATACCGATAATCTTTTCCACGAACAGTACGAGACTGGAATAGAAGGGAGAACCGATAGCTGTACTCAAGCTACCCTCCGCCACACACCGTCAGGTGTCTTGCAGAGTATCGATGTAGATAGTTAGATATTAAACCTGTAAATATTAGAAGTTTAAATTTAATTCATGTACATAATTTTACTGTTTATTGACTGAGGCATTAAAATTAATGAAACTCACGTTTTTCTAATTACATTTTTGTAATGTCTATCTGACATGTTCCACACCAAGGAGGATTCCCTCTTTTATGTATCTATGGAATGAATAATTAATCTAATCTAATTCGAGTCACAAATTCTTTCTGATTTACAATAGAACTCACAGGATTCGATGTATACCACACATGATAATTGTCTTGAAGTTGAAACGCTATGTACTAAGAAAATAAAAGGATTACTGCACATTTCTCATGTAAAACCGTTTATTGAGAAATAATTTGCTTTCTGACTGAGTCTTTGCTATAAAATTTCTCTCTTCAAGTTACTATTACACTTTGTCCACTTAGTAACTGTTGGCATGCAGCGATGTTTTGAAGTGAACTATCCAGTCAAGAACCTATGGAACGTATTAGTACAGTGATTTTACGACTACACAGGCGACACATTATTGTGAGTACATTTTCCTTGTCAGTTGCTCGATCACGTCACATCTATAATGCTCACATTTTTGTACCATGCCCGGCTATTGAGGTTCTACTGCAACATTTTGGTTTACTTGAAAAGACATTTTTTAATTGAAGTACTTCCTCAGAGGTCGCAGACGACACAGTAATTGATCTGTTTGACAGCTACACTATTATAATACGACACTACTAATGAGTGACACTATTTTCATTATTTCTTTTATGATGTGCCTGTCTTATGTCTGCAAATTTTCTCTATGTTCTTCTGGAAAGTAAAACACGTTTTGGTAATGACATTCGTGATATGTCTACAATGAGACAGTTATTTTCGTAATACATCTATACGATTCAGTACAGTTCTTCCAAGATCATAGCAATGAACATAACTACATTTATACACATAGCTCTTTACTTTTGTACATGACAAGGTAAGTACATCGATTTTTGGAGATTTTTGCTTAAGATCGACGATAGCTACGACACTTGTCATCTTTACCATTAAGCAATGATAGAAATTTTCTTACAACAAGAAGTACAGTTTAGCGCTATATGACACGCACTTGAGTGATTAATTTTTCTACTTGAAACATTAAAATATTTCTGAACTACAGTGATACAGAGAAGGTTTTCGGTGATGAATTCCATTCCGCAGTTTTAATCTGTAAGATCTGAGGTATAATTACATTATTCCTCAAGGAGGGACGCCTACTTTGTGTACCATGCGTGTGGCAAGCCCAAGGAGCCCCATCTAATATGGTATTTGCTTATACAGTTTTATACATCGCTACAATATTTGTTTACTCTGACAGCGAATTAAACAGCTATCTTGTTATTTAACACACGGAAATGAACAATTTTACTATATCCCTGACATTTCGAGGTAATTACATAGCTGGATTACTTTGCATTTATGAAATTGTACTTTGTCAGCATTTTGTGAACTGTTCATATATAATTTCGGAACCATTGTGATACTGTGTAAGCTTTGAGTGATGTTTATTGTATGGGATCATGATTTTTTTAAGCACGTTTGAAGTAGATGACACGATTGAAACGAGCCGAGATTTCTTTTTGAGATTGAAGGAAGCTACGACGATTTAGAGATTTGATTGATGTGTTATGATATTACAATGCCGATGTGTATTATGATATAGTTATGATCAATATGAAAAGTGAACATATATGTGAATGTGAGTACCACAATGCCGACAGAAATTTTTGTACACTGTTATTGATGAGATTTCGTTTCCAAACATTTCTCCTGTAATTTTTCAAACTATTAAATATTTTTATTTGTATGAAACTGTCATTGCTGTCGTAAATATTTTGGTAAAGACTATATGTGACAATGTAATGGTCTGCTGTTCTGGGCTGCGCACTTGCCTCCTTGAAATATACCCATTATTGCTTTGCCTTTCAACTTTACTCGTGCTGCTTGAGCAGGCGCTTGCATAGCTGTAGAAAAGAGGCCGTTGACCTCGCTATTGACATTTCTTTGCAGAACACCACAAACACGACATACACTGACTTGTGAACATATGAGTACACTTTGAAGTTAAAACTTTAAGCTATCTACTGAAATGCTTATGACGAGTGTGTCTACAAGAGTTGAGCGAATTTCTACCAACTTATGAAATAGCACATGGCTACTGAATGATGTTTTTGCGGTTGCTTTGTACATATTTGCTTATTTTATTTGATATCTTGTTCCTAGCTGCGTTACAGCAATGGTTTTATAAAATAAAATTTAGTACATATGCTGGTGTAAACACTTTCTGTCAACAGATCCATTAAATAATTTTATAGTCCACATTCGTAAAGATAAAAAGGAGAACTTGGAAAGGTAAGAACAATAAGAAGGGACTAGTAACAGAAACTGCATACATAATTTTCTTTTCAAGAATTGACTAATTTCTTTGGTAGAATAAGTTGTTGTGGTGCACCACTTTAGCGTTAAGATGTGACACAGAATCTTCGTATTCACATGGGTGATAGTATAGATTTTGTTCCTTGTGCTGGCGCTATGCATAGTTTTGATGATCACAGATGAGCACATGCTATTGTAAGCTTACACATATATTCCCTTATCTGCATTGCTGTCTTTACTGTAAGATTTTTTCTGCTTGTGCTTTGTCATGTTTAGGTATACGTTGTTGCGTTTGCTGTTGCAATGTAAATGTCAGGCAATGTCCTCCTGAAATTTACTTTGTTTTACTGTGCCAACAGTTTTACCACTGATTTATTTTTCTTGTTTGCTACATAGTGCGTTGTATTAGTTGCAATGTTGCAGCGGGAAGGGATTGGTGGTCTTCATTCTCTCTTTCACTAATCGAATGTCCACCAACTCGATATGTTTCTTTCGACGTCCCTTCACTCTTTAGTAGCAGATACGTGCTAGGCAGTCTAAAGCAGGACTGACGAAACCACTAATTAATACCTACCACACAGTGGCCGCGTAACTTTAGTTGAAAGTCAGTTCCTGAAAGCTTATTTTTAAAAAATCGGACGTTTGGAGTATGAAGTATACTTGCAGATAGCATTTAAAATTAGACGATCTGCTTTTTACTCATATGGAAACACATGAAATGGCTATCAAGTCCGTATTTAATGTGTGAATACTCTATCATTCAACAGTTTCATTCGAAAATCAGCCAGAATTTTTACAAGTCCGACCTAACTAATTTTCACGTTCTACCAGGTACCGACCCACAACTATTCGCGAGTTAAACATTCGGTCGTTTCAGTGGTCTTCTTCGAAGGAAGTGCTCGCCAAAGTATTCTGTACAGAGCACGAAACATGCAACGCGGAATTGTTACGACAAGAAAGTTCACACGCTCATAACGTTCAAACTAATTTAGAAACAAAACTTTCATTAAAATATTCGGAACCCCAGTCACAAGTTATTCGAAGCACAATTAACTCACAATTTCTTCATTTTTCAAAGTATTTTTACAGATCTAACAGTGTTATCCATAGGCCGGTTTGCATGCGACTATCTAACTATTCTACTCGCTGCCCACTCCACTATATTTGCGCGGGGACGGCCTAATTCTGAATGGCTGTTGAGCTAAAGGACCAATCAGAATGTTCCTTCCATATCACTCTCGCTGCAAAACTTGCCTTATCCAGTCAATAATCTGATAGTAATTAACGTCATTACAACTTCAATGTCTAGTATATTACTTAATCAAAATAAGGGAAGTACAAATTATTCTCAGATTGATAAATTAACTTATTCCACCACTAACTTCCATTCTGGCTGCTTTATGGTTGCACCATAACTTTCTCACAGTCTATTTGTACAAGGTTTTATAAAAAATGACATTAACTTTTAATGTATGTCCCACATGCACTGTTTCAATCATTCTCATGCATGCACTCACTCAACAAAATATACTCAATAATTTTGACTTATTTTATATTACGTAATGCACCGTGATTAAAGAGTGAAGAAGAAAATTCTAATTAATTGATTTTGAATTTTGTAATGGCTGCAAAAATGATGATACAAGTTAATCTGTATTTGTTCCTAAGATGGTTTTGAGAAACAAGCTTTGGTCTTAGGACTTTCAGGTAATTTTTATCTCTGGCAATATAATAAATAAAAATCAGAAATTTTGACAGCATCATTCCATTAATAACAAAACGCTGTGTACCATATTTGAGCAAAATCGCATATCATATTGTAGTAACTTGATACGTTACAATGTTCTATTTGCTTCGCCAGTTTGCATTTTTGTCGTCATTGTGTGAATTTTTTATGCTGCTGCATTGCCTCGTTCCTTAGTTTATGTATCTGATTTCAGTAGATTTAAGTTATCTTAAGAGGAGTATGCTACATAAGAAAATGAGTTGTGATGAAATGCTTTGAGAAGCTATAAGGAAAATGTCTCACCAAAGTGTTGTATAATGATTAACAATTATTTTGAAAGAGGAAAGGAACTGATAACGGATCAAATGGCTCTGAGCACTATGGGACTTAACAGCCGTGGTCATCAGTCCCCTAGAACTTAGAACTACTTAAACCTAACTAACCTAAGGACATCACACACATCCATGCCTGAGGCAGGATTCGAACCTGCGACCGTAGCGGTGACGAACTGATATAGCTAGGGTATAGTGACAACATGTTTAGGTAGAATTTTCTTAGAAACGAATGATGAGATAAGAAAAATATGGAAGTGTAAGCACTGGTTCAATGTGTGTTATATACAGATAGCATGCTTAGACAGGATTTTGGTGGAAACAAATTTTGAAGTATGTGAGGTCTGCGAGGATTAATTGAAGTTTTATTTGAAAATTAAATAGTTTTGGTTGAAAGTAAAGGAGGTATGAGTATGAAGTATATTAGGTATAAAATGCACACCAAAAATACTGCAGTATCATATGTTACACTTTGATACAGATCATGTCCATCTCTTTTGTGTTCTTCCTTCCTCTTTGTGTTTACCTGATAAGACCAATTTGGTAGATTATTTCTTCTTTCTAATACTAGGCTGCATTCACTATGCTGAGGAATACTGCTATCCCCAAACCTAATCTCGGTTTTTGAACCATATTTACTTTAGGAAGATGTTCAGACATGATTTGTTCTGTTCTGTTATGTTTTCATTTAATAGCCGGCTGGGGTGACCGAGCTGTTCTAGGCGCTACAGCCTGGAACTGCGTGACCACTACGGTCGCAGGTTCGAATCCTGACTCGGGCATGGATGTGTGCGATGTCCTTAGGTTAGTTAGGTTTAAGTCGTTCTAAGTTCTATGTTTCTGATGACCTCAGCAGTTAAGTCCCATAGTGCTCAGAGCCATTTGACCCATTTTTGTTTCAATATGAACGTGCCCTGAGTAATGTTTCTACTGATATTCTCATTTTTCATTTATTTACGTGTGGTATAATTCCTATAATATTCGTCTATATGCTTATTTCTATTCCTCTTGTAAATCTTTTATTACTACAAATGTTATTTGTATTATCATTTTCTTTACTATAATGATGATTTCTTTAGATTTGTAATTTATTATTATACTACAAAACTGTAATTGTATAGACACTAAGGCACTAGTTGTCGAAGTTAGGTAAATAGTAGGGATTCTTTTTGCCCCACTCATTTTCTGTCATACTGTATGTGTCAAATCTCAGAGATTGTGTGTGTGTTGGTGCTTGCACACGTGTTGATGATTCAGCAAGTGACTGGTTAAAAGTATTGCTGTTTATAATGAGAGAAAAGGGAAGAAAAAAAACAACAATATTCTTCAAGACTTTGGTTGATACTACAGTGGGTCTGTTCTGTGGTGATCCACCAATTCTAATATTCCTTAAGACTTCGACTGATACTTCTGTGGGTCTGCTCTGTTGTGGCCCATTAGCAATCTTACGATATCAACCGAAATCTTCATGTCAAAAGACAACACTACGTTTCTGTAATGTAAAATGAGATGAAATTTATTATAAGAAAAGTTGCAGGGGGAAGGTATAACGGATGTAAGGTTGATGTCTTGCTAGTGGAATTATTAACAACTATATAACTTTTTGAACTGGATGTCACATTAATAAGGTAACATTTTCCAAATAGATTGATTGTTCTTCAACGACATCTTTCTTTTGCTAACCATATGCCCCTTAGTACTTAGAGTCTGTAGTAGTTACAATTTTTTTTATTTAGCTAACCGTTGTTGCTACTTTCTGTAATTGCTGTAGTTCGTGTTATGAAGATTTTCTGTGAAGTAAGTGACCTATAGAAAAGAATGGGGGGTTTGCACCATCGGGATTCGTGATTGAAATGAGTGGGAAGTAGTTTCAAATTTTTTTGATTTCATATTTTTTGAAGTTTTATTATTGTTAGGATTTTTTGCAATTCAGGGCCATTCTTTTGTGTTAATTATTGTAAACCATGTTATCTATGTGTAGCAGTCAGACTGCGATGGGCTTTTATATTGTGGGTAATAAATGACTAGGTTAAGTGGGAGCTGTCTGTCACGGAAAACTCTGTAGTTAAATGAATAATAAAAATAAAGTGTTAATTTCAAGCTTTACAAACTGGGCAAGTCAATAACATATTGGTCCATCTCTGGTGTTTATAGAAGCAGTCATTCGGCTTGGCATTGACTGAAAGAGTTGATAGATGTCCTCCTGAGCGATATGGTGCTAAATTCAGTTCAACTGGCCTTCCAGCCAGCTACGGATTTGGACGATCTGATGCACCAATCGGTCACAATTTGGCACTATATAGGTTGGGAGGCGATCCAAGAACTTTATCAATCATTTTCAAGCCAAATAAATGCTTAAATAATCGTCATAGATGGATCAACGCTTTATTGTCTTGCTCAGTTTGTGAGACTTGAATAAATCATACAATTTTGCATAAATTGTAACCATTTGTTTGTCCGTACGTGTACCTCACATCTACCGATTTCTGTCCCATTCGGATAATTCCTTCACTGTGCGTCCTTTTTTTCTTAAGGTGTATGTCATATATTTTGCTATCATGTGGAGAAGCAAGGACGTAACCCCATATGGCATGTTCCCAATACGGTGATTATCCCCTGATAAGTCCGTTGTATGCGGTGCTCAAATGTAAATGTTTAAAGGCTTACAAGGGGATCATACTGTTTTAGCTGCAATTCGTCGTCAACGTAAGATGTTGACTAAAAACACTAAACTGTCACTGATGTCGGGGCAACTCTTATTCAAAAGTCATGTACACATATCTGTAAGAACAATTTTGAAAAATAAACATTTATTAAATGGAACATAAATACTTAAGGTTGTGAGATCGTTCTACATTCTTGCGCTGAGGCGAAGGCCAGTTGGTGCACAAGATTGTCCTCTATTTGGCATGGATATTGACGAAGAGGGGCTGGCTCGATGAGTGGAACTATAGCGGCGACGCTGACTGGAACTGTGATGGCATTACATGGGGTCATCTTACACCTGGACAATCTCTCTGCTCTACGGTACAGGAGCGAGTTTCTGCAAACAATAGTGCGACCGAACCGCCAACACTATGGTGCCAATTTCATCATGATTAGCGATAACTCACGTGCTCACCATACTCTCATGGACAAATTTCTCCTGCATGCTAATATCACCAGAATGGAGTGCCCTTCCTGTTTCCTGGACATGAACCCAAAAAACTTGTGTGAGATGCATTGAAACGTGCTGGTTTTGGAACTCGACAACGACCACACGGTGTGCGTGACTTACGCAGAATTCTTATTGAAGAGTGGGGCTTTTCGACCAAGGCTGGCTCGGTGATCTTATCGGCGGTATTCAACGAGCCTGTATACGAGCAAGGAGGTGTTCCACAACGTGTTCACGTTCTTTTAATGAAGTCATATCTGGTGTATAATTACATTGTTAATTTAGAAGGAGTGGAAATTTACTCTCAGGAAGACGTCAAGTGTATTTTTTATCTGCTTTTTTGGATAGATACACTTTTCGTATATTTAGGGAGGGTTTGGGAGTTGCGGTATTCAATTTCGCTACGGCAAGCCTCTGTTCACTACTCCCTGTATTCTGTAGCTTCGACTTCCGCCACCGAATGTATGAGGATGACCAAATGTAGCGGGAAGACACCAAATGTAGTGGCTGATGCTAGGATGTGCCCGGCAGAGAACTTTCCGAGTGCCATCATTCCTCTTGGTGTGCGTCACAGGGCCCCGCAATGCCGAGGAAGCACCCCAGCAGCCCGAGTAACGCAATCCCGTGTCGAGTCGGCCTTGTACGGCCCACTGAGTTCCAATGACGTCAGGATGCCTGTGCCAGCTGCTGATTCAGTGGCCACCGTACTCGTCGTCTCAGCGCTGCTCCGCTGGGAGCCATAGGCCGTCCCCACAATGCTTCTTCCTCACTAGCATAGCTGAGACCACGGCAGCAACAAGCGTCCGCTATCCAGCATCGGAATCTGCAGTCCTCGCGTCGAGAAGTCGTCGGGAACCAAGACGACTGCCGGCGGCAGCGATCCGCTGGCTGGTTGCGGACCCCGCGTCGGCCTCAGAGGATCGAACCAACGACTTGCTGTGGACTGGGACTCTTGCGCCCCATCTGTTGCTGCTTGTAGCCCGGTGGTGTGATATGTCCCACCATCCAGTAAGCTGCCACACTTCAATGAATCTTGTTAGGAAACAGCACCTATTTATACTCGGCTGTGCGCCTCTGTTTTGCTCCGAGTCATGTATACACAACTCCCGGGTTGCTCCAGTGGCCCCCTTATGCCTGTAACTTGCGCCATGGAAACTGCTGTGTGTGTCCTCTCCAGCAGTTTTACGCCCCTGTGGCCTCGATTTGCCTTCGCAACTGCAGATGTTTAACTCACAGCAGTGCTGCCTGCACCTGCCTGTAACCTGTGCTCAGAATATTGCACAAAACTATCTTTCCATATCCTAATCGGTGGTGCAGCTACATTATTCCACTCTTCAGAAAGACCAGGTCCGCAGGTCCCCAGGCCGACTAATTAACTCAGACTGTTTGAGTTGGCACCTATGGCATATTTCCTTAGTACTAGAAAACTTAAATGTGGTCTAGTGCCCTCTTAAAACCACGACATGAAACAAAACGTAAAAATTCCTTACTGGACGATCACTGCTCGATCAACCCTTACCTACTCGTCTCACTCCCTTGGTATCCAATCCACTGGGACTTTGACTACCCTTGGTTCCCTCTTGGAATTATTTTCCTGCCTGATCACAAAGAAAACACGAAGTTAAGGCTGTGGTGACACTTGGCACAGAGGTGCCCAATATGATCGTTATTTGCCGTTGACTTTCCCAAGTCTGCGTGACATGTTTAACAAGCTGTTTGGCTAATATGCACCCCTCTTGCTCTAAAATGAACTGGTTTACGGATCTCAACAGACCTGGCTTCAAAGTTTAATTTAACAAGGTCAGATTCTGCCTTGGCAAAAACTCTAAAGCGACTTCTGGCCAGTACAGCTGTGGCTGCGTAACATTCAATTCTCGTAGGTGGAGAAGATCCAATGCATCCCGACCCCTTGCAAACTCAATTTTGGCTCCACAATGTCCCTTGGACAGTCTATTGCTTTCCCCCTAACTAAAAATAACTGCACCGTGCATGTGTCCCAATTTGTAGCTTCATTGATTTTCCTCCAACTATTTTTGATCGAAACTTAACATCGACTGTGTCACTACTTTCATCCTTTAATTTACATTATATGAACTTGTGCAAGAAACACGACTATCCTGTCTCAGCACTGTCGATAACAAAAACTTTAACAAGAAATCGTACGACTCTGACATCGTTCAACACCTATCCATTACGGCTTTGCAGAAAAATTTACTGCAACGCATTTATTTCTCCAGAACTGCGTTTGATTTCTCCTCCAATAACACTCCACATACATCATAAGCTACACTTCCCCTTTCAGTGACTTGAGGACAGGGATCACCATCACCCTTCCACCCTTTTCAAAAAGACTGCTGCCCCTAGCAGGCTCACAATACTCGAAAACATAAAATACAATGCCTAATTAAGAAACTTCCTTGCAGATCAAAACTTTGTGCCGGACCGAGACTCGAACTCGGCACCTTTTGCCTTTCGCGGGCAAGTGCTCTACCAACGGAGCCACCCAAGCACGACTCACGTCCCGTCCTCACAGATTTACTTCTGCCAGTACCTCGTCTCCTACCTTCCAAACTTTACAGAAGCACTCCTGCGAACCTTGAACTAGCACTCCTGAAAGAAAGGATATTGCGAAGACATGGCTTAGCCACAGCCTAGGGGATGTTTCCAGAATGAGATTTTCACTCTGCAGCGGAGTGTGCGCTGATATGAAACTTCCTGGCAGTTTAAAACTGTGTGCCAAATTAATCTATGCAAACCCAGCGATACATGACAAGAAAAATTACAATCGTAAAGCATACGGTACTTAATGCTGTACTCTATCTGCCTTGTTTTCTCTGCGCTGAATACCTCTCTTCACTCTCCCTCTCATCCTCTTTCCTTCCTGTGACACCTGGAATCACATCCAGGCAACCCTTAAATGGCCATAACCACCGAATGTGTACTATCGTTCTAGTTGGCAGCTGATGCTTAACATTAACGGGAGATGTGGTTTCAATAATTTGGTATGGCCCTTGATACCTCGTTAGGAACTCCTTCGTTTTCCCTTTTTGCGTGTAGGGGCTGGACAGCTTTACCCATTCCCCGAATGTATACTGCAGTAAACTTCCTTTCCGCTTAACTGCATCTTCCTGCCTTTCCAAAACCTTTGTATTTGCCTTTTGTAGTAGTTTCCAAACATCCCGAATTCTTCTCGGGAACTGAGGTAACTTCACTAAATCAAAGGGTGATCGCATTTTTCGCCCATACACTACCTAATATGGAGACAGACCGGTATTTGTATGGACCTTTGCATTCTGTGAGCATACAATATGCTTCAAATACTCGTCCTACTGACAGTGATGAGAATCCACATAAAAACTCAGCATCTTCTCAATTGTTCTGTGAACCCATTCTGTCCTTCCGTTGGCCTATGGATGCAACGCTCTCGTCCTCACCTTCTTTACGTTCAACAATCTACACAGCTCCTTCACTAAATCCGACATGAAGTTGGTCCCTTGGTCAGTAATTATAGCCTCCGGTACACCAAAATTCAAAATCCAGTTGTTTACTAACGCTTGCACGACCATTGCTGCCTATTGATTTGGCATAGCCACCATCTCCACATACCTCGGTAAATGGTCTATTATTGTCAGAACGAATCTGTTCCCCGATAGTGTTCGCCTAAAAGGTCCTAAGACATCAATCCCCAGCAAAGAGAATAGAGATGTCGCTTCTGGCAATCGTTGTAGCTGTATCTGTTTCCGACTCAAATCTGCTTTCTGCGCACATGGTATACACTTCTTGACATGCTGATTCACATCTTTCCTACATCTCCTCCAATACCTCTCCGCCACTCTCCTGTTGGTCGCTCTACACCCTCCATGACCAGGTAACAAGTGATCATATGCTTCCTTTAAAACCTCATCCCTCAACTTCGCTGGCACTACTACACTTGGCCCTAACTTCGTTTCGCTGCACAGAAGACCGTCGTACATATTAACTGTGGCTCTGTCCGATACAACTTACAATCGTTGTCAGCGTCCTGTAATTCTTGCCATACCGCTATGTCATAACCTATGACTTCTACTTTTGCCACCTTCCTACTTAGTGCATCCACATTACCGTTCTTCTTCCAAACCTTATGCACCAACTCTTAGTCGAATTCACTAAGCCTCACAGCCCATCTAGCGAGTTTAGTGGACGGATCCTTCAACACCAACAACCACTTCAATGAAGCATGATCTGTCACTACGCGAAATCTTCTCCCATATAAATAACATTTAAAATATATGATTCCATAGACTACGCTAAGCGTCTCCCTCTGTTGTTGAGTAATTCCTCTCTGCTGCATTGAACTGCCTAGAAGCATAGGCTGCAGGATGTTCTTTCCCATCAGTTTCCTGACTAAGAACACACCATAATGCTTGATTCGATGCAACCCATGCTAGTATAAGCTCCTTTTCAAAATCTGGAACACAAGAACCGGACATGATAACACTTCTTTCAGTTTATCAAACGCTTTCTAACACTCTTCTGTCCACTCAAATTTCACACCCTTCCGTAACAATCGCGTCAACGGCTGTGCTACATCCGCAAAACCCTTTACGAACTTTCGATAGAAATTGCGAATTCCGATGAATGACTGCACTTAACTGTTTTCGGTCCCCGAAAATCCCTTACAGCCTGTACCAACCTTAGATCTGTTCGCACCCCGTCCTTACTGATAATGACCCAAATATTTTACTTCTTCTAATGCAGGTACTGGGAGATGAAAAATCTTGCACAGGATAGAGTAGCATGGAGAGCTGCATCAAACCAGTCTCAGGACTGAAGACCACAACAGCAACAACAACAACAACAACGCAGAATGACACTTCTCCATGCTCAACGTCAAACTACCTGCTCTTAACCAAATAAAGACTTCCCTTAACCGCTGTCTATGTTGCTACATACTACTTGAAAACACTGTCATCCAAATAGACCGACACTGCCGTGGTTTCAAAACCCTCAAGACACTGTCTAGCAGCCTCTGAAACCTTGCCGGAGCGTTTTTCAAACCGAAAGGCATCCTAATGCACTGGTGATGGCGTCCAGGTGTAGAGAAAGCAGTTTGACGATCCTCTGAAGCCACCACTAACTGATGGTAACCAATTGTTAAATCCATCGTAGAAAAGTACTGGCACTGCCCTAAGTGATCCATAGCCTCCGATATGTTTGGAATGGGATATGCGTCCGTTGGCGTCTTATTGAGGTATGGTAGTCACAAGAGAACCTGTATTTCTTAGTTCAATCTGTAGATTTTTCAGGCACAACGACAATGCCTGCTCCCCAGCAACTATTACTACGCTCTATAATACCGTCCGCTAGCTGCTGAGCAATGAAATCCTCCACAAGCGGCTGCAAATACCTAGGTATTCTGTATGGTTTACGGTAAACAGATGCTTCATTCCCTGTTGGTATCCTACGTTGAACTAATGGAGTTGCTGGCAAAGGCCCTTATGGAGGAAACGAATCCTTAAATTTCCACAATGATTCTTCCCTATGCTCTTTCTCCTCCTTTCAACTACATAGTTTTGTCACGCAATGCAATTCTATCGGCAGTTAGTGGTTCATCGTTTCGCCTACCTCTCGAATACCAGGTAGATTCGACTCCACACTTACCCAAAGCGACTTCCTAGTGCCACTAGACATACACTCATGCGAATTAAGCCTTAATGCTAATGGAAGCGGTGTAATTGGTTTGTTCATTACATTGAACTCCCCTCGTGACAGCTCTGCATTGACAACAGTTTCTCCTAGCGGAAATAACATTCCACCAAGTTCCACAGTTTGTTGTCCAAGGTAAATTTTGGCATGGTCTAAACATTCATGGTGGTGTCTGTACTATATCGTGTCTCCCTACCACTTTCGCGCAACGACGCTCTGAGCGTGTTTTTTAGGGAATTAACTAGTTTGAACCTGGGACCTGTTGCTGGTAAGGAGACGCCAAACAACACATGACATGTAGAATTCAGAAGAGTTCAGTGAGACTAGCGATGATATAACCAAATACTAAATGATCTCAGCGTCAGCTCCACTGCACTCCCTGTAAAAGAATCTTAATACTAACGAAATTTAGTGGAAAGCGTTCAAGGCTTTCCTATTTTTAGTTAGCTGGTAAAATAACGTCGAAAAAGCAGTTAAGTTTACCATTGGAAATTTTATTCTACTCACAAAACATTGTTTATAAATTGCACTATTGATAAAAGGAAATGTTTTAATACAGGATGGTAAAAACCAACTGCGTTCAACAAAAATGTGAACGAATATTCCCTAAATGGGTTTCCAAGTTCTACAATCGATCGAAGGATGACCTATGCCATATCACATCTATAATCTAGGTTCAAATTAAGTTTCACAAAAGAGAAAACTATCAAAATGGTCTACAGTGACCCTCAATTATCTTTAATTATTTATCTAACCTGTCGTAAATTACAGTGGCTGATGTGGTTTCTCAATAACTATAAAATAGACAAATCATCGCGTTTCAGATCTTTACTTCAAGTGGCAAATGTGAACACGATGAGTTTTAATTAACGATCGACACTAGTATTACGCAAAAAGGGGGTGTAACAGATGAGTCTTCTGCAGTTCTGAGTGAAGCCTTATGCGCTCAAAAATGCGGCATCGCGTGCGTTCATTACCTTGTCGGTGTTTAGGCAGCGTCAGGGCGACAGCGGCCGGCGCACCAGCCATCCAGCTCGCCGTCTCGGAACTAACTCTCCTCTAACTTCTCCTTACTACAATTTCACCGAAGTTGGTTAAAAAAAACTATCTGGCTGTGTTTAAATCTGACCAATCAGGGTCTCAACGTTAACCTTCAGCTCCGCCTACAAAAATTCTGTCTATCCAATGAGAAACGTTATACTTTTCGTGGTGGGGCAATGTTTTTAAAGATTGCAACGTAACAGAGACGCTAAAAAGTCTCACGCTAAAACCTGCAGCTAGTGTGGTCCTTTTAGCGTTATCTTAAGATCTATACTGTTCTTCTGGAGGGCTCTATCTTTTAACATGGGCTGGGGGGTGGTCCTTGACGTACCTGAGACGCGAAAAAGTCTCACGCTAAAAAGTGCGGGTGGTAGGCTTAGAGGTAGGCTAGCGACGTGGGTGTCCAGTCCGTCCGTTATCGTAGGGCCTTCTAGCTTAATACGGTTCTGCTCTCGGCTTCTGTCCTCGTTTCTCCTCTCAGAACTGCGTCTGCCTCACGGTGGGAAGGTACGACATGCATTTAGGCATTCTTGTGTTAGTCTGTGGTATTCCATTTGCTCACTCGTTACTCGTATTACTTTGGTTAATTTAATGTCACGATTTATTCGGAGCTACGTGACATACTACTGGATTTGCTTATCATGTCAGGGTTTTCATGGAAGGTGTTGGATTTGCCTGACACCTTACAATGTTGATGCAAGAAATCTACTCCTAGGGTCATGTAGTCCTCGCTTACCCGTGGTACTACCTCCATGCATGCATTAAATCGGACTTTATTCGAAAGTCAACTACCGACCGACCCCAAACGTGTGACCACCTTATGCCCCGCCGGCCGGGGTGGCCGAGCGGTTCTCGGTGCTACAGTCTGGAACCGCGCGACCGCTACGGTCGCAGGTTCGAATCCTGCGTCGGGCATGGATGTGTGTGATGTCATTAGGTTAGTTAGGTTCAACTAGTTCTAAGTTCTAGGAGGCTGATGACCTCGGATGTTAAGTCCCATAGTGCTCAGAGCCATTTGAATCATTTTCCTTATGCCCCGCTCCACGCAACCTATAACGTGGTGCGTCTAACTTCCTTCGTCCCATTTTATTCTTAGTAGCCAATAACACTTGCGCTCCTGTGTCCAACAAAATCTTACACTTTTTAGTTCCTATGTATGCTACCACTGAACATTCAATCTCTGCATAAGTATTCGTACCATTCAAATTAAACGGGAGCTCTCTCAAGCTGTTTAACGCTTGTCCACCTCTCCTATCTCTTCTTGTCCATCCTCCTCGCTGCCAATTTTCACCCATTCCTCTATTCATTCCCTCTGCATATGTCCCTTACGACCCCACTTAAAACATTTTATACCCACTGTAAACAAAGTTTGCCTCTCACATTCCCCTGTTGCCGCATCTATTTCCTCACACTGAATTGCCAGCTGAATGGCCGAATGCCAATCTTTCGATGTCCCGCACTTTCCATGATATATGCGCCGGTAGCCCTCTCAAAAATACATCACGTGCCCTTTGCTCGGCCTCCTGCAACAGAACACTATTTCCTTCATCGCTCTGACCTAAATTTGAAGTATACTCATTGATTTCCCTTATGCTGTTCGCAAATTTCTCCATCGTCTGCCCCTGTCCGTATGTCATTGAACTTAACCTCCCCCTTAAGTACCGAGCTCTATTCTGTTTCTTGTACCTTTGTAAAAGCCCTCCTTCAACTGCTTAAACTTTCCTGCCTTCCGTAAGGCCTCAGAACACCTTACACACGTTTTCACTTCACCCGTTAATCTAATCTTGGCCATATGTAACAACTGCTCATCAGACCATCCATTCACCACAGCTGAAGTCTCCATGTCCTCCACAAACGAACGCACATACTCACGGCGGCAGGATCAACCTCCGGCATCCTGGGCAACAACGACAATCAGATGCTGTTTCCTACTCACTTCTAGATGTTACTTCATTTCTGAACTGCGTATGGTCCGCTCTCAATTGTGCTACCTCTTCCATCAAAATCCGCACCACTTGTTCCGACACACCTTGCGTCCTTGACTGTGCCATTGTGTTGCTTTCGTTCCCAGTTAGTCCCAAAACAAAACATTAAAGTACACGAACAACCCGACTTTCTACAGCTCTGTATCATCACACTCAGTAACATCATATTCAAACCAATAGAAAAGTAACTAAATGTCACGAAAAAAATCTTACCGCTCCGAATACAAATTTTGTTTGCCAGAAGGCATGCTCGAACAAACAAACAAAGAACACGTCAAACACTCAAAAGAAAACTAATCAAAACTCACCACATCTCGTGACCGTAATGCCGGCGATGGGCACGAACCTCATATTGGGCAGACATCTGCTATTCTGACACCAAATGTAGAGGGTGGCGCCAGGAGTGCCGTATTAAAACTCTGCGCGAGCTTTCAGTGATTTATTGTTTTTTAGCTACAGTGCCCTCGTTCCTGTTGGTCTGACCCCTAATGCTGAGAAGCGTCCCAGTGACCCGAGTAACGCAATACTGTGTCGAGTCGGCCTACTGAGTTTCGATGTTGTCAGGATGGCTGCGCCAGCAGTCGACTCAGCAGCAACCATCCTCGTTGTCTCAGCGCTGCTCTGCTGGGAGCCATAGGCCGGCCCCACAACGCTTCCTCCTCGCTAGAGCAGCTGAGCAGCAAGCGCCCACTATCCGGCGTCTGAATGTGTCGGGAGCCGAGACGACTGCCTGCGGTAGAGTGGCCCGGCACTGGCTGGCTGCGGACCCAGCGTCAGCCTCAGAGGACCCAACCAACGACCCGCTGTAGATTGGGATGCTGGCGACCTATCTGTTGCTGGGTATAGCCTGGTGGTGTGATCACCCTGCCACCCAGGAGAGCTGCCGCACTTCAATGAATCTTGTCATAAAATGGCACCCATTTATATTCGGCTGTGTGCCTCCGTTTTGCTAACACGCTGCTCCGAGTCACGTCCTGGGTTGCACCAGTGGCCCCCATCTTCCTGTGACTTGCGCCATGGAAACTGCTTTGTGTGTCCTCTCCAGCAGTTCTACGCCCGTGGCTTCGATATGCCTTCGCAATTGCTGGTATGCGTAACTCACTGCCATCTGGCCTGCACCTGACTAACATGTGCTTATAATATCGCACAAAACTAACTTTCCCTATCGTAAACGGTGGTGCTGCTACAATTCGTTTTGGTGCTAGTTATTAGCTCAAGATTATTTGTTGCTAAGAGGTTAAGTGTGTTTTCACAACCGTTGACTGCTCGAGCGAGCTGATGTGCTAACTGCTCGAAATAATTTTCACAGATGCTTTTAGCACATTATCGAATATTGTTTTATGAGTATCTCAGGATTCAAACATGTATTTTCGTAACATATCGAGGGTAAATTAAAATCGCAATCACCTATAATTGCATGACTTGGGTACGTGTCTGAAATTAAACTTAAGTTTTCTTTGAACCTTTTAGCAATTTTACTAGTTGAGTTGGAGGTCGCTAGAAGGATCGAATTACTTTTTTTTTTTTTGCAGTTGCCAGGAATAACCTCTACCCATACTGACTATCTGCTTCAGTTTTGCTACAAGAAAAACTACTTGTAACAGCAACAAACACCCCACCGCTAACTGTGTTTAGCCCCATCTGTTCGGAACACAGTTTGGTTCTTCCCAAAAATTTAGGCTGAATTCACACACATCAAAAAAAAGTTTTGCAACACCTCTGTTCTCAGAGTTCTGGAAACTGTACGGAAAATAGGATCAAGATCAACACAAACATTTCCACCTTTCATATTGCTCATGGAAACAACATATTACATGTTGTGCCATCATACAGTGAAACCTTCAGACGTGGTGGTCCAGATTTCTGTACACATCAGTATCTCTAATACCCAGTAGCCCGTTCTCTCGCATTGATGCATGCCTGTATTCGTCATGGCATACTTTCCACAAGTTCATCAAGCCACTGTTGGTCCAGATTGTCCCACTTCCCAATGGCGATTCGGCGTAGATCCAACAGAGTGGTTGGTCGGTCTCCTAGTCCAGCCATTTTACATTTATCTCAGGCATGTTCGATAGGGTTCATGTTTGGAGAACATGCTGGTCACTAGTCAAACGCTGCCGTTGACCTGAAGGAAGTCATTCACAAGACGTGCACGATGGGGACGTGAATTGTCACCCATGAAGACGAATGCCTCGCCAATATACTGCCGATATCGTTGCACTATCAGCTGGAGGATCGCACCATAACGTGTGTAGCATTGGAGCTTCTACTTACCAACAGACCCACCCTCTGTGATTGCCCAGATCTTGCGGGCTGAGAGGTCACCTCTGAAACACGACAAGCAACTGCATCTGGCTCAAGGACAGTGTCAGCCACAGACAGCACTTTACCCTGTTTCTCAGACTAACCAGAGAGGTCTTGCTTTCGGCCCCCTGGGAAATCTTTTGTCGCCTGCCACACCTCACCCATGACGAAGTGGGACGTGGCCACGAGATCAACCTCAGTACCAACAGTAACTGGGCTGGTCACCAGTGCAGACCGATCGGCGGGCTCAGACATGCTGGATGTCCGTTGAATCCCCATGGCCGGCCCACAACAGTGATGCTCATCCACTACAGCTTCGAACAGTGTAACAGAAGCAACACCCCCTGGAGCTGAGAGCTAAGTATAACCAGCTAAGCTCGCAACCACAGAAAACAGAATGCGTCTCCGTACTAAAGATTGTGGAAAGCTACACTACACAGACAAAGAAGTACAATTGACACACACACACACACACACACACACACACACACACACACACACACACACACACACACACACACACACACTGCGGAAATCTACTGTAGACACGAAGATAAATGGAAGAGCTGTGTCCAATAAATTACATTGATACGCAGAGATTCAAAAACCGAACTACGAAAGCAGTCAAGTGTGACAAAATAATTCGCTCCTGGGTACAAACTGAAGAAACTAAACTACGAAAGCACACATATGAAGCTATACAGTGACTCCTGGTTAGGAACTGATAAAATGTCACAATATCGGTTATTTTCCTCTGGCTGCTTGTGTCTATGGTGGTTGCTGCTGCGTGGCTGTGCATGCTGTGATACAAATGATACAAAAAGTGCGGCCCCAGTATGACGCACTGCGCCGGAGTCTTCGATAAAACGAGTTTTAAAGTATTACGAATCAGTTGAATACAATGAGGTTTCTTAACTCTTGCACTGGTTCGAGATGAGTGTGCTGTAGTGTAGGAGGGGAGATTTAGCGCCTCTAAAGCCCTGTGATTATCTCAAGACAGGGTGAAGGCCGTTTCGTTCGTGCACATTGCGGGAAAACGGAATCGTGTGATGCACTCGGGTTCTGGACTTCGGTCTGGGAATGATCTTCTGGTCGAAGCTGTGGCATGTGTGGTTGGTGCTTGGCACCTGTCCTGAGACTGACTTCACTTGCCAGTAGTTAGACTGGAGAGAATGTGGTGAAGTTCTTACTGTACCGACAGTGTGACTTCAAATGTTTCCGACTACTCGTTTGCCGAGGGCACACTTGTTCGATTTTGGTTTACCGGTCTTGACGTTTGGTATCCTTGTACGCTCTGTTGTATAAGTGAGCCAAACTGGTCCTAGGTGCGACCAGCGAACGAGTGTGACACACACTGAAATCTACCGTGATTTCAGGTTTCTGGTAGAGAGTAAATTGCAGTCCGTCTGCCTGATCGCTAGACCGTGAGATTCTGCATTTCTTCCGTGGCCACGAAGTTACATCACTGCACGTAGCAAACAGTTTTAGCGTACTGCTGCTCCGGCATTGTCAGGGCGTACAGATCTCAATCGCCACTTGTAACACCATAGCTCTATTACTCCACTGATTTATTTTGTAAATGTGTTTGAATCGATAACATAAAATTGTAGACTCCTTTCTTTGTTTAAAACTTTGATGTTGTGGCTTGATTCTATGCAAAGTAGTGTATCTGTTAATTGAATTCTTTGTCCCATTTGGAGGGAACAAAACTTACTGTATATAATTGTAATTTTTTGTGAATAATTTTTGGTAGAAATGTCACTGTGTGCAAATGTTCTGTTTTATGTAATGCATTTGGTTGCTGTTATGTAAACTGCTGATCCTCACTTAGGGTTCTTAGTTTTATGTAAAAGCTGTTGCGGTTCCCCTCGGGAACGGAACTGTGTAGCGCGCGCAAATTGTGGTTGGCCCATGTAGAAAAGGTGGAACAAGAGTCAGTCGTGGACGAGCTACGAGTCGGGGGCGAGCTACCAAACTGTGCACTGCCATGTAAATGTTGCATATTGTGCTGGTCCCGAGAGAGGAATTTTCTGCTCTTTTCCAATGCCTCGGATGGATGGATAAGTAGCTGGAACTATTCTGGAATTTGTATCTATCATCGCCACCAAGAAATGACATAGTCCAGCAATTCTACCTGCAATTCCACCTGCCGACATGCAATCGCCACCACATACAGTGAAGGATCAGCTAAATGGATGTGTTAGTGTGCTCAAATATAAGGTAATTTATAACTGCATTTATGTACCTACCTTGATTTTTCTCCTTATCATAACACCTCTCAGGTTCCTCTCCATTTCAACTAAAGTGATTTCCGAGTGTCCCTACTGAAAGAACATTAACAGTGTTTTTGATAATTAACGCCTCTTGAACATAAAACAAGAAAGTTAATGAAAGTAATTTTCCTAATAAAACTGCTTATTAATGCATTGTTGCCAACTTCAAATTAAGAGTTCGTAAGACAGGCTTATAAAGTTTTGCTTCGTAAATGATCTCATTACTGCCTGTTGTAAATCACAGGTGAGTCAGTATCTTACATATATGTTAATTTTGTGTCTCAATGTAGTAAAAGTGGAAAACTGCAGTGTGGAACGTTATATACTCAAGTTTGTTAAGTGTTTGTCTCTCCTGTGTATTAGAAGTGCTTATTATTAATATAACAGGATCCACGGTTTGTCTATTGGGTTCATGCTTGGTAACAAGTAACGGAAAGACCACTAATTAGGAAAACCTTAATTTCTTTAATCAAATGATAGTGAGGAGCAACCTGTAAGTGGATTCAAATTAACTTTCATTTTAAATAGTAACGTACTTAACTGAGAGAGACTTAACCTATATAGAATTAATGATTCTGCAGTTAATAGTAATAACGTTATAAAGACCATTCAGTTTGTGTAAGCCCTGAAAGTAACAGTGTGTTTCAGTATCTGTTATAGTTTTGCCAATAGTTTGTGCTGCTTTAACTGTTAGTTTCAATCTTACCGTACACATATGTATGTGTCAAGAGTTCACTGCACTCGCGTGTGACAAAGTATAGGTTGTGTTAATCCATTCAAGTTACTAATAACTATTTTCTTGAACGAGAATGTTAATCATTCTCTTGCCTAGTTAGGCTGGCGACCGTTTTCTTTACCTGTTAAACAGTGCAGATAGGCAAAATTTTGTTTGTTACTGTTCAAATATTTCCGTAATTCTGACTTTCATTTTCGATAAGCCACCTCCGTTAGGTATAACACGGTCAACACAACAAAATTCCTCCCAGAGGGTAACACTGCTCTGTTGCGTTATACCATAATTGCTTTAATAATATTGTTTTATTTCACAACCTGCTTTAAGGTTATGGTACAGCAGTGACAGACGGTAGTGTTATACACTTGCTCTCACCTTAAGCTATATAGACTTCTGTAGATTATCAATCAAAGTTTGCTCAGCGTCAGATCAATTCAGACTGCGGTGTCCCCATTTTTAGGGCCAGAGCACTTGACTCACTTCTGTCAGCCACTTCTCTTAACGCAACTGTTAGTTTACTGTATTCAATCAATAACTTTAATTTATGTCTGTTTTTCTTTTAAAAAATAAATGTCAGTAAATTTTACAACATTCTCAATCATTTTATATAGCTAGCACTACTGTTTAACTTTCATTGTGGCGTCTTATTCCAGGATAACTTTCAACCACACGAGACTGTTGGTGATCGAGCAGTGGGAATAGGGCAAGGGCCAAGACATTTCCTTGCTAATATTCCACCAAACAATTGTATCTCTATAACGACGAATCCTGTTTCGTATTATAAACTCTTATGATGAAAACGGACGAGCAACATATACACTGAAAATCATACCACTGAAGTGCTCACCATTGCATCAGCCTTATGACATACTTTTGTTGCCAAATCAGATATGTCCCGAAGCAATTGTAGAATGTCTCTACGTTGTTACAGAGCTAGGCAGGAGTATAACCTCGAGGAGGCTGGTCAGAGCACTCACGTCTCTGGCATTCCATAATATTACGTCCGAGTATTCTTACCTAAGCTGAAATACGCCTGGTTTGTGCCCAAAGGCATACGTCAGGTTCATGAAGCTTTTAACCGAGATTTCTCGAAAACGCTTGAAACGAGCATCGTATGTGGCAGTATTTGTTACATCTATGTATGTAATAGAATTCTATGGAATAGGGCAAAATCGGTTACCTGTTACGTGCAAGTTTCCACTGTTAGACACGCACTGTATGCCACTTCATTTGTGTGGAAGCCTGAAATTCATTCCAAATCTGGATGTCTTAAACATTTCGCTTGTTGCTACGAGGGTACCTCTGCTCGAAAAATAGCGACCACAAAAAGCAGATAAGCGCGCCTAAAAGTTTCAGACTCAATTTCTCTGAAACGGTTGTGACGTGTGTCTTCCTATTTAGGTACTCTGAAGTCCTATCCGTGCCCTATATAACATGTGAATATGAATTAAATCGGCTACGGGAAGAGTGGAACTACAGGTGTAAATTACCTTTTGAAGCCCCTCGTATATTTGCTTTCTCGTGGTAATTTGCACGACTCCCTCAAAGGTTTTAATATTCCGGTTTCACTATAGGCGGTCCGAGACTTCGTCACTTTGTAAGACGTCGTGGTCTCCTGATCTTCATTGCTTACACATTCCGCCTTCACAATCATATTCCGCACATCAAGACGCTTCATTCGAACCGAAACTCGAAAAGATAAAGTCAATGTTGTATGAATTCATGTAAATGATATGCAAATAAGTAAGAGCACCGGGGTAGAAATACTCGAGGCTCACACACACACACACACACACACACACACACACACACACACTACAGACACGACGGGCATATGAGTTATTAGTTCGGGAGAGAAGCCACACAACGGGACGCCGGTCCCTTCAGAGGACGACCCAGCCTCTCTATGTCGGCTGGTGACCATCCATGGAGCGGACAGCATGTGCCCAAGAAAAAGGAGGAACGACCCCGCATTCGGCTTAAAAGCAAATTCCGCTACATTGTGTGGGAGTGGCCAGCCTACGCATTCTTTACATGTAGCACACAGTTTCAGAGATTTTCTCAGGGAGACAGCAAACGCCAAATGCCAATGCTACGGATTTCTGGATTGGTTGCCTTATACGAAACATCATTTTCCCGTTTCAGAAGAGCAATGCTGATTGGCAGACGATATTTCTGACGCCTTGAGCTGAAGGAGTAATGGAAGAGATCGAAAGATATACCCCTTTACATCTGGCATGGAGAAGGGCCGTTCCGTTGTCGCTCTTGGAGCGAGAACACGTAACAAGAGCGTGCGCGTTCGTACGTGCACTCAAAGAGCGAGGAACAAGTGTCTCCTCAGTACTTCACTGGGAGAGCACCTCTGTCGAGAACGAATCGAAGTGCGACTCTATATTGAGTCCTTGGAATTAAGTGTTTTTCACTGTGTTAGCTGACACATTGTGCGGTGTGAACGGACATAGTTACAGTTAAACGCCTGCGAGCGAATTTTGAGTGGCATCACGGTGGACTGATTATCTGAACGGTGTACCACGCCAACAGACTAGGCGCGAATAGGAGTCCTTGACTTCACCAAGGTGTAGCGAGTGATTGGTGAAGGTCAATCCAGATGGAGTGTCATCTTATTTGTCAGCAGCGAGTGACACAGATAGCAGTCATCGCAGCTTACGGTAATGAGCGCTACAGCTCTTGCAAGCCCCATATTTCCTCCACAACAGTACAATTCACTGCATTTCACACGCAACAGCCTCGAGCGTACCTAGAAACATTCTAATGGATAATTATTCAAGTTGAGTAGGCGCGGCTCTCAGTCATTCTGCCAAGTCAATAACAATCTTAAACTTTGTACAGAAATTTCATTAGCGAATCCTATCCTTGAGAGGTAACTTCACATTATGAAAAGAACCAGGATATAACTTGTTCAATTCATAACTGTAAGTGCCATTGTGATTTCTCAGAAATTGTGCAAAATTAATAATTTTTGTTAGTTTCATGTTTTCCTTACACTAAATAGCACTACTCCAGTACCCAAGTATCCCACTAGTTATGTAAGACATTTTATGAATTTTGTGTCATTTCCTTACAGCAGACGACTACAGAAGATATTTATTGCTGAAAGTTTTTCAAACATTTTTCTTTAGAACGTAAGGAGCGTCTGACTGACTATTGTAGTAGTGTGGGAGAGGAAGTTGCATCATGCAGGATGCCACAGGGTAAAGGGTATATTTCAGATTAATCCTTTGTGCAAAATAACATCTCAGATCAATCCCACGTTTACAGAAAATGGCGACCCTGCCAGGATATGTAAAATAGGTAAGCTACCAGGAGAGGAACGTGTTAGGATAGTTGGGTATGGCAGGTGACAGCAGTAGCATTTTGACGAACTCTTATGTATCAAATAGCTATTTGCAAAGATTGGGATTAGAATAGATACAGGAAGTGAAGAAAGCAGAACTGTAGGGTAAAGGGCGTGTGTTATTGTGTTGGAAAATTTTTCATTTTTTACTATTTTTGTGTAGCTGTCAGGGCATAGGCTTTTCAGGAGTTAGGCACAGATGCAGACTGACGCAGAGACTCAGTGTGGCGCTGCATCATTTAAGTTAAAATTTAGAAATAACATTTTTCCTCCCTTCGCAAGCGCACAGGTGGAGATTGCAGACTGCAGCAGAGCAGACAGAACATCAGCCGAGAATTCACGGCATTATTGTTGTTGGTTCAACCAACTGGTAAGTGGTTGTACAGTTTTGTAGATAGGGTTGTGGTGTGTTTAAAGAGTTTCCATGTTCACGAAAGCACAAGCCTAAAAGTTACGTGAGAGACAGCAAGTAGACAAGATTAGGGAGAATCAACCAGGTAGACAGCAAGTAAAAGAGCTTATAGAGAATAGGACAGACTGTGAATCAGGTAATAGGACAGTCGGGGAGCTGCAGAATCAGCAGGCTCAGTTAGACTGGGATAAAATTGAGACAGATCAGACAGATGAAAATCGAAAGGACGAGAACATCGAATTCCCAGAATATGAAATTCCAGGTAGGGCACATTCTGAGCCAGAAATAGACAGCCCACGTAGGAAATGGCAAAGATTATAAGCGAAACGAGCACAGGAAACGCGTTTGTTTGCCGCATATTCAGGGACAGAATACGCGTCAATACAATCAATGAATCGGAGGGGGGGGGAGAGAAAGAAGAGGGGGGAGAGAAAGAAGAGGGGGGAGAGAAAGAAGAGGGGGGAGAGAAAGAAGAGGGGGGAGAGAAAGAAGAGGGGGGAGAGAAAGAAGAGGGGGGAGAGAAAGAAGAGGGGGGAGAGAAAGAAGAGGGGGGAGAGAAAGAAGAGGAGGGAGAGAAAGAAGAGGGGGGAGAGAAAGAAGAGGGGAGAGAGAAAGAAGAGGGGGGAGAGAAAGAAGAGGGGGGAGAGAAAGAAGAGGGGGGAGAGAAAGAAGAGGGGGGAGAGAAAGAGGGGGGGGAGAGAAAGAGGGGGGGGAGAGAAAGAGGGGGGAGATAAAGAGGGGGGAGAGAAAGAGGGGGGAGAGAAAGAGGGGGGAGAAAGGCGAAAAGTAGATAGGTCACAAACGGTTTTGCTCACGGAGTTAACAACAAAGCAAACACAAAGGGAAGGTACAATTATCCACAGGTTAAGCTATGAATCTATAGCAGAATATTTGCTGCAGAAAAGGAAATCTTAACATCCACAATTATACAACCCATATTAAAAATAAACATTCGTGAAATCACGACACAGTCATAGACAGCGGGATTCAAGTGACGGGTATATCAGAAAGCGTATTTGAAAGGTGCAATAGAGAGAAAGAATTACCGATTTTAAGGACAAAAAGGATAAGAGTTTTTGGAGCCTTATGAAAAAATTCAACTGAGGTGAAATACGAAACACGTCTTTTATTCAATTGTCAAGGTTACAAGTTTGAAAACAATTTTATAGTCGTTCCAAAACTTACGCCTAATATGATAATCGGTGTAGATTTCATTAATGAGCGTAAGGTTCACATTTGGATACCACAAGGCTTCCTAACAATAAATGATGTAATACTATATTTTATTCAAACTTTGAACGATGAAAAAGTACAGGGAAAAGTAAAGCAATTACATTTAAGTCAAGAAGGGAATGAAATACAGGAGACACCCTAGACATACGTTTGAGGATAACCTTGACCCACTCCCACCAGAAATTAGAGAAGAAATTCATCAAGAGGTTAGTAATAAGATAAAGGAAATGGATGATATTTCGCTCCACGATAAAAAAATTTAGAAGGCATATTGAGATCACATGCGGAGGTATTTGCACCAAAAACAGGTAGCATTAAAGATTTTCAACACAAATTTTGAGGACAAAGATCATAAACCCTTTTGTATTCCACTTATTCCATACCATATAGTTATCGAGGGCAAGCGTTTCTTGAAATCAGAAAGATGTTGGAAGATGACATAATTGAACACAAACAAACAATTATAATTTCGGAAACAGATAGACCAGAGAAATTGGAAGAGTTGATTCAGAAGTTTCATGGAGCACACATTTTTTCATCCATCGATTTGCGTTCATGTTTCTGGCAAATAGAATTGGAGCCTTCATGTCGAAAATAGACAGCCTTTATTGTCTTTGGTCGTTGCAACGATTTCAAACGTTTACCGTTTGTCCTCAATTTCGTCAGCTGCCTTCATTCGTGGTCTGAATTGTATGCTAAATCTCGAAATACTTCAGAAAATTACTTGCTATGTGGATGACGTTCTTGTGGCGGAGGCAACTTGGGCAGTACATAATTATATACTGGATAATTTCCTACAAATTATGAAAAAAACATGGGATCGCTGTCAACAGTACTTAATTGCATTTTGGAAAATCAGAAATTAAATTTTTAGGACATAACATATCTGCAAAATGTATAACGCCAGACGAGAAGAACATAGACGCTATTCGTAATATTCCTACTCCCTACAAGAAAAATCTAAGGGGATTCTTGGGGTTGATAAACTTTTACAAAAATTTATATATCGATAGTTACTTGCAGCACCTAGACTGTGTGCACTGATAGGAAAACACACCCTGGATATGGGATAAACAAGCAGATTAATTTCATAAGTGGAAGGAGACATTTAATAAAGCTCCAATTTTATCACACCCAGATTTAAGTCAGGAGTTCTGTCTAGTAACCGATAGTGCAAAGACAGGGCTAGGGGCGGTACTATTTCAACAGATTGAGGGAAACGGTAAGAAAATACAGGAAACAATAGCCTTTGCAAGTAGAGTACTATCGAAAGCAGAAAAGAATTATTCTATAACAGAATTACAAGTTCTAGCCATAGTATGGGCTGTTGATTGGTACTTAAGAAAAAACTTAAGTTAGTTTAGAAGAATTAACGTGGGAAACAGCGGGCAGTGCAGCAGAGCAGAAGAGACAATGACCGTGAAGTCAGCAAGTTCAGAAGAAGCCATCGTCCTCCCCACACAAGCGGACGCTGTCGATTCAGCCGTCAGGGCATCGCCCGACCGGCTCCCGTGTTTCTCAGTTGTCACATGTGAGCAAAGGCCCTCGCCTACATTCCAAGAGCCAATGACCGACGTTAAGAAGATTCTTCGAGAAGCTTTTCAACGTGACAGAAGAGGCAATGACCGTGAAGTCGTTCACCTACAGTGAACTGAGGTGAATAAATACGCGAGACGCAGTGGGCCCGACTAGAGGAGAGTAGCAATAGTTTTCAGTCAGTTTCGGTGCTGAAGACCGTCACGCAAGAAGAGACTACATCATACACACACGCACCAAGTCCTCCGCTGTAATGGAATAGCAAGCAACAGCCTCAGCGCCAGAAGACAGAAGTTAAAAGGTATTGAAGTCTGATTATTACGTAACCGGGTGACTCGTGAGGACGGGAAGGAGACGGCCTCACATTAGCAGTCATCTGTGAGCTGGGATGAAGATCTGACAGCCGAAGACTGGCAAGCGGAAGCCCGTTGTTCGAGTCCGGGACACTGGCCTTCGACCGCCGCGCCGCTCCGCTGGCCGACGCACAACACTGACACACGCGGCCACTGGAGAAGAGAAACACTGGGACGCCACATCCAAGATATCGCCATCCGATTCTCGACTTCGTTCTCAATAATTAAACGGGCCACAGCACGATGCGCGTCTCCAGTGAACTGGGCGAGACGGCGACACGAGATACACACCGCAAGGCGTAATCAGAGGCCGCCGCTCACGCAGCATGAAGGCTTCGCAAACGACTCAGCTGCCGCTATCCCAGCCAGAACAATCCAGTAAGAAAACCGTTGTACAAATCTTTAATAAAAGTTATCTTGTGTAGAAATGCTGTTTCATTCTACCTCATACCCGAGCCAAGGAAGAACCCACCATGCTCACATGTTGTTAAGAGAGAAAAAGTTCAAATGGCTCTAAGCACTATGGGACTTAACATCTGTGGTCATCAGTCCCCTAGAACTTAGAACTACTTAAACCTAACTAACCTAAGGACATCACACACATCCATGCCCGAGGCAGGATTCGAACCTGCGACCGTAGCAGTAGAGAAAAAGTAATTTAGTGTTTTTCACCCTGACATAATGCTTTAGAATCAAATGCCCTTTGCAGTAATGCTCATCCTGACAACTGACTAGGATCAAAAGAGAAAACCGAGTTACATTTAGTAGCGCAAGTGTTACATTTAGTAGCAGAAGTGTTACATTTGGTAGCAGAAGTGTTACAGGGCATTTCAAAAATTTCGACATTTTCTGTTTGGCAGAAAAACAGAAGTATACACAGACCATAAAGCATTAGAGTCTTTAATCTCCTCCAAATTAACCCACGGACGTTTGGCAAGATGGATGCAAGTACTGCAGGAGTGACTTTTCAATCACATACATACCAGCAACTGAAAATATTCTGGCCCATTCATTGTCTCGTCCACCACAGAGATTGACAGAGGACCAGAAAATCAACATTGAAGATGAAGAACGGACTATCCATTATCTAAAAAACGTACCATTCGAAAATGTCACAAATGCTTTAAAAGATTTATCTGACGAACAAAACAAAGATCAGTCCCTCCTCAAGATTAAACAACTTACCGATAAAACCAACACAGAAATTAGAAAAAATTACATAGTAAAAGAATATCCTATTTTTCAAACGTAATAATGATACTGCACAATGGTTAGCATGCATCCCTGACGAACGTATTAATAAACACATTTGGTATACCCACTTTAGCAGTGGACATTTTGGACCCAAGAAATGCTATCTAAAGTGAAACAAACAGTACACTTCCCAAATATGGAGCGACGTGTTCGACACGTTCTTAAAAGTTGTAAAAATGCTTACAGTCAAAACATGTGACATATCGGACCAGTCGTCCAATGTTTCCAATTATCCCTGATAAATTAAGACAGATTGTTGCAAGCGATATTTATGATGCAATTCCACGAACGAGGAAAGGCTTCACCTACATATTTGTTTTAATTGAACTAGCATCAAAATACACTACACTTACACCCTTAAAGAAAGCCACTGGATTTACGATTAGTAAAGCGCTTCGAAAGGACTTTATACAACAAGTTGGGAGAGTGGAAAGTATCATCTGAGATAATGTGCCCCAATACAGATCAGTGTATTGGGAAAACATATTAGACAAATTAAAAATCAAACCCACCTTCATTTCCAAATATAAACCGAGTGGAAATCAGGCCAAACGTATCATGACAGATTTGGGAACACTTTGTAGGCTATTTTGTAGAAAGTACCATTGTACTTGGGACCTATATCTAAGAGGCTTCCAAGAAGTAATTAATGAGACACCACATAGTACCACGACTTATCCACCAATTACAGTATTAAAGAATATAGAGCCAACAAAAAAATCATTAAATGTCCAGTTATTCCCCGAAAGCAACAGACAAATCGTCGTTTCTGCCCTACAAAACATTCGCTCAGCAGCAATGAGACGTAAAATCACTCGAGACAAATCTGCCACAAAGAAACGCTTCACACTGGGCCAAAAGGTATTCGTAAAAACTCATTACCATTCACATAAGAGTCAAAATAAATGCAGAAAATTGTAATGTATAAATGGCCAATGATAATTTCCAGGATCGCTCACGAAAATGCTGTAGAGCTAACGAAACCAAAAAAGTAATGGCATCTACCACGTGAGCCACCTAAAAGAATGTGAATGAAAGAAGTGGTAAAAGAGAAGAAAGGGAAACAGACAGGAGGCAATCGTAATGGTGTACTAACCACTAAATGAAAAAATAAATTAAGAATCGACCAAATAACATTAATTAAAAGAAAAAGAATACACACTGACAATCCCTTGTAGTATCAAGTACACTACAACATGCACACAAACAATAAATGGTACACAACAATGAGAAGAATGAAGTGGTAGGACATAATTAGAATAAAGAAAAGAATCATATGTATAGAATAGTTTTTGCCACTATCAGAAAATTTATGCATTATATAACAGAGTTTTTTTGTAATAATGGAAGTAAAACAAAAATTGTAAATATTTCTACACTTCAGAGGGACATCGCCACCAACACCAGCCACCAGCTCCCTTAACACCAGATGCTTCGACTAAGCGAGGGGGCGCAGTGGTTAGACACTGACTCGCATTCGGGAGGACGACAGTTCAATCCCGCGTCCGGCCATCCTGATTTAGGTTTTCCGTGATTTCCCTAAATCGCTCCAGGGAAATGCCAGGATGGTTCCTTTCAAAGGGCACGGCCCTTCCCTAATCCAATGAGACCGCTGACCTCGCTGTCTGGTCTCCTTTCCAACCAACCAACCAACCAACCAGATGCTTCGAGATAGCTATAGAGAGGGTACAGACATGTTGATAAAGCACTTAGGACAATAACAACAACATGAAGACCAACACCACACTGGAAATGCAGGTTGCAACCAGGTTGGACTTCAGGAGGACAATGCACAGCACCGATATTTCATATGTCACGACACTACTATACTATGGAAGAGTGTGGAGAGAATCCTAAAACAACGAGATAAAAATGAAGGTACAAAAAATTACTAAGATCTACAAAGTCATCAAGTAACATTTGGAAAGACAGATCCTACAAAGTAAGAAGAGAAGAACAGAAGATCCAAGATGAAGAAGGGCAGAAGACACCAAGATACATTTCTCTCCTATCCTACAAAGTAAATTGCTACAAACGTCTTTCCATGAACTTTGAGGCATGGCAACTACTACAACCACCTCCCCTAAATCAAACAAATAAAAGCGAATGACAAACGGAATATCAAGTTAAAATTAGAAAAGGATTTATGCAGTATTTTCTTCTTTAAGTAACATTCAAAAACACCTTTTTGGGGTAATAATATTAATACGTAGGGTAGAATTAAGAGGAAATGCTTCATCATTCTTACACAAAAAAATTGACAAAGAAATAGCTAATGCCTAAATAAATAAAACAAAGTAACAGAGCTTTTGCGAACATTTATGCAAAGCGTAACTGAAGAAAAGAGAACCACACCAAGACGTAATACACTGTACACTTACGAGTTTAGAGAAATTAATACTGTAAAAAGAATTTTTGGAAACGAAAAAGAAAAAGACACGCACTGGCAATGACAAAGAACAACAAACTTTGTAACGACTATATTTGCCTAACAACAAAAATTATAGAATCAAAAAATTGAAACAGCCATAAAGAAATCATAAGAAAAAATTGTTAAGAATGGCTAACAAAGGTTTATTGGAAAATCTAAAAAAAAACAATTTTTGCCTAACTTTGTCAATTTTTTGCTCGGCATTGACAACCTCAAAGAAAAACTTTGCCAGAAGGAGGGAGGTATGTAAGACGATGTGGTCTCCTGACCATTGCTTATATTCCGCCCTCACAATCATATTCCGCACATCAAGACGCTTCATTCGAACCGAAACTCGATAAGATGAAGTCAATGTTGTATAAATTCATGTAAAAGATATGCAAGTAAGTAAGAGCACTGGGATTGAAATACTTGAGGCTGGCGCGCGCACACACACACACACACACACACACACACACACACACACAAAGGTCACACGAGTTATTAGTTCGGGAGAGAAGCCACACAATGGGACGCTGGTCCCTTCAGAGGACGACCCACCCTATGTGGTGACTGGCCATGGAGCAGACAGCGTGAGCCCAAGAAAAAGGAGGAACGACCCCGCATTCGGCTTAAAAGCAAATTCCGCTACATTGTGTGGGAGTGGCCAGCCTACGCATTCTTTACACGTAGCATCCAGTTTCAGAGATTTTCTCAGGGAGACAGCAAACGCCAAATGCCAATGCTACGGATTTCTGGATTGGTTGCCTTATACGAAACGTCATTTTCTCGTTTTAGAAGAGCAATGCTGATTGACGGACGATATTTCTGACGCCTTGAGCTGAAGGAGTAATGAAAGAGACCGACAGATATACCCCTTCACGTCTGGCGTCGAGAGGGCAGTTCCGTTGTCACTCTTGGAGCGGGAACACGTAACGAGAGCGTCCTCGTTCGTACGTGCACTCAAAGAGCGAGGAACAAGTGTCTCCTCAGTACTTCAATGGGAGAGCACCTCTGTCGAGAGCGAATCGACGTTTGACTCTATATTGAGTCCTTGCAATTAAGTGTTGTTCACTGTGTTAGCTGACACATTGTGCGGTGTGGACGGACAGAGTTATAGTTAAACGCCTGCGAGCGAATTTCGAGTGGCATCAGGTGGACTGGTTATCTGACCGGTGTACCACACCAACAGTTAGACTAGGGGCGAATAGGAGTTCTTGACTTCATGAAGGTGTAGTGAGAGTTTGATTGGCGAAGGTCAATTCAGCTAGAACGACAGTTATTTTTCAGCAGTGAGCAGCGCACACAGCAGTCATCGCAGTTTACGATATTGTGCGCTACAGCTCCTGCGAGCCCCATATTGCCTCCACAACAGTACAATTCACTGCATTTCACATACAACAGCCTCAAGCATACCTAGCAAAATTCTAACGGATTATTATTCAAGTTGAGTAGGCGCGGCTCTCAGCCATTCTGCCAAGTCAATAACAATCTTAAATTTTGTATAGAAATTTCATTAGCGAATCGTATTCTTGAGAGGTAACTTCACATTCTGAAAAGAACCAGGATATAACTTTTTCAATTCAGAACTAAAAGTGCCACTGTGATTTCTCAGAAATTTTGAAAAAAAAAATAATTTTCGTTAGTTTCATATTTTTCTTATAATAACTAGCATTACTCCAGTACCCAAGTATCCCACTAGTTACGTAAGAAATTTTGTGAATTTTTGTGTCATTTCCTTACAGCGGACGACTCCAGAAGATATTTATTGCTGGAAGTTTTTCAGACATTTTTCTTTAGAACGTTAGGAGCGTCTGCCTTACTTCTATAGTAGTGTGGGGGTGGAAATTGCATCTTGCAGGAGCCACAGGGTAAAGGGTACATCTCAGATTAATCCATTGTGCAGAACAACGTATCAGATCAATCTCGTGCTCAACTTAATTTAAGGCAGCGCCCAACAGCGCTTCTAAGCTAATGAATATCACAAAAGCCGCCACTGACGTTCTTTATAATGGCCCGTTGAAAGCACAAACACCCAAATCTACGACACTGATATCACGGACGGCATTTATGAAACGTCAGTAAATTGTAAATACAGCAGTGCATGTAACACTTTTCAAAACAACGAATAAATGCAGCGAAGAAACACATAACGAGGCTAGTTGCCGTCTAATCCCGCTTAATTTCTCCAGGAAGTATTTCTATAATTGAAGTAGTAATTTTCAGTAGGAGATAACAGACATCGTTTATGCTCGTTTTGTGAAGATCGAGACGACTGTGAGATAGTATAGGCCATGCTCTGATCAAATGATTACCGGCTACTAAAATGCACTGCGGAATGCTTTTGAATGATGTGGATTTGAGCCCGTCATCCTCCCGAAAACTGTACCACATTACTGGATATCATCAATATTTTCTTTGGTTTTTCCTCCCCGTATCTTGGAGAATGGCTAATTAAATAATTTAGCTGTTTTACGTTTACATTTTTGGAAGCAAAATCAGTATGGGTAACGCACTAGATGTATCTGCTAACTGCCACTAGGGAACATTGTGGTAGCAGATCACGTTGACGAGCTCATCCTGCGCGAGATTGGCTTAATGGAAATAGTTGATTTCAGTAAGATTTGTTTTTGTATAAGATAAAAAATATGCTAAAGATGAGGACATAGCTTTATTCCTTACATTTTTGTGTTTAAGAAATCGTTGTGTCCACATCGGAAGCTCCCATCAGGTGGCACGACCCCTTGGGTCAGCGGGAATTCCCGAAGCCTCCTATTGGAACCGCCTGAAGTGGCTGTGCGGTTCTAGGCGCTATAGTCTGGAGCCGAGCCACCGCTACGGTCGCAGGTTCGAATCCTGCCTCGGGCATCGATGAGCGTGATGTCCTTAGGTTTAGTTAGTTCTAAGTTCTAGGCGACTGATGACCTCAGAAATTAAGTCGCATAGTGCTCATAACCATTTGAACCTCCTACTGGATCTGTTCTGAAATAATTTTGTGTAAGTTTTTTTTCAACATATTTTCTATCAAAATATTTAGGTTAATTGAAATATATTAAGTTCTAACCAAACGGTGACATGTTGAAACGAATGTCATTTTCTTTGCCCACAAAATCAATGTGTGTGAAATCTTATGTGACTTAACTGGTAAGGTCATCAGTGCCTAAGCTTATACTCTACGTAACCTAAATTATCTTAAGGACAAACACAAGCAGTCATGCCCAAGGGAGGACTTTAACGTCCGCCGGGACCAGCCGCACAGTCCATCACTGCAGCGCCTCGGACCCCTCGGCTAATACCGCGCGGCCACAAAATCGAGATGGTTGGTTGGTTTGGGGGAGGGTACGAAACAGCGAGGTTATCGGTCCCATCGGATTAGGGAAGGATGGGCAAGGGAATGAGCTGTACCCTTTCAAAGAAGCCATTTACCTGAAGCAATTTAGGGAAATCACGGAAAACCTAAATCAGAATGGCCGGGCGAAGGCTTAAACCGTCCAGCGCGCTAACCACAAAATAAAGACAAAAGCGTGCACCGAAAGTAGACTTTTGAAGACATTGCGAAACGACTACGCTGATAGAGAATTAAATTTAGAATGCCGGCATCAGATTCCAATCAAAATCGCAGCCACCATTCTCAAGATATGTTTACCGCCAATCTGAAAGTACGGTTTCGAGAAAAACGGGTTTAAAATTTTGAGTTACATTTTTTCTACATCTGCGTCATACTCCGCAAGCTATCTAATGATGTGTGGCGGAGGGTACTTCTGGTACCACTAACTGACCCCCTCTATCCTGTTCCACTCGCGAATGGCACGTGGGAAGAAGCCTCTGAACTAGCTCTAAATTTTCGAATTTTTCGTAGTGGTCACTTCTCGACATATGTGAGGAAATAATACGTTGTCTGACTCTTCCCGGAAAGTGCTCTCTCGAAATATCAGTAGTAAATGTCCCGTTACGCAGAACGTCTCTTGTTGAGTATCCCTGTAAAAGTCACGCACCAGCTAATCGATTCCGTGAGGAAATCACCGCTCGTAGTTCGGATCTTCTCTACCTCTCCTATAAGCCGTACCTTGTAAGGATCCCTGTTCATTAATATCACTCGCTCAAGAATTGGTCGGACAAACGCCTTAATAGCCACTTATTTTGTGAATGAGTTAAATTTTCTTAAGATTCTTCCTGTGGATGTCAGTCTGGCATCTTCTTCCCTACTGTGTTTTATGTGGTAGTGCTACTTGAGGTCGCTCTTGATAGTTACTGCCAGATAATTTACGTTAGGTGTTTTTTACAGCAGTTTGTAATCACTAGTGTAGTTGCACAGTAATGGATTTATTTTCCTATGTATGGGTAATTTGTTAGAGTTATTGGCGTTGAGGGTCACCTGCTATAGCCTGGACCATTGATGAATCATCTGCACGTCTTCTGGCACTGCTACTTTCTTATAGAGTACCGCATCACCTGCGAGGAGACTTGAACAGATCCTGACGCTTTCTATTAGATCATCAAAGTCCACTAAACAGTAACGGTCTCCTCACGCTTCCTTGGGGTACTCCGGAAATTACCTTTACACATGCTGATTTTGTTACGTTAAGAGCGACATGTTGAGTTCTAGCTACAAGGGAGTCCTGAATCCAGTTGCCAATCTATTCCGATACTAAGAATTTTTTTTTCCTTCTTCAAGCCGCCAGTGTGAGACGGTGTCAAATGCCTTCCTGAAGTCAAGCAACAGGACCTCAACCTGAGCGCTGTTTGTAATTAAACGTACCTCTAGACAGTTATCAGCGACCCCTGCAGCGCTAAGTAATCATTCCAGACCCAAAACGAAATGCTGCACCATATTATTGGCAATGATATTCCTGCGATCCTCTTTGGCAGCTTTTGGTATCCGCTGATCCCCTCGCTCGATACGCTTTCCGTCCACTTTCGTGTAGCAGGTGTAATAGGCTGGCCGTGTCTCAAGTTCGAACTCTTTCATAAATTCTACAATGCCTGTCACGCCAGCGTTGAAGTGAAATGCTGGCTCATTGGCCGCGATGACTACTTTTTCCCCTCTGTGTATGGTTTTCGGAGACACTTTCCAATATCGCCTTGTTTCCAAAGAGATCTACCCTGTAAGGAGCAACAACGTTTTGTCGTGCGACGCTGCGTGACAGCTACCCGTCTGTTGGACGTTGCTGCTAGGCGACACCCGCCCCAGTCCCTGTCGTGCATACTACAGGCCAACCACGAATCACGTATCATCCCAACTCCGCAGCCATCACTCCACGCGTCCAGATTGCCCAATGGGCTGCATAATCAATTAGCGTACGTAACACAGCCTGAAGTCTTCACACCACCGATCTGGAAACATGACGCAACACAGCGCCGAAATTATGCATTTCTGGACAGAAAATTCCTCTCGAAACATTACCAATTTGACGCCCCGCATAACATACCGAGCGTTGTCGGTTTAATGATACAAACTAAATTTAAGTAGACAGATAATGAAATGGATTCAATGAATGAAAAAAATATTGCCATTAGATGTATTTTGAGACCTGACTGACTTTTGATTTGTGAACCATCACATACTTAAAAGTTGAAATATTATGGAGGATGTCGTTATCAGGAGAAAGAAAACTGGCGTTCTACGGATCGGAGCGTGGAATGTCAGATCCCTTAATCGGGCAGGTAGGTTAGAAAATTTAAAAAGAGAAATGGATAGGTTAAAGTTAGATATCGTGGGAATTAGTGAAGTTCGGTGGCAGGAGGAACAAGACTTCTAGTCAGGTGACTACAGGGTTATAAACACAAAGTTAAATAGGGGTAATGCAGGAGTAGGTTTAATAATGAATAGAAAAATAGGAATACGGGTAAGCTACTACAAACAGCATAGTGAACGCATTATTGTGGCCAAGTTAGATACCAAGCCCACACCTACTACAGTAATACAAGTTTATATGCCAACTGGCTCTGCAGATGAAGAAATTGAAGAAATGTTTGATGAAATAAAAGAAATTATTCAGATAGTGAAGGGAGACGAAAATTTAATAGTCATGGGTGACTGGAATTCGAGTGTAGGAAAAGGGAGAGAAGGAAACGTAGTAGGTGAATATGGACTGGGACAAAAAATGAAAGAGGAAGCCGCCTGGTAGAATTTTGCACAGAGCACAACTTAATCATAGCTAACACTTGGTTTAAGAACCATGAAAGAAGGTTGTATACATGGAAGAACCCTGGAGATATTAAAAGGTATCAGATAGATTATATAATGGTAAGACAGAGATTTAGGAATCAGGTTTTAAATTGTAAGACATTTCCAGGGGCAGATGTGGATTGACCACAATCTATTGGTTATGACTTGTAGATTAAAACTGAAGAAACTGCAAAAAGGTGGGAAATTAAGGAGATGGGACCTGGATAAACTGAAAGAACCAGAAGTTGTACAGAGTTTCAGGGAGAGCATAAGGGAACAATTGACAGGAATGGGGGAAAGAAATACAGTAGAAGAAGAATGGGTAGCTTTGAGGGATGAAGTAGTGAAGGTAGCAGAGGATCAAGTAGGTAAAAAGACGAGGGCTGGTAGAAATCCTTGGGTAACAGAAGAAATATTGATTTTAATTGACGAAAGGAGAAAATATAACAATGCAGTAAATGAAGCAGGCAAAAAGGAATACAAAAGTCTCAAAAATGAGATCGACAGGAAGTGCAAAATGGCTAAGCAAGGATGGCTAGAGGACAAATTTAAGGATATAGAGGCTTATCTCGCTAGGGCTAAGATAGATACTGCCTACAGGAAAATTAAAGAGACCTTTGGAGATAAGAGAACCACTTGTATGAACATCAAGAGCTCAGATGGAAACCCAGTTCTAAGCAAAGAAGAGAAAGCAGAAAGGTGGAAGAAGTATATAGAGGGTCTATACAAGGGCGATGTACTTGAGGACAATATTATGGAAATGGAAGAGGATGTAGATGAAGATTAAATGGGAGATACGATACTGCGTGAAGAGTTTCAGAGAGCACTGAAAGACCTGAGTCGAAACAAGGCCCTGGGAGTAGACAACATTCCATTGGAAGTATTGACGGCCTTGGGAGAGCCAGTCCTGAGAAAACTCTACAATCTGGTGAGCAAGATGTATGAAACAGGCGAAATACCCTCAGACTTCAAGAAGAATATAATAATTCCAATCCGAAAGAAAGCAGGTGTTGACAGATGTGAAAATTACCGAACAATCAGTTTAATAAGCCACAGCGGCAAAATACTAACACTAATTCTTTACAGACGAATGGAAAAACTAGTAGAAGCCGACCTCGGGGAAGATCAGTTTGGATTCCGTAGAAACAATGGAACACGTGAGGCATTACTGACCTTACGACTTACCTTAGAAGAAAGATTAAGGAAAGGCAAACCTACGTTTCTGACATTTGTAGACTTAGAGAAAGCTTTTGACAATGTTGGCTGGAATACTCTCTTTCAAATTCTAAAGGTGGCAGGGGTAAAATAAAGGGAGCGAAAGGCTATTTACAATTTGTACAGAAACCAGATGGCAGTTCTAAGAGTTGAGGGTCATGAAAGGGAAGCAGTGGTTGGGAAGGGAGTGAGACAGGGTTGTAGCCTCTCCCCGATGTTATTCAATCTGTATATTGAGCAAGCAGTGAAGGAAACAAAAGAAAAATTCGGAGTAGATATTAAAATCTATGGAGAAGAAATAAAAACTTTGAGGTTCTCCGATGACATTGTAATTCTGTCAGAGACAGCAAAGTACTTGGAAGAGCAGTTGAACGGAATGGACAGTGTCTTGAAAGGATGATATAAGATGAACATGAACAAAAGCAAAACGAGGATAATGGAATGTAGTCGAATTAAGTCGGGTGATGCTGAGGGAATTAAATTAGGAAATGAGACACTTAAAGTAGTAAAAGAGTTTTGCTATTTGGGGTGCAAAATAACTGATGATGGTCGAAGTAGAGAGGATATAAAATGTAGACTGGCAATGGGAAGGAAAGCGTTTCTGAAGAAGAGAAATTTGTTAACATCGAGTATAGATTTAAGTGTCAGGAAGTCGTTTCTGAAAGTATTTGTATTGAGTGTAGCCATGTATGGAAGTGGAACATGGACGATAAATAGTTTGGACAAGAAGAGAATAGAAGCTTTCGAAATGTGGTGCTACAGAAGAATGCTGAAGATTAGATGGGTAGATCACATAACTAATGAGGAGGTATTGAATAGGACTGGGGAGAAGAGGAGCTTGTGGCAGAACTTGACCAGAAGAAGGCATCGGTTGGTAGGACATGTTCTGAGGCATCAACGGATCACCAGTTTAGCATTGGAGGGCAGTGTGGAGGGTAAAAATCGTAGAGGGAGCCCAAGAGATGAATACACTAAGCAGATTCAGAAGGATGTAGGTTGCAGTAGGTACTGGGAGATGAAACTTGCACAGGATAGAGTAGCATGGAGAGCTGCATCAAATGATTCTCTGGACTGAAGACCACAACAACAACTTCCTTTTACATTGCCACACGATACAAATACCTTCCTGCGCAGGTGACAAAAGTATAGAAATACGAAGTAGTGATGCTTATACTCTTACTGAAAAGACAGCAAACGAGATTCTGAAAACACGAGAGATTATTGTTGCTAAATTTTGAGAAGAATCGGTACATACAATATAATAATGTCCTTACAAGGGAACCTTCCCATCACACCTCCCTCAGATTTAGTTATTAGTTGGCACAGTGGATAGGCCTTGAAAAACTGCACACAGTTCAATCGAGAAAACAGGAAGAAGTTTTGTGGAACTATAAAAAAATAAGCAAAATATACAAACTGAGTAGTCCATGCCAAAGATAGGTAACATCAAGAATAATGTGAGCTCAGGAGCGCCGTGGTCTCGTGGTTAGCGTGAGCAGCTGCGGAACTAGGTCCTTAGGTGAAGTCTTCCCTCGTGTGAAAAGTTATATTTTCGCAAAGTTATGATCTGTCCTTTTGTTCATTGACGTCTCTGATCACTGTAATAAGTTTAGTGTGTTTTGCGACCGCACCGCAATACCGTGCGATTAGTAGACGAAAGGACGTGCCTCTCCAATGGAAACCGAAAACATTTGATCAAGGTCATAGGCCAACCGATTCCTCCACAGGAAAACATGTCTGATTTATTGTATACGACACTGCTGACGGCATGTGCGTCACGTGACAGGAAAATGTTGTCGACCCACCTAACTTGTACACTTAGCGAATGGGTAAAAAGATTCTTCTACCTTCCCCGATTTAGGTTTTCTTGTGGATGTGATAATCACTCCCGAAAAAGTGATGAAAAAATAAGAGTGTCACATAAACTGAAAATAAAAAATTAATATTTTCACTCGAGTGAAGACGAACTAAGGACCTCTCGTTCCACAGCTGCTCACGCTAACCACGGGACCACGGCGCTCCTGAGCTCAGAGTACCCTTGATGTTGCCTATCTTGCGCATAGACTACACAGTTTGTTCCAGTGTTAGAGTTCCACAAACTGTAAAAACAGCTTGAAAAAAAAAAAAGGCAGTGTTCAGTTTTCGTGACTACAGATACACTACTGGCCATTAAAATTGCTACACCACGAAGATGACGTGCTACAGACGCGAAATTTAACAGACAGAAAAAAGATGGTGTGATATGCAAATGATTAGCTTTTCACAGCATTCACACAAGGTTGGCGCCGGAGGACGACGGTTCAATCCCGTCTCCGGCCATCCTGATTTAGGTTTTCCGTGATTTCCCTAAATCGCTTTAGGCAAATGCCGGGATGGTTCCTTTGAAATGGCACGGTCGATTTCCTTCCCCATCCTTCCCTAACCCGAGCTTGCGCTCCGTCTCTAATGACCTCGTTGTCGTCGGGACGTTAAACACTAACCACCACTACGGTTGGCGCCGGTGGCGACACCAACAACGTGCTGTGATGAGGAAAGTTTCAAACCTGTTCCTCATACACAAAGAACAGTTGACCAGCGTTACCTGGTGAAACGTTGTGATGCCTCGTGTAAGGAGGAGATATGCTTACCATCGCGTTCCCGACTTGATAAAGGTCGGATTGTAGCCTCTGGTGATTGCAGTTTATCGTATGTCGACATTGCTGCTCGCGTTGGTCGAGATCCTATGACTGTTAGCAGAATATGGAATCTGTGGGTTCAGAAGGGTAATACGGAACGCCGTGCTGGATCCCAACGGCCTCGTATCACTAGCAGTCGAGATGACAGGCATCTTATCCGCATGGCTGTAGCGGATCGTGCAGCTACGTCTCAATCGGTGAGTCAACAGATGGGGACTTTTTCGGGGCAACAACCATCTGCAAGAACAGTTAGACGACGTTTGCAGCAGCATGGACTATCAGCTCGGAGACCATGGCTGCGGTTACCCTTGACGCTGCATCAGACAGGAGCGCCTGCGATGGTGTACTCAACGGTGAACCTGGGTGCACGAATGGAAAAACGTCATTTTTTCGGATGAATTCAGGTTCTGTTTACAGCAACATGATGGTCGCTTCCGTCTTTGGCGACGTCGCGGTGAACGCACATTGGAAGCGTGTACTGGTCATCATCGCCATACTGGCGTATCACCCGGCGTGATGATATGGGGTGCCTTTAGTTACACTTCAGGAGGATAATGCATGACCGCGTGTTGCAGGTCCTGTACGGGCCTTTCTGGATAGATAAAATTTTCGACTACTGCCCTGGCCAGCACATTCTCCTTAACTCTCAACAATTGAAAACGTCTGGTGGCCGAGCAACTGGTTCGTCACAATACGCCAGTCACTGCTCTTGATGAACTGTGGTATCGTGTTGAAGCTGCATGGGCAGCTGTACCTGTACACGCCATCCAAGCTCTGTTTGACTCAATTCCCAGGCGTATGAAGACCATTATTACGGCCAGAGGTGGTTGTTCTGGGTACTGATTTCTCAGGATCTATGCACCCAAATTGCGTGAAAATGTAATCACATGTCAGATCTAGTACAATATATTTGTCCAATGAATATCCGTTTATCATCTGCATTTCTTCTTGGTGTAGCAATTTTAATGGCCAGTAGTGTAGATCAGAAACTTAACTGGAAATTCACATCCTACAGTTAAAGAAACATCTTAGTTCAGCAACATTTTCAGTACGCATGATTTCATATGAAAAAGGTTAAGCAGCGCGGGATTAGGCGAGGGGTCTAAGGCGCTGCAGTCATGGACTGTGCGGCTGGTCCCGGCGGAGGTTCGAGTCCTCCCTCGGGCATGGGTGAGCGTATTTGTCCTCAGGATGATTTAGATTAAGTAGTGTGTAAGCTTAGGGATTGGTGACCTTAGCAGGTAAGTACAATAAGATTTCACACACACATTTTTTGAAAAAGTTTATTCTGCATATTGCGTCTGCTAGTGAGTAACGAATGCAGTTTTCGGGAAAACTCAACTTAGAGCTATTTTTAGAATACTATAAGTAACCTGAGAATTACGTGTAGTGTTGGTTCTTGAAGAGCCTTGAGAAAAATCATCAGAACATACTGTGTTCTGAGAACTGTTTCGCAATTTATCGTTACCAAATTTACCTTTTCCCAAAAAGTATTTAATAAAAAGAATGGAAGGACCAAAAATACCCTCTACCGAGACTTCAAGTGGTTAACATTAGTACAAAAATGGATCGCATCCGTGCGTATACTTTTACCCCAGAAGCAGGTAACAGGTATTAAATGTTTTGTCGGTCGTGTGGTTGGACAAAAACACTTGGAATCAATGTTTTAGGTCATTTTATAATTAATAATTAGCACGTTCATACGACAATATTTCGTAATATTAGGTCCTTTCATTGTGATTCGGGTAAAATTTACATTCATTATCCGTCTCCCGCGAGATCCATAAAATACGACTAATGTGATTTAAATGCCTGTATTTATTCAGCCCAGAAATACTTTAACTTCAAACAATCTCTTCTACCACAAGCAGTCATCTTAGGTAAGTGTTGGAATAATCGCAAATGACTGCAACAGAACAGATGTCATTCTAGTTAACGGAAAGGATAAAATAACTGGTGCACTTAGAGACGAACATTGATAACCTCTGACTATTACAGGATCCAAAAGTATATTTTATGTTCGTATGTTATAACGTAGAAGCACGGATTCAGGAAAATCCATTAATGTGAAACATCGTTTTACTCATAGCAAGTATCTAGCAAACAGTGTAAGCAAGTTAACAGGTACATATCACATATCCAGATTTCAGAAAAGCGCTCAATCACTCGTCAGATATCGATTCCGCTGCCGAGCCAGAGACAAACCTGATAGGGAGCGAAAATGCCTTAAGGTATGGTAGGGTGGTGTGTATAGGGCGCACAGCAGCTAGATTACCAGCATTCATGTTCAACTGGTGGGAGACCAATGTGATTTTGTTGCAGCAGACAGTAAAATATAACATGTAGTCTTTAGACAGTCTAGGACATCCTCTCACTCACACTGCCACACACAGCACCTGAAAATGAATGTCAAAGGCAGTTTGTGTTTAAAATAGACAGACTGTAACTATACAATAATATAGTGTAACAGAGGACTTTGCCTGGCTGAGCAATTGGAAGATAGAAGATGAAGCAACCACCATGGGAACACATTAAAATGTCCTGTGTAAGATACAATTGAGAGGACCAAACATTACACAGGAACAATACATAGATGTGGTGCACTGATACCTGTCCACAAAGACTACAAACTGGTCGGTACTTCCACCGGAGGAGAAATCAGAGGATTGTGACCTATGTAGAGGCACGGTAAGAGTATGTAGGGCATAGAACATATTCGGTCAAAAAGTTGCAACAGAGCCAGCCACAGGCATGCAAGAGTGTTGTGAAGCAAAAGAGAGCTGACAGGCATTGGCAAGCAGAGCCAGCTGGGAGCTGTATAGCAACAGCTAAAGCTGCAATATGCTAGCGGAAGGACAGGAGCCTTTCCTCACTTTCCACCACAGGGTTCTGCACAGTACCTGCCATATGACCTAAACAAACGTAGTCTGGAGCGTGTAAGTACTCAGCCATCCGTGTACTAAAATATTCTTGTCTCAGTATCACAACATATATGACAAGCCTGTGACACCCAGAGTGACATTATGGAATGCAATACGGGGCCCGCTTTTCGACCACAGGGCGGAACAGACTGCCCCGAGTTATGAGAGCCGCCTGCTCGCTGGAGGAAGGTATCGTCATTTACGATGTTGCGCTGGAGACTTAGCTGACGGTGGCATTCGTGTGATGCCACGTTCGGCCCCGCCCTTTGCGCCGTCAGCAATGCCGAACGCCTATTGTTTTGCAGAGAGGCAACTGGACACCTCCGTAAAGCTGTTCCTGATGCACTACGGCTGAGGGTCAGAATAAAGAAGTTAATTTAACAAATTGTCCTGATGTCTGACTTCACTCTCGACAGGTGATCCGTGGGTCATCTAACACTGGTGTCAAATAATTTCCGTCACCTTTGCGATTAGGATAAGGAAAATCGATGGATGTACCTATGAATTAGTACAGGATGCTGCAGCTGATGAAATTATTTTGGAAGAAGTTGAGCAGAGGGTGATCGATGCTTTTTTTTAAACGGGGTTGTATGCGGAAATGTCGAGGCTTGTACGAACTGTGTGTCCAACGGTTTTGCGCAAAGCAGTACATTTAGCTACAAAGTGTGAGGAGATCGATTTTTCGACTGGAATACAGGGTAAATCGACAGTGTTTGCAGCTAATATAAAATATTTCAGGTGTGGACGAACAGGGCATTTAAGGAGGCAGTGTCGCCAGCTTCAGGGTGACGGAGTAAAGTAAGAGGAAGTAATAGTTTTAGAAGTAAAGGACCAGGGAGGAATAAGGTTTTAAACACCAACGGGAACCCCAGGTCCGTCTAGGGTCCTTCCGAGTAAGATTGAATGCTACGAAATCGTATACAGCGGTTGATTGTGCTATAAGAGGAATAGTAGAAAAAATGTGTTGTAGGATGTTATTGGACACAGGGTGTGCGTGTCGGCCGCTAGATGTGAAACTTAAGCAATGGAACCGACTACGGTACAGTTTGCGTGGACTGGGGGATAAAGATGTCACACCATTAGGATAGATGGACATAGACTTTTGCCTGGATACGATTCAATTTAAACAATGTGTAGAGTTTATGCGACATGCGAGTGACGGATACTATATGATTCTAGGATTGGATTTTTTTAAATATCAGCATTGCGTCACAATCGATCTTCAGCAACATAGGGTGGAACTTGACGAAAAATGTTTCAGTCAAGGTGAAACGTAGGTAGTGTAGCGATGTTGGGAAGGGAGTATCGCGAAAGACGAATCGATTAAACCACGAACTATTTGACCAAGATTTGATTCGCACGATTGTGTACCTAACGACACTGGAAAATCACTTTGGGTCAGTGGTGAGTATACCTTGTCGGTAGGAATTTTGTGTGTGTGTTTGTGTGTGTGTGTGTGTGTGTGTGTGTGTGTGTGGTGGAGCCGATATAAGAGCATGAAGTATTAGATCAGGTGGGTTGCTTACTTAGAAAAGGATTTTTAAGCGTATAAGAAATAAAAGATGAAAAGAAGGTACTTGTGTTTAATGATAATTTTAGAGCAGAGGACATAGAATTAAGTAAGGAGTCGTTAATCAGTAATTAGGATATCCCAGAGGAGGAAGAATGGATCACGAGGGGCTTCAGCCACAGGCACAGGCACCTGCGAGAAAGCAATAGCGAACGGATGGAAAAATTACTTTTGGAATTTAACGATTTATTTTTTCCAAAAGTGCCAACACCGACTACGCATATTACACAGCATCACTCACCAACGGAAAATGAATCACCAATCTATCGCAAACCATACAGGATACCTAAGTACTTACAGACCATTTTGGAGGACTTTTTCGATCAACAGCTGAAAGATGAAATAACTGAAGAAAGTAGTAGTCCATGTTGGGCAGAAATGGTCGTCGTGTCAAAAAAAATTAACATATGAAACACGAAAATATACGTTTTGGTGTGTTTGGAGACATCTAAATGCGAAAACCGTAAGCTATGCCTACCCTTTGCCAAATATCACAGAAACCTTGGACCATTGGTGGACGGAGCACTCAGAGGCTTTAAACCACGACAATGCTTAATGCATCTAGACGACATAATCGTCTATGGGAATGATATGAGACGACACATCCAGTGATTGAGGCAAATATATCTAAGGTTATAAGCTGCGAAGTTAACTGAGTACAGAAAAGTATATTTTGTAATGGAAGAGGCAGCATACCTAGGTCATATTTTAATTAAAGACGGAGTCAAGACTGATCTCAAGATTAGAGCTGTAGGTGAATTTCCTGTTCCAGAATCTGTAAGGCAGTTGCGATCCTCCTTCGCAGCCGCGAACTATTACCACCAGATCCTAAAAGGATTTGCGTGTGTTGACAGACCGTCGACACCGTTGTTAAGAAGATCACTAAATTTATGTGGTGATAAGAGTGCCAGCATGCTTTCGAGGAGCTAAAAGAAACTTTAACACCGAGCCCGATATTGGTATATCCGGATTTTAATAGAGAATTTATTTTACCTTGTGATGTATCAAATCATGCTCTTGGCTGTGTATTGTCATAAGAGGTAGAAGGCGGAAACCATTAGGTAGCTTGCTCATCAAGACAACTAGATGCTGCAGAAAGAAATTAACTCAGAACATAGAAATTGACATTAAGAATTATTTGTGGACTGACATATTTCAAATGTTATCTGATTGTAAAAAGTTTAGAGTAATAGCAGATCATTCGACATTAAAATGGTTGGGATTGAAAGATCTTTCTACTAAGTTGGCGCTATGGGCAGTAATACAGTGAATTTGATTTCTAAAGGCTGCCAGTGTGGCCGAGCGGTTCTAGGAGCTTCACTCTGGAACTGCGCGACCGCTACGGTCTCAGGTTCGAATCCTGACTCGGGCGTCAATGAGTGTGATGTCCTTAGGTTAGTTAGGTTTAAGTAGTTCTACGTTTTAGGGGACTGATGACCTGAGATTTTAAGTCTCATAGTGCTCAGAGCCATTTGAACTATTTTTTAAGTCATGAATAAACCTGGGAAGGAGCACGGGAATTCGGATGGCTTAAGTTGTATCAGTATGGCGTATCGGGGATAATGGGCATAAGAAATGGGAGAGCGTAACCAGTATTTTAAGTAATCAGTTTGGGTTGCTATGCAGACAAACCAAGTTGAGACCACTGTGCCGCTAATGGTACCAGCAAAGCTAAGGAATAGATTGCTACAGGAAGCTCATGATGTGTTAGTGGATCATGGAAGTTGCAGATCTACCAAATGAAGAGTACCAGAAAGGTATTGGTGGAGGAATAGGCAGACGGAAGTAAACCAGTATGCGCGGAACTGCATACAGCACGCACAGAGAGCGAATTTGTGCCGAACAAGGCTGCCATTGCAGACGCCTGAAGCATTAGCACCATTCGAATTTCCGGTGATTGATGGTTTCGGTCCATTTAATAGAACACCTGCAGGGAATACGTATGTACTCAGAATTATAGATCATTTTTCGAGACATGTAGAAATAGTCACGATGCCAAACCAGCAGGCGGCAGCAGTGGCACATGGACTTTTAAGTAATTGGGTACTGAAGTTGGCAGTGCCTGGAACAATAATAACAGACCAGGGAACAAACTATGTCAGACCTATTCAAGGAATTGTGTAAGTTAGTGAGGGCGGAGAAGTTAAGGAAGAGTCCTCTCCATCCACAACCCAATGAAATAACTGAAAGAGGACAATCCGAAAGATGCTCGGATACTACTTCGACTTACATCACACCAACTGGAATGCCAGTTTGAAGTATGTCGTCTCCGCCAACTCAAAACAGCATACGAATAGAGGATTATTACCGTATGAAGTAGTATATTGTCGTAAAGTGCCATCACCGTTCGATATATTGAAAACGAAGGAAGGGAAGCGTGGAAAGCCTGTCAAGGAATTTACCAGAGTGATTAGGGAAATGGGGAGTAGAGTACGGAGGGCAAATACACGAGCACTGGAGGAACAGGAAGTAGTGGGCTGTACGGAAAGAGTGCCACGGTGTAAGGGTGATCAGTGGCTGATATCAACTTTGTATATTCCAAAGGGAAAGGGAAAGAAGTATCGGGGTCATACCAAGTACTAAGGACTACGTAGCCAATAAATTTAAATATTTTTAGGTTACGTTGGGTGATCTGTTATTCGAGGGTGTGCTTACATCGTTTGTCCAAGCCTCGCGCCTCAGTAGTGTATTTACATTTCGCGGCGTGCAGTTTCAGCTGTAGCGGCTGTAAAGCTAGGTACATAATACTAGCTTGTTATACGTCACTCTTCCGTAACTGTAAAACATTAAGTCCTGACACGGGAAAAGCCACGTATAACACCAACCTTCGGTGACACTAGTTAATGTTACCCTCAGAGGATTTATAATTTTGACCGTGAGTGTATGTCTAACGGATGTAAGTATCGGACTGTAGTTTTGAACATACTGTAATTAACAGAAAAACCAAACAGGCTTTAGCTTTGGGGTTAATGAAAGTAACAAAATTCATATACGAATAAAAAATGAACGCTCTCCAGCCCAGTTAGGCATATGAATTTGGAAATATGTGTTTACGAAAACTGAATATTGGTTGTTGAAGCGCCTTTCAGTAGTATTTCCCTTTGAATAGCACACAGGATACAAACGGACAGAGGACACTTAAGCTGCGGGTAGCAGCAGTTACCAATAATGCACAAACTAGTAATCATAGAAAGTCAAAATGTACCAAACTTACACTAATAACCGGTACACTGAAGACGATTACCTGAACCAGCACAGGTATGTTACTGCAAGGAGTGCACAACTAAAACTGGACAGGAGGGGCTTCTGACTTAACTGACATGTAACAACCATTAATAAATGGTTCAAATGGCTCTGAGCACAATGGGACTCAACTGCTGTGGTCATTAGTCCCCTAGAACTTAGAACTACTTAAACCTAACTAACCTAAGGACATCACACTCATTCACGCCCGAGGCAGGATTCGAACCTGCGACCGTAGCAGTCGCACGGTTCCGGACTGCGCGCCTAGAACCGCGAGACCACTGCGGCCGGCCAACCATTAATAAACACAATATCATAATTACACTGTTTATACTCCCATCTATAGAAATGTATCAGATTTCCTCAGTAGCAATACTATTCCACTTATCTTCTCATATGTGAAGAATATAGTGGGGACCTATAAACTAGCGTAGTGCCCCTAGCTATGTCCTATGATTATTTCAGTAGCAAAGACTAATTCATCCAAGGTTAATTAACTTCACTTTGAGTAGTTTATATTTTACTGTTCAAAGCAAATTGCTTAACACTGAACTCAACTACAAAAAAGATCATTCATGATAGTAATTAAGACTACACTGTGTTCAAACAAATTTAACTTATTTGCCTTTTTCATCACCTGTGATGCAAAATGGCTTCCGACTGCCTCCCTTGGCACCGTCGATGTGTACCGTGTAACGGCCAGCCACTGACCCCGTACAAGGAGCCGCCCAGTTCGACCACCGCCATGGCACTTCCGTTGCGGAGGGACTTCACTGCATCTTTTACATTTTACTGTACAAGAGCAGCTTCCAATACACATTTTCCTTAAAATATGCACAGTTTATAAAATTTCATTTTCAACTATCACTTATTTCCATATATACCTTACATTACTCTAATTTCCTGTCACAAATAAAGGACATTAACAAATAACACACACTCCATAATTTCAGATATGCACTTACCTAACAAACCTGCTACTAATCGATAGAAGTGTAACAAGTACTAACAAAGATATTTGTTCACTGTTACACAGTTATTATATTTAATACTTTTCAGCGGTGTTTCGTGTAGTTTAGTTTTCACCTGACGTTTATAGTGGAATATTTCAGTAAAATTTTCATTGAGTGTTTCAACTTCGTTGAGTGTTACTGTGGCCGCTACTTTTTTACCGTGTGTCCAAACCACGAATGTTTCGTGTACATAACGATACCGACAACATGGTTTCTTATTTGCTTTATTCAACGCTGATTGTTCAAATTTCTCCATGTAAAAATTGGCAATCGCAGGTCTCAACGGGTTACACATGACAACACCATCCACCTGCTCATAAAACTCCTCATCCCACTGAAACTGGCTAGATGTGAGAGTTGTATTATCGCGTTATAGGGGAGAGAGTGTGGCAGATATGATACACGAGTTGGGATGGAAGTCATTACAGCATAGACGTTTTTCGTCGCGGCGAGACCTTTTTACGAAATTTCAGTCACCAACTTTCTCTTCCGAATGCGAAAATATTTTCTTGAGCCCAACCTACATAGGTAGGAATGATCATCAAAATAAAATAAGAGAAATCAGAGCTCGAACAGAAAGGTTTAGGTGTTCGTCTTTCCCACTCGCTGTTCGGGAGTGGAATAGTAGAGAGATAGTAGGATTGTGGTTCGATGAACCCTCTGCCAAGCACTTAAATGTGAATTGCAGAGTAGTCATGTAGATGTAGATGTGTCAGTGCGATTGATTCCCATACTTATCGAATATCTAGGTATCTAGCTACTCTTCTACAACCATACATTGGTAAGACATTCTTGCGTGAGGGATTCACGTTATTTTATTGAGAAAATTGAAGGTCTAACCTTGTATCCTGAAGACATTCTGGTCAGTTTTGATACTGTATCTCTGTTTACTATGATTCCGGTCAATGAAGTTATGGTTTACATAACGGAAGTTTTCCCTGAAGATTTGACCGCTCTGTTTAGACACTGTCTCACATCTAGCCAGTTTCAGTGGGATGAGGAGTTCTATGCGCAAGTGGATGGTGTTGCCATGTGTAACCTGTTGAGCCCTGTGATTGCCAATTTTTACATAGAGAAATTTGAAGAATTAGCGTTGAGTAAAGCAAATAAGAAACCATGTTGTTGGTATCGTTATGTAGACGACACATTCGTGGTTTGGACACACGGTAAAAAAGCCTTAGACGAATTTTTTGATTATCTTAATAGCATAAACCCTAAAATTCAGTTTACCGCTGAGGTGGAAAAAGACCACGCTATTTCGTTTCTCGATGTGTTAGTCATGAGACAGACCGATGGCAGTCCAAAACAAAGTGTTTCGGAAGAGCCCACATACTGATAGATACTTACGTAAGAACTCCAATCACCCACAACAAAAAAGAGGTGTAATCAAAAGTTTAGTGGACAGGGCAAAACGGATTTCTACGGCGGAACATCTGGATACGGAACTGAATCATCTGAAACAGGCCTTCGAAAAGAACGGGTACTCAAACAAAGAAATTAATAGAGTTTTAAGACCTAATTACACCGGGCCAAAGGACAAGGATGGTACACAGCAATGGAAGAACATGGTGTCTTTACCTTTCATTAGTAGGGTTACAGATCGAATCGGCAAAATTTTGCTGAAACAAAGTGAAACCGGTATTCAAACCTACCAGGAAAATAGGACAAGTACTTTTTTCTTTTTAAGATAGAAGGCCACCATTATCATCTAGCGGTGTGTATAAAATTCCGTGTACTTGTGGCAAGCCTAGCTGCTTCCTGTGCCGCTTGACCCAGCCGGACGGACCACAAACAAGATATAGAGCGAACGAACGAGAACGAACGAACGAACGAGAACGAACGAACGAACGAGAACGAACGAACGAGAACGAACGAACGAGAACGAACGAACGAGAACGAACGAGAACCAACGAACGAGAACCAACGAACGAGAACGAACGAACGAGAACGAACGAACGAGAACGAACGAACGAACGAGAACGAACGAACGAGAACGAACGAATAACGAGAACGAACGAACGAGAACGAACGAACGAGAACGAACGAACGAGAACGAACGAACGAGAACGAACGAACGAGCTCGAACGAACGAACGAGAACGAACGAACGAACGAGAACGAACGAACGAACGAGAACGAACGAACGAACGAGAACGAACGAACCAACGAACGAACCAACGAACGAACCAACGAACGAACCAACGAACGAACCAACGAACGAACCAACGAACGAACGAACCAACGAACGAACCAACGAACGAGCGAGCGAGCGATGCGCCCTGCTTCCGACGCCGCCTGCCTGTAACAACTCTGTAGTAGACCACAGCGTGCGGCACGAAGCCGGAAAGAGGCGACGCAGTAACTGGAAAAGCTACCTGTGGGCGCGACCGTGAAGCAGTTCAGACGGGCAGTGAGTACCGCGCGGGTGGGAGCGGTAGGACGACAAAAAGGTCCGAAGAGCACGCTCGCGAGAATGCGTAGCGCGCAGCTTAGTCATCTGTAACTCGAACATTCCGACGAACCACTCGGCCTCGCCGTTCGACTGCGGGTGGAACGGGGCGGTAGTGAAACGGCGAAAGCCGTCGGCAGCACAAAATGTTTGAAATTCCTCGGAGACAAACTGGGGCCGTTGTCGGAGACGAGCACTTCCGTCAGACCCTCCAGACAGAAAATCTTTTTATTTATTTATTTATTTATTTATTTATTTATTTATTTATTTAACCTGGCAAGATTAGGGCCATCAGGCCCTCTCTTACATCTAACCAGGCATTCTACTTATTTTACAGTCATATGTTTCAGTAGGCATGTTAAACTACATCTAATACAAAAAGTGAGATAAACAATTAGAGAGGTACACCTCGAAAAATACATTATTGAAGTGAAAGATTTAAGATAGGAGTGCTGGCAGCAGGGAGTATGAGGGAGACTCATGGTGAAGCGAGGAGAAGAATAGAGAGACATGATGAAACATAATTAAGGAAAATATAAAGGAAAAGGAGACTGCGTGTACATCCGAATGGTACTCGCCGAGGTAGCGGAAACCATTGGGACAACATAGGGGAAGTTGCTGTAAGCATCGATAACAACCGGCGTCTCAGAACGGAACTGCGAAATCGACACGGAGACGCTGCCGAGGCGCATTAGGAGTCTGCCACGCAAAGAACTGTCGGCGGGGAGCAGATTGATGCTCCATGGAAAAATGACAAGTAGCGAGCAAATCTTCGATGTCACGATCTACACCGACCCAGGTGCAATGACGTGCAGCAAGCTGTTTCGTCCGCACAATACCCCAGTGACCGACACGGAGAAGGCGGAGAATTCCCGACCGCAAAGAACGAGGTACCACGACACGGGATTGATCATTTTCCGTTCGGAGTAATAGAACACCGTGGTGAGCTGACGAACTATGGTGTGCAAAATAACGCCAAACCGGGGGTCAGGAATTTGTGATGAAGACGGCGGCCATTGCGTACTGATGTACTGCAAAACTAGGCCTATACAGGCGTCGTCGGCCACCACGGACGGATAAAATGATCGGAAAACCGTCGGCAAACTGCGTCTTCCGACTCAATGTAGAGGCACGACATTACGGAGGAGTCAAAGGCGTCGTCCGGACCAATGCCATGTTGAGCCATAGGCCGGTACAAAATTTCATAATTGTGGTCGGACAAACACAGCCTAACGTTGCAATTTCTGCCCTGTAAGGGCCGGAACGGGCTCGGACGGGTGGAACAACGACGTCAAAGGCTCGTGGTCGGTAACCAGATACAACTTCCGACCGTACGAAAAGCCGTGCAACTTGGCGACTCCACAGGCAATAGCTAGAGCTTCCTTTTCCATCTGAGTACTTTTGTTGCGTCTAATTGAGCAATTTGGAGGCAAATGCGATCGACCGAATGTACGCGGTGAGAGAACCGCGCCGATGTGCGAAGACGCATCGATAGCCAAAACCACAGGCCGGTAGGAACCAAACATCGATCACTGAGCAACGCAGATTTCAGCTGGCGGAAAGCGTCACAATCCGGAGACCACACAAAAGGCACACTCTTACGCCTGAGGCGATGCAAAAGTGCTGCTACCTGAGAGGCGTTAGGAATGAAGCGAATGTAATAATTTTTCCCAACACAGATTGGAGTTCCTTTAAGTTCGTAGACGCCGGGAAGTCCGATCGCACGGAGATGCGACGGTGACGGGCTGATAAACTGTCCATTAATCACACGGCCTGAGTATTCTCAGTCCGCAAAGAACTTGTTACATTTGAGACAAGCCTGTGAAAGGACTCTAAACAAAGTTTGAAAGTGCTACAAATGTTCTTCAGGGGTGCGACCTCACCCTACAATAGATAATTAGAGCACCCTGAAAACTTAGCACACAATTGCTGCAAATAACTGAAAAATAGCTGGCGCCGAAGCACAATCGAAAGGAAGTCGGCGAAACTAGAACAGTCCCAAGTGAGTTTATGACAAAGTAGCGCTGCGACGAGTCGTCGAGAGGAATCTGGAAGTACGCGTCTCTCAAATCAATCGTTGAAAAATACTTTCCCGCACATATGTCCGCAAGGCGCGGCAAAGGAAAAGTAGCAACTGTCTGGGGATTCACTGTGGACTTAAATCTGCAAAAAATGCGGAGTCTACCATTAGGTTTCTGAACAGACGCTATCGGTGACGCCCAGGGTGAGGCAGACACGGGTTCTAGAACCCCAACGTCTTTCAAATGCAAGAGTTCCGCTGCTATTGCGTCGCGTTGCGCATGCGGGACCGGGCGAGGGCGCCGGTACAAGGTCAAGGTCAGCCCGAGCCGTCGGAGGAAAGTTCATTAAACGACGCACAAAGGGAGTCAACACTCATGGTCACTAGCTGAGACTGACAGGACATTGATTGCACCGAGAGGTCAAAAAGTTCAAGTGCATCCAGTCCGAAAATGTTTGTAGCATCAAGCGAATGAACGATGTGGAAAACCACTGTTCTGGTGGTGGCACCGTACGTGGCCTCTACACTACATACACCGACCACCGAAATTTCTTGTCCTGCGAAAGCAGGCAGCTCGGAAGGCGAGCGGTGGTGAGCCAAGCGATGCATGTATCTTGTGAGTCAATGAAGAAACCGAAGCACCAGTATCTAACTGCAAACGCACAGCACGTCCAGCAATGTGGAGAGTCAAACAGTTTGCGTGCACCGCGCTCGATGCGATGGAGAGCGTCTGAGGAAGTGTGGCGACGCACGTGGCGGATAAGCCTGTACAAAACTAGCATTAACGTCCATATGTTGCTCAAAGTCAGTTCAATGGCGAGAGCCGCCGCGAATTACGCGAACCTGACACGTGTGAGAGTTCCGTTTAGAACACACGGCTCGAACACGACCAGAAAACACCGAGCCCGACGAGAAGGGCACTTGTCCCGGGGATGAGCACTAAAACACTTACGGCAAGATTTGAGTCGAGGTGAGCCAAATGTTTCCGCGCCTATTTGCGGTGCGGCGGAGCGAAGCGGACCGCGCGGGCCTGTTGTGAGAAGCCCTCAGCGCGCACACGCCTGGCGTCGCGTCCAACGCGGAAGTTGCCCTGTCCGACGTGTCCTGGCGATCCAGCAAATCTAACACTTCTTGCAAAGTAGGGTTCTTAAATTTGAGGCTCTGTTCCCGGACGCGACGATCCGTCACATTTTTCGCTATAGCGTCTCTGACGGTGACATCTGCATAGGACAGTCCGCAAGCACACAGAGTCACAGTCGGACGCAAGCCCTTGCAAGTCTGCAACCCACGAGCGGTTAGTGTGACCAAGTTCACGCCGCAGGCGAAAAAACTGATAACGCGCAGCGACGACATCGGCACTGTCCTCGTAATGTGCGTCCAACTTGCGGAGCACGTCGTCATACAACTGTTCTTCCGGGCAGGAGGCAGGGAAGAGTTTAACACGCGATACAGTTGCACACCAGGGTGGGCAATAAGGAAAGGCAGCCGCGCATTACCTGCAACTTTGCAGGCCTCGTAGTGTGCTTCAAGCCGCGCCCGGCACTCGTCCCAACGTTCCGTGTCAGCGACGGCGGTGCTGGTGTCTGGTGGGGGTGGGGGCGCCGGCGGCGGCGACGTGTTCGCTTGCGCCGCTGTAGTCTGCACGGACACTGGTCCTCGCATCGCTGCGAGCAACTGCGTCTGAAATTGTAAAAGCTCGGGCAGCGAGGGTGGTTCTCTTTGCGAAGCCGTGGTGTAACAAACAAAGCCAGCAAATCTGTGAAGCGGGTAGCAACTACCGTACCGCAGACGAGGGCAAACCAGAATAGTGAGCAAGAAAGTGTCCGCAGGGCGAAGGCACGTCGCCAACCTAGGCCAAACTAAGTGGACAAACACGGAAGGAAAGAACCGGAATCGCAGCTAGTTTAGTGAACTCTGAAATAAGGGACCGGACTCCTAGCCATTTTATTTATTGTGTCTCACTGTCTAGAGGCACAAAACGCGTGGGTGTTTTCAGCTCGTTAGTAAATGCAAGTAAGTAGGAGTGCGAGTTGAAAGGAGCTGAAGGAGTCCAGGATGCAATAATATGCAGTACGCCACACAGAAGGATTATTATTCAAGAAACACATAGTACAATGAAAATTACTTATCTTCAGTAGTTTGTAGGATTCCAGCGGTGCCTATGTACTATCAACATATTCTCAGGGACTAAGCCTGATGGTCTTCTCCTCAGAGAATCAACGCAAACAGAACTGCCTGAGGGCCAATTACGAAAGTGCATCTGCCTAGGTTGAAATCCAGCTAAGAAGCGAACGAGGCACACTGCAGTTCCGTCGAGCTGCACAGCCCGCTAGAGTGCGCTGTGCTCGGCAGACGACGGGCTGCCAACCTCGCGTTGCTGCGGCGTTGTGGTAGTATCTCTGGCAATGATACTACAATCTTTTACATCCCATCCGAGCACTGGTTACCACGTAATGATTGACTGATAGCGCTTGTTTGAGTTGGGGAAAAAGTTTTGGTGCACGGACAGCAACTTCTGGGGTGGATAGCAGCGAAACACTGACCGCGTACATGAGTGCCACATGAGAAACTTCTCGAAAGGGGACGCAGGGTTATCAACTATTGCGTCAGTGTGAGAGACGAGTATAAAGTTAGCGTCCGTGAATCACCTTCGGACTGTAGTTTGGAGATCTGTGCCAACGCCATAAAACTCTTCCAGTTTGCTTATGTTGTAAGTGACATTTATTTAAAATCAACGGATGTGTGGTGTGTTATGCTATCCACCGTGAGAATATGATTTACACCCCGGAACGTCTAGTTTCCTGCGAAAGGCCGTGGGTCATAACCTCTTAATGTCAGTTTAGAAACTGATACTGGCCTCGAAGTCGTGGCAGAAAAACGAAATGTTTGGCATTGTAGAAAACAGTGTTTGAACCAGGACGAGAGGGGGCGTCTCTTGCCACTTAGCATAGTCTGTGGGATACTACCATTCGCCTAGAGTATATGTGATCAAACTTAAAAGTGGCCTCTACCGTACCTGTATATTTAATAGGCAGCAGCGGTTTGAGGTGAAAATTCGGTGATGGGCGGGGTATACCGTTAGGAATGCTTGGAGGGCTGCGCACTACGCTATTCTGGGAAGCTCCATCTCCACGCTGGAGGCCCACTGCAGCTTTGCGTCACTGCGTCGGCATCGGTCCTTGGGTGACTTCAAAATAGGACGAGCTCTTATAGTTCGAAATTTTTATATGTTGGGGGATAGAGAATAATGATGATAGCATGTTGGGCTGATTGATTTGAATGGACGCACATCTGTAGTACTTGTATGTAGTTTGGGGACATAACGCATTGCCTGCATTTCAGCCGAATGGTCAAAACACAGTCTCGTAGCACTAATTCAGATCGTTCTGTTTCTACAAGGGTTGCGGAAACTGGAGGGTATGGTTTTCTCGGACTTCTGCTAAGTTCCGTCTTAAGTTGGAACGATCACGTGTTTAAAGCTGTGGAAACGGGAGCAATTGCAAGATGTGTAGGGGTGACTAAAACCAGGTTGTAATTTCTCTGTAGCAGACAGGTTCGAGGGAGGTGACTCGTTTCGAGTTATGGGAGTGCCAGAAATATGATTCACTTGAGTGTGTGATCCAATGCAGGTATGTGCTTGAATTGAATAACCTGATTCCAAATGATGGACATAATTTCTAGCGGATAGCGTAATACTAGAGACCTGAAAAAGCAACTGTACATTTCATAATACCTCAATCGGCAGATGATCTACTACTGATTGTGTTCCTTCTCAATCAGTCATCGCCTATAACTCAGTGGATATATAGCAGAACCTCTGAACTGGTATCGAGACAGAATGCGCTAGAAACACTATAGAGTCATGTAGTTGTGGCAGTGTGAGGCAGTCGCAAACACCGCTTACATACTACGTTCCTTAGCCGAATCACTTTCAAAATGCGGCAATTTTAACCCAAGGTTGCATCGTGGGCTTACACACTCCTACGATCACCATCACGGTATTTGTCAGGAAAAAACCATCTCTTTTAAAGGTAAACTCGCATCTCGATTCGTAAAGCAGGTATCGCTTTTAACCTGGATACGTGCGTGCACCTGTAGAACCAAGATCGCTTGTGACAGTAACATACGGTAGTTGCTGCGATCGGGTTTTTCTTTAACATCTGGCCGATTATGTCTCTCTTTCTAAGAACTAATGGTAGCACTTGCAAGAAAAACATAAGAGACATGCCCACCCAGCGTTGATTTTCGGTCAGTATTATTTCAGTATTATTTCAGTGTTATTGACGAAGTATTGTACTTAGTAATACTGATGGGTGCGTGATATGGTGCCATTTGAGCATCAGGTTTATAAAGTATGTGGTTGTGGAACGGAAATGACTATGTCCAGTCGTAAGGAGGGTATGGATTTGACTTGGAGTACTGTGAAAGCATAGGGAAGAGTATGTCAAGTCATAAGAAAGGTAGTGATATTTCTCTTTCCAGAGCCACTGCCAACAGCAGGGTGTATTTCCTATTTCCGGTACTTCGCTCATTGTCGAATGACATTCAGCTGAGACCGCGATCGTAACATTCAATTGTATGTACATTGATAAATCATATATGTGAGCGGTTTTCTGGAATAATTCCGTGTATTCATGGCCTGTGGTTGGAATGATTCACTTTTCCCCGTAACAGCAGCAGCTGACCGAATGCAGAGGCCTGTTGGAGTGTAGGAATGTATCTGAGTTAACTTTGCCATCCTCTAGACGATCGAACAGCGAACTAATACTTAGTATGTGTTGGGCCACTTTAGTGATCAAGTGGAAATTTGAGAAGATTATGTATGGAAGTGTGTATGTGCTGGACTGTTATTCCCTCCCATGTAAATTGTTTGGTTGACTGCTTCTGCACATTTCACCCCTTTATTTAGTTGAAAGAAGGTTCATTGTGTTGTGACCATCTGGCATGTGGAAGTTACATTTACCTGTTGTCTAGACATGGGAGAGATCACAGTTGGCTTGTAAATTATAGGGGTGATTTGGAATCTGTTAAATCACCAACATCGTTATTTGAGAGTGTAAATATCAGTTTCCTATATTCGTTTCTAGTAACTCTAGTCACACCTCGCTAAATTTGGGGTTTGTAGAGAAATAATTTCCATTCTGTATCTTGGGAATTTTGTTCCGCTAGCGATCGGTAGGTGGCCGCCTATTAGTTGATAAAGAGAAGTACCTCGAAAATGGTATGATATTATGGTGAACCATGCGAAAATACGTATGTTATTGTAATCCCCGAGTCTGGAGATGTCTATATAAAAAAAAAAAAACAAGCAGCTTCGGAGCACAAACCGTAACGAGTTTGTGCTGAGGGGAAACGATCTAGAATTTGTATAAGACTTCAGAGAGCGACTTCGGTCAGCTGAGGGTGCTCTGATGTGAAAGGGATGATTTTGTATGGCGCTGAATGTCACGTCTCTAGACAGAAAGAAAAAGCTGACGGTGCTTTCCTAGGACTGGGGAGCATCGTGACATATAGCCTTTGTGAGTGTAGGCATACCATAATTTTTTCGGATGCTGTACAGATATAAAAGATAACTGCACTGTTTGCGTAAAATGTGTATATACTGAAGTGTAAAGTTACTGTGACTTATGTTGTTTAAAATGAGTATGTATTGCATTGTAAAGTTAGTTTGGTTTATGTTGTGGCATGACTTGAGAGGATGACTGTGTGTCCTATCGTGAGGGATGTAGAGATTCAGCACATTGATAACCGCAAGAGATTTTGTATGAGGAAAATTATGTGTGCTGTAGATACTGAGATTGATTCCAGAAGCACCGCCATCAAGAGGAGACATTAACTGTACAACAATCAGTGTCAGACTGTAACAGCAACCGTAATATTTAATTGTAGTTACATTGGTAGATATGCTCCTAACTTCCAATATCCTTGTGTATTTGATGATCTATAGACAAGATTATGGGTTGAACTGTCAATGCACTTTAGCGATCTGTGCAAAATTATTTTACTGCTGGAAGTCCGAGAAAGAAGAGGTGGCCAGTGCTTCGATACTGGCGGCATCAATAATTCAATGGATAAATTCGATAAGATCCAACCCTAATGCTCGATTCATTCACATCCTTTGTGCCGGTATATGGGAGCCTCTACATTGTGGTGAGAACATTTGCGTATGTTGAGAGCAGGAAGGGGCTCACGTGATGGAGTGGGTACCACGCTAGGTCCGCGAAGAAGACTGTTTTCGGAGTTATTCTGCGTTATTTTCGTAAAGAGGTTCAGCTAGGGCAAGCATTTCCATGCATACAAGCTGAGACAACAGGGGAACTTCTACAAAAGTGCACGTTAAGTATTTCTGGGACACCATACAATTTACTACAGTTCGACTTGGTTATTATTTTGGATAGCAGTGTGGCTTTGGTATAAAATAGAAAACGGTGCTAGATGCCCTTGCGATATAAAGTAGCTACGCGTGGCGATGCATCAGCCACACGTTACGCATGGTCATTTAGACTCACTAAATAGGAAGCAGCATGTGATACTGTGGAACGAATTTCTGCAGCATCTTCACCGGACCGCAGATAGAGGGAGGGTGGCGACGAACCTACGCATGCGGCCCAGCTTGGAGCGTGTGCTCTCTGCAAATAAGTTTTTGCTTCCGACAGATCACATCATCAATGGCACCTAGATGCAACTTTCGTTTGCATTTGACGACGTCTCGTGGCTCCGCATCCATGTGATCATGTCAGCACGTCTGTCTAGGTGAACACGCATTTGGATAGGAATTTCTCAGAAATCAAGTATGAAAGGGATGCTCCCTTTGGTATATGCAGGCATCTATGTGTGGTTTGACAGCTGACGACCGCATTACTTCATGATCCGGTGGACAGGCTGTGGGGGGGGGGGGGGGGGGGGGGGACAGTGCTTGCGTGCTTGCATGCCTTGATTGCATTATTTTGCGAGCAGGCCTGTAGGCTATGCCATGCGCTTGTTGGACAGTTTACAAGTACTGAGTGTGTCTACAAATCACTGTATTGCATTATTTAGGAGCAGTTTGCAGGTCTGTCTGTACTGAAATTATTTCGGAAAATTAGGAATAGTTTACGTGTCTGCAGACTGTGTATTGTGACCCCAAGCACATGAGGACGAGTGTTTTGCATCAGTGCGATAAATATACCCAGTCCCTAAATATAATGTTCCAAACTAAATAGAGTGCACTCCTTCGTCACTCCTCCCAGCAGCCCAGCGCAGCCTGAGTCATTTTCGCGCCAATTTCCCCCTACAGACCAACATCTGGAATTAAGTCATAGGAGGGATGATAGTACCCTCTATTGGCAGCAATGTGTACTAGGCCAGTTGGAGTCTAGATCTCGTGGTGGAGACATTGCTTACAAAATAATAAACACTTATGTTTGGCATAGGCAGAGTCGATTTCCCGCCATTTCGCCACACCATCTTGGATGACGTCATATCCACCATCTTGGATACATCTGCCAACAATGCAGAGTTGTGCAGAATCACCCTTACTCCAATACTTATATGTACGCTCGTACATGTATGTATGTATGTTCCACATCTCCTCCTAAAGCTCTGGGCTGATTTCAACAAAACTTGGTAGACATATCACTTACTGTCTGTAAATAATCACTGTGGAGGTAGGCGGTGAGACCAATCTACTATCAAAGGGGTGGAGGTGAAAAATCAGTGTAGCCCCCGTGAACACCTACAATTTAGTCATCTAGTATTTGAGATTGAGAGCACTTAGAGACCTGTAACAAACTTAACACATAATTTTGAACCTTTGATAACTTTTTCTCACTGACGATCCCCATAGATTCATGAAAGAGAAAACTTTACAGCTTCCTAAGTGAACTATCACCTTTTAATTTATTACTTCTTTACTCCTTACTGTGTTCGTAACTCATTTTTCAGACACTATTCATATATGTCTCTGAATGTACCTACAAAAATATATCATTGTACGACACATAGTTCATGAGGTTGAAGTCATAAAGACTGAGATACATGTAAAACTGGGGGACATGCACGACGACGTTTTAATATATTGCTTCCTTACAACTAACTCTAGTCTCAATACATTTCGTAGGCGGTACCTGCACATGCATCTATCTACAAAATTATATCACTGTATAGCACATAGTTCACGAAATGCAACGAAATAAACACTGAGCTGCGTGAAAATGAAAAGGCAGGGCGAAATTCACTAGAGAAACAAGTGAAACATGTGTATAAGTAAGTGTGAAATATGTTAAATATATGTGAAATATATATTACAAGTGCGTACATGGGCAACTCCAAGGGTAAAAAGCTCACCCTAAATCGCAGGAACGATTTCAACCAAATTCGATACATATATTAGTTAGATCTGAAAAGAAATACTGTGGTGTGTTATAACCACCAGCCTACTATTGGGTTGAGAGTGATAACCTGGAAATGGAGTGGAAGAGGAGGTGATGGAAAGACTGCAAGGGCCAGAGAAGAGATGGACACAGATAGGTGGAGGGGGTAGACGGAGAGAGAGGGGGAGGTGGAAAAGGAAAGATGAAACGACGAAATGAACAGAGAAAGGAAAGAGGAGGAGATGGATGGATACAGCGGAGGAGGTAATGGACAGAGAAAGGGAAGAGCGTGAGATGGACCGAGAGAAGGGAGAGAAGATGGATAGAGTCAGGGGAAGGAGGTAATGGACAGAGTGTGGGAAGAGGAGGAGATGGTCAGAGAAAGGGAATAGCAGGAGGTGGACAGAGACAGGGATAGGAGGATATTGACAGAGAGAGGAGAGGGGAGGAGGAGGACAGAAAAAGGCAAAAAGAGAAGATGAAAAGGAAGAGGAGTTAGGAGGAGATGACAAAGAGAGGGGAGAAGGAAACGGAGAGAGGGGGGGGGGGAGGGAGAGATGGACAAAGCAAGGTGGAGGAGAAGATGAAATTAGAGGGGGGAGGATTGATGCATAGAATTATCAAATAAGCAGCAACCAGTCGTAACATAAAGTCTTTATGTTGACCTCTGCTTAAGACAGTATTACTACTCAGGGCACATATTAGTTGAAAGCACCGATGATGGCTGTTAATCAGTTGAAAGCGATTTGCAAAGCTGAATAAATAAAACATGATCTTGCGACTGGTTGCTGGTTATTTGGTAATTTTATGGTTTACAGTCGCTGCACAACTTTGGAACCACATGGAGCCTACCATTCATAAGATCTACATCTACATTTATACTCCGCAAGTCACCCAACGGTGTGTGGCGGAGGGCGCATTACGTACCACTGTCATTACCTCCCTTTCCTGTTCCTGTTGCGTATGCTTCGCGGGAAGGATGACTGCCGGAAAGCCTCCATGCGCGCTCGAGTCTCCCTAATTTTACATTCGTGATCTCCTCGGGAGGTATCCAGAAACGCATCCTCTCGAAACCTGGACAGCAAGCTACACCGCGATGCACAGCGCCTCTCTTGCAGAGTCTGCCACTTGAGTTTGCTAAACTTCTCTGTAATGCTATCACGCTTACCAAATAACCCTGTGACGAAACGCACCGCTCTTCTTTGGATCTTCTCTAGCCCCGAGAGGATCAGCATTCATTTGCTGGGTACGTGCTTGGCGACCCCGGGGTTCCTGAGCGCCGCCAGTCCCCTGTCACAGTGAGCTCCGGGCATACTTCAGCTACCACCGTGCCGCGCGGCGGTGGAATGTTGTGTGTCTCAGGGAATGGGGGATCTTGGATTCTCCGCCCGGATCGCCAGGATGAAATAAATCTCTATAAACAACCCCTCAATCTCAAGGTGTGCTGCGTGCTGATGAGATGCATGGCTGTTGAGGTGGAACAGTCGTTAGCGGGCAACCTCTGGGGAACCTGCCGCACCTCAGTCGTATAAGGCTTTCCCAGGCACGCAGGACTCTGTCTAGGTGGACTTATAGTTCCCTAGCTGCTCGTGAGACCGATATGGAACCCTCTAACTTTTATTTTTCTCCTCCCAGCGGAAAGGGTGGACCCCTGGTGGGATGTAGCACCCAATCCAAGAAGAGGGCTCGTGTAGCCAGTCCTGATTCAGTTACTAGTAACAGAATGCAAACTGCTTTGCAGAATGTGTTTCTCATAATTAAAAGAAAGGAGGGGAGTTTCGATAAAGTTTCACCATTTTATATACAGAAAGGCTTAGAAGGCATCGCTGACACCTTAAAGTCTGTCAAGTGTTTGCGAAATGGAACCTTGTTGGTTGAAACATCTAGCTTCCAGGAAGCCCAGAATCTTCAGAAGGCACAATTTCTTGGGGAGTTAGCGATAGAGACTCAATTTCACAACACCTTGAACTACAGCAAGGGTGTTGTGACTTGCAGAGATCTCGTTACATTCCCCAAGACGAACTGAAGGCTGAATGGTCCCGGGAAGGAATTTTCGAGGTGCAACACGTTATGAAACGGGTGGATGGTGCTCTCATGAAGTCTGACTCATTTATCCATACATTTAACAGCACCAGATTGCCAGAGCATGTGAAGGCTGGTTTCCTTCGTCTCAGTGTATAGCCTTATTACCCCAACCCGATGCGGTGTTTTAAATGCCAACACTTTGGACACACTAATCTCGGCTGTAGAGGGGAAGCCACTTGCGGGAAATGTGGTAACGCCGCCCATGAGGGAGTTGGTCGCTCCTCTCCTCCCAAGTGCGTCAACTGCTCTGGGGATCACCCTGTGTGGAGTAGGGAATACAGAGTTTTGCTTGAGGAACAGAAGATCCAGGAACTTAAAACCACAAAACACATCCCGTATGGTGAGGCAAAGAAAATATACAAGTCCATGTAGCCGCCCACATTCGCTGTCTCCTTTTCTTCCATTCTGAAACAGCCAGTCTTGAAAACTGGTGCCGCTACATAAAACGGAGGTTGCTACTGTCAGCACTAGCACCTGCGTTTGTCAATGTACGTGTGCTTGCTGCCGTTCCTGTAGAGCCTGCTTCCCTCCCCCCCCCCCCCCCCCCCCCCCCGGCCTTCTGACCAGGTCGTGGTAGCTGACATCTTGGACGTTCCTGCCCCTTCCCAGGTCCAGTCTTGTGCACTGCCCAGCGCTGCTACACCCCCTACTGCTTCTGAGGTTCTGGCTCCAATGCCACCTCAGGTCAAACAATGTAAGTCAAAGCCAAAGATATAGATTCGCCCGCTGAAGGAGACTGAAGTTATACAGTCTGCTGATGTTGATGTCGTTCTCTCTGAAGTCTCTCTCGACTCCTCTTCAGAGGCGATGGAGGTTAATGTCAGACAGGGCAACCATCTCGCTCCAAAACTGAGCCTCCACCTGTTGTGGGCTCTCCTCCCCGACAGAAAGTGAGGATGAAGGTACTCCCACCCTGATAGATGGCTCCCATCATACAGTGGAACATGAATGGATTCCGGGCACATGTGGAGGAACTGAACCTCCTAGCACGGCAACGCCCCCTGTGCTTGTGTTTACAGGAAACGCATTTAAAACCATCTGACGCTCCTGTATTAAGGGGCTATACATTATATCGCAAGGATGACCTGACTGGGGAAAGGTCCAAAGGCGGAGTTGCCATGTTTGTCAATAATGACCACCACTCCTCTGCTCTTCCCCTGGACACTGACCTGCAAGCAATTGCAGTTGAAATTCATTCACGTTGGAGGCTCACCGTTTGCTCCCTTTATTTACCTATTCTGGATGCAGTGAACTTAGAGGCTCTCACAGATCTTATCGCTCAACTCCCCTGCCCATTGCTCCTCCTGGGCGACTTCAATGCCCATCATGTCCTGTGGGGCTCCTCTTTGCGCTCGAGGTCGAGTTTTGGAGAGCCTCCTATCATCTCAAGTGTTGGGCGTTCTCAACACTGATACTCTGACTTATTTCTCTGCTGCTACTGGGTCATTATCAGCTATTGACCTATCTTTCTGCTCTCCAACTCTCACTGACTCTGATTACTAGGATGTCATTGACGACCTTCATTCCCGTGATCACTTCCCCATCCCCATTCATCTCCTGGATGGTGTATTGCTGGAGCAGAAGCCACCATCGTGGATGATTGGCAGGGCTAACTGGACACTGTTCAGTCGGTTGGCTGTCTTTGAACGCCACAACAGCGTACAGGAATGGGTGGATCACATCACACTTGTGATCCATCATGCTGCTGACCTGTCCATACCAAAGTCTTTTGGCCCTCTTAAGCGGCACCTTGTGCCTTGGTCGACAGAAGAGTGCCATTCAGCCATCCGGGACAGGCGTGCAGCTCTTCGACGATTTAAATGCCGCCCAACAGCGGTCAATCTTACCGCCTTTCGAATCGCGAGTTCCAGGGCACGCCGTGTCATTAAAGAGAGCAAGAAAAGGTCATGGCGGGAATTCCTGGACTCCATCAACAGTTCCAATTGTTCCATAAAAGTATGAGAAACAATCCGGAGGATTTCCGGTAAACGCAGCAGTTTGCCAATAGCTGCTGTCCTGAACCAGGGATGCCTCCAAACGACACCCAGAGCCATTGCTCAGACGCTGGCAGAGCATTTTGCACAAAGTACTGCCACTGCAAACCAGGGTCCATTGTTTCATCGCTACCGTGCGACTGTCGAAAGAGCAAACTTGGACTTTCGGTCGAACAATTCTGAGGCCTACAACTCCCCTTTTTCCGTGTAGGAACTTGAATCGGCACTTACTGAGATTTCTGACACTGCACCAGGTCACGACCGCATCCGGTACTCCATGCTTCGAGATTTGCCAGCGGCGTCAATGGAAATCCTCCTCGAATCTTTTAATCTCATATGGCAGACAGGAGTGTTCCCTACCTCGTGGAGGGAGGCAATTCTCATCCCTCTCCTCAAACCAGGAAAGGAGCGCACATGTCCCAGTAGTTATCGGAGTATCGCCTTGACAAGTTGTGTCGGAAAGACTCTGGAACGGATGGTTAACCGTTGTCTGGTCTAGCTGTCAGAGACCAGACAGCTCCTCAGCCGCTCTCAGTGTGGATTCCGAAAATTTCGGTCCACGGTTGACAACCTGACCCTCCTAGAGGCGGCTATTCAGCAGGCTATCCTCGGTCAGCATCACTGTATCGGTATCTTCTTTGATATCAGTAAGGCACACCATACTACTTGGAGACACTGTATTCTTGCGCAACTGCATCAATGGGGCTTTCGTGGCCGCCTCTCCATTTTCATCGGTCTTTCCTGCCTCAGTGGTTTTTTCGGACCCAAGTTGGTGACACACTGTCTGATCGCTTTGAGCAAGAGAACGGTGTCCCCCAGGGCAATGTTTTAAGCGTTACCCACTTTGCCATAGCCATCAACAGTATAACGTCTACAGTGAGAGTCCAGTACAGTGCTCCTTGTTTGTGGACGACTTTGCTGTTTTCTGTTCCTCCTCCAGTGTTGCAACCGTGAGTCGTCAGTTGCAGCTAACAGTGCGGCGGTTAGAGGAGTGGGCTTCAAAGACGGGTTTTCGGTTTTCTGCCGATAAGTGTGTTTGTGTTCATTTTAATCGTTCTCGTCGTCTTTTTACTTTGCCTGCCTTGCATATGGGGGATACTGTCCTACATTTTAGAGACACAGTGCGGTTTCTGGGCCTAAATTTTGACTCCAGGTTGTCATGGCTGCCACACCTTCGCGACTTGAAAGCCAGAACCCTGAAGGCACTGAACATCCTCAAGTGCCTCAGCCACAGGTCTTTGAGAGCGGACAGGTCGCGTCTCCTTCAGTTTTATCCTTTGACTTCGTGTGTTGAAAACAAATAAATTCGTTTCTATCTTGCCTAAAGATTTGTATCACAAAGAAGAAAATAAGAATATGTCTTATTTAAATACAAATATTTCCAGTTTACAAGTATTAGTATACAAATTATGAATTTCAGTTTTCATCTGAGTAGTGATATCCCTATGTAGCACACCCATATTACTATCCAAAGTGGTCACTTTACAAGCCAAGTTTTTCTACAATTCCAAAACTGCGGAATCGAAGATTGCTCTACTACTTCCAACGTTCGATCACGTTCTAAATTTTCCTGTTTATGGATTAGTGATTCAGTCGTTCTCTTAATGTGAAGCTGCATTGCTTCGCTTCAAATTTTTGAAAATCGATCGTTGCCACAAATGTTCATCGTTAACGAGACCTGCTAGTTAACTCTAGAGCTATCTCAGCTTATTCACCCACTGCCTACAAGTGTAGTGCCATTGCTTCTTTGTTACGATCCATCTTGGATTCTGATAGTATTTTGTTGTTGGTAACATTGGAATTAGACGCCATATTTTTATGTTGTCTTTGTTGCTCTACTAATGTTCGAATGCAGTCTAAAACAAACAGATGTACTGTTATAAATTGTTTTCTGAATACTGCTTTATGAGATGTCATCATGAACTTTGTCGGCTGTGGTATTTCTTTTTCGGACAATTATATATGAAGGGCTTATTTCAATAGTGGTACAAGTACATTTTTGTTTATTCTGAGATACAGAGTCCTAAAGTTAAATGAGCGCTGAAAGATCTGCAGTTGAGATACCAGAAACATTCATGTATATACCTGAATATTTCTGGTATCTCAACTGTAGATTTTTCAGCGCTCATTTAACTTTAGGCCTCTGTATCTCAGAATGAACAAAAATTGACTTGTACCACTATTTAAATAAGCCCTTCATATATGATCAGTAGAACAGTCATAAATTCTTGTCAAGCGGCGGTACATAAGCGAATGTCGTGTGGCACATGTCTGCCTGTTTAACAGAATTTCTGGAAATGTCTTGTCACGTTAAAGCCATATAAACCGAACTAGCCGATTGCCCATTTCAACTGTCTACTAAATGATTAAGAAACTGATCACGTGGAATCAAATCCATAAATTATTGTCATTGGGACTTAACATTTTAATTGCGAAAACAAAAAGTATCAGTTGATTTAATTGCTTTTTGTTGCACCAGTGTTTAAATACTTTCGGCTACTCGACCGCGCTGGTGTGGGCCGTGTCACAAAAACACGCTCTTCATGACATACACTCTCTCCAACGCTACTAATGCTCTTGTTTACTCAGTAGGGTATTAGCGTGTGTCCTGCACTTTATAAACACTTTAGTGAATTTATTCCAAATACTTTTAACTGATTATGACTATGTAGAACCTAACTGAAATTTATTTTATAGTCAAGACAATCAAAAACTATAACTGAATTCTTCCCAAAGCTCAATGAGGATAAGAGATCTGATTTGCGGTAAAGGGCACACATATTAATGACACTTTTGTTCACTGCCTACCTGACAAGGAAACTGTCCAATCCAACAAATCGAAACAAGCCCCGAAATTTTTTATACAGTAAGAATACACTGAAAGAAATACTACATCAAAATTTGAGCTGATAAGACTCGTTGCAAGTATTTGAAAAACAAAGTTGAAATTTGCCAAATCTATAGCTCACTAAGCAACTGGAGAAATGTATACAACTGCTATAACTGTAGCAGACAGCGCATGCGCAACACGGCGGACACTTATTTTTGCTTGACGACACACCGGTAAACAGATAATACAGCACAACGTGATCGTAATTTGAAGAGCGAATTTTAGTTTCCGTTGACATTTTCTCTGGCATAGTTGTTCACATTTACTATACGTTCGAATTTGCAGCTCTTTTAATATCCTTAATAATTGGCAGTGACTTTGTGGTATCGCTAACTGTTAACAATGGTGATAAAATTGAATTCATTTTCTTTGTGATATGTTGGTATATGGTTACTAATATGTATGTTGCAGACTTTCACAGTAATGTGGAATCCAATTAACGGTTCAACCTTGCAAAGAAGAAAAAATGAAGGGAGTGTATTCAATCAAAATCATCTACTTCTCTGTAAGACCTACATATGTAATATTTACTAGTTAATTTCTTTGACATGCATTCGGATGATGAAGACATTTCATTAGAAATGGTGGAAAAATATTTGGAAGAATCACGAAACAGCTCGGTCGATTACGTGGGTTGTAGTTCGAATGATGATTGTCCAGAACAAAAATAGCATACCTTCCAGACCCAGATAAAACATGTAGAGTAATAGCTTTTAGCGACAAGCAAAAGGCCGTAAACTTTTTGGTTAAACAAAGTGGGGAGAAAAAACTTAATCTTAAGCAGTGAGGAAAGCCAGTTTCGTTTTGTAAAGTCTGAACATGCATTGCGTATATGGAAACAATTACACAAAGTACGAAATATTCGTGAAAACGAAACTCGCAAAAGTGTTAAAGAAAAACTATTCAAAAGATTTAAAAATGCTCGTGAAAATGAACGCATTGTTACCCAGAGAGGTCTATAAGACTGGGCCCTCTTAATTACAAGTGAGATGACATTAATGATTTCCAGGCTTCTTCGACCTGGTTAAACAGATTGGGGAAATTATACGAAAAGAAGTCTCAAAGTTACGAAGTTTTCCTCAAGTAAAAGTGTAGAGGAAACGACGTAAACAGGTAATACTATAGAGGACGCTGACGTGAAGACGAACCTTATTGTTATCCCATTGTTACTCCATAAAATGCTGTGTACGTTGCCCATCAATGAGGTTTCGTGCAAGAACTGAGTGGAAACAGCACTTAATCATTTCTAGAGAAAAGAGACGGCGTTGCTTCCTCGTCGATGGATGCTATGACGCTTTGGCATTTAACAATGCCAGTGTTAAATATCAGTGGATTACTGTTTCCGCAGCTACATATCTTGCTTCAGAAACCTCAAGGCAAATCAGGACCAAAAATTTCAAAAACGACAGTTTCGTTGCAAAACTCTTGTAACAGACGTAATAAAATGTGGAAAAATTGGAGAGAATAAATTTCAGTATAAGTCCTCGTGCGAGCTGCAGAAAGTAATGCATTGCTTTTGTTGGGCTCTTAGCCTCTCCTGACAGTAGGAAAACAACGAAAAGACTGTTAATATAATTTGGATTCCACGCGGGACTAACAGTGTGATTCAGCCTCTCGATAAAGAAATTTTTCTAAAGCGTGAAGCATTTTTCAGGAAATTGTCGGCCAATATTTTTCCGATTGCTCTTTGTGATTTCAGGTTTATCAGCTGATCGGTATTATTAAACTTCAGACATTTGTGCACTGTCATTTTGCATAACCACGTTTTACGAATTTGATCAAGTATGCCTGGTACCCAAGATAATTTACAGAACAATGCCACTACCATTTTCTTCTCCATCCAAGTTTTGTCTGTCTACAACTACTAATTACTCTGAAGTACCTGAGTGCATTAATTTTTCTTTTATTAGGTGCGCCTGGCATAAGAAAAATATTTGGTTTCGTTAGTCAAAAGACATTTCGCATTTTTATGACGACTTCAAGGAATAAACAAGGAACTGTTTCTTTTTTAGTAAAATATACGTTATATAAATTATCATAAGAATAAGGTGTTGTTATAAAATAATTTACGTCTATAAATTAAAGTCTGTAATGCAACTCCATACACTGTCTTGATTTTCTTTCCAATGTTAGTCAAATGTGTAACAATTATATCTCTTACAGTTTAGCTGTCGTTATGAACTGCAAGTTATTCAAACTGTTAATGATTTGAGGTGTTTTGGTTTGGTTTAAATGCTTAAAATTGGAGTGTGAGCACTTTGAACTTCGCACTACACTGCGCTATGTATCTTGTCACACAGCTGCATGTGCCTATTCGTCGATTTGCGCACTCTGCAGGAAGGGCTGTACAAACCGCTACTACAAGCGGCTCTTCGTACGGCAAATATGATTAACGTTACCATTAAAAACAAACAAAAACTACTTGCAATTCTCCTTAGTAGTTAAAACTTCGAAAGTGTATTTCTTGCGGTGTATTCTTCCCACGTAAAAGATTTCAGGATATGTTTTGACGTGTCGGAATGAACTATTCCCTTGTGAGATGTGTTACAACTTGCGTTTCTTCTGAAAATATCAGCATGCAGTCTGAAGACTGAAAGAGAATCGGCATTCCCTACCGTATGACAATCTCACTGCAAACAGTGTTATGCAAGGAAGATTCGGTCGGCAGCTCTGGAGGAGCGATTTAAATTTAAAGTTTCAGAAATAATTTTACTTTTACTGAAATGAAGTTAATTAGCTTTTGTCAAATTGTATTTTACTTAGAGACAAGATGGAAGCAGACTGTGTAAGTTGTACATTGCACAATGGCAACCATCTTCAAAGTTTTTGAATTACGTAATTACTGAAATTAATTACATGATAACTGTGATGTTGCTTTACGTCAAATTCAGTCATCAGCAAGTCCGACCAGTGTAATTAATTTAGACAATAACAGCTCCTTAAGGGAGAACATAGTTTTCTAGAACTTAGGACAAACAAGCTTTGTTGTAAGACTTTGATACAGACATGATGTTTTAAATCGCATAAATTTAGATAGAAATTTTTTTATGAAATTTATGACCAGAAAACAGGATTCAGTGAGTGACAGCTGGAGAAAGAATTTACGAAGTACTCTGAACATCTACTATTATTCAAAATATTGCATAATAACATATGACTATAACATTCTTGCACAGTTCTATGCATAATTAAATTTACGAAAACGTTTTTGCCTTAATTGTTGAAAAAACATTTTTGCCTTAATTATTGAAGAGGTTATAGTATCGTCACAGCGTTTTGGTGGCTGGTGATTTTTAGGCTCTTCACGTCTCAGAGTTGATGGAATAATATGTAGTGAACCAAATTGCAAACAAGAGCCACGGTTGTTGAAGTTGCTACGGCCCACTATTCCATTTTAGATTATGATCAGAAAAGCTCGGATTCCGCGACCCCTAATTCTGAAAGACGACTTTGCACCATAAATACCACACAAATCTCACTTTATTTAAGACAGTATTTGGACTATTAATTTCACCCATCTGGATATTATATAGTTCTACGTCCACAGACACTTGTGTCTTTTCTATGCCTGTGAGTCACTTGGCGTTCTGAGGTCTCCCAAAAATTCGGTTGGAAAACCCATAGTGGATCATCACCTTACATACTTTTCATTCCAGAAAGGTAATACATAATTATTCGGCCTAACAATATTACAGTCATATTTATTACAGTGAAGATTTTTGATAGACATATAATAGTTGTTGACAAATAGTTCTTTATTCACTTTTAAATAGGTGGTATCATACATTTAAAAGTTATCTGTAAAGTCGATGCTTCTATCTCGATTTTTTGTGTTCACAAAACTAATTTAAAATATACACAGGGTTAACATTAATAAACTAACAAACGGCAAGGACGTATTCCTGACTGGAAATGGAGGAATAACGGTCCTATGAACATGTGCTGGAAATGCATCTTTGCCACGGTAGATGAACTGGTCACGCAGACTAACGAAAGTTCCTCGTACCGCGTGTACCCCTTGTGTGCTGCAGGATGTGTGATTGACGCAGCGTACTGTAAGCAGCAGAATGGTCCGGCATTCGAGTCGGTAACAAGACGAGATGGTGTTTGTGTACGGTCAAGCAGATGGAAACGGTCGAGAGGCAGCACGGCTATGCCGAAACAAGTACCCTCATAGACACCGGCTACATGAGACAATATCTCATGCCCTTTTTGGACGTTTGTGTGATCATTCTGCGTTTAAGACAGGGACGAACGTGGAGGGAGGCGGTGGGTGTGCGTACACCGGATTTGGAGGACCAGCTTCGATAGGGGACCCTAGTACAGGCCCTGGGAAGTGGCCCGCCAACACGGTGTACGCAAAAGTGCGGTTATATGTATCCCACATGACTATCCGTATCACCCACAACGAGTGCAGCAGCGGATGTACCTTTACTGGAAGGATTTTATCGACGGTTTTGCACCAGACCATCGCAATTATGGGATTTCTGTCATGTCATCAGTCATCTTTACCGACGAAGCAACCTTTACTGGAAATGGCATCATCAGTCCGCGTAATCGTCATCTCGGGCTACAGACGATCCTCGGGGAGTGGTTGAGGTGTCTCTTCAGCAACAATTCTTCATCAATGTGTGGGCGAGGAAACTTGGCAGCCACATATTTGGACTAGTTATTATTCCACAACGCCTCGACGGAGGGACGCAGCTGAATTTCCAGTGGAATACTTTGCCTGTTCTGCTTGAGAATGTGTCCTTGACAATGACAGGTTACACTGTCTCTGCATGACGGAGCACCTCCCACCTTCCGCATTACAGTTCGCCGGCACCTCAACAACATCTTCCCCGGATGTCGGATATTCGGAGGCCCTGTAACGTGGCCTGCTGGATCACCGGACTTAAGCCCCATCGATTTTTATCTTTGGAGGCATTTAAAAAGCGTTGTACGTGCAAAACCAGCTCCTAATGTGCAGTTCCTTCAACAGTATGTTCCCAAAATCTTTGACACTATTCCGGGAGAGACTGGAACGACTGAAAGAGTGCGCTAACACGTGACTCAAGATGTGAAAGTTTTACTGTCGTTGCAGCCACACTGTCCACTTCCAGACACATGTTGCTACGACCTTTTCTCCTCCATTTCCAGTCAGGAATTCATCCCTGCTGTTTGTAGGTTTTATTGATGTTCATCATATATAAAGCTGAGCATATGTATGTATGTGTAAGAACTCCTCTCTGGCAATTTGACTGAAACGACAGTCGAACTGAAATCTGACACAATAACTCCTTGCCACGAGAGGACGAACATAGCTCTAGATCCGTGTCTTGAGAACCTTATACAGTATATCCACAATTCAGCTGCCAGCGCTGAGAACGGCTCCGCTCGCTCATCGCTTTCCATTCGACTAATCGTGTAGTCAGTGAGGTGTTACTTAACTGAGTTCCGAATGCAAAGACTTTGAAATTAAAGCGTCGATCATTGTTTATTAGGTTTTGTGATACCTTGATCCTTACAGACTCCCGTCTTAAATGTCCACATCTTCGACAGGTCGTAAACGTAAATATAGCAGCTTAACTGGGTTTTGGTAGAAACTGTCTGTGTCACGATGCAGGTTGTATCATGTAAACCAGGCAGTGATTGGCGTTCGCGGCTACTTCATTCTGGTCCGCCATTTGTAATCTTTGCACTTTAGCTCTGTCCACTAGAAGATATGTAGCATATTGTCTTGTTTCTGATTCTTATATGTTCTCCAATGTGACAAAGGAGGTATTATTATTAGTATTCATTGGTTCACTCATTTCGGAATGGTGAAGGGAAAATTGGGGCACATTGGTTACAGGGACACAATGGCCCATTGCTTTTATTTCGTTAAAATGCCGTCAGCATATGTTACCGACAAAGGAGGTTGACAGCAAGAACACCGTTGTCTTTCCACAAACGTGTCAGCGCATTCGAACTGTCTAATGAGAAAGAGCACGTATATTATGTTTTCTTATTACTGAAAGCAAATTTTGCTCGCTCAAAATATTTTGTTGTGTACTCCAAGACAAAGCTCTCACTAAACAACTAAGTTCAACAATGAAAGGTCATGGATTAATACTTATTTTGACACTCTATACAGCGACAAATGTCTAATACGTTTTCGTATACGAACTAACATAATTACAATTTGGTGGTGGGACGCGATGGCCCACTTAAATAGGAGCACGTAGCGCACATGGCTATCCTGCAACACGGTCTTCTCGTAAATACTGTTATTAAATTTAATGGGTCCAACATAGTCAAATTCTAGGTATATTCAATGCAATTTTTACGTAAGCAAATATTGTGCCCTGCACTGATTTTAAACCGGTAACATCTCAGCGATATTTGACTTATTGTTGTCGATTTTTTTTATTTTCACCGATGCCTTCGTACATAACAGACAGACCTGATTGCAATACTATTGGTTGTGGTATAATTGCTGTGCTAGCCCTTCAACAGCTCCAGAACACAATGGTAGACTTATGCTGTCAGTAACAATGGCTGTGTAACTCGTGAGCAATTGTGCTTCCTCACGCTTGGAGAAGCCAGGCCATTTGAGAAATCGTAACGAAGAAAGAAAGCAACACTGACAGAAGCTCCGGGGAAAGATGAAAGATGCGTTTCGATGTGATGATGTCGACAATAAGCTTTCACAGACAGAAAAGAAAACGCTTTATAGAAAAGTCTGGATGTTCTGTGTAAGACCCTATTTTTAAAAACGAAATTCTGCAGTGAAGCTGAATCACACAGTAAAACCCATCAAACAAAACGTAGGAAGAAGGTATACATTATTATTAGAACAATTAAACCACAATTTATTATTCGCGTTTATATCATAAACCAGTAAGAATTTGTATTAACGTAAACTGTAAGTATTAAAGTCGATGTATTGCCAATTAAATAACCAAAATCGTAACTAAGATAAATGATAAAATCATATGAGCCAACTTGCCCCAAGTACTGAGTCAACTTGATCCGTAGGTGGGACAGGTGCTATTACTGTACGAAATATTTTTTTATGAATAGACTTTGTTGTAAACGTGCCAATGTTTCCAAACAAAAAGATAAATGGAAATATTTAACATACAAGCTGAAATAAAATTAATAAAATGGCCCACACTTCCCCAGTCTCCCTAATCTGTATTTTGATTCGTTGTACCTAACTAAGGAGCCCATTTGAGCTTTTAGCAGTTTTTTCTACTTTTCTTCTCAGTACCTCTTCATCTACATTTACATCTACATCTACATCTACATCCATACTCCGCAAGCCACCCGACGGCGTGTGGCGGAGAGTAACCTGAGTACCTCTATCGGGTTTCCCTTCTATTCCAGTCTCGTATTGTTCGTGGAAAGAAGGATTGTCGGTGTGCTTCTGTGTGGGCTCTAATCTCTGATTTAATCCTCATACGTAGGAGGGAGCAATATACTGCTTGACTCATCGGTGAAGGTATGTTCTCGAAACTTTAACAAAAGCCTGTACCGAGCTACTGAGCGTCTCTCCTGCAGAGTCTTCCACTGGAGTTTATCTATCATCTCCGTAACGCTTTCACGATTGCTAAATGATCCTGTAACGAAGCGCGCTGCTCTCCGTTGGATCTTCTCTATCTCTTCTATCAACCCTATCTGGTACGGATCCCACACTGATGAGCAGTATTCGAGCAGTGGGCGAACAAGCGAAGTAACCTACTTCCTTTGTTTTCGGATTGCATTTCCTTAGGATTCTTCCAATGAATCTGTCTGGCATCTGCTTTACCGACGATCAACTTTATATGATCATTCCATTTTAAATCACTCCTAATGCGTACTCCCAGATAACTTATGGAATTAACTGCTTCCAGTTGCTGACCTGCTATTTTGTAGCTAAACGATAAGGGAACTATCTTTCCATGTATTCGCAGCACATTACACTTGTCTACATTGAGATTCAATTGCCATTCCCTGCACCATGCGTCAATTCGCTATAGATCCCTCTGCATTTCAGTACAATTTTCCATTGTTACAACATCTCGATGCACCACAAGGTCATTTATGTATATTGTGAATAGCAACGGTCCTATGACACTCCGCTGCGTCACACCTGAAATCACTCTTACTTCGGAAGACTTCTCTCCATTCTTGAAAGCGGGGATGACCTTTGCCCTTTTCCAATCCTTTGGAACGCTACGCTCTTCTAGAGACCTACGGTACACCGTTCCAAGAAGGGGGGCACGTTCCTTCTCGTACTCTGTGTAAAATCGAACTGGTATCCCATCAGGTCCAGCGGTCTTTCCTCTTTTGAGCGATTTTAATTGTTTCTCTATCCCCGTGTCGTTTATTTCGATATCTACCATTTTGTCATCTGTGCGACAATCTAGAGAAGGAACTACAGTGCAGTCTTCCTCTGTGAAACAGCTTTGGAAAAAGACGTTTAGTATTTCGGCCTTTGGTCTGTCATCCTCTCTTTCAGTACCATTTTGGTCACAGAGTGTTTGGACATTTTGTTTTGATCCATCCACCGCTTTGACATAAGACCAAAATTTCTTAGGATTTTCTGCCACGTCAGTACATAGAACTTTACTTTCGGACTCATTGAACGCCTCTCGCAAAGCCCTCCTCACACTACATTTCGCTTCGCGTAATTTTTGTTTGTCTGCAAGGCTTTGGCTATGTTCATGTTTGCTGTGAAGTTTCCTTTGCTTCCGCAGCAGTTTCCTAACTTGGTAGTTGTATCACGGTGGCTCTTTTCCATCTCTTACGATCTTGCTTGGCACATACTCATCTAACGCATATTGTACGATGGTTCTGAACTTTGTCCACTGTTCCTCAACACTATCTGTACTTGAGACAAAACTTTTGTATTGAGCCGTCAGGTACTCTGTAATCGGCTTTTTGTCACGTTTGTTAAACAGAAAAAATCTTCCTAACTTTTTAAATATTTCTATTTACGGCTGAAATCATCGATGTAGTAAGCGCTTCATGATCGCTGATTCCCTGTTCTACGTTAACTGTTTGTCACCAGAAGGTCTAATATGTTATCGCCACGAGTCGGTTGCCGGCCGCTGTGGTCTAGCGGTTCTAGGCGCTCAGTCCGGAACCGTGGGACTGCTACGGTCGCAGGTTCGAATCCTGCCTCTGGCATGGGTGTGTGTGATGTCCTTAGGTTTGTTAGGTTTAAGTAGTTCTAAGTTCTAGGGGACTGATGACCACAGATGTTAAGTCCCATAGTGCTCAGAGCCGTTTGAACCATTTTTGAACCACGAGTCGGTTCTCTGTTTAACTGCTCAAGGTAGTTTTCAGATAAAGCACTTAAAAAAATTTCACTAGATTCTTTGTCCCTGCCACCCGCTATGAACGTTTGAGTCTCCCAGTCTATATCCGGCAAATTAAACTCTCCACCCAGAACTATAACATGGTGGGGAAATCTATTCGAAATATTTTCCAAATTATCCTTCAGGTTGACAGAACGAGATTTTCACTCTGCAGCGGAGTGTGCGCTGATATGAAACTTCCTGGCAGATTAAAACTGTGTGCCCGACCGAGACTCGAACTCGGGACCTTTGCCTTTCGCGGGCAAGTGCTCTACCATCTGAGCAACCGAAGCACGACTCACGCCCGGTACTCACAGCTTTACTACTGCCAGTATCCGTCTCCAACCTTCCAAACTTTACAGAAGCTCTCCTGCGAACCTTGCAGAACTAGCACTCCTGAAAGAAAGGATATTGCGGAGACATGGCTTAGCCACAGCCTGGGGGATGTTTCCAGAATGAGATTTTCACTCTGCAGCGGAGTGTGCGCTGATATGAAATTTCCTGGCAGATTAAAACTGTGTGCCCGACCGAGACTCGAACTCGGGACCTTTGCCTTTCTCGGGCAAGTGCTCTACCATCTGAGCAACCAAAGCACGACTCACGCCCGGTACTCACAGCTTTACTTTTGCCAGTATCCGTCTTCTACCTTCCAAACTTTACAGAAGCTCTCCTGCGAACCTGCGTAAAGACTGTCCAACGATTCCAGGCTGCGATGTCCTTTCCATATTGTATTAGCACCCGCCGGAACGCTAGTTTTGCACATTCCTTCCATCGTGCCAACGACGAAGTGTATCGTGAAAGATGTGTTTTGCAATCCTCCAACGCGGCGGCAATAATCTGACGCCACTTTCGGTCCTGGAGATCTGCCACATTTATCATCCACATACCACCGCTGCCCCATACACGATTTTGCTGGAGGGTGACCGTGTATACGAAGGTGCTGTGGTCGGAGAAGGTAATTGACCACCATTCGCCGTTCGACACTTCCGGCGCAAGATCGTGTGAGACATACATCCGGTCGAGAGGACTAGCTGAGTGACTAGTATAAAATGTGTGCCTGTGGCGGACACCTCGCATTTTCTCATAAGTGGCGACGAAATGCAGGTCTCGCACTAATATCTGAAATTCTTGACAAATCTAAAAGGTTGGGACCCGGTATTTGGGGTAGAGCACACAGTTAAAATCGCCGCCGAAGATATAGTGTTCGTGGAGACAAAGAAAAGAGGGGTAAGGTCCTTTGTGTAGAACTGCGATCTTTAGTTGCGTTTGTCGGTTCCCGTTGGAGCATGCACATTAATTATTCGTGTACCCAGCGCTTTGATCGCCAGTGCCCTGGCTGAGAAGAGGTAAGTAACCGCCACTCACTAGTATCGTCGTACCATTGCCAGTCTGATCCCCAGGTGTCATACATGTCGTAGAAGTCGGCTAGAGACGCCAGACGAGCTTCTTGCAATAAAGCAAAGTCAAGATCCGACGCACGTAACATCTCTCGCAACAGATGGATGACCATTGTTCCAATCGTATCAAGGTTAATTGTGACGCCACGATAAGTCTGTTGTCGAACTGTGGGTGCCAAGTTATTTATTCGGTCGGAAACGTGTATTGAGTGTCGAGCTGCTCCGTCACCCCCGACACATTGTTCGGAACCGTTCCTAAAGTGCCGGCACCACTGGCGCGATCCCTGTCGATGCAACCTCCTGCAGATGGCGGCGGTTGCCTCTGTAGGAGCATCGCCTCGGCGCCTGGCCCCCAACGTGTTCTGAAGTTACTCTGCACCTCCGCTCACGGAGCTTTGCGAATCGTTGCTTTCTTGTATGCCTTCTGTGGCAGACGGAGGCAGCGACTCACGACACTCTGGCACAAAGGCCGCAGTTGGCACGATCAATGAATCTATCACCATTTTATCGTGATGGAAGTCGTCATTCGCCGACGGGGGCGGCGCTGTTGGGGTGGAGTCCGCGACGCGAAAGAAGGGGAGTTTCGTCTTCCCGCCGCAATAGAGGATGCTGCAGTGAGTGATCAAGGAGTGTCGGATGCAGTGGTGAAGCTGCAGCAGTCGTGAGGGCGGCTACGTAAGTCACGGGAAGCAGTGTCGGGTGCGACGGTGGCGCCGTACCCTCAGGCTATAGTTGCGTGATCCGGCGTTGGAGGCACTCGGATCGGAGGTCACCCACCATCCCACATCCGGAACATGTTCGAGGGTGTAAATGACGATGGCACGGCAACCGCCGATATACAGACATCAGGGGACATATTTTTTAACGTCAATTCTGACCTGTCTGACTCCGTTCAGGACAGGGTATGTGCTATATAGGGGTGAAGAGCCGACTCGACTTCTTCTGCCGGGAGTTCAAATAAAAGTTGAAAGGTCCCGAACGTGTGAAGTCCCAAACCACTACGATTGGAGACCACAGTGCCCACATTGCTACCAGCGTGGCAGAAGCGGAGGCTCTGTTTTGTTTCCCGAAGGATCTGTTTACATGTTGAATTCTTGATGATCTTCACGTGCACTATACTGATTACAGTGGATAGATGTATACCAATGATGTCGACCGCCGGAATTTTCACATCTTTTTGTAAAAATCGTTCGACTTCGAATGCTTTTGGCCGTGCAAATTCGTTTTGGAAAGTAAATATGTGCGTCGATTTTCTGTATTGGTACGCCATTCTGGTCTGTATTATTCAGCCAGGGAGTGCGAAATGGTGGAGTTGTGAGTAAACAAACACGACCGCTGCGAGGACACAAACAGCACGTCCGCACTGCTGCCCTGCTGAAGGCAAACTATTTCGGCTGTCTGAGCACGCTTACCGGGCCGCCCCAAACTCACAGACGTCACCGTGTGTACACGCCCTGCACTCACACATTTGCTGCGATTCCGCGGACACTTATTTTATTACGTTTCTTATGTCCATCCTTGTGACTGGAAGTCTGACACACTTCGGCTGTTCTCTTATGTAATAAAATGGAACACCTACAGCCTTCCTTACGATATTATTTATTACACGACTATCAGTTTCGTTGTTTCACTGCACCATCTTCAGGCCTTAACTGACGCTTGGAAGGGGGGGGGGGGGGGGGGTTATAACCATCCGTTTACACGATTCATCAGTGGCCAACATCTGTAACTGGCTTTCACCGACTACCATCAGAACGACATAAAAACAATGAATAACAGAAGGTACAATATAAATAACCACCATTAAGTGAATGCTACAAGTATGTGTAACAACGATATTATATCTCCAACCATGAACTATTTTTGATAGTTGGAGTACCATAAACCATTTGTGATGGCAGTACAGTCACAACGACCCCCCTTCCCCCTCCCCGGACCCCCGGACACATGAGGCCTGAAGATGGCGCACCGAAACTGGTAGCCAAAAATAAATAACTTCGTACGGACGTTTGTAGGTGTTTCATCTTATTATATTTCAATTCTGTCTGGACCTGTCTAGGCATGTAATACAATTTTACTGTGTCTTTGTTTTACAGTGCACTATGCAATATCCTTCCAACATGCGTGCACGATAATGAAGTAACTCTCTCTTTATGCGGGAATCACAGCAACTATGCGAGCGCAGGATGTGGACACAAGGTTTACGTGTGGATGTTTGGGTCGGCCCTTGACGCGTGCTCGGACAGGGCACCGCTCTCGTAAAGCGAGAAATACGTGTTCAAATCCTAACTTTCATACGTCGCTAGTGAATTGTACAGCTGAAGTCTAATCGTATTGGCAATTGTGAATACATTTCTTCTCTTCTGAATGTATTTCTTTGGAATCTAAGTTTGTACGGAAGCGAAACGTGGATAGCAAGCAAAAGAAGTGAATAGAATCTTCAGTAATGTGGTGCTACAGCAAATGCTGAAAATTAGATACGTAAATCGGACAATTAATGAAGTGGTACTAAATGTAATGAGTGAAAAATGAAAATCATGGCACAACTTGGGTAAAGGAAGAGACCGCTTGATGTGATAGAACCTGAGAAATGAAGGTAAGTCCGTTTGGTACTGGAGGAAGATATGGGGGAGGGGGAGAGGGAGGGGGGCGAGACACTGCAGATAGATAGAGAGAGAGAGAGAGAGAGAGAGAAGTTCAAGTAGACGTAGACACGAAAAGGATTGCGCAGTGGAGACTCGCGTGGACGGCTTCATGAAACCATTCAATGGGCCCAAGAGCACAATAGCAACAGCATGATTTATTTTCACCCTATTTCGAGCAACTATTGTTCATCTTCACTCAGCAAGATAGGCAAAAGTAGTTAAATGTTATTTATATTACTATGGTTGTTAACCAGAGCCGGCCGCGGTGGTCTCGCGGTTCTAGGCGCGCAGTCCGGAACCGTGCGACTGCTACGGTCGCAGGTTCGAATCCTGCCTCGGGCATGGATGTGTGTGATGTCCTTAGGTTAGTTAGGTTTAAGTAGTTCTAAGTTCTAGGGGACTAATGACCACAGCAGTTGAGTCCCATAGTGCTCAGAGCCATTTTTTTGTTAACCAGATAATCGCCTGTTCGTTGAATTTCTAGCAATTTCATTAGGTCAAGAGCGTATGCCTCTTGCTTGTACGTCCACAGCTACTGTTATGACTGAACGTCTCGGTATTTTTCTACAGTGTTTTAAGTCACGTTTTTACTTTACATTATGCTTTTAACGTGAGATTAAGATATAGTACACTGTACCTCAACGTGTATGCGATCCTTACCGAAGGTTATTTTGTAATGTTTTCTACGAAAAAAATGGTTCAAATGGCTCTGAGCACTATGCGACTTAACATCTGTGGTCATCAGTCGCCTAGAACTTAGAACTAATGAAACCTAACTAACCTAAGGACATCACACATCCATGCCCGAGGCAGGATTCGAACCTGCGACCGTAGCAGTCGCGCGGTTCCGGACTGAGCGCCTAGAACCGCGAGACCACCGCGGCCGGCTTCTCTACAAAAGTAATGTGCTAACCTTAGCACATTACTGAAAGTCAAACATATCTTATTTATTAACTGAATCTCCGTATTTATTACTTATCCTGACATACACATACACCAGAAGGAAGTTTAAGCGAAGGACTGCTATACTCATATTACAGCCACCAGCTAAACAGTCAGGACTGGCTGGACAGTACTCTTTCACTGTTCCGGCCACGCGTGTTTCGCACTCAAAGAGAATTTAAAGCGGAGAGCGCTGTGCACTCGAGCGAAGCAGACTGGATCTGACAGAACTTACCCTCCCCGATGTGGGGACAGAGCCATTCCAGTACCTCAACGCCGTTCAGGAACGCCAGCCGGTGTGGCCGAACGGTTCTAGGCTCTTCAGTCTGGAACCGTGCGACCGCTACTGTCGCAGGTTCGAATCCTGCCTCGGTCATGGATGTGTGTTATGTACTTAGGTTAGTTAGGTTTAAGTAGTTCTAAGTTCTGGGGGACTAATGACCTCAGAAGTTAAGTCCCATAGTGCTCAGAGCCATTTGAACAATTTTTTGAACCGTTTAGGAACCATTCTCCAGCTGCAATAATATGAAACATATCAGTTTACGGTGAATCGTTCTCTATGGTGCAAACGATAACTGTTTACCACGTAACACAGTGGTGTAGGGGAAGTCAAAACGAACAATTTGGTACGACACTTGTGGTGTACGAAGCCGGGAAAAATCACCTACGCTGCAGCGCATGGGAGCTGCGCAAGATTTTCAATATCCCCTCGCTCTCTTACGTCGCCAGCTTTGCCGGCTGTTTGCTTAACATTATTAATTTAAAATTTCCATGAGGTTAAAGAAAGAAAATAGAGTTTTCTAAACGTTGTGAAAAAACTAATTATGTTTCAAATGCGATCTAAACCCGAACAGGCACAGTAGTTTCGTAGTGAGAAGGATGGCCAACAATGGGACTTAATTATTAACTTAATACTGTTAAAATTCACAATATTTTGCGGTAGAAACTAAAAAAAATGAATCTTACCTTTTGTATGTGCAAGGATAACTGGTTATTGATATTCAAGGACAATTTTAGCCAAAATCTCGCGCAGGGTGCATGTGCTGCAGTTTAGGTGTTTTTTTTTTTCCTTTGTAAATCAGTCTGAGAATTTTTCGGGCTTGATAGACCACAAGTGTCCTGTATCAAAATGTTCTTCTCGACTTCACCTGCACCCCTGTGCTGCGTCGTAAACGAGTTAACCTTCACACTCTGTACGTGAGATATCACTGATAAATAGAGAGAACATAATATAGTGTAAATGCTTCAAAATATCGAAACGAGGTTTCTAGTAAACGATAGTACGCAAATAACCGAATGTTCTTCTGAGTGTAAAAGCAAATATTTGTTTACGAAGCAAATGAAGTACACCCGTCAGCACAAAACGTGGTGAAGGTAAATCGCGGTCAGAGTCAAATGTCCACTACAGCATTTTGCGCATTTCTTTAGTTGTATTTACACAAATAAGTTGACTTCTGATATTTCAGGAATTGTATTTTCAGTTGAGAATATGGACCACATTCGGCTATACACTAGGACGACGACAATGAAATTGCTGCCAGACCGGGTTCCGAAACTGGATTTCCCGGTAACGGCTATCCGTGCACGAACCACGGACAGACCGAAACTCCCATATGAGGTCACCTTTGTGTCACAACCTGCACTCGTACATAACGTATATTCCTGTTCAGGAAGAACACATTTATTCTGAGTCGAGGACCTCGTATTGGCGAATAAATACGAAATAGAGTGCCTGTGTTATTAATAGGTACGACGCAATGTTTCTTCAGACATGTATCCATGTTCGAAGGAACAGGCAATGCAGTGACCGTGAAAACTTTTTCTGTATTCCTTGACTACTGTAATCACTGCACCGTACTTCTTAATAACTCAGACACTGCTCTTTCGTATCAAAATATTTTCTTTATCTCCGAATAAAATCACGTTTGTAGCATAAATGTTCTTTCAGTACTCCGATCACAAACTTTTCGTAAAATATAAACATGTTCATTGTACCAAAATTAGTGAGTGCGTTTTTCAGAAAGTCGAGTGCCAAGAAAAACGTATTTCTTGCTACAGCATCAGCTGTACTGTAAGCTGATGGTTAATGCAATTTTAGTAACATTATACTAGTGCAAAAAACTCGTCGCCTAAAACGTCATGTGATCGTGTATTTTTGAACATTTCCGGAAGTTATGTGTCGCGGAAGCTATGACTGCCATGCATAGCATACTTTGAAGTAAAACAGCGATGTAAGCTACAGTTGGGTAAGAGTGTTGTATCTTGGAATATTTTTCAGACTTTATGCTCTAGCCAGCTCTGTGACAGTAGCTGAAGGTATTTTCTTACTCCATTTTTAAATGATAGCGTTCAATTTTAGTGTGATGCAGTCTTTTCCTGAAATTAAAAAAAAATTACTCTGGAAAAGCAAGGTTTCTTGAAATCTGAAATTATGTTCCAAGATCATATACCGAGTGCAAACATTTTACTTAAATTTAAAAGTGTTGCAATCGACAAAATCTTGTCAGTGCTATCTGTTACATTACTACCCTACTATACAACAGTAATCAGCAAGCGTAATAAAATTAAGCACATGTTGTAGGGAAGCAGCCTACTCACGCCCTATAAAATTCACAGCAGTTTTTCCATTGTGTGCCAGCAGTCCGCTGTAACTAGCTCTGACGTCATAAATGTTGCACAATACTTTAAAAATCAAGTAAATAACCTGAAACGTTTCTAGCATGTCAGGAGTAATACTAAATCAGTATGTGTTGAAAAGTTCAATAACTTTAACCATTTTCGAAATTTGGACATTTTTCTGTAAAAATAATTGGTGCAACAGAAAAGAGCTAGAAACTTAAAAATTCATATTTATATTCCTTTTGCATAATAATTTAGTAGAAACAGTATTCTGGATCTCATAAATTAAAATTTTAGTTGAAATTCATGATTTTCTGTTTTTGTCTTAAAAATTAAGGAAGCAAGAAACATTAAGTAGGCGAATAAATAAAGCTAGGATGTTTAAATTTAAGTAGAAGGGAGATACGCTAGAATCATAAAGATGTGAGAAGTTTCAACTGAATAACTATAAAACTATAGCGATAGCGTATCTCCAAAGCGCAAGTTCAGAGCTCGCCTACTGCGTGTAGTGTAATTAAATTAATTCTCTCGCCCAAAATATTGGACTTAGCCACCTCAGACTTTTATTATGATTACTTACCTGTGTGCCGATTGCACATTTAACTTGAGAGCTTCATCGGCCATCAGCAAAGGAAGCAATGATTTATTTGATAACTTAAAGCGGTGTATTACTAGCCCAGCGGCTAGTCAGGAGAGCGGATTTAATCAGGCGTTCCCTTAGCTGTCCGCTCCACGGCTTTATATATAAGAACGCTGCACGAGGAAAAGAGGCCCCAGTTCTCTCCAGACGCTGATCTGCGCATCATCTGTGCCGGGAGTCGCGTCGCATCGGTATCATTGCTATAAACAGCCTCGGATGCCGTAATAAGTTACTCGGGATACGCGTAAACATCGTTTTCGAGTGGAGTGTTAATTCTGGGATGACTGTAATGATCTATCTTCAGTTTGCGTATGTCATATTTTCACGTGCCGCCGCGGGACAGACATTCTACCATTATTTAGCGTGGCGTTTGATGAATATTATCATCAAATTATGGCGAGCATTCACTTAAACATTTAATTTGAACAGTTATAGTTGCATCAGCGCATTAGACTCTGAACTGCTCTGGTAGTTGGATTGTGTGGATTCTTTTTGGTCTGTGACTTTCAGAATATAGTGAACATTTTACAGTGAATCGTTTTTGACTATGAATCCCAGACAATCTCCTAATTCCTCAGAGCTATAAGCTGTAGCTATAAGTGTATTTCTTAGATGAAGTGGGCACTAGGAATTCTAATTACAGGCTTCACGTTTTGCTAATCACTTTCTGGTTGCCAATATTGTAGTTAGAGAGCCAGTGTTGAGAACAGGAAACAACAGCATTAAATAAATCATAGGAACATTTTAATAACAATAATTCCACCCTCCGCCCCACATATGGTGCACGTGCTGGGAAAGACACTCCACATTTATCATTATTCGATTATAATTCCCACCTGCCGCCCCACAAACTGAAAAGTAAATCTGTAAGATGTCTATGTAAAAGGACAGAGATTCGATTACAGGATATATTACAACAGATTTTTTTATTTTTCTTCCATGTTCTAGAAGGCACTTCAACAAACATTTTGCATCACTACCATATGTCGTGCACATATGTTACTATTGTAAATGTTCTTGTACCGATCAGAGGGTCACACCTGTGGATGTATGTAAATGCACACACGATTACCACGAATGCTACGTACAGGTCGAACTGCGCAGCGGATGGATTGCAGCATATCAGTCCAAAGCATAGCACCAGTGGGGATGCACTAAGGTCGTCTGTGCAGCAGTAGAGTGAACATCCATCAAGTCACAAAGGGCAATCGTGACCAATGATCTATAGTGTCCGCATCGTCACCTTACACACAGAACGCTTCTCATTGAGGAAAGTGGCTCAACGTGTCCGTCGGACTAAAAGTGATGTGGTGCAGACTTGCAATCGATTCCAGTTCGCAGTCAGTTTTGTGTAACTACATCAGACACCCTGTACACGTTCGACAGTTGCATTCGACGACCGATATCTACAAATTTTGAGTCAAAGGAACCGTGGGCTGAATGCTCCAGAACTGAATTCGGGGTTCGAAGAGGCTGCAGGACAACATGTATCGTATCAAACTGTTAGCAGAAGACTGCATAAAGTGGATCGCCATTACTAACCACCATGATGAGCACTGTGTCGTACATAGCAACACCGTGGACTCGGTTACAGAAGGGCAAGAAATCGTGCAATTGAACACCCCAGGATTGATGTCAGATGTTGCTTACGAACGAATTTCGGAACTGTTTGTATCCCTAAAGGGTGTTTGGAGACAGTCCGGTAATAACAAACGTCTCCAACACTGTGTCAACATGTGCAACGAGGCAGAGGTGGAATGACGTTCTGGGGTGGCATTACACGGGGCCACAGTATACCTCTCGTGTTTGGCGAGGGCAGTCTCAGTGCTCTACGGTACGGTGGCGAGATTGTGCACTCAACAATGGGACTGCACCGACAATATTTTGATGACAGTTTCATGTTGGCGAATGACGGGTTGTGTCCTAGTCGAGCTGTTCACATGAAGATATTCTTTGACCACGCAACGATCACCAAAATCGACTGGCCTTCCTGTTCCCCGAACATGAACCCAATCAAAGATGAGTGGTATCGATTGAAACGAGGTATGTTTGGAAGTCAACAACGACCATGCACTCTGTGTGACTTTCGTAGAATCGTCGTGGACCAGGCCTGGCTCGAAGGTCTCAACGATGGTATGCCATGGCGGGTTCAAGTCTGTATCTGAGCAAGTGAACGATCAACCACATACTGAAGTTCCTCAGGAGTGCTGTGGAAAACTGTCTATGAGAGACAGACGATTTCGATTTTACACAAAAGTTTTCTTTTCTTATTTGGTGATCTGAACATATTGCAAATCAATATATAGGCATGTCTGAGAGTCAGTTTTTGTTCTCTATGGCACGAATTTTGAAATAAGTGGGTTATGCGAAACTTTTGTTAGTGTCTAAAACATTTCCTGTTTCTCTTAAAAATAGTGAAAAATGTGAGTATAATAATACGATCAAAACGAGTCTTTACAAAGAACTCATGGGATTGCCATTAGCACAGAAAGGAAGGAGACACGTGCATTAAGCAACTTACCAGAGCACATTAAACGTCATGTAGATAATCTAGTGAAGCTTAAGACTGAATTAATGCACTTCCTATCAGGCAACTTATCCCACTCTATCTACACACAAATTCTTAGAGTTAACGTTTTAGGTTAATGTACATTTAGAAATAGAACTTCAACATAGTTATATGCGGTCATTTCACTGTTTTGGAGTTAAATTAAATGAATGTGCATCTTCGTGGGATCCGTGAGCTACGTCAAATGTAATGTAATGTAAAAAACAAATCATTTCGAGGAAATGCAGTCAGTTTTTCACATTATATGTGACTACTTTTAGTCTGTAAATAAACGAGGGGTACTTGTAACAAATTTTATAAACCTACTGGCAAAATTTGCTGTTAGCCATATGGGATGGATTTGACTTCTGAAAATAATAATATTGTAGTAGTTAATTAATTCAATTACAGTCTATCAGAAGGGCTAAGATTGTCAAAAGCTGATTACTGGGCCTGCAGAACATTAGCAGCATGAATACTAATGTGTGTGAGCTGAGGTTTTCCGGGCGTACAGAAATCTTGCCATCTTCAGGCGTTCTCGGTGTCTGATATTTCGCGCGCGCGCACACGTGAACGAGGATGTCCTCGACTGGAGTGAAGTACTAGCGCTCGGAGGCGCTTCAGCTTCTGGCTTGACGGGTAAGGGAGGAAAATTCTTGAACTTTCTTGGGGTTTTCCATTGGCTTGACTTGTATGCTATTTAATGTTTTTTAATATAAAAAAGATTAAAGGATAGTCAGAGGGACAGTGAGTGAAGTGGAAGCGAATGGCCTTAATGGCTGGCCGGTGGTTTCAGCAGTGGGTCCCACTACGTCTGATGATGGACCCGTGTGATTTTCATTACTAAAATTGGGGGCGTTCGTATTAGCAAAGTTGGCGGACGATGTCTTCCCTGGATTGCTGGGTGTAGGGATCTTACTTCCTCCTACCAGAACGGTATTCTTCCTTCACCCATAGATCTGCGACGTCAGTTAGGATGTCCCATTCACGGGGTGTGAAAATGGGGTGGGAGTTGATCGTGGCTAACTCTTTCCTTGTGACCAGCTCCTGCAGCACGCAACGATATGTGCAGAGGCAGATCAGTCGATGAGGGAGGGGAGATTTAGGCAAGTCGGTTGGGGTGAAGGGGTACGGGCGTACGACCCGTCTCGTAGTGACGCCACAATCTTCTTGAGGAAGCGCTGTAAGCTATGCACTCCAGGAAGTGGAAGGCACAGCCTCTCCTTCTCTTTTGGCTTCTCATCGTACGAAGAGTCAGGCGGTGCTGTGGCACCGTTGCCTGCAGCTGCCTCCTTGGAGGGGGGCAGCCCTGGCGTCACATCGTCGGTCTCCATTGGCGCCACCTCCTGCATTGCCGCAGATGTCTGCGTGGATGCATCGACCCCCACGGGCCGACTGACGGGGGAGGCGGCGGCAGGAACCGGCGGCTTCCTCTTAAGAGCTGACAGCTCTTCACGCAGCTGCTGGAGCTGGCGATGAACGGCTACGAGCTCTTCCTTTAGTGTGGCCCTTTCGGCCGCAAAGGCGGCTCGGAAGCCGGCCACAGCCTGATCAGTGGCAGCTTCGAGGCGGCGCGGCTCGCACTCCTCGCCAGGGCGGGGTGCGGGGCAGCCGACTTGGCGTCAGACACCGCTGGACGTGGAGCGGTGGTCTGGCGGCGAGCTGCGACTGCGTGAGTTTGCAGCGTGAGAACGGCCGCAGTTCATACACTTGCTGGCTGCACCTCGTGCTTTGAGGCAGTTGCGCGTGTCGTGCACTGCCGCGCACTTTAGACACGCGGCAGCGTTCGTGCAACCACTCGCCGTGTGCCCCAACTTCTGGCACTTGCCGTTTGCGTCTGTTGCGGCTGGCGTTTGTTGCCGCGGGTGCTCCCCAACGCTTCGACGAGCAGCGTGAGCGCAGCTGTCAACTTGCTCCCCTTGCGCCCACACATGGCGAGACGGAGCTGAGCGGCGTGGAGGTGCGTGCGCGACGGCGTTCGGTGCTGGCTTGACATCGTCTCATAGTTCTCTGATGGAAGCCGACTTCATATAATCGTCACCCCTCCTCGCAGCCACGGTCTGGACGCTTCCGACCGGTCCGCGGCCCGTGGTGGGGGAAGGGCTGCAACAGAATATCGAGTTCACGATGGAGATAGAAGAAAACAACCAGCGTCCATTTCTGGGTGTGCTCGTCAAGCGAAGACCAGATGGCACACTAGGACACAGCGTCTACTGCAAGCCGACACGTACACACTGGTGCATAGAGCACTCGAAATCTCGGACTGTGATGGCCTAGCAGCTGAATTGCAGCACTTGCAGGCCATGTTCCGCAGGAACGGTTACAACAACCGGCAGATAAAACGGACCTTAGGACTGAAGAAGCCTCGACTGCAGCCTTCCAAGGACGAAGACAAACCGGTTGTGACAGCGATCATACCATATTTCAGGAACATGTCAGCAAAGATCGGCATAATACTCAGAAAATATAATGTCAAGTGCGTGTTTCACCCACCATCCAAAACGAAAACATTATTAGGTTAAGGACGACTTAGGACTCCGGAAACTGGGAGTTTACAGCATCCCTTGCCAGTGCAGGAAAATGTATATAGGCCAGACTGTCTGGACGGAACAGGAGAGATGAAGTGAACATAAACGCCACACAGACAACGTACATCCGACCAAGTCCGCTGTGGCAGAGCACTGCACCTCACGTGGACATCACATGAACTACGATGGCACAAAGGTGTTACAGCAATCGAACACCTTCTGGGATTGTCTCCTCAAAGAGGCAGTGGAGATCTGGCTGCATGACGAACTAATAAATAAAGACAGCGGTTTCCAGTTAAGCAAAGCCTGTAATCCAACTTAAGCACGATTACAACACAACGACAGTCTACATGGAAATCCGTTCCTGTCAGGACATCTGAAGAAGAAGAAGAAGAAGCATTGTCGCCACGACGGCAGAGTTCCGCGGAAGGACTGCGGCCCACAATGTGTCGCGGGGCGCTGCGCTTCCTCCACCACCCAGCGCCGCACTTCCCCCACCACCCAGCGCCGCGCTTCCCCCACCACCCAGCGCCGCCCTTCCCCCACCACCCAGCGCCGCCCTTCCCCCCCACCCAGCGCCGCCGTTCCCCCACCACCCAGCGCCGCCCTTCCCCCACCACCCAGCGCCGCCCTTCCCCCACCACCCAGCGCCGCCCTTTCCCCACCATCCAGCGCCGCCCTTCCCCCACCACCCAGCGCCGCGCTTCCCCCACCACCCAGCGCCGCGCTTCCCCCACCACCCAGCGCCGCCCTTCCCCCACCATCCAGCGCCGCCCTTCCCCCACCACCCAGCGCCGCCCTTCCCCCACCACCCAGCGCCGCCCTTCCCCCACCACCCAGCGCCGTGATTCCCCCACCACCGGGTCGCAGACCACTCGGAAGCGCCTGAGGGGTGGAGATTATATAAAGTAGACATCCATCAGAGATCAATAAGACACCAAGAACGCCTGAAGATGGCAAGAAGTCGGCTTGCCGAAATATCGCGCCTTTTGGACGGCGCTACCTGGCTGAATACCCGAGAAATTTTCGCGAATGCTAAGGTTTTTCTTGTTATGTTACTGAACTCTGACTTGCTGAGGCTACTCCGTTACTGAACTCCGACTTGCCGAGGCTACTCCCGATGACCTGTTGATTCCGATTCCCTTTAACGTACTGTATGTAAAGATTGTCAGAGCCACCAAACTTAGTGTCTACACACTCGTAGGTAACAAATGAACCGAAATTGAGAGCAGCAAAGCAAAAGCAGAAATGCTGAACTTCATTTTAGTTATTCCATTACAAAGAGAGAAACAGATGGACTGTCCAAGTATAAATCTCGCACCACTGCAAAGATGAGTGATTTATATACTATCATCACAAGCGTTGACAAATAGCTGAAATCACGTAAATTAAACAAGGCGCCAGGGTGCAATGAAATCCTATGCCAGTAGTTAGAATAATGCACAGGTCATGCCCGCCTAGAAAAAAGGTATCAGAAGTAAGCCACAAAACTACCATCCAGTACCATTCTCTTCAATCTCTTTTAGATTCTTAGAACATATCTCAAACAGAATGACCTCTTCCATGCCAAACAATATGGAATCCGAAAACATCGATCATTATAAACGCAAGTCGCACTTTTCTCACATAGCATCCGGAAACCATGGAACAAGGCAGTCGGATAGATGCAATAAATCTTGATATCCGAATAGTATTAGTATGGGTACAACTTCAACGTTTATTAACAAAAGTACGATCATTGTTGTTGTTGTTCGATCATATGGGGTATCAAATAAAACATGACTGAAATGAGGGCTTTTTTGTATGGAGAACGCAGCGTATTATCTTCTGTATGACTGGAGAGAGGATATCTTAGTCGGGAGAATGCAGCATGTTATGTTGGGTGAAGGGTCATTGACAGAAGTCGCAGTAATTTCCTCGTCTCCCCGGAAAGTGTAATGAGACACATGCTGATCATGTTGTATATCAGTCATCCGATTGCCAGTATTAATAGTGATGTCAGTCTTTCTGAGATAATGCAGTTACCCTAATGAAGTAGGGGAGGGTACCCTAAATTGTGCCAGTTTCAAAACATTACGTATTATAGCCTCAACAGTAAGTTAAAGAATTATTTAAACAACGCCACCCCAAAGTGCTGGATGGTGTTGTTAGTATCTTATTTAAAAACTGGAAATCCTAGAAAAATGAACACACTACACTTAATTATCTAAACATCTGCAAGTGGATACAATTAGAAATTTGGTTTCCCAATTTGTACCACGGGTGCATAAATTGTATCACCCTTACAAATAATTTCCCTGATTTTATATATATGTACTAATCTAAGTTTTATAAAATGTTCCATATTTTAGTTGTTACGTCACTATCTGTAGGCATAACAGTATAACTTTTTTCCTCCTTTTCTCATCCCTGCATACTTAGCATGAAACCACATTTCTCATGTCATGCAGCTGATCATTTCTTCCATTCAGTCTTCCTCTCACAACTTTCTCCATCATTCATCTGCTTTACGAATGAGTTTATGCTCTTCAAAACGGTGCAAAGACTAAAAAACAGCTTTTTATGTGCTCGTACAGTTTCTTTCAACCTCACGAGGTATCGGGATACGTGACACTGTGGCGTGCCATTTAGGCCAAGCCCCAGAGTCAGCCCATGTTCGCTGTGTGACAAGATATATGGGGACAAGTGGAAACCACCAAGTGTGATTTTTTTGGTCGTCCAATGGAAATGTAATGATGGTAGAGAATATCCAATCAAATGGGAAGGAGTAATAAACATGAATTAATATTAATGGCTCCATAAATCTGTGAAATAATGTATATTACTTCCGATCAGTCTGCAAAAATGGAGAAAAAAAAGAAAAGGAACAACTGGTGTCTCAGAAAATACAGAAAAGGAAACAATGGACAAATAAGAAACCTGCATATACGAGGGTTGGAGCTTAAATAGTGGCAACTATTTATTCATAACCGATACAAAAGAGTTGCATGTTTGTACCTGATACTGTCCTTAAACGTAGTCATCAGCGTTGTGTAGAACCCGTTACCAGCGATGTGGAAAGCGTAGTATACCGTCAGTAGAGCCTGTTCTGTTTGTGGTGCGAATGGAGCGGTCTACTGCCTGTCGAATCTCTGAAACAGTTCTGGAGCGAATAATACGAAGTGGTTCCTTCATCTGCCGAATCAAATCAAACGACTTAAGTCCTGGGAGTATGGTAGATGGTACAGTACTTCCCAGTCCTATTTACCGAACAGAGCAGCCACAGCTTTCGCCGTATGCGCCAGAGCATGGTCATGCAAAATGATGGGTGTGTTGCGCAGAAAGTGTCGCCGCTTCTTTCGCAAAGCTGGTCACCGGTGATGCTCCCAAAACTGACAGTAATACTGTGCAGTGACGGCCTGCCGTGGAGGAACGTAATGCATTAGGATAACACCATCATAGTCGTACACGAGAATCACCATAACTTTCACCATACTGGGGCTCTGACGCACTTTCTACTTCCGCGGCGACCCATAATGACTCCATTCGTTGAATTGGCGTTTCAGTTTTGGCTCGAACGATGTGGCCCATGTCTCATCCAGTATTACGATTCGACGTAAGAAAACCTCTCCTTCGCGCTCGTAGCGCTCCAAGTGCTTCTGAGCGTCGTCGTAACGCATCAATTGTAAGGTGGCTATAATTTCACACCTTTACAACCACTCATCTACATACTTTGCCGTGATTTACAACCGGAATTAGGTACCAATCGGAGGCTGTACATCGTATATATGAAGAAGACTGACATTGTCATGTACACCTTGTAAGTAATTGCTAACACTTATTGCATGAAAGTTGACGGTGTGTCTTTATTATCAAAACAGAGTAATGAATGACTGCCTATACTAGTAGAGGTTGGAAGGCCAGTGGATATGAAATGGCAGGCGTAACTTAAGCCCTGGGTGGAAAAGCCCACACAGATGTGTTGGTCCTGCTTCACACAGGAAGTGCCAAGAAGGACGATTTGGGCACCTGAGCGCGGAAGCACAATACAGCGGCGGCCAGCTGGTTTTGTAATGGGGCTTGAAGGATAACCGGGTAATACTTCGGAAACTCTGAAAATCTTGGATGCAGCAGGAAGGAACGAGGAAGCGTTACCACAGAAATCGCAGGCTGGGTTATTTCCGAGGATTTTTACTCTGAGAAGCGTACCATTGCATGAGTATAGGTATGTCCTCGCAAACGTTCCGTGCTGGCAGACAGAAGACTAAAATATGGTTGGTTGGCGTTCGGAAGAATCTGTAAATAGGGAGAATATTCCGTGGTTACGAGAATATGATTCGCCTTATGAGTTACGAGGGAGGGGAGCCGAGCTTTGCTGGGAAGCCATCGGTGGGGAGAAGAAGTATTTCATTTTGAGAGCCCATGTTGGACGGTAGCTCAGTATCAGCTATTGTTTGTACAGATGTACTTGCTGTCTTTGCTCTCAGGAGATTTTATACTTAGAACGGTTAGGCACTGTACTGTTATGAACTTATACGATTCTGAACTTCGCCTCCGGGCTGGTAGTCGTCGTTAAGTGTGTTCAGTGACTGAGAGCACTTCTTCTCCCTATAATCACGTTGAGACATCTGAACTCCGTCCTTGTGGCCGGGAGTTCGCGTTTCTCTTTTGTAGAACGCAGATAGGAGGAGACAGTATTATATTAGTCAGAGGACCGTCTTGTGCCGTCCTAGTGTTTGAATGAGTTTTTTTATATATTTTGTGGCTGGAGTTCTTCCGTCATCGCAGACGTGTACGAGGACGCACCGGACGCAGTACATATGGTGATATTGCTAATTGCTTCTGCTTATTAGGCCTATAAAGCTAAGCAGCTGTGATCACGTAAATTTTATTTCCACTAAGGCTGCATGCCACTGTAGATGATCTTTGAAAGCAGTGTCTTCTAGTGTTTGGTACGTAGATGATACCAGTCGTCTGTATTAGATCGCGTGGGCATAAAAGGGGCAGATTTGCGCAATTGATCAATCGTATTAGTTGGGAAATTCATATGTAGCCCTTTATGTCCATTGGACATTGATGTATAAACATTTGTAATATAAAGAGATTTTAATCTGCAATAAATGTATAAACGGAAACAGCACTTATCATTTGGTAGTTACTAGTTCCCTTAATCATTTATTTATGTTTATGTTTTAATTTATAAGTTAAGGTGCCAGAAGGAGGAGATAATTACCATTAAGAGATCCTAAGACCTGCTTCAGGGGGGGGGGGGGTAGTCAAACAGGGCGAAATCCTTATTGTCGCTTCGGTATTTCCGTTGCGCACATTCATTTTACATCTGCCTGGAGTAGCATCTTAGATATGGCTTACCCTACCAGGACCGTACTTAGAGTCTTCTGATAATAGCCATAAAGTGGTTTTTAACCTGGAAAATGTTCAATTTTTTCCATTTACAATGTTTAGGTGTTGTTGATAGTGATCACTACCTTGGGTGTATTGTTTGCACTGGGAAAGTCACGCGATGACATTAAAAAATAATGTTGTTGTTGTTGTTGTCTTCAGTCCTGAGACTGGTTTGATGCAGCTCTCCATGCTACTCTATCCTGTGCAAGCTGCTTCATCTCCCAGTACCTACTGCAACCTACATCCTTCTGAATCTGCTTAGTGTACTCATCTCTCGGTCTCCCTCTACGATTTTTACCCTCCACGCTACCCTCCAATGCTAAATTTGTGATCCCTTGATGCCTCAAAACATGTCCTACCAACCGATCCCTTCTTCTAGTCAAGTTGTGCCACAAACTTCTCTTCTCCCCAATCCTATTCAATACCTCTTCATTAGTTACGTGATCTATCCACCTTATCTTCAGTATTCTTCTGTAGCACCACATTTCGAAAGCTTCTATTCTCTTCTTGTCCAAACTAGTAATTGTCCATGTTTCACTTCCATACATGGCTACACTCCAAACAAATACTTTCAGAAACGACTTCCTGATACATAAATCTATATTCGATGTTAACAAATTTCTCTTCTTCAGAAACGCTTTCCTTCCCATTGCCAGTCTACATTTTATATCCTCTCTACTTCGACCATCATCAGTTATTTTACTTCCTAAATAGCAAAACTCCTTTACTACTTTAAGTGTCTCATTTCCTAATCTAATTCCCTCAGCATCACCCGATTTAATTTGACTACATTCCATTATCCTTGTTTTGCTTTTGTTAATGTTCATCTTATACCCTCCTTTCAAGACACTGTCCATTCCGTTCAACTGCTCTTCCAAGTCCTTTGCCGTCTCTGACAGAATTACAATGTCATCGGCGAACCTCAAAGTTTTTACTTCGTCTCCATGAATTTTAATACCTACTCCAAATTTTTCTTTTGTTTCCTTTACTGCTTGCTCAATATACAGATTGAATAACATCGGGGAGAGGCTACAACCCTGTCTCACTCCTTTCCCAACCACTGCTTCCCTTTCATTCCCCTCGACTCTTATAACTGCCATCTGGTTTCTGTACAAATTATAAATAGCCTTTCGCTCCCTTTATTTTACCCCTGCCACCTTTAGAATTTGAAAAAGAGTATTCCAGTCAACATTGTCAAAAGCTTTCTCTAAGTCTACAAATGCTAGAAACGTAGGTTTGCCTTTTCTTAATCTTTCTTCTAAGATAAGTCGTAAGGTCAGTATTGCCTCACGTGTTCCAACATTTCGACGGAATCCAAACTGATCCTCCCCGAGGTCTGCATCTACCAGTTTTTCCATTCGTCTGTAAAGAATTCGCGTTAGTATTTTGCAGCCGTGGCTAATTAAACTGATAGTTCGGTAATTTTCACATCTGTCAGCACCTGCTTTCTTTGGGATTGGAATTATTATATTCTTCTTGAAGTCTGAGGGTATTTCGCCTGTCTCATACATCTTGCTCACCAGCTGGTAGAGTTTTGTCATGACTGGCTCTCCCAAGGCCGTCAGTAGTTCTAATGGAATGTTGTCTACTCCGGGGGCCTTGTTTCGAATCAGGTCTTTCAGTGCTCTGTCAAACTCTTCACGCACTATCGTATCTCCCATTTCGTCTTCATCTACATCCTCTTCTATTTCCATAATATTGTCCTCAAGTACATCGCCCTCGTATAAACCTTCTATATACTCCTTCCACCTTTCTGCCTTCCCTTCTTTGCTTAGAACTGGGCTGCCATCTGAGCTCTTGATATTCATACACGTGGTTCTCTTCTCTCCAAAGGTCTCTTTAATTTTCCTGTAGGCAGTATCTATCTTACCCCTAGTGAGATAAGCTTCTACATCCTTACATTTGTCCTCTAGCCATCCCTGTTTAGCCATTTTGCACTTCCTGTCGATCTCATTTTTGAGACGTTTGTATTCCTTTTTGCCTGCTTCATTTACTGCATTTTTATATTTTCTCCTTTCATCAATTAAATTCAATATTTCTTCTGTTACCCAAGGATTTCTAGCAGCCCTCTGCTTTGTACCTACTTTATCCTCTGCTGCCTTCACTACTACATCCCTCAGAGCTACCCATTCTTCTTCTACTGTATTTCTTTCCCCTATTCCTGTCAATTGTTCCCTTATGCTCTCTCTGAAACTCTGTACAACCTCTGGTTCTTTCAGTTTATCCAGGTCCCATCTCCTTAATTTCTCACATTTTTGCAGTTTCTTCAGTTTTAATCTACAGGTCATAACCAATAGATTGTGGTCAGAGTCCACATCTGCCCCTGGAAATGTCTTACAACTTAAAACCTGGTTCCTAAATCTCTGTCTTACCATTATATAATCTATCTGATACCTTTTAGTATCTCCAGGGTTCTTCCACGTATACAATCTTCTTTCATGATTCTTAAACCAAGTGTTAGCTATGATTAAGTTGTGCTCTGTGCAAAATTCTACTAGGCGGCTTCCTCTTTCATTTCTTAGCCCCAATCCATATTCACCTACTATGTTTCCTTCTCTCCCTTTTCCTACACTCGAATTCCAGTCACCCATTACTATTAAATTTTCGTCTCCCTTCACTATCTGAATAATTTCTTTTATTTCATCGTACATTTCTTCGATTTCTTCATCATCTGCAGAGCTAGTTGGCATATAAACTTGTACTACTGTAGTAGGTGTGGGCTTCGTATCTATCTTGGCCACAATAATGCGTTCACTATACTGTTTGTAGTAGCTTACCCGCATTCCTATTTCCCTATTCATTATTAAACCTACTCCTGCATTACCCCTATTTGATTTTGTGTTTATAACCCTGTAGTCACCTGACCAGAAGTCTTGTTCCTCCTGCCACCGAACTTCACTAATTCCCACTATATCTAACTTTAACCTATCCATTTCCCTTTTTAAATTTTCTAACCTACCTGCGCGATTAAGGGATCTGACATTCCACGCTCCGATTCGTAGAACGCCAGTTTTCTTTCTCCTGATAACGACATCCTCCTGAGTAGTCCCCGCCCGGAGATCCGAATGGGGGAGTATTTTACCTCCGGAATATTTTACCCAAGAGGATGCCATCATCATTTAATCATACAGTAAAGCTGCATGTCCTCGGGAAAAATTACGGCTGTAGTTTCCCCTTGCTTTCAGCCGTTCGCAGTACCAGCACAGCAAGGCTGTTTTGGTTAATGTTGCAAAGCCAGATCAGTCAATCATCCAGACTGTTGCCCCTGCAACTACTGAAAAGGCTGCTGCCCCTCTTCAGGAACCACACGTTTGTCTGGCCTCTCAACAGATACCCCTCCGTTGTGGTTGCACCTACGGTACGGCCATCTGTATCGCTGAGGCACGCAAGCCTCCCCACCAACGGCAAGGTCCATGGTTCATGGGGGGAGGTAAAAAAAATAATATTTGTGTATTATATTTCTTTTCAGAGCCGTTGCGCTTTAGCCCGCTGGCTGCAATTTATTGATATTTATGATATGCCATTTGTATGTTACCGACGCTGCCATTAGGTTAACTTGTCTGTTGTAGATATTTTATGTTACATGTCCGTTGCATAATAAATATGGGTAGTATAATTGTGTGTACTTTTAAGAGATATCTTATCAGGGCTCAGTCGATGATAACTTCGGTGAAAGGGGGCTTAGTAGCACAACAGATCACTAGTAGTAACAATATAGAAATGGCAGATAGAAGGGGTAGTCAAAAAAGCCTATGGGACGAGAAAGAGTTAGCTTTGTTAGCAGCACAAGACACAGGTGAGGAGAATACCGAGCCGAGGGAATTTTTTGAGAATGATAGACACAGTCAAGCCCGTGGTGGTCAATCTGATGCCGAAGATGAGGAGCAGAGACACACTGAGGCAATCGTGAGGATACGGGACTATAACGTAGGGAGTCCAAGTGAAGGCGGAACTACTAAGAATAGTGGTAGATCGCCGTCAGTGACGTCGTCACAGGGCAGCAAATCAGGGGCGAGCGGTGATGACTTTCTTCAGTACCAAGAAATGGAAAGGGAAAATGGAAGAAGATCACCTCAGAGTAGAGAAAGAGATAGTCACAATAGGAGAGAAGATTTAGATAAAACCGGTGTGTTGGAAATTATTGCATACCTAAAAGCGATTGGAAGTGTAATGCGAAGGAAAATTCATCAGATCAGCTCAGAAACTGGAAATAAAATTCGAAAGGTTAGCTCTGATTTGAGAAGCCAAATAGAAAGAGCGAATGATGAAGTACGCTCTGAAATGGGATGTAAAATTCAAAACGTTAGTGCCGAGATTCAGTCGATAAAACATGAAACGAGGGAAGTGAACAATGAGTTAGTGAAGCTGCGAACAAAACTAGAACGAGAGATTGCGGGCCGCGCGGGATAAGCCGAGCGGTGTGAGGCGCTGCAGTCATGGACTGTGCTGACTTTTGAGAGACTGCGGTGGTCAGAAGAACAGCAAAAGAGGTGCGATTACTAGCAAGGGGTGCAAAACGGATTGCTCTTGAAACATTAGAGAAGACAGAAAATACGACAAAGATAGGTAGAGGTGCATTAACGAAGTTGCTGAGGTGTGAAACAAGTAGAAATAAAACGGCTGCAAAGGACAGAAATTGCACCAAATAAGGCATTGACCGCGGAGCTCTCACAATTTAAACAAAACGTAGAAAGCGAAATTAAGCAATTAGCTCAGGAAGTCAAGTCGCAACCTAGTCAAAAATCACATCTCAGAAAAGAAATAGTTGGCGATTTGGAAATAACAGAAACTGAAATAGCCAGTTCAAACTCTTCACGATCATGTTCAAGCCCAGACGATATTAGAATGTGCTCGAATGTAAGAGGTGCTCGTCAATACAGACTGAAAGCGTATCTGCAGAGCAACGAACTGTTGCTAGACCTATGACCCCCACGTCTGCACAGGGCACGACTGGGTCGAAAATTGCGAATACAGAGAACGACAATGAGATATTTCATATGCATAATTGTTTCCAGATAATGCGCACTATGGGACATTTTTCCACTGATGAAAACGTGACACGGAGTAGAAGAGAGGATGTCCAAAGGAACGGTAGACCGGAAACGTTAGCACCAGGTGAGAATGTGGTAGGCCGAGTGGGAAGGAATTCTAATTAAATTTTCCATTTTAAGCATTTTATCTTTGTACGAAAATTCCAACACTACAAAGACGAAGGTAATTTTTTACACACAAAAACTTTCATTGGACAATTTGATTTATCATTAGCTCCTCACTCATCTCTGATGTACAAACTGAATTTTGTTTGTTCACATATCGAGGTAACGTCGGCAGAATACATACAGAACATTGCAGTAACGGGCACGTCATACGAAGAGTTTCGTGACGCATTTTTAAACAAATACTGGTCCAAGGAGACACACGACAGGATCAAACAGGAAATAATGATGAGCAGAGACTTAGAGGGTTGAGGGTTCCGTAGTCCGGTGAAGCATTTAGAGAACTTGACCAAGAAAAATCAGTATTTGGACGACCCATGCACAGTGGCTGAGATCATAAGATTGTGTTACATGAAGCTGCAATTTCCTACCAGCAAACGCTCGTCGGTCGATGTGGAAGTGATGTAGAAGGATTCAAGAGTATTCTAAGATAGTTGGAGTTCCCTTTCAACGAGCAGCAAGCGCGAGAAAAACGTAGTCAGAGAGACGTGCAAAGTGAAAGAAGGGAGAACAGCGGAGGGAATAACAAAGGCCATATTTGGCAAAAAAAAGGTAAATCATCCGCCTCACCAAAACATGGACCATAGATATTATACAGTGGAAGAACTTTGCAGATAATACAAGCAACAAAATCAAAGCAGATGGGAGGCACAAAATAATGACGCATCATGGGGCACAATAGAGAAACTCTACAGCGGTCTTACCAAGGATGGGGTGGAATGAATAACAACAGGAATCGGAAACAATCAGTTGAAATTAGACCACCTAACCCTGGGAGAGTATGCCAAAATGACACGAATAAGTAGGAAGAATTAAAGCGAGCTTGTATGGACAGACGTGAAATTACTATCCTAACACTGCTTGACTTTAGCAAGGCTTTTGACACAGTTGACTTCGATATATTACTAATTAAAATGAAACAGCTGAATTTCTCAATCAGCGCAATACACCGGTTCGACAGCTACCTCAAAAACAGAAGTCAACAAGTCGTTTGTGGGTCGGAAAAGTCATCATGGAAAAGCGTGCACGCTGGAGTTCCCCAAGGCTCCGTCCTTGGTCCACTACTCTTCTCACTGTACATTAATTATATTTCTTCAGTGATTCACTCCTGCAGCTACCATCTACATGCTGACGACATCCAACTGTACATAAGTGCAAGCCCCAAAAACATTGCTGGCGCAGTAGCGAGTATGAACGCAGATCTTTGCTCTGTTTCTCGATGGGCACAGAACCTAGGTCTGAAACTAAACCCCAAGAAATCCCAGGACACACTTATATCTCATCCAAAGTTAATCAGCTGGTACTTTCGCGAAACGGTCCCTAAAATACTCCTCAATGGTACCCAACTACCATACCAAAAACAGTAAAAGACCTTGGAATAATCTTGGATGAACACCTAAACTGGGAAGAACAAACAGTCACAGCTTGCCGGAAATCACTCTCCTTCCTACATGCAATTCAAAAATTTAGAAAAATATTTCCAACCCATGTTAAACAAAAATTAGTCCAAACACTAGTCTTGCCTAATCTTTACTACTGCGATGTAGTTCAACACGGCACAAATAGTGAAAATTCTAGATGCCTCGAGCTAGTGATGAATGCTTGCGTTAGATACGTGTGCAATATTCGGTTGTATGATCATATCAGTCCTTCATACTCCCAGCTAGGTTGGATACGCCCACATAAGGCACGCGATCTCCACACGATGTGCTTACTTCATCGATTTCTTAGTCACTGGTGCCCCCAATACTTATCTTCTCACATTAAACACCTATCATCATTCCACAATCGCAATACCAGATCGGATACGTCTATCATCTTGGCTGTACCTTTACATAACACAAAATCTTTCTCCGTGTCATTCTCCATCTCAGCCATACGACTATGGAACGCACTCCCCTGTGATCTGCGTCTTATCCAGAACTACTCAACATTCAAGAGGGAACTCAAAACTTACATATTAGGGACGGTATAGCCACCATTGTTGAGCCCCTCCCATCTCTTTCTTTCTCCTCTCCATCACAGCTTCGAATTTTACCATTCTTTTTCTCTTCCTCTAACCTATCTACCTCTTATATATCTCTTTCACCCCATTCTATCGTCTTATGTCTCTGCTCGATGAGAATAACTCACAAGCTGCAAGAATATAACGAGAAAATTCTCAACTAACAATGGGACTGACATTCACAAAAGAAAAGTATGTTTACTTTCATATACTTAGTCACTATTATTATTATTATTATTATTATTATTATTATTGATTGTTATAATTATTTTTATTGTTATAATTATCATTGTACTACTGTTATAATCTCAATTTTTTTGTTTAACATCAATACTGCATAATACGTTAAATGTCCTTAATGTTATTTAGAAACTGTAACTCGTTCAATCTGAGTATGCCTGGTTAGGTGTAAGAGAGGGCCTGAAGGCCCTAATCTTGCCAGGTAAAATAAATGCATAAATAAATAAATAAATAAATAAAGTAAAGTATAATGTATATAGTTAGTAATTAAGTTATTACACTGAAGGGATACGTAGATTTATCAATATTTTCTGTGCTATTATGATGTTAAAAGAGGTACTATAGTGTATAAAAAGGTCCGTGATGCTGAGGGTGAGAAAATTAGGGTATGTCTTTGTGTAGGCTATAAGTATGTGCACAGCAAGCTGAGAATACAATTTAAAAAGTATTTGGAGTTTAACATGTGCTATCTGTCCATGAAGGAATAAAGTAAAAACGTTGTAAAGATGTGTGAATAGGTAAGTTTGTTACCCAATTGATGTGGAACGTATTAGCAGAGAACGTCAGCATTTTGAAAAAAAAAATTTGGAATACTTTATGAAATGTTTATATTCCGTGTTTAGCAATGGGATCGCAAATAAGTGACTCGCTAGTAGTGATTTGCGGTGAGTCGCAGGTGTGTCGTCCGAGTATGATTTGTCTCCATTCAGAGGAATGAGAGTTCACTAGGTGGCCTGCTCCACGTGGCTACTCGAGAGCACACAATTATTTGTATATGGAAACGTTGTGTTTACGCTGTTCAGAGAGACGGAATAATTGTGTACATGGTGGCCAGTTATGCGGAATACGTGTGAGCTGTACATTGGGGGCCGTTACTGAATGGATTTAATACTATAAAATTTGATTTTTATTTTTCACTCGATGTTCGCCAAGGCCTTCTGCCTGGCGGCTAGTTGAAGCATTTCAGTCACGTTGCACAAAACCGGGAAGAACCACTTTGAAACTCACATGTCGAACCATCAGCAGCTAAACTCATATGTTACTGACGAGGTAACATTACCGAACTGCGAGCCTACAACTTCGCTGTCCAATAGGGAGGGTTGGAGGCGGTCACGTGGGGGTGGAACCGTGGCCAGCTGCCGGGCCGATCTCTTCTGCTGGCAGCTTTTGACCCGACCACATGCTCTCTTATACTGCTCTCTTTGGCAACAGCCCATTCAGTTTCGGCAGCTTCTCTAGGCCTGTCTTTTCTTTGTTCAAATGGTTCAAATGGCTCTGAGCACTATGGGACTTAACATCTATGGTTATCAGTCCCCTAGAACTTAGAACTACTTAAACCTAACTAACCTAAGAACAGCACACAACACCTAGTCATCACGAGGCAGAGAAAATCCCTGACCCCGCCGGGAATCGAACCCGGGAACCCGGGCGTGGGAAGCGAGAACGCTACCGCACGATCTTTGCTTTGTACAGCATTAAACAACCGTGCTCTTAAAACATATTTGACTTCTTCACCTCAACTCGAACATCTGGAGCCAGAAGTGGGAAAGCTCACCGTTAGGTCTGTCTTCTTGACCAAACTGCCGTACCCAATGAAGCTACTCGTAGTACTTCGCGCTTGGCGCGCCAAATGTGACGTGCAATAATACACGCACGCATTTGTGGTTCAGCACGCAGCCTTCCGCCGTTTCGGCGTTCCGAACAATTGCCGAACGAATCGCAGGCGACTTGAGCGCGCCACACAGCCAGTTGCCGCCATGCTGCGGGTAGCCGCCTTCTACGCCGCGAGGAAACGCGCATCTTCCGACCGACTAACTGAGGCACATCGCACACCCATCTACACCGCCGACACCATCTTCACTGCTGTTTCCTGCCGCCATCGTCCAAGGATATGCAGCCGTCAACGAATCACCACCGCTGCAACTGCAGCTTTTGTAAGTCGGTCGCTCAATTTCTCCTAGCCGCCGCTTCCTTGCCGTCATCTTGCCAAGTGTAGGCCTCTTTCTTTTTGTGCTCCAATTGCAAAACTTTTTGGCCGAGCGGATCTAGGCGCTATTATCTGGAACCGCGCGACCGCTACGGTCGCAGGTTCGAATCCTGCCTCGGGCATGGATGTGTGTGGTGTCCTTAGGTTAGTTAGGTTAAAGTAGTTCTAAGTTCTAGGGGACTGATGACCTTAGAAGTTAAGTCCCATAGTGCTCACAGCCATTTTTTTGTAAAAGTTTTCGGCGAGCACTGGGTGTCCTAACATTGTAACCGTGCCTCAAACCTGTAGTACCACCACTGGCTAAGAGAACTCCCCACCTACGGAAAAACCAGGCCCAGTAGCTGCCCTTCTAACAAAAATAGATAAGTTATTGTTACGAAAGATAGAACTGACAGAAGAATGCCAAACGTTAGCTAAAACCTAGTCTGCCAATCTAACTGCTGTGCCGCAAATGATGGCTGTAAGCACCTCAAGTAGCACAGTACCCCAACCACCCGTTGAAACTTTTGCGAACAGTTTCCCTGCAGTCAACTTCATCGCGACGTTTTCTAGGAAACCTAGTGCACAAATAAATTTGTTTCTACAAACTGCCTGAGATACAGGCCACACTTGCACTTGGCCCGACGATTTCCTATTAAACGTACTCCACCTTAAATTGTCAGGTGACGCTCGTACACATATGAATCAGTTCACACCCTTACGGACACTACCTCTTTTGCCACGTTAGAGGCTGGGTTGTAAGAGAGATATCTGGACAGGCGTGATGTACAAGTTGTCCACCCTCCGCCAGAAACGAGGGGAGGATTTAGAGGCATTTGCTGACCCAATCCGCATTGCGGCTTGCCGCACCTACACGCTGGGTTCGGATCCCGCCCATAACAAGGTGTTCATTGAGCAGGCGGAAGCCCGCTCGATTGATGTATTTGTACTTGGTATCGACCCGTATGTTGGAGGAGAGGTCAAAATAGCATCACCAGCCTCGATGCACGATGTCACACGACTCGCAATGATGCGAGAGGACGTAGGGCATGTTACTGCCAGTTCATTGCGTCCGGACCAACTGCCACGTCCACACGAGCAGGCATGTCAGCAGGCTAAGCTGCTGCGTTATTGTTCTCGGTGTGGAACCGTGAGTAGAACCTGTCCGCAGAACCCTGGGATTGGGGGCCCCTCGCACAACCAGCAGAGGGTACAAGTCACTAACCATTCACCACGGCCCCAAAATCAGCTGACAGACGGTCAGTCACGCTGCCAGACCGCGCCCCCTGTACAATACACGCACCCAGTCCGCCACGGTGTCGTGAATGAGGTGGTAAGTATCCTCCTCAATGGAAAAGTTCGAGGAAAAAATGTGAGAGCGCTTATCGACATGGGAGCGCAAACCAGCGTATTATTCGTAGGACATGGGGATAGACGAGTGTTAAAACCAACCCGTCACCACATTAAAGATCTGAGCGACGAGGTAATCGCCAGCGGCTGTTGCCGAGCGGTTGTAGGCGCTTCAGTCCAGAACCGCGCGACTGCTACGGTCGCAGGTTCGAATCCTGCCTCGGGCACGTATGTCCTTAGGTTAGTTAGGTTGAACTAGTTCTAAGTTATAGGGCACTGATGACCTCAGATGTCAAGTCCCATAGAGCTCAGAGCCATTTGAACGATTTTTTTTGACGAGGTAATCGTACCCACTGGGTATTGCCGAGTTCAATTGAAAATCAGAGCCAGTCACTATCCTTTTGACATGGATGTAATTCGAAAACGAAGGCGAAATTTTGAAGTCATCCTGGGGAAAGATTTCCTCCACCATTATCAGAGTGTAGTAGATTACAGAACGAAAACCGTCCATCTCGGTGAGGAAACCCACCGTTTTGGAGGCCCCCACATCGTTCCAGTGTAAGCTGAAATGTGGCTGCTTCGACAGGTTCCTCCGCCAAATTTGGGCGTTACGTACAACTACCTCTGTTAGAATCAGCAGTGGCATGGGTCACATTCTCTGGGTTCGGGTCAAACCCCGTGAACTGCCAAGAAGAACTGTATCGTTGGATGCTGTCCGTCAAAACGATGTCCTCGACAGATTACAGGTACATGTTAAACGTGGTTTAACGACAGCGGAAGTGCAGGGAAGGAAATCTTATGTTCCTATCTGTTTGGACAATTGCGGAACGAAAGAGGTAGAAATTCCTAGCGGCACCATTATAGCTAGTGGCCACGAGATTGAAGAAAACCACCCTGTACAAGTGAAGGTAAAGCCAACCAAAAACAACGGTTTCCAGAGCGTAGCATATGCCATATTGCTCCCGTGCACAGAGACAAATAGAAGGACAAGTTAGCTCATCTGCCTGTGCCTGACCAAAACTAATTGTACTCCGTCTTGGAAAAACACTCCTGGTTATTTGAGGAAAGGCGTTATTTTCCAGCTACTGTCCTTGTTTACCATGAAATTCCCACCGGAGATGCAAGGTCCATTACACAGAAACCATATAGAATACTGTATCACCTCCAGCCTGTTGTGGAGGGAACTATCCATCAGCAGCAGCCCCTGGTCATCCACAATCATAGTCGTCCCAAAGAAGTCAGTCAATGGAGAGAAGACTTACCGTCTTTACGTCGATATGAGAGCGGTAGATGAGGTAATACTTACCCTGTCCCCCATATCGACGAAACACTGGACAGGCTAGGAAATTGCAAATACTTCACTACCCTTGATATGAAGAGTGGGTACCATCAAATACCGATTGCACCACAGAACAGGCCGAAAACAGTATTTTTAGTTCCCTCCAGACTATATGAATTTCTGAGAATGCCATTCGGGCTGCGGAATGCACCAGCCACTTTCCAACGCTTTTCCGACTTACTGCTACAAGGTCTGAAACCTACGTGTGCTTAGTTTATCTAGATGATATCATTGTCTTTTCCAGAGCCATAGAAGAGCATGCTACATGTTTTGTCTGGACTAAGAACCGGCCGCGATACCCGTGCGGTTCTGGCGCTGCAGTCCGGAACCGCAGGGTTGCTACGGTCGCAGGTTCGAATCCTGCCTCGGGCATGGGTGTGTGTGATGTCCTTAGGTAAGTTAGGTTTAAGTAGTTCTAAGTTCTAGGAGACTGATGACCTAAGATGTTGAGTCCCATAGTGCTCAGAGCCATTTGAACCATTTTTTTCTGGACTAAGAAGTGCCAATTTAAGTTTGAAAATAGAAAAATGTTCCTTTGCTGAGTACAGTATCTAGGGCATATTATTAGTGCTGATGGAGTAAAGACCGATTCCCATCTAACTGAATCAGTTAGTACGTTCCCTTCCCCTAAAAATGTAAAAGAATTGCAAAGCTTTCTGGGAACAGTAACTGTTATAGGCGTTTTGTAAATAACTATGCCACAGTAGCCAAACCCCTTACCCACCTGTTGAATTAAAATGTACCCTATCAACAGACCCCCGACTGTGAAGCTGCTGTGCAGCATATCAGCAATGTTCTGACTAGTTCCCCCTTATTGATCCATCTCGATTTTGAAAAACTATTCATTCTCTCCTGTGACGTGTCCGATTTTGCAGTGGGGGCTATTCTGAGTCAAATTATTGATGATGAGGAAAGGCCTATTGGTTACACATACTGTCAGTTGAACCAGGCGGAAATTAATTACAGTACTACAGAGAAAGAACTGCTGGCATTAGTGTTTGGAGTCAACTATTTTAAATGCTATCTTTATGGGAGAAAGTTTACAATAGTAACAGATCATGCATCCTTCAGTAGTTATTAAGTTTAAAAGACCCTAGCAGCCGTCTCACCAGCTGGGCCCTGAAACTGAGTGAGTATGATTAGCAAGTACAACACAAAGCCGGAAAACTGCACCAGAATGATGGAATTCTGTACCGCAAGTGGAGTGGCCGTCTGGTTCTAGGCGCTACAGTCTGGAGCAGCGAGACAGCTGCGGTCGCAGGTTCGCAACCTGCTTCGACAGGGATGTGTGTAGTGTCCTTAGGTTAGTTAGGTTTAAGTAGTTCAAAGTTGTAGGGGACTGATGACCTCAGAAGTTAGGTCCCATAATACTAAGAGCCATTTGAACCATTTTGTACCGCAAGACCCCCCAGGGTAAACATATAGTAATACCTAAAAAAAAACCAATCCAGAATTTTAGCCCAGTGCCATGACAGCATTCAAGTTTGCCGTAGTGGACGAAGACCCACAAATGCCTGCATTTCTACCGAGTATTGGTGGGACAAAAGATGGCGAGATGTTGGTAAGTATATTAAAAAATATGCCTACCATTTGCCCAAAGAGCACCTCCCCCACGAATCAAAACTCCTTTACAATCTCTTCCTGAGGCATCAGAACCCTTTCAGTTTGTGGCTTTGGATGTAGTCGGGCCACTTCCTGTACGTACACAAGGAAGTAAATATATCCTATCCATTATTGATCACTTTTCCCGATACCTTATTTTGGTGCCCATCACTGAAGTGTCAACTGAAATAGTAACACAAGGTTTTTCTGCTCATATTGTCCTTCCTTTTGGAAGCCCTGAAGCCATTATCACAGATCACAGAACCAATTTTACGTCTGCCTTATCTGTCCAAGTTTGCAATTTGCTGAGAATTAGAAAACGGAGAACCACCCCTTTTCATCCCCAGGCAAACGGTCGCATTGAGCGTGTCCATTGCACTGTGAAACAATTGCTTTCCTATTGCATCAAATGACTCTGAGCACTATGGGACTTAACATCTATGGTCATCAGTCCCCTAGAACTTAGAACTACTTTAACCTAACTAACCTAAGGACAACACACAACACCCAGCCATCACGAGGCAGAGAAAATCCCTGACCCAGCCGGGAATCGAACCCGGGAACCCGGGCGCGGGAAGCGAGAACGCTACCGCACGACCACGAGATGCGGGCCTTATTGCATCAACTCAGCCTACAGCGACTGGCAAAGATACATTGCGTACGTGGCAAGTGTGTACAATAGCCATTTCCATAAAGCCCCTTATGAGAAAGTGTTTGGCCACCCTATGGAATCTCCCTTTCAGATCGATAAATTTCCTCTGGGAATCGATCACACATCCGTTCAGGGGTTAGCCCGCCACCTGAAGGCTATTTGGAAGAAGGTGCAAGGGAACAACCGCAAAGCAACCAGGAAACAGATGGAAAGAAGTAATAGAAATGCCATCCCTGCCTATAAACTTGGTGATTTCGTTTTTCTAAAAAAAATAGTATAAAGAAAGGAAGAGTAAAGAAACTCACCCCTCTGTATGATGGACCATATTCAATAACTCGGCTCACTTCCCCCGTCAATGCAGACTTACAACTGCCTGACCGCAAGGTGGTCGTCCAGTCTGATAGACTAAAACCCTATTCAGGAACTATGCCTGTCCTACTGCCTCCTGAGACAAGCGCCGGACCTCCAGCAGGTTCTGCCCGCCCCCCCCCCCCCTTCCCACTCCCACCGTTCCTCACACCCCGTGAAGCAGGCGAAAAGGAAAATTCGCTCATCCCCAGCTCGTCCTAGCTACGCTCTGAGATCTAAGCACCCATATGGCCTAAGATCCAGGGACTAAACACCCATGTAATTCTTCTTACTTAGCAGATTCCCAGTAATATATATATTTAAAAAAAAAATGTAACAAGGCTAAAGCAACCACCTTACTACTTTCCTTTGCAAATGAAGATATCAGCCTGGCCTCCCTCTCTGGAAGACTTTATCAGAGCTTTACCCGCTCAGACTGTTCTGCAATGCTTGCCTAGCCTAATTAATCCCTAGTTTAACTGGTACTTTTATTATGTTATTTTTATTATGTTACTTATGTGTTATGACACGCCTAGTGGTCGGAAAACAGCTCTATTTTCAGTACAAATACATTTAATTCTAAATAAGACTACCATATGGAGAAGTTATGGATCAGTATTAGGATATTGTATGAAGTAATGATTGTATTAAGTCTCTACCTTTTCATTCCAAAAACTTTCTCCCTGAAATGGTACCATGTTTCATTAAGTAATTTTCCCATTTAAACACTCAGAGTGATAATTAATAACACTTTAACATCTGACACTGTACTAACTGACAAATTTGCTGCTAACGAAGATTCATAACCTGTCGCTGACACCAAACGCAATGTCAGATAACTCAATGATTATTCCAGTACCTCGGCTGTGTGGCCTGCACGCACAACAGTGACACTCTAAACTTCCCCTATCATCCCTCATGGATGCCAGTTCTTTTCAGGTTAACTCAGAAGGTAAGTTTAGATGCTTGGCTAGTATGAAGAAGTTATAACCATGTGCGCTCCGCCTGTCACAATCAGGTGGCCCTGTCAACTAGGAGTCGCACGTGCGGCGGCCATAATGTGAAGGGTAGAGCCACTTCAAACACCTGCCACTGTTACCACCTCCCTGCCCCACACCAACCCGTGCTGTCCCACTGTCTAAGATACTCATAGAGAAGAGTCGAATACTTCCCTGAAGTTGAGAAGCAGAGCGGTAAGCGAAATAGATTTCGTGATAGGATAAAACCAAATAAGTTTCACCCAAGTGAGTGAGGAATTGTTGTTCGCACCCCATGTGCGTTTTACACATTTAAGAGTTCACTCAGACGAACACAAGTTTCGTTATTGTTCACCCTACTTCTTACGAAGTAATTTAATGATGAAGTGAAGATGTTACGAGCGAGCACGGAAATAGGTACTGCTACCATTTACATACAGCGCTCAGCCGTGTGTTTAGGAAGTGAGAGACACCCGTTTGTTTATTCAAACAAATACACCCATGGAAGTGGAAATGCCGTGTGGCTAGGGCCTCCTGTCGGATAGACCGTTCGCCTGGTACAAGTCTTTCGAGTTGACGCCACGTCGGCGGCTTGCGTGTCGATGGGGATAAAATGATGATGATAAGGACAACACAATACCCAGTCACTGAGCGGAGGAAATCTCCGACCCAGCCGGGAATCGAACCCGGGCCGTTAGATATAACATTCCGTCGCACTGACCACTTCTTTTTTCTTTAAATCTCATTTTGTTCTCCACATCTTCTCGGGGCGGACGTCGTAAGACACCCTTTTAAGTTCGTTGTTGATCGATTAACTCATTTGTTTTATTACACAAGGCAGGTACCCCTCTGACCGAACACGCAGAGCTACCGTGCCGGCTACCACTCAGCTACCAGGGTTGGACAATACACCCGTCATGTAATCAGATTGAAGCACCCGCTGAAATAAGCACTAGATTGTTGACGATTAGCATCCATGACGTGACGCCGTCACCCAAGTGCAGTAATGCGTTGTCGTGTTGGAAATATAGTTAGCAAGAAGCTTCCACCCTAATGAATAAAAATTTTTGTGTACAACGTAGCAATAGTTCGCGCACCCCACGAGACGTAATCACCCCTATGGAGACAGAGCACAGTTCCTCCCTCCCCCATGCATTGTACTGGGTTGCTACCACTGCTCTGAGTCGCTCGTCTATTCGTTCCAACCTCAACCATTACTTTGTACCTCCCTCCTCCAGGGCCGTGTGCCTTACACTGTGTGGTTACTGTCCGCAGAGTGCCCAGCTGATCTGATTATTCTTTCAGTTCTGGCTTTCATAAATTGATCGCCTAACTATCTCTTTCATGGATGCATAATTGACATATCACGACGAGGCTCACCTTCGTATGTACCCTGGTCGGAATCCAATGCTACTCAGACAAGTTGTCTCCCTCCAGAGGGAGGGGGAAGAAAAAAACTCTGCGACTAGTGGATATATCACCGCTGAATCAAATTTACTCCGAAACCTGTCACCTGAACTTTTTCCCGATTATACCCAATCCCTTATTCTTCAGCGTAAACACCCTTCCGGTTCGCGGCAGGCATAAATGGCCAATATGTCAAGACTACTTTTGTGGCCGTTCGGTTCTAGGCTCATCAGTCTGGTACTGCGTGACCGTTACGGTCGCAGGTTCGAATCCTGCCTCGGGCATGGATGTGTGTGATGTCCTTAGATTAGTTAGGTTTAAGTAGTTCTCAGTCTAGGGGATGATGACCTCAGAAGTTAAGTCCCATGGTGCTTAGAGCCATTTGAACCATTTTGCCAACATGTCGGGCTACCCTGGCGTTGCGATTGCGGACGGCTGTCCACGAATACACCCAGTCACAATCCTGCGTTAACCGCAACATAATTTTCTCATTGGTCAAATCTCTTTTCCTCCTAAGCTACAACATCCATTACTAAAGTTTCCGATTCAGCAAATCATTCACGAAACCACTAAATACCGCGAATTCAGCCTACGCATCGATTGCAGGCATTGATTAATGCAACCCCGCATTTTTGCACTCATGCTGATCAAAATGACGAGTAAGCCTCTTTTCAGCATGACCATCCCCCCCCCCCCCCCCCTCCGTCCCTCACAACCCTATTGCTACTAAATTATACCCCTGCAGTTCTTTGGAATCGCCAGTTTAGATTGCTCAATGACATAGTGCCCAAGAGTCTGTTAACCATCGACTTTTCACCCGCGACTACAACTTCAGGTAATTATTTACTACTTTTTCATCCACTGTAATACTTCCCTTTAGTAACATAACTACCAGCTGGAGCTAACAAGATTAGTAACGAGTACCTTCGAGCATTACGACCCTACCGTGTGCTAGTCAACTGTAGAGGTTTACTATTTAGTAGCTGCCACTGTGATATCACTACCCCCACCGAGGAGGTGTATGCACACTTGTCTTACGCCCATAACGTGCGACTCCCCCCTCTCCTGCGGTATTTACTGTCGCCTGACAGTTGGTCATCTCTCCCCAATCTCTCACACTCTCAACTGGTCCAATCTTTAACCCGGTAAACAAAGAGTCAAGGCAGATTACGCTAGACCGTGCCACTGCGCATATCACGGATTAACACAATCACCAGTATCTCAGCCGTATAGTTATTCCCAATTCTGTATGTACCCTTTTTAGAAAAGGACGCTTTTCGCGACTTCGGTCGCCCCTTCCTGCTGTCCCTGAACAGTAATCTCCAGGGAAATATCACACTTAGGTTTGATAATGGGAGCAGGAACGTTTCTTGCTACCCTATACTGTAGTAGTTCAGTTGAAAATAGCCGCGGTCTGAGTGCATGTGGATAGAGAAGAAATAGTAAATAATTAAAATACTTCCAAAAGGAAAGGTATGGCCCTCCTTTAGATGAAACTGATACAGTGCCCCACCGTGTGCATGTGATCTTTGCACCGCCTCTTCCGGTGCGGGGGATGCCCGCCACGCTACACCGCTGCTAGCGCCGACAGGTGATTGCCGCCGCTCACAGCGCGTCATACCACCGCCGTCCTTAGTAACTGTCAGTTTGCCCTTCCGCCCCTCCCCATGCATCACTCCTGTGGGTGTACAGTGGTGGCCGTTACTGAATGGATTTAATAGTATAAAATTTGATTTTTATTTTTCACTCGATGTTCGCCAGTGCCTTCTGCCTGGCGGCTAGTTAAAGCATATCAGTCACTTTGCACCGGACAGAACCACTTTGAAACTCATGTGCTGAACCATCAGCAGCTAAACTCACATGTTGGTGGCGATGTAACGCTACCGAACTGCGCGTGTGAAACGTGGCTGTCCAGTAGGGAGGGCTGGAGGCGGTCACGTGGGGGTGGAGCCGTGGCTAGCCACCGGGAGCAGACACGCTGGACCCGACCAGCTGCTCCCCTCTCCTGCTCTTTTGGGCAGCAGCCCATTCAGTTTTGGCGGCTTCTCTAGGCCTGTCTTTCCTTTGTATGGCATTAAACGACCGTGCTTTTAAAACATGTTTGACTTCTTCACCTCAAAGGGTGCCCACTGCTTTCCCTTTCTCGCCAATCCTGCCACTTTAACAGAGTGCACCGATATACTGCTTGAGTGTTATAGCAACAGGAAATGGAAGTGTAACGAGGGGATATTGACATCTAAAAATTAATAAGGGAAATTAAGAAATTACAGGATGTGAGATCCGGCAATAATGCAAGTAAGAAGTGATATTCGTTCAAAGCACATGACATCGTGGGTAATACATAAGGGCATGGCAGTTGTGTTGATGGGTAGTGATTTTGTATAATGTACTCAAATCTTTATATTTTTATTACCATTAGTAAAATAAAATATATCTATAGTAATCTAAAAGGAAGAGCTAACCACAGATGAAGGTAACAGCAGCAGTGCTGGAGGAAGGACAGAGAGAGAGATTGTATTACTGAGTAAAAACATGGAAGAAGGTACGTGACTGTGTGATTAAAGAAGCTATTAGTAATTTTGTACTGAACTTGCTATGTAGTTTATGACTGTCCACAGGAAGCAAACCGAAGCATGAAATGTATAAAAGGCCCGCCTAATCATTTATTTGTGTATATTTGTGCAGATGTGCACTTTCTTACTCACAGATGTTCAGGACGACATCCGTGACGAAACCGAGAGCCACGAGATTGGACGATCTTGTGATACCCAACGACAGTGTAGTCTTTGAACAGGGTTGTAGTTAGACTAGTATAAACACCCTACTGGTCAGTAGTTTAACAAATAGTTTTACAAGTAATATCTGCAATTATTCACATTTGGATCTGGTGATGATTGTAATCCTTCTGTTGTATGGATAACTAATGAACATGTATTTTTATAGGTATACAGATGCCGACAGATATTTAATAATTAAATTACATAGGTTAAAGAATATGTTCTTTTATAATTAATATTAACTTTGTACATGGAATTTTGATCAGAATAATAAGAGTAAATGAGTGAGCGTCTTGGCTGATTGTACAACTAGAACAATAATAAATGTAAAGATAAATGACCTGACTAGTGAATGCATCTTAGAAAATTTATGTTTCATAACCTAAACATATCAATGATTTTGTGTTATGCATTTATAATATTTATGTAAATTAGAAATAAATTGCATGTATTAGTGAGCACAGATGTCACAAAAAGAAACATTTTCGAGACACACTGGAATCAACATTGTGATGTGTGGATGGAACGGGAGACTAACGGCACAGCTGCAGAGAATAGCAGAAGCAAGGAACGCCATCGCTAAGCCAAAGCCATATCACGGACGTCGGCAAACAGTAGTCCTTTTGAAATGCGGCTACCGGAAGACCTCTGGCAGCACAGGCGACGACTGAGCAGGTAGTGCGGCAATCCGCGGCAGACCTGCTGGGTCGGGTCAAGATGACTTGCCTCCACTGTTGTACTAAACGATGGAAATAAGATGAACAACTGTCACACATAATACAGTCAGTTAAGCCTACAGCGCAACTGCTAATAGCTGTACAGACCTGTGAACTCTATTTGCTTCTCCTTCTGCTGTTCTCTGCCAGACACGGACTGATAAACATCATAATCTGTATCAGCCAGTAACCTGGTACTGATTTCTAAGGAATCTGAGTCACAAACAACGACTCAAGTTCCATATATAATGTCACCAAACAGATAACCTACCTGTCCGCAATTACAGATATCCTTATCCAAAACACAATATGAAGCAACATGAAGAGCAGTAGAGTAGGAACACATATATAGTAAAAGAAGAAACACAAAGAACTGAAGACTAGATACAATTACACTTCTCTTAGCTGACGCAGTAGAATTCTAGGTGACCTATAACGATCCTGCCTGACTGTACTTCCCTCGTACTGTGTGCAAAACTTGGCTCTTTCAAAACATACACCCACTTACCTTGTTGTATATTCCGTAGATCCTTCCATATCATCAACACTGTGAGAGACAGGTAACCTGATGGGATCAACAATGGGCTGAGGGTCCAAAAACTGACTTGCAAAGCCGTCGTGACCGATCTCGAACAATCTTTGCTTCTAAATTCACAAAAACTGTTGCTTCCATCTCTGTACACAAATGAAGATGAAAGTCTGTTGTGAAATCCGAATCAGTGTGTGACTCTTGATGTAAAAAAAAAAGGTGTATAATTTAGTGAATACTGAACAGCTACACCCACAAATTAATAGTTTCCGATATTCATCACTTTGTAAACATCCTGTATTTATTTTCAGGGTAGTCTTAAGAAAATATCTGTATATTTATTCATGTAAAATTATTGTATGTCATTCTCTTTGATAACGGTGCTATATGTTTCAACGTTTTAAATATTTGTGCCTTTCAAGTATGCTATTTATGTATTTATTTATGTAAAGTAATTATTTGTAATTTGCTTTGATGGTGATGCTATGGGTTGTTAATGTCTTAATGTATTACATTTTTATACGTTGTGAACAAGAAAATTAGTTAAAATTGGTGGTCGATTCGAACTCTTATTAGAAACATTAGTTTTCACAGTAAACGTGAATGCTGTTTGTCAGATAACGCTTTAGAACAAGATTTTTGGAGCGTTTAAAGAATATGCACCTTACGGAAACACTAGACTTGGACAATCAGTTTGTGAAATGATGCTTTTAAAAAAAAATGTAAAACAAGAGTATAAATACGATCAAGTAAAATTACACAGGATGTTTCACAGAATTATATATAATTGCATAATGACCAATAGATAACCTCCAGAATAATTGACGCAACTACTTGTTTAGTATATTAATGGCTAAAGGAAGCACATGTCATTTATTGGACGACCGCTTTGAAAAGATTAGGATACTTTACTTTAATATTTCTTACTTCAACCTGTGTGTTAGGTATGGATGAATGACAGAGAGTATGGGCCTTAAGTCTAAAGAAAGATGGGAATTAACATTTTTGAAAGAACATAAAAATGTGTAATGTTAGTTAAATTTCCTTTGATAACATGGGTTATTTTGCATGTTATTTTATATTCCAATTGTCATGTCTCGAAAAAATGTTCCAAACATAAGGAGCACACAGATTAAAATGAACATGTAGTAAATAAATTTATGGCAGCAAGGCCATTAATGCATGCAGAATGACTGTAGAAGAACATATCATGATTCAATTGTTCCTCTGCCCTCGTATTCTTATTAGACCGCTTATTTTGCAATGTATGAGATAATTCTATAAGAATTACCACAACCTGGTACAAAAAGATCATTAGGTGGGGTTATTGTAAGGTGGCTATAATATCGCACCTTATAAGCACTCATCTACATACTTTGCCGTGATTTACAACCGGAATTAGGTATCATTTGGTTAGTTGTTCCTCGTATATATGAATATTTAAAGAAGACTGACATTATCACGTACATCCTCTAAATAATCGGTAACGCTTGTTGCATGAAGGTGACGGAGTGTCTTTATTATCAAAACAGCGTATTGAGCGATAGCCTGTATTAGTAGAGATGAAACTCCAGTGGAAATGAAATGGCAGGCATAGCTCAAGCCCTGGGTGGAAAAGGACACACTGGTGTGTTGGTCCTGCTTAATACACGAAGTGTCAAGACGGACGGTCTGGGAACCTGAGTACAGAAGCACAATACCACAATACAGTGGCGGCCAGCCTTTATTATTATTATTATTTTTTGTAGTCCGGAAGGATAACCGGATAATACTTCAGAAACTCTGAAAATCTTGGACGCAGCAGAGAGGAACGAGGAAGCGTTACCACAGAAATCGCAGGCTGGGTTATTTCCGAGGATTTTTACTCTGAGAAGCGTACCACTGTATGAGTATAGCTATTTCCTCGCAAACCTTCCGTACTGGCCCACAAAAGACTAAAATATGGTTGGTTGACGTTTGAAAGAATCTGTAGATACGGAGAATATTACGTCGTTTCCAGAATATGATTCGTCTTCTGAGTTGCGAGGGAGGGGAGCCGAGCTATGCTGGGAAGCCAGCGGTGGAGAGAAGTAGTCTTCCATTTTGAGAGCCCATATTGGACGGTGGCTCAGTATCAGCTATTGTGGGTACGGATGGACTTGCTGTCTTTGCTCTCAGAAGATTTTATAGTTAGAACGGTTAGGCACTGTGCTGTTGTGAACTTATACGATTCTGAACTTCGCCTCCGGGTTGGTAGTCGTCGTTCAGTGTGTTCAGTGAGTGAGAGCACTTCTTCTGCCTATAATCACGTTGAGACGTTATCTGAACTCCGTCCATGTGGCCGGAGGTTCGCGTTTCTCTTCTGTAGAACACAGAGGAGCAGACAGTATTATATTATATTAGTCAGAGGACCGTCTTGTGCCGTCCTAGTGTTTGAATGAGTTATTTTAAATATTTTGTGGCTGGAGTTCTTCCGTCGTCGCAGGCGTTTACGAGGACGCACCGGACGCAGTACATATGGTGATATTGCTAACTGCTTCGGCTTATTAGGCCTATAAAGCTAAGCAGCTGTGATCACGTAAATTTTATTTCCACTAAGGCTTCATGCTTGCATCTTTGAAAGCAGTGTCTTCTAGTGTTTGGTACGTAGATCATACCAGTCGTCTGTATTAGATCGCATGGGCATAAAAGGGGCAGATTTGCGCAATTGATCAATCGTAATAGTTCGGAAATTCATTTGTATCCCTTTATGTCCATTGAACATTGATGTATAAACATTTCTAATACAAAGGGATTATTAATGTATAAACGGAAACAGCACTTGTCATTTGGTAGTTACTAGTTCCCTTAATCATTCATGTATGTTTGTGTTTGTAATCTATATGTTAAAGTGCAAGAGGGAGGAGATAATCACCATTAAGACATCTCATGATCTGCTTCAGGAGGCAGTCAAACAGGGCCAAATCTTCATTTTCGTGTTCATTATTTCCGTTCGCACATTCATTTTATACCCGCCTGGAGTAGCATCTTGGAACATTTCTACATTTCCGTCAAGTCATGTAGAACCCAACGTGATGCATCTTTCGTATGCGCAGGCGTTCATTCAGGATGCGAAGAACAGTCGTGTGCCCTAATCCGGTCTCGTGGGCGAGCTCACGAGTCATATGGTGTCTATCACTGTCCACTTACGCGGCAACTGCATGCACTTCTTTTTCAGAGACACTAGGACGACCTGCCCGATGCGTGTCTGCCATAGGTTGCCGACCTTCGCTGAAGGCTTTTACGCAACGTGCCACTGTTCTGTATGGCAATGCCGAATGCCCGCACGCCTCTTGAATACCTTGAAGACACTCTCGTGCTGTACGACCTCTGCCACATTCGTCTTGCTCCAACTCCGTTGCTTCTGTTCCGAAAACATAGTGACACCGTTACGTTCGACCGCTCGCTCACAAGTGACTGTGTTGACCGCGATTGTGCGTACGTCGGTGACGTGATGTGGGGCGGTGAGTAAGTTACTTCACTGGTTTAAAGTTTTGATGCCGTCTTTTATCACGTGAGCCTGGCAACTAATTTGGTGGTCAGCCAGAAAGCGAAGGGAAACATACTGATCTTAGTTTATAGTCTGCACGGCCACATTCCGGTCCAACCCACTGAAACTGGCGTGGACCTCACAGTGTCTGAGAGCGAAGTGAACCTTCCTACTGTATCAGGGGCTGTATTTATGATATGCCGGTGCGAACTGCCGAGAAAACATCTGTTGTCTCTGTCTATTTGCATACGGCGGTTATCTCGGGCACATAATCTTTATATAATATAGTTACCAACAACTTCAGAAACTTCTTAATTTTTTCTGGTATGCAGATAAGCAGTTTTAAAGCAAGTAGAAAGTTTCAGCTCGCTAGAATGAAAACTTTGCTTAATAGAATTTATTTAGTGGAACTAACGGTAGAGTGTTACCTCTGAACCATACCTTTGCTAAGACTTATGTCAGTTGCTATTTATGTTAGAAGTCTCAAACTTGGTGTAGCTCTATTATTTGATATGTTTGATCATATGGTTTAACCAAAATCCTCTATCATTAAAATTTCAAGTACTTTATCCAGAACACTTAGGTACATTTTAGTTACAAAATTAGTTTTTATTTAATTACTCAATACTATAAGAGGTAGATTAACGTGGACTCTCTGTTATTATTTTTGGGGTGTACTGAAGCATAAAACAAATTTTCAAGTTCCTAAGTCCATTATTTAACGCCTCTGATTTTTCCGAGAAACGTGGATTCTGGCGTCAATTTTTGTTTTATGATTTTGGAAACCAGCATCACTTACTTATAACTTCTAACTGCACCTTCTGACCAAATTCTGGCTTCCTAGCGTCATTATTTAGCGGCTCTGATTTTTCTTTTAAAACTGCATTTTTCCGTAAAGTATTAAGTTTAGAACATCAAGCCTTGGTATTTGGAACATTATTACACTAAACTATAATGTAAAAAAGTTTTAAACATAAATTTTGATTTTTAATTTCATACCAAATTATGGTGCTATACTTAAAGGTCTCTGTTGGATTCCTTTCATGTTAATTTCTTAAATATTGTCATTTAAGGCATAAATTCCTCTTCTACATTTACTGTGGTGTTTCTGACTATCTGGGAGGAGATTGAGCAGTGAAACGTTTTACTTTTACACCTAAACAAGAACGATCTGTCACACTACTGCACTTTAAAACACAGTTTATATGTAATTCATGTCACACAGTCTCATACGGAACCTACATCCGTTTTCTTTTATATACTGTATATGATAAGATATTGTCATCCCCCTTCCCTTCAGTGTGAGAGGATGAATGAGCAAATGTATTTCTAGTTGCATGTTTGATGGTAGCAGACAAGCCTGTCTGCTAGAGAACAGTAGGACCAACGTCGGAGCAGGTAGCTACGCTTTCTAAAAGCGGCTAAGTGCGTGTCTGCTAAGTCTGTAGGACAATGGATTTCTTAAGTTCAGCCTAACTGAAAATTTAATCACCTTTCTTTCCGGTTTAGCTCTAAAATATCTAATGTTATCTTAAATTGCAACGCAGTGTATTTCGAGTGTGAAGTTCAGAATATCTTCTGGTAGTTGCTTTGTCACTACTTTGTGAGTAAAGTGGAACCACGTGTTGATCAGTAACTCTAACTAAGATCACCAATCTTAAATGAGAAAGTGCGTGAGATTATAACGTCTCGTCTTGACAATATCTTTCAATATAGCAACTTTTCTTTATATCAACCCAAGTGGGGTGTACTTTGTGAGACCAGTACCACGTGCTTATACAATTGTTTCTCCCACCAGGTTAATAGTAAGACGATAGTAACCAGTTCGAGGTTTTTCTTTTGTAAATTGCGTTTCGATGTAATTTATTTTAATTATCAAAATTATTGTGGAGTTGCACTCTTTGTGTAAACCAAGTTGACCACGTGAAGCATGTGGTGTAAGCATCAAAGTAGCCCTCAGCTATTCTTTTCGGGAAGATTTCACAGAGAGTTAGTATGAATTTAGTGCGTGGTAATTTCATGACGGACAGTATTGCGCTACGAACGTAACTTCTTTGGGTGAAAATTGAATAGGTTGGTTGTGGTTAATTTCCTCTTGGATATGTTTTAACGTTCTTCGCTTGTTATTTTATGAATGCAGTGTTGTATGTAGCCTCCCTATTTGATGTGTTCCGTAAGATTACACACTCACATTTTCACAATCATAAAGAAGGCACCAGTTTAGTTATGAACTAAGTTTGATATGCTGAAATTTTAACGGAACAATGATCAATGTTAAAATAAATGTCCAAATATAAACTGATTTATTTCTTTTTATTTAAATCGTCTTTATATATATATATATATATATATATATATATATATATATATATATATATATATATATATATATATATATATCACCGATTATCGTAAGATGAGTATTAAAAGATTATAATTAATGATAGTCTGGTTGGGAATTTGGTAAGCTAGACTGGATACCTGGTGAAATAGTGGCGCAGTAATGCAAGGTTAACTTCCCCAGATAGCTTACGGCTCTTAACCCGCTTTTATGGTCTTGAATATCAGCACTGCTTTCAGAACAAATTAAAGCAACAACACTACAATATTTGTGCGCTACATGCAGACGCGTTAAGGTGACGTAGCGCTACTAGCAGTGAACTGGGGTAAGTCCCGGCACAATCGCTCGCCTCTGTATCTCACACATGGTACAGCGCTTGGTTTGCTTCATCACCCCCTTTTTAATTTTTTGTGAAAATATCTATTTTTGAACAAAATTAAATATCCAAAAAGAACAAACAGGCGATGTAATGATTTAGCTTACCTCTTTTAACAAAAATTGATTTTTTTAGACAATTCCTTATTACTACACATACAAAATAACCATACTTACATACACATAGAAAAATACAGTATAGAAGAATTTCACAAAATATTTTACATAAATTTGCGTAGAAACATTCCATAAATTTTTCAATAGTTGCAAAATTATTATTGTTAAATTTTTGTATTTAATATGAGTTTTTACCTGAAAGAAATACACACGAATGTATGACAGCACAGTACTCATATTTTTCACCATAATTGTAGGCACTACGGTTGGTGTCTCTACAACACTCATTCATTTTCACTAACTGACAGAAACGTAGGAGGAAATCGTACGCACTATGGGGCGCGTCCTTTCGTCCAATCTCCCTACAGCTTGTTGTCAGTCATTCGTGTTGCCTCCATGTCCCTGAGAAACAGAGAACACAGCCTAAGTTTCTGTTCTCAACTTACACTCCTGGAAATTGAAATAAGAACACCGTGAATTCATTGTCCCAGGAAGGAGAAACTTTATTGACACCTTCCTGGGGTCAGATACATCACATGATCACACTGACAGAACCACAGGCACATAGACACAGGCAACAGAGCATGCACAATGTCGGCACTAGTACAGTGTATATCCACCTTTCGCAGCAATGTAGGCTGGTATTCTTCCATGGAGACGATCGTAGAGATGCTGGATGTAGTCCTGTGGAACGGCTTGCCATGTCATTTCCACCTGGCGCCTCAGTTGGACCAGCGTTCGTGCTGGACGTGCAGACCGCGTGAGACGACGCTTCATCCAGTCCCAAACATGCTCAATGGGGGACAGATCCGGAAATCTTGCTGGCCAGGGTAGTTGACTTACACCTTCTAGAGCACGTTGGGTGGCACGGGATACATGCGGACGTGCATTGTCCTGTTGGAACAGCAAGTTCCCTTGCCGGTCTAGGAATGGTAAAACGATGGGTTCGATGACGGTTTGGATGTACCGTGCACTATTCAGTGTCCCCTCGACGATCACCAGAGGTGTACGGCCAGTGTAAGAGATCGCTCCCCACACCATGATGCCGGGTGTTGGCCCTGTGTGCCTCGGTCGTATGCAATCCTGATTGTGGCGCTCACCTGCACGGCGCTAAACACGCATACGACCATCATTGGCACCAAGGCAGAAGCGACTCTCATCGCTGAAGACGACACGTCTCCATTCGTCCTTCCATTCACGCCTGTCGCGACACCACTGGAGGCGGGCTGCACGATGTTGGGGCGTGAGCGGAAGACGGCCTAACGGTGTGCGGGACCGTAGCCCAGCTTCATGGAGACGGTTGCGAATGGTCCTCGCCGATACCCCAGGAGCAACAGTGTCCTTAATTTACTGGGAAGTGGCGGTGCGGTCCCCTACGGCACTGCGTAGGATCCTACGGTCTTGGCGTGCATCCGTGCGTCGCTGCGGTCCGGTCCCAGGTCGACGGGCACGTGCACCTTCCGCCGACCACTGGCGACAACATCGATGTACTGTGGAGACCTCACGCCCCACGTGTTGAGCAATTCGGCGGTACGTCCACCCGGCCTCCCGCATGCCCACTATACGCCCTCCCTCAAAGTCCGTCGACTGCACATACGGTTCACGTCCACGCAGTCGCGGCATGCTACCAGTGTTAAAGACTGTGATGGAGCTCCGTATGCCACGGCAAACTGGCTGACACTGACGGCGGCGGTGCACAAATGCTGCGCAGCTAGCGCCATTCGACGGCCAACACCGCGGTTCCTGGTGTGTCCGCTGTGCCGTGCGTGTGATCATTGCTTGTACAGCCCTCTCGCAGTGTCCGGAGCAAGTATGGTGGGTCTGACACACCGGTGTCAATGTGTTCTTTTTTCCATTTCCAGGAGTGTATATCTGAGGGAGGGCAAAGTATATCTTCCCGTTTATATTCCGGACTAGTCTACTAATTGAGAAGTTGTCAGATAGACCATTGGCACTAAGTCACATCTGAGAAAATGATTCATGCTTTCTTTCTTCCATAAACGACCTTTAAGATTCTGAAAGAGTGAAATTTTTGGCAAATATTATTACTTGAGATGTTGCTTTAGCTTAGAAAATAGACTCAAGCAAAAACTGTAAAATTAATTTGGCTCAGTTATCGTATGGATTAGTTTACCAAAGAAGTCATTTGCTGACCAGCACTTACTTTGCTTTATTGCATGTATTATTAAACAAACTGTATGTAATTTGATTTTTATGATCTGCATTTCCCAATATTTGTAAGATTCTGTTGTCTGTTTTTACCATATTAACCTTATTAACTGCCTTAAGTAAGATTAAGCGTTTTCCACCATTTTATGAGACATGAGGGAAATTATTCATCAATTCTCCATCATTTAATTATATACCTCAACTTACTTACTTCATTTCTCCCTTTCTTCCATCTTCAAAATACTCCGGTTCCGCCACTTCCTTCTCCCTTTGGCAGTCTACTGACCTCCTTACATCTCTACATATTTGGTGTGGTCCTCACACCACTTCCACACATCTCCCATTGATTAATGCTAAAACGCTATTGCTTGTCTCTAGCGGCATTACATTCATACCCTCTCTGCTCTTCAGACAGCCTTATTCTAATGGATTATTTTTATGCATGCCTTGCTTCATTAACATTTTATACTGCAAAGTGTTTCTCTTATTTTGTAGTTTCGAAACCTTTTTACAGACCTGATTTTTATCTATTTATCTTAGCCATTTTTTACCTCTTATTGATACTGAAATTTATTTTTGCCATTCAGTAGGAAGATTACTTACTAAGAAGACTTTATAACCTAACAGAATATATACAACATGAAGACATATGTGATTCTTACTTGCTATGATAGAACACAAGAAGGGAATAAAACATGAAACGGAAATAAAGTTTCATCCAGCTGGGGCCGCACGCGACACCAAACCGTGTATCCTCCAAAGAGTGGCAGACTCCCTACGGTAACCAGTTACTGTTAATTTTAAACTCCTTTAGATTTACAGTATTTCGTAGAACTAGTTCCCTTTTACTCTTTGGGTATTCCAAGCGGTTTGCGGTTGTATGAGGTTTACTTACTATCCTAAATGGTCCATGATAGATATGCATAAACTTTTTAGTTTCTGCAGAAATTTTCTTTGATTTTTCCTTATTTTTGACCAGTACTAGCTCACCAATCTTAAAACTAGTGGGGGAAGCTTTTGCGGCATGCATATTTTTCTATCTACAACTCTTTTCATCCAATGAACTCTGAGTTAGAACTGGAAAATCAGTCATACTTAAAATGATATTATGAGGTTCTTGATTAAACATCAGTTCACATGGAGCAAAACCTGTGGCATCGTGTTTAAGATTATTAATTATCTTTTCAAAATTTTTAATATAATCATCCCAAGTTGAATGCTTCCTGGAAGAGTAAGTTCTACACAGTCTATTTAGCTCCCGCATAACTCTTTCGAATTTTATTCTGTCCTTTACATATTCAGCCTTTTCTAATTTCAATTTCATGCCTCCATTTTCAAGAGCTTCTAGTACCCTGTCCAACAGACTGATATGTTCTTCCAATGAGGGAGTTGCCAACAGAATATCCTCTACATAATTAGTTACCTGGTCTAATAATTCCTGTCCTAATACATGAGCCATAACTCTTACAAAGGCACACACAGAAATATTCAATCCGAATGGGACTACTTTGTTCCTTCATACAAAAAGGCTGTATATTTTCATGATTCCTTTGCCAGACGCAAATTCCAGTACCCACATGTTATGTCCATTGAAGTGAGGTACCTTTAACCTCGAAATTTTTGAATCAGATCGTCCATATTCTGAGGACGGTCACTTTCTCTGATAAAAATTTCATTTAACTAGCGTGCATCCAGTACTAATTTGACACTTCCATCACTCTTATGCACAACAACAAGAGGACTATTATATTCACTAACTGCTTGCTCTTTGACACCCCAAGCCAATATACATTCAATTTCCTTTCGAAGTGCTAGTTTCCTTGAAACATGTATCGGATAAGGTTTATTGAAAAATACTCTCACAGGCTTTATATTCAAATGGAATTCATATCCTTTAACTTCACCAGGTGAGTTAGAGTATACATTACTGTGCTTAGTTAACACACTCTTTAATTCTGATCTTTGTTCCTCAGAAATTTGCTTTGTTGATTGTACCTTCCCTTCTATTTCTTCTAGGATATACAGGGTGTTTCAAAAATGACCGGTATATTTGAAACGGCAATAAAAACTAAACGAGGAGCGATAGAAATACACCGTTTGTTGCAATATGCTTGGGACAACAGCACATTTTCAGGCGGACAAACTTTCGAAATTACGGTAGTTACAATTTTCAACAACAGATGGCGCTGCAAGTGATGTGAAAGATATAGAAGACAACGAAGTCTGTGCGTGCGCCATTCTGTATGTCGTCTTTCTGCTGTAAGCGTGTGCTGTTCACAACGTGCAAGTGTGCTGTGGGCAACATGGTTTATTCCTTAGAACAGAGGATTTTTCTGGTGTTGGAATTCCACCGCCTAGAACACAGTGTTGTTGCAACAAGACGAAGTTTTCAACAGAGGTTTAATGTAACCAAAGGACCGAAAAGCGATACAATAAAGGATCTGTTTGAAAAATTTCAACGGACTGGGAACGTGACGGATAAACGTGCTGGAAACGTAGGGCGACCGCGTACGGCAACCACAGAGGGCAACGCGCAGCTAGTGCAGCAGGTGATCCAACAGCGGCCTCGGGTTTCCATTCGCTGTGTTGCATCTGTTGTCCAAATGACGCCAACGTCCACGTATCGTCATATGCGCCAGAGTTTACACCTCTATCCATACAAAATTCAAACGCGGCAACCCCACAGCGTCGCTACCATTGCTGCACGAGAGACATTCGCTAACGATGTGGTGCACAGGATTGATGACGGCGATATGCATGTGGGCAGCATTTGGTTTACTGACGAAGCTTATTTTTACCTGGACGGCTTCGTCTATAAACAGAACTGGCGCATATGGGGAACCGAAAAGCCACATGTTGCAGTCCCATCGTCCCTGCATCCTCAAAAAGTACTGGTCCGGGCCGCCATTTCTTCCAAAGGAATCATTGGCCCATTTTTCAAATCCGAAACGATTACTGCATCACGCTATCTGGACATTCTTCGTGAATTTGTGGCGGTACAAACTGCCTTAGACGACACTGCGAACACCTCGTGGTTTATGCAAGATGGTGCCCGGCCACATCGCACGGCCAACGTCTTTAATTTCCTGAATGACTATTTCGATGATCGTGAGATTGCTTGGGGCTATCCGAAACATACAGGAGGCGGCGTGGATTGGCCTCCCTATTCGCCAGACATGAACCCCTGTGACTTCTTTCTGTGGGGACACTTGAAAGACCAGGTGTGCCGCCAGAATCCAGAAACAATTGAACAGCTGAAGTAGTACATCTCATCTGCATGTGAAGCCATTCCACCAGACACGTTGTCAAAGGTTTCGGGTAATTTCATTCAGAGACTACGCCATGTTATTCCTACACATGGTGGATATGTGGAAAATATCGTACTATAGAGTTTCCCAGACCGCAGCGCCATCTGTTGTTGACAATTGTAACTACTGTAATTTCGAAAGTTTGTCTGCCTGAAAATGTACTGTTGTCCCAAGCATATTGCAACAAACGGTGTATTTCTATCGCTGCTCGTTTAGTTTTTATTGCCGTTTCAAATATACCGGTCATTTTTGAAACACCCTGTATCTCTCCTCAACATTAGCATCTTGCATATTATTACAGAATTCTGTATTTTCCTGTAGGTACCCTTTATTCCTTATTACTCTAATAGGCAATTCCCAGGCTTCATTATTGCCGCTTATATGACTTCCTATAAAAGGCTGTCTTATCACTTGAGTGTCAGGTAAAGTTAAAATTAAGTTGTTCTGGTCAAAATCGATCTTTCCCTGATACTTTGACAAGAAATCGGTACCAATGAAGATATCAACACTTAGGACTAGTACTATTAAGCAAGGATGATCTATTACTACATTACTTATACCAGTGGGTATCAAAGCTTCGTGCTGAACTGGTCTAGAAACGTTTCCAGTAGCACCTATAATCTTTAAACCACTTACTTTCATAACCGTTAACTCCTTTTTATTGGGAATAGTTTCAAAAAATGCTTGGGACAAGGCACTTGCTTCACTGCCACTATCTAGAAGACAGCGCACAGTTACTCCTAATATATCAGTTGCAAGTACATTTACATTTAAATTTTTAGGTTCATTAATCTCTACACCTTTAGCTGTCTTTTCCAACCTACTCACTAATTTTAAATCGAAGCTTTTGACGAATCCTTCTACTTCTGTTTGCTGCACATCAGCCAAACTAATTCTGAGCAACTGCGTCCCTGCGCAACATTGCTATTCATAATAATGTCGTCACTTTCTACCATTTGGGGCACGTTAATAGAGCTACTAGGTTCCTTCACCTCATTACTATTTCTATCCCCTTCGCCGGCCAAAGTGGCCGAGCGGATCTAGGCGCTACAGTCTGGAACAAAGCGACCTCTACGGTCGCAGGTTCGAATCCTGCCTCGGGCATGGATGTTTGTGATGTCCTTAGGTTAGTTAGGTTTAAGTAGTTCTATGTTCTAGGGGACTTATGGCCTCAGCAGTTGAGTCCCATAGTTCTCAGAGCCATTTTTCTACCACCTTCACTTATCAATTCCTCCTTTCTAAAGTTTTGCAAGACTGATTCTCCTTCTGCTAGTTGAACTCTAGCTTTTAGACTGCCATTATTATCGAAGATGTTGTAAGATGGCAAGAACTATACCCCTTACATGAACTCATTAAAGATCGCCTAACTCACGTTGAGCGAACAGTAGGGATGAACAAAATGACTGACAAGGCACAATGCATCTTGTAATGGTGTAGTATGGACGTATTGTAATAATTAATGTCGGGTGATGGTAATCGGGTAATTCACACGACATGAAAACTTTGTGGAAACGAGTCGATGTACTGGACGCTAGTTTACCCCAGGGAAGTATTTAGAGTTGACTGTGGCCGGCTGGGTAACGACGAAGGGAAGCGACAATAGGCAGCTTAGGGTGGCTCAAGCTCTGAGAAAGCGGTAACGCAGCGCGGCTTCCCGCTGCCGTAAGATGAGCGACAGCATGGGTGGTTGACCCCGACCCCATGCTGGTGTACCGGGAAGCAGATGGAGAACTTGTACGCCAGTTGATAAATGTCTGTCGTCCCGTTTTCAGGGAAACATGCGAGAAAGCTGCGCAAAGCTATGGTGGAGAGATCAACAGAGGTCAAAATATGCGTGTTCGTGACTATAGAAGCTTTACGCTGTATTCACGGTCCGTAGAGTCTGAAGTAAATCAGGTGAAGAGCGACAGAATGAAATACGCCGGCCTCCGATGGGTAAGTAGGACTGTGGAATTTGAAGTGCTCTCCTGGGAGTCAGAATTCTGGAAAAATTGGTGTTTCTGCAGACGCTAACCTTGATGGGTGGCCTGGCAGGAGCTAAATAGCAGAAGTTGAGAGGAAGGGTAAATTTTATGGGAATTTGTTGACTTCCCAGAGCAGGCATTGGTTCGAGCTGGGAAGCGACGCATAATTAACGCGACTTGCGCTGCAATTGGCGTAAGTGATTTTGCCGGAGGGGAAACCGAGGCGAAGAGCGGACTGGGAGAAGTCCCCATAGAGGTCTTCCGTTCCCAGCTTGCCTAGAGTGCGGACGTGGCGTTCTTTACTCAGCTTGCCTGAGAAAGAGTGAGCATCTCTGCAGTTTAGGACTTAGCAAAGGGAACGATTGAGCTTGGAGATAGGAAGTTTTGGTTCAGCTATGTACTGAGAAAGATAGCTTGGAGTGAAGAGACGAGTTTCCACGAGGGTTTCATGGGCCGCGTATAGTAGAATTCTTCTCGCACTTCGCATTACGCCTGGGTCAGTCGATAGGATTTGGTTTTGAGTTATTGCCCTTTACTCCACGCAAACGCAATTTATTACCACTGCGTGATAGGAGAGTCTTGTAATGTGATGATTGAAGGTCGGGAGTTAAAATAAATTTGCGGTAATCGACTGCATCTGTTTTCAATCAAGTAGTTGAAATCCCAAGTCACTTTCTTAATTAATTTTATGTTCAGCATTTGCATGTGGTGTTCAGTAGCTGAATATAACATCAATGTGCACCCCTTTTTAATTAAAAGTGATCAATTCTGAATCAATTAATGTCAACACTGCCACCGCAGTTCAATCAGGAGTCACAGGGCTATATTACTTTTTTGCGTTATCCGATATTGCGGCAGTTTTGCACTCTCTGTTGATCTATTAGTCAATTAGTTGGGGTGAACACACGCCAAAACCAGCTAAGTGAAGGGTGGGGTGTTAAATGTAAGCTTTTACCTCATCATCATCCACACCAGATTGAAATTTATTCATTATTTCTTTCCTATTATCTACAGTGCATTTTTGTTCTTCTTTGACCCATTTCTCCAGCGTATCCAAAATACTGTCCATTATTTTGTGAAAGTGGTTTAACGCATCACTGGTACTGTCTGTTATTGTTTCATATCTGTTTTCTTGCTGTGTATGTTGGCTGGCTGTTGTTTGTGTTTTTGTTACTGGCTGTGTTACTGTTACCGCCTGTTGAGCGCCAGTTTCCTCAAAGACGGGATTTAGTTTCCCACACTCGGCCTTTTGTGTTCATTTTCTACAACACTAGATATGGTCACATTTTGTTCCAATTCTGGTCTCAATGCATTGTGTTTACTGCTTTGCTTTCGTCATAATAATTGTGACGAAAGCGTGGTGAGTGTCTACCCCCTCTTCCTCTGCCACGGCTTTGATTTCGATAATTTGTTCTTGTGTGCCTAACTTCAATATTTCTAACATTAACGTTCCCATTGTCTTGATTTCTGTTTTGTACGTGATTGTTAGATGATCTATTTGTATGCTGCATCTGTTCCTCTGCAGCAGCTACTCTTTCAGCTCTCTCTAGATATTCAATAAATTTATCTGCATTGTCTCTAGGGGCGGAAAGGACCCTTTTCTGCCAATACCACGGCAACGTGCCTTCTAAACCTATAATTATCATATCCGGTTTCATCTTTTCTGTCTAATGTGACAGTCTTGAAATCCACTTCCTAGAGAATTCTTTTACTGATTCACGTCCTAGAGAAAACTTCTTACCACTCCAAAATTCTCTTAAAACATCATTTCGCTTGTTATGTAACCAGTATTCGTTAAGAAATGCAGATTTAAATTCATACAAAGTTTTACATTTTATCATTACATCAGCTGACCATCGCAAAACATCTCCTGCCAAATGACTTCTTATAAATGAAATTTTCTGACCAGGCATTAGGCATTACGTCTTCAGAATCCTTCCAAAATTCAAGGGGGGGGGGGGGATGCACTTATCTGGACGAAAGTGTAAGAATTGCCGACATCCAATAAAAGCGGCGTCAGCTGAAGCCACATGCTGTACAGTAGTACTACTAGAACTAACAGAGGTTACTCTATTTTCTAGGTTAGCAATGTTAGTATTCAGTTCTTCTACTTGTGACTCTACTGCTTCTACCCTGTTAGAACATCTTTTGTCCACCTCTTCAATATTTTGCCAACAGGTTTCTACCTTAATTTTCACCTCATTTATCCTTCTTGAGCAAAGTATGGATTCGTTGCCTAATCTTTCTGACAACCTCCCTTCCAAGAGTTCATCTGCATCTTGAAAATCTTTCCGAGCTTTGTCATTTTCGCATTTAAAAGTACTATGCATTTTAGTTAATTGTTGACTTACTTGAATATCATGACTGATAGCATCCATCTTGTAATTTAAGCTGTTAATTTTAGATTTCATTTCCTCTTTCAGTTCCTCATTACTAACCTCAGTCTTATTTTCCAACTCTTTTATTATTATTTTTTAGTTCTTTTTGATTTGCCTCTAGTTTAGCAAACAACAATTGCATTCAATTCGGAGCCTCTACTTTGCCACTTGGCATTTCCTGAACTGGCTGAACCTGTGAGATATTAAGCTCAGTTTCACTACCTGATAAAGTTATCAACTCTATCGGCTCCCTTTTGACTTCTATCTCACTGACTGGTTGTAATCCGGCGCTCTCATTTAAACTCAAATCAGATTCTACTGATGACAAATTACCCTCTGATTTAATATTTATGGGCTTAGCAGAACCATCCTCATTAAATTCAGTTTCTGACCCTGAAGATCCATGGTCAGAGACCGGTTTCCTTTTCAAACTTACGTAGTTCCCCATTTCTACTAAACTGTTAACAGGCCCGCATCCCGTGGTCGTGCGGTAGCGTTCTCGCTTCCCACGCCCGGGTTCCCGGGTTCGATTCCCGGAGGGGTCAGGGATTTTCTCTGCCTCGTGATGGCTGGGTGTTGTATGATGTCCTTAGGTTGGTTAGGTTTAAGTAGTTCTAAGTTCTAGGGGACTGATGACCATAGATGTTAAGTCCCATAGTGGTCAGAGCCATTTCAACCATTTTGAACCGGACGATGCACCACATGTGGGGTGGCGAGTAAGTTAATTCACTGGTTTAAAGTTTTGATGCCGCCTTTAATCACTTGAACCTGGCGACTAATTTGGTGGTCAGTTAGAAACCCTAGGGAAACATACTGACCTTAGTTTCCAGTCTGCACGGCCACATGCTCGTCCAGCCCACTGAAAGAAAAGTGTCTATTTCCCATTTCTTTGCGGAATCAGGACAGTGACTTCCGTAAAACTTTCAAGTTCCTAACAAGATTTAATTTCATTAAAGTTTCTTACAAACAACACTTAAAATTGCGTTATGTTCAGTTGAAAACAAGTCTTTCTAACCTAACAGAACCTTTAGCAGTTCAGAGGCGACCTCTACGGTAACTTCCTACCAGATTCTTTTTTGCCCTGACTAACATCACGCAATTGAAAATTCGCAATATATGCTAAAAAATTAATGCTCGCCATAAAAGTGGAAATAAATTCACCACTTGCCACGCGGAATTGAATTTCACACGGACGGCACACTAACAGTTATTTTACCGAATTCTAAACGATCCAGGACGGTGTACAGTCCTCGCGAGTTCGCTATCCGTTTTCACTGCCAAATACGCGATTGTCACAGCTTGGCTCTGACGTCAGGCTGAGCGCGACCACACGTTTAACTGGCGTGGACCTCACAGTGTCTGAGAGTGAAGTGAGCCTTCCTACTGCTTCAGGGGCTGTATTTATAAGTTGCCGGTGCGGACTGCCGAGAAAACATTAAGTTTAGAACATCAAGTCTTGATATTTGGAATATTTTTACACTAAACTATAATCTAACAAAGTTTTAAACATAAATTTTGATTTTTAATTTCATATTAAATTGTGGTGCAATACATGTGCGCTACATGCAGACGCGTTAAGGTGACGTGGCGCTACTGGCAGTGCCGGCGCACTCGCTCGCCTCTGTATCTCACACATGACACAGCGCTTGGTTTGCTTCAGTGGGCCGGGCGAGTTCATTTGCTCGGAGGTAAGGTATGTATGTCAACAACGTGTGCTATCAGCGTCAATAGCAGATTCCATTGCATAGCGTCTCCACTGAAGTGTTGTCACTATTTAAGCTCTAACCTATGTACAAGCAGTATTACCATGAACTTTTTTCCGTTGTTTATCACAGGTTTGTGAATTCCTCCATAGCATCAAATAAGTGAATCGTCTACATTCATTCCCTCCAAATGACAGTAGTTGCCAAAGCATCAAGACGGTAAGCACTGTCTGGCTAACTACCTAATACGTTTACGACATAGGCGAAGCAACGAAGGTAGCCTGTTATTCTACGACACGATGGCTACCCAACCAACAAAGCAAGTCTTACTCTTCACCAGGGCACACACAGAAGTTCGCTGTCTGATGACGATTTTTAGTGTATCAAAGGACTACATTCAGTGGCCAATTTGGACTAACTAATGTACTTACTCAGTCAAAACTAATTTTAGATTAACTGGGCAATTAACTTTCTTTTTGTGAGAATATACCACCACCATTAAATCCTCTGGGCACGCTGTAAGAGTATAATGCCTTTATGGAGGTTGAAGCACGTGTAGAAAGCAGTTCAGATGAGCGCTGCGGTCTTATTCCTCCACGGACACAACGTCAAATGTCTGTCCTCGTTCTTGACTATGTCTTATGGATAATGAACCGAAAATAAACACTGTTAGCACGGTGAATGATCACCACATTGATGAACACTACCCGTTTGGTTACTTCCGTCTCAATTTGAACTCTTCCAAGCAGTCAACAACCTATCGCGAAGTTTGAAAGATGATTACTGTTAATGAAGTAAAAGATCCACGCAGTGGACACCAAATGAAAAAGCTACTCCTTGTGTTTATGATCTAGACTGCCATAAAAATGCGAAGGAACTGTTAATGAGAACTCAGGGAGAAGTTGTAGTCTAATTCACAATCGATCTAGTGATCTTAGATAAGACAACAAAATTATTGAAGAAACATCACACAAAAAATATTTATTTAACAAAAGCCTTACTAAAATGGGATCTGTGGTGGACAAAGTGATCTCCTGGGGATCGACACACGACACTAACCAGAACACTACTCGCTCTATCTCACTTCATACACGTGAATCCAGGTTATGGCATCAAACTATGCCACCACCAAGCATTTATATTCTACCATACAAAAAAAAGGAAAAATATGGTTCGAAAGAACAGGGTGCTGAGAAATAGACATTATAGCCCTACATCGCAGCAGCGAATACTTCACCATCCTACTCGTCAAGGCGGCACACTACAGTGCATTTGGCAACTGAAGCCATGGACGGCAGCAATCTGTTATTAAATGCGCCTTCCCGAAAAATGCAAGTATGCGGTCTCGTGTTCGGTTAATTCAGAACGCAGGTACTTCCCTAAGAGTCTCTGAAACCCCGTTGGATTCCAGTGTGCAGGTGGACCCGTTTGCTGGTCTGCCGTGACACGACTGTGCATGTCGGAATACGTCAAATGTTTGGACGGCCGACTCAAGACAAATAAGTACACGCACGCATCACTCGTTGTGACCGTGATGATATAAGCAGTACCTCTGACGGTTCAGAAGGTCACTGGCACAGGCTCTAAGTCACACCCTAACAAAGGACACAAGTCTCACCGTTTAGGTAGAGACCTGCAGTTCTCTACTAGTGAAGCGCCAGTAGAAGAGACTTGTACAACAGTGCCGATCTCCCTTTCTATGTGTTTCCTCCAAAGCTCGGTTCGAAAGCACATATCTCTTTTTTTTTGACTTCCCCAATTTCGCACAAGCCAATTACGAGCTGGAGCCCAGCATTCTAAGCTCGGTGAATGGTCTTTGCACTGCAAACCGATTTGACCAATCAGAGATTTAAAATTAATTGGCAGAAAATTAAAAAAAAATCAGCTTTTCGGCCTCTTTGCTATACGTTTGCCGTGGCTTTTGCCAACACAATACAGGGTGAAAGAACAGCCCTCCACAAACAGATTGTTATCTCCCCTACTGCATCTATTTCAAAGTCTGCAAAGAACGGCCATAAACTCGCATTGATAAAAGATGTTTTGAAACAGAGTCTGGACGTCTGGGCTGCAGTTTTCCTGTTCACAGACATTTGCAGAACGTTTAGACTTCTTTTGGCGGCTTGCTCGCTAACAAGGCCTACAATGGGCTGTAGGTGACGTTTCGGCGCTAGGCCATATACCTGGACGTCTGGCACCAAGGCTTTATGTGTTTCTTCACAATGTGACCGCGGCACGGCCAGTCTGGAAATGTATCCTCACCATTCTATAGAAAAAACGCGCTTTGTCGCCCCACCAACTCCGTGCTTTCATTGCAGTCGTTTAAGTCGACACTCTATTCCTTTGAACGCAGGTAAAGCTTACCATATTTCTTTTCCTAGAGCACGCAAACAAGACCATAAACTGCTGCCCACCATTTCATCACAATGTATGAAGTGAAATCGCCGTAGATCGCATTCTCTACACCAAATCAGAAGTGAGAGTGCCCTGCAATCTGTCAAGTTCATTCAGGAAATGATGTTTACATGCTATGAAAGTTCGCCATATCAAAAAGCTCTCCCTACATATCTATGTATCACTTTTGTAATAACAAAACACATGATCCTTCATCGTATTTTTAAAGCAAACAGCGCATGGTTAAGTTGGAGTGCTCAATTGACTGTCTTGATATTTGTATATATCGCTATTGTATAAGGAGAGATAAAAAACTTCCTTTTGAGGGCGATGCTGCAACGTGTATGTGACGTAGCGCGGCTCCGATGCGACTGTATAAGTATCGACATGTAGGCAAGGGGTTAGTGTGGCATTCGTGTCATTCCGAAGTGCATGCGGTAAGTGTCGAAACATGGACTATGGTGATGTTATTACGAAATGTGTCCCAACAAGACCAACGTGGTATTATTCTTTTCTTGGCTGCCAAATGCAAAACACCATTAGACCTGTATCGGAGAAAGAAGAATGTGTATGGAGAAGCATGTCTGTCTAAAACCACCGTTGTGGAATGGTGCGCCATGTCTCGTACTGATCGCGATTCGATACAAGACGGCCGTCGATCTGGGAGTCCACCCTCATAAAAAGACTTACGCCAGCTCAAATGTTAGGCACTCGATCACTTATCCTATAGCCCTGATCTCTTCGATTGCGATTATCTCGCCTTGGAGTCCTTAAGAAAGGCGCTGCAGAGTCGGCGATTCCTGTCGGGCGAGGATGTGGAGCCGGGAGTTACAGACTCCTTCACGCAGCACGGCATGGTATTTTATGAAACGGATATCTTCAACCTGGTGCGTTGGTGAAATGATTGCCTCAATACTCAAGGTCTGATTGGCATATCGATTATGGACTATGAGGTTTTCGAAAGGAAACTTTGTGGTCGCCCATTATAGTAACATTGTTTCAGTAAACCAGGTCATTATTGGATCTGGCTGAATATCATAATGGCTTCTCCCTAGAATTTTGCTTATCATTGCCGAAGTAAAAGTAGAATTTCACCCCCCCCCCCCCTCCTTTTCACGGCAGTTATTTTACTAAACGATGCTTGATCGCTATTGGACCGAGTTTGCTATATCAACTCCATGCGTCACATCACCCTCAAGAGCATTTCCATCAGTGACAGATTCATGGATGCTACTGGACCATTGGTGCATGGAGGTGGTTCTACGCATTCCTGTACTGCTAACAACGCTCTTGACTCCTGAGAACAGTGCGTTCAACAGACGATGTCTAGATGCTATTCGACAAAGTTGGTTATTGTAATGGTATTCGATATTTATATATATCACTAATGTACTAACAATATACATGACCTGCCCAACTGCTAGTTCAGTAAATGATGAATGAAAAAATGGACTAAACTGGCTAACTCAAGAGATCCGTGTATCACTGTTGTACTGTTTCGGTACAAATTAGTAAGGGAATGGGAGAGTAACAGTTCCTATGTTCGATGAGCGAGCATTTCTCAGTCAAGCGGAAGTATCATCAGCCGCCAGGGGGGAAGCGTAAATATTTTATCACCGTTACTCGGTCAGAAAGGCAGCAACCCCGATACTTGAGTGAGACTGTGAGCGAGCTCAGCATAAAATCGTCAAAAGAGCACAGACAGAATTGCCATCGTAATGTTATGTAAGAAACACCACGTACGACGCAACATTGCCTAGCATCGGTTTGACTAAGCAGTAAAGACACTGTAACAGATACAGCAAGCAAATGTAGAGGAACCACACCCCGCTGAAGACTCAAGAAGAAACAATTCGGCCATTACGGATGACGTCGTAAGCGGAACCTTTCCTCGTCGACATTAAAATTCCACCTCAAGTAGAGTCTGAAACCGCGCGACCGCTACGGTCGCAGGTTCGAATGCTGCCTCGGGCATGGTTGTGTGTGATGTCATTTGGTTAGTTAGGTTTAAGTAGTTCTACGTTCTAGGGGACTGATGACCTCAGAAGTTAAGTCCCATAGTACTCAGAGCCATTTGAACCATGTTGGAACCCCACTAGCCTAAAGCACAGATCAATGGGATTGATGCCGTTCATGTCGTTTTTACTCGTTTCTCTGGTTATGGCGTGGTAACATCTTGTTTGTGAAATTGTTCTAGTGTTCTTACACTTACGAGAAGATCAGCTATCCGTAGCCACACATGATGAACTCCAGCTTCCAGCCGTGAAGTCAGCGCAGCAGCCCGCACTGGTAGGTAGTCTAGCGGTCTACCAACCCAGCTCCAGTCCAGAGCAAAAGCTGTCCTAAAATTCCAGCATTGAGCGAATCTGATTGCGTACTGTACCAGCGGACCAGGTTCAGTATTCAGTAAGACATTACGGCATCCGACGTTGCGATCCACCTGATGGCACAATGCAGCCAGTGATCTGGGAAGGATTGAGTATTCGCCTAAACGACGTGTGAAGCAAACACACGTAGCGGTCACCGACATCTCCGAGCACGGCTAACTCGCCAACGGGCGGCAAATGGCCGCACCAGGATGTCATCGACTTCGACTCCGAACTGATGCAGCGTCCTCGGCAACCTTGAGTTCGCTGTTAGATTCAGTGAATTCCTCTCCGGATTACGTTGCCACCAGCCCTCGTAGAAGACACGGCAACGATTTGTATTCTTACTAATAAATGGGATAATCTTGAATACCGTATTATTGAGTCTAACGACCCTATACAGGTCTTCGGCCTGCAACCTGACAAAACAGAAGGGGTTTCCAGCGCGGCAGTGGGCGACCCCTACAAATTTGTGGCTAGAAGTGCTCCAGCCCAGCCCCAGTAAGAGTTTAAGGACAACAATCCGGCATACCAACATCAGCATCAGTTAAGAAGGAATCTGCTTTGGAGATTTCGTTAGTACTGTAGTAGTCGCCCACTGTCGGGCTGGACACCCCTACATTTTTCTCAGGATGCCAGTGCACTAAGTTGGATATAAAATACACTGTAAAATTCGTTGGCTTTTTAAAATCTATCTATTTATGTTTTGAACAGGTAATTACTTTTGGCTTAACACCCATCATCAGAACTCTAGGAGAAAAATTAGGAAAAGGTGGTTCAGAATTTGTGAAATATGAATATCAACCTGTTTTGTTAGGTTGGTGCATTAGCTCGTAGCGTTCTTGTTTTCCATCTTGATATTTTGGTTGCTATGGGTTTAGTTATCGAAGGTAATTTTTTTTTTATCTGTAGTTCACTGTCGCCATCTGAGTTTACATGTAGACATTTTCTCACTGGAGATAGTGAGTGGAGCTGTGGACGCTAGAAAATGGAGTGTTAATTGCAGAACTCGGAACATTTTTGAAATATTCTTCCGCTTGGGCTCAATAAAGGGGTGATAGCAGCGGAGGAAGCCACAAACATTTACACTACGTGTGGGGATTATGTCATTGGGCAGATAACGGCAACAACATGGTTTTCTCGTTTTAAGGGGGGTCAGTTTGACATTATTGACTCTCCAAGTTCAGGAAGATCTTCCGAATTTTGTGAAGATCGTTCAAACGAATTAATGTACACTCCTGGAAATTGAAATAAGAACACCGTGAATTCATTGTCCCAGGAAGGGGAAACTTTATTGACACATTCCTGGGGTCAGATACATCACATGATCACACTGACAGAACCACAGGCACATAGACACAGGCAACAGAGCATGCACAATGTCGGCACTAGTACAGTGTATATCCACCTTTCGCAGCAATGCAGGCTGCTATTCTCCCATGGAAACGATCGTAGAGATGCTGGATGTAGTCCTGTGGAACGGCTTGCCATGCCATTTCCACCTGGCGCCTCAGTTGGACCAGCGTTCGTGCTGGACGTGCAGACCGCGTGAGACGACGCTTCATCCAGTCCCAAACATGCTCAATGGGGGACAGATCCGGAGATCTTGCTGGCCAGGGTAGTTGACTTACACCTTCTAGAGCACGTTGGGTGGCACGGGATACATGCGGACTTGCATTGTCCTGTTGGAACAGCAAGTTCCCTTGCCGGTCTAGGAATGGTAGAACGATGGCTTCGATGACGGTTTGGATGTACCATGCACTATTCAGTGTCCCCTCGACGATCACCAGAGGTGTACGGCCAGTGTAGGAGATCGCTCCCCACACCATGATGCCGGGTGTTGGCCCTGTGTGCCTCGGTCGTATGCAGACCTGATTGTGGCGCTCACCTGCACGGCGCCAAACACGCATACGACCATCATTGGCACCAAGGCAGAAGCGACTCTCATCGCTGAAGACGACACGTCTCCATTCGTCCCTCCATTCACGCCTGTCGCGACACCACTGGAGGCGGGCTGCACGATGTTGGGGCTTGAGCGGAAGACGGCCTAACGGTGTGCGGGACCGTAGCCCAGCTTCATGGAGACGGTTGCGAATGGTCCTCGCCGATACCCCAGAAGCAACAGTGTCCCTAATTTGCTGGGAAGTGGCGGTGCGGTCCCCTACAGCACTGCGTAGGATCCTACGGTCTTGGCGTGCATCCGTGCGTCGCTGCGGTCCGGTCCCAGGTCGACGGGCACGTGCACCTTCCGCCGACCACTGGCGACAACATCGATGTACTGTGGAGACCTCACTCCCCACGTGTTGAGCAGTTCGGCGGTACGTCCACCCGGCCTCCCGCATGCCCACTATACGCCCTCCCTCAAAGTCCGTCAACTGCATATACGGCTCACGTCCACGCTGTCGCGGCATGCTACCAGTGTTAAAGACTGCGATGGAGCTCCGTATGCCACGGCAAACTGGCTGACACTGACGGCGGCGGTGCACAAATGCTGCGCAGCTAGCGCCATTCGACGGCCAACACCGCGGTTCCTGGTGTGTCCGCTGTGCCGTGCGTGTGATCATTGCTTGTACAGCCCTCTCGCAGTGTCCGGAGCAAGTATGGTGGGTCTGACACACCGGTGTCAATGTGTTCTTTTTTCCATTTCCAGGAGTGTATAATGATTCATGTTACTGTACTCGAAAACTGGTAGATGCGATGAAGTGTGATCATTTGATCATCGCGCGAGATTTGCATGCAATGGGGAAGGTTCAGAAATCGGATTTAAGGATATAAGATTGACATCAACAAAAGCAGAACGAGGATAATTGAATGTAGTCGAATTAAATCAGGAGATGCTAAGGGTATTAGATTAGGAAATGAGACACTTTGAAAGGGTACAGTACCGCCCGACATTGAAAATAGGTACAACATACTTCATTATTGTTGTCAGAACAACATATTTTTTCTAATAATTACTCAATTTCAATTAATACAGCGAAACCGGATACCAGTGTGGGAAAGAATGACAATTTATTTATTTAATTGATCACATTTGCACTCCCACAAAATAAATCTCTACATCCAGTTTGGTGAGATCTGTGAAATGAATGAATGTATGGTCGTCCGCTAACCGCATATAGTGAATGTGAATATATGATCATCTTTGAGACCATCCTTTGGCCACCTTTGATTTAACCAAAGAGATGAAATTTACCGGAGCTTTGAGCGCCTGAAATGTGGCTGACCAATACGGTTGCAAGGTGCTCCCCCACTTCGGCAGAGGTGCGAGAGGACCTGAAGAACGGCCATGTTTCAGCACTCTGCCGCTGGACCTAGTGTTGGTAAGAACTGTCTTAGGTGTGCTCCGTAAAGACAAAAGAGTGGAGACATGGTATGCATGTGAAATACTTAAGAGTAGTTTAGAGTAATAATTTATCTATTTCAGGAACTTTTGTGGGGAGAATTAAATGTCAGGCAGGTAATATTAAGGGGATCGTAGTAATCTTCGGAAGTGACCAACGGTCACAAGGAAACCACGTGTAGCAATATGTTGAAATACTTCCGAGTGCTTAAGTTAAGCTGAATTACTAGTGTGTGAACTATAAGTTGGAAATATTTAAGAAATGGCGTGTGCATGACTTGAAATTAGAGATGAGTACTTCCACGTGGTGAGTACTGTGTGAATCTCAATCTGTGTGTGAGACAAAGGATAAAGAGACGTACTCGTCCATGGTATCAGTTGAGGACTTGCGTATGTGATGAATATGTTCTTAATATTACTTTGCATGTTATGTTTCCGTGTGACGCTTGATTCAAACTATTATACTCTGAGAGAGAAGTAAGGTGAGTAAGCCGTCTATCAAGCGACGCCATTTGGCTTGCATTGCACAGGAAGACGTGCATATATCCTCCAGAGTTCGTAGTAGGAAAGAAAAATTACGAAGTGGGGCAGTGTCGTGTGAAACTGGGATGAATACTAATTGAACTGGGAAAGCTGACTATTCCTCGTGTTGTATTCCATGTTGCAGTGTGGAGTATGTCATGTAATTTAAGTATGTGTGGTGTGCATGGGGGAGTGGCAAGGTAGTTTCAGAGGTAGTGGGTTATGCGTGTTCCTTTTGTACTGCTCGGTCTGGAGGAAAGTTTCGTGATGATGGTTGTGAGAGTCGAAGTGTGAGATATAGCAAAAGATCCACCATCCTATCCAGAAAGTGCACTGTAGCGCTAAGTAATTACGAGACCATAAGATAGAGAATCACCAATGTAAAGCCATGCCCACTGGGCGGAATTTCTCATGTGTTATTGTTGTAGGTTATAGAATTTGTGTGTTTAGTTATAGAATTTATCGGAATAAATAAGATAGTGAAAAGAAAAAGATTGGTGGCCTTTTCCTTCGAATTGTATGTTGTCATGATATCCAGAATTTATAATGTGTGCGCCATTCATATTCAGTGCGATGGCCACGTGTTGATCAAAGCCGTTAAATAAGAAAGAAAATGTGGTATTGCCAGTGCGTAGTGAACAGTCAGAGTTCTGTAAATTACTGATAGTCAGATGTGCGTTTCCGTTGCGTAATATTCATACATGAGGATAATTTGTAACCTAATTGTAAGTACGAGAGTTAATGTTACTCGATAAATAAGAATGAATCCACTCGCTTGGCAGACCACTCATCTTGCAGGCCTGACTGCTTGATGACACAGTATGAGCAAGGCATGTGGGTGCCTCTCAACTTAAAGTAGTACATTACTGGACATTAAAACTGCTACACCACGAAGATGGCGTGCTACCGACGCGAAATTTAAACGAAAGGAAAAAGATTCTGTGATATGCAGATGATTAGCTTTTCAGAGCATTCACACAAGGTTGGCGCCACTTATAACTTGCTGACATGAGGAAAGTACCCAACTGATTTCTCATACACAAACAGCAGTTGACCGGCGTTGCCTGGTGAAACGTTGTTGTGATGCCTCGTGTAAGGAGGAGAAATGCGTACCATCACGTATCCGACTTGATAAAAGTTGGATCGTAGGCTATCGCGATTGCGGTTTATCGTATCGCGACATTGCTGCTCGCGTTGGTCGAGATCCAATGACTGTTAGCAGAATATGGAATCGGTTGGTTCAGAAGGGTAATACGGAACGCCGTGCTGGATCCCAACGGCCTCGTATCACTAGCAGTCGAGATGACAGGCATTTTATCCGCATGGCTGTAACGGATCGTGCAGCCACTTCTCGATCCCTGAGTCAACAGATGGGAACATTTGCAAGACAACAACCATCTGGAAGAACAGTTCGACGACGTTTGCAGCAGCATGGACTATCAGCTCGGATACCATGGTTGCGGCTACCCTTGACGCTGCATCACAGACAGGACCGCCTGCGATGGTGTACTCAACGACGAACCTGGGTGCACGAATGGCAAAACGTCATTTTTTCGGATGAATCCAGGTTCTGTTTACAACATCATGATGGTCGCATCCGTGTTTGGCGACATCACGGTGAACGCACATCGGAAGCGTGTATTCGTCATCGCCATAGTGGCGTATCACCCAGCGTGATGGTATGGGGGGCCATTGGTTACACGTCTCGGTCACCTTGTAACGTCCCCCTTCCCTTATATTGACAACGTTAGAAACATATGACCATGTAAGTATGTTCCTAAACAATTGGAATAAAATTTTGAAAAGGCTATCGTTCCGAAGATTCAATATAAAGTCGATAAATGAGGGGGAGGTTAAAAACAAGATGCCTTCTAGGACAACTTATTCCACCTACGTATTAACTGTAAAATTTAGTATGGTTGTTCGAAAGGTTTGTGCTATTATTCGTGTACTGTGCCAATGAGTACGGGTGCCACGTTGATCGGAACAGAATAATAAGAGTTACTGAAATAATTATAGCTAAAAGAAATACGGTCGCCAGCCCAATTGGGCAAAATTTCTGTTCGGTAGGAGAATTAATGAGTCTAACATTCAATGTCAAGAATTACTCAAACACGCGCGGCAACAGAGGGCTGGACGCACGTTAGCAAAAACGATTGGAACATTTACGTAATAAAGCGAGTAAGAAAATAGTTTGCACTCGAAATACCATTAACTAATAGACCTGAAATTTTGAAAACGTATAAGATAACACTTAGATTAATGGTTACTTACTGTTGTAAGCGACAATGGCGCTACCTCACAGTAACGTTCACCATTTTCATATGAATTTTGGAAAATGGCAAAAAATAATTAAAAGAAACTCTATTGACTTCTGAACAGGGAAGTAGAAATTGATAATTACTGTATCAAAAGGTAATTATTGTACTTTAGCACGACTTTACTAACAACAAATTACAAAAATCACTGATATTTGCACTCACTCATTAATTCTAGTTAGTGCTTTTGTTCATAGTGCCAGGAATCATTTTAATTTGATTAGTTGGATTGGATTGTTTGTGGGAAGAGACCAAACAGCGAGGTCATCGGTCTCATCGGATTAGGGAAGGAGTGGGAAGGAAGTCGGCCGTGCCCTTTCAAAGGAACCATCCCGGCATTTGCCTGGAGCGATTTAGGTAAATCACGGAAAACGCAATTCAGGATGGCCGGACGCGGGATTGAACCGTCGTCCTCCCGATTGCGAGTCCAGTATGCTAACCACTGCGCCACCTGCTCGGTTTTGATTAGTTGATTTACTATTTGCAACAATTAGACCACCTCAGATTAAAGTTCAAATTTAAAGTTAGTGAGACTGAAATTACTGAATGCTTTAAGTTCAAATCTTTAATCTTACTGACTCATTTAGTTCATAAGCAAAATTAACTGGCACTGCAATTTACATATTTCATTAACGGTACTCGGATTATTGTAACAATAGGACAGGACAAGAACCTATTTGGTGAATTATTTTAGGAGAATCACGGGTAAACAGTTTTGATTAAACTATGGTAATTATTCACTCGCAAAACACCACAAAGCTGAGTAACGCCGCTACAGAACTCCGTGTAGCGCGCGCTCTGACGTAACATCCTTCCGCGTCCAGAGACGCCGCTACTCCAGCGATACTTATTCGTTGACAAAAACCTAACGTTTCCCTAACATTCCCTCAGCGATTACTCAGCGATATTTACATAATATACACAATTGATTATACAGCAAAATAAACAAATTAATTCATACGTCGTGTTCATATAAATTTACATAAAGATAAAAGCAAGTATATATACAATAATAAATGGTCGAAGAACACAAAGGCATGAAAGTGTTACAACCTCTTGTTCGCACTGACGCCACTTTAAACAGTGGAAGTTACATTTGAGATGTGTTACGACCCGAGGCTCTACCCTTTATTCGATCCCTGCGAAACCCTACATTTCAGCAGGATAATGCACGACTGCATATTGCAGGTCCTGTACGGGCCTTTCTGAATACAAAAAATGTTAGACTGCTCCCCTGGCCAGCACATTCTCCAGATCTCTCCAACTGTAAACGTCAGGTCAATGGTGGCCGAGCAACTGGCTTATCACAATACGCCAGTCACTATTCTTGATGAACTGTGGTATTGTGTTGAAGGTGCATGGGCATCTGCACCTGTACACGCCATCAAGCCCTGTTTGACTCAATGCCCAGGCGTATCAAGGCCGTTATTGTTGCCAGAGGTGGTTGTTCTGGGTACTGATTTCTCAGGATCTATGCACCCAAATTGCGTGAAAATGTAATCACATTTCAGTCCTAATATAAAATATTTGTCTAATGAATACCCGTTTATCATCTTCATTTCTTCTTGGTGTAGCAATTTTAATGGCCAGTAGTGTAGATGAGCATTGCTATTTGGGGAACAAAATAACTAATGAGGTCGAAGTACAGAGGATATAAAATGTTGACCGTAAATGGAAAGGAAAGCGTTTCTGAAGAAGAGAAATTTGCCAACATCGAGTATAGATTTAGGTGTCAGGAAGTCGTTTCTGAAAGTATTTGTATGGATTGTAGCCATGTATGGAAGTGGAACCTGGACGACAAATAGTTTGGACAGGAAGAGAATAGAGGCTTTCGAAATGTGGTGTTACAGAAGAATGCTGAAGATTAGATGGACAGATCACGTAGTTAATGAGGACGTAGTGAACAGAACTGGGGAGAAGGGATCTGTTGGTAGCAAATTTTCTGAGGCATCAAGGGATCACCAATTTAGTTCAAATGGCTCAAATGGCTCTAAGCACTATGGGACTTAACATCTGATGTCATCAGTCCCCTAGAATTAGAACTACTTAAACCTAACTAACCTAAGGACATCACACACATCCATGCCGGAGGCAGGATTCGAACCTGCGAGGGAAGAAGCAGCCGCGGTTCCGGACTGAAGAGCCTAGAACCGCTTGGCCACACGACCACAACAAAAACAACCATCACTACTGACATTTATTGTCAACAACTGAGACGTCTTGCACACGAAATCCAAGAACAATGACCAGGAAGACTGCATGAAATGATGCTAACGCCCGTCCGCGTTCAACTAGACTGACAAAAACGGTGTACAGGAGTTGGCTTGGAAAGTTATTCCTCACCCACCTTATTCGCCTGATCTTCCGCCCTCAGGTTTTTACCTTTTCCTTTATCTGTAGAGCAACCTTCAAGGAACTTCCTGACCGGATGAAATTCGCTCCCATCATGACTCGACATGTTCTTCGTCAGAAAATCACGTGATTTCTACAGTCGCGGAATCGAAAAGTTGCCCCATCATTAGCAGATTGTTGTAAACAGTGAAAAGAGAACATATTGTTAGGCGACTGAAAGGTGTGTTATGTGTATCTGATGTGTTTTTTAAACACATGGAAGAAAGCTATGAACTTATTCACCAGCCCAACATATGCCAGGAAAACAAGCGCCAATAGCGGCAAGATTTGTAACATGCGCTCATTCTTTGAGTGCCCCCCATCTTCTAATCAGTTCAGTTTAACAACTCGTTCTCAACGTCGCTGCTCCTTCATGACGAGCAGTGTTCGTGGATTCGATGTGTATCTATAGGTTGTTTAAAAAATGACCTGTATATTTGAAACGGCAATAAAAACTAAACGAGCAGCGATAGAAATACACCGTTTGTTGCAATATGCTTGGGACAACAGTACATTTTCAGGCAGACAAACTTTCGAAATTACAGTAGTTACAATTGTCAACAACAGATGGCGCTGCGGTCTGGGAAACTCTATAGTACGATATTTTCCACATATCCACCATGCGTAGCAATAATATGGCGTAATCTCTGAATGAAGTTACCCGAAACCTTTGACAACGTGTCTGGCGGAATGGCTTCACATGCAGATGAGATGTACTGCTTCAGCTGTTCAATTGTTTCTGGATTCTGGCGGTACACCTGGTCTTTCAAGTGTCCCCACAAAAAGAATTCACAGTGGTTCATGTCTGGCGAATAGGGAGGCCAATCCACGCCGCCTCCTGTATGTTTCGGATAGCCCCAAGCAATCTCACGATCATCGAAATATTCATTCAGGAAATTAAAGACGTTGGCCGTGCGATGTGGCCGGGCACCATCTTGCATAAACCACGAGGTGTTCGCAGTGTCGTCTAAGGCAGTTTGTACCGCCACAAATTCACGAAGAATGTCCAGATAGCGTGATGCAGTAATCGTTTCGGATCTGAAAAATGGGCCAATGATTCCTTTGGAAGAAATGGCGGCCCGGACCAGCACTTTTTGAGGATGCAGGGACGATGGGACTGCAACATGTGGCTTTTCGGTTCCCCATATGCACCAGTTCTGTTTATAGACGAAGCCGTCCAGGTAAAAATAAGCTTCGTCAGTAAACCAAATGCACTAGCTGCGCGTTGCCCTCTGTGGTTGCCGTACGAGGTCGCCCTACGTTTCCAGCACGTTCATCCGTCACGTTCCCAGTCCGTTGAAATTTTTCAAACAGATCCTTTTTTGTATCGCTTTTCGGTCCTTTGCTTACATTGAACCTGTGTTGAAAACTTCGTCTTGTTGCAACAACACTGTGTTCTAGGCGGTGGAATTCCAACACCAGAAAAATCCTCTGTTCTAAGGAATAAACCATGTTGTCCACAGCACACTTGCACGTTGTGTACAGCACACGCTTACAGCAGAAAGACGACATACAGAATGGCGTACGCATAGACTGCGTTGTCTTCTATATCTTTCACATCACTTGCAGCGCCATCTGTTGTTGAAAATTGTAACTACTGTAATTTCGAAAGTTTGTCCGCCTGAAAATGTACTGTTGTCCCAAGCATATTGCAACAAACGGTGTATTTCTATCGCTGCTCGTTTAGTTTTTATTGCCGTTTCAAATATACCGGTCATTTTTGAAACACCCTGTAACAGCTACATGTTCTTTTTTTGCCAATTCAGATATGTATTTGCTTTTATTTTTCCCTTGTAGATCTGATAATAGCTGAAACGCTGAAAGGATGTATGCATGCAAATAAGTGAAAACAAGGTCAAAACTTCGAACTGTCAATTTTTTTAGATACTGAGGCGACCATTCTCTTGTAAAAGTCTAAACGACCCCAGTTCATGACAAATTAGCTAGTGCTATAGCTTTACCCGTCATTGTGGCACCCTCAATTTAAATTACCATCCTCAACAGTTCGTTTCGTAAAAACTGCCTAAATGCTATTGAAGCAAGTTTGCTGTCTCGATGGTCTGTCGATAGTTCAGTGCTTCACTATTGCACTAACAGCATGCATGATACTCTATAATTGTTAGTTCAGCAAACGATGTGTGGATGTTACTCGACTCTGTGGCCTAACTCAGTGCATGACTCTATACATCATTATTCTATTAAAAATATACTGTAAATACACATTAGACTTGGTGTGAAATTGTCTTCTGGATATACAAGCGGCGTGAACAGTCTCAAATGTTGGGTGATTGCTCTGAAGGACACGGAGATGACTTGTAGTCGTTTGAGACAGCGTTACCGGCACCTGACGAATCGTGCAGTATTCAGTTTTATGGAACATTCGAATGTGACAGTGTCCCGATGTTAGTTTGCACAGTAACTTGAGGACAGACATTCGTAGTCAGTGTACCGAAGGATCACGTCTGATACCAACAAAGGATGACCGCCATATTGTGCAACAAACATGTCATAACGCTTTCATATCTGTTCTTGCCATTCAAGAACGAGTAATGAATTTCCGGCTACTTTGTGTGCCATACCACGCTATTGTTCGGAGTTCAGAAGCAGCAGGACTAGGGAATAAAGGTCCGATGCTTAGGCTTTTGTTAACATCACAACAGAAGTGGCTGAGTTTGTAGTGGTGGTGAGACTGGGAAACACGGATTGCTGATGAATGGCGTCGCTTTGCGTTCAGCGATGAATCGTGGTTCGGCACTAACCTGTGTAACCATCGTCGGAGAGTATGGCAGGAACCTCGGGACAGGTTCGTTATTCCATTATTTTGTAGCGGCACAGCGTTGATTTTTTCTGGTGCAATGGTGTGGGGAACGATCAGGTATGCTTTCAGTTCACGGTTAGTGATGATTGAATTATTGCGACGCCACAACGGTACATCACGGACATCCTGCGTCCTTCTCATGTGATCGCTTTTTTTTTCAACAGGAAAACGCTCGTGCACCCATAGCAAGTATCTCTATGAACTGTCAGAATGATTGTGATGTACTCCTGTGGCCAGCAAGATCCCAGATCTGTCCCTGATGGAACCTATGTGGGACGTCAACTCCGTTCCAGTGCCAGTATCCGGGATATGATGCACGTGTGGTCCAACCTGCCTCAGGCTGCAGAGGATAATTTTCTACATCCTTCCATATCGAATAGGTGCAAGCATTCAGACCAGCGTCGTACTGATAAGTGGCTCATACTGCCAAGTTATTTGTAAATCTGACTGGATTTTGAAATCACTTCCATTCTGTGTGGTTCAATTATTTTTCCTGGGCGGTTTACGTATAATTTGTTTCAGCTTCAGAGCCAATAGATGTATTTAAGAAATAAATAAAGTTACAATTTGTGGAAAATGATCATGTATCTTTTATATACACACGGGGAACAAGAGCCAGCAGCGTCACGATTTGTAGCTTCTACGTGATGTGTGACTATCGTGCGTCTCGGTGATCAGTTCAGATTAGGACAAGCGTCCTCTACGTTACTACTCTTTATGGAAATTACTGGTTTTCTGAGGGTACTTTAAAGGTTCGTGTTCATTTACTATGCTAATATTCATGTTTCACAAATTTTGAAATACATTTGTTTTTATTTACTTCTTATAGAAAAGAAGACGGTTGTAAAGCTGAAGCCAGTTATCTATTGAAATAAATTAAAGTAAGATCATGAATAGGAATCCTGCGTTTTATTTAGATATCGAGGCCGGTGATTTAATCAGAAGAGGAAACTATGGTCTTCCTCCGTAGTTCTATGCAACACTGTTGTATTAATGCTTACACTTCCCACCATAGCGTTTCGATTAGTAAATGACGCGTGGACGCTGTTAAACTACTTAATGTTCTCGCGATACCATCATGCAGGAATTCGTTCTTTAACTGATATGTAAGGGCTATTGAACCACTTAAACATGTCGACGTTTCCCTTACAGTTGTACACACATTAGTGTGCTAACAACATACACGACTCCCCACGGCTGCTCCCTCAGTGAACGATGTCCTGCTGCTACTGGAACAAGTTGGCTAACTCTCTGACAATAAGTATTGTACTAACAATTCGTTAAGTGATTTCTCTTCCTGATTTTTTTGTTGGTTATGGATACCAAAGAGTAATAGATTTTCGGGTGATGTATTTACTCCAGCAGCTCGGTAAATTTTGGAAAGAGACTCCTGCGTTAACACAATCAAGGATCTCATACTCGGTGTAATATATTGAAAGCCACTGCTCCTCTTTATGGTTCACCTAAGAGAACACAGCAAGACGTGTGCAATACAGATGTGACTGCTCTTTGTACCTCTAATACCTATCGACAAGAAGAATAAATCACTGATATACAAAGTGTGGTCGTGAGAGCTTACGCAAGCACAGCTACGTGAACTTGCTGGTCATGGTACTGAGTTACTGCAGCGATTACTTCGTTATAGCTGAGTTCGTCGGGAGACGCATTGGAAATAGTTTCTGTATTAACCTGAACATTGGGGACGCCGAAATAGAAAGGAAGTATTGTAACTTTACAGTACCTTCAGCACGATGAAATTGACAATGTGCTCGGATCTGAGTCAGGTATTCGAGCGATTCCTCTTCCGTGTCGATAAACTGTCGGAACGTTGGTATGCTGGTCGGCGGCATTTGTTGGGCTTTGTTGTTTTAGCAGTATCAGTACGAAATCGTGTACAGGCCTACGGACAGGCAGGGCAATGCAGACACCCTATCTCGCCTTCCGATAGGCCCAGACTCTTATTTTGATGCATATGCCGAATCTTGCTGCCAAATCGATGCGCAGGACTCTGAATTGCTGGAATTTCTTCCCTCGCACTACAAAAAAATTGTGCAGGCTACGGAAGCAGACACAGATCTCAAGGTTTTGTTAGATTACTTTCGCACGTCTCGGTCTCGTTCATTGAACAGTATCGAGGACTCAGTTCTGCGGGGATATTTTGACGTCGGCATAATCTTTCAGTTTAACAAGGTGTGATTGTAGTTCCCAATGACACTGGATAATAGCGTATACTTGCCAGAAGCACTTATGTCGGGCAACGGACCACAGCTCACTTCACGTGATTTAGAAGAGTTTTGTGAACGAAACGGCATTTGTCATATAACCAGTGCTCCGTTTCACCCGCTGTCCGACGGAAAAGCACAACGATTCGTACGCACTTTCGAGGAACAGATGGCCAGATTCGCACCACCCACAAACGCGAACAGGTTCTGCAACTCTTTCTCGCCTCCTATCGCTCCGATAGGGTTTGCGTTTCGCCATGGTGAAAGTATACCGTGTATGGCAAGATGGCGCTATTTAAAACCAGTGCCAAGGCATCTGTGTTGCAGCACAGGCCACGATGCCAGGGGCGAATGGCGTCTGCGGAGATGTGAATGGGTGAATAGGCATGCAGCTCTTGAGAAACTGACAGCCCAGATGGGCCGACAGCCTACCAACAGAGTCTCCTCAACGACAGCTCAATAATCGTTGCTTCGTATGGGCATCCGTAGTTGGCGCCTAATTCGTGCACCCACGCTGACTAATGTTCATCGAAGACGAAGGTCGGAATTTCCACGCCAGTGCCGCAATTGGACATCCAGTAAGTGGCGACATGTGGACTCCTTAGATGGACCGCTGTTTGTAATCGACTGGATACACGGCGCGTGAAACGTCTGAAAGTAAACACCCTGCAACAATCGTCCAAGGACCCACGATTGGAGGCGTTCCCGAGGCGATCTCTTCATTCTGGAAGGCTCAATGGACCAACACAAGTATGTGTTGAAAATTGTTAACGCTTTCGTGGCCACTTGTTGACAAACTGCGTATTTGCTTCAGTCTCGGGTTCTTCGGCCAGCGTTCGTCTGATGATTTTACTGACGTTTCGACAGCACGAGTGGCTGGCATTGCCAAAGCTTCACCCTCCATTGCAGGTGGTGAACTGGAGCCGATCTCGCTGCCGCAGACGATATGTACCTGGAGCATCAACGTCCGAGGTCTTCTCCGCGGCTATTTCCGGCGATGTTCTAATCTTGCTACCTTGCTACCTGCTACCTGCTACCTACTGCAGTACGGGAAGCCAGGATCCGTTTACCTTAAGGCTTTCTTCTTTCTTGTTGAAGCTATTCCTGTGTTTGTGTATTTCTACAGCTTCTCTGAACAAGCAAGACATCACAAAGCTCTTCCATGCATGTCTCACCACGAGGTATTTTACGTGGAATGGCAATTTCTACGAACAGCTGGACAGCGTTGCTATGGGTAGTCCTCTTAGTGCAGTGGTGCCCGCACCCGAAATGGCCGCGGAGAAACCCTCGGACGGTACATATAGTCTGCGGCCGCGAGCTCGGCTCTAGTCCATCACCGGCAATGGAGGGTGAAGCTTTGGCAATGCCAGCCACTCGTGCTGGCGAAAAGTCAGTAAAATCACCAGACGAACGTCGGCCGAAGAACCCGAGACAGAAGCAAATAGGCAGTATGTATCTATGCTTGGGGACCATGTCCAGTCCTACATGAAGTTTTTTCCCCCCTCTGCACAATGCATATACCAGGTGGACAAAGCAACGTGTCACACGGCTCACAGCGTACGTGCTTAGTTCGAAGAGTACCAGGATGAGCTTAGCGTTCTCCACTGGCCACCAAAATCCCCTGATTTAAGTCTAATGGTGACTCTCTGGGACCAGCTCGATCAGATTGTACTCGCCATGAATCGTCAGGCGAAAAACCTACCGCAGCTGGTCACGATGCTGGAGGCGGCATGGCGCTACATCCCTGTTGATACCTTCCAGAACCTCATTGATTGTCTTCTTGCACGTATCGCAGCTTTCCGAGCTGCAACGTGCAGTTATTCAGACTTTTGACAGAGTGTGACATTAATGCGACTGGACAGTATATTAATTTGAGAAGGTAACGCGGACGTCGAGTTGTATTCACAGAAGACTTAAAGACAGACTGGTACAGATTTTTACTTATTAGCACAATGGCGCGAACACAACAAAAGGACCTAACCTTGTACACATTGATACAATGTTGCCCTTGGTAAATCATGTAAAATGGAATTGCGACAATGCAACACAAGCAGTCAATGTCCACATCAAAACTCCTTGAAGGTGCAATTTGGAAATGCTTCTCTCAAATAATTCACAAGAAAAATTGCCCGAACTTTATAAAATCGTCAGCGTGCAGCACAATGTAATCAGCGTCTCGCTGATTCCGAACGTAGTCACGAACTGTGTACAGCCGCTGACAACGCATTTTGCGATATAGAAACTTAGAGCCAACACACCTGATTGGTTGACAAGGTTCTGCATTTTAAGTATTACTTGCAGAATGCTGCATAACCAAAGATTAGACTTAGCTAACAGACGAAAGCATGGACTCTACAGTGTTTGCATAATGTAAGTAAGTCGCAAACTTCCCGTCTGTCGTCTAGATTTAGGTTATGATAGTTTCCTTAAATCTTTTAAGTCAGACATTGTGATGGTTTCTTTGGAAAGGACGTATCCTGCTTCCTTTCTCATTCGTGATCAATGCAAGTTTGTAAACAGTTCCTAATGACCTCCCCATTTACGAAATTTTCAACCCAATTCTTATTTCTTATGGCTGGACTCAAAACTACAATTCAACGGTAACCCGAGACTCCCCTCAGTGAGTGTAGGGTAGGGATATATTTAATACCCTTGCTGAAGGTCGTCAGTAACATCTTACATACGTCTGATGTAGAGTTCTTGGGCGTCGGTGGAAAGGGAAACCCAGGCAGACGTGTTGGCGGATGGTGGTCTCATCTAGGGTGACGGTCGAGCTGCGGTCCTGAAGAGCGAGCAAGCGATTCATTTTGAAGAATAACTAGTTTTAAGCGATAACAATTGTTTGATCCTTGATAGAAGTTGAATATTAAAAGGAAATAATTTCGTGAAGCTCTTTCTTCAGAGTACTTTGAAGATAGTGGACTGATACTTGTATGGCAGGTAGTAGTAGTAGTACATGGCGAACGAATTTCCTTATAAGAGACAGTGTATACAAATTTGTTACATGGAAGACATTTTTCAAAAAAGTGTCGGGTGAAGTAGCTACATAGTTAAAATATTCTTAAAGCTACGAACGAAATTGAGGGTGAGTGATGTTGGGATAAGACAGACTGATCAAGATCCATAACCGCGCTTTATATGAAATAAAATTGTGTTTAAATTGAGCGTCTTTTATTATTTCAGGACTATCGTTAAATATGGTTCCCAGTAAGTATAGGATACAGTACACATGTTAGTTTACGCACACAGCTAAATTCAATAGTCACCTGTGTATCTGAAGCAACGAATCCTTTTCACTCTTACAGTTGATGCTGACTTTGGTGACCATTATTATTCTAAAACATCATCATTACCAACACTCTAAATATAGAAACACGTAAGTCTACTTAAAAATAACGAATAAAGCGGGTAAACGACGCGAATAGTTTCCTCGCAACTCTAATATAGCATCCACGTGCTTGCGGCACCCAAAGGGTTGTTCGAGGCTCGGCTTCGCACTATGTTATGATGGCACTATTTCCTGTCTCCCGCCCTTCTGCATCTATAGTCTGAAACAGAAAGTAGCATCATGCAGAAGCTACGGATTCAAAAGGATACATTGTTTACAGCGAATAAAGAGGTCGCTATCTAATGCACATAAGGGAATGCAGGCTTCTAGTCGTTAATAATTTCCTCCAAGGCAAGGACGCAATGCGCTGTGCAGAGGAAATGAAATTCCAGGACCTGACAGTGTAATGGCTGCGTACATTCTGTAGCCACAAGCTAAAATACGGCTTAATGACGTAGCTCTCTACTAAGTTTTTTGAGGACTCTGTAACACAGCGTGGCAGAATAATAAGCTTCCCAAGCTACCATCGTCGCAACAACCTGAAACGCATAGTACTCTTTACAACTCAACAGCCACGTAAAGGTTCGCTGCCAGATCGACACTAAAAATCGGTTGTTTGCTTTTCCAGGCACAGCTCCAGCAACGCTAAGCATGGAACTCATATCAAAGACAAAGTATACAGAAAAAAAAAAGGAAGCGAAAATGAATAGAGCTGGTTTGCAGGAAACTTACAGGAAGGCTGCATACACAATATAGCAGAAAATTGGCTAAGGGCATCTAAATACACCTTCTTGCCATTTACGTCACAGACCTTTGACAAAGATATCGTTGTGAATAATGGTACAAACATAAAGACCAAAACATTTACAATCATCGAAGTAATTAATTGCTGTTATTAAAATCCAATATAAAACAGTGAGAATCATAAAATACAAAAAATAAATGAACAACTGTAAAATTTGTTAATATAATTCGATTGGGCAACTAGTCAGCTTTGCAGTATGCGTCTACAAGATGAGTTCCGCGACTGTGGCTCGTGCTACATATTCTCAGGAGGATCGTTACGATCACTGCCAGCCGCGATCTTGACGTGATAAGGAATATACAGGCTGTGCTACAGGACTGCTCGTTGGCTGCATGCTCGTTCTTTAAACATTTTTAGTTTATATTGAACCTGTGTGACCATCTCCCCGCGTTTCCTTACAGAATTGTACCCGACTTTGCGTCCTGGCTGCTAATATAGAAGTGGTGTCTATACTGTGACCCTTATTTGTTAACTTGATAAAAAAAATTAATTATTTTTGAAATATGCGCAACGGAAACTGGTGCGAGTTTCTCTAAGATAAAACGTTCTTGGGTGATTGAGCTCAAAGCCGTCCTATAGCAGCTGATAGCCTATCTAAATTCACATTTTCAGATTATTTCAGTCTTTCATTAACTTAAGAAAATCGGACTGAATAAGATACAACCTACCCATTTCATGTGTCAGGTGACTGGGGGACTATTTGTTAACTGAAATGATGACTCTCATTTAATAGATTTATTTTCTATTTTTGATGAAAACTTTAGAAGCCGACACATTACAATTTTTCTTTAGTTACAAAACTTATGTCTGAATCAGCGTTACCTCTCATGGGTAGGACAATGACAAAATGAAAACTCTACACGAATTATTTCATATATGACACATAATTTCATAATAACACAAAAAATACATAAGTGGACCACACCGTCTTTGGCGGGAAAATCGTCATTCATTCTTTAAGACTCACTTATCGTCATGCATGAAATACACCACTAGAAAATTAAATGTAGATAACTGCTGAATGTAGATCACCTCTATCAGAGAAAAGATTCTGGGCAAAAATTATGTACTATCGGCGCCAAAATGAAGTGCGAACTGAACTCACAAAGAAAGTGCCAAAAATTATTAAATTTCGCGACAGAAATTTCTCGATCTACCATCCGATACGCAATCTGCACTCATTGAGCAAGAAGTGAAACTTATAACTCGGGAAATAGCTACATGAACTGATGGATCCTGTTGCATGCTCACTACCACAAAGCAAAATTTTACAAACACATTTCAGAGAAAACTATTGCAAATAAATTAAAACCGCAACCTGTACCGATGAAGGTATGTTGAGTGTGTGCTATGAGCATACCCTGTCGTGAATTTTTAGCCATATTACCTCATTTCTATCTCACCAAATCTGCGAGCTGCTGTGCTCCCGCGTCCGGTCCGTCTCATGGCTGGCCCCACAGTGCTCTCCACGCCCCGAAATCCGACCAACGTTACTATTCAGACGCGGTGGTGGGGAGCCTCACCTCACCCCCCCAACTTTGTAACCTACCCGCGTGCCTGTTTTCATCTTTGCTAGCTGCTCTGGCCTACCTGCTGTTATTCTTGTAATGTTGGCAATGACTGCTATTCCCTTAAACTGTTCCCTTTGGTACATGCTCCCTCTACATTTGACTTCCATTCATACCCATGCACACTCATGCAGGATGGAACAAGGAGTATACATATAAACGGCGTGTGACTTTTTTGTGAAATGATGAAAAGAAATAAACAAATGAGTCAAATATTCCTAGCAATCAAAGAAAACCTTATATCTCGATATAGAAAGCATAATTACTTCCTACTGTAACCTGAGGCAAAACGAAAGTAACGCCTGACGTGTTACAAAAAGGTACGGCCAAACTTTCAGGAAACATTCATCACACACAAATAAATAAAAGATGTTATGTGGACATGTATCCGGAAACGCTTAATTTCCGTGTTAGAGCTCATTTTAGTTTCGTCAGTATGTACTGTACTTCCTCGATTCACCGTCAGTTGGCCCAATTGAAGGAAGTTTGTTTTGACTTCGGTGCTTGTGTTGACATGCGACTCATTGCTCTACAGTACTAGCATCAAGCACATTTCAGTCGAACTGTTCGTACGCTTCTCAGCAACAGATTCGGTGACCGATGGATTGGTAGAGGCGGACCAATTCCATGGCCTCCACGCTCTCCTGACCTCACCCCTCTTGACTTTCAAATGGTTCAAATGGCTCTGAGCACTATGGGACTTAACAGCTGTGGTCATCAGTCCCCTAGAACTAAGAACTACTTAAACCTAACTAACCTAAGGACATAACACACATCCATGCCCGAGGCAGGATTCGAACCTGCGACCGTAGCAGTTGCACGGTTCCGGACTGCGCGCTTAGAACCGCGAGACCACAGCGGCTGGGTGTGTGTTTCCATTCCATGATTAATGTGATTTGAAGAGAAGTAATAAAATGAGCTCTAACATGGAAAGAAAGCGTTTCCAGACACATGTCCGCATAACATACACTCCTGGAAATTGAAATAAGAACACCGTGAATTCATTGTCCCAGGAAGGGGAAACTTTATTGACACATTCCTGGGGTCAGATACATAACATGATCACACTGACAGAACCACAGGCACATAGACACAGGCAACAGAGCATTCACAATGTCGGCACTAGTACAGTGTATATCCACCTTTCGCGACAATGCAGGCTGCTATTCTCCCATGGAAACGATCGTAGAGATGCTGGATGTAGTCCTGTGGAACGGCTTGCCATGCCATTTCCACCTGGCGCCTCAGTTGGACCAGCGTTCGTGCTGGACGTGCAGACCGCGTGAGACGACGCTTCATCCAGTCCCAAACATGCTCAATGGGGGACAGATCCGGAGATCTTGCTGGCCAGGGTAGTTGACTTACACCTTCTAGAGCACGTTGGGTGGCACGGGATACATGCGGACTTGCATTGTCCTGTTGGAACAGCAAGTTCCCTTGCCGGTCTAGGAATGGTAGAACGATGGCTTCGATGACGGTTTGGATGTACCGTGCACTATTCAGTGTCCCCTCGACGATCACCAGAGGTGTACGGCCAGTGTAAGAGATCGCTCCCCACACCATGATGCCGGGTGTTGGCCCTGTGTGCCTCGGTCGTATGCAGTCCTGATTGTGGCGCTCACCTGCACGGCGCCAAACACGCATACGACCATCATTGGCACCAAGGCAGAAGCGACTCTCATCGCTGAAGACGACACGTCTCCATTCGTCCCTCCATTCACGCCTGTCGCGACACCACTGGAGGCGGGCTGCACGATGTTGGGGCGTGAGCGGAAGACGTCCTAACGGTGTGCGGGACCGTAGCCAGCTTCATGGAGACGGTTGCGAATGGTCCTCGCCGATACCCCAGGAGCAACAGTGTCCCTAATTTTCTGGGATGTGGCGGTGCGGTCCCCTACGGCACTGCGTAGGATCCTACGGTCTTGGCGTGCATCCGTGCGTCGCTGAGGTCCGGTCCCAGGTCGACGGGCACGTGCACCTTCCGCCGACCACTGGCGACAACATCGATGTACTGTGGAGACCTCACGCCCCACGTGTTGTGCAATTCGGCGGTACGTCCACCCGGCCTCCCGCATGCCCACTATACGCCCTCGCTCAAAGTCCGTCAACTGCACGTACGGTTCACGTCCACGCTGTCGCGGTATGCTACCAGTGTTAAAGACTGCGATGGAGCTCTGTATGCCACGGCAAACTGGCTGACACTGACAGCGGCGGTGCACAAATACTGCGCAGCTAGCGCCATTCGACGGCCAACACCGCGGTTCCTGGTGTGTCCGTTGTGCCGTGCGTGTGATCATTGCTTGTACAGCCCTCTCGCAGTGTTCGGAGCAAGTATGGTGGGTCTGACACACCGGTGTCAATGTGTTCTTTTTTCCATTTCCAGGAGTGTATTTTCTTTCTATGTGTGTGAGGAATGTTTCCAGAAAGTTTGGCCGTACCTTTTTGTAACACCCTGTATAGGGACCAACACGAACGAGAGGTCATGCTAGTGACTATACAGAGCGCAAAAGGGGGAATCTACTGATGTAAGAGAATTTTTCACTGATCAACCAGAGCTTTATGACCACCGACCTACCACGCCAGACAATAGCAGAGTCTTCTGGCGAAGAATGACTGATAGACACACATATGGTGCATGTAATATCAGTAAGCGTGCTGTCTCAGTGTAGAATGGGGAAGGTGCGCGACCTATCAGAGTTTCACCGATACAGATTGTGATGGCCCGGAAGCCCGGCACTAGCATTTTGGAAACTGCGCGACTTGTCGGGTTTTCGAGAAGTGCCTTGGTGAGTGTCTTTAGCAAGTGGCGAAACCAAGGTGAAGCCACGTCCAGACGTCGTGGGGTTGGGCGACCACCCCTAATTACACATGTCGGACGTCCTATGCTGGGCAGACTGGTAAAACAGGACAGGTGGAATACTTGGCGGCACTAACATCAGACATCAATGGTGGACAGAGAACAGTGTGTCCGAACACACAGTGCACCGAAAGTTCCTAGCTATGGACCTCCGCAGCTGACGACCGATGCATGTGCCAATGTTGACACCACGACATCGGCAACTACGACTCAAATGGGCACGTGACCATCGGCATTGAAGGTTGGGGCAGTGGCAGTATCTCACATGGTCTGATGGATCCCGATACCTTCTTCATCATGCCGATGGGAGTATGCGAATCCGGCGTCTTTCATGGGAACAGCTCCTTGACACTATAGGCGGGACGGAGACAAGCTGGCGGAGGCTCCACTATGCTCTGGGAACATTCATGTACGCATTCTTGTATCCAGTGGAGCTCGTGCAAGGCACAATAGCGCTCAAGGACTGTCCTACACTGGTTGCAGACAATGTACAGCCCTTCGTGACGATCATGTTTCCGACTGCAGTGGCGTTTTTCACCAAGATAAGGCGCTGTGTCACAAGGATGATGGAGTAGTTCGAGGAACACAATGGCGAGTTCCTGTAGATGTGCTGGACTCTCAACTCTCTAGATCTGAACCCGAGCGAACACATCTGGGATTTGGTTGAACGTGGCGTCAGAGTTCATCGCCCCAGTCCCCGGAATTTACGGGAATTAGGTGACTTGTGTTTGCTGATGTGCTGCCAACTCCCTCCAGTGACCGACGAATGCTTCTTTGCTCTCATGCCCTACTGCGTCGTCGCTGTTATCCTTGCCAAAGGTGGAAATACTGGTTATTAGGTAAGTGGTCATAATGTCCCTCCTGATCAGTGTACTATGGCGTGATTGTTATAGCCCGGCATCTAAGAACGAGCATCTCAAAATGGCGTTGCTGGTCGCCTGATCGCATGCTGCTATCTTGAGAATCAAAGATAGGTGGTTGAAGAACGATGCACCCACGATTAGGCGACAAGGTCCAGTTGTTTCGGAGCACACCGTTTAGTGAACATTGTTGAACGTGGGGCCCAATAGCAGACCACCGCTACCTATTCCCGTATTCACCCCTTCATTCATCAACTCTTCCTCTCTAAAATTTTCCAAAACTGATTCTACATCCGCTGTCTTAGGGAGGGGGGTTATGCAGCGGTGAGCGCTCGCCGCAGCTTGCAGGTGTCTTCTTTTGCCTTCGGTACCGGTGGCAGCCGCGATCCAGTGACGGCTTCATTCCTCCTTCCGTCGTGGTCAAAGTTCCTATGGTCGGCCTCCGCTGTTTATTCACCACACTCGTAACACTGTCCTCGCACTATTTTGTGCCTATGTCACCTCAGTGTCCTGTCAGTGCCTACCGAGTTCGCCGAGTTCTACCGATCACTTTCACTGTTCAATCACACTGATTTGCTTTCAGTTTCGCGGCCGATAAGCACCATATGTGTTGTAGCGGGTAAAAGTTAATATTTAATTTGTTCGCCGTTGTTCTCACGCGAGCCTGGCAACTAATTTTGTGCTCAGCCAGAAAGCAAAGGGAAACATACTGACCTTAGTTTCCAGTCTGCACGCCCACATTCTGGTCCAACTCACTGAAAGAAGAGATTCTATTCTCTCATTTCTTAGCGGGATGAGGACTATAATTTTAAATAAAAGTATAAAGTTCCAATCAAAATTGAATTGCTTAAAGTTTCTAACATACAACACTTGGAAATTCACTTTTGGCAATTGAAAGCAAGTCTTTCTATTTTAACAGCTCATTTAGCAGTTCAGAGGCGGCCTCTACGGTACATTCCTACCAGATTCTTTCGCTCTGACTAAAATTACTCAAAAGTTTGCAGTAAATGATCAAAATCAATGCTCGCCATACAAGTGGAAATTAAGTCACCACTTGCCACGCGGAATTGTAATTCACATGGACGGCAATCTATCAGTTGCTTGGGGCATTGTAAGCAATCCAGAACGGTGTACTGTTCTCGCGAGACCACTATCCGCTTTTACCGCAAAATACGAACTTTGTAACAGCTCGGTTCTGACGTCATCTGAGGCAGACCAGGATCCTACGTTTGACAGACGAGGATCATACCGTGGCTGAGTGCGAAGTGAACCTTACTACCGCGTTTTTAAAATATAGGATGGGGCCCCTCCACTCCCACACCAACGTGGTGACCAAATCAAAAGTTCTACTGTCACCTCCGTATAACATGTTAGTTTTCAAATCGTGAGTTGTCCATGCGTCTGCGTAACATTACTCATTGAAATGGTCTATCAGGAGACAGAAAGTGGACGAAAGTAATCGAAGGGTAGCGGTTTTTAAGGGCAGAGGAAAAAGCCCCAAGGCAAGCGTTAAGGGAAAGAAACCTCTGCAACAGTAGGACGGGTAGTAAGGGCAGTAGCGGCTTGCTAGCTGCGACAGTGGATGCAAGGTGTGCTATTGTTAGTGCGAGGTGTCGTGAATCGTTACCTTTGTGGTTTTGGGGCCTCCTGCAGCTGCGTCCCTGTAACAGTTCAAGTTCGCCGTACGTTAGTGGGTGATCGGTCATAGATCAGCTCACAGAGTAGGGGGTGTGTGGCTGGTTCGTGTGATGTGTACAGTACGGTTTCTATGCGATTGCCTGTTTTCCGGCGGATCGAGCATCTGGGATTGCCATTAGTAGCTGTGTTGCAGGGGCTCGCCAGTACTCTCGTGTTAGCGTCTTATGGACCGTAGGTGTTTAGCTTCTTGCTAATAGTGTCTTTTGTCTATTATGTTTCCATCTATTGTTGTGGTCGTAGGTACCCAGAGAAAGGATAAACGGGTTACGCGAGTGGCTCGTGTTTCTGTACAGTAGTGTGGAGAGTTTTGGGAATACCTTGAAGATGGTATCTAGCCGATATTCCCGGTGAAGATCTGCGGTGCGTGTGTGCGTGTGTAGCACAGAGCGTTGCTAATGATTCTGAGCACTTTGTATGAGCTGCAGACGGCGCAGGCGTGCGGGCGCAGCGTATCCTCAGTCGGGAGCAGCATACGTCATCAGAGGTGTGATAAGTGTGATGTACATGGACCTGGACATCCTCCTATTCAATGTGCTACGCCTGTTAAGCATAGGATAGAGTTGTTAGTCTCGAGTTTGCTTTGTTGGTCGCGTGTTGAATGTGCTCCCCCCCCCCCCCCCCCCCTAGTAGTTTCCGATCCAGACAGACACCGTGGTATTTGACCTTCTCAAGGAAACTTATTGAGAGTGCATGTAGTGTTATCGGGTTGCAGTGTTGATGTTTGCGCAGTAGTTTCGGTCTTCTAGTGAACAGAACGGCTTCGCACTTGTCGACGTTTACGTAACACGCAATTTCACCAGCCAAGGCTCTGCCGCTCTGAGTGCAGTCTGTAGCCGAGAGCTAATGTTAGATGGCTTCCAATCTTGCGCGAGAATGGCAGTGACATCCGCGTAGATTGTCACCGTCGTGCTGCGTGTAGCTGGGAGGTCGTTAATGTAGAGATTAAACAGTAAGGGCTCTAGGATGCTTCCTTGGAGTACTCCAGGCTGAATACAATGGCGTGTCGATTGTTTGCCCTCTACGTCGGTGTTGAAACTCCTGTCCGTGAGATGAGTGTATGAGACGTATGAGTCTGTCGGGGAACCCTGCGACATTGAGATTGCGTATGAGGCCGTTGTGCCACAGATGATCGAAAGCCTTTATGATATCCAGGAACACCGCCCCAATTGCTCTGTTTCTGTTGTATCCGTGTGTTATGCATTCAACGACGCGCAGGAGTTGTTGTGTTGTCGAGTGGGGATTCCTGAAGTCGAATTGGTTCGGCCTCTGGGTCTTACTGCTCTTGCTAACATTACGTGCCATCAGCAGGCACTGTGAGTGCAGTATTAGCATTTAATGTGATTTGCCTGCTAGCCTAACTGATGTGACAGTGGGGAACCTTACTGATAAGAATGTCATGATAGACGATATATATCTAGGTCTCTGAAGATAGGTGATTGACGGAGAACACACACACACACACACACACACACACACACACACACACACACACACACACACACACACTCGTCGAGAAGGTCAGAAACAGGAGATTGGTGTGAGTTGGGCGGACGAGTTTCGCACCGACCCGAGAGGGAGGCCGCTGCCGATCCATCCACGGCTCTGACCACAAAGATGGGTTCCCAGTAGGAGGGCGTGAAGACGTGGTGTTTATTAATGAGATTCTAGTCTTTCCTCGAGATCAGAGCACGTAGGACAGCATTATGCCTGACTGGGCCGTAGGGCTGGTGAGGAAGGGGCGGTTTGGTCTGTCTGGTAGAGTAAAGGGATAGGGATTTCCGTGATGAGGGTATTTCCCATCACGAAGGGATGCCTTGGCTTTCTGCAACACCGCCTGTACGAAAAAACTACAAAGAACGAAACTCGTCTAGCTTGAAGGGGGAAAGCAGATGGCGCTATGGTTGGCTCACTAGATGGCGCTGGCATAGGTCAAACGGATATCAACTGCGTTTTTTTAAAATAGGAATCGTCATTTTTTGTTCCATATTCGTGTAGAACGTGAATAAATATGAATGTTTTAGTTGGACCACTTTTCTCGCTTTGTGATAGATGACACTGTAATAGTCACAAACGTATAAGTACGTCGTGTCACGTAACATTCTGCCAATGGGGACGGTATTTGCTTCGTGATATATTACCCGTGTTAAAATGCACCGTTTACCAACTGCGGAAAAGGTCGATATCGTGTTGATGTATGGCTATTGTGATCAAAATGCTCAACGGGCGTGTGCTATATATGCTGCTCGGTATCCTGGACGACATCATCCAAGTATCCCGACCGTTCGCCGGTTAGTTACGTTATTTAAGGAAACAGGAAGTGTTCAGCCACATGTGAAACGTCAGCCATTCGACCTGCAACAAATGATGATGCCCGAGTAGGTGTTTTAGCTGCTGTCGCGGCTTATCCGCACATCGATAGCAGACCAATTGCGCGAGAATCGGGAATCTCAAAACGTTGGTGTTGAGAATACTACATCAACATCGATTGCACCCGTACAATATTACTATGCACCAGGAATTGCATGGCGACGACTTTGAACGTCGTGTATTGTTCTGGCACTGGGCACAAGAGGAATTACGGGACGATGACAGTTTCTTACACGCGTTCTATTTAGCGACGAAACGTCATTCACCAACAGCGGTAACGTAAACCGGCATTATATGCACTATTGGGCAACGGATAATCCACGATGGCTGCGACAAGTGGAACATCAGTGACCTTGGCGGGTTAATGATGGTGCGGCATTATGGGAGGAAGGATAATTCGCCCCCATTTTTATCGAAAGCAGTCTAAATGGTGCAATGTATGATGATCTCCTACGTAATGTTCCACCGATGTTACTACTAGATGTTTCACTGCATGACAGAATGGCGATGTACTTCCAACATGATGGATGTCCGGAACATAGCTCGCGTGCAGTTGAAGCGGTATTGAACATCATATTTCATGACAGGTGGATTGGTCTTCGAAGCACCATACCATGGCCCGCACGTTCACCGGATCTGACGTCTCCGGATATCCTTCTGTGGGAAAAGCTGAAGGATATTTGCTTCCGTGATCACAGACAACGCCTGACCACATGCGTCAGCGCATTGTCAGTGCATGTGCGAATATTACGGAAGGCAAACCATTCCATGTTGAGAGGAATGTCGTTACACGTCTTGCCAAATGCATTGAGGATGACGGACATCATTTTGAGCATTTTGCATTAATGTGCTATTTACAGGTAATCACACTGTAACAGCATGCGTTCTCAGAAATGAGTTTACAAAGGTTGTAAGGTGTCAGGCAAATCCAACACCTTCCATGAAAACCCTGACATGATAAACAAATCCAGTAGTACGTCACATAGCTCCGAATAAATCGTGACATTAAATTAACCAAAGTAATACGAGTAACGAGTGAGCAAATGGAATACCACAGACTAACACAAGAATGCCTAAATGCATGTCATACCATCCCACTGTGAGACAGACGCAGTTCCGAGGGGAGGAAAGAGAACAGAAGAAGAGAGCAGAACCGTGTTAAGCTAGAAGGCCCTATGATAAGGGACGGACACCCACGTCGCCATCTAACCACTAGGACCACCCCCCAGACCATGTTAAAAGCTAGAGCCCTCCAGAAGAACAGTATAGATCTTACAATAACACTAAAATGGGCCACCCCAGCCGCAAGTTATAGCGTGAGACTTTTTCGCGTCTCTGTTACGTCAGGACCACCCCTAGCCCATGTTAAAAGATAGAGCCCTCCAGAAGGACAGCATAGATCTTACGATAACACTATAAGGATCACACCAGCTGCAAGTTTTAGCGTGAGACTTTTTCGCGTCTCTGTTACGTTGCAAACTTTAAAAATATTGCCCCACCACGAAAAGTATAACGTTTCTCATTGGATAGACAGAATTTTTGAAGGCGGAGCTTAATGTTAACATTGAGACCCTGATTGGTCAGATGAAAACACAGCCAGATAGTTTTTTTAAACCAACTTGTAGGGAAGTAGCCCACTCGCGCCGTATAAAATTCACAGCAGTCTTTCCATTCTGTGCCAGCCTAGTCCGCTGTAACTAACTCTGACGTCATAAATGTTGCGCAATATTTTAAAAATCAAGTAAATAACCCGAAAAGTTTCTAGCATGTCAAGAGTAATACTAAAATCAGGGAACACCTGATGAAGACGTCAAGTAATGACGTCGAAATATCGTGTTTGGAAGACGCTGATATCCGGCAGAAAACCCGATTTCCACGAGATGTCATCAAATCGCCGGGAAAGTCTAAGAAATTACAACTTTAACCATTTTCGAAATGTGGACGTTTTTCTGTAAAAATCATTGGCGCAACAGAAAAGAGCTAGAAACTTAAAAATTTATATTTAGATTCCTTTTGCATAACAATTTAGTAGAAACAGTATTCTGGATCTCATAAATTAAAATTTTAGTTGAAATTCATGATTTTCTGTTTTTGTCTTAAAAATTAAGGAAGCGAGTTAGATTAAGTAGGTGAATAAATAAAGCTAGGATGTTTAAATTTAATTAGAAGGGAGATTCCCTCTATTCATAAAGATGTGAGAAATTTCAACTGAATAACTATAAAACTATAGCGATAGCGTATCTCCAAATGGGATGTTCAGAGCTCGTCAACTGCGTGTAGTGTAATTAAATTAATTCTCTCGCCCAAAATATTGGACTTAGTCACGTCAGAATTTTATTATGATTACTTACCTGTGTGCTGATTGCACATTTAAATTGAGAGCTTCATCGGCCATCAGCAAAGGAAGCAATGATTCATTTAATAACTTAAAGTGGTGTATTACTAGCCCAGCGGCTAGTCGGGACAGCGAATTTAATCAAGCGTTCCCTTAGCCGTCCGCACCGCGGCTTTATATATAAGAACGCTGCGCGAGGAAGAAAGGCCGCAGTTCTCTCCAGACGCTGAGCAGCGCACCATCTGTGCCGGGAGTCACGTCGCATCGGTATCATTGCTATAAACAGCCTCCGATGCCGTAATAAGTTACTCGGGATACGCGTAACCATGAAATCATTTTCGAGTGAAGTGTTAATTCTGGGATGACTTTAATGATCTATCTTCAGTTCACGTATGTCGTATTTTCACGTGCCGCCGCGGGACAGACATTCTGCCATTATTTAGCGTGGCGTTTGATGAACATTATCATCAAATTATGGCGAGCATTCACTTAAACATTTAATTTGAACAGTTATAGCTGCAACAGCGCATTAGACTCTGAACTGCTCTGGTAGTTGGATTGTGTGGATTCTTTTTGGTCTGTGACTTTCAGAATATAGTGAACCTTTTAGAGTGAATCGTTTTTGATTATGAATCCCAGACAATCTCCTAATTCCTCAGAGCTATAAGCTGTAGCTATACGTGTATTTCTCAGATGGAGTGGGCACTAGGAATTCTAATTACAGGCTTCACGTTTTGCTAATCACTTTCTGGTTGCCAATATTGTAGTTAGAGAGCCAGTGTTGAGAACGGAAAACAACAGCATTAAATAAATCATAGGAACATTTCAACAACAAAATTCCTCCCGCTGCCCCACATATGGTGCATCGATGGGAAAGACATTCCACATTCATTTACCATTAACAATTATTTCCACCCGCCGCACCACATATGTTGCTACTCGGCCGGGAAATGCGTCTTTTCTACATTTCATTTCCACATTTATTATTCAACAAATAAACTCCATGCACCGCCCCACAAACCTCGGTAAATTGTAGTAAGGAGAAGTTAGGAGAGAGTTGCTTCCGATACGGCGATGTGAGCGGAGCTGTGCTGCCCGCCGCCCCCTGAGGAACAACGACAAGGTAATGAACGCACGCGATGCCGCATAACAGTGCATAAAACTTCACTCAGAACTGCAGAAGTCTCATCTGTTACACCCCCTTTTTGCGTAATTCTAGTGTCGATCGTCAATTAAGGCTCATGGTGTTCACATTTGCCACTTGAAGTAAAAATCTGAAACGTGATGATTTTTCTTTTATATAGTTATTAAGAAGCCACATCAGCCACTGTAATTTACGACAAGTTAGATAAGTAATTGAAGATAATTGACGGTCACTTTAGCCCATTTTTATAGTTTTCTTTTTTGTGGAACTTAATGTAAACCTAGATCATAGATGTGATAAGGCATAGGTCATCCTTCGATCCATTGTAGAACTTGGAAACCCATTCAGGGAATATCCTGTATTAAAACATTTCCTTTTATCAATAGTGCAATTTATAAACAATGTTTTGTGAGTAGAATAAAATTGCCGATGGTAAACTTAACTGTTTTTTCGACGTTATTTTACCAGCTAACTAAAAATAGGAAAGCCTTGAACCCCTTCCACTAAATTTAGTTAATATTAATATTCTTTTACAGGGAGTGCAGTGGAGCTGACGCTGAAATCATTAAGTATTTGGTTATATCATCGCTAGTCTCACTGAACTCTTCTGAATTCTACATGTCATGTGTGGTCTGGCGTCTCCTTACCAGCAACAGGTCCCAGGTTGAAACTAGTCAATTCCCTAAAAAACACGCTCAGAGCGTCGTTGCACGAAAGTGGTAGGGAGACACGATATAGAACAAACAGACACCACGCCGAATGTTAGAAGGTACATGTATCACATTGTAACAACCGAAATAAAATGTTCAAACGTAGCTACTTCCTGTATTTTAAAAAACCCACCTGTTACCAACTGTTAGTCTAAAATTGTGGGCCATATGTTTGTGACTATTACAGCACAAAGCGGAAAAAAGTGGTCCAACTAAACCATTCATATTTCGTTAAATTCTACACGAATATGTAACAAAAAATGAGGCTTCCTATTTTTAAAAAACATTGTAGGTATCCGTTCGTCCTATGGCAGCTCCATCTAGCGAGCCAACCGTAGCGCCATCTAGTTTCCCCCTTCAAGCTAGACGAGTTTCGTTCTTTGTAGTTCTTTCGTTTGATGCTTATTTTTTGAGATATTTGGCCAGGTCACTATCAATGGACCACACCGTATAGGTGTCGGAGTGGACGGCGGAGGGAACATCCGTTGTCTACAGCTAACTGCATGAATTAGGAGAGCGGTCTAATGCGCTGCAGTGTTGGACTGTGCGGCTAGTCCCGGCGAAGGTTAGAGTCCTCCCTCGTGTGTGTGTGGGGGGGGGGGGGAGGGGGGGGGACTGATGACCCTCCCAGTTAAGTCCCGTAAGATTTCACACACATTTGAACATACTGCATGAGCCGCCGAAGGACCGCTTTCTCAGGCACGTAAACTTTAATAATATACACACCTAGAAATTGAAATAAGAACACCGTGAATTCATTGTCCCAGGAAGGGGAAACTTTATTGACACATTCCTGGGGTCAGATACATCACATGATCACACTGACAGAACCACAGGCACATAGACACAGGCAACAGAGCATGCACAATGTCGGCACTAGTACAGTGTATATCCACCTTACGCAGCAATGCAGGCTGCTATTTTCCCATGGAGACGATCGTAGAGATGCTGGATGTAGTCCTGTGGAACGGCTTGCCATGCCATTTCCACCTGGCGCCTCAGTTGAACCAGCGTTCGTGCTGGACGTGCAGACCGCGTGAGACGACGCTTCATCCAGTCCCAAACATGCTCAATGGGGGACAGATCCGGAGATCTTGCTGGCCAGGGTAGTTGACTTACACCTTCTAGAGCACGTTGGGTGGCACGGGATACATGCGGACTTGCATTGTCCTGTTGGAACAGCAAGTTCCCTTGCCGGTCTAGGAATGGTAGAACGATGGCTTCGATGACGGTTTGGATGTACCGTGCACTATTCAGTGTCCCCTCGACGATCACCAGAGGGGTACGGCCAGTGTAGGAGATCGCTACCCACACCATGGTGCCGGGTGTTGGACCTGTGTGCCTTGGTCGTATGCAGTCCTGATTGTGGCGCTCACCTGCACGGCGCCAAACGCGCATACGACCATCATTGGCACCAAGGCAGAAGCGACTCTCATCGCTGAAGACGACACTTCTCCATTTGTCCCTCCATTCCCGCCTGTCGCGACACCACTGGAGGGGGGCTGCACGATGTTGGGGCGTGAGTGGAAGACAGCCTAACGGTGTGCGGGACCGTAGACCAGCTTCATGGAGACGGCTGCGAATGGTCCTCGCCGATACGCCAGGAGCAACAGTGTCCCTAATTTGCTGGGAAGTGGCGATGCGGTACCCTACGGCACTGCATAGGATCCTACGGTCTTGGCGTGCATCCGTGCGTCGCTGCGGTCCGGTCCCAGGTCGACGGGCACGTGCACCTTCCGCCGACCACTGGCGACAACATCGATGTACTGTGGAGACCTCACGCCCCACGTGTTGAGCAATTCGGCGGTACGTCCACCCGGCCTCCCGCATGCCCACTATACGTCCTCGCTCCGTCAACTGCACATACGTTCACGTCCACGCTGTCGCGGCATGCTACCAGTGTTAAAGACTGCGATGGAGCTCCGTATGCCACGGCAAACTGGCTGACACTGACGGCGGCGGTGCACAAATGCTGCGCAGCTAGCGCCATTCGACGGCCAACACCGCGGTTCCTGGTGTGTCCGCTGTGCCGTGCGTGTGATCATGGCTTGTACAGCCCTCTCGCACTGTTCGGAGCAAGTATGGTGGGTCTGACACACCGGTGTCAATGTGTTCCTTTTTCCATTTCCAGGATTGTAGCTACAGATATTTTCAGAAACCTCTTAATTTTTATTTGTATTCAGTGAAGTTGTTTGAAATCACTGAAAGTTTCAGCTCGCTATAATGAACACTTTGCGTTCTAGAATTTTTATATTGGACCTAATGGTTGCTCTTTTTCTGAACCATATCTATACTAGAACTTATGTCAGCAGTTATTAATACTAAAACTCTCAAATTTGGTATAGCTTTATCATTTGGTATATTTTATTATTCACTTTAACCAAAATTCTATTATCATTAAAATTACCGGTACTTAATACACTACGATAGGGTATACTTTAGCAACAAAATTGGTTTTTACTTTATTACTGGAAAACTATGAGATATTTTTAGGGTAAATTGAAAGATAAGTCAAATTTTCATGTTTCTAAGTCCATTATTTAGCGCCTCTCGTTCTTCTTAAAAAAGTGGAGTCCGTTATTAATTTTTGTTATATGGCTTTGGAACCCTGCTAACCGCACCTTCTGACCAAATTCTGGCTTCCTAGCTTCATTATTCGGCGCCATTTATTTTTCTCTTAAAACGGCATTTTACGTATGTCTAGAACATAAGGACTTGGTATTTGTATCATTATAACACTAAACTATATTTTGAAAAAGTGTTAAACATAAATTTTGACTTCTAATTTCATATTTAATTGTGGTGCAATACTTGTGTGCTACGCGCAGACGCGTTACGGTGGCGTGGCGCTACTAGCAGTGAACTGGGTAAGTCCGAGCACACTCGCTCGCCTCTGTATCTCACACACGATGCAGCGCTTGCTTTGCTTCATCACCCCGTTTTTAATTTTTGTGAAAGAGTCTATTTTTGAACAAAATTAAATATCCAAAAAGAAATAAGTAAGAGATGTAATAATTTAGTTTACCTCTTTTACCTAAAACTGATTTTTAGAGACTCCTTATTACTACACATACAAAATAACCCTATTTATATACACATAGAAAATATACTATACAAGACTTTCACAAAATCATTTACCAAAATTTACATAGAAACTTTGCAATACTGATTCTACATCCGCTATCTTAATTTTAGCTTTTAGATTGCCCACATTATCGAAAGTGTAAGCTTTTGCCTCATCTTCGTCCATATCAAACTCAAACCAGTTAACTACTTCCTCCCTATCGTGTACAATGTATCTATGTTCTTCTTTGACCCATTTCTCCAGCGTATCCAAAATACTGTCCAATATGTTATGAGAGTGGTTTAACACGGCACTGGTACTTTCCGCTCCTATTTCATCATCCCTGTGTTCTGTCTGTGGATGTTGGCTGACTGTTGTTTGTGTATTTGTTACTGGCTGTGTTATTATTACCGCCTGTTGAGCGCCAGTTTCCCCATAGACAGAATCTAGTTTCCCAAACGCGGCCTGTTGTGTTCATTTGCTACAGCACTAGATACAGTAACATTTTGTCCTCCTGCTGGTCTCAATGACGCTGTGTTTACATTTCTGCTTTCGTCATTATAATTGATACGAAAACGTGGTGACTGTCTCCCCCCCCCCCCCCCCCCCCTTCCCTCAACCACGGCCTTGATTGTGATAATTTGTTCTTGTGTTTCTAACTTCCATACTCCTAACATTCAGGTTACCATTGTCTCGATTTCTGTTTTGTTCGTGATTGTTAGATGATCTGCTATCATGATGCATCTACTCCTCCGCAGCAGCAATTCTTTCCGCCCACTCTAAGTATTCAATGAATTTATATGCATTATCTGTAGGGGCAGAAATAATTTTTTTCTGCTCGTACCAAGGCAGCTTACCTTCTGAACCCAGAATAACCATATCGGTTTCATCTTTTCTATCAAATATGACAGTCGTGAAACCCACTTCCTAGAGAAATCTTTTACTGATTCACGTTCTGGGGTAGACATTTACCACTCCTAAATTATCTAAAAACATCATTTTGTTTATTGCGTGACTAGTATTCATTAAGAAATGCAGATTTAAATTTAGACAAAGTTTAAAAAAATGTGTGTGAAATCCTATGGGACTCAACTGCTAAGGTCATCAGTCCCTAAGCTTACACATACTTAACTTAAATTATCCTAAGGACAACCACACACACACACACACACACACACACACACATGCCAGAGGGAGGACTCGAACCTCCGCCGGCACCAGCCGGACAAAGTTTTACATTTTATCATTACATCAGCTGACCATCGCAAAGCATCTCCTGAAAATGACTTCTTCTAAAGCAAATTTTCTCCGTTTCTGACCAGACATTAAGCAAAACATCTTCAAATTCATTCCAAAAATCAAGAGGGTGGATCTGTTTATCTGGATCAAACCATAAGGTTTGTCGACATCCGATAAAACCTGTGTCAACTGAAGCCACATGCTTGTACAGTGGTACTTCTACAACTAACAAAGGTTACTCCATTTTCTAGGTTAGCAAAGTTAGTATTGGGCTGTCAGAACATCTTTTGTTCACCTCATCAAAAATCTTCGGTTGTCACATTTCTTTGCGGAATCAGGACTATGGTTTTAAATAAAACTATGAAGTTCCAATTAAAATAGTATTGCGTAAAGTTTCTAACATACAACACTTGGAAATTCACTGTAGGCAATTGAAAGCAAGTCTTTCTGTTCTATCAGCACATTTAGCAGTTCAGAGGAGACCTCTACAGTACGTTCCTACCGGAATGTCTTTCGCCCTGACTAAAATTACTCAAATAAAAGTTTGTAGTAAATGTTCAAAATCAATGTTCACCATAAAAGTGGAAATAGTCACCACTTGCCACGCGGAATTGTTGTTCTCACGGACGGCACACTGTCAGTTACTTTGGCGAATTTTAAGAGATCCAGGACGGTGTAGAGTCCTCGCGAGGTCACTATCCGTTTTTACCGTAAAATATGCGCTTTGTCACAGCTCGCTTCTGAGGTCATCTGAGGCAGAGCGCGATCCGACGTTTGACAGACATGGATCATACCGTGGGTGAGTGCGAAGTGAACCTTACTACTGCCTCTCCGGCTGCATTTATATAGGCGCCAAAGCGGACGGCCGAGGGAACATTTTGTCTACAACTATCTGCATACTGCAGCAGCCTCCGAACCACCGCTTTCTCAGGCACATAAAATTTTGTAATATAATTACAAATTACATCAGAAACATCTTTATTTTTATTTGTATTCAGTGAATTTGTTTGAAATCACCGAAACAATTTCAGCTCGCTATAATGAAAACTTCACCTTCTAGAATTTTTATAGTGGAACTCATGGAACTAATGGTAGATCGTTACCTCTGAACCATATGTTTACTATAACTTATGTCAGCAGTTATTAACTCTGTAAGTCTCAAATTTGGTATACCTCTATCATTTCGTACATTTTATCATTCACTTTGACAAAAATTATCATTAAAATTGCCGATACTTAATCTACTACGGTTGGGTATACATTAGTTACAATATTGGTTTTTACTTAATTACTCAAACTATAAGAGGTAGCTTAACATAATCCCTCAGTTATTATTTTTTGGGTAAACTGAATGATAAAACAAATTTTCACGTTTCTAAGTCCATTATTTAGTGTCTTTGATTTTTCCCTAAAAATGTGGATTCCCTTATTAATTTTTGTTATATAGCTTTGGAAACCTGCACCACTTATGAGCTCTAACTGCACCTTCTGACCAAATTCCGGCTTTGTACCTTCATTATTTAACGCCACTTATTTTTCTCTCAAAACTTCATTTTTACGTAAACTATTAGGTCTAGAAAAAAAGGATTTGGTATTTGCAACATTATAACACTAAACTATATTTTAACGATGTTTTAAATAAAGATTTCGTATTTTAATTTCATACTTAATTGTGGTGCAAACGCGCAGAAGCGTTAATATAACGTGGCGCTACTAGCAGGAAACTGGGGAAGTCCCAGCACATTCGCTCGCCTCTGCATCTCACACATGATACAGCGCTTGCTTTGCTTCAACACCTTACCCAGTGCGTCATCTCCATCGACTGTCCGCTGTCTTCTTCTGCCCCCCATGACAATAGGGAATTTTCATGCACCCAGTTCCAGCACGGTTGCCAGTCCGTTGTCGTGGGGCTGTCATGTAGCCCCCCACAACACAGGAATCGCACTGATGATGTCTGAGCTGCAAACTCCCCATGTATGCCAAGACGTAGATTCCATGTCCGAACGGGATATGACAGGAACGTGCAAACTAGTAATCATGGGCTCTAAACTGTATACCTTGAGAGCGATGAACACTTTCTCTTCCTCGATACTGTGGAACAACTCTCTTCCACTGCAAGCTCTTTGCTTTCCGTATTTTGTGAGGAGGCAGTATGGACCAAACAAGCAAAAACTGTTTAGTGAACAGGAACTCCAGAATACAGACCTTAAGAGCCACGAGCACTTGTTCATCAGAAGAGATGTGTTTCACAGTAGCGAAGATAAACAAAGGCTCATAACGCTCAAGGAATACACTTTAGAGTCTACATCTACATACTCCGCAAGCCACCCAGCGGTGTGTGGCGGAGGGCACTTTACGTGCCAGTGTCATTACCTCCATTTTCTGTTCCAGTTGCGCATTGTTCGCGAGAAGAACGACTGTCTGAAAGCCTCCGTGCGCGCTCTAATCTCTCTAATTTTACATTCGTGATCTCCTCGGGACGTATAAGTAGGGGAAAGCAATATAATCGATACCTCATCCAGCAATGCACCCTCTCGAAACCTGGCGAGCAAGCTACACCGCGATGCAGAGCGCCTCTCTTGCAGAGTCTGCCACTTGAGTTTGCTAAACATCTCCCTAACGCTATCACTATTACCAAATAACCCTGTGACGAAACGCGCCGCTCTTCTTTCGATCTTCTCTATCTCCTCCGTCAACCCGATCTGGTACGGATCCCACACTGATGAGCAATACTCAAGTATATGTCGAACGAGTGTTTCGTAAGCCACCTCCTTTGTTGATGGACTACATTTTCTAAGGACTCTCCCAATGAATATCAACCTGGTACCCGCCTTACCAACAATTAATTTTATATGATCATTCCACTTCAAATCGTTCCGCACGCATACTCCCAGATATTTTACAGAAGAACTGCTACCAGTGTTTGTTCCGCTATCATATTATCATACAATAAAGGATCTTTCTTTCTATGTATTCGCAATACATTACATTTGTCTATGTTAAGGGTCAGTTGCCACTCCCTGCACCAAATGTCTATCCGCTGCAGATCTTCCTGCATTTCGCTACAATTCTCTAATGCTGCAACTTCTCTGTATACTACAGCATCATCCGCGAAAAGCCGCATGGAACTTCCGACACTATCTATTAGGTCATTTATATATATTGTGAAAAGCAATGGTCCCATAACACTCCCCTGTGACACGCCAGAGGTTACTTTAACGTCTGTAGACGTCTCTCCATTGATAACAACATGCTGTGTTCTGTTTGCTAAAAACTCTTCAATCCAGCCACACAGCTGGTCTGATATTCCGTATGCTCTTACTTTGTTTATCAGGCGACAGTGCGGAACTGTATCTAACGCCTTCCGGAAATCAAGGAAAATAACATCTACCTGGGAGCCTGTATCTAATATTTTCTGGGTCTCATGAACAAATAAAGCGAGTTGGGTCTCACACGATCGCTGTTTCCGGAATCCATGTTGATTCCTACAGAGTAGATTCTGGGTTTCCAAAAACGATATGATACTCGAGCAAAAAACATGTTCTAAAATTCTACAACAGATCGACGTCAGAAATATAGGTCTATAGTTTTGCGCATCTGCTCGACGACCCTTCTTGAAGACTGGGACTACCTGTGCTATTTTCCAATCATTTGGAACCTTCCGTTCCTCTAGAGACTTGCGGTACACGGCTGTTAGAAGGGGGGCAAGTTCTTTTGCGTACTCTGTGTAGAATCGAATTGGTATCCCGTCAGGTCCAGTGGACTTTCCTCTGTTGAGTGATTCCAGTTGGTTTTCTATTCCTTGGACACTTATTTCGATGTCAGCCATTTTTTCGTTTGTGTGAGGATTTAGAGAAGGAACTGCAGTGCGGTCTTCCTCTGTGAAACAGCTTTGGAAAAAGGTGTTTAGCATTTCCGATTTACGCTTGTCATCCTCTGTTTCAATGCCATCATCATCCCGGAGTGTCTGGATATGCTGTTTCGAGCCACTTACTGATTTAACGTAAGACCAGAACTTCCTAGGATTTTCTGTCAAGTCGGTACGTAGAATCTTACTTTCGAATTCACTGACCGCATCACGCATAGCCCTCCTTACGCTAACTTTGAAATCGTTTAGCTTCTGTTTGTCTGAGAGGTTTTGGCTGCGTTTAAACTTGGAGTGAAGCTCTCTTCGTTTTCGCAGTAGTTTCCTAACTTTGTTGTTGAACCACGATGGGTTTTTCCCGTCCCTCACAGTTTTACTCGGTACGTACCTATCTAAAACGCATTTTACGATTGGCTTAAACTTTTTCCATAAACACTCAACCTTGTCAGTGTCGGAACAGAAATTTTCGTTTTGATCTGTTAGGTAGTCTGAAATCTGCCTTCTATTACTCTTGCTAAACAGATAAACCTTCCTCCCTTTTTTTTATATTCCTATTAATTTCCATATTCAGGGATGCTGCAACCGCCTTATGATCACTGATTCCCTGTTCTGCACTAACAGAGTCTAAAAGTTCAGGTCTGTTTGTTATCAGTAGGTCCAAGATGTTATCTCCACTAGTCAGTTCTCTGTTTAATTGCTCGAGGTAATTTTCGGATAGTGCACTCAATATAATGGCACTCGATGCTCTGTCCCTACCACCCGTCCTAAACATTTGAGTGTCCCAGCCTATATCTGGTAAATTGAAATCTCCACCTAAGACTATAATATGCTGAGATAATTGATGTGAAATGTATTCCAAATTTTCTCTCAGCTGTTCTGTCACTAATGCTACTGAGTCGGGAAGTCGGTAAAATGAGCCAATTATCAACCTAGCTCGGTTGTTGAGTGTAACCTCCACCCATAATATTTCACAGGAACTATCCACTTCTACTTCACTACAGGATAAACTACTACAACAGCGACAAACACGCCACCACCGGTTGCATGCAATCTATCCTTTCTAAACACCGTCTGGGGCTTTGTAAAAATTTCGGCTGAATTTATCTCTGGCCTGAGCGAGCTTTCTGTACCTATAACGATTTCAGCTTCGGTGCTTTCTATCAGCGCTTGAAGTTCCGGTACTTTACCAATGCAGCTTCGACAGTTTACAATTACAATACCGATTGCTGTTTGGTCCCCGCATGTCCTGACTTTGCCCTGCACCCTTTGAGGCTGTTGCCCTTTCTGTACTTGCCGGAGGCCATCTAACCTAAAAAACCGCCCAGTCCAATCCACACCACCCCTGCTACCCGTGTAGCCGCTTGCTGCGTGTAGGGACTCCTGACCTATCCAGATGAACCCGAAACTCCACCACCCTATCGCGCAAGTCGAGGAATCTGCAGAACCGTCTCAGCCTCTGATTCAGACCCTCCACTCGGCTCTGTACCAAAGGTCCGCAGTCAGTCCTGTCAATGATACTGCAGATGGTAAGCTCTGCTTTCATCCCGCTAGCGAGACTGGCAGTTTTCACCAAATCAGATAGCCGCCGGAAGCCAGAGAGGATTTCCTCCGATCCATAGCGACACACATCATTGGTGCCAACATGAGCGACTACCTGCAGATGGGTGCACCCTGTACCCTTCATGGCATCCGGAAGAACCCTTTCCACATCTGGAATGACTCCACCCAGTATGCACACGGAGTGCACATTGGTTTTCTTCCCCTCTCTTGCTGCCATATCCCTAAGGGGACCCATTACACACCTGACGTTGGAGCTCCCAACTACCAGTAAGCCCACCCTCTGCGACTGCCCGGATCTTACAGACTGAGGGGCAACATCTGGAACAGGACAAGCAGCCATCTCCAGCCAAAGATCAGCATCAGCCAGAGACAGAGCCTGAAACCGGTTCGTCAGACAAACTGGAGAGGCCTTCCGTTCATCCCTCTGTCTTTCGCCCCCTGCCACACCTCGAGACGACCTTCCACTCAACCACAGGTGAGTGATCAGCCTCAATTTCGGCAGTATCCCGGGCAGCCACAGTCGTAGTCCGATCGGGGGATGCGTGGGACGTGCTGGCCGTCCCGACAAACCCCCAACCGGACCCCCACAGTGATGCTCATTGGGGACAGCCTCAAGCTGTGTGACCGAAGCCAACACTGCCTGAGGCTGGGAGCGAAGGGATGCCAACCCAGTCTGCATCCGAACACAGCAGATGCAGTCCCTATCCATGCTAAAAACGGTTATGCAAAGAACGTCTGAATTAATCTACAGAGAGCACAAACAAATCGACACAAAATTTAAACGGTTATTAAAATTCAAGATTGCCTAGTAAATGCAGTAATGCTGCTACTTGCGCACTGCTGACACACTGCTTGGCGGCGGAAGGAGACTACGCGATTTTACACTATTCAGGCGCTAAAACTCGATGCTACAACTCTCAAATACTACAATACGCCCAAAATTTATGAATTAAACAATGCAAGTACGAAAAAACGCCAAGAAATTAAGAATTAAATTATGTAACATATGAGTGAGCTAGGAGTATACGACTTTCTGCTGGCAGCTGTTATCCAACGGCGGCAGGGAGCACCGTCCATGTTTACTGGACACTTCTTTTTGCTTTGGTCCATATTACCGCCTCTCAAACTAAGTAAACCAAGGAGCTTGCAGTAGAAGAGTATCGGAGATGAAGCATTGCTCGTAGCTCTTAATGTATACACTTGAGAGCCCATTTCTACTAGACTTTTTGTTTCGAATGATCACTACTCTTATATTCTTGAATACTGACCATTCCTCCTGGGAGCGTGCTATGAAGATAAGATGTTGTTTAACGTTGGTATCAAAAACCTCGATCAGTTCTTATCCTTTTTACTTCCAATTTCTACACGATGCTCTAAGAAACATTGGGACGGCATAGACTATATACAGGGGGAGTCAGGAGGAAAGGTACATGCTTTGATGGGTGAGACTATTGGTGATTCTGAACAAAAAACTTCTAATAAAGGTACATGCTTTGACGGGTGAGACTATTGGTGATTCTGAACAAAAAACTTCTAATAAACATATGCCCTCGTCTCCGAGTGAACCAATGAAAATAGCTAGGAACGGGAAAGGTACAGGTACAGGTGACGGTAAATTAGATACTGTTATGTTATGGTTTGTTTAATTGTGTACGTTTCCTCACAGAAGATGTTCAAACAGTCCACCGTCAACTTCAGTGCATGCTGCTGCTCTTGTAGACAGGTGTTGAGTCGCCGATCGGAGTTCAGTTTTGCATTCCTTTACCTGGCCACAACATGTCCACTCAGCGCTTGCAGACGCCGCTCTTCAGCCACCCCCAATAAAGAGTATTCCAATGGGGGTAAGATCTGGTCACCTCGGTGGCCAAGCAATGACTCACGGCGTGGGTGTAACCGTACGGAATGTGTAGTAGCTCCGTTATGCTGTGTTACCAAAGGGATATCCTCCACGTATTCTGGCAACATTTGAAGAAACTCAAGATACAGTGTCCCAGTAAAACGGTTATCTAAAACAGCTGGACCGATGAGTTGATCACCAATAATGCCGCACCACACGTTGATTGAGAAAGGTCGTTGAAAATTCGTTTCCACATTAGCGTGCACATTTTCATTTTCCTAAACATGAGAGTTGCGAGTGTGTTTGATTCCATAGTGAGTAAATGTTCGCTCATCGGTGAACAGAATACGCTGGCCTTTGTGGCCGAGCGGTTCTAGGCGCTTCAGTCTGAAACCGCGCGACCGCTACGGTCGCAGGTTCGAATCCTGCCTCAGGCATGGATGTGTGTGATGTCCTTAGGTTAGTTAGGTTTAAGTAGTTCGAAGTTCTAGGGGACTGATGATGATCTCAGAAGTTAAGTCCCATAGTGCTCAGAGCCATTTGAACCATGTTGGAACCCCACTAGCCTAGAGCACAGATCAATGGGATTGATGCCGTTCATGTCGTTTTTACTCGTTTCTCTGGTTATGGCGTGGTAACATCTTGTTTGTGAAATTGTTCTAGTGTTCTTACACTTGCTGCCTTACGAGAACATCAGCTATCCGTAGCCACACATGATGAACTCCAGCTTCCAGCTCTGAAGTCAGCGCAGCAGCCAGCACTGGTAGGTAGTCTAGCGGCCTGCCAACCCAGCTCCAGTCCAGGGCAGAAGCTGTCCTAAAATTCCAGCATTGCGCGAATCTGATTGCGTACTGTACCAGCGGCCCAGGTTCAGTATTCAGCAAGACATCGCTGCATCCGACGTTGCGATCCACCTGATGGTGCTGGGGACCCATCATGTTGAAGGCACATCCTCCTTCTTCGACTATTGCCTTCAGCCGCACAATGACCAAAGTGCACGTCTCGCAGTTCTCCCCAAGTGTAGTGTTCCGTGTTGACACTGCAACTGTCATGCAGACACTAGTGCTAACAGCTGTTCACTATCAAATAGCATAACATCAAAATAGACTACGTTTGTTAAACTGACATTTAGTGTAACGACGTTACACATGACAGCCTCTATCCGCTAATTCATGTATTATTTACGTAAGCTCAATGCTCACGCAGTATAGGTGAAGGCAACACTGCCAGTGAATTAATCTGAAAAGCCTACAAAAATCATGGGACTCGAACTCTTTGGAAAACTCTGGTTTACAGTGGGTGATTCAGATAAATAAATTAAAGCAATGGATGCAACAGAAGACTGCCCAAAACTACATAAAAAGTATAAAGGAATTTCGATGATTCACAGTGCCGTATGAAAACTTTGCCTCATTAACAGTTCCTCATTGTGTTACGTGAAGACAATCTTGTGCCAAACTTGACCCCCGAATCCTTTGATAACTCGACATGAAGTGTCTCTTTAAAATTTCAGGTAGGTTTGTGCATTATGGTGGGGGACGTAAGTTCTCACTGGCCGAGCGATGAGAGTCTGGCTCGTCATAGGTCTCGGAGTGGCTCTTGAGGAGCAAAGAGGAATTTGGGAAAGAATTGAGTTTGGACACATTTTGTACGATTCGGCAGAGGATTCTGGAGTAACGTTTGGTATATGGCAGTCTTAAGGTTACGCATTGACGACTCGATAGTGCGGTAAATTTATATATGGCAAGGACCGCGCGGGTGCTTCAAAATTCGCTCCTACTTCCAAGTAGGACTATGACTCCGTGACTTGGCGGGAACCTTAACAGATCGTGTTCGTTACAGGACGTGCACTGTAGCATTTTAACGTTATTTATTTGCTGTTCAAATATTTCTCTCCCTAATTTAAAGTATGGAACTCTGTTCTTTTCGTGAATCAGCGATGATTCAGAAATATCTGGAGATTCTACTACCATTCACATTACGCATTCACTGCAAGTGAATATTTTTATAAATTTATTTCGTGTTAAATCAATTTATGGTGCGACCTTCATTTCCACAGATTCTTTCAAATGACTGAATAAATAAATTATTAGTTTGCTCAACTTAAACTTAACGGTGTCGTCTTCATGAGTTTATTAGTAGATAATAACCCTTTTCCTTATTTTATTATTATTTCATTTTATTGCAATTTATTGCTTAAATTTCCTTCAACTTGTCAGTGTTTAAACTAACTGACCATACGATCACAAACGTTACTACTTCTTCAGCTGTGGTAGCGGATGGGCATGAAAGCACACGTGTACGGCTCGACACTTTGATTGTAGAGCCATTCTTTCAAATAGAGCAGTACATCGTTCATCTGTGTCCACTGCAAAATTTCGTCTCAGAAGATTTGTTAGAAAGCAATAAATACTGGTATGTCGCACTGGTACAGTCCTTAATTCACAGGTGCCCAAAGAGCTGAAGACATAACTTAAAAATCAGGTGAAACATTTATTTGAAAGACCAAATACCACCTGACAGAGAAAGACAGAAAATAAACACAAGTAGCCCCTATAATTATAAGATATAATCCGTTTGGAATAAATTGTCTGAGTATTATACCAGAGATACGTAGAACAATTATTCAGACAGATTTCGGGAGTAGCAAATTATATATTCTATATAGTATTATTAGGAAGTATGATAGAGGAAGACAGAAAATTTAGTCAAACCGTTTAGAGTACTACTAAAAGCAGGACACTATATTAAAAAGGAAGAATGTTTCTTCTTTCGATGAGTGATAGAGTATCTACAGCACGTGCTATAAGGGAAAGGTATATGTCATACCATAAAAAACTTGTAAGCCATCATAAAGTTGTTGTCAGCCTTATGTCAAGCTGGAAATTATAAAGAATTCATTCCTACAGCAGTCATAATAACCGAACTGCTGCGCAAACTGCGGAGACAAGGGGAAAAACGGAACTGGACGAAGGATTGCGAAATGGCTGTTGATATAATGAAAAATGATCTATAGATTCTAAACGCTTAATAACATACGACCCTAAGAAGTAACTGATAGTTGCGGCTGATGCTTCAATTATAGGAATTGGGGCAATGTTATCAAATGGAGCTGGAAATGAAGTTCAGCGGCTGGCCGAAGTGGCCGTGCGGTTCTAGGATCTGTAGTTTGGAAACGCGTGACCGCTACGGTCGCAGGTTCGAATCCTGCCTCGGGCATGGATGTGTGTGATATCCTTAGGCTACTTAGGTTTAACTAGTTGTAAGTTCTAGGGGACTGATGCCCCAGAAGTTGAGTCCCATAGTGCTCAGAGCCATTTGAACCATTTTTTGAAGTTAAGCACATTGTTTCCATATCAAGACTTTGAATTCAACGCAACGAGATTACATTTAGGTGAAAAAAGGAGTTGTAGCTCTCGTATTTGCTGTAAAGAAGTTGCATAATTATTTATTTCTGCACAAATTTTTCCTGTAAAACATCTTCAAAGGTTGCAGATATGGTCATAGTTTCCTTCAGCATAAAATTATGAAATGGAATATCGTGCTTCCTCAAAAAGTAGCAACGCATAACAGCTGGCAGTGATAAGACATTTGATGCTTCGCGAAAAGTGTGTTTTCAGATGGACACCCTGTTAAACAGGATGGTAACAGAGCTACAACTGGGCTCCAAATTAATAGGTAAAACAGTGGGTTGGTTGGTTGGTTGGGTTGGGTTGGAGAGAAAGGGACGAAACTACAGGGCCAGCAATCCCTTTTTCCACATTCAAACAGGTCGCGAAGTAAAACCATTTCCCAAAAAGGTCTGATGACCTCAGAAGTTAAGTCCCATAGTACTCAGAGCCATTTGAACCTAAAAGATACGGCTAGAGGAACACAGATAAGAAAAAGACGAACACAAGGCGAAAAAACAACAAAGAAAGAGTGAAGAAGAGTTAAAATGGAGGGAGGGTGGAGGCATTGGAGAGAAGGCCAGACGCCCACCCTTAGATTGTGTGATAAAAAAAAACCCTCACGAATAAAAAGTAAAACTACATCAGCCATTGAGTATGGTAAATAGGTGAAAAGTCCGTCACAGAGCGGGTAAAATTGGGCAGTCCAACAAGATGTGGGAGACAGTCAAGTGGGAACCATAGCAACACTGGTGGGTCCTCACGACAGAGGAGGTGTCCATGGGTCAGCCATGTATGGCTGACGTGGAGCTGGCAAAAGGCACCAGAGTCCTTGCAAGTGGCTCACACGGATGACCGCCACACATTCGTCGTCTCCTTGATAACACGTAGTTTATTTGGTGTAATGTGGTGGCGCCATTCTGTATCTTCGATCCCAAAAACTTTACGACATAAGTCTAATGGGAGATCAGTCTCCAGTGGGCCGATCTCCAGAGTTGGTTGACCGGTAGCTTGTTTTGCCAGCCTTTCAGCAAGTTCTTCGCCAGGGATCCCGACATTTCCTGGGGTCCAAATGAAGGACACTGAACGACCACTGTTTCCAAGAGCATAAAGAGACTTCTGGAGAGCCATTACCAAAGGATGGCAAGGGAAGCACTGCTCTAGAGCTTGTAGGCTGCTTACGGAGTCACCACAGATGACGAAGGACTCACCTGTGCAGGAACAGACATCCTCAAGAAAGCGAGAGAAGGCTACCAACTCTGCAGTGAAAAAAGTGCAGCCATCCAGTAAGGAGCACAGTTCAGTATGTCCAACGTGAGCGTAAACAAAGCCAACGGACCTTTGACCATCGAGCCATCGGTGTAGACTATTTCTGAGCACTACAGCTCGCCAAGAAAAGAGAAAATTGCCAGCAGAGGGCTTCACATAGAAATGAGACTTTTGAGCCTTGCGACAGGCCCATACGAAGCTGTGGACACCATGGAGGTGTGTGTGAGTGGACCTACAGGAAAGGTGGTAGAGGGAAAGTGTCGAGATCAGTAAGAAGCGACCGGACACAGACTTCAATTGGAATCCCCAAAACTGAGCCGCTGTTACAGGAGATGGATTGCTGTGTTAGGGAAAAGGAGACAGTAATTTGGATGGTGAGTCGAACTATGAAGGAGGGTGGTATAATTCGCAAGCAGTTGTCGCGTTATCAGCAATGGAGGAATGAAAGCTTCCACGAGGAGGCTGTTCAATGGGCTCGTTTGGAAAGCTCCCGTCGCAAATAAAACACAGTTGTGTATATGGTCCAGCAGCCATAATGCTGAGGGCGAGGTTGAACCATACATCAGGCGCCAATAGTCAAGATGGGACTGCATAATGGCTTCGTACAGTTGCAGCAGCGTAAGGCGATCAGAACCTCAGTTAACGTGGCTACGACATCGTCAGGTCGTAACAGACGGCAATAAGGTGTTAGCTGCGGGGAAAGGCTGTTTGGATGGCAGAATCCAGGTGAACCTAGTTGTCAGTGGTGGAGCGTCCTTTCTCGAAAACTGCCCTGGGACCGAGCAAGAAGACCTCGAGACTCAAGGAGCCAATACAACTGCCAGCTCACCATACGTTTGAGCACCTTGCACAGAACTGTGGTGAGGCTGAAAGGATGATAGTTATCCACATCTAGCGTGTTCATATCAGGTTCTAGCACTGGAACGATGATACTTTCTCGCCATTGTGACGGGATTCGCCATCGTTCCAGATGCAGTTGAAGACAGCAAGGAGGTAGCGCTAGTAATCCACTGACAGATGTCTGATCATTTGGAAATGGATGTGGTCTGGTCCAGGGCATGTGTCGGGACAACTGGCAAGGACACTGAGAAATTTACACTCACTGAATGGAGCATTATACGGCTCAGGGTGGCGTTGAGCAATAGATTGGTGTTCTCGTTGCCTCTGCTGTTTTAAGAGATCAAAGGCAGTGCAGTAATTCTCAGACACAGTGGTGCGAGCATAATCCTCGGCAAGAAGCTTTGAAATTACGTCTGGATCGGCATATACAGCTCCATGTGCGGCAATTCCAGGTATACCTGCAGGTGTCGGATATCTGCAAAGGAGTCTGAACTTCTTGCAATCCAAGTGTTCCAACACTGCTGCTTCCATCGTTTGACGAACTGATGGTCTAGGGCAGTGTGCTGTTTGAATGCGATGTGGTGCTCCATGGATGGGTGGCACTTAAGATGTTGGAAGGCGTACCTAGAGTCTCCAATGGCCGTAGCGATTTCTGGCAACCACCAAGACATTGATTTACACGGGGCCAACCAGAGAAACATGAGATTGTCGATTCATCTGCGCCAACAACGGTATTAGTGATGGTCTGACTCACCGCATCGATGTTTCTATGCAGCAGAGATTCAGCAGTAGTAGCGGGGGTGAAAGCATCCCAGCCAGCCTTGGTAAGAGTCCATCTGCGCAAGCGTCCAGGTGAGTGATACTGGGGGAGAGATAGGAACAGTGGAAAGTGCTCACTACAACACAAGTAGTCATGAGCTCTCCAGTAGATAAACAGGAGAAGGCCAGGGCTGCAAACCGAGGGATCAAAGGCCAAGTATGTGTCACGTACCACACTGAAATGGGTGGGGGCACATGTATTTAGAAGGCAAAGTTCAAGTTGTTTTAGTATATCCTCAACATATTTTCCTTGCCCAGTAATCTTGGTTACACCACACAAAGGGTTATGGGTGTTAAAAAGACCCAGAGGTAGAAAAGGTGGAGAGAAATTGGGAAATTAGTGCAGCCAATACATGGTGCAGGACTTCACCATCTGGAGGAAGTTAGATGTTACAGATGGTGATTTCCTGCATTGTCCTCACCCTGACAGCCACAACTTCGAAAGGTGTTTGAAGAGCCACAGGTTCGATACAGACAGAGGAAAGGGCATAGATACAGACTCCATCTGACATTTTATTACAGTCAGTATGGTTTTTGTAGTACCCCCAATATCCACGAATGGTGGCGTTCACATTGCGAGAAGCCTGGTTTCCTGAAAGGCCACGCAAAAAGTAGGTGTAATGCTTAAAATTTGTTGTAACTGTGCCAGGTGGGAGAAAAATCCGCCGCTGTTCCACTATAGGTTGACGGTGGCAGTCGTCTGAGAAGGCATGATAGGATCGAAATGGCAGTTTACGACTGAGGGTCACCTGCCGCCACCGGTAGAGTGCTGATAACCAGGACCATTGCGTCTTAAGCGTCAGCAAGATCTAGGTCCTCGGGGAATGCTGAAATCTCCACCTCCTCCTCAGACGTGGAACTGTTAGGGATGGGTGGTATGGGGGCCATCTTAACCGATTTCTTCTCCATCGGTTTGCCCTCTCGCTGATCTTTAGGGGCTTCCTCGGAGGGCTTCCCTAAAGTAGTATCAGGGACAGAGGAAGAGCGTGAAGCCTATTGACCAGCAGCATGTCGTTCTTTCACCCTCTCTCTAATGTCCACATTGGCACTTATGGAGACCTTGTAAAGGAGAGTCCCAAGGGACCCCTTCCATTCGATAGGAACGAGAGGAGGCTGTTGCTTCTCCGTCTGGAGTGTGGGGACTGATCTCTCAGGAGTTTGGGGAGGTGGAAGAAGAACTGCTCCCAACCACTAAGGGGGAGGGGGCAGGGGATGGAATCGGGTGACCCTGAGGCCGCACTGTACAAGGCTTAGACGAGAAGAATGTCGTCCCTAATGAAGGCGGCAGCCTAAGACTAGAGAAATCGAATAGGGTGCAACATTTCATATATCATTTTAGCCTCTTTGTAAGTCATCCTGTCCATAATTTCCCTCTCCTTTTGGAGTACCGTTTAATCCAGCGAGCAGGGGGTGTGGTGGTCTCCACCGTTGACAACAGTTGGATGAGGGGTACTTGGAGTATTCAAATGCACTTGACGTGGCAGACGCGACATGTGGCACTGGAGTCGCACCAGGAAGTCATGCGCCTGAATTTCCAGCACCGCATTATGGCAGGGATGTGTGGTGTGACATTACGTCGGCAGACCATTACCTTGACCTTTAAAGGTAACATATCATCGTCTAAGGCCAAAATGAAAGCGCCAGTAGCAATCTTGTTGTCTTTAGGTCTCCTATAGACGCCCCTGACAAAGCGAACACCCCCACATTCTAAACTGCCGAGTAGCTTGTCATCGGACTGCAACAGGAGGCAGCCATGAAAAATAATCTCCTCGATCATGTTGAGGTTTTATGGGGGGGGATGACCGAAACTGGAATATCGCCCAGCTTGTCGCATGAGAGTAACGCTCATGAATGAGATGTCCCTTTGGTAACACAGCATAACGGAGTTCCTACACATTCCGTACGTTTACACCCAAGCCGTGGAGTCATTGCTTGGCCACCGAGATGACCCGATCTTACCCCACTGGATTACTCTTTGTTGGGGGTGGCTGAAGAGCGGCGTCTGCAAGCGCAGAGTGTACACGAGAGGAACTTCTCACTCGTATTTTACATGTTGTGCCCAGGTAAAAGTGAACTCCGATCGCCAACACAACACCTGTCTACAAGAGCAGCAGCATGCACTGAAGTTGACAGTGGACTGTATGTCATCTTCTGTGAGGAAACGTACACAATTAAACAAACCATAACATAACAGTATCTTAATTTACCGTCACCTGTACCTGTACCTTTCCCGTTCCTAGCTATTTTCATTGGTTTACCCAGAGACGAGGGCATATGTTTATTAGAAGTTTTTTGTTCAGAATCACCAATAGTCTCACCCGTCAAAGCATGTACCTTTCCTCCTGACTCACCCTGTATAAAGTTTATGCCGTCCCAATGTTTCTTAGAGCACTGTGTAAAAATTGGAAGTAAAAAGTTTAAGAACTGATCGAGATTTTTGATACCAACGTTAAACAACGTCTTGTCTTTATAGCACGCTCCCAGGAAGAATGGTCAGTATTCAAGGATATAAGAGTAGTGATCATTCGAAACAAAAATTCTAGTAGAAATGGGCTCTAAAATGTATACTTTAAGAGCTATGAGCAATGCTTCATCTCTGATACTCTTCTACTGCAAGCTCCTTGGTTTACTTACTTTGAGAGGTGGTAATATGGACCAAAACAAAAAGAAGTGTCCATTAAACATGGACTCTAAAGTGTATTCCTTGAGCGTTAGGAGCCTTTGCTTATCTTCGCTACTGTGAAACACATCTCTTCTGGTGAACAAGTGCTCATGGCTCTTAAGGTCTGTATTCTGGAGTTCCTGTTCACTAGACAGTTTTTGCTTGTTTGGTCCATACTACCTGCTCACAAAATACGGAAAGCAAAGACATTGCAGTGGAAGTTGTTCCACAGTATCGAGGAAGAGAAAGTGTTCATCGCTCTCAAGGTATACAGTTTAGAGCCGATGATTAGTAGTTTGCATGTATTGAAGGTTCCTGTCATATCCCTGAATACTGACCTTTCCTCCTGGGTGAGACAGTATGGCAGTATAGATAACTAAGCCAACAGAGGATACAATGTTTGCGGTACATGAGTGAACAGTATAATAAATTCAATAGTTTAAAACAGAATATGTATAGTAAGTAATTAAAGCGACTTTGTACGGCAAACTGGGTGTCTAACAGTAAAACAGAAAATGTGGGAATAAAGTTCGTATGTAAAATCTGAATAAAACATGTGAAAGGTAAAAGACTGTTAATAGAAACCTCCTGGCGTGAGAATTTAACTTATACAACATTGCGTGCAAATCAGAAAAAAAGTATTATACGAAAGAAACTATTAATAGAAAACATTTCAGGACGAGAAGGAAAATAAAACACAACCTTATCTGAAGATGGCCAATGAAAAGAATATTATTTAATAAAAGTCCCGAAAGTCGAGAGTGTTTTCACAGTAGAATCGAGCTAACGCCACTCGCAGCATCTTTGTGAATTGCTTTGTTTTGCTGTGGAGTTGCTTACAGAAAGAAGCCCCATTCTCCGTACCTTCGATGTCCCTCGTGTACGGCTGCCCACTGAACCACTGCAGTTGGTGACGCTCTTCGAAGTAGTTAATTCCTGAATACATCAAAGTAGGCTATCAAGTCAAATCCACGTTCATTTAGTAACCCGGTTTCCGTTTTCTGTAGGTGCAGATCTTCAATAGGTTCAATAATTGTCCTATCGGTGTGCTTTGTAACACCTCCGCACTGTACACGAAATACCATCAGCTGTATAAGGGAATGACGAAACGAAAACTTATGCCACACCGGGGTAAGAACCCGTATTTCGTAGTTTACGCGAGTGGTCGCCTTAACAGCATTGCCTTTCTTTTTTAGTTGGAAGCAGGTTAAGCAAAACACTGATATTCGTACAAGCTCGAATACAAAGTAAAGGCCGTCCTTCTGGCGGAACCAACATTAGACTAAACGCTACACTCAAGTCTATCAGCATCAAGACGTCCGCGGCTCCTTCCTCCTTTTTCTTTTTTAATATGGCTTACAGAAGTCCTTATTAACAAGATATGGGACCAATAAAAATACTTGCATCCGTAAACAATAGTAACTAAATGTATGCTCAGAGGAGTGACGCTGCAGACAACGTGGGAAAGGTGTGTCGGTGTAAACAGCACGGGAAGAAGGGATAGGGCTTTGGTAAGACTTGAAATGTTCCTACTGCTTGACAGATGGGGTCAACATGATAGGCCTGGCCAAGATATGTCCGGCGCGACCACCGGGCAGAACCACACGAAAGGAGAGAAAGGAGAACGGAAACCGAGGAGCAGTGGACGGTAGACTTGGAGGAGTGCCCGGCTTGACCTGGTATAGTGGGTAAAATAAAGGGGTCTGTTCCTGCCAGCCCTGCTGTAGGGTACGATATGTATAAAGGTAGCGCAGAGAGACTCAGACATTAACAGGGCGGGGAGATAGTGTTGTCCGCATATGGCACATCCAGCTGATCGGGGGTGACCTAAAGGTCACGCCAAGGTAAGTGACGAAGAACGAGCAATAGCGCAGCCCGTGCTCGGTTTCATTGCGTGCAGTTTGTAGGTACTGCCGGTAGTTAAGGCGTGATGTATCGCCATCAGTATACAGGTAAGTTATCATCTATCCTTTGACCAATACAACAGCGTGATTTTTGGTGGTGGAGAAAAGAGTGTCCTCAGGACGGATAAAAGTCAATGGATCAGCCGAGTCCGGCGGAACACGGAGGGAGCAGGCAGCGAACTATCGAGCTCGTTTCCTGATGTCACTAGTAGCAGTTACAGTCAGGTGATGGGCATCATCATCTAAGAGGTGGCGAATTGTACAAAACGGAGTGTCCGACAATCCGATTGCGTGAAGACGTTGATTTATGGAGAATTTTCCAAATGCGACATAGTACCATATTGTCCGGACGTTAGAGGGAAGGAATGGGTGGTGGACACGACGTCAAACCGTGGGCCACGGCGTCGGTGGATGGTTGAGTTGGACGTTGTTGTTGGACATGCAGAGCAGTAGTGGGATGTAGAAAACTTTGGTTCGAGAAAGCCTCATGCTTGATAAGTGAGAGTGAGGACAACTGAGCTCGACGATGAAGTCAGAAATGTGCCCCAGAAGGAGTGTGACATGGCGTATTGGTACCGGGGAGGATATGGACGTTTGCGTATCAATGTCGAGCAAGACGTGCGTTAAGGAGGCGTGCAAGGCCGAGATTTCCCCCTCGCGGTGGAAGGGTGAGCGTTTCACAACCGACCTCAAAGAGCGTAACGGCCGTATGAAAGCATACGAACGTGACCTGGACGCTGTGTCTAAAAGTTGCTGACAGTGGGGGCATCTAAGCGGCTGTAAACCATTTCGGACGCCACACGTTGATTCCGGTATTCGACGCGTTGTAAGGAATCGAGTCGGGGGAAGAGATTTTGTCGCACTGCCACGTGGGTAAGTTGCAGAGTACGCCGAAAACTGATGGCAGCGTATCGGCGCACGGTGGAGGGGAGATTATATCGTAGGTTTTGTACGCACGGGAGGGATGCTACGTCCTCCTGTGAGAGTCCGCGTCCCGAGGATTTAGCCACATTCGTGTAACTGGCTGCGGCAGTTCCGTACGTTGATGTGAAATTGAGTACCATCTGTGATTAAGAGGAGGAGGTCGTTCACAAAGTGAGCTGTCGCAACGTGACCAGTCGCCAGGCTTGCAATGAGTGGTACCGGCGTTACGGCACAGAGCAATGGCGGAAGTGGGTAGTCTTGCCTTATGGAGCGGCGTGTGGTCACTGACCTGAATCGGGGATTCGGCGCTGTCGTACAGGCACCGGATGATAACAGTAAAGAAGAGTGGAAACCCCAGCCAGCCCACTACGGAGAATATAAAACGATGCCGCATCTTATCGTGTGCTGTAGTCTGAGAGCCAGTTAGTGTTGTTAATTAATTATGCAAGGAAAGCTGAGACTTCTTGCTATAGTTCATTTCGTGTTGCTAATAATCGAAGCGAACGTCAGCTTTCATAGTAGCGGTGGGTGTAACCGAGGCAGCCTACTATAAACGCATAGTAATAATAATAAAAAAACCATATGAAGAAAGCTGAGACTTTGTTGATACGTTCATTAAGTTGTAAACGAACAGAAAAAAAGTAGTCAATTGATTGTGTTGTGGGTTATTATACGTCAATTTCACGCGTAAACTTGAGAAAAATATGCGCTAATTACAATGATACTAGGATACTATCACTTAGCCAATACTGGCTAAGTGATAGTTAACTGTAACAGTTTAATGAAAAAAATATTTCGCTGCGTTTTTCGCTGACAGTTGAAAGAGACGGCGGATCGGTGTAATCGTAAGACGAAACATCACTGGAAGTTGGTGTCACCAAGAAACAACCCTTTATTAATGTCAGCCAATTATATTAAACATTATTCCCTTAAATGTGCACAGTACTGCCGACTTCCCATGCGTTTAATGGATGCGACTACAATCGTTCCTTTTTCGAGAAAGGGTAGAGCCGTTGAATACCAGTTATTACAAAACTCGGTAGTGTGCGTTGATAAATTCAGTAAGTTAAGTAATGTACCTGACAGAGTGTTGAAGAGTACGTTTAAAACAAGTGTAGATTATGCTTGTCGACTTTTCGATAAAAAAAATTGCAATGTTAACGAGGCAAGAGACGCTGTTGAATGACGAGAAAATTAAGTCATGTCGTGTATGTGTTCCATCAGACGAAGAGTGATGTTGGGAAAAAGTTCGATGCTGTAGTCCCCGCTTCAAACTAAAAACACACGTAGTTCGTCCAACGGAAATAAAATGGTGAATTTTTATTTTTCCACCTACATAATGAGAAAACATCTGTGCTCCGTCAAATGACGTCTGGGTACAGAGAAATTTCATTGCTGTGTACCCACGATGAAAAAGGTTACTATTTGTGTATTATTTTGGCCACGGTAACCTTATGGACTACTAGCAAGTTATGTAGCTCATCATTTATACGACTATTTTGAATGCTACTGTAAATTAATTTTAATAAGTGGTTACTATCTAGAGAATACACTTAATCCCCATGTGCTGTTTCCTTGTACTGTCGACAGAGACTGGGTAAGGTGTCGAATGTGTGTGCATGTCAAAAACTGTTAGACATTCTCTGAACAGACTAAGTATTAAAAGAACAATATTCACTGCTAAGTGATCAGTCTGTATATTGGAACACACGGTGATTCAGCTTCCCCTATCGGTGTCGTTTCACGCAGCCCCACATGACAGAACACGGATATTGGCCAGCTGCACTGGAGACGTGAAGCACTATAAAATACTCGAAATCATCTTAGACCTACTGTACAGGTTTTGTTTATGAAATTACTTTAGCACGTTAACACTGTGAGTCATATATTAATCTCTTCATTGGGTTATAAATCGGAAAGCTGTTACTTCCACACTTACCATTTTTATATCTCCTGTTAATTTCGTTGTTTCCGATGGTGAAACATTTCAGAAGGCAACGTTTCTGAGCTGTTGACGGACGATTAAATACTATAGACGGAATAAACTTAGAGACATCCAGAACCTGTCCAGCTGCTACTTCCTGCCGTGCTGAGGTGCACTCGCAGCAGCGGCGGGAACTCAGAGGCGGGTGATGACGTCACACGCAGCGCTGGTGGGTTTGCGGCGAGTACACGGATCTCGTTTCTGATCTCTACTACTGCATTCTTCTTGCTGTATATTTTTCACCTTAGTTTGTTGCATAAGTTCGTTACATCACGATCATAATATCGGTTCTCCCTTAGCTGCTTTATTAATAGCAGTGAACCCAATTTAGGGTGATAACTTATTAATTCGAAACAACTTGTCCATACATAGTGCCGATAGGTTTTATGGAAAACAGTTAAAAATCGTATGGAGTAAGACTTGTACCGATACCTAAATATAATTTCATATTTTATATCCTTGTGTTATAGCACAAAAAGAACCTTACGCATTTCATTGGACAAAACCTAGTTACAGTCCTTTACAAATGAAACAGAGGCATTTGACGAAACGTAGATAAGTGACGGCGACAAAAGGAAGCGATGCAGTTTGCAGTATTACGGCACAACACAGCATCCAACAGTCTGGGAAATAAACGTGAGTGTTGCAGTAAAGCCAACTACACCAAGTTTGGAATTGCTGCGTTAGGCGAAACTTTAGAATTATTTGGTGGTGAATTTAGCGTGGAGGAAGTTAGTTAGGCCTGTTTTTTGTGTTTGCGACTTTCACGTGTGAGAACGTCGCCATGAAAGGAACAAGTATTTGTAGTTAGTGCTGCAGGAGTCCAGTTTGATAGTAAGAAAGGGAAGGCAGAAGTAGTAGAGGTAATCCATTTTAGTAATAAAAATGTGTCAGTATTTAGGAGATATGACGAGGTTAAGTGCAAAGAAATTAGCGAAATATGGAAATTAAAGACTAAGGACGGTAGAAGAAGATGGACGAGGAAAATAGGAAGAGATTTAGCGAGTTAATAGAAGAAAATAAGAAGAAATTGTTAGATGGAGTGAGCCTAGCAATGAAACCAGCGGAAGCATGCAAAGAAACACAAAACAGTCATATTATTCCTATAGAAAGTTCAATAAAATCTGAGCCACAGATGAAAGCAACATCAGTCATACACACATCAAAAAAAGTTTTTCATTACCTCGGTTCAGAGAGTAACGGAACCTGTACAGAAAATTGGAATAGAAACCAACATAAACATCACTTCCGCCCTTTTTATTGCTACTGAAAACCACACCTTGCTTGTTGTACCGCTATACAGCGAAACTTTCGGGGGTGGTGGTCCAGTTTGCTGTACACACCGGTAACTCTAATAACCAGTAGCACGTCCTCCTGCATTGATGCATGCCTGTATTCGTCGTGGCAGGCAAGGTCCGAGCAGGCACACGGGGGGAGGGGTTTATTAGTTATTGGGAGCTCCAACGTTAGGTGGGTGATGGAGCCCCTTAGGGAAATAGCGGAAAGGTCGTAGACGAAGGCCAGTGTTCACTCTGTCTGCTTGCCGGGGGGTCTCATCCGAGATGTGGAGGAGGCCCTACCGACTGCAAATTGTTGCTCATGTCGGCACCAATGACTACTGCCGTCTGGGTTCAGAGGTCATCCTCAGTTCGTACAGGCGGTTGGCTAAATTGGTGAAGGCGGAAAGCCTCGCTCTCGGGTAGGAATCAGAGCTAACTATTTGTAGTATCGTTCCCAGAACCGATCGCGGTCCTCTGGTTTGTAGCCAAGTGGAAGGCTTAAACCAGAGCCTCAGACGATTCTGCGGAGATCTGGGGTGCAGATTTCTCGACCTCCGCTATCGGGTGGAAAAATGTAGGGTCCCCCTGAAAAGGCCAGGCGTGCACTACACGCCTGAAGCGGCTACAAGGGTAGCAGAGTACGTGTGGAGTGCACATGGGGTTTTCTTAGGTTAGAGAATTCCCTCCCTAGGCCCGACAAGACGCCTCCTGAGACGCGGCAAGGTAGGAGTAGGCAAAATGCAACAGGGAATAACAATATTAATGTGCTAATAGTAAACTGCAGGAGCGTCTATAGAAAGTCCCCAGAACTGCTTTCATTAATAGACGGTCACAACGCCCATATAGTACTAGGGACAGAAAGTTGTCTGAAAGCAGACGTAAACAGTAATGAAATCCTAAACTCAGATTGGAATGTATACCGCAGAGACAGGCTGGACAGTGAAGGGGGAGGCGTGTTTATAGCGATAAGAAGTGCAATAGTATCTAAGGAAATTGACGGAGATCCGAAATGTGAGATAATTTGGGTGAAGTTCACAGCTAAAGCAGGCTCTGACGTGGTAATTGGATGTCTCTATAGGCCCCCTGTTGTGGCAGCTGTTGTGGCTGAGCACCTGAAGGATAATTTGGAAAATAGTTCGAGTACATTTCCCCACCATGTTATAGTTCTGGGTGGAGATTTTAATTTGCCGGATATAGACTGGGAGACTCAAACGTTCATAGCGGGCGGCAGGGACAAAGAATCCAGTGAAATTTTTTTAAGTGCTTTATCTGATAACTACCTTGAGCAGTTAAACAGAGAACCGACTCTTGGCGATAACATATTAGACCTTCTGATGACAAACAGTTAACGCAGAACAGGGAATCAGCGATCATGAAGCGCTTACTGCATCGATGATTTCAGCCATAAATAGAAATATTAAAAAAGGTAGGAAGATTTTTCTGTTTAGCAAAAGTGACAAAAAGCCGATTACAGAGTACCTAACGGCTCAACACAAAAGTTTTGTCTCAAGTACAGATAGTGTTGAGGATCAGGGGACAAAGTTCAAAACCATCGTACAATATGCGTTAGATGAGTATGTGCCAAGCAAGATCGTAAGAGATGGGAAAGAGCCACCGTGGTACAACAACCGAGTTAGAAAACTACGGCGGAAGCAAAGGGAACTTCACAGCAAACATAAACATAGCCAAAGCCTTGCAGACAAACAAAAATTACGCGAAGCGAAATGTAGTGTGAGGAGGCCTATGCGAGAGGTGTTCAATGAATTCGAAAGTAAAGTTCTATGTACTGCCTTTGCAGAAAATCCTAAGAAATTTTGGTCTTATATCAAAGCGGTAGGTGTATCAAAACAAAATGTCCAGACACTCTGTGACCAAAATGGTACTGAAACAGAGGATGACAGACTAAAGGCCGAAATACTAAATGTCTTTTTCCAAAGCTGTTTCACAGAGGAAGACTGCACTGTAGTCCCTTCTCTAGATTGTCGCACAGATGACAAAATCGTAGATATCGAAATAGATGACAGAGGGATAGAGAAACAATTAAAATCGCTCAAAAGAGGAAAGGCAGCTGGACTTGATGGGATACCAGTTCGATTTTACACAGAGTACGCGAAGGAACTTGCCATCCTTCTTGCAGCGGTGTACTGTAGGTCTCTAGGAGAGCGTAGCGTTCCAAAGGATTGGAAAAGGGCACAGGTCATCCCCGTTTCCAAGAAGGGACGTCGAACAGATGTGCAGAACTATAGACCTATATCTCTAACGTCGATCAGTTGTAGAATTTTGGAACACGTATTATGTTCGAGTATAATGTCTTTTCTGGAGACTAGAAATCTACTCTGTAGGAATCAGCATGGGTTTCGAAAAAGACGGTCGTGTGAAACGCAGCTCGCGCTATTCGTCCACGAGACTCAGAGGGCCTTAGACACGTGTTCACAGGTAGATGCCGTGTTTCTTGACTTCCGCAAGACGTTCGATACAGTTCCATACAGTCGTTTAATGAACAAAGTAATAGCATATGGATTATCAGACCAATTGTGTGATTGGATTGAAGAGTTCCTAAAGAACAGAACGCAGCACGTCTTTCTCGATGGAGAGAAGTCTTCCGAAGGAAGAGTGATTTCAGTTCTGCCGCAGGGGAGTGTCATAGGACCGTTGCTATTCACAATATACATAAATGACCTGGTGGATGACAGCGGAAGTACACTGAGGCTTTTTGCTGGTGATGCTGTGGTGTATCGAGAGGTTGTAACAATGGAAAATTGTACTGAAATGCAGGAGGATCTGCAGCGAATTGACGCATGGTGCACGGAATGGCAATTGAATCTCAATGTAGACAAGTGTAATGTGCTGCCAGTACATAGAAAGATAGATCCCTTATCATTTAGCTACGAAATAGCGGGTCAGCAACTGGAAGCAGTTAATTCCATAAATTATCTGGGAGTACGCATTAGGAGTGATTTAAAATGGAATTATCATATAAAGTTGATCGTCGGTAAAGCAGATACCAGATTGAGACTCAGTGGAAGAATCCTAAGGAAATGCAATCCGAAAACAAAGGAAGTAGGTTACAGTACGCTTGTTCGCCCACTGCTTGAATACTGCTCAGCAGTGTGGGATTCGTACGAGATAGGGTTGATAGAAGAGATAGAGAAGATCCAACGGAGAGCAGCACGCTTCGTTACAGGATCATTTAGCAATCGCGAAAGATTTACTGAGATGATAGATAAACTCCAGTGGAAGACTCTGCAGGAGAGACGCTCAGAAGCTCGGTACGGGCTTTTGTCAAAGTTTCGAGAACATACCTTCACCGAAGAGTCAAGCAGTATATTGCTTCCTCCTACGTATATCTCGCGAAGAGACCATGAGGATAAAATCAGAGAGATTAGAGCCCACACAGAAGCATACTGACAATCCTTCTTTCCACGAACAATACGAGACTGGAATGGAAGGGAGAACCGGTAGAGGTACTCAGGGTACCCTCCGCCACACACCGTTTGATGGCTTGCGGAGTATGGATATAGATGTAGATGTAGATGTAGATCATCGATACTTCCTGTCTCTCTGTACCTCCTCCATGTCCAGACATCACTTTGGTTCACTTCGAGCGCCCTTCCTGGCACAAAATAACAATGCGGACGCGATCGAACGGCGGTAATGACCGTCTAGGCATGGTTGAACTACAGACGACACGAGCCATGTACCTCCTTCTTGGTGGAATGACTGGATGTGATCGGCTGTCTGTCCCTGTCCGTCTAATAAACGCTGCTAATGCATAGTTGTTTAAATCTTTGAGCGGGTTTAGTGTCATCTCTGAACAAAGGGACTGTGTCTGTGATACAACATCCACAGTCAACATCTATCTTCAGGAGTTCTGGTAACCGGGTTGACCCAAAACTTTGTTTGAGGTGTGTATAACTGCAGGTTGAGGTACCTAATGTGAAAGAAACCAAGAGAAAATTGCTGTAGAAGTGAAATCAGTGGTTAAGAAGGGCGAGGAGAAACGATGAAGAAATCTGAAGGGAGACAAGAAGAAAACCATGTGGAAGTAAGTAATGACATGCAAGATACACTTATTTTTCCAGAACATTCGACACCTACGAAGTCACAGTTGGCAGTAACATCAGACATGGACTTGCAAACGATGGGATTTAAAGATTCCGGTTTTATGGACGTGAGTAACAGCGAATCGGAAGAAATGGAACTAGCAGCAAAATTAAGTATAAGTGAAACTTCAACGCCACAGGTACAGAAATGGGAAGAAATAGAGGGGACACCACTTGGTAGTAAAATCAGAAATCACTTGCACTCAATTATCAGTCGATTGCCTCTGACAACGCTAGTCAATATAATGTAGAAAGAAGGAGAAAAAGTTTACGAGAAAGCATGAAATCAATATCTAAGTAGGGAAGAGGAAACGATGAAGATATTCAAAGAGAGCCAAGAAGAGGAACACGCAGATGTATGTAATGAAGTGCAAAACACATCTACCATTCCGACAGAATGTTTGTTACCTGTGGAGTCTAAATTAGAAGCAGCTTCAAACACTGACTTTTTGATTGGAACACGTAGTTCTGAACCTAATACATCAAGCTGAATCACAAATAGTGCAATGAAATTGGTCTGAGCACTATGGGACTAACATCTATGGTCATAAGTCCCCTAGAACTTAGAACTACTTAAACCTAACTAACCTAAGGACAGCACACAACACCCAGCCATCACGAGGCAGATAAAATCCCTGACCCAGCCGGGAATCGAACTCGGGAACCCGGGCGTGGGAAGCGAGAACGCTACCGCACGACCACGAGATGCGGGCAATAGTGCAATCTAACATGACGAAACGACTAGTACATGTACTTACGGTGATAGAACTGAAAAGGGTGCTAACATCCATAGCGTGTATTAAATGGATTTTCACTGGGTGAAGAATGGAATTTGAAACAGAAGGATCAAGCAGATGATGCTAGTATCACACATTTTGATGACACTGAATCATATGCTAACAGCCGCAGTAATGATTCAGATGTATTGCCAGTGGGCGAAGAACGTATTGTGAAACAGAATGTTCGAGAAGGGGCTATTGACATTGTTATCACATAAATGATCGAGCAGACTGTCAGAAACAATCACCAGGGCTAGAAGACACATATCAGAATTCTTTAGATGGTGAGAGCAAAGAAGATGTGTTGTTAGTGAAGCAAGAAGAAGGAAGTTTGCCGGCGTAGTGCAGGAACTCAGCATGGCGTGGACTCAACAAGTCATTGGAAGTTCCCCGCAGAAATATTGAGCCATGCTGCCTCTTTAGCCGTCCATAATTACGAAAGTATTGCTTGTAGAGAATTTTCTTCACTAATTGACTTCTCGATTATGTCCCACGAATGTTAGATGCAATTCATGTCGGGCGATCTGTGTGGACAAATCATTCGCTCGAATGGTCCTCAAAATCAGTCGCGAACAATTGTGGTCCAACGACAAGGCGCATTGTTATCCATAATAATTCCTTCGTTGTTAGGGCACATGAAGTCCATGACTGGCTGCAGATGGTAAATAATCCGTCCAGATGGAACATAGGACCCAGCCAATTCCACGTAAACCCACTCCACACCATTATGAAGCCACCACAACTTTTCACAGTGCCTTTTGAAAACTTGGATCTATGGTTTCGTGGGGTCTGACCACATTCGACCTCTACCATCAGCTCTTACCAACTGACATTGGGACTCAGGCCACAGTTTTCCAGCCGTCTAGGGTCCAACCGGTACGGTCACGAGCCCAGGAGAGGCGCTGCAATGTTGTTTGCAAACACTGCTACTCTCGATCATTAACTGAAGGCCATCGGCCACTGCGTTGTCCGTGGTTAGATACCAGCTTCTTTACTTGTCTTACATTAACCACACAAAAACCAAATATTTGTCTATTCCTTTATGTTATGATGGAATGTTTCTCAAAGTAATTTGATTACCACTTCAGTGGTAATGTAACCGATAATTTGACCGACTGCGGACCTTTGGTACAGAGCCGAGTGGAGGGTCTGAATCAGAGGCTCAGACGATTCTGCGACCGTGTAGGCTGCAGACTCCTCGACTTGCGCCCTAGGATTGTTGGGTTCCGCTGAATAGGTCAAAAGTACACTACACGCGGGAGGTGGCTACACGGATAGCAGGGGCGTGGACTGGGTGTTTCTTTTTTTGGTTAGAGAGTCTCGGGGAAAAACAAAATGGACTTCAATCTCAAAGGGTGCAGGTCAGACATAAGAGGGACGTATGATACAGGAACCATCTGTATAGTAGTTGTAAATTGTCATAGCTGTGTTGAGAAAGTACCAGAGCTCCAAGCGTTAATAGAAAGCACTGTTGCACAAATGTTTATAGACACTGAAAGCTGGCTAAAGCCGGAGATAAGTTCAGCTGAAATTTTTTGGAAGGACCTAACGGTGTTGTGAAATGATAGACTAAACACAGTTGATGGTGGTGTTTTTCTTGCTGTTAGAAGTAATTTATCTTTTAGTGGAATTGAAGCAGATAGTTCCTGTGGGTTAGTATGGGTAGAGGTAACACTTGGTAACCTGAATAAAATATTTACTGACCTCTCAACTCAGATGATACAACTACTGAAAGGATCAAAGAAAACTTGAGTTTAATTTCAAATACGTATCCGACTCATACAGTTACAATTGGTGGTGAATTAATTTACCCTCGATATGTTGGAGAAAATACATAGGTAAATCCGGAGGTACACATAAAACATCATCCGAAATTGCGCTAAACGCGTTCTCTAAAAAATTATTTCGAGCCGTTAGTTCATGAGCCCACCCGAATTGTAAACAGTTGTGAAAATACACATGACATCGTAACGACAAATAATCCTGAGCTGATAACGACCATCGAAACGGATACAGGAATTAGTAAACACGGGGTTGTCGAAGCGAGACTGAATATTGTAACCCCCAAATCCTCCAAAAATAAAATAAAAATATACCTACTCAAAAAAGCAGATGAAAAATACACTTGACTCCTCCTTGAGAGACGGTCTCCACTTCATCATAATTAACAGTGTAAGTATAGACGAGATGTGGCTTGAAATCAAAGAAATAGTATTGAAAGCAGTTGAAAGATATATAGCAAATAAATTAACAAAGGACGGAGCTGATCCCCCTTGGTACACAAAACGGTCAGAACACTGCTGCAGAAACAACGAAAAAAGCATGCCAAATTTAAAGGAGAACAAAACCTCCAAGATTGCCGATCTTTTGCAGAAGCTCGAAATGTAGCACCGACATCAATGCAAGATACTTATAACGGTTTCCACAACGAAACTTTGTCTCGAAACTTGTCAGAAAATCCAAAGAGATTCTGGTTGTATGTAAAGTATTCATGCGGCAAGACACAGTCAACGCCTTCTCTGCGTGATAGCAATGGAAATACACTCCTGGAAATGGAAAAAAGAACACATTGACACCGGTGTTTCAGACCCACCATACTTGCTCCGGACACTGCGAGAGGGCTGTAGAAGCAATGATCACACGCACGGCACAGAGGACACACCAGGAACCGCGGTGTTGGCCGTCGAATGGCGCTAGCTGCGCAGCATTTGTGCACCGCCGCCGTCAGTGTCAGCCAGTTTGCCGTGGCATACGGAGCTCCATCGCAGTCTTTAACACTGGTAGCATGCCGCGACAGCGTGGACGTGAACCGTATGTGCAGTTGACGGACTTTGAGCGAGGGCGTACAGTGGGCATGCGGGAGGCTGGGTGAACGTACCGCCGAATTGCTCAACACGTGGGGCGTGAGGTCTCCACAGTACATCGATGTTGTCGCCAGTGGTCGGCGGAAGGTGCACGTGCCTGTCGACCTGGGACCGGACCGCAGCGACGCACGGATGCACGCCAAGACCGTAGGATCCTACGCAGTGCCGTAGGGGACCGCACCGCCACTTCCCAGCAAATTAGGGACACTGTTGCTCCTGGGGTATCGGCGAGGACCATTCGCAACCGTCTCCATGAAGCTGGGCTACGGTCCCGCACACCGTTAGGCCGTCTTCCACTCACGACCCAACATCGTGCAGCCCGCCTCCAGAGGTGTCGCGACAGGCGTGAATGGAGGGACGAATGGAGACGTGTCGTCTTCAGCGATGAGAGTCGCTTCTGCCTTGGTGCCAATAATGGTCGTATGCGTGTTTGGCGCCGTGCAGGTGAGCGCCACAATCAGGACTGCATACGACCGAGGCACACAGGGCCAACACCCGGCATCATGGTGTGGGGAGCGATCTCCTACACTGGCCGTACACCTCTGGTGATCGTCGAGGGGACACTGAATAGTGCACGGTACATCCAAACCGTCATCGAACCCATCGTTCTACCATTCCTAGACCGGCAAGGGAACTTGCTGTTCCAACAGGACAATGCACGTCCGCATGTATCCCGTGCCACCCAACGTGCTCTAGAAGGTGTAAGTCAACTACCCTGGCCAGCAAGATCTCCGGATCTGTCCCCCATTGAGCATGTTTGGGACTGGATGAAGCGTCGTCTCACGCGGTCTGGACGTCCAGCACGAACGCTGGTCCAACTGAGGCGCCAGGTGGAAATGGCATGGCAAGCCGTTCCACAGGACTACATCCAGCATCTCTACGATCGTTTCCATGGGAGAATAGCAGCCTGCATTGCTGCGAAAGGTGGATATACACTGTACTAGTGCCGACATTGTGCATGCTCTGTTGCCTGTGTCTATGTGCCTGTTGTTCTGTCAGTGTGATCATGTGATGTATCTGACCCCAGGAATGTGTCAATAAAGTTTCCCCATCCTGGGACAATGAATTCACGGTGTTCTTATTTCAATTTCCAGGAGTGTACTTTCGATGACGGTGTTGCGAAAGCCGAGTTACTAAACAAAATCTTTCGAAATTCCTTCACCAAAGAAGACGAAGTAAATATTCCGGAATTTCAAAGAACAACAGCTGCTAACATGAGCACATTAGAAGTAGATATCCTGGAAATAGTGAATCAACTTAATCACTTAATAAAAGCAAGTCTTCTGGTCCAGACGGTATACCAATTAGATTCGCTTCAGAATATGCTGATGCAATAGCTCCATACTTGACAATCACATGCTCGCTCGACGAAATATCCGTACCCAAACACTGTAAAGTTGCAAAGGTCACAACAATATTCAAAAAACGCAGTAGCAGTAATCCATTGAATTACAGGCCCACGTCATTAACGTCGATACGCAGCATGATTTTGAAACATATATTATGTTCGAACATTATGAATTACCTTGAAGAGAACGACCTATTGACACACAGTAAACAAGGACTTACAAAAAATCGTTTTCGTGAAACACGCGAAGTGCTGAGTGCTGTTGACAAGGGATTTTAAATGTATTTCGTATTTCTAGATTTCCAAAAAGCCTTTTGACCAGAGGCGTGCATTCCGGGTATGCTAAGTAAGCCTAATTTTACTGTTATTAGTCATCTGTGTTCTGGAAACATAATTTTTCTTCCGCAACTCGTGTTTTCGCAATGGAAAAGCTGCAGCCCCTACCGCTGAGCTAAGAGCTACTATTGTGCGACACGTGTGGTGGAGCGCATGTGTGTGCGTGCGACAAATTTTTTTCAGGTAAAAGTCAAGTTATTGTTTGTAAACATTACAAGTTTAGAAAACAATATTTTTTGCTTTGGAGTGATATAGAAGTTTGAACTAGAATTAGTGCGTGAATACGTTCAAATTTCAGAATACAATATCAGTATTATATATCTATGTTATTACTTTATTTATTTTACGTTTCATTTCAATTACAGTCTTAAATGTATGGGACTGATACGACAAAGCAATATTTACGCAAAGCTTTTTACTTTACTATCTTTCGTGCTGCTAAGTATTTTTCGTGCAGTAGAAATTACGACCCTGATTCGAATATCGGCAATAGCAAAAATTATATTTTTTGCTTCAGTCTCATAAGTATATCACTGATATATAAGACTGTAAAAATGTCTCACGAATCGTATAATTTTCAATTATTAATTACGTTATTCTTTATTCTCTCTATTTACAGTATGGTGGAGGCGGAGTGTATAATAGAACAATTGTTGCGAAGAACGTTTCGTCTAAGGGGTCTAAGCGAAAAACAGGAAATTGTGCAGTCTGCTAGACCTTGCCGAGAACTGCCTAATCTGAAGGCAGCTCATAAAGACCAAAGCCAGGAATACGTTCGACATTTCCAAATGTCTCAATGTAGCAGGACAGACGATTGCAGAGAGTTCGATGCTTAACAACCTTCTCTGCTGGCCATGTTCATTGTTCGCAAAAGAACACACGTTATGGTCAAACAATGTATATAATAACCTGAACAATTTTCACAATGCCATACAGAAATACTAGAAATCTCAGTCCCGCATTTTATCCGTGCTGCAACATAAAACTTTCGGCAGTACGCGTATAGATATTCAGCTTCATACACAGTAACGGACTGATATCGAATATCATAATGAATCTGTTAGCAAAAATAGAGAAGTGCTGAAAAGATTAATTTACGTTGTATGTGTCACTGCTGTTCAAGAGCTTCCGTTTCGTGGACATAAGGAGGGAGAAGATTCTCTCAACAAGGGTGTTTACTTGTGTCTCATTGAGTTATTATCTGAGTATGATGAAACATTAAATAATCATCTTCAGACGTCCAGAATATTTCGCGGAACTTCAAATAGAATTCAAAATGACATAATGATACTGAGGTACTTTTAAAAAAAGATAAGGAAGAAATTACACAGTCAATAGCTTTGTTATTAGACGAAACATCAGATATAATGAATTCTTCTCAGCTCGTAACGACGCTAAGGTATGTAAAATCTGAAACTGGAGAAGTTCATGAAAGGTTCATCTCATTTACTGATGTTAGTGCGGATATAACAGCCAATGGGTTGCTTCAGCTCGTGATCAAGACCGTCGAAGAATTTGATTTAAGTCCTAAGCTGCTTGCTCAGACATTTGATGGTACAGCTGTGATGGCCGGTCATTCCGGTGGACTGAGCCAGAGTTCAAGAACTATATCCAAAGGCCACATTTGTTCATTGTTTTAGCCACAGCTTAAATCTAGTTCTGTCTCAGTCAGTTTCTTGCATAAGAGAATGCAGAATATTTTTTCAGACGCTCACAGGTTTGGGGTCATTTTTCCACAAATCCTCAAAAAGAATGCACGCACTTAATGAATTTACAGGGAAAAGAATGCTAAGACATACCCCAACACGATGGAATATTTCATCCCGTTTGGTTCACACTGTGAAAGATCAGCGAACCTCATTTGTTGAATTCTTTGGACACGTACTGGATAAAAGCTCGAATTGGGACAATGAAACAGTAATTGCAGCTCAAGGATTTTTGAAATTTCTGACTAACCCTGAAACAACTTTTTTGTTACTGACATTCAGCAGAATTTTTTGTTTCGCGGATGTGGTCTTTAATATTCTTCAGTCTAAACACCTAGATATTCTGCATTGTTCACAAAAGATTCAAGATACGATAAGGGAAATACTGAACTTTAGAAACCAGGCTGGTTTAGTGTGGAGTGACGCTCAGGCACAAGATACCGATACTGAAGATGAACCTCCTGCTAAACGGAAGCGTTGTAATGTTCATCACTTGATTTTGAGAAGGTCCCTCTACTGTGACATTGTTGACAATTTAGATGTGCAAATTGAAGACAGGTTTGAATTATTGCATCAACTTTAATTCATATCTTTGTTGGACCCAAATAGGTATGAAACCTAGAGAAGAAATGTCTCTACATCTGCATTTGAAAAATTTAGACAAACTCATAAGATTGGGCTTCACTTAGTTCGACTGAAAACTAAGCTATCCTTGTTATATACATATGAAGACCTTGGTAATGATCACCCATATGAACTTGTGAGATCACTGAAGAGCAGACAATTAGATACAACTCTGCCTGAAGTGTATAAACAAGGTTTATTTTTTGTTACTGTCCGAAGCACAACTGCATCTGTAGAAAGATCTTTTTCTGCATGAAGGAGAATTAAATCGTACCATAGATGTACACAGAGTCAACAGCGTCTTTCTCGTTTGGAACTTCTATCCATAAAGCGGATGTTCTTCACAGTCTAAGAAGTAAGCATACCTTCTATGATGATGTAATCACTGAGTTCACCAGGAAAGAAAGAAAAATGGAATTTACATACAAATAAAATTAATATTAATTGATTTATGTAGATAATTGTAAAATCTAGCTCATTAATTGAAATTTGTCAAGTAAATGTATCAATAAATATAGTGTCATGTGTGAGTAATGGAATCTCGTTTCCGATCCTTTCTGTACATTGTCCCACAGCTCAAAATATTTTTTTCAGCACACCCAGCATTATATATCACCGTACGCCCCTGGTTTTGACACTGTCCCACGCTAGCAGCTTGTTATTAAATTGCGTACTTAAGTAATATAGTCTCATTTATGTGACTGGATTCGTCATTTCGTTTGAGAGAGGCCACATTCCGTAGTAACTGACGGAAAATTATCGAGTAACACAGAAGCGATTTCTAGCTTTCCACAAGATAGTGTTACAGGTTCTCCGCTGTTCTTTATCCATACAAACGATCTAGGAGACAAACTGAGACGATTTCTTAGGCTGTTTGCAGATGATGCTGTCGTTTATCGTTTAGTAAACTCATCTGCAGATCAAAACCAATTGCAAAATGATTTAGAAAAGATATCTGAATAGTGCAAAAATTGGGAATTGACCCAAAACAGTGAATGCTAAAAGGAATCCGTTAAAAGTCGGTTACATGATAAATCAGACAAATCTAAAGGCCATAAATTCAACCGAATACAATTTAAATTAGAAGAAAGACATAGAAAAATTTGTGGGGAAGGCCAACCAAATGGTTCAAATGGCTCTGAGCACTATAGGACTTAACACCTATGGTCATCAGTCCCCTAGAACTTAGAACTACTTAAACCAAACTTACCTAAGGACATCACACAACACCCAGTCGTCACGAGCCAGGGAAAATCCCTGACCCCGCCGGGGATCGAAGAAGGCCAACGAAATACTGCGTGTTATCGGCAGAACGTTTAGAAAATGTGACAGATCTCCTAATGTTACTGCCTACACTACGCTTGTCCATCGTCTTTAGTGTACTGCTGTGCGAGCTGAAATCCTTACCAGGTAGGATTAACGGAATAAATCTAGAAGGTTCGAAGAAGGCTAGCACGTTTTGTATTATCGCGAAATAGGGGAGAGAGTGTCACTGACATGATACAGGATTTGTGGTGGACACCAGTAACGCAAAAGCGTTTTTCGTTGCGGCGGAATTTTCTCAAGAAATTTCAATCACCAACTTTCCTAATTTGACTTGTGTTGTTATTATGACATTTCTCATTTTCAACTGAATAGCTATAATATTTGAGAAATATACGAGACACAGGTTTGTATTATGCACATGGTCAGATTTATTTCATAACGAATCATGATCTATACGTAAAGCTCCCATACTTAAAAATTAATATAGCAACAAAAATTAATATAAAAGTAAATCTAAAAGAAATTTGGAGCTTTACACACACTGATGGAACAGCGAGTCCTGCCAGGAGGACTTTGCCATTGCAAGCTGTAGTCTTGCTGTTAGAGTCAAGATGGATGTGATGTGAACCTGTGGACGACATTCACCATCACATCCTCCACAGGTCTTTCTGGTGGATCAGGGAGCAGCCAGCAATCGTCATTGCGAAAGGGCGTACGGTAGCCACCACCTGCCTTAGTTCCTGTAGACATATTCCAATGCTTCGGGCTTTACTCTTGTAAGTGGCTGCAGTGTGACCCAATCCTATGCCACACACATTATGTAGGACCAGTGGGTACTTTCTTTGGGGCCGTCTACAATGTCAACGAGAGCGCACTGGTAACCCACCGTCTGAGGCATAGAGCCGTATACCGATCCTGCCTTGGAGGCGGTTAAGTGAGAGATGTGTCTCAGAGCTGGATAGTGACAGATGGTGACGCGAGACTGGACGCGCAGGTAATTTATGTATCATCCGATAGAGAACAATATTGGATAGGGGACTGATTTAGTTTAGATTGTGCCCACTAGAGTGCACTAAAATAATAGAATGTTTTTCATAAACTGTTCTAGCATTTTCATAAAGTGTTATTATGTCTTTTTGTGTAGTTAAAATGTTATAAATGTGTTTTAGCAGTATCAATGATGCGTGAGTGTGGTTTAAGGTTAATATGAAGGTAAATGTTTAACGAGTTATGTAGTAGGATTTAGTGTAGGAACATTTCGAAGAAGTGTGGATGTGGACAAAGGGGAGTTTTGGAGAATAGAGTTGTAAAGTAAGTTTATGGTAAAGGGAAAGTTAATTCAGGTATAAATAACAATAATAAATAACTTTATGCGTAAGCAACACTGTTGAGTAAACTGACCAGTGGTAAAGCAATATTCTTCGCGCGCCTTTCTCTGCTGGTAGAGAAGACTTGAAGTGTTCTAGAGAAGAGTAGGAGCCGAGCCATGAAACAGTTCGGACGTGTGTAGTAGTAGTTCCGATGGAAACGATAAGTTGCCCTATCTAGCAGTGTTTCATACATCAAAATTGTGGTAAAGTGACGACATAATTATTCCGATGGGCATGTAGCAATTTCGGAATTTTTAAGTTCATTTTGTGACGAGAAAAGACATATATTCCTCGTGTCGTATTGAGCAGGTCGGTGGCTGAAAACTGTGACTGCATTTGGTACCGACAGACTTAATATTTGGCGAAAAAATCAGTTTTTCTGTAACTATTACGTTTTCGGGAAATGCCACATCACAAAGTTGCTAACGTGAGGGAAAGGGACTGTGAGTGACTGTGTTAAGACTAGCACGGGCTAGGCAGTGATACCTGTTCACCTAAGTTTCAGAATATATCAATTGAGGACAAAATTTCTAACCTTTCACATCGTGTGAAAACCTTAGATTAGTGACTTTAATTGCAGCCTGGTTCACGTCGAAGTACAGTAGGTTTCGCTCGGCTTCAGTACTGATGATATGCTGAGACAATGTTCACAGGTCGGTGCAGGTTAGTCATAAAGGGACGGCAGGAACCGCGCCGCCGCACGTCCCGCATTGTTAATACCGGCCGAGACTCGGCCGAGATGGCATGACGTCGCTGGGTGTTCCGCCTACGCCTCCCATAAGCGCAGCAGCCGAGGCGGCGGCTGTCAGCGCATGCTGGCGAGGGTACAGTCATGCTGGCCGCTGTCATCTTGGCTGCTGTTAATTTATTTTGGAACAATAAATGATTTATGTGAATTAGGTTTCATTAGCGACTCCCTTCGCAGAGCAGGCCATCTCGCACCGAGCCACAGGTCACCTATGCCTGATCCTTATTTCGACGACCCAACACCGTCACCTAACGTACAGACAAGTTTCCGGGAGGTTACGGTTAGAATACTTATGCAGTTGGCAGCACGAGATTGCGCGGATATCGCTATAAATGTTCCTGGCCGGCTGAAGTCAGAAGATGTCACTAAATCGAACCGAGCAATCATCGAGCGTTGCTAGTAACTTGCTTGTGTAGCCTAGTTCAGTAACCTAAATGAAAACTGCAGCAACTGTTCCAAAAATTTCCGATAAGAGCATAAATTTAAATCTGTAGCTGGAACAACAACGATCAATACTGTTACGTGGAGCAGAACGGGAACGAGACTGCATGCGATGCCATCCGAGCAACGCGTCTGATGGCTGGCGGCCACCTGCCGCCGGCGATGCAAGTGACCCTCCTGGTGACTCATTCGTTTTTACCTGAGGCCTGAATTCGTCTCGGGAAGACGAAAGCGCACACATGTGCCTTTATTATTCCGTTCGTAACACAGGAGGCGATGCGTACGGTCGTGTGGTGACACTGTGACACAGCTGCACTTACAGTGGGGCCAGTGGCAATGGCAATGGCTACGGTCGCAGGTTCGAATCCTGCCTCGGGCATGGATGTATGTGATGTCCTTAGGTTAGCTAGGTTTCAGTAGTCTAGGGGCCTGATGACCTAAGATGTTAAATCACATAGTGCTTAGAGCCATCTGAACCATTTCGTGGGGTCGTTAAACATAAACGTCGTTTCTATAAGGGAATTCCTAGATGTTGTGTAGTTATTACTGTTTGCAATGCTTTATCGCCAGTGGAGTATATTCAGATATTTATTGGGCCTTTCGACTACTTATGTGCAGTACGGTACACACACTGTCTTATCAGAAGTATCTGGACACCACTGTGTAATGTGAAATGGACCATTAGATGTCGTGAGAGGCGGAGCCAGCGGTATAAATGGAAGTTGTTATTAGTAGAAGAGCAGTTACGGAAGAATGCTGGGGTTATGAGAGCTCAGTGTGGACCACTCACTGGATGTCTCCATCAGGGACATTTGAATCCTCATAAAGCTGGCCAAGTGGACTGTGGGTGATGTGAAGCCAAGACCAGCCAGACATCATGAACAGACGGGCATTGCGGGGTGTGGTTGTAAAGAAATCTCCTTAAATGAGCGCAAGATCCACTCGTGAGTTTAAAAGCACTACCAACAGTCCAGCCAGCACAATGACTACTAATAGGGAACTAAAAACAATGGTTTACACTGATCGAGCAGCTCCTAAGCCACACAGTTCTGTATTCAATGCTAAGCAACGCTTGAGGTGGTGTAAAGATTGACACCACTCGAGAGTTAATGACTGGAAACAAGTGAATTGGAATGATTAATGACCTTACACCCTGTGGCAGCCCGATGGAAGGGTTTGGGTTGGTGAACGCCCAGAGAACGGTACCTGCCATAACGTCCAGAGCCAACAGTGACGTACGGAAGAGATGCTGTTTTGGTATACGAATGTTTTTCGTGGTTTGAGTGTGCTCCCCTTATTCTGTTTCAGGAAACACGTAATACGAAAGGATATGAACACATTTTACAGCATTATGTACTGCGATCAGATAACGATGTGTATCAACGTAACAATGCCACTGCCATAAAGTGGTATCTAAGAGGCAATTGTTTGGGAACAGTAACGTTCCTGAAATGTACAGACCTGCCCAGGGTCCCGACCTGAACAGAGTGGAGCACTTTTAGAATAAGTTAGAATGTCGTCTTCTCTCCAGACCCTAGCGTCCGACATCACTGTTGTGGTTTTATTGTAGTTTTGTAAGGGTAGCAACCAGTTGTAGTACAACCTTTGTTTATAGTAATCATTTGTTCTTTAATTAAGTACCAGAAATAAATAACTAACATATGTATTTATTATTATGAAAATATGACTTATGTGATCTACTTTCCTCTCTCAGGCAATAGACGGTAACTATGAAGAATAAGTAAATAAATAATCAGTACGTTCGCTGTTTTAGACTTTCCAGAAGACATCTCACTGAAAGTGTGCCCACTAGGGTTCAAGCCGTCGTAAGGGCGAAATGTGCATACACTCCATCTGGTATCTGCTAGTAGATTGTCGCGATAGGTTTTATCAGATACTGTATATTTACGTTGAGAGACAGCTGACAATTCCTGCACAGATCCTCGATCATCCGTAGGAAAATTTTTGTATTTAACTACAGAATCACACCACTGGGACTTTTCTGAATAAAAGCCATACTCCCTAGTTTCACATCACTATGCCTTTGTAGTACAATTTTTAAACTGCGTGTCTCCATTTCATTGCCTAAATATTGAGGGAACAGCTGCTGAGACATATAAGAAGGCACCTGGAAGAAATGCACCATTGTGTTGCTTTAAACCTCTACTGTGACAGCACCAGGGCAATGAATACCTGAGGCTGCTCCCGTGTGATGAGACACACTAGTCAACTTAGTCACATAATATACGACCTGTGGAGGTTTATCTTTACATTGGTCACAGGTTCGTTTGGTGTGGGAAAGCGTCACGAAAATTTTGGCAAACTTGAACAGATAGACGGTTGTCAAGTAATTTTATTTTCCTCCTCAACTCTCGAACATTGTAATGCAATTAGCACAGCTTTCATATTACAATGACTGAAATATAGTTTCGTGGAAATAAAATTTCTGGCTATCGACGAAAACTTTCCACTATCATGTGTTTGTACCTATGCAGTAAGCTGAAATTGGGGTGTTTAGTTTCTTTTTGGATATGAATGTTCGTGTCTGTCAGTTCAAACTTGTCTTAAAAAGTGGTTACCTTCTGTCCTCCCCACTCTAAAAAAGGCGCTGTTCTGACATTTGTAACCATTCGTATTTTACCACTCAAGATAGTGCCTACCCCACCTCCCTTAGTTTTCTATTGTTCACCCAGCTACCTTAACCTTCCCTTTCCTGGTAATAAGGAGATAGAATACAATAAACTAAAATGAACTACTCCCGAACAGGCCATGGAAGCCCAACGGTCCTGACCGGCCGCCGTGTCATCCTCAGATCACAGGCGTCACTGGTTGCGGATATGGAGGGGCACGTGGTCAGCACACTGCTCCCCCGGCCGTATGTCAGTTTCCAAGACCGGAGCCGCTACTTTTCGATCAAGTAGCTCCTCAGTTTACCTCACAAGGGCTGAGTGCACCCCGCTTGCAAACAGCGCTCGGCAGACCGGATGGTCAACCATCCAAGTGCTAGCCCAGCCCGACAGCGCTTAACTTAGGTAGAAGACACTCGAAGTCTTAAATTCTTGAGATTACATTATCGAGAGCAGATATTATCAGACGTAGGTGATACACAAATAAAAATGCGCACATATGTCGCATACGTTAATTACATAATGCCATATAGGGCCATTATATCACTACCATTTATTTTAGTGCCGCTCGATGGCTCAGCATGGCAGCACAGCGCTTGCGGTGGGGGTTCTGGAAATCCCTGTAATAAAAAACTAAGTCAAGTTCCCGACGTTAGATCTGAGAGGCATCATGCAACGTCCGCACAGGGCCACTTTTCCCCTAGAAGTTATCACTTCGTTCACCTCTGGCAATGTTTTTTTTAATTTGAGAAAGGCCGAGCTGCACAGTGATTCGGGATCTACGTTAAATTTACTAAGTTAGTTAGAAGATAATAGGAAGGCAATGGCATACCACCTCCAACAGGAGCGTGCCTAGTAAAGTAATAGGATGTTCAAAACAATCTTCGTATTCACGACTGCTTTGTTTGTGATTTTAACAGAACAACTTCCACCAGAGGCCTATTGAAGGAACTACTGATACTATCTACGGCTTCCGAATACATTTATTCCTTTGTGAAATTTGTCTCTATTTCAGAGCAACAGTCCAGTTTGTGGTACTAGTAATAGAAATAAGAATAGCTTACATAAATATTCAAAATCATGTAACTCGATCCAGAATGGTGGCAATTGTTCAGGAATACACTTTTTCAGTAACTTGACAATTGCTACAAAAATTTAATACTAAAATATCAGGTTGAGATGAACCTAAGTGATTTACTGTTAAAGACTTCCTACTCCAACGACGAATTTCTTAGTAGAAGCAGTTGATATATATCTTATTAATAATATCAAACGATGTGAGTATTTCGTAAAACCTGACTTCTGCACAAGTTCATTACAGTATTGTGTTGTAAGCTGTTGATGTTCGTAAAAATTTTGGTATTTCTTTCCAATCAAAATATGTGTTTGGTTTTCTGAGTTTTTTACATCAATGAGGTTCATTTCACTCAAGGTCTCTACAAGAAACGTCAAGATATATCCTTTTTGTGACCATGTATATTTTGTTTTATGACATGCTCACATGAAGCTCTAATCTAATGTAATCTATGTTAGGCATTCTTTTCTTTCTTAGTTTGCTTTTGGTTGTAGATAGTGTCTGTAAAAGATTAACCGAACACCTTCTATAATTCACAACGATAGGGAGGAAAGATCTCAACCCTATATAGAAACAAAGGAACATTACTCAGTGCTTTCGAGGAACAGAATCTCTTTGATTGTAGCACTACGTTAGTTAGACGCTTCAGGCCAAAAATCGCTTAGAAAGATTTTAGTAAGTCTAATAATAAACGCTTCGCGTATGGTCCAGATCAGCTCCCCGGTTTAGTTAGTCGTTAGCCTTGCTCTCATATACGCGGCCTCAATTTCCGGAGATCATCTCAGATTTTCTTGGCTTCAAAGATCCGGAACGAGGTCTTTTCATCTTCGCGAGTTCACACTAGGGAAATATATATAGGGAGGTACATTATCAGGCGAACTACAGAAATTTCGTCGTATCGAAAGACGAGCACGAGTAGAGGAGTAATACGACATTTATTTTCAGTTCAGTATAAAGAAATAAAGGAGTGGAAACTTATGTCATCTTACAGATGTCTTCCAAGACATACTTACGGCATAAAATAATTTACATTTAAGCATAGGTTCTCGTTTCCTTTGTATGCAACGACAAAAGAATGAGAAGATGAATATTAACATAAAACTGCAAACGAGGACTAAACTAGTTGTTGATGTTTCTGCAGGTGAAACTGCTATTTACTTATCCCCAATACGCTTCAAGTTATGGAAATGCAATATTGCCCTAACCACCAGAAGTGCAGTGTATACACAACCAGTTTAGATACAGTAAAACTGTACATCATATGACTGACATTTTTTATGTCTATAGCTACGAATATACTCGGTAAACTACTGTATAGTGCGAGACAGATGCTAATTCATATTAAAATTAGTCATTTCTTTTTAGACCTAGCACGTTTTGAAACCTTAGGAAAGAGAAAGTAAGTTATACGACTATCTCCTAGGGAAATGGGCAAGACGTGCGGCAATGCAATGTGAATAATATAAACGACTCATTTTAAGATTTTGTTTCACAAGAGTTTATTTTATACGGCCCAAGTTTGAAGTTATAAGCTCAATTTCTTCTATTACTGTTTCAAACAGCGGAGATGCAGAGTCGCGATAGGCACAACAAAAAGATTCACACAATTGTAGCTTTCGGCCATTAAGACCTTTATGAGCAGTAGATACACATACACACATGCAAACACACACTCATATAAACGCAACTTGCACACCTGCCTGCAGTCTCAGACAACTGAAACCACACTGTGAGCAGCAGCACCAGTGCATAATTGGAGTGGCGACTGGGTGGGGGTAAGTAGGAGACTGAGAAGGGGAGGTAAAGGGATGGTGTGGTGCAGGTGGTAGACAGTGAAGTGTTGCAATTTAGATGGAGGGCGGGAGAGAAGGTGGAGGGGGTAAGTATTGGAAAGGAGAGAAATAAAAAGAAATTAAAAAACTGGGCGTGGCGGTGAAATAACGACTGTGTACTGCTGGAATGGGAATAGGGAGAGGGCTGGATGGGTGAGGACAGTGACTAACGAAGGTTGGGGCTATGAGGGTTACTGGAAAGTAGATTGTACTGCAGGCAAAGTTCCCACCTGCACAAGTCAGAAAGCTGGTTTTGGTGGGAAGGATCCATATGGCACAGGCTGTGATGCCGTCATTGAGATGAGGGATATCATGTTTGGCAGCGTGTTCAGCAACAGTGTGGTCCACTTATTATTTGGCCACAGTTTTTCGGTGGCCATTCATGTAGACAGACAGCTTGTTGGTTGTCATGCCTAAATAGAATGCAGTGGTTGCAGCTTAGCTTGTAAATCACATGACTGGTTTCACAGGTAGCCCTAACTTTGATGGATAGGTGGCGTTAGTGACGGGACTGGAGTACGTGGTGATAGGAGGATGTATGGCAATGCATCTAGGTCTATTACTGGGGTATGAGCCATGAGGTAAGAGACTGGTAGCAGGGGTAGTGTAAGGATGGATGAGTAGATTGTGTAGGTTCGGTGGCTGGTGGAATACCACTGTAGGAGGGGTGGGAAGGATAGTGGACAGTTCCACATGGTACTGAGTTACGAGGAAAAAGCTCCTCTGTGGCCGAACTGTGGGACTTTGGGAGGTGGTGGGAAGCTGGAAAGATAAAGCATGGGAGATTTGTTTTTGTACAAGGGCAGGAGGATAATTAGTCGGTGAAGACTTTAGTGATACCCTTGTTATATTCTGAGAGGGACTGCTCATCACTGAAGATGCGGCGACTACAGGTGGCTAGGCTGTACGGAAGGGGCTTCTTGGTATGGAATGGGTGGCAGCTGTCGAAGTGGAGGTATTGTTGGTGGTTAGTAGGTTTGATATGGACAGAGGTACTGATCTAGCCATCTCTGAGGTGGAGGTGAACATCATGGAAGGTGGCTTGTTGGGTTGAGTAGGACCAGGTGAAGCAAATGGGGGGGATAGTTGTTGAGGTTCTGGAGGAATGTGAATGGCGTGTCCTCGCCTTCAATCCAGGTAGCAAAGATGTGATCAATGAATCTGAACTAGGTGAGGGGTTTAGGATTCTGGGTTTTTAGGAAGGATTTATCTAGATAGCTCATGAATAGGTCAGCATAGGATGGTGCCATGTGGGTGCCCCTATCCGTTCCCCAGTTTTGTTTGTAGGTAATGCATTGAAAGGAGAAGTAATTGTGGGCTAGGATAAAGTTGGTCATGGCGACTAGGCAGGAGCTTGTAGGTTTGGAATGCATAGCGCATCTGGAAAGGCAGTGTTCGATAGCAGTAAGGCAATGGGCATTAGGAATGTTATTTTACATGGAGGTGACATCAATAGTGACGAGCAGGGCACTGTGTGGTAAAGGGACAGGAATTGTGCAGGAAATAGTTGGTACCTTTTATATAGGAAGACAGGTTCTGGGTAATAGTTTGAAGGTGTTGGTCTATGAGAGCAGAGATCCTCTCAGTGGGGGCACAGTAACTGGCCACAATGGGGCATCCTGGGTGGTTGGGTTTATGGACTTTAGGAAGCATGTAGAAAGGGGGAGTGCGGTGAGTGGTAGGGGTAAGTGGAGAGATGGACTCTGGGGAGAGGATCTGGGCTGGGCCTAAGGATTTATGTAGTGACTGTAGATCCTGCCGTATTACTGGATTGGGGTCACTGTGGCAAGGTTTGTAGGTGGAAGTATCTGATAGCTGACAGAGTCGTTCCACAATATAATCCTTGCGGTTCAAAACAACAGTAGTGGAGCCTTTGTCTGCAGGTAGGATTATAATGTCAGGATTAGATTTTAAATGGTGGACTGCAGTTCTTTCTGCGTATGTAAGGCTACGCGCAAATTAAGACACGTATAGCGCGTGTGGCGCGACGCATCGCAGCGCGCATTTTTGTAACATCGCAGGTTCAAATGGGACCGCGCAAATTGCGTCGCTCAGTGTCAAAAATACGATGGGGTACGTGGATTCCACCAAAATTCCAACGGAATTGGCAATATATTTTTGTGTGAGTTGTTAATCTTTTCTTATTCGAAGAAGCATCGCAGTTTGTGAGTAACGGCCACACTTCTCTTGGTGAATGATTTAATTGTAGTACTTCCTTTGTCACAGAGTAATTTGCCAAACTCATCTCACAGCAGCTATTGCGACAGAATTCCGAAACGGAGTGCCTCATTAAACAAGTAATTGGCAGTCACAGAACTCAATAGCTTAAGAAAAACCTCATAGTGTCGGTTTGCAGTAACATAAAAGAAGAAATTTCATTTTTATTTTCATACTAGGAAGCTCTTTTTTCGCTAGCTGTCGATAACTCTTAAAAAATTACAGTCAGTGGAGTGAAAAAAATAAAAAGGGAAGTATAAGTACTGACATACCGCCATAGGTAAGAAAGTTCCGTGTGTTTAAGAACTGACAAAACACTCTCCTCCTTGTGTGCTATCATTCGCCAAACTTCCGTTTCGATGACTCGAGCGGTTTAGGAGATATGAGAGATGTGGCGAGTATTTCATTCTCGCGGGCGTGAGATCGGAAGTGAGCGCGCTATATGGGATCCATTTTCTCGAGATCGGAGGCAGATAGAGACCGCCTCCCAAATCTAAACAAAAATTCAGCATGTTACCTAAATTTCATACGCAGCAACATATGGTGTAATACGCACCAAACGCAAAATCATAGCGACCCCTAATTTTCGATGCAAACTTTTTGAGTTTTGCGTAGTGTCTTACTAAAATGTGTACATCACAATAAGAATGGTCATTAGCGAGTTGATGGACACTTCGTCACGATGCTGGCATATAACGCTACAAGTAAGGCAAAAATCATATATTTTCAGTGAATAGTTTCTGTAAAATTGTTTGAGAAAGATAACAGGTTGGGCGCGCTTCGGTTCTGTCAGCGCAGAGCGTTGCCAGCCGGAACGTGTATGGTGTACGCGTCGCAATATGCGGAACGACCTGTGGGAAACGTGCGTGTCGCGCTGTAGTGTCGTGTCACGTCACACGTGCTATACGCGTCTCAATTTGCGCCTAGCCTTAGGTTAGTTTGAATGTTGAAGGATTTGGGGAGTGATGGTGAGGCAAGATTCGATGTTAAGAAATTCTGGAAAGTTAACAGAGGGTGATTTGAAGGCAATGGGGGTGGATCACGGTTGGATAGAGGAGTTAAATGAGTTAGGCAAGGTTCAATATTGGTCGGGTTGGTGGCGAAAAAGTGTTTCCACTATAGAGAGCAGGAGAACGAGAGAATGTCTGTAACTAGTCCTGCATGATTGAAGTGGGAGTAGCGCAAAAGGTGAGGTATATGGAAAAGACTGATACTTCTGTGAGACTAAGGCTTTTGGAAGAGAGGTTCATGACTGTGTTACGGGTCTGTTTAGGTTCTGCGTACTGTGTGTTGGCGGGAGGGAGTTTTGGAGGGTGGGTAAATGTAGTAGGTCTGTGAGACAGGATTTGTCAGGTATGAGAGGACGTTGGGGAGGTTTGGAGGTTGTTGTAGAAATGGTAGACTGTGGTACTCCTAGGCGGGAATAGGAGGTCAGCAGGATAGAGAGCTTTTTGAGGTGGCGTTGTGCATGTCGCACAAGTTCCTGCGGGGCAAGTGTTTCAATGTGTGTTATGGGTTCCAGGAATTTGGGTTTACATAACAGGAGAATTTTGCGGATGGAGAGTAGGTAATCCAAGAGGACTGAGCTTGGTTGATATGGTTTTGCAGGACTATGTTGGTGAGGACTAGGGATTGGCGGAATCTGAACAGGTGGAGGTCATTCTGGAAGGAGGGGTGGCAAGCAGAGATGGGTGATTTGATGGTAAGGCCATTAGGGGTGATTTAATGAGCCAAGCAACAACGCAGGAACAGTATGTGGGACTGGGATCTGGCTAGGGATAAGGAAACTTTTCTGTATTGACGCAGATGAAGGGAGCAAGGATCCATGGTTGAACAAAAAATTCGAAAAATTACGTAAAACAGTGGAAATAAGTTAGAAAAATTACGCAAAAATACACCAAAATACGTGTGAAAAATATGAAAAGGATGAAATGGATGCACAAGGGGAACAAACGAGATGAAATCTTAGGAAGACGATGATAGCGGAAGGCGAAAACTCACTAAAACTGGCGAGAAGTCACAAGGATAAAAGTAGAGAATATCTAATAATTAATAAATATATGTATATTACTGTGAGTAGCAGATTTGAGAAGAAGGGGGACGGCATATGTGACTGGATGGGGTGGATTTAGCGGGTGCGAACAAGGATAGAACGGAGATAGTGTCGGGGTTTGGGTGCAGGGGTTTCGTAGATAGAGATACAAGATTGTGTGGCACCAGAAAAGTGCGGGAGATGAAACGCAAAAATACAGGACGCAGGGAGAGTGATCAGTTTCAAAGTACAGGCTTAATCATATCGGCGGGAGTGCTGTGGGACATAATATGCTGCACCAACGATCAACGTGGTCTTGAGGCCGTCTGTTGCGCACGGCCGAGACGGTTGATACAGTGTGGCTCTTAAGTAGCGCGTGCAGTGCTATTCCTAAGGCAACAAGAGAAACACAGGAAACAAAAGAAAGAAGGATGGACATTGAGTATGGCGACGCAGAAGAAAGTAGTAACAAAGGAAAACAAGACAGTGTTAGGATCGAAGAAAAGCCATCAGGATAATCAAACAATGGAAAATCCAGTATGGAATGTGACAATGTTAGAAAAGGACATTTGATTCACCTGGCCCTACTCAACCGAACAAGCCACCTTCCTAGATGTTGACCTCTACCTCAGAGATAGCTACGTCAGTACCTCCGTCCATATCAAACTTACTAACCACCAGAAATACTTCTACTTCGTCAGCTACCACCCATTCCATACTAAGAAGTCCTTTCCGTATAGCCTAGCCACTTAAATACTTGTTAGATTGCATCTATCGTGACTCAGCATCTCCACTATATGGTGAGTAGCAACTTTTCTTCTCTAATATTGTCACAATCCATCCTGGATTTTCCACTGTTTGATTACTGTTTCAAAGTTATTCATGTCCTCCGGCATATTACGAAACAGTAATCATCTGATGAGGGAATTGGATGGTATACATCAGGAGCTTACAGAATTCAGCAAAGAAATTAACTGACTGTAACAGGCATTGATCGCATTATATGCAAAGAATGTTAATGATATATACGAATTCTCATTATACCATATCGACGATTACATACTACTTACTACACAAACGGGAGTCAGCTTAGTTAGGACAATATCCAGAGTATTTTGGGATTGAGTTTTTAGTGCTAATTTTATGACCTAACAGGGTGGCTAGGGGAGTGGGAGAGATCAGCCACGTTCCTTCACCTGTTGTAGCATGATAGAGCAGTTGTGAGGAAGCAAAATCTGTTCGGCCATCCAGTAGTAGCTGTAGCTGAACAGGACTGATCTTTCTGGCTGTCAGATATTACAATTATTGAAGTTTATTGTAAGGCTTAAGTAAGAAAAATTGCCTCAGAAATGGGAAGTAAAAACTATTCTTCCTAGATAAATTATGATACGGTGTGTTAATGAACTTCGTGACAAATCACATTTGTTCATAGAAGGAGAAAAATAAAGTGATCAAAATACAGTGAACTTTAGTGACATGCTTCAAGGGTGTAAGTAAACTATATTATATTCCCTTAAATAAGTGTAAGATTGCAAGCTTTGTACATGATTAAATTGAACTGGTAAGTGAAACAACTGTAATAAAACACAGTAGAATCATAGGGCAAGTGAACCATAGTGACTCGAATAAATTATTAACTGTGTATCTAGCTTAATTAAATAATAAAACACACTTAGCTTACGAAAGGAATAACAGATTAAAAGTGATCAGGGAAATAAAAGCAAGTAGGTGATGTGGGGTAGGAGGGGTAATTTAAAAATAGTCTGGATCGGTTTATTTGAAGTTTCTGCTGTTAGAAGTGGTGAATGACGGAGCTGTGTGCGATCATTTAGCACCAAGTATGGAAATAAAGCCATAAGCTAATACCAGTTATTTAACGATAGTTTGCAATTCACTCTTTGTCGATGTTGTGCAGATCTTCATGTCTACTTTACCAAAGTCTCAAACTTATATGGTGTTTTTTTATGGGTGGATATTGCCCTACCACACTGGAAATGATTTTGTGTATTCCATTATTGCCTGAAGTCGATGTGCCTTCCTTACCGTTGGCCAAAATATGTCGAATAGCGTCCAGACGCCCACCTCAGAAAATGATGCACAGTTTCAGTTTTAGGAAGTCTTTCAGAATGTGTAACCTTACATACAGACTCTTTAAAACATGTAATGTGTACTACACTATTGAACATGTTTACCCAGAGGTAAAAACAGCATATCAGCTTAGGGAAATATTGGAGTTAAACAACAAATATTGACGATCATTACGCATGTTTCATGTAGTTTTCATTCATAATGTATAAAATATTCAACCATCCACCAACGGAACAGTCATTTCACCCTGTCTATATTTCATACAGGCACATAATTTCTTTAATGCACAAAGAAATGTAACTTAATTTGTTAGGCAGTCACTTTATGGGTCACCATAAGACACGAATAATATCATTGAAACAATAAATTCAGAAAATGAGCCTGTAACCTCAAACACTTCACGAAATATATGAAAAAAGTTTGTAACTTTGCGTGATGAAGTAGCTGACGCCTGAAGTAGCACTAACCAACAAGGGTGACGGAAACATAAAGACGGTACTGGGCACAGGTGGAACGTCGATCCCAGGCTATTAGAAATGAGTTTCGCAGGTGAGGTTCCAGTAATTGGATAGATCGTCTCGTTACCAGATGGGACCCCGGGTGAGGCCAAAGGGCCCTGCGCTGCACTCTCCGAAGGAAACACAGATATTGCTACAAGGCATGGATAGCATCCCGATATCTAGTGAGAATATCCCCAAAAGAAATGAATGGGTTTCACACAGCAAGACGTGATCCTTTAACTAGAGTTTGTGATTCATATAGCGGCTGAAGGACAAGTGGTAAATCTACAATTAAACTCACCAAACCTCTTTGTAGTACGTGGCAGAGGTTTTTTCTGGAAGCGCTATTACTTTCCCTCGGTTCTGCTCCAATCGCGAATGTTTCATGAGAAGACTGAATATTGGTAAGCCGCCCTATGAACTCCAATGTCTCACATTTTCTCATCATAGTCGTTTCGCGAAAAGAATATATGAGAAAGTAATATGTTGCCAGACTTCTTGGAACGCATGTTCTAAGAATTTCAACAGTAAACCTCTCCGTGCACAACGCCTCTCTTATACTGTATACCGCTGAAGTTTGTCGAGCATTTCCGTAACGCTCTCACGCGTACTAAATGAACTCGTGACGAAATCGTTTGGGAGCCTGGTGCACAGTAACGGACCTATGACATCCTCTTGGTGTAAGCCCGAATCTACTTTTACGTGTAAAGATACTTTTCCGGGAAGAACGACATGTTGTGTTCTGTTCGATAGTAGCTATTCATCACCATAATGATTATCATCATCATCATTAATCAATTAAATCATTATCAAGTGTCATGACGTAATTTCGTCATTCAGTTTTTAAGTTATTAAAACTTACCTAGACGTCTCCATGAATAGTGCTCTTCAGCTCTTCTTAATGTAATGTGAAATGGAAGGCAGGTAATCTTTTCCGCTTGATTACACCATCTGCTTGCTGCTCGTCCTCGTCGTCTTCTCCCTTCGATTTTGCCATAACTGTTTTCTTTTATAAATTATCGCCTTCTCCTCTTAAAATGAGCCCAAGGAACTGGAAGTATCTTTGGTTGACACGGAAAGATAAACGTCTTGTAGTGTTAAGTTCTTCTGTAATAGAAGGATTGATTTTTCTTTCTGTCTATAGTACACATAACATCATCCGCCAACACTACATCTCGAAGGCATCAGTTCGGCTCTTCTCACTATCTTTCACGGTCCAGGTTTCGCAGCCATACAAGAGCACAGGAAACACCAACGATTAAACCAGGCCCACGTCCGTTGTCTTGGATATTCTCCGTTTCTGCCAGATCTTAGTTTACTCATTTCGACTCGGTTGCATGGTAGCTAGGTGTAATATTTTGTGGTAGCTATGTTTAAAATTAATGTATTTTTGAAAGTATTGTTCGTCAAATATTGGAACATATCGTCAACTGTAGGTGTGCCTGCACATGTTATAGCATAATAGCTGTAGCTGCGTTAGTTTGTACTACAGACTTGGGTAGGTTAGGCGTAACTTTTGATCCCTCAAGGGTTGATAGTGGCCTTGCGGCCCGAGTCTGTACTAGTCGCGGCTCGCGAGCCACGGGCCAGCCAGGCTGGCCGAGGCGAGACGGAAGTGAGCGAGCTGGCGGTGGCGTTGGTGGGCCAACAGCCCGGGACGAGCCAGCACGGCTGCGCCGCATGCCTCTGCCTCTGCCGCTCCGTTTAACGTAAATATGTTTACCTCCTCTCCTGGAATCAGTATAAAAACGGCAAGCAGAAATACACATCAGGCTGTTTGCCGTAATGGCTCACTGGGAGAGGTCTATTCGAGGTAGAGTCAAAAAATGGTTCAAATGGCTCTGAGCATTATGGGACTTAACATCTGAGGTCATCAGTCCCCTAGAACTTAGAACTACTTAAACCTAACTAACCTAAGGACGTCACACACATCCATGCCCGAGGCAGGTATTGAACCTGCGACCGTAGCTGTGGCGCGGTTCCAGACTGATGCGCTTAGAACCGTTCGGCCACTCTGGCCGGTAGAGGTAGAGCCGTCGCTGTCATTGAGAAAGGAGCATATTGCATCAGAGAAGCTGGCAGACGGTATGGCGTACCACATACCAATGACATGGTGGAGGATCTGCCATGAAAGAGGCACCACCGACAGGGCTCCTGGTTCAGACAGGAAGAGAGTGATCTCACAGCAGGAAGACAGGGACCTGGTGTCTAGGAGCAGAGAAAATCCCTTTCTGAACGCGAAGAAGTTGCGGCGGGAGACCAACTTCCCCGGCTCCAGTGACACGATTCGCCGAAGGCTGAGGGACGCAGGACTGCATGCACGACGATCAGCCGTGAAACAAGAGCTCAGCGAAGACAACGTTTTATACCGGCTAGCATTTGCGGAGCTCCATCTGAGGGCGTCGTGGGACAACGTCATTTTCACTGATGAGTAGGTGTTTTCCACCAATAACGACGGTCCACGAATCGTTTACAGGCCGCAAGGGACTCGCCACCGACACGAATATGTAACCACGAAGAGAAGAAGTGGCCGGCTATCTGTTACCTGCTGGGGTTGGAATTCTGTGAGAGGGGCGGGAATTCTTCACAGGATAGAAGGAACTCTGGACAGCTCGCAGTATGCCCACATACTGGAAAATGTGATGCTTCCGTCAGTGCGAATGCTGTACGCAGAAGGGGACGACACATTGGAAGAGGACCATTCTCCGATTCACAAGTCTGCATTTGTTCAGCAGCGGCTCTCCACAATTGGCGTCAACTTCGTGGACTGTCCGCCTCGGGCGGCTGACATGAACTCCATGGAAAACATGTGGGCTGATTTCGCCAGAACATTAACAGAGAACTGGCCACGAAACCAACCAACTACTGCGGACTCTCTTTGGGACTGCCTCCTGGAAGCCTAGGAGGAAGTTGCTTCTTCAGGCTGTTACGTCCGACGGCTTATACTGAAACGTCCCCTTAGAAAAATTATACAAGACTGTGCCTAAACTGACACACAATATTTTTAGCGCAACGCAATCTGACTTTCAATAATCCCTACAAAAGAATGGCCCTGACTAACATTAACCAATACCTTTCACAAATCACTTACCTCACCAAAAATCTTCGTTACTCGAACTACTGCAATACAGCGAGCGCCACTACTGCCAGTTAAATAAAAGATTCAAACTACGGAAGGCACTAACTACTGATAGGTATAGTTAGCAAATGAAAGATTTTGATAGAGAACAAACAATGTATTTACCTTAATAGTCATAATATATATAACAGTTCATGACATCCATTCTTACAAATTTCAAAACTCCGCCATCTCTCTACCCACATCCACCACTGCTGGCGGCTCACCTCCAACTGCGCAACGCTACAATGGCGAGTATTACAACAATGCCAACCAGAAACAGACTGCATACAGCACAGCCAGTGATTTTCATATAGACGTGGTGTTACAAATAAAAAAACCTAAACAGCCTACTTACATAGCCCCCACGCTCCCCACAAAAAATTTTACAAATTGTTCTGGACTCTGGCCAATACAGATTTGAAACAGTTTTTCATAATTATAATTACACGAACAAAGAAATCAAATGCACACACTTATTGATACAATGTTGGTCAAAAGCTAAAATTTCCTCACAGTCCATAAAGACAGTCCTGATCGTTCATCACAGTAAAATAGCAGTGTTTTTGCTCAATGTCTGAGCAGTAAAAGAAAATGCACACGGAAGTAGTGGATTTCCATGCAGTCTTGAAGAAGTAGTGTTGTCCTTCCAACGGAAAGACAATGCTGACTCTTGACATGCTGACAGGTAATGGGCCACAACAGAGCAAACCCACAGCAGAGTCAGTCAAAGTTGAAGACTATTGGTAGGTAGGTCATCACAGAGCAGACCCACTGCAGTCCTGGTAGAGATTACGGTATTGGTGCACCACCAGAGGTGCAGACCCAGTGCAGTCCTTGTAGAGATAATGGTATTGGTGAGACATCAAAGCTGTAGACCCACTGTAGTCCTTGTAGAGAAAATGGTATTGGTGGGTCATCAAAGGTGCAGACCCACTACAGTCCTTGTAGAAATAATGGTATTGGTGGGTCATCAAAGGTGCAGACCCACTGTAGTCATTGTAGAGACGGCCAGCAGCCAACTGTTGCGACTGTGCAGGTGCACAATCACCATCGAAAAGTCTTGCGGAGAATATAGCAAGTCCATAAACCACAACTTGTCCCCTCACGAAGAATTTGTTTGTAATGCCCTTAGAACCAGCAATGCTGTTAACCAGTCCCTTGCTGAATTACCAACACACGTGCAAACACTATGAGTCCCTTCTTCTCACATATTGTCCATATACTATGACCAACAGAAACGTATGCAGTGAAATGTAGTTTACAAGTTACTTAATATGTTGAACTGGTGTCAATTACAATTTTATAACATGAGAATACAATAACAAAGGTACAAAATATATCATTAAAGAACATAATAGTACAGATAACATTTGCAATAGTACAGGCTTTACAAAAGAATCGAAATAACAAATACATCAGTGTTACCAAAATTATGACATAAGTACATATATAAAAGATCAGAATAACTTTTGAAACATCAACTTCACACATGAGCATTAAAACAAAACATAACAATAATGGCTAAACATCTTTACGAAGTAAACAACATATTATCAGAAAAATTCTACAATGTAACTCTCATCAGATAAACTCATAAAGACAGGAAGAACATAAATACTCAAGGGTACACAAACATATAGTGGGATAACACAAGAGGAAAGGGCAGGGTTTGTTTTCAGTGTAACATTTGGTACTGCAGTCCAACCCAAAACTTCATTCCATAGATCTTTCGTCTTATTTCAATATTTGTTTCCACCAAAAAAATCCTATCCAAGCATGCTTTCTGTATTTATATGTTCACATTTTTCTTACCTCATTATTTATTTTCCAGTATCTTACCTCGTCATTTATTTCCAAGAATATCCTACCTATACCTGCTTTCTGTACATTTATCGTATAACCTCTCAGTGCATTTCTTCCAATTCATCGCAACTCATTCTTTTATATAGGCTACCCCCTCTTAAGCTAACTTAAATCTACTGAGCTCAGATGCTAAACTAAGGGACGACACAATGCAGCAGCACAAAACAATTAACACAAACACCAATGACAAAAAAATGCAAATTAGCAAAAAGGCAGCAATATAGGACTTAGAAAAGCAAATGTAACATTACAACTAATATGAAGGAATGAACAGCAACAAGAAAAATAAATCAGTAGTAGAACTAGCTTAACAGAGTAATACAAAGTGAAATTTAGTAGCACTGTGCCTGGCAAACAGCAGCAGCAAATGCAATAACTTATATCTATACATGACAAAGATCAAGCAGAAAAAATATTACAGTAAAGACAACAATGCAGAAAAGGGAAATGTCTATTCACATATTAATATCTATGTCATTAAAGTGGTGCACCACAAAACTAATTCTACAAAAGATATTACCAAGAAGTTGAAAAGAAAATTAAGTATCGAGTAACTGTTATTAATCCCTTTTTATTGTTCTTCCCTTTCCAATTGCTTCTTTTTCGAATAATGTGGATCATAAAATGATTATTTAATAAATCTGTTGACAGAAAGTGTTCACATTAGCAAATGCATTTAATTTTATTTTATAAAACCAATGCTGCAACGCAGCTGGAAACCAGATATCAAATGAAATCAGCAACTATGAAAGGCAAAGCATAAAAATATCATTCAATAGTCATGTGACATTTCATAAGTTAGTACAAATTCTCTCAACTCTCGTAGAAAGACGCTTGTCATTATCAGGTGTGCAGATGTAGGAAAGTATCTTTCCAGGTAATGAGCGTGTCGTTTTTCGGATGCTTTCTACAAAGGAATGTCAATAGCGAGGATAATGACCTCTTTTTTTTCTCCACCTATGCCTCTGAAGGCACACACTAATGGCTTTTTCCAGGCGGCTGTCGCGCAGCTGGGTGCCCATGACGCATTACGTGAAGGTCACTTAACTTTCTTACCGAAATATTTACGACAGAAGTTTCCGCTACAGTGACACTCATATAAAAATATTTCACAGGTCAAGAAATTGCGTTACAAATCTGTAGAAACAAAATCCTTTAAATATAACAGTGTCCAAAAAATTTTCGCCAGTATAGTGATACATTCACGCATATACACACATTTCATAACTCTTAAAGTACGATTCTTGGTTTCCAACATCCTTTTCCACAAATCAGAGTCCCTAACCACTACTCATTATTCCTTACCTTATTATACATATACATATTCGTAGACACTTATTCAACATTTCATCATAATAAATACGCAGCATAATCAAATTCATCACATAGCATCAGCCTATTGATCATAAACATACCGCAACAGCGTAATACACATCGTCATCATAACACCTCAGTCAACTCTCAAAATCGTCGTAGCTTCCTCCAACAATTTCAAAACCTAAAAAAAATTCTCTGCTCATGTCAAAACTGTCATCTGCCTCCAACGTACTTTAAAAAGCATGATCCCATACCAAATACATCATTCAAAGCTCTCGTAGTATCACAATGGTTCCAAAAAAATATGACCAGTTCACAAAGTACAGACAAAATACAGTTTCATAACTGTGAAGTTATTCAACTGTGTAATTACGTAAACATGTGTCACTGATGTAGTAAAATAAATGTTAGTCTCTTCCAGTTAAATGATCAGATAGCTGTGTAATTTATGTGTTAGAGAAATATGGTACTGATGTGTAGAGCTATTAGTTAGGGCTCCTTGTGCTTGCCAAACACATGGTACACAAAGTAGGCGTGTACCCCCTTGAGGATTAATGTAATTATATCCTCAGGTGTTACAGATTACAGCAATGGAATGAAATGTATCACGGAAAACCTTTTTAATCATTGTACTTCAAATATCTTAGAAAATAAATGTTTTAAGTACAAAATTAATCAACCAACATTTAAAAATAAATTAAAAGAATTTCTAGATGACAACTCCTTCTACTCATTGGCTGAATTTTTAGATATAAATTAAGGGAGGGGAAAAAACTAACTTAAGCATTAGTGTCATGCAATATTTTGTGTAATGTAATATCTTGTACAGACATCTTTCGTTAACCTGACACGTTCCACATCATTACGAAGTGTCGTATTCATGATCTATGGAACAAGTATTAATCTAATCTAATCTAATCTACTCAAATACGTGTACTGTAGCGCTAAACTGTGCCTCTTGTTGCAAGATAATCTCTGTGGAAGTGTCGTAGTTATCGTCCTCCGAAAGCTAAGTACTGCAGAAGTCAATGTACTTTCCTCATGATAAACAAAAGTGAAATGCTTTACGTATAGATATCATAGTTATTACGCTTATTGCCCTGATGACTGTGCTGTAACGTATTGTTGTGCTACGGAAAAGGCTGTCTCATTGTAGCTATACCACTATTAAAACATGTTTTACTTTCCAGAATAATTCAGAAAAACTGTGCAGATATAAAACAGAAACACCGCAAAAGCAACATTGTAAATCGTCACTCATTAGTAGCGTCGTGATAAAATCTTGTGGTTGTCACATAATCTAACCACTGTGTCATCTGGTATCTCACAGAAAGTACTTTAAATCCAGAATGTATCTTCCAGTAAACCAAAATGTTGCATTAAAATCTAATTAGCAGTACCAGTATATGTCCTAAGTATGAAAGCCTGATAGTCGTTACGTAATCGTGCAACTAAGAAGCAAGAATGTACAAATACAACACTGTGTCGTCTGTTCACTATAACAATGTATTCGTAATTTCTGTTTAAAAATGTTCCCTAGGTTCTAGACTGGATATTTAATTTCAAACATTGTTGCATGTTAACAGATTCTAAGCCTGACAAATTGTACTAGTAGCGTGAAGTGAAAAATTTTATGGCAAAGACTAAGTTAAAAAGCAGATTATCTCTCAATAAACGGTTTTACATGTGAAATGTGGTGTAAACCTTTACTCTTCATAGTACTCAGAGATTCAACTTGAAAGCAATTATCATGCGGTAAACGTCGGTAAAGAATACTGGAGTTTTTCTAAAGGTTAGCGCCTATGTTATTTTTGTCTGAGCCAGCCGGCGCACGTGGCTGCCTGCGGTGCGAGTCATTGTCTGCTATCTCTTTGTTGGCGTGCGTCGTTATTGGGATTAGGAAGACCTAACATCTACGAATTCACCTTGTCGAGAGTGCCCTGCTCTGTCTGAATCCCGCCAGTTCTGATGTAAATCAAGTCTGTCGTTTTGTCGGTAGTTTACATAGTTTCTTGTTTGTCGGTCATGTGGTGGAGAATTTCTCCCGGAATCGTAACTGCGTGGTGGACCGTTGCGTCTGATGTTATTCTGTCACCCGTGATAATAATAGTTCTGGTTGCCATATTGTCTGTTTCTATGATTGTCTCTGTTATATTCATTACTACGGAAATGCGATCTTTCTCTGTAACTCTTACTACTGTGCCAACGGTTGTCATACGGGTGGTGTCTGTTTTGGTCACGATTTGTGTTGTGCGAATAGACTTGTCGTGTCCAGTTATTATTTCTTTCATCGCGGAATTGCGACGGATGTGACCGGCATTTGTTGTGTTCCTGTTTTCGCGTACCGCGATTGTCAGTGTCAATTTCTAATTCTTGTAAGAGTCCCTGAAAAGCTTCAATGTCGTATTTGCAACGCCCTGCTAAAATAATACGCCGTAAATGTTCAGGCAATTTCATTAAGCAAATGCGGATGAGTTCTGAGGGGCTGTATGGGTTTGACAGGTACTGATTCTTGTGCAACATGTCTTCAAAATATTTCACAAGACTGGAAAATTCAGATTGTTCGAAACTTTTCATCATTATGATGCTATGTTTTACTCGGTCTTGTGTAGCTTGAGACCAATACGCTGAGAGGAAGGTATGATAAAATTCTCCTTTACTGTGACAATCGTGAATGACCGATCGCATTCTTACATTTGGTTCATTCTCCAAGTAGCCACACATAAATTCTAATCTGTACTCTAATGCCCAGTTGGGAGGAAAACAATGAGAGAATTGATGGAGCCACGCTTGTGGATGAATGTCGTTGCCAGAATTCTTAAATGTTTGAATTTACGTGTAGTAATGAACAGCTTATAGTCAAAATCATCGTGTCGGCGGGTAGCATATCGGTCATTGTTACGTCGTGTCGGCGATTCCATCTCAAAATTCGGTGCACCTTGCCAATTTCTTTAATAATTCCCGAAATGCCCTGTGTTATTATTTTGTGGCTTTTCCGTATTTCTAAGTCCCTCTTACCGTGTTGGAGCGCGAGTGTCCTCTGAAATACGTAATTCTTGTATTACCTGTGTCAACTGATCTTGTACTTCCCGGATTTCTCTTTGGTGTTGCGTATTAATTTGATTCTGATTTTGTTTGAATTTCCTAATTTGTTCACACTATTCTGTATCATTCAGATAATCATCTACCTTTGCAGATAAGGTAATGAACTGATCCGAAAGTTCGGCTACTTTCTCCGATAGTGTACTTATTTCCTCAGTGTGATTTTCTGAACCAAGTTTCAGAGTGTCCATTTGTGTTGAAATCGTATCTACTGTGTCCTTTAAGTTTTTCTGAGTTTTTGCAAGTTGCATAACCGAATCGGTAGATGCAACTGAGTTTTCATGAACGATAGTTTGCAGTTCTTTTATGGCTGATTCGTGATTCTGTAATGTATTTTCATGCCGAGAAAAAATAGGTTGGAAATGCTCACAAATTTGTGTTTTTACGTCATTACAAACTTTTTGACATTTCGATTCGATTTTATGCAACTCAGTAGTTAAATCTTCACTTGTTTGTTCAAGCGTATGTTCCACTGAGTCTAACTTTTGAAGCTTTTGTTCCATTGTGTCTAACTTTTGAAGATTTTGTTCCATTGTGTCTAACTTTTTAAGATTTTGTTCCACTGTCTCCAACTTTTGAAGATTTTGTTCCATTTTGTCTAACTTTTGAAGCTTTTCTCCTATTTTTTGCATTAATTGTAATAACAATGCACTGGTGTCTGAAACATGTTCCTCAGTGCTTTTCGGCAGTGAATTTGTACCGGCAACGTTCACATTTTGACAAGCAGAAAATGTGTCTTGACTCATATGAGAAAACGGCGAGGACGCAAAACCTGAATCTACAGTATTTGCAAGATTGTGTCCTGTCATTTCGGAATCCTGAGACGAGCTGTTGCCGACCGATCGATCGATAATGCTTCCCTGTTCACTAATTGTTTCACTGCCTACACCATTATTTGCAGCCCGCTCCATTTCCCTATGCACAATTACCATATTACTACTTTGAACATTAGTTAATTCATTACATGGTGGCCCTAACACACTGCTTTCGTCTTCACTGTCATTTCTCAGTTTTCTTTGGAGACTAGTATTACGTTTTTCACACGCCATTATTGTCACAATATTACACAAAAACACATAAAAGCACAATTTGAAGAGCAAAAATAAGAGAACACATTGACATAGCACTGAAAATAATATCTAGTTAATTGCAAGCGCACCTGCCAAATACTTAGTGCAAAACTACATGCATGCCACAACTGTTTTTCTGTACAACAATGAAAGACTGCAACTACAAAGGAGATTCTCTCTACAATTACGCGCTAGCAATAAACAATATCTACACTAATTACACAAACTACAAGAAAAAATCAGAAGATTCCAGTGAGGTATCCTCGGCTAAGGGTCGACGTATAAAACGTCCCCTTAGAAAAATTGTACAAGACTGTGCTTAAACTGACACACAATATTTTTAGCGCAACACAATCTGACTCTCAAGAATCCCTACAAAAGAATGGCCCTGACTAACATAAACCTATACGTTTCACAAATCGCTTACCTCACCAAAAATCTTCGTTACTCGAACTACTGCAATACAGCGAGCGCCGCTACTGCCAGCTAAATAAAAGATTCAAACTACGGAAGGCACTAACTACTGATTGCCATAGTTAGCGAATGAAAGATTGTGATAGAGAACAAACAATGTATTTACCTTAATAGTCATAATATATATAGCAGTTCATGACATCCATTCCTACAAATTTCAAAACTCCGCCATCTCCCTCCCCACATCCACCACTGCTGGCAGCTCACCTCCAACTGCGCAACGCTACAATGGCGAGTATTCCAACAATGCCAACCAGCCACAGACTGCACACAGCACAGCCAGTGATTTTCATACAGAGGTGGTGTTACAAATAAAAAAACCTAAGCAGCCTACTTACAATACGTTCTATGCCAAGACGCGTGATAGAAGTACAAAATAATGAAGGATTCTGGATAAAATATTAGAGTTCTTAAAATGTTTTGTTATGTCTTCTTTTTCGTCATTGAGAGCTAGTGGAAGATCGCATGGCAACAGAAAAGATACAATATGGGTTAGCTTTCCTTTGAGTTGCCCTTTTAATTCAAGTGGGTTTCTTTTGAATATTCTATTTTGATTTCATTTATACCCTGTCTACATACTTACAAACTAATCAGTGTAGATAGATTCTGTCACAGTAGTTTTTGTTCTTTCAAATACGTCTCTCTCTTCCCTTCATCCATGAATACAGCCTCCGTCCTCCACACAATACGCCAACGATTTCATTTTATGTTTACTCGCCGCGTGGGATTAGCCGAGCGGTCTCAGGTGCTGTAGTCATGGACTGTGAGGCTGGTCCCGGCTCTAGTTCGAGACCTCCCTCGGGCATGGGTGTGTATGTTTGTCCTTAGGATAATTTAGGTTAAGCAGTGTGTAAGATTACGGACTGATGACCTTAGCAGTTAAGTCCAATAAGGTTTCACACACATTTGAACATTTGTGTTTACTCGTTGTTAATATCTCTTCTATTCTCTCTCACACACTCTCTCTCTCTCTGACACTATCGCCGCAAGTGCCCTTGTATTACACTCCCCCAAAACTTTGTAAACAAATCTAGCGGTTTCCAGTGACGCTACATTTTCTCTTTTAATTGCTGCTGTCTTTACTCTCTATCATTCCTCTCACCACCTATGAAACCGTATTCTTTGATCTCCCATTCTTGGTTCTGAGAACAGTCCTTCCTTACCTCTCGGCCCTAAGATAAAACGAACTGTGGCACACATCTTAGTTAGCAATATTTTGCAAGCATTTCACCCTTATATTTTGCACTTCTGCACGTTTATCCATACCCAGATCCCGCCTTCTTTCTTGTTACGCGTCTCTTGACAGCTGCGTCTACATGTAAATGAATATTCTGCAATTCATAATTATGTGCTTGGCAGGGGGTTCTGTGGCCTGGTAGATTAATCTTGTATTGATGTGTAAAACGTGTAGGTTCACGTCTCACGTCAGGTGTAGATTTTTAACACATACAAGTAGCTCTCCTTCACCCCTAGTAACGCCAAGTGCAGAACGCCAGTAAGCTCCGTAGTTCAATGTCCGCAGTAAAGATAACATCCCTTCGCTGCGACTGGGGCAGAGCGGCATTCGTTTGAGCTGTGACAGATGGAGAAATCTCGTAAGGAAGAGACTCTGTCACCAGCAAGCCTTCGTAAACTAGAAAACGTATTTCATTTGATGAACCAATGTCCATGTAAGTTCACAAGGCTCTTACTGCATTTGAAACTGAGACGTTGAAAATTGTGGTGATGGACTGGGATTAGAATTCGATTTCACTATGTTCCCGAAGACTCTTCTAGGCGTCCTCGAAAGGCACCTATCTGGTTTCGAATCCTGATCAGCACAAAATATTCATTAATTCATTTCAAGCCCTAGCATGTGCACTCCGAACTACTGGTGAAAAATAGTTGCATTTTCAATGTATCTTCGTGCGTTCTCAGCTGTAACGTGTTCGTTTCAACTCACAGCAACATGATGAGCTTTTTATCACAACATTACAAGATCAAACGTTTCCTTACATCTTTTCAAGTTCAAACATTCCTCTCCATCCTACTGGTGAAAACGAATTTGGGTTTGACGTTGTGTTCGTTGTGATCACCAACGACGATATGTTGTGGATTCAACTTCTAGCCAGCAGAGTATTTTCCATCACATCATTGAAAGTACAAACATGCCTTTCTTAGCTATTATTGGAAAAGAATTTGATAGTTAAAGTTTCTTCATGACCACGTGTGCGGGTTTTGAATTCCATCCAGCAAAGAACTTTTCGTCGCCTGGTGTCTAGCTAAATGTGCGCCCATCTCGCCACTGGTGAAACAACAATAGCTATTTATCGTCTGTTCCTGGCTAGAAAACGACGGTGCTAGATGCTGGGTTCGAATCCCAGTCAGACAAAAACAATTCTATCCTCAATTAAGGTGCCAGCATTTCGCTATTGGTGAAAACATTTGGTATTTAACTTCTGATTTTATGTATAGTCGTGCTCAAAAGTTTCCGAACGACCTGAATTGCATTTCACCTGAATGCCATGCGACCTACATAACGCAGCTGTGTAACAGGTCCTCTAATCACTCCTTGGTGCAGTCGTTTGATTATTGAAGATAGTTCCAACAAATCACCACTAGAGAACACTGATCTGTATCGCAATAACTCAGGATGTAAAGTAATACCACGAACTACAAATATCAGGGAACACCTCATCACAGATAAGACTATCCTTAAGGCTTGTAAGCTCGCATTTATTGCAGTAAATGACATACCTGAAATGTTAGCACTCTCATTATTACGTCAGATAGGTAATGCACGTAGTAAGTTCGTCGTATTCATAATTTCCTCTTCAAAGTAACATACCATACTTGTTATTTACGAGCAGCAAGTTCAGAATATGTACGAACTTCAAATGACACGACGAACCGCCTATTTCTGCATATAGATACAAACCCAGGTCATGCAAGCTAGGCCGCCGTGGCCGTGCAGTTCTAGGCACTTCAGTCCGCAACCGCGTGACACCTACGGTTGCAGGTTCAAATCCTGCCTCGGGCGTGGATGTGTGTGATGTCCTTAAGTTAGTTAGGTTTAAGTAGTTCTGGGCTCTAGGGGACTGATGAGTCCCATAGTGCTCAGAGCCATTTGAACCAATCATGCAGGCTAAGATTTCGTGGCTGACGCAAATTAACAGTCATTCCCGACTAGGCATAAACAGAGTGATATACCTCATTTTTGGGCAGTATCAGTTAACAAATATCAACTTTAAATTACATAACGTAAACATTTTTAACGGGCGCGAATTCCTACCCAGCATCTATTGTCCCTGTTAACGAACTACGACAGATGTTAAATATTGCTACTTCACAAGTAACTTACTTGAAATGCAGTGAGGTAAAGCTTTGTGCTCGACAGGGATTCGAACCCAGAACCTAATCGGAAAGTTATCGAAGCACAGTCAACTTTGACATATCGGATTTTCTCGGCAATAGATAGATGTATTAAATGAAATGACGAGACGAAACATTAATTTTTCCTTCCCAGGACTCCAACCCGGCACTTATCGCTGTTATATTCTAGTGAAAAGGAACGTCAAGTATGGGTTTGTTACACCAGCAGCGACATGTGAGCATGTTTGAAGTAGAAATAATATGACGCAGTGTTCAGTGCTGAGTGAGAATAGAACACCACACATATCGTTGGTGACTACACACAAAGAGACGACACTTACCGAATTTTTCTCCACCAGCAGCTCGGAATAACATCCTTGCACTTACAGTGATCTCGCAAATAGTTCTGTGTCTCACTGGGGGTAAAAAACGTCAGATATCGTTAATGTTGACAACGAATGAAAATGCATTAAAAATAAAAATTATTATCCATCAGCAGATAGGTGTCCTCGTGCTAGAGCTTGATAGTACATAGTGAAAAGTTTAGCGTTGGGCCAGGATTCCAACCCATTCATGTGGAGGTGTTGAGGAATCTGCAGTTTTGAACAAACAACAAGTTGTAGTCCAGCTGTATTGTCACGAAGGGATCAAATTCCGCGTTAAGGGCGGTCTGAGTTGCATTCCCAGTTCAGAACCAATCTTATCGACATACAGAAGCTCAAATAAAAGACGGAATACGTGTCCTGTGACCATACACAGGTCTTGTTTCGTCACTAGAAATAAATAACTAGCATAAGAAAGAGTTTCTACATGTCACCACTCCTTACTTTATTGTGGTTCCACCTAACGTCTACTTGGTAGAGAGGGAATATCATGTTTAATGTGATTTTCAGACCACAATGCCATTATACCTTGGCGTAGCCAGAAGAGAGTAGAATCTGCCTCTCCCTCTCAAAAAACATCGGCAGAAGTTAGAATTGAACCGAGACCATCATCACACGAAACTATCATAAGTCCAACAGACCACCAAACACTCTTCTCTACAACTCATTTCTCTATCATATCACCATTGCGACACTCAAGATGAGAATTCCGACACACAGGCTCCCTGTAGAGGTTTGGAGGATGTTCAGTACATTCATTTACTTGGTTGCCTGAATCGCCATGAACTAGCTGCCTTGCCTACCCAGTGCATACATTCGACTCTATTTTGTAATCACCGAAATAAAATTACGTAACTGCCACCTGCACAGAACTGCGAACAGTGTAGGCTTCAGAAATTTAAATACGAAGGGTTCCTTTCCATTTGAGTTACTGTATTGCGCTATCTGTTTGTTGAAACCATCGTGCAGTGCAAAAGAAATGCTGTAACTGTCTCTCTCTCAGAAGTCTGTATCCGGCCATATGCATTATCTCACAGCACTGTGGAATGCTGAAGTTCTGGAGGAACTGTTGTTAACTTCCATAGGTGCTGTAGCTACGTCACAGCTGGTAGCGTAATGGTAGGTGTCGCGCACTGTTGATAAGACGTCGCGTGTTCTGTTACATTCCCTACTACATTCTTTTAAAACGCAATTCTGCTTTCTGCTGAAGTTAACAGTTTAATGGGACTTTGAACATAATTCTCTTCACTTCTGAACCCAAAACAGTCGCATGTGGAAAAAAGGCTAACTTCTGCGTTATTTTGTTCTTTTCAGGTTTAGTAGGCGGCCAGGCAGCAGTTGCGCTCGAATCTTTTGTATTATGTATGGGGAGAGCGCATCGTGCCAAAATAGTCACAAAAGTATTTTCTACATTAGCTGTCGTCTGGTGGTGGCATTTTATTCTTCTTCAAACCTTGTTTGACAGCTTTAACTCAGAACAAGTTTTCTACATGCATGTAGTAAATAAACTGCACGTGCATTGTCTGACTGTTAAAGATAACATAAGAGAATTCGCATATATCGTTGATGATTAATTTATCTCTCTGTTTAGTATTGTTTTAACAACACTAAAAGAAACCTTACGAAAACTGTGCACTGTATTGTAAGAAATGAAATAAAACTAATCACGATAACCTTACGACGATAGTAAGTCTGTTTTACCTTAACTGACTATCTGTACACAAGCGTGCTTCTATCTGCACGAATTAGTAAAATACTACTCACTTAGATTTCGATTGGGTCTGTGTTTAAATGGTATGCTGTGTCATACTCAACAAGTATGCAGATGTGGCATTGCATAAATAAAGTTACGTATTCCTAGAGACCAAAAATTTGCTTGTCAGCAGCGGAAAGAAGCGTTATCTGTTGTGCAGCATTGCAAGTTTTTGACTATTCCACTTTGAGCTGGAAGTATTTTCTTGGGATTTGCTAATCAATTTATTTCCTTCATACTTATCACCATTGTATGGGAGTCTTAAGTGAAAAACATTATTGAATTTCGTTCGTTGACGGTCTATTCGAATTTCTTGAGAGACGCTTGTATTGTATAGCAGTTTGGCAGTCAGAAAGGCGAGATCTACGACCATTAACACAACTTACTGAGTCGAGCTGCCAAGAGGTTTGATGTGTAAAGGTTTCCTTCTGATTTTGTTACAGAATTTTTTCGGGAATTCGCAGCTCCATGAAATAATACACAAAAAAACTCGCACGCGCTACCCCTACCACGATTAGAACTGACGATTTTCTTAACCGTTGGGAACACGAGACTCGGGCGGTACCACGGGGTTAGGGACACACTGCGGTCACCACCCCACTCTCGTCATGGTCTTCGTCGCTCAGCCTCATAACGGACCGTGAAAGATATTCAAAGTTGTCACTTACGTGAAGAATAGCATTTCTTTAGCCAAAAAATTTAAATTTCTGTCTTAGTGTCTTAGTTTACTTGAGGATTATATACCACGAGTTATTCAAATGGAAATGAATATTAAGTGAATTTAGCGAATCAGTTCAGTACCATATGCGGAAGTGATTGCTCTACCACAGTGTTGCCAAATGTTTGTGACGATGTTGCCAATTCTCAGCTGTGACAGAAACAGCTCTGAAGCGTTATAGGAGGAGAATCCTGTGCTCCTGTCACAGGAGGATACAGAAAGGAGGCGCGGGGTTTGGTTAATACGTGGCGTTTTCTCCTACCAGCTGTGTCAAACATTCAGGTGTGTAATCTTCCATCACGATTTCAGTTTCCCACAAAATATATACAAAGAAACCCTCACCTTGTTACTTTGTTACAAAAGATAATTTCAGTAAAATAAAAAGTCTTTGGAAATCAACTTTGCCAACCTGTCACGAAAAGTAAGATAACAAACACTTTGCACCTCGAAATCGATTCCATCTATGTGCAGTCTTGTGATCATACAAGTAGAATTTCATGATTTCCACGAGACTGTAGAAAAATGTTGGTGCGAATGGAAGCTGTAAGAAACACAGTTACCTAATTATTCTGTACCACGTAATAATCAATTCATTTCATAATTCAGAAGAGAAGAAACTTAAAATTATGCCCATTAAGACAGAAACTAAAGTGCAGATGCGGGCACTGTGCATATCTGCGCTTTTGCATCTTCAGATCTATGCAAATAATGTATACTAACCAGCGTATTCATTGCTTTCGTAATGTTTCCCTCTTGTTTAGTCTTCTCATGAGGAACTGGATCCACACCCATGAGTCTGATTTTTTCTTTGTATCCTTCCACGTACTATCTTTTTGTGTTATTGTTCGGTGTTCAGAAAGCAAAATATTATGCCTGCTCCCACGAGGCATTGAAATGAGGTCGCAAAAAGGCTAACGAATTAAGTGTTAAGTGGGCAGAAATAGATGGGTGTTATTGTCTCCTTTTCTTATTGAGATTTTCGTATTACCCTGACACAAGACGCCGAGATAAATGTGTATATTCTCCGTGACGAAACGTCACACATTCCATTCATCCTGATCAATTCGTTACGTGCATCGGCGGCAATGAGTGATAGGAAAGCTGTTGTGGATTGACGAATAACAATAACAATGATAGTAATTAAAAATCTATAATCAAGGATGTTTGCTGCATTACGGACGATTAACAAAATTCCCAAGAATGGCTGAGTGTATAATTGGCGCACTGAGTAATTGATCGTGCCACTTTGTTTCTGAATTCTGTTCTAGTTGTTTTTGCAGAGAGAAAACAAAGAAACCCGTAGCCATACATGTCGCAAATACAACGAGATATTACCTATCAACTCTCCTTGCTTTACATCACGAGACGAACATGGCGTCACTGAGCTGACATTTGAAACACATTTCTGTTTTCTCTCTCTGTCTCTCTCTCTCTCTCTCTCTCTCTTTATTTTTATTTTAATTTTTGAGGAAAGCATCGAGAAGCACGATACTAAGCAAGTAGGCATGTAACCTGTTTGAAGTTATTTTCATCGGGATACATAATGCAAAAATACAACTTTTAAGGGTGTCATTGCGTAATTCCAGTTATTGACAGTCCATTCGTGAGCTTGCTCGCGTTCAGTGGGGTGAAGCCTATCCCAGAAGCAAGCAAAACACAAATATTTCTTGCACCATGCGCAACACATAAACGAAATCTCGCTGCACTGACGTGTTGTCCGATATATTGCACGGAAAACATATCTGATTCATGTTGCTAAATACAGCTCTATCAGATATCAATTTGGAAGCGTACCAAGTGCATAAAAGTATATCTTGAAACACGCAGAAAGGCCCATAGAGGTATTCGACTGAAACATAGAAATGACCAAAATTGTAATGGGGTCGACAGCATCGTCTTCTACCACCTTGACAACTCGAACAATGACAGTGTTCGGCCGGCTACTTACGTTTACTGTTATCAAACCTATTGCATGAAAACACAAAAATGTTAATAACCTGAAGATCATTAGTTTTGGAACCCATGGAAAGTAAAGCAGTCATCAGTCGCAAGAGTGGTTTGAACACCACAGTGGTCTAATAGGCACGGTCTTGTTGGAGGTGGTATGCTGTTGCTTTCATCCGACCTTTGAGTTGACTGATCTAGCCAGCTAATAGGGGAACCTATAGTTTTACGTGGCTTTCAGACCACAGTGCAACTCGGCATTTTTCACATCAACAAACACTGCTCCAGGGGAAATATGTGTAAAATGGCACATAAAAATCGTAGGACTGGTGAGGGATCGAATCTGAGACCTTTGTATCCATAATCTTGCTCTTTATCACCTTGCTTCCATGCAGCCAAACCTATGGTTTCTGCTTGCCATTAAAACTAAGAATCTCTCGTTTGTGCCTGCGTTTCCACTTGCGTGTCCCTTAGGAGACCTTACCTTTGGGATTACCCTCGTATACGTGTGTGTAAACGCCTTCCAATGCCCACTCAAGGAAGACAAGGATACCTAGTCTACCTTCAATATTACAAATACGCTTCTGTTTGTGGATGAACGCAGACTTAGGTTGATAATCAATTTGAATATTTATCAGTTCTGTACCTATTGGTGTGAAACTCGTTTTCTACCAATGATTCCCACAGCTACAGGAACACTACTCTAATACCTCTTACACAAAATACTTACGCAGTGCTATCAGACGAAAACGTTCGTACCTGGATAAAGAGCTTTTCCTATTTGAGATATCTGTGAAGGTTGCTACATAAGACGATTTAACAAGAAACTAAATTCCTTCAGCTACGCCAATGTTTAAAGAAATCGTGTTAACGGCACTAAATCGTGGTTTGTAAATCGTTTACCAGCCGTACTCTGCCGCATTTGGCTGGTTCGAAGGCCAAAAGCTTACTGACAAATTTCGCAGAAGGAAAAGGGGGACGAAATGTCGCCCACTCGAAGGTCATGTTGTTTTACTTAAATGATTACAAAATCGGGTCAAACGAACAATGAGGTTGTCAGTATAAGCACATTACTGTTGTCAGTATGATGTTGCACCGCCCAGGGCCTGTAATGATAACGATCCCGTTTAGGTCAGGCATATCGTACACAGAAGTGGAAGAGAGAGCACCACTAAATTCTACAATCCGTATGCATTGCATACACACAGAAATTACTGTTACAGTCTACTTATGGAAACCAATGAGTGAATTGCATATTTTCCGGTGAGAAAGAGCACTGGCAAACAGTCTTGGCTACATTAGGTTACTTAAACTGGCGTCACTTTGAACTAGAATTTATGGCCAGCGTCTAAGTACAAGGAGAGTGAGTCGGATGCGGGTTTTGCAACTTTGGAATACTTTCCTTACATTATGGAAACGAATATTAAATTTGAACTAATACTGCGAAAATTTTGGACTTGGATAGCTTAGAACGAAAATCTTTCTGTTTATAGCAAAGGAAAACAATTGATTTTCTAAAACATTCTGTGTCATACACAACTTGAAACAGGTCACGTCGACCAAAACATATGGAAGAACCGACAGCGACGTATATTGGAAGGCAGTAAGATCCCTTGGCTTTTGGTTTGAAAGTATTCGACAGCATTTTCAAGGCGCAAGTAAATGAAGAAAGGCACCGCGTTTTCGTTATCAGGTAGCGTCTTCATCAATTACTTTAGTTTTAATGTGATCTACTAGTAATTGCTGATGTTTGATATTAACATGAAAAGGATTCCGTAGATAAGGAAAGAACTTGTTCTTGGGCAACTACTTCTATAATGACCAAAAGGCGTTAAATGATGTTAAAGCGGCGGTATGAAGAAAATGATAGTAATGATGACGGTGATACTCGAATTATCCGGTAACTTCACACTTCACAGTGGATTTTATCGAACTAAGACATATCCTGAATTAGTAAAAATTTCAAAATGGCTTCAAATCGAGACTATGACGCCTAGAAGAGTCTTTACATCCTGCTGACATGAGAATAGCATAATCTCCACGTCAGAAGCTTGCTTCTACTTAACCATTTAATAGACTCGCGTTTTTTTCCACCGTAACTAGTTTAGTAAGCTAAGAACATCATCCATTACAGCACACTCCTGGGGCTGGGAAATGTGGCCACAATGGTCTGGTGGAACGAACTATCACAACTGCAATGCGTGGGTTCAGGCATTTACTTTTAAGAGGCACAAACAGATTTACTTTACCTCTGGTAACCTCAAGAAAGCTGTTATAATCCAGAATCCGCATTAAACATTACGTTCCTGCATTACAAACTGGGCAGAGCCGGTTTACGTTGGAAAATGACATAGGTGGAGGTCAGGGCAAACAGAAATACTGTCACCAGTAAACTTACTTACATTAGAAAATTTTATTTTATTTTATGAACTGATAGCCGTCTAAAGGAACAGGGCTCTTATTTTACTTGTACTTGATTGACCTAGAGACGTTGAAAAATTTATTGCTGGACTGTGATTCGAACTCGTATCTCCTCTTTAGAGAATCTGAATCTCTCGGAACAGTATCATTTCATTCTTTTCCCAAGACTGCAGTCTTCTCTAGGTCTCCTCCAAAGGTAAATATGTGGGTCCTAATCCTGATCTAGTACAAAAATATTCATAATTTCATTTCAAGCCCTATTACGTGCACACCGGCCTGCTAGTGAAAATTAACGTGGATTTTTAATGTCTGTTCATGTTGCCAACAATTTTTGGACAAACACGCACACATCTTACTGTTGGTGAGAAAGCAATTGATACTAAAGAAGAACGATAGGAGTGCGGTTCCTTTGTCGCTCAGGCACAAAAGTTTGTGTCTTTATTTTAGATTAAACACCTAGCAGCTCGCAAGAAAAATCGAGAAGTAACATTTGATTTTAATTAGTTACCAATCCGATTACGTCTTGGGTTCGTATCTCCGTCTCAGAACTTCACATCATGCGCTTCATCTTTAAATTCATACACACTTTGTTACTTCTGAATTGAGGTATATCACACATCACTCATGGTTAGTTAACAGGGATGAAAGGGTCTTGATAGGAGTCCCGGTTTATTGCAAACTGTCGTCTTTTATTTTCAAGTTTAGATTTGGTTACTGATATAGGTGGAAATTTCATTACTTCATGACTCTTCATGGATAGTCAGCAATATGATATGATTAGATTAGATTAGATTAATACTTGTTCCATAGATCATGAATACATTTCGTAATGATGTGCAACGAGTCACTGTAATCTAAGATTTCTTTACATACCAGCATTCAATATCTTTACAATATTTTTTTACTCTCTCTCTCTCTCTCTCTCTCTCTCTCTCTCACACACACACACACACACCCACACCCACATTCTCTTTTTATTTTTATTTGTTTGTTGTGCTCGAATATCGGCGAGGCACGAAAACATCCGTGAGTGAGTTTCTTAGTTTTGAGTACAGTTACGACAGAAATATAAAAACAACTATGAGAGTTACTGATTTATGATGCTTAGTAGCAGTCAGTTCTGAGTATAATTAGTAACTAAGCTCCAGTCCCTAAACCTAGTTACAGAAATGCGTATCAGACGCATTACGTATTCCAGGCCGTAGTAGCCGCGTCTCTGAGGCGCCAGCTATGGTCTCTTCCCAGGACGCTGTAGGATCACATCGGTTCGTCTTCTTCCTGCTGGTAATGTAACTGAGATTTGACAACAACGCAAGGTATGTCTGGAATCTCTGTGATCGAAGAGTTACTTCCTGGTGTGCACGGAATTAAGCCTCAAACTTCACTTGATTTCTCGTGTCATTTCCATTGAATAACCTGAGTTGTTATCGCTTGAGGTGTAACAGAAGATTATAAATTTACGGTTTCTTGCCCAATAAAGTCATTGAACGTGGCAACAGCAAATAATCTCGTCCTGTAAATAGCGGTTTACGAGTTTTACCCACTATTGGCCTCGTAAGAGGAAGGCGCAAACCATATCTATCCGCTAGCTCTGTGTTGACGTGCTGTTAAAAAGACTTTCGTCGTAAGGTTATCGTGGATAGTTTTATTTCATTTCTTACAATGCAGTGCACAGTTTTCATAAGGTTTCTTTTAGTGTTGTTAAAACAATACTAAACATGAGAGATAAATTAATCATCAACGATATATGCGAATTCTCTTATATCATCTTTAAAAGCCTGACAATGCACATGCAGTTTATTGATTACATGCATGTAGAAAACTTGTTCTGAGTTAAAGCTGTCAAACAAGGTTTGAAGAAGAATAAAATGCCACTACCAGACGACAGCTAATGTAGAAAATACTTTTGTGACTATTTTGGCACGATGCGCTCTCCCCATACATAATACAAAAGCTTCGAGCGCATCTGCTGCCTGGCCGCCTACTAAACCTGAAAAGAACAAAATAACGCAGAAGTTAGCCTTTTTTCCACATGCGACTGTTTTGGGTTCAGAAGTGAAGAGAATTATGTTCAAAGTTCCATTAAACTGTTAACTTCAGCAGAAAGCAGAATTGCGTTTTAAAAGAATGTAGTAGGGAATGTAACAGAACACGCGACGTCTTATCAACAGTGCGCGACACTTACCATTACGCTACCAGCTGTGACGTAGCTACAGCACCTCTGGAAGTGAACAACAGTTCCTCCACTGTTGGCAGTTCTGTGTAGGTGGCAGTTACGTTAGTTTATTTCGGTGATTGCAAAAAAAGAGTCGAATGTATGCACTGGGTAGCCAAGGCAGCTAGTTCATGGCGATTCGGTCAACCAAGTAAAGGAATGTACTGAACATGCTGCAAACCACTACAGGCAGCCTATGTGTCACAATTCTCATCTTGTGTGCCGCTACGGTGTTATGACAGAGAAATGAGTCGTAGAGAAGAGTGTTTGGTGGTCTGTTGGACTTATGATAGTTTCGTGTGATGATGGTTTCGGTTCAATTCTAACTTCTGCCGATGTTTTTTGAGAGGGAGAGGCAGATTCTATTCTCTTCTGGCTATACCAAGTGAAGAAGGTATAATGGCATTGTGGCCTGAAAATCACATTAAACATGATATTCCTTCTCTACCAAGTAGACGTTAGGTGGAACCACAATAAAGTAAGGAGTGGCGACATGTAGAAACTTTTTCTTATACTAGTTATTTATTTTTAGTAACGAAACAAGACCTGTGTATGGTCACAGGACACGTATTCCGTCTTTTATTTGAGCTTCTGTATGTTGATAAAATTGGTTCTAAACAGGGAATGCAACTCAGACCGCCCTTAACGCGGAATTTGATCCGTTCGTGACAATACAGCTCGACTACCACTTGTTGTTTGTTCAAAACTGCAGATTCCTCAAGATCTCCACATATTGAATGGTCTGGAATCCTGGCCCAACACTAAACTTTTCACTATGTACTATCAAGCTCTAGCATGAGAACACCTATCTGCTGGTGGATAATCATTTTTATTTTTAATGCATTTTCATTCGTTGTCAACACTAACGATATCTGACGTTTTTGACCCCCAGTGAGACACAGAACTATTTGCGAGATCACTGTAAGTGCAAGGATGTTATTCCGAGCTGCTGGTGGAGAAAAATTCGGTAAGTGTCGTCTCTTTGTGTGTAGTCACCAACGATATGTGTGGTGTTCTATTCTCACTCAGCACTGAACACTGCGTCATATTATTTCTACTTCAAACATGCTCACATGTCGTTACTGGTGTTGCAAACCCATACTTGACGTTCCTTTTCACTAGAATATAACAGCGATATGTGCCGGGTTGGAGTCCTGGGAAGGAAGAAATTAATGTTTCGTCTCGTCATTTCAGTTAATACATGTAGTTATTGCCGAGAAAATCCGATATGTCAAAGTTGACTGGGCTTCGATAATAATCCGATTAGGTTCTGGGTTCGAATCCCTGTCCAACACAATGCTTTACCTTACTGCATTTCAAGTAAGTTACTTGTGAAGAAGCAGTATTTAACATCTCTCGTAGTTCGTTAACAGGGACAACAGATGCTGGGTAGGAATTCGCGTCCGTTAAAAATGTTTACGTTATGTAATTTAAAGTTGATATTTGTTAACTGATACTGTCTAAAATGAGGTATATCACTCTCTTTATGCCCAGCCAGGAATAACTGTTAATTTCCGTCTGTCACGATATCTTAGTTTGCATGACCTGGGTTTGAATGCATATACAGAACGTGACGGTTCGTCGTGTCATTTGAAGTTCATACAGATTCTCACGTAGCTGCTCGTGAATAGCGTAAATTTTTAATGACATTTTGTGTAAAATAACAAGTATGGTATGTTACTTTGAAGATGAAATTATGAATACGACGAACTTACTACGTGCATTACCTATCTGACGTAATAATGAGAGTGCTAACATTTCAGGTATGTCATTTACTGCAATAAATGCGACCTTACAAGCCTTAAGGACAGTCTTATCTGTGATGAGGTGTTCCTGATATTTTTAGTATCGTGGTATTATTTACATCCTGAGTTATTGCAATACAGAGCTCCGTTTTCTTGTGGTGACTGGGTTGGATCCATTTCCAATAGTCAAGCGACTGTTTCAAGGAGCGATTAGCGGACCTGCTAGACAGCTGTGTTATGTGGGTTGCATGGGAATCAGGTGAAATGCAACTCAGGTTTTTCGGATGCTTTTGACCATGGCTGTACTTCGTTAACAATCCTATTAGGTGCTGGGTACGCATCCCTGTCACAAGCTTTATATGGTGGCATTTCAATTTTAAACATGAGCATACGTTGTTCCTTGTGAATGACACCATATTAAACGTCTTTGGGGATAGTTCCCAGGACGTTAAATGTTATGACAGGATTCCCAGTTCGGTACAAACATTTTCGTCATTTATTTTCAGGTTCTGAATTGATAACTGATGCCTGTGCAAACGTCTATACTTAACGTCTCTTTATGCCTAGTGATTCGGTCTCAATAAGGCACAAACAAAGCTTAGCTTAGTTAGCAATTGCTATACGTGCTGGGTTTGAATCCAGGTCCAGAACGACGACGTTGGAGATGTCATTTAAAGTTCAAATTTGTGTACACGTAGCTGTTGATGTGTTACAAGAAGTATGATATTACTGGTGATTCACTGTTAATGTTCAGATTTTTTTAGAGTGATTGTTGGCATTAATCGCGTTTTTCTACAGGTTCGTCCAATATCCAGTTTCCAGCTCCATTCGCCCTTGAGCGACCTTCAGCACGTGGATGGAAAACCTCTTAGAGAGCGAAAAACTTTTTTTCCAATTGCCGTAGAGCAGCTTTGAAACTCCATATATTGTCTCAAGTATTTAATTTCGACTAAGGATTACTGTACGATATATGTAAAATAATCCGTTTTCTCACAACTTTTGGAATGTCACTTGTTGTAATGAAGGTTAGTTTATGAGTGTTATGGGGTGTCTCATCGCTAAGAACGTTTTTTCTAATATGTTTTGTATGACGATATTAGTTGACGCTTAGACTGACTGCCATAAAACACTTGGTCTCTTAGTAGTCTCTTTCGGTACCCAGTGTGTGTAGTCGAACGACTGTACCCCACGGGGTTTTGGTGTTTAGAGGACCTGCAACACAGCTACGTTATGTTGGTTGTATTCGGCAGTGACCCACGTTTTTGCTGTCAAGTGTACCTTTCAGAAATTTTAACAATAAATCTCTGAGCAATCCACAATGTCTCTTGAGTAACGACTGCCACTGGAGTTGGTTGAACATCTCCATGAAGCTCTCGCGCTCACTAAACGCACCTGTGATGGAACGCGAACCTCTTCTTTCGACCTTTTATATTAATTCTAACTGATAAGGTTACCTGACTGATATCCAGTATTAAAATGCCTGTAGTATGATGTGAGTACATTAAATTCGACGGAGCTGTGATTCACAACCTGAGTGGATATCCCCATAGACGAGTTAAAATCAGAGTGGGCTGACGAAGGTATTGTTGACGTGCAGCATATTATGAAACGAGTCGATGGGGACCTCGTCAAATCTGACTCGTTTATTCTCACGTTCAGTTGCCCGAGACTCCCAGAGCATGTTAAAGCGGGGTTCTTACGTTTGCCAGTACGGCCATATTTCCCCAACCCAATGCGCTGTTTTAAATGTCAGCGCTTTGGGCAGACTACGTTGGGGTGCAATGGGATAGCCACTTGTGGTAAATGTGGTCAGCCTGCCCATGACGGAGCCGATTGTTCATCGCCTGTGAAGTGCGTGAATTGCTCTGGGAGTCACCCTGTCTGGAGCCGGATCTGCCCCATCTATCTCGAAGAACGGAAGGTACAGGAGATTAAAACATCTAAGCGCATCCCCTATGGTGAGGCCAAGAAAATCTTTAAGGCCATGCAACCTCCTGTGTTTTCAACATCTTTCGCTTCCGCTCTGAAAAAACCGGTACAAATGGCCACTGTTGCTACGCAAACGGAAGTTGCTAGTGTTAGCACTAATACCTGCGCTTGCCAGTACACTTGTGCTGCTGCAGTTGTTTTGCAACTTGCGTCTCTCCCTGCTACGTCGGACAAGGCCGTGGTTGCTGACATTGGGGTACTTCCTGCCTCTCCCCATATGGCGCGTTCTGCCCAGGCGAGTAAAGCTCCAGCTGTTGACAAGGCTCTGCATTCTAAGCCCCCAAGACAAAGCCTCAGAAGGTGAAGGTTTTGCCACCTGAGGAGACTAGTCAGCGTCGGTCCGATGACGAGGCCATCGTACTGTCTGACATCTCCCGTGGGTCGTCATCGGAGCTTATGGACATTGATGCCGACCGGGGGCGATCTTCTCGCCCCAGGAATAAATCTCCGGCCAGTACGGCCTCGCCTCCAAAGCAGAGAGGCAGGGTGAAAGTTCAACCACCCTGATCACTGGCTCCCATATTACAGTGGAACCTGAATGGGTTCAGGACGCATGTGGCCGAATTACAACTCCTTATACGAGAGTGCCCCTTGTGCTTAGGTCTCCAAGAGACACATTTTCGGGCCACTGATGCTCCTTCTTTACGGGGCTATATCATATATCGAAAAGACGATCTGACGGGGGAAAGGGCAAAGGGTGGTGTTGCGGTTCTTGTCCGTGACATGCACCCCTCATCTGAGCTCCATCTTGTCACCGACTTGCAAGCAGTTGCAGTTGACATTCTTGTGGGTCGGAGGCTCACAGTCTGTTCAGATTACTTACCGCCTCAGCATGCGATAGACTCTGAGGCTCTCACGGTCCTTATTAGCCAACTCCCCCGCCCATTACTTCTTCTGGGGGACTTCAACGCTCATAATGTCTTATGGGGCTCTCCGACTACTTGCCCCAGGGGTCGCATTCTGGAAAGCCTCATGATGTCTGAAGAACTGTGCACCCTCAACTCTGGTGCTCCCACTCATTTCTGTACTGCTTCTGGGTCGTCATCGGCTATTGACCTTTCCTTTTGCTCTCCAGCACTTGCGGATTCTGCTCTGTGGGAGGCTGCTGCTGACTTCCATTCTAGTGACCACTTCCCCCTTTGGATTCGCCTCCTGGATGAGGCTGTGGCATTACCAGTGCCGCCCCGGTGGCATCTCTGCAGAGCTGACTGGACATTTTTAAGCCAACTGGCTGTTTTGGAACACCGTGCCAGCGTCCATGAATGGGTAGACCATGTTAGAGCCGTGATCTCCCATGATGCTGAATTGTCAATCCCACGGTCATCCGGTCATCCCAAGAGGCGTCCTGTCCCTTGGTGGACCACTGAGTGCCGCTCAGCCATCCGAGCCCGCCGTGCAGCTCTGTGCCACTTCATGTGCCGTCCCTCAGCTGACAATCTTGCGGCCTTTCGGGTGGCAAGGGCCAGAGCGGGGCGAGTGATTAAAGAGAGCAAACGACGGTCATGGCAATCGTTCTTGAACTCCATCTCTCGCTCCACTAGTTCTACGAAAGTATGGGAAGCCATCAGGAGGATTTCCGGGACACTCAGCCAGCTACCTGTCACGGCATTGCTGCATCAGGGATGTCTCCTTACGGCGCCGAGAGACATTGCCCAGACACTGGCCATGCATTTTGCGGACTCTACCGCCACTATGAACTGTGATCCAGATTTCTGCCGCTACCGCACTGCCATCGACAGGGGTCACTTGGACTTCCGGTCTCTAAATTCTGAACCCTATAACTGCCCCTTCACAATGTGGGAACTGGATTCGGCGCTGTCTGTGGCTCATGATACTGCGCCTGGTCATGATCAAATCCGGTACAGTTCTCCTGAACTGTTTTAATATGATATGGTTATCCGGCACGTACCCTGACTTGTGGAGGGAGGCGATTTTGATTCCCCTCCTCAAACCAGGGAAGGACCGAACGCATCCCAGTAGTTATCGGAGTATTGCTTTGACGAGTTGTGTTGGGAAGACGTTGGAACGCATGGTCAACCGCCTCCTGGTTTGGCTGCTCGAGACCAGGCAGCTCCTTAGCCCCTCTCAGTGTGGCTTTCGGAGATGTCGTTCCACTATAGACAACTTGACCCTGCTTGAGGCCGCCATCCAGCAGGCCTTCCTACGTAACCAGCATTGTCTAGGGGTCTTCTTTGACATTAAAAAGGCGTATGACACTACTTGGCGCCGCCTTATCCTCAATCAGCTCCATGAGTGGGGCTTTCGTGGCCGTCTCCCCATCTTCATTCGGTCCTTTCTTTCTCACCGCCTCTTTCGGTATCGGGTTGGTAATGTGCTATCTGATTTGTACGTGCAGGAGAATGGTGTTCCTCAGGGCAGCGTTTTAAGTGTCACCCTCTTTGCCGTCTCTATTAACAGTATCACGTCCACTATCCGGAGGCCTTCCCAATGCTCCTTGTTTGTGGACGATTTTGCTGTTTTCTATTCTTCCTCCAGCCTTGTCACTGCTAGTCGGCAGTTGCAGCTTACGATAAAGCGCTTAAAGGCACGGACTGCAATGACGGGTTTTACCTTTTCTGCAGACAAATCTGTGTGTGTTCATTTTAATCGTTCTCGGCGTCCTTTTACCTCCCCTGAATTGCGTCTGAGGGACACCGTTCTTCCTTTTAGAGACACTGTGAGGTTCCTGGGCCTCACTTTTGATTCCAAGTTGTCGTGGTTGCCTCACCTTAAAGACCTCAAGGTGCGGGCCCTGAAGGCACTGAATATTTTGAAGTGTCTGAGCCATCGGTCCTGGGGAGGAGATCGGGCGCGTCTGCTGCAGTTTTATAGGGCTTTGGTCCGATCGCGTCTTGACTATGCTTGAACCGTGTATGGGTCAGCAAGGCCTTCGTATCTGAAGATCCTTGACGCAGTACACCATGAGGTTATCAGGCTGGCCACTGGTGCCTTCCGTACCAGTCCCATCCCCAGCCTGTGTGCTGCGGCAGGGGAACCGCCGCTCGCCATCCGGCGGATACTCCTCATGGTGCGGCGGGTGTGTCATTTCCTTGCCTGTCCTACCTCCCCTGCGTACCCTACCGTTGCCCGACCGCCTATGGAACGTCTCTTTTCCAGTCGTCCCAGGGCAACGAGACCATTTGGGATTCGTGCCAAGCATTTGCTTGAGTCCCTTGGTGTGGAGCGTGTGGCCCCCCAACGACAAGGTTTTACTCGCCTGCCTCCCTGGTTGCTTCAGAGGCCCAGCATCCTTCTAGACTTGTCGGAGAACCGGAGGAACTGCACTCCAGCGTTTGTTTTTACCTCCTTATTTTACGATATTTTAAACCAGCATCCGGACCATGTACCTGTATTCACAGATGGCTCTAAACAGGTGGACTCCGTTGGTTGTGCTGTTGTTTTCCCTGATCGAGTCGCTAAGTTATGGCTTCCTGCGGCGTTTACCATCCTTGATGCCGAATTGTTTGCAATATTGCGGGCATTGGAGCAGATGAGATGTGTTCCCAGTCTTAAGTTCCTCATCTGTTCTGACTCCCTGAGTGCCCTTCAGACCATGCAACACTTGTACCCAGCGGATACGGTCGTCCAGAACATCCATGATGCCCTACTCCACCTGCAACGGCAGGGGGAGGAGGTTTCTTTCTGCTGGGTGCCGGGGCACGTGGGTATTAGGGGAAACGAACTGGCGGATGTAGCTGCCAAAGATGCATGTTCCCTCCCTCACGTTGTTGAATGTGCCGTCCCCCTCCATGCTGTAGCCTCACTTTTGCGTTTTCGTGTTATGCATCGATGGGAAGAGGAGTGGCTGGCAGTTTCTGACAATAAGCTGCGTCTGGTAAAGGCCACTACGCGACCATGGCGTACGTCCTACCAGTCATACAGGCGGGATGAGGTTCTCCTCACTCGCCTCCGCATCGGGCACAGTCCCTTAACGCATGGTTTTTTACTCCGGCGGGAGGACCCCCCAATCTGCAGTGCTTGTGGCGTCCAGATTACTGTCCGCCACATTTTACTTGACTGTCTTTTATTCTCTGACCAGAGGGCGGTGGTTTCTTTGCCACCGGATTTGCCCTCTATTTTGCAAGAAGACGCAGCGACTGTGGTTAAGGTCTTACGGTTTTGTGTCCTGTCCAATCTGTTGCCTCGGATTTTAGGGAGAGGGTTTTAATGTGCTGCTGGGTGACTGGCTCACCCAGGTTTTAGGTAAGAGGTCCGCCAGTCACGATTACCTCCTTGTTTCCCTTCGGTTTCTGTTCTCTTTTCCTTGTGTTTCCTTTCCTTTTTTGGTGTGTTCTTTCTCCTCTTGTTTTGCCTCTGTATGTGGGGATATGGAACTGCGTCAGGTCGGCGTCTTTTAGCCAGTCTCCTTGTTCGCTGTTCCTCTTAATCCCTTCACTGCATGTGTTCCTGTTTTTATGTGCTTGGGCGCTGATGACCACGCTGTTTAGCGCCCGTAAACCTCAAACACACACAAACACACACTGGCAACATCACACTGGTGACATCACTAAATGATGTCATGGGTTTTACCCCCTCACCATCTCCCACTTCCACCCACACCTGCCCTCCCCATCCTCACCCATCCCTTCTTCCCCTCCGCTCCTCATCTGGGAAATGGTGAGAAACGCCCAGTCTATGCTGAGCTGTTGGTGTGGCAGGACATAGGGCAGCTTTTTCCTAATTTGATATTTTGGAGTGTTATCCTATTGGAAAATGCTTTCTAAACCTTTTGCTTGTGTGTGTGTGTGTGTGTGAGTGAGACATATATATATATATATATATATATATATATATATATATATATATATATATATATATATATGTGGGTGTTTTTGTGTTCACCTTAACATGCAGTGATTGACTGATATAGTTGACAATACCACCACCAGAGGGTGGGAAATGCTATCTACCAACACTGCATCCAGTCATGCGATCACAAGGACATGGGTGATAAATTGTCAGGAAATCGTGTGTATACGTTCTCCTTGACATGTCTGGAGCTGACTGTCCTAGTTCACAATTGGAAACTGGTAGGAATCAATAGTAGCAATGTATCTGATCACATGACCATAATATCAAAAGCTCATACATCTGAGTCAGTCAGTGGAAGTGTCATGAGGTGTTAACAGAAGCAGCAGCCGAGATCATCTAGCAACTCCCAGCAGAATAGCAGGAAGCAGAATAATAAGTACTCATTAAGTGGCTTTGTCTATATGTGTCCATAGTTGTTGTTATTATTACCACATGTAAGTTTCTTCTTCTTTGTTCAGCAGCTGAGGTGACCTCCATCTTGTCAAGACCTGCAGCTGCAGCAGCCTTCACGTTATCAGGAACTGCACCAGTCGCAGCGGCCTCCAACATGTCGGTCCCTACAGTGGTGATGGTGAGCTTCAGAAGATGGGATCCTGTAGCACATTTGCTCAGCAAGTGGAAGCAGGACAAGGAACTGCTATTGTCTGTGCCACTCATCGATGAAGACACCCTGCCTGCCCTGACTCACAGAAGTACACTGGGTGTCTCAAAAGGTGTAGTGTGAGTCACTACTGCACTCTGATATATACACCATAAATTAAGCCATGGAACATTCCAGTGACACTGCAAGGACAGACCAGATGTAGCGTATGAGTAGATACCAATTTCTGCCGGGGCACGACTGCTGTTCACTTCCATGTATAATTTGAATGCTAATGGATCAAAGTGCCTGAATACAAGCATAGGAGCAGCAGGAAGTAACTGGGGTGTGGTGATAGATATTGAGAATATGATGAAGGTTGTTAAAGTGCTATTTATGCAGTCAGGATGGGATGAGGTATGTCTTGCATACCATACATCAAATACATCAATGGTCACATTTACTGTGCTGGTCAGATTCTATCGATCATATCAATGTATAATGAAGCAACTCTCAAGGGGAAATCTGGAGACATACCTGTTTATTTACAACACTCTATTGTTATAAACTTGATGATGCTATCTCATGTGTCAGATATTGGGCCTATGGCTATTCTATATTAAAGCTGTATAAACAGTGCTCCAGTGCATGTAAAATGCAGTGTCAAGGTCGGCTATTATTCCTCCAATAGGTATGGAGACCACCCTGTTAAATTTACAAATAGAATACCTGAGTTGTGTCATAATCCTAACAGTCTGAGGGAAAACATGAAGTATTTAGTGCATACAACAAATAGCTATTCTGGAAATATTATACTGTTGTGAAAAATGAACCATTGGATTCTGCTCACATACTGCACCCTATGTGCCATTGCTGGAGTGTACATAAAATATAGTTTAGCAAATTGTGTGCTTTTCCGTGTTTGATAACCTTCTCATTATAATGTAGCCACTGTATCTCACTTGTTGAGATGATTGCACAATAGTGGCTATACATATTATTAATATTAATATTATTATTATTATTATTATCACAAATTTTTTTTCTGTTGAAGACCATTGCACACCAATACTTGATGTAATTGGCATCATGGCAGGGTGGGTGAATCATTCTTGTCACACAGACTATGTTGTAAGAGACAGGTCTTGTGATGGTATAGAAGACCAGAAGAAGAAGAAGAAGAAGATGAAGAATGGGATATAACTTCCTGATAATATCTTAATGATAATTATGGGTTCATCCTAACTGTGCAAGACAAAGGTTCTGATGTCACTGCTAACACACTTGGGTGGAGACAGCTTTGAATGTGTGTTTGTACTTTCAAAAACGCTGTTTCAGTCGAAACACCATTTGTTGCAGAAGATACTACAAGGTGACGACGGTGTGACATACGCAACATTCAGCGAAAGCGGTGGTAACTATCCAACAGTCAAAGTAAAGCTAAACACTACATTCATATTCGATTATATTGCCATGCAAAGCCATTATCATATTCCATATTTCTGCTTCGGTCACCATATGGGTATTGACGAATTTCATTTCAGCCAGACATATTCCAGAATCCCAAAACAGTTGGTTAGAAATAATGCAAACTTCATTATAGACGTCAAATAAGACAATTTTAATTTTAAACACAGTGACCATGCAAATGTAGGAACTGATATGTCATTCAGTGAATCTCTAAAGATACGTGAAGACTGCTGGAATCACACAGAGTATGGGTGTCTTGTTATACATAAAACAAGAAAATTGAATGATGGTAGATACAGAAAAGAGGTGAGTACAATAGTGCACATCACACCATGGACACGGACAAATTCGCATGCACATTGTACACATCACACCATGGACATGGACAAATTCACATGCACATTGAGTGCTCACTTTAGAGAATGTTATACGTAGACAGAACATTCACTTATACCTAGATGCAGAAGTTAAGACTCTCAAACGCGAAGTTGAGGCGTAAGTAAAGTGCTGGTGATGCAGTATATGACTCTTCTGAGATCTATCAATGCATTCAATGATGGAGTTAATGTAACTGAAACAAGTAAATGACTTAACTATAAAGCCTTTTGCTACTGAAAAGAAGGTGAAGAAGAATATATGCAAGGTGTACCCTGCCGAGATCTCTGCTTAGCACATAACAGCCAAGCATAAAATCATTGAGTCATGGTAGGTTGATAGAGAGAAATTATGGCTGCTAAGATTAGAGCATTTGGAGTTTGAACAAACACTAAGAGAAAACTTCAAGCCAGTTATTGAGTCCCTCCAGCAACTCCCGGTGAAATTACACAGTCACAACAATGGCACTGTCGGTTTTGTTAACTGTCTCTACGATTTGTAGGATAGGCAGAATATAGTGTCATCCATAGATGCTGGCCACGCAGCCTATAAATTTAACAGAGCGCAAAATACAGTTAGGTGATATGGAATTTCAGAGTAAACCAGATCTACTGAATCTTATTTCCCTATGGCCTGCCAAACCCAGAAGTTATTTACTGAAAAATCTGGAACTGTATGGTGAAATATTACAACTGACGAATGTACATAAGAAAGCAAATGAAATAGGCTACCACAAATCCAAAGCAGTGCGAAATACAAAACCGTTATAAATCCGATATTAGACGCAGAAACGGCGGCGAAGATAGTATTGACATTCAGCGACAAGTGATTCCCTCAGTATACATATCATGATGATACCAATGATCGAATACGTCGGCTATGGCTGCTCATCGCATCAGCTGTCGCTGCTAATACAGCTCATTCGAATGCCGTTGAGTCAATAATTTCCGAGCTTATAGAGACATGTATCATCGAATAAGTATGGAGACAGTTGTTTGAGAACTGGACAAAGTAGCACACAAAACATACCATCGTAGAAAAGTTGTATTTAAGGGTTTGGATGACTTATGGCAGGCACGAATGAATAATGGTTTCAAGTATATTTTAATGGTCATTGATACATACTGTAAATTTTCCTTTGCATTGCCAGTGAAAACAAAAATTACGAGGCATGTTGCACAGGCATTTGAGCGAATGCTGCAGACAGATGAATCAGTGTCCAGACAACCCTCAAACAGATCACACTGGAGAATTTTACAACAGACAGTTGAACACTGTGACGGAGTGGTGTGGAATACACCACTGTTCAGGATTCACCTATCTGAAGGAAAGTATCGTGGAACATATGAACAGAACAGTGAAAGCTCAGATGTGGATGCGCTTTAATCTTTATGATTCACACAAATGATAGATATTCTCCCGCAAATAACTGCACAGTATAATCGAACCAAACATAAGCATTTTTACAGGTATGCATGCAATAAATTGCCTGTACTCTTCCGCTGTTCTACCCAGTAGCTCATCTATGAACGAGCCTGTGTTTTTTAAATCTTCAAATCTTACGTCAGTGCAGAGATATATGTTTCAGGGTTGATGCTATGTCTACATTATGCGAACAGTGTATCTCCACCTCATTAAGTTTACATCGTGTCTGCTGAAAGAAGAATGCTAAAGCATTACTTGTAGACTTTGATCCCACTGTATCAGGACCATCCTTTTTCTTTTATGCTCCATCCAAATATATGAAACTCTTTCATGGAAGGATTGAAGTATCATGGTGTTGATGACAATCCTAATTTCATCGTTCTTGTTAAATGTGGTTCAAGTATAAGGTTTGTTTGAGCAGCCTTCCTGGCATATAATTCGCTCATCATATTCTATCGGAACTGTTATATTGAGCGCCATCATTTCTGGGTTTCAGGCTTGCCGACTTGAGAAACTCATAGTTCGCATGTGATACAATCTTACAGTTCTGCTGTGAAGTGCTGTGCTGGGTGTTGTATGCGCTGGTTCTACACGTTATACCCATTCTGTCTTCGATGTAGTAGTACTATGATTTCCTCACCACGAAACTCAATAAGTTGATTATTCTGGTCCACAATGTCTGAACTACCACTGGAAGGTATATAGCGTTGGTGGGAGTCTCAACAATCTCATACACTGATCCAACTGTGGGGAAAAATCCATAAATTGTAACAATCACTCTAACGTTCAGAGAGGAGTTCCTTGCAATGTTACACTCGACACACATTGTACTGATGTGGAGTATATCCACAGTCTGACCTGACTCGTAAAGTAAAAATTTACTAGGATTCTTCTTCAAAACATGTCGCTTTGTGAAACCCAGTAGTCGTCCCATTGAAGCTCCCTGGTTAAAGTCAACTGTTGTATTCACAGTCCTTATTTCAGGTTTAAGTTTATTGATGGTTGCAAGTGGCTCAATCACCTTTCCAGATCGTTTTAAATCTTTTTTTTTTAAATCGCCTGTATCATATGCAATGGGTTCAGTTGCACAATGTCATCTTTACCATTAATTTACAGATGCATTTTATTGTTAGCCTCTATGATATTTGGGACGCAGTTGTATGTCTTCAGCGCAGTTAGCGCAATACTCCAATTTCCAGTGCTTAAATCACTTGGTAGAAAGTAATCCGCACGTAATACTGATAATCGTTCTTTTAAAGTCAGAGTATATGACATTGCACCTGACCCTCAGCTGCTGAAATCGTGCTTAATGCATCTCCTGATAAATCCTTCTTTGTAAATATTAGCAGAAATATGACACGTAGATGACCACACAGCCATGTATTAAAGTTTTTGATAGCGCTGAGAATTGTAAAACACATGGCTTTTGCTGGTGAAGTATCATTGTAATTTTTCCGGAGACTGCATATCACCAAATGGGTCAAAATGGTAGATTTTACTTGTATTTTTTAACATATTCCACCCAGTGGGGGTTCCAGTTCTTCCAGCAACATCTAAATGCCCAATTCCACATTTCCACTCAGTATTTGGTAATGTGTCCCACATAAACAAAGCGAGGAATTTCGGCATGTTGAATTTTCTGTAAGAAATTGAAGCACATAGGTATTAGTAAGCGCTCTCTCTGGTAGGATCGCTAAGGGGTTTTATCTTTTTATTTATGAAGAGACACAGTCCTTTCTTGTATTGTTTCCTGATGGCTACTGCTTCCAATACGCGGCTATGTCTTCTTGTTTCCTCTAGTTGCTCCTGAGGTCCCTTAATCAGCCTTGTTGCACCTTTCTGCTTCAGAGCACTTTTAGCAGCATACATCGCTGAGAGGGTACAGTTTCGTAAACATCCCTGCTCCCTCTTCTTCCTCTTCATCATCGTCATCGTATTCTTCTTCTTCTTTAGCGTATTATGAGTGGCATTCATATCTTGGTTTAAATTCACACGCACACCCAACTTAATTTTACCATGCATGATTTTATCAATTGTAAATTCTGCAGTGTGCTGTTCGATACCAATATCCCTTCTCGCGCTCATTGCTTTGGCTTTATCGGCTAAAATTCGATCTGCAGCTAGAGGCCCTGGGAGATCTTCATTTGCTGTGTATGCCATGTCATGTTCCGTACACGACTTGTCAAGAAGTTTAATTCTCTTATCACCACGCGCCAACTGGTTCTGAAGCTTTGTTCTAGGTCCACAGTTGTTATATTCAGGAATGTGTAATTTGACCGGTAGTTGTTCGAGAATATCAATACATCCTCTAATGTGTCTTCTAACGCGCATGTTATATTACTACAGTCGCTGCAGTCTGCACAGCCCATTAAATAGCAAGTCATTGGCATCAGTCAGACTGTTTTATGCTGCACGAAAACCATGCCATAGTACTCTATTACCTCAATGATATATTACCCTCTCCATGAGAAAGACATACAGTTCCTATCTCTTCTGCAGCCGTTTGTATGAACCACAAAAACTGAAGCGCATCCACATCTGAGCATTCACTGTTCTTTTCAGATGTTTCGCGATGCTTTCTTTCAGGTAGGTCAGCGTTGAGTAGTCATGTATGTCACGCCGCTCCATCACAGTCTTCAAATACCTGTTCTATAACACTACACTGTCATCTGTTTGGAGGTTGTCTAGACATCAGTTCATTAATGGTAACTTGTCTGTAAGGGTATGTTTTGCATGCTACTTTGTGTAGATCTCGAACTACCGTGTCCATGCCTATTCGATGAACCTCTTTCTCTAAGCAAGGAAATTACTGAATCAACCTTCATTGAATGAGCTCTATTAGAAGAATCAGCTGATGCCATGAGCAGTAACAGCCGATCTATTAGCTCACTGGGATGGTAATATTTATATACTGAGGGAACAGATGGTTCAATCTTTCATGCTGAATGCTAGTCTCATCACTACTGCTATGGTCTGCACCTAATATCGACTTTATATTGGTTTCGTATGCAGCGGTGCTATGGGTTTTTGGTGTTCCAGTTTTTTCTTATGTAAATATGTCAGTTCAGTATACATTTCCACATTATTCGGTAAATAATTTATAGGTTGCGGGTTGTAGGAAATGAGATTCAGTAGACCAAGTGTACTTTGAAATTCTCTATCACCTCTCTGTATCGTGTGCTCCGTTAAACGTATAGGCTGCGTGCCCAACATGCATGGTTTTGCCATGCTGATGCAGTGTATTCTTAAAATTATAAAGAATGTAGCAACCAGTCGCGGAAACATAATTTATTTATCGTGTTGCAAATCGATTTCGACTGATATCAGTTTTCATCGGTGCATTTTCTAACCGGTACATGCCATAAGTAGAAGTACAATCTACTTACAACAAGATAAATAAATTATGTTTCCGCGACTGGTTGCTACATTCTTTATAATTTACATGGTCGCTGCACAGGATGGGAACCTTATGGAGCACACCATTCAAAAGCAGTGTATTCTGTTTATCCTAGCGTCGTTGTTATGATTAATGAAATCGACTATCCATCGTTAATTTAGCGAGAGTTGCTCGAGAGACTCAGTAACTGGCTTAAGGATTTATTTTAGTGCTTCCTCCCGTTCCAGATATCTTAACTTTAGCAGCCGTAATTTCCCTCGAACAGCTTTCCCAGCGTCAATGAATCTATGCTTAGTTGACATCACGCTAAATACTAGGCACAGCTCTGCTCAAAGTAGAGCATATAGATTCTTCTCCACCTTCTTTTGGATAGCCTCTGCCTCTACAGTTAAGTCGCTTACTTTCTTCTCAGTTACATGAACTTCATCCTTTAATGCCTTGAACGATGTCACACGAGTCATATAATGCGTCACTAGCTCTTTGCGTGCGCCTCCAACTTCACGTTAGAGAATCTGAACCTTTGCGTGTATGTGCAATTGAATGTTCTGTCTAGGTACAAAATCCTATCAGGTTGAGAGCTCGACATGGGTGTGAATTTGTCTATCATGTGATGTGTACTCATCTCTTTTTATAGCTACATGTACAGTACTGAGGATATAAAATGTAGACTGGCAATGCCCAGGAAAGCGTTTCTGAAGGAGAGAAATTTGTTAATATCGAGTATAGATTTGAGTGTCAGGAAGTCATTTCTGAAAGTATTTGTATTGAGTGTGAAACATGGACGATAAATAGTTTGGACAAGAAGAGAATAGAAGCTTTCGAAATGTGGTGCTACAGAAGAATGCTGAAGATTAGATGGGTAGATCACATAACTAATGAGGAAGTATTGAATAGGATTGGGGAGAAGAGAAGTTTGTGGCACAACTTGACCAGAAGAAGGGATCTGTTGGTAGGACATGTTCTGAGGCATCAAGGGATCACCAATTTAGTATTGGAGGGCAGCGTGGAGGGTAAAAATCGTAGAGGGAGACCAAGAGATGAATACACTAAGCAGATTCAGAAGGATGTAGGTTACAGTAGGTACTGGGAGATGAAGAAACTTGCACAGGATAGAGTAGCATGGAGAGCTGCATCAAACCAGTCTCAGGACTGAAGACCACAACAACAACAACATACAGTAACTCTTGAAAGTTTCGTCTATATCTACCATCATTCAATTTTCTTATTCTATCAATAATACGAAACTCGTTCTGTGTGCGATACCATCAGACTCCATGTATTTTTAGAAATTCATATTAGTGCTACATGTGCATGGTAAATACACTTTAAATAAATATTTATTGTTTGAGGGCTATAATGAGGTTTGGTTTCTCCCTAACCAACTATTTTGGGATTCTGGACTATGTTGTTGTTGTTGTCTTCAGTCCTGAGACTGGTTTGATGCAGCTCTCCATGCTACTCTATCCTGTGCAAGCTGCTTCATCTCCCAGTACCTACTGCAACCTACATCCTTCTGAATCTGCTTAGTGTACTCATCTCTCGGTCTCCCTCTACGATTTTTACCCTCCACGCTGCCCTCCAATGCTAAATTTGTGATCCCTTGATGCCTCAAAACATGTCCTACCAACCGATCCCTTCTTCTAGTCAAGTTGTGCCACAAACTTCTCTTCTCCCCAATCCTATTCAATACCTCCTCATTAGTTACGTGATCTATCCACCTTATCTTCAGTATTCTTCTGTAGCACCACATTTCGAAAGCTTCTATTCTCTTCTTGTCCAAACTAGTTATCGTCCATGTTTCACTTCCATACATGGCTACACTCCAAACAAATACTTTCAGAAACGACTTCCTGATACATAAATCTATATTCGAAGTTAACAAATTTCTCTTCTTCAGAAACGCTTTCCTTGCCATTGCCAGTCTACATTTTATATCCTCTCTACTTCGACCATCATCAGTTATTTTACTTCCTAAATAGCAAAACTCCTTTACTACTTTAAGTGTCTCATTTCCTAATCTAATTCCCTCAGCATCACCCGATTTAATTTGACTACATTCCATTATCCTCGTTTTGCTTTTGTTAATGTTCATCTTATATCCTCCTTTCAAGACACTGTCCAGTCCGTTCAACTGCTCTTCCAAGTCCTTTGCCGTCTCTGACAGAATTACAATGTCATCGGCGAACCTCAAAGTTTTTACTTCGTCTCCATGAATTTTAATACCTACTCCAAATTTTTCTTTTGTTTCCTTTACTGCTTGCTCAATATACAGATTGAATAACATCGGGGAGAGGCTACAACCCTGTCTCACTCCTTTCCCAATCACTGCTTCTCTTTCATGCCCCTCGACTCTTATTACTGCCATCTGGTTTCTGTACAAATTATAAATAGCCTTTCGCTCCCTGTATTTTACCCCTGCCACCTTTAGAATTTGAAAAAGAGTATTCCAGTCAACATTGTCAAAAGCTTTCTCTAAGTCTACAAATGCTAGAAACGTAGGTTTGCCTTTTCTTAATCTTTCTTCTAAGATAAGTCGTAAGGTCAGTATTGCCTCACGTGTTCCAACATTTCGACGGAATCCAAACTGATCCTCCCCGAGGTCTGCATCTACCAGTTTTTCCATTCGTCTGTAAAGAATTCGCGTTAGTATTTTGCAGCCGTGGCTTATTAAACTGATAGTTCGGTAATTTTCACATCTGTCAGCACCTGCTTTCTTTGGGATTGGAATTATTATATTCTTCTTGAAGTCTGAGGGTATTTCGCCTGTCTCATACATCTTGCTCACCAGCTGGTAGGGTTTTGTCATGACTGGCTCTCCCAAGGCCGTCAGTAGTTCTAATGGAATGTTGTCTACTCCGGGGGCCTTGTTTCGACTCAGGTCTTTCAGTGCTCTGTCAAACTCTTCACGCAGTATCGTATCTCCCATTTCGTCTTCATCTACATCCTCTTCTATTTCCATAATATTGTCCTCAAGTACATCGCCCTTGTATAAACCTTCTATATACTCCTTCCACCTTTCTGCCTTCCCTTCTTTGCTTAGAACTGGGCTGCCATCTGAGCTCTTGATATTCATGCACGTGGTTCTCTTCTCTCCAAAGGTCTCTTTAATTTTCCTGTAGGCAGTATCTATCTTACCCCTAGTGAGATAAGCTTCTACATCCTTACATTTGTCCTCTAGCCATCCCTGTTTAGCCATTTTGCACTTCCTGTCGACCTCATTTTTGAGGCGTTTGTATTCCTTTTTGCCTGCTTCATTTACTGCATTTTTATATTTTCTCCTTTCATCAATTAAATTCAATATTTCTTCTGTTACCCAAGGATTTCTAGTAGCCCTCGTCTTTGTACCTACTTTATCCTCTGCTGCCTTCACTACTACATCCCTCAGAGCTACCCATTCTTCTTCTACTGTATTTCCTACCCCTATTCCTGTCAATTGTTCCCTTATGCTCTCTCTGAAACTCTGTACAACCTCTGGTTCTTTCAGTTTATCCAGGTCCCATCTCCTTAATTTCCCACATTTTTGCAGTTTCTTCAGTTTTAATCTACAGGTCATAACCAATAGATTGTGGTCAGAGTCCACATCTGCCCCTGGAAATGTCTTACAACTTAAAACCTGGTTCCTAAATCTCTGTCTTACCATTATATAATCTATCTGATACCTTTTAGTATCTCCAGGGTTCTTCCACGTATACAACCTTCTTTCATGATTCTTAAACCAAGTGTTAGCTATGATTAAGTTGTGCTCTGTGCAAAATTCTACTAGGCGGCTTCCTCTTTCATTTCTTAGCCCCAATCCATATTCACCTACTATGTTTCCTTCTCTCCCTTTTCCTACACTCGAATTCCAGTCACCCATTACTATTAAATTTTCGTCTCCCTTCACTATCTGAATAATTTCTTTTATTTCATCGTACATTTCTTCAATTTCTTCATCATCTGCAGAGCTAGTTGGCATATAAACTTGTACTACTGTAGTAGGTGTGGGCTTCGTATCTGTCTCGTATATGTCTCACTCAAATAAAATACATCAATACCTATATGGTGACAAAAACAGAAAAAATATTCGAATTTGATCCTGCTTTTCCACAGCAACATTGTCGAAAGCGAAGCTCTGCTTTCATCTTACAAGCTAGCAGGGTGACATGCATTGGAATTTAGTCATTTATGTAATCTTAATGGGTATCACTGTCTGTCTGAAGGTCAAGTTCACTAGCATGTGCTTGATTTGTCTCACACCGTCAAGTTCAAAACTCCATCAATAGTAGTCTAGATTTACAACGATTCTAAGTCCACCAGCCTATCAGATCGTGAGTAAAGCAAAAGACATGTGATGTGATCGTTTTAACTAGCCTGTCAGAAGTGTAACACACGATGAACAGCATGTATGTGGGGAGGGGGGAGAGGGGGAGGGGGGAGGGTAGGAAGCGGATTATATATATATAATCCACTTCACGTCTTCGGGAGAAGCAGTCTCCACTCTTTGCAATTAAGAGTGTAAGTGCAGACCAAATGTGACTCGAATCAAAGAAATAGTATCGATAGCAACTGAGAGATGTATACCAAACAAATTAGCAAAAGACGGAACTGATCCGCCATGGTACACAAAACTGGTGACAACACTCTTGAAGAAGCAACGAAGAAAGCATACCAAATTTAACCGAACCCAAAACCCTCAAGCTGAGCGATCTTTTACAGAAGTTCGAAATTTGGCCTTGAAATCAATGCAAGATGCTCGTAATGGTTTCTAGAACGATAATTTGTCTCAAAACTTGGTAGAAAATCCAAAGAGATTCCGGTCATGTGTAAAAGATACTAGCGGAAAGCCATAATCAGTACCTTCTCTGCGCGATAGCGATGGAAATACTATCAATGACAGTGCTGATGAAGCAGAGTTGCTAAACACTGCCTTTCGAAATTCCTTCACCAAACAAGACTACATAAATATTCTGGAATTCAAATGAAGAACAGCCGCCGACATGAGTAATGTAGAAGTAGATATCCTCGGAGTAATGAAACTGCCGGCCGCGGTGGTCTCGCGGTTCTAGGCGCTCAGTCCGGAACCGCGCGACTGCTACGGTCGCAGGTTCGAATCCTGCCTCGGGCATGCATGTGTGTGATGTCCTTAGGTTAGTTAGGTTTAAGTAGTTCTAAGTTCTAGGGGACTTACGAGCTCAGCAGTTGAGTCCCATAGTGCTCAGAGCCATTTGAACCATTTGAGTAATGAAACTATTTAAATCACTTAATATAAACAAATCTTCCAGTCCAGATTGCATACCAATCAGCTTTCTTTTAGAGTATCCTGATACAATAGCTCCATATTTGACAAACATTTGTAATCGCTTGCACGACAAAAGATCCATACATACAGATTGGAAAGTAGCATAAGTCACACTAATATTCAAGAAAGGCAGTTGGAGTAATGCACTAAATTACGGGCCCATATCATTAACTTCGATGTGCAGCATGATTCTGGAACGTATATTGAGTTCGAACATTATGAATTACCTCGAAGAGAACGGTCTATTGACACACAGTCAGCACGGATGTAGAAAATATCAACTTATCAAATACAATTGGCTCTTTGCACACGCGAAGTGATGAGTGCTATCGGCAAGGGATTTCAAGTTGATTCTGTATTTCTAGATTTTGACACAGTACATCAGAATGGGCTTGTAATCAAATTGCGTGAATACGGAATGTCGTTTCAGTTATGTGGCTGGATTCGTGATTTCCTGTCAGAGAGGTCACAGTTCGTAGTAACTGACGGAAAGTCATCGACTAAAACAGAAGTGACTACTGGCGTTCCCAAAAGAAGTGTGATAGGCCATCTGCTGCTTCTTATCGTCCAGTAGAATCAGAAGAATATCAAAACCAATTGCAAAACAATCTGGATAATATATGCGTATGGTGCAAAAATTGGTAATCGACCCAAAAATAATCAAACGTGCGAGGTCATTCATACGAGTGCTAAAAGGAATCCATTGTGCTCCCTGCCGCCGTTGGATAAGCAGCTGCAGCAGCAAGTCGTATAAACCTAGCTTACTTATTTGTTAGATAGTTTAATTAATTTCTTTGCGTGTTTTTGGGTACTTGCATTGTTTAATTCAAATATTTCTGGCGTATTATAGTATCTGAGGGTTGTAGCATCGCGCCTTAGTACCTGAATAGTGTAAATTCGCATAGTCGTCTGTCTTCTGTTTTTGTTTTGAACAGCCAGTGTCGGTTGGTCACAGCCATTGTGTTACCTGCCGCCGTTGGATAAGCAGCTGCAGCAGCAAGTCGTATAACCCTAGCTTACTTATTTGTTAGATAGTTTAATTAATTTCTTTGCGTGTTTTTGGGTACTTGCATTGTTTAATTCATATATTTCGGGCGTATTATAGTATTTGACAGTGGTAGCATCGCGCTTTAGTGTTTACTTGGTAGATTCTTATTTAAATTGCGTGTGAGTTTCGTATAGGAGGTGCAATTTCGAGTTTTAGTTACTGTAATCGTAAATTCAGCAGATTGTAGCGCAGTCGTTAGGCATTTGTACAGGTTAGTTGATACATTCTTTGGGTGTTTCGCTTGCGTTATCTAGGCACGGACTCGTGTTTCAGTAACTGTTGTTCAACATCGATTAGAATGGACAGGGACTGCGATTGCTGTGTTCGGATGAGGGCTGACTTGGCATCCCTTCGCTCACAGCTGCAATCGGCGCTGACTTCGGTCGCGCAGCTTGAGGCTGTAGCCAATGGGCACCACTGTGGGGAGCCGGACTTGGGTATCATGGGGATGTCAACCTCGTCCTGTCTGTCCCCAGATCGGTCTGCCGCTGTGGTTGCCCCGGTTGCTGCCCGCAGTGGGGCTGAGCCCTCGCCTGTGGTTGATTGGGAGGTCGTTCCAAGGCGTGGCAGGCAGCGAAAGGCGTCCCCGGAGGCTGATTAGAAAGCCTCCCCGGTGCGTCTGACAAACCGGTTTCAGGCACTGTCTCTGGCTGAGCCAGATGCAGCTACCTGCCCTGTTTCAGAGGATCATTCTCAGCCTTCAAGGTCCGGGAAATCGCAGAGGGTGGGCTTACTGGTAGTTGGGAGCTCCAATGTTAGGCGCGTAATGGGGCCCCTTAGGAATACGGCGGCTAAGGAGGGGAAGAAATCCAATGTGCACTCCGTGTGCATTCTGGGAGGAGTCATTCCTGATGTGGAAAGGGTCCTTCCGGATGCCATGAAGAGCACGGGGTGCAGCCAGCTGCAGGTGGTGGCACATGTCGGCACTAATGACGTGTGTCGCTTTGGATCTGAGGAAATTCTCTCTGGATTCCAGCGGCTATCTGATTTGGTGAAGGCTGCCGGTCTTGCTTACGAGATGAAGGCAGAGCTCACCATCTGCAGCATCGTTGACAGAACCGACTGCGGACCTTTGGTGCAGAGCCGGGTGGAGGGTCTGAATCAGAGGCTCAGACGGTTTTGCGACCGTATTGGCTCCAGATTCCTTGACTTGCGACAAAGGGTGGTGGGGTTTCGGGTTCCGCTGAATAGGTCAGGAGTTCACTACACTCAGCTGGCGGCTACACGGGTAGCGGAGGCTGTGTGGCGTGGACTGGGCGGTTTTTTAGGTTAGAAGGCCTCGGGAAAGTACGGGGTGGGCTGCAATGTCAAAGGGTGCATGGCAGTTACAGGACGTGCTTGGATCAAGGAACAGTCGGAATTATAGTTGTAAATTGTTGTAGTTGCGCTGGAAAAGTCCCTGAACTTCAAGCGCTAATAGAAAGCACAGAAGCTGATATCGTTATAGGTACAGAAAGCTGGCTAAAGCCTGAAATAAGTTCTGCAGAAAAGTCTCAGACGGTGTTCAGGAAAGATAGATTAGGCAGAATTGGTGGTGGAGTGTTTGTATCTGTCAGTAGTGGTTTATCTTGTAGTGAAGTCCAAGTAGATACTCCGTGCGAATTGGTATGGGTGGAGGTTATACTTAACAGCCGAATTAAGTTAATAATTGGCTCCTTCTACCGACCCCCAGACTCCGATGTTACAGTTGCGGAACAGTTCAGAGAAAGTTTGAGTCTCGTAACAAATAAATACCCCACTCATACGGTTATAGTTGGTGGGGACTTCAACCTACCCTCCGTATGTTGGCAAAAATACTTGTTCAAAACCGGTGGTAGGCAGAAAACGTCTTCCGAGATTGTCCTAAATGCTTTCTCCGAAAATTATTTCGAGCAGTTAGTCCACGAACCAACGCGAATTGTAAATGGTTGCGAAAACACACTTGACCTCTTAGCCACAAACAATCCAGAGCTGATAGAGAGCATCATGACTGATACAGGGATTAGTGATCACAAGGTCGTTGTAGCTAGGCTCAATACCATTTCTTCCAAATCCATCAGAAACAAACGCAAAATAATTTTATTTAAAAAAGCGGATGAAGTGTCACTAGAAGATTTCCTAAAAGACAATTTTCATTCCTTCCGAACTGACTATGCGAATGTAGACGAGATTTGGCTCAAATTCAAAGATATAGTAGCAACAGCAATTGAGATATTCATACCTCATAAATTGGTAAGAGATGGAATGGATCCCCCGTGGTACACAAAAAAGGTCCGAACGCTGTTGCAGAGGCAACGGAAAAAGAATGCGAAGTTCAGAAGCACGCGAAATCCCGAAGATGGGCTAAAACTTACAAACGCGCGAAATTTGGCACGTACTTCGATGCGAGATGCCTTTAATAGGTTCCACAACGAAACGTTGTCTCGAAATTTGGTAGAAAATCCGAAGAAATTCTGGTCGTATGTAAAGTACACAAGCGGCAAGACGCAGTCAATACCTTCGCTGCGCAGTGCCGATGGTATTGTTATCGACGACTGTGCCGCTAAAGCGGAGTTATTGAACGCAGTTTTCCGAAATTCCTTCACCAGGGAAGACGAATGGAATATTCCAGATTTTGAAACACGAACATCTACTAGCATGAGTTTCTTAGAAGTAGATACCCTAGGGGTTGCAAAGCAACTCAAATCGCTTGTTACGGGCAAGTCTTCAGGTCCAGATTGTATACCGATTAGGTTCCTTTCAGATTACGCTGATACTATAGCTCCCTACTTAGCACTCATATACAACCTCTCGCTCACCGATAGATCTGTGCCAACAGATTGGAAAATTGCGCAGGTCGCACCAGTGTTCAAGAAGGATAGTAGGAGTAATCCATTTAACTACAGACCTATATCATTGACGTCGGTCTGCAGTAGGGTTTTGGAACATATACTGTATTCAGACATTATGAATCACCTCGAAGGGAACGATCTATTGACACGTAATCAGCATGGCTTCAGAAAACATCGCTCTTGTGCAACGCAGCTAGCTCTTTATTCGCACGAAGTAATGGCCGCTATCGACAGGGGATCTCAAGTTGATTCCGTATTTCTAGATTTCCGGAAAGCTTTTGACTCCGTTCCTCACAAGCGACTTCTAATCAAGCTGCGGAGCTATGGGGTATCGTCTCAGTTGTGCGACTGGATTCGTGATTTCCTATCAGGAACGTCACAGTTCGTAGTAATAGACGGCAAATCATCGAGTAAAACTGAAGTGATATCAGGTGTTCCCCAGGGAAGCGTCCTGGGACCTCTGCTGTTCCTGATCTATATAAATGACCTGGGTGACAATCTGAGCAGTTCTCTTAGATTGTTCGCAGATGATGCTGTAATTTACCGTCTAGTAAGGTCATCCGAAGACCAGTATCAGTTGCAAAGCGATTTAGAAAAGATTGCTGTATGGTGTGTCAGGTGGCAGCTGACGCTAAATAACGAAAAGTGTGAGATGATCCACATGAGTTCCAAAAGAAATCCGTTGGAATTCGATTACTCGATAAATAGTACAATTCTCAAGGCTGTCAATTCAACTAAGTACCTACAATAAAAATTAGTGTTTCTATTTAAGATTTAAAAGTTGTCCCCTGCCCCACCCAATGTGGCGGGGGCTGGGGTTCACGGGTAGTATCATTTTATATCCCCCTTTGAACTTACGAACTTGTCTTACCCACTATTTTTACCCAATGTTTAGTTTTCGAAATAATCTCATCCGAAACTTCAGATGGACCACCCTGTATGTGTGAGGAAAAACTAAGTTGTCCGACTCTTCCCGGAGAGTGCCCTCTCGAAATTTCCACAATAAACCTCTCCGTGATGCAGAACACATCTCTTGTACCATCTGCTGCTGGAGGTTGTTGAGCATCTCTGTAACGCTCTTACGCCGACTAAACGATCCCGTGAGGAAACATGCTCGTCTTCGTTCGATGTTTTCTATCTCTTGTATCAGCCATACCTGGTAAGGGTCCCATATTGATTAACAGTACTCAAGAATTCTTTGAACAAGAGCCTTTTAGCGATTTACTTCCTCGTTGGGTTACATTTCCTTAAGATCCTTCCGATGAATGTCAGTCTGGCTGCTTTCCTACTATTTGTTTTATGGGGTCATTCCACTTGAGTTCACTCTTAATAGTTAGTCCTAGACAATTTATGGTAGATGCTGGTTCCAGCAGTTTGTCATCAATAGGGCAGTTGCACAGCAGTGCATTTATTTTCCTATGTATGAGCAATATGTTAGATTTATTGACGTTCACGGCTAACTGTCATACCCTTCGCTATTCACCAATCCTCTGCACTTCTTCTGGAGTTGCTGCTTTCTTATAGGGAACCGCATCATCAGCGAAAGGCCTTGAAGAGTTTCTGATGCTTTCCGCAAATCATTAATATCCACTGTAAATATTTGTTCCAGTAAGAGCGACCTGTTGAGTTCTGTCTGAAAGGAAGTATCGGATGTAGTCGTAAACATGCTCCAGTATTGATAAATTCGTATTTTTGTACTAACCGTCAGTGCGGGACAAGGTCAAATGCCTTCTTGAATTCAAGTAACGGGGCGTCAACCTGATAGCCGTATGGAGATAAACGTACCTGTAGTCAGCTGTCAGCGACAGCTGGACTGCACAGCCATCGTTCCAGAGCCTAATATACACTCCTGGAAATGGAAAAAGGAACACATTGACACCGGTGTGTCAGACCCACCATACTTGCTCTGCGAGAGGGCTGTACAAGCAATGATCACACGCACAGGACAGCGGACACACCAGGAACCGCGGTGTTGGCAGTCGAATGGCGCTAGCTGCGCAGCATTTGTGCACCGCCACCGTCAGTGTCAGCCAGTTTGCCGTGGCATACGGAGCTCCATCGCAGTCTTTAACACTGGTGGCATGCCGCGACAGCGTGGACGTGAACCGTATGTGCAGTTGACGGACTTTGAGCGAAGGCGTATAGTGGGCATGCGGGAGGCCGGGTGGACGTACCGCCGAATTGCTCAACACGTGGGCATGAGGTCTCCACAGTACATCGATGTTGTCGCCAGTGGTCGGCGGAAGGTTCACGTGCCCGTCGACCTGGGACCGGACCGCAGCGACGCACGGATGCACGCCAATACCGTAGGATCCTACGCAGTGCCGTAGGGGACCGCACCGCCACTTCCCAGCAAATTAGGGACACTGTTGCTCCTGGGGTATCGGCGAGGACCATTCGCAACCGTCTCCATGAAGCTGGGCTACGGTCCCGCACACCGTTAGGCCGTCTTCCGCTCACGCCCCAACATCGTGCAGCCCGCCTCCAGTGGTGTCGCGACAGGCGTGAATGGAGGGACGAATGGAGACGTGTCGTCTTCAGCGATGAGAGTCGCTTCTGCCTTGGTGCCAATGATGGTCGTATGAGTGTTTGGCGTCGTGCAGGTGAGCGCCACAATCAGGACTGCATACGACCAAGGCACACAGGGCCAACACCCGGCATCATGGTGTGGGGAGCGATCTCCTACACTGGCCGTACCCCTCTGGTGATCGTCGAGGGGACACTGAATAGTGCACGGTACATCCAAACCGTCATCGAACCCATCGTTCTACCATTCCTAGACCGGCAAGGGAACTTGCTGTTCCAACAGGACAATGCACGTCCGCATGTATCCCGTGCCACCCAACGTGCTCTAGAAGGTGTAAGTCAACTACCCTGGCGAGCAAGATCTCCGGATCTGTCCCCCATTGAGCATGTTTGGGACTGGATGAAGCGTCGTCTCACGCGGTGTGCACGTCCAGCACGAACGCTGGTCCAACTGAGTCGCCAGGTGGAAATGGCACGGCAAGCCGTTCCACAGGACTACATCCAGCATCTCTACGATCGTCTCCATGGGAGAATAGCAGCCTGCATTGCTGCGAAAGGTGGATATACACTGTACTAGTGCCGACATTGTGCATGCTCTGTTGCCTGTGTCTATGTGCCTGTGGTTCTGTCAGTGTGATCATGTGATGTATCTGACCCCAGGAATGTGTCAATAAAGTTTCCCCTTCCTGGGACAATGAATTCACGGTGTTCTTATTTCAATTTCCAGGAGTGTAGGTCCCCCTCATCTTCTTCGCGGGTGTTCCTGCCGGCCTCTTTGGCAGCAAGTGTCGTCCGCTGCACTGCTTGCTCGAAACGCTTTTCGCCCGCTTTTGTGCATACGTTGTAACAAGCTGTTCCGTTCTCAAGTTGAAGCACGTTCATAATTTCGTTAATGCCTGTTAGGCTATAGTTGAAACAGCATATCGACTATTCTTTTCCCGCTGTCAATGGTTTTAAGGCACACTTTTTTACAAATCGCCTTATAAGTTGATAACGGAGTTTCTGGCGAACTTGAAATGAACACTACATACCGCAAAACACATTTTAAGCGTAAAAAGAAAAAAAAAAGAATTCTTGAAATTTCCAAAGTGGACTAATCCTCTTAAACGCACTGAAGATAAACTATTGAATAGCGACATCTATATCTGTAATATAAATAAAGATAGGGTTTGCGACTGGCAGCTATATTCCTTTTTATTTTTTGAAGTACTCTACAGTCTCTATGGACAACAGTTCCGATGGAATCACATTTGGTTTATACAGTAATTGACCTTATTGTGTCGTTTGATTAGTTATTTCGATCGGAAATATCGAGAAATGACACTGATCATAATTTCGATAGAATAAGCAAGTGACTGGCTTTTGAGAATGGGAGGAAGGTATGTTTTCTCCTTGGATGGCTCCAGTAGCAACAGCTGTACCGTGCGGAAGAAGTTCATACATTTCCCGTACGCAACACTGAATTCGCTTTGCAGGGTCATAACCGTCCCATCATTGTCCTAAACAATTTCATTGTTAGCTTCAAACATTCCGTAAAAAAATGCGCAGCACTGAGAAACAGAATATATCAGAAAAATTCCCAGAAATTACGTTGCGAATCACAGTAGTCATACGCATCTGGAAGCTGAGGTGACAGCCTTATACGGCAGCTGCGAAGGTTTGACCACACAGCAGCTTTCATTCGTAGTTGTCCCGTTAAGCAACTAGCTGTCAGTCACTTCGTTATTCTCATCCATATGTAATAACACTCCCTATTCTTGAGAGTGATTTATCACTAACAGGGCGCATTTCCGCCAGAGATCGCCCCTTTTCCAGCGTTATTTGTTACGTTAATCTGATTAATTTGCTTATCTCTCGAAAGTTATTGTTAACAAATACTATATATGAGACGTCAGCATGATTAAGAATTCGAGCATTATTAGGCTGTTTTTTTAATAAAATATTTATTAATTATGATCATATGATTTTTTACGTGAAGTCTGTACGGGAGATTTCACAGGCTGACTGAACCTTTCCCCGCTCGAGGTCCAGGTCTCATGACCATGTGTCATAGTGGAGAGGGCAACCTGTCATTCTCTTCTGACTCGCACAGCTAAACCAGTGAATGAAACTCTACATCAAAATGTAATCATGACCTGCAACGTCGCATAAATGCCACAACTCCTTCATTTGAATAAAAGTTCTTGAACACAAGAAGCAAATAACTGTGATAGAAATACAACTTATTATGAAAATATGATATATTTAGAAACGTGGTGCTGCATGAAGGATACTGGCCACAATCATAAATAGGTAAATGAAAGTTTGCCATCTAACTGTTATGTTGAGTAGAATCTTCATATATAAATGATGCTCTAAGCCCCCCCCCCCCCCCCATTCTGACTTTTGCTGTTGCATGTGGATTAAAAAGAAATGCGAACTGACTGTAATCGACCCTGCAAGTGGAGTAGAAAAGAGTTTGGCACCTGCAACAATTTAATTTGACAGAAATTAAATTGATAAAGGAAAGTTTCATTAACGTAGTGAGAAATCAAAGGGTTGCTCTACCGAGCTACAGAATTAAAGTTCTGTCCCAAATAACAATTTCATTTATCATGACTAAACTCAAAATAATAAGCAAAACACATGAAGCATTTACAATACGTCAAATTGGATGCTCAAATAAATGCTCTGAAGGTGAAGTTGACCGTAAACTAGATTGTGACATTTATTACGAAGTGATATGTGGAGCCACTTCCTTGCAACTCCAATCTTAAGAGAAACACACAGCCAACGAAACATTAATTGCTGCTACAGTAGTGAGAACTCAGACAATGAACACACAAGACAGAACAAACTTAGAAAGAAGACGAACAGGCCCGCTCTGCTGAGCTCTGATTATCACCTAAAAAAAAAAAACCTAATCTGCCGGTGCTGCGGACATACATTACCAAGCTGTCTTCTTAACTGCAAGGACACGATCTGGCGTACCGGAACCGATGGCTGGTTGCTTCGACGTCCCGTCGTGGTGATGATAATGTCGCGAGTATAGCTCGAAACAAATTATCCTGTTCTGGTTGTTTCAGTCTAAAGACTTCCTAGCAATACAAATGCGCCTCTGAGGGAGACGAAGAAGGCTAACCACACAATCACTGACGGTACAGTGATTGATTTTAACAAGCGAAGTCGCACAGTAACTCTGATACAGTCAACATTAGCCAAAACTGCTCAAGACAGACAACATAGTCCGCTTGTACACAGAACGCTCAATTGCCAACTGTACTCGGAAAGTTACGTTAAAGTTGAAACTCCAGCAACTTTGTCAAACTGTTACAATTAAATAAAAGTATATTAGACAGCCAACAGAAGGCAAGCTGTCGAGAGCAGCGAGAGCTCAGTCTTGTAACCTACTCCGACCAAAGGGCGAGAGCCGACTTCCACATGAGCACCTGTACAAACAGAACACAGAACATTCCCGCCCCCACGACAGTGGCCATGTGGTTAAACGTTCCAATTAGCAACTGGAAAACCGGCGGAAAATTCCACTCTATTGCCAAAGCACTACCTTTCCGCCAATGGAGATTCTTGGCGCCAATTTCTGCGCCGATTTTGCTACCTCAAGGAGCTATGCCTTCAGAAAGCCAATCACAGTTACGTATTTTCAGAAAACGCGGGAATTTGCCCACCAAGACTGCCTGGGAGCACAAGCCTTTCCCACGCCTCGCTGGTAGCCTGCCAGAAACGGTTTTCACTAAGTTTCTGCGAAGTAACGGAATCTCTAGCCCAGCCGCTCCGTCAGGCCCCTGTGGGCGTGTCGCCACCGCTCTTATGACAATGTCGGCGTCTGGAAAGCATTCACTCGACTCCCTCACACCCTTTGGCTTAACCCTTTCAAGATCAACAGAGCTTGCCTGTCACCGGACCACCCGGGGGAAGTCCGCGTGTGAAGGAATAGTGACTTTTCACCGCATGCAATTAGAGAGGAAGATCGAATTACTCAGAGAAATACGAGGGTGGTTCATTCCACCTTTCAAAATAAGTTATTAAATTAGTAGGGGATGTGGGGAAATACAGTGCGCGAAATTTAGTAGGCAGTGCTGCTAACTCTGACACTAACACTCGCTTTAACCAGGCTGACCAAATGGTTCAAATGGCTCTAAACACTATGGGACTTAACATCTGAGGTCATCAGTCCCCTAGACTTAGAACAACTTAAACCTAACTAACTTAAGGACATCACACACATCCATGCCCGATGCAGGATTCGAACCCGCGACCGTAGCAGCCGCGCGGTTCCGGACTGAACCGCTCGGACACAGCAGCCGGCCGTGGCTGACTGTGAGACTAACTGAGCTGGTATGATAGATACCTGTGCATCATTCAATGTTGCTTCAACTTTGTCCCAGCGTTCAACAATCATAGTGACAGGAGAGTGGTGGCGTACCAGTCTCTCGGCAAACCACGACCACGTGTTTTCGGTCGGTGACAGATCTGCAGAACGTGCTGGCCAGGGCAATGATCGAACATCCTCTGTATCTACTGTAGGTAAGCTGCTTATCTGCTCAGCATTCATTGCTCGGCATGTGTGCAAGCTAAATTTTAAAGCACTATTCCCACTGAACCTCTCGATGTGATGGTATAATTACCTGCCTTACACGAATGGCCTCAGGTGATGTGGAGATGCTTGTTGTAAAGCTGCTCTGGAGAAACGTATTCTTTCAACAATACTGGCCCCTGGTGATGTAGAGGTGAGTTTCGGAGAAAATTAATCTCGCAGCAGGTCTGGTCAAAATATTGTCGGCCTGCGGTGTTGTTGGTGGCCTGCCAAGTTCTAAGACGAACCTATTGAAGGGTTGACCCGATTTCTCGTAGAGGGCGCTAGCAGTCTGCCGGATTCTGTCCCTCAGCAGCGGGATGCCAAATTCCTCCTGCAGCAGTCGATTTGAAGAGAGTGTTCGTTCCTGCACCCTACATAGCACCGCGACTTGCGTCAGCGGCCCACACCGTGGCCGACTACTCGCACTGATCTGATCAGCATAATGTGGAGTGTAAGGCCGTGGTGCGGAGGCAGCGACGACCGGGGATTAAGACAAGCATACAGGGCTCTGAGACGCCCCACTCCTCTGCTCCTGACGTCAGGAGAGGACTACTGCTTTGCTTTTGGCGACATTGGACATAGGTCGCCTTTTCATCACCTCCGTTCCAGTGCGTCGCATCCAAGCTGTAGGCGACGTTTCACTGCATGGACGTTCATGCTACGGTTGAACAACGCCGTACCGTCTGCGTAAAGCGCCAATTCTACGCGCAGGGGGTCGTGCACAAACCCCTGCTGCACCCCTGCATGTATTTGCCTCTCTGTGGACGATCCGTCGTCTGGCCTCACATGGTACATCCTCCCAGTCAGGTAGGACCGATGGAGGATCCCGTGCTACGTCGGTATCGCGTGTACAATGTATTTGCACACGAGACTATCGTGCCACACGGAATCAAATGCCCGGACACATAGAGAAGCACCGCCCCGAGGTACTGCCCTGTTTCCAGCGCCCTCATCCCAACCTCCACTGGGCGCAGCAGCTGGTGAGAGGTGGTGTGGTCGCTTCGAAATACAAACTATTCCCGGCATGACACTCTCTTGACTACACATTTCAGGACAGCACACACTGGACTTCCTTTATCTTGTTGAAAGATGTGGGAACGGTGATATTTAAGATAAGTTCACACTCACCAGCCTTAATACGTCATAAACGTAACAGTTCGTATCCAGAATGAGATTTTCCCTCTGCAGCGGAGTGTGCGCTGATATGAAATTTCCTGGCAGATTAAAACAGTTTTAATCTGCCACGAAGTTTCATATCAGCGCACACTCCGCTGCAGAGTGAAAATCTCATCCTGGAAACATCCCTTAGGCTGTGGCTAAGCCATGTCTCCACAGTATCCTTTCTTTCAGGAGTGCTAGTTCTGCATGTCTCGCAGGAGAGCTTCTGTAAAGTTTGGAAGGTAGGAGACGGATACTGGCAGAAGTAAAGCTGTGAGTACCGGGCGTGAGTCGTGCTTCGGTAGCTCAGTTGGTAGAGCACTTGCCCGCGAAAGGCAAAGGTCCCGAGTTCGAGTCTCGGTCGGGCACACAGTTTTAATCTGCCAGGAAGTTTCAGTTCGTATCCAAATTACCGGCTATGGGAACCATGGATGGTCCTGTTATGTAACCAGTTGCACCCAGAACCATTGCGAAAGATGATGAGCCCATGTGATGATGAAAAATACATGATTAAATTAGTAGGTCATATGGAGATATTCGGCCTGCGACATTTCGTACACAGAGCTGCCACCTCTGGCAACAATGTTACATCCTTGTGATGATGTGTGTAGAACTGGGACTCGTCTAAAAAGAAGACGTGGTACCACTCCAGTGCCGAATGCTATCGCTGGGCAGAGTACAGATGTCGGTGCTTCTCTCTTTGCTGCGCTTCAAGGAAAGCCGCAACAATAATTATCGTGCTGACAGTCTGTGGTACTGCAGACATCGTTTCACTGTCCCTGCGGAGACTTGCCTTACTGCAAACGAGCCTATTTGCTGACTCAAAGTACTTGACGTGTCTGTACGATCCTGCACAGCTGACATAAATGTCTCAGTCGATAGTAGCATGCTGCCATCGAGATTCTGTATCGTGCTGAGTATGGACCTGCTGAACCAATCAGTTCCTTCTCCCAGTGACAGTCAAAGAATCCTGACCAACACGAGCGGCGATATTTGGAAACGACAAACCGCTGTCATGATTGGTGACTATTGTGCCGGTATCCGACACGCTCTGTTAAATGTTTCCGCTTCTTACAAGAAGCTTAGAATGATATTCTCACATACTGTAAGCATTCAAATGCGATTTCTGAATGACGAACCTGCATAATCTTTCCTTATATACCGTATGGTAGCGCTGAAATGTTAATGATTTATACAGAATGTAATGGGTGTAGGTTTATATGTGCTACTTAGATATGTACACACATTAGTGTGTTGGTTGTTCTTTCTCTGCTTTGAACAGCCTTCCCACGACCACGTCACAAACTTTTCTACCTGATGTTTTCTGCACCGTCATAAAAATAACTGGTTCAGATGGCTCTGAGCACTATGCCACTTAAATTCTAAGGTCATCAGTCGCCTAGAACTTAGAACTAATTAAACCTAACTAACTTAAGGACATCACACACATCCATACCCGAGGCAGGATTCGAACCTGCGACAGTAGCGGTCGCTCGGTTCCAGACTGTAGCGCCTAGAACCGCTCGGACACAGCGGCTGGCCATTGTACCTGTAACAAAATAATTTTGTGTAAGTCATTTTCAATACATTTGCTCTCAGTATACAGGGTTGAATAGAAATTTATTAAAATCTGCGGTTACAGACTGTAGCGCCCAGAACCGCACGGCCACTCCGGCCGGCCTGCACTGTCATAACTGCATCACTAACTGGACTACACCTGTTAGTATTGACTAACCGTTTTGCATCCATGTGTACGAACTTCAACATATGACCGCTGCCGAGGGACAAACAAACATTAATGGCTTCTTCTTACGACATGTACATGGAGGTGCTAAACAACCTAGAAACATATGTCTTTGTAAGTAGGCTGTCTAGGTTTTATTTTTGGTATCGCCACGTAGCGCTCTGCATGAAAATCACTGGCCCTGCTGTGTGCAGTCTGTGGCTAGTTTGCATTGTTGTCTGCCATTGTAGTGTTCCGCTGTTGGCTGTTAACAGCGCGTAGCGTTGCGCAGTTGGAGGTGAGCCGCCGGCAGTGGTGGATATGGGGAGAGAGATGGCGGAGTTTTGAAATTTGTAAGACGGGATGTCATGAACTGCTATATACATTATGACTTTTGAGCACTATTGAGGTAAAGACATTGTTTGTTCTCTATCAAAATCTTTCATTTGCTAACTATGCCTATCAGTAATTAGTGCCTCCAGTAGTTTGAATCTTTTATTTAGCTGGCAGTAGTGGCGATCGCTGTATTGCAGTAGTTCGAGTAACCAGGATTTTTGTGAGGTAAGTGATTTGTGAAAGGTATAGGTTAATGTTAGTCAGGGCCATTTTCTTGTAGGGATTACTGAAAGTCAGATTGCGTTGCGCTAAAAAAATATTGTGTGTCAGTTTAAGCACAGTCTTGTATAATTTTTCTAAGGGGACGTTTCATATGTCGACCCTTAGCCGAGGGATCTTCTGATTTTTTTTCTTGTAGTTTGTGTAATTAGTGTAGCTTTTGTTTATTGCTAGCGCGTAATTGTAGAGAGAATCTCCTTTGTAGTTGCAGTCTTTCATTGTTGTACAGTAAAACAGTTGTGGCATGCATGTAGACTTGCACCAAGTATTTCGCAGCTGCGCTTGCAATTAAATATGTATTATTTCAGTAACATGTTAATGTGTTCTCTTATTTTTGCTCTTCAAATTGTACTTTTCTGTGTTATCATGTGAAATATTGTGACAATAATGGCGTGTGAAAAACGTAACACTAGGCACCAAAGTAAACTGAGCAATAATAGTGACGACGAGCGTAGCTTATCAGCACCACTGTGTAGTGAATTAACAGACATTCAAAGTAGTAATTTGGTACTTGCGCATAGGGATATGGAGCGGGCGGCAAATAATGGTGTAGGCACTGAAACAAATAGTGAACAGGGAAGCATTATCGATCGATCGGTCGGCAACAGCTCGCCTCAGGAATCCGAAATGACGGAACACAATATTGCAAATACTGTTGACTCATGTTTTGGGTCCTCACCGTTTTCTCAAATGAGTCAAGACATTTTTTCTGCTTGTCAAAATGTGAATGTTGCCAGTGAAAATGCACTGCCAAAAAGCATAGAGAAACAGATTCCAGACACTAATACATTATTATTGCAATTAATGCAACAAATGGAACAAAACCAGAGAGAAACAGAGCAAAAGCTTAAAAAGTTAGACCCAATGGAACAAAATCTTCAAACGTTAGACACAATGGAACAAAATCTTCAAAAGTTAGACACAATGGAACAAAATCTTCAAAAGTTAGACACTACACTTGAACAAACACGTGAACATTTAACTACTGAGTTACATAAAATCGAATCGAAATGTCAAAAAGTCGGTAATGACGTAAAAACACAAATTTGTGAGCATTTCCAACCTATTTTTTCGCGTCATGAAAATGCATTACAGAATCACGAAGCAGCCATAAAAGAACTGCAAACTATTGTTCATGAAAATCATGAGACCTTGCAAGCTAAAATTGACTCAGTTGCATCTACCGATTCGGTTAAGCAACTTGCAAAAACTTAGGAAAACTTAAAGGACACAGTAGATACGATTTCAACACAAATGGACACTCTGAAACTTGGTTCAGAAAAACACACAGAGGAAACAATGTCACTATCAGATAAAGTAGCCGAACTTTCAGATCAGTTCACTAACTTATTTACAAAGGTAGATGATGATCTGAATGACACAAGACCTGTAGCCTTCACTGACACTGAAGAGTACGAACAAATTAGAAAATTCAAACAAAATCAAAATCAAATCAATACACAGTACAAAAGAGAAATCCGGGAAGTACAAGATCAGTTGGCACAAGTAATACAAGAATTACATATTTCAGAGGACACTCGCGCTCCAGTACTGCAAGAGGGACATAGAAATACGGAACAACCACAAAATAATAACACAGGACACTTCGGAAATTATGAAAGAAATTGGCAAGGCGCATTTAATTTTGAGATGGAACTGCCGAAACGACGTAACAATGAGCGATGTGCAACTCGACGACACGATGATTTTGGCTATAAATTGTTCATTACTACACGTAAATTCAAAACATTCCAAATCAAATAAATACACAGTACAAAAGAGAAATCCGGGAAGTACAAGATCAGTTGGCACAAGTAATACAAGAATTACATATTTCAGAGGACACTCGCGCACCAGTACGGGAAGAGGGACATAGAAATACGGAACAACCACAAAATAATAACAAAGGACACTTCGAAAATTATGAAAGAAATTGGCAAGGCGCATTTAATTTTGAGATGGAACCGCCGAAACGACGTAACAATGAGCTATGTGCAACTCGACGACACGATGATTTTGACTGTAAGCTGTTCATTGCTACAGGAAAATTCTAAACATTTAAGAATTCTGGCAACGACATTCATCCACGAGCATGGCTTCATCAATTCTCGCGTTGTTTTCCTCCCAACTGGTCATTGGAGCACAGATTAGAATTTATGTGTGACTATTTAGAGAATTAACCAGCTGTAAGAATGCCATCGGTCATTCACGATTGTCACAGTGAAGGAGAATTTTATCATGCCTTCCTCTCAGCATATTGGTCTCAAGCTACACAAGACCGAGTAAAACATAGCATCATAATGATGAAACATTTCGAACAATCTGAATTCTCCAGTATTGTGAAATATTTTGAAGACATGTTGCACAAGAATCAGTACCTGTCAAACCCATACAGCCCCTCAGAACTCATCCGCATTTGCGTAATCAAATTACCTGAACATTTACGACATATTATTTTGGCAGGACGTTGCAAAGACGACAATGAAGCTTTTCAGGTACCCTTACAAGAACTAGAAATTGACACAGACAGTAGCGGGATGCGAAAACAGGAAAACAATCACTACAGGTCACATTCCTCACAATTCCGTGACGACAGAAACAATAACTGGACACGACAAGTCTATTCTTACAACACAAATCGTGACCAAAACAGACACCACCCATATGACAACCACTGGCAGAGTAATGTTAGTTACAGAGAAAGATCGCATTTCCGTAGTAATAAATATGAGAGAGATTACCATAGAAACAGACAATATGGGAACAAAAACAATTATTATCAAGGGAGACAGAATAACTTCAGACGCAACAGTTCAGCGCGCAGTTACGATTCAGGAAGAAATTCCCCACCACGTGACCGGCAAGAAAGAAACTATGGAATCTACCGACATGACGACAGACCATATAAACGTAACGACAGACCTCAACTGCATCAGAACTGGCGAGATTCAAACAGGGCAGAACCTTCTCGACAAGGTGGATTTGTAGTAGTTAGGTCTCCTAATCCCAATTACGACGCGCGCCAACAAAGAGACAGACAATGACTCGCACTGCAGGCAACCACGTGCGCCGACTGGCTCAGAGAAAAATGACATAGACGCTAACCTTGAGAAAAATTTTAGCATTCCTTACTGACGTATACAACATGATCCTTGCTTTGAAGTTGAAACTCTGCGCACCAGAAAGCGTAAAAGATTGCACCACATTTCACATGTAAAACCGTTTATTGAAAGATAATCTGCTTTTTAACTTAGTCTTTGCCATAAAATTTTTCGCTTCACGCTCCTATAACAATTTGTCACACTGAGAAACTGTTAACATGCAACAAAGTTTTGAAGTTAACTATCCAGTCAGGAACCTGGGCAACTTATTTAGACAGTAATTACGAATGCATTGTTATAGTGAACAGACGACACAGTGTTGTTATTTGTACATTCTTGCAACAAGTTGCACGATTACGTAACGACTATCAGGCTTACATACTTAGAACTTATACTGCTAATGAGATTTTAATGCAACATTTTGGTTTACTTGAAAACATACTCTTTATTTGAAGTACATTCGGTGAGATTAAAGATGAATTAGCATTTGGTTTCTTTGATAGCTACACGATTATATCACGACACTACCAATATGTGACACAATTTACATTTTTGCTTTTGCGGTGTATCTGTTTTATATCTGCACAGTTTTTCTGTATTATTCTGGAAAGTAAAACATATTTTAGTAGTAACTTTTGTGGTATAGCTACAATGAGACAGCCTTTTTTGTAGCACAACAATACGTCACATTATAGTACTTTCTTGATCATGGTAAGGTACGTAGTAACTATGATATCTATATGCAAAGCATTTAACTTTCGTTTATGATGAGGTAAGTACATTGACTTCAGCAGAACTTTGCTTACAGAGGACGACAACTACAACACTTCCACAGAATTGTCTTACAGCAAGACGCACATTTAGCGCTACAGGACACGCATTTGAGAGATTAATTTTGTACTTAAGCCATTTATTTTTGAAGATTTTTGAATTACAAAGAAGGTTTCCCATGATACATTTCATTCCATTGCTCTAATCTGTAACACCTGAGGGTATAATTACATTAATCCTCAGGGGGTGTACACACTTACTTTGGGTACCATGTGTGTGGCAAGCACAAGGAGCCCTAGCTAATATGGTATTTGCTTATACAGCTTTACACATCGGTACCATATTTCTCTGACACAGAATTACACAGCTATGTGATCATTTAACTGAGAGAGACAAATATTTATTTTACTACATCAGTGACATAATTACATAATTACACAGTTGGATAAGTTCAGACTTATGAAATTGTATTATGTCTGTACTTTGTGAAATGTTCATATTTTTTCGGAACCATTGTGATACTATGAGAGCTTTTAATGATGTATTTAGTATGGGATGACACTTTCGGCATGAGCACAGAATTTTTTTTTAGGTTTTGAAATTATTGGAGGAAGCTATGACGATTTTGAGATTTGGCTGAGGTTTTATGATGTTATGATGACGATGTGTATTACGCTGCTGCGGTATGATTATGATCAATAAGCTGATGCTATATGAGGAATTTGATTATGCTACATATTTATTATGATGAAATCTTGAAGAAGTGTCTACGAATATGTATATGTGTAATAAAGCAAGGAATAATGAGTAGTGGTTAGGGACTCTGGTTTGTGAAAAAGGATGTTGGAAACTGGGAATCGTACTTTAAGAGTTATGAAATGTGTGTGTATGCGTGAATGTATCACTATGCTGTCGAAAATTTTTTGGACACTGTAATATTTACAGGATTTTGTTTCTACAGATTTGAAACGCAAATTCTCGACCTGTGAAATTTTTATATGAGACTGTCACTGTAGTGCAAACTGGTGTCGTAAATATTTGGTAAGAAAGGTAAGTGACCTTGACGTAAGGCATTTTGGGCGCCCAGCTGAGAGATAGTCGTCTGACAAAAGGAAGCCATTAGGTGGAGAAAAAAAGAGGCCATTATCCTCGCTATTGACATTCCTTTGTAGAAAGTATCGCAAATACGACACGCTCGAACTTGAAAACATATGATTACACTGTGGAGCTCTTAATTTATCATATTTACTGAAATGCCTAAGAAATGACGAGAAATATTTTATGCTACACATCTTTCTAGTTGAGAGAGTTTTTTACTACCTTATGAAATGCCATATGGCTAATGAATGATGTTTCATGCATTCCTCTGTACATATTTGCTCATTTTGTTTAATATCTAGTCTCCAGCTGCACTGCAGCATTGGTTAAAACAAAATTCAATAGATGTACTAATATCACTATTTTCCGTCTACAGACCCAGTAAAGAATAATTTTATGATGTACTTTCGTAGAAAAGAGAGCACAAATAGACATTTCCCTTCACAGGAATTGCATAAATAATTTTTTTAATGACTTGGCAACTTTCTTGCAGAGTAAGTTTTTGTGATGCATCACTCTAGTGTTAAGATGTGATATAGGTATTAGACATGGCCATTTTTACTGTAATATTTTTTCTGCTTAAGCTTTGTCGTGTTTAGGTATAAGTTATTGCATTTGCTGCTGCTGTTTGCCAGACATAGTGCTACCGAATTTCACTCTGTATTACTCTGTTAAGCAAGTTTTACTACTGATTTATTTTTATTGTTGCTCCACATTGTCTCATATTAGTTGCAATATGGCAATTTCTCTGTTAATTTAGATTTACTGCTGCTTGCTTTGCCAATTTGCATTTTTTTTGTCCTTGCTGTTTGTGTTAATTTGTTATGTGCTGCTGCATTGCCTCGTCCCTGGGTACATATATCTGAGCTCAGTAGATTTAAGTTAGCTTGAGAGGGGGTACACTATATAAGAAACTAACTATGATGAATTGGAAGAAATGCACTGAGAATCTATAAGAAAATGGTTTGGCCAAAAACGTAGTATGCAGTGGAGAAAAACTATTTTTGAAACAGGATGTGAACAGAATACAGAAAGCATGCTTGGATAGGATTTTTTTGGTGGAAACAAATGTTGAAAAAGAGGAAAGATCTACAGAATGAAGTTTTGGGTTCGACTGCAGTACCAAATGTCATACTGAAAACAAACCCTGTCCTGTACCTTTGTGTTATTATGCTAGGTGAATTTGTGTTTTTTCTTTTTTTATGTGTTTAGCTAATAAGATTCACGCTGTAGAATTTTTCTGATGTTTAGACATTATTTATTCTGTTTTGTTTTAATGCTCATGTGTGAAGTTGATGTTTCAAATGTTATTCTGATCTTTTATGTATGTACTTATGTCATAATTCTTGTAACACTGGTCTACATGTTTATTTCTATTCTTTTGTAAAGCCTGCATTACCACAAATGTTATCTGTATTGTTATGTTCTTTAATGATGTATTTTGTAACATTATTAATGTATTCTTATGTTATAAAATTGTAATTGACACCAGTTCATCAAATTAAGTAACTTGTAAGTTACATTTCACTGCACACATTTCTGTTGGTCATAGTATATGGACAATATGTGGGAAGTAGAGACTGATAGTGTTTGTACTTGTGTTAATAATTCAGCAAGGGACTGATTAACAGCATTGCTGGTTCAAAGGACAATTCCAAAAACTTTGTGCGTGCACAAATGGTGGTTTATGGACTTGCTATATTGTCCACAAGACTCTTCGATGGTGATTGTGCACCTGCACAGTGGCAACAGTTGGCTGCTAGCCATCTCTACAAGGACTACAGTTGGTCTACACCTTTGATGACTCACCAATACCATTATTTCTACAAGGACTGCAGTGGGTCTGAACCTGTGGTGGCCCACCAATACCATAATCTCTACCAGGACTACAGTGGGTCTACTCTGTGATGACCTACCTACCAATATTCTTCAAAACTTCGAGTGACTTTGCTGTGGCTTTGCTCTGTTGTGGACCATTACCTGTCTGCATGTCAAGAGTCAGCTCTGTCTTTCCGTTGGAAGGACAACACTACTTCTTCAAGACTGCATGGAAATCCACTACTTCCGTGTGCATTTTCTTTTATTGCTCAGACTTTAAGAAAAACACTGCAATTTTACTGCGATGAACGATCAGGACTGTCTTTATGGACTGTGAGGAAATTTTAGCTTTTGATCAACATTGCATCGATAAATGTGTGCATTTGTTTTTTTTTGTTATTGTAATTATGAAAATTTCTTTCAAATCTGTATTGGCCACTGCCCAAAACAAGTTGTAAAATTTTTTGTGGGGAGCATGGGGGCTATGTAAGTAGACTGTTTAGGTTTTCTTATTGGTAACGGCACGTAGCGCTCTGCATGAAAATTACTGGCTCTTCTGTGTGCAGTCTGTGGCTAGTTTGCATTGTTGTCTGCCATTGTAGTGTTGGGCTGTTGACTGTTAACAGTGTGTAGCGTTGCGCAGTTGGAGGTGACCCGCCAGCAGTGGTGGATGTGAGGAGAGGGAATTTTTTATGACGGGATGTCATGAACTGCTATATACATTATGACTTTTGAACACTATTGAGGTAAATACATTGTTTGTTCTCTATCAAAATCTTTCAATTGCTAACTATGCCTATGAGTAGTTTGAATCTTTTATTTAGCTGGCAGTAGTGGCGCTCGCTGTATTACAGCAGTTCGAGTAACGAAGATTTTTGTGAGGTAAGTGATTTGTGAAAGGTATAGGATAATTTAGTCAGGGCCATTCTCTTGTAGGGATTACTGAAAGTCAGACAGCGTTGCGCTAAAAAAATATTGTGTCAGTTTAAGCAGTCTTGTGTAATTGTTCTAAGGGGACATGCACTTTGTAATAGCTATAAATACACACATCGTTTCAGAGAGTTCCGGAATGTGTAGAGAAAATTGGTGTAGAGATCCACATAAATATAATTTCCGCCCTTTTTATTACTCTTGAACACCATATACATTGCATTTTGTACCACCATACAGCGAGACTTTCAGAGGTGGTGGTCCAGATTGCTGTACACACCGGTACCTCTAATACCCTGTGACACGTCCTCTTGCATTCTTGCATGCCTGTATTCGTCGTGGCATACTATCCACAAATTCATCAAGGCACTGTTGGTCCAGATTGTCCCACTCCTCAACGGCGATTCGTCGTAGATCCCTCAGAGCGATTAGTGGGTCACGTCGGCCATAAACAGCCCGTTTCAATCTATCCCAGGCATGTTCTATAGGGTTGATGTCTGGAGAACATGCTGGACTCTCTAGTCGAGATATATCGTTAGCCTCAAGCAAGTCATTCACAATATGTGCGCGATCGGAACGCGAATTGTCGTCCATGAAGACGGATGCCTCGACAAAATGCTGCCGATGTGGTTGCACTATCAGTCGGAGTATGGAATTCACGTATCGTACGGCCGTTACGGCGCCTTCCATGACCACCAGCGCCGTATGTCGGCCCCACATACTGTCACTCCAAAATAGTAGAGAACGCCCACCTTGCTGCACTCGTAGGACAGAGTGCCTAAGGTGTTCAGCCTGTCCGGGTTGCCTCCAATGTTGGATGGCCACTTTCGTAGGAGTGCGATTGTCTGGCTGAAGGCATATGCGACACACATCGATGAAGAGAACGTGATGCCAATCCTGAGTGGTCCATTCGGCATGTTGTTGGGCCCATCTGTACCGCGCTGCATGGTTTCGTGGTTGCAAAGATGGACCTCGCCATGGGCATCGGAAGTGAAGTTACACGTCAGGCAACCTATTGTAGACAGTTTGAGTCGTAACACGACGTCCCGCGGCTGCAGGAAAAGCATTATTCAGCATGGTGGCATTGGTGTCAGGGTTCCTCCGAGCCATAATTCGTATGTAGCGGTCATCCACTGCAGTAGTAGCCATTGAGCGGCCTGGGCGAGGCATATAATCGACAGTTCCAGTCTATCCGTATCTCCTCCATGTCCGAACAACATCGCTTTGGTTCACTCCGAGACACCTGGATCCTTCCCTTCTTGAAAACCCTTCCTGGAACAAAGTAACAATGCGGACTTGATCCTACGGCGGTTCGCGGCGTGGCTGAACTACAGACAACACGAGCCAGGTACCTCCTTCCTGGTGGAATGACTGGAACTGATCAACTGTCGGACACCCTCCGTCTAATAGGCGCTGTTCATGGTTGTTCACATCTTTGAGCGGGTTTAGTTACATCTCTGAACAGTCAAAGGGACTGACTCTGTGATACAACAACCACAGTCAACATCTATCTTCAGGAGTTCTGGGAACTGGGGTGATGGAAAACGTTTTTTGATGTGTATATTACCGTGCAGATGACGTAAATACTGATTTAATGTTGTTCAGTGCTCCATCCTCAGTCACTAAAATAAATATTTGCACTTGTACTCATCACACCCTGTATATCCAAGCATGAAGTACACTTTTGGCCAATTTGACGTTTGTTGCGTATTGTAATTTTGTTGCCAGGAATGTACGATTATCTGTCAGAAATGATTTTACAAATAACGCTGGAAATAAAGACATATTCTCTCCTAGGACGATGAACTTATTCTGTCACCCCGCGCGGAAGCTTGATAACGTTTGTGGACAGTGTGTATAGCGAAAGGTCAGAGGTTGTTTGCTGTTAAGTAGAGAAAACTACCTCGGGCATGGGTGTGTGTGTTTGTCCTTAGGATAATTTAGGTTAAGTAGTGTGTAAGCTTAGGGACTGATGACCTTAGCAGTTAAGTCCGATAAGATTTCACACACATTTGAACATTTTTTAGAGAAAACTATTGCCAACGAAATACTGCAGGCAGCTGTTCCCGAGTGGATACGTAGTATTCCCAAGTAATGGTTCGGTGTCGCAGTAATGAAGTAGCCGGGAAAGTGGCAGCAGTGTATTGACATAGGCGGAGAGTATTTTAAGAGATCCTATGTACGTTGACTCATGTTTAGTGACAACTGTTCATTAATAAATGAGGTGCAAAAACTAACTACTGTACTCGTAAACCACTTCCGAAAGCCCCTTGTACTTGAATTTCATACAGCAAGGACGTAGATACAAATTGGCCAATGTATCAGGTGGATGGCTTGCAGCGTTAGTACGAGCGTCGCACCATGCGTAAGCCACTTGCTGACACTGCATGAGCCAACAGGAATGGGTAGCTATCTTTTGAATTGACCCTAAAGCTCTGGCTGATGCTGGCCCATCACAAATGTGGGCACATATTTTTCGGTTGAACACGTCGTTCAGTTTTAAGTTCAAAGCACTCTTTTCATGAGAAGCCAATAAGGCAGCAGTAATTTAGACTCCTGTCTTGAGTGGTTGATATCGGCACATTCGATCAGCAGCCTTCAGCGCAATGGGCAGATCGCAACAATCTGGGAGCATTCAAACTGTATTCACGTGATTAGAAATCACGGGAGTGTTAGGTTTTATGTAAACTTTTGTCCTTTTTGTATTACGTTTTGGATATGGTCTTGCCGTGGAAAACGTTATGCCTTTGTTCTCACTTTTGATCTCACCAGAACTCGTGGTGACGTGCATCTTGTTTTGCATTAACCGTCCGTAAATTCATATGACTTACATACAGATTCCCTTATTTGTAAGGTCATTTGTAAGAAGTTTGTAAATTTATTTACACGAATTTTGATGTTGGGAATGTTGAATTGTCTAATGCGAAGTTCGTATTTATCCATGATGCGTAACTTTATACATGTTGCTTACAAATACATTAACTAAAGTAATCATTTGTTTCGTCATCGAAACTTCATTATCTTACACCTTTTCCTTTATTCACTAATTCTACCACTTGTACGTTATCTCCAAGAGTGTATAGTTACGATCTGATTGATACAAAACATGCTCCATTCATTCATTCATACTAGAGTTTAGTCAGGGGCAACGAGATACACAGAGCAGATCTTGCAGTTATCGTATGCAAGAAATTTACAGCAATTCAAGTAAGGAGTCGCAAGTGCAGTACTTTGAGATATACAGACGACGTCGTCGTAAGTTATTGCTTCCATCACACAAACTCTTTTTTAGATTGTTGGGTAGCGCAGGTCACAAATGAGAAACACATCTGTAGTGTGAAAATTGAGCCTGTAAGCCCCAGTTTTAACATACTTTGCTGCAATACAAAATGATGTTTGCAGTCAGTGTTCTAATTGAAATCTCATACGTTAGTCCGAATAATCTCCACGCTTTTCATTACTTTAAGTGTAAGTTTTATCGTCTCCGAAACAACATTAGTAGTCATAGTACGATATTAATGGCTCTTATTCAGTGACTGGTGGTATAGTTCAGGACAGAAATCAATCTTCTATGGACACTGAGGGGTTCTGTTTCAAAAGGAGATAGGCTTACACAGGTATGTCTGACCCACAAAACTACTCTTAAATCTAATGAATCTGAAAATGTGAACGATTTGTCTAACTTTACACAAATCCTTCATCGAAAGCAGAAGTTACATGTCCCATTTGGTTTTTATCTTGTTTCCTCCACTCGCAAAACGAGGCTCACTGAGCAGGTCGTGAGGACAGGGGCGAGCTTACGTACTCTACGCCTGCCTTCCCAGCAGACATGGCCCCTTCTCTGGATACTCGCTTCTCGCCAAACGTGAATACGGTGCTCCCCCTAGGTGTGGCTCCTTGCCTTCCTTGTTATCACGTGCCGCTGAAAACGTACCGGAATGTTGTGTTACCTGCTTTTTGCAAGTCCTTATGCGTCTGGGTGGATTTGTGACAAGATACAAGACGTCTTCTTTTGGTTAAATGTGATACACTATTATTGCCTTAAATCGGTCTCTCTGGCTCGTCGTGTCGATTACTATCATTACTCTACGATTTGCTTAACTTACGGACAGTTTTTGTGGCATTTTTCGCCACTCGATACCAGGTTTGTTTTAGATTGTCGTTCGACGCATCGACAATGATTCTCTCGAGTCCCTGCGACAGTTCTTTCTCATCTTTCACCACTTAAATGAAGAATAAACCTTACTTAGTCTTTAGACATGACGCTTCTGAATGACGATAATTTACAAATTGCTGTGTCATAATCTCAGTTACAAAACTATCAACGACTTTTTAGTATAAAGTAATGTTATTGTATATTTCTACAATTTTACTTAATTTCCACATAATTTGATTATTCCGTAACAGATCTTCTACGTGGAATACAAATTTTCAAAATTTTATTTCTTAGGGATAAGTTTTCGTTATAAAACGCACATTCCACATTACTTAACAAGTGAAAAAATATTTAGCAGTGCTTTCTGTTCCATCTCGAAACTTACTTCTCACTGCAAGATTACTTTTGGTACTGTAAACGATATATTTAACAGTTACGTTTGGAATGTATAGTTAAGTCAAATATTTGGTTGAGTATTGTAATCAAATTAGATATGATCAAGTCATTGTCATCATGTGTTATGTTTCTAGCGTTATGCGACAATTTGTTTTTCTCATGCTTCCTCCGATACTGGATTTACATAGCTAGCGGATTTTAAAATTTCTGTTAAATGTCTTTTTCCATGTGATGGGTGTTCTGTAATTGTTCGACTTTATCGTTTCTCATCGGGTGTGATAGTACCGGACTACAAATCAGAACGTGTGGCTGTCGATTCCCAGTCGATCCAAGGACAATTTCAAATGTTTGTGGTTTGTTTCACGTCTGAAAAATATATTGTAGAGTGAAAAATGTCAGTCTGCATCGTGGTTCACGGCCCACGCTCTACCAGTGCCATAATAGGGGATTTTCTCTGTCCAACAGTATTCACGGTTGAAATAGTCGTTGATGGGTACCACACATGAAACAATTGTAGTTGTGGTTTCGTGGCGGACGATGTGGCGCTGAGATTAAAAACTAGCTATAAAACTTTCCACAAAAATTTGTGTTTTTGCAGTTGTGTTAAAACCAGACTACGAGACACAGCTTGCAAGATGTCGTGTCATTCAGACTTAAGTATATATAGCTGCAGGGGTATTACAGGTTATACTTCATCGCAGAAGACGTAACCGACTACGAAAATGGTGGATTCATCTACATAATTACTGTGAATCACCCAAGTGAAGGCAAATATTTATTTTAATGCAAGAACTTAGAGATTATCCAGAGAAATTCGACCTACTATTGTCGAACGTTAAAACAAACTTAAAAATAAATAAGCAAGTGATGTTGTTCGTGCCGAAGTATAGCTTTCAGTAACGTTAGGTACGTTTCTGTTATAAAATAGAGTAATTAATTCATTAACATTAACGTAAAATAATTTCAATTGACAAGTTTATGTTGCAAGTTCATGTCAACTATTTAATCACTTCTAACATTCTTCAAATGACAACTGATACGCAGTTTTCAGCCATAATCTTGCATGTAAGAAACAGAGCGCAGTCAACCTCGTGCCGCTGCGCGAATGGCGATAGCTACTGTGGCAGGGATGCCGTGGAAGGAATAGGCTCAGCGACAATCTGGGAAGGAAGCTTCACAGAGCGTGGCACATTCCGTTGGGATCGTTAATCTTAGTTCTGGCGCTATTAAAGTTGCTTAACTTTGTTGTTGTTGTCTTCAGTCCTGAGACTGGTTTGATGCAGCTCTCCAAGCTACTTCTAGCCTGTGCAAGCTTCTTCATCTCCCAGTACCTACTGCAACCTACATCCTTCTGAATCTGCTTAGTGTATTCATCTCTTGGTCTCCCTCTACGATTTTTACCCTCCACGCTGCCCACCAATACTAAATTGGTGATCCCTTGATGCCTCAGAACATGTCCTACCAATCGATCCCTTCTTCTGGTCAAGTTGTGCCACAAACTTCTCTTCTCCCCAATCCTATTCAATACTTCCTCATTAGTTACGAGAACTACCCACCTAATCTTCAACATTCTTCTGTAGCACCACATTTCGAAAGCTTCTATTCTCTTCTTGTCCAAACTATTTATCGTCCATGTTTCACTTCCATACATCGCTACACTCCATACAAATACTTTCAGAAATGACTTCCTGACACTTAAATCTATACTCGATGTTAACAAACTTCTCTTCTTCAGAAACGCTTTACTTGTCATTGCCAGTCTACATTTTATATCCTCTCTACTTCGACTATCATCAGTTATTTTGCTCCCCAAATAGCAAAACTCATTTACTACTTTAAGTGTCTCATTTCCTAATCTAATCCCCTCAGCATCACTCGACTTAATTCGACTACATTCCATTATTCTCGTTTTGCTTTTGTTGATGTTCATCTTATATCCTCCTTTCAAGACAATGCCCATTCCGTTCAACTGCTCTTCCAAGTCCTTTGCTGTCTCTGACAGAATTACAATGTCATAGGCGTACCTCAAAGTTTTTATTTCTTCTCCATGGATTTTAATACGTACTCCGAATTTTTCTTTTGTTTCCTTTACTGCTTGCTCAATATACAGATTGAATAACATCGGGGAGAGGCTACAACCCTGTCTTACTCCCTTCCCAACCACTGCTTCCCTTTCATGTCCCTCGACACTTATAACTTCCATCTGGTTTCTGTACAAATTATTGTAAATAGCCTTTCGCTCCCTGTATTTTACCCCTGCCACCTTTAGAATTTCAAAGAGAGTATTACAGTCAACATTGTCAAAAGCCTTCTCTAAGTCTACAAATGCTAGAAACGTAGGTTTGCCTTTCCTTAATCTTTCTTCTAAGTCGTAAGGTCAGTATTGCCTCACGTGTTCCAGTATTTCTACGGAATCCAAACTGATCTTCCCCGAGGTCGGCTTCTACTAGTTTTTCCATTCGTCTGTAAAGAATTCGTGTTAATATTTTGCAGCCGTGGCTTATTAAACTGCCCCTGGAAATGTCTTAGAATTTAAAACCTGGTTCCTAAATCTGATACCTTTTAGTATCTCCAGGGTTCTTCCATGTATACAACCTCCTTTCAGAAAATTTTCCAGTGTGGCACAAGCCTTACTACTACTGTGCTTGAGGAAGAATCAAATGGCTTGAGCAGTTTCCATCACAGCTCAAGAAATCTCGTGTCTTGCACGATTTTCTGATCGCCTGGAGATTTGGTGACTTACGTTGATACTATCTCCATGATGTGTCTTAACGTTTATAGTGCACCATGGATTTTTGTTATAGCACTAGCCGTGAAACACTGACTGCTATGTCTTCTAAAGTGGAAGATCATTTAATCATTTATTTATTTATTTATTTATGCATTTAGTTTACCTGGCAAAATTAGGGCCTTCAGGCCCTCTCTTACACCTAACCAGGCATACTCAGATTGAACGAGTTCCAGTTTCTACAGAACATTAAGGACATATAACGTATTATGCAGTATTGATGTTAAAGAAAAAAGTAGAGATTATAACAGTAGTACAATGATAACTATAACAATAAAAAATAATTATAACATTCAAGAATAATAATGATAATAATAATAATAATAATAGTAATGACTATGTATATAAAAGTAAACATACTTTTCTTTTGTGAATGTCAGTCCTATTGTTAGTTGGGAATTTTCTCGTTATGTTCTTGCAGCTTGTGAGTTAGTCTCATCGAGCAGAGACATAAGACGATAGAATGGGGTAAAAGAGATATATAAGAGGTAGATAGGTTAGAGGAAGAGAAATAGAATGGTAAAATTCGAAGCTGTGATGGAGAGGAGAAAGAAAGAGATGAGAGGGGCACAACAATGGTGGCTATACCGTCCCTAATATGTAAGTTCTGAGTTCCTTCTTGAATGTTGAGTAGTTCTGGATAAGACGCAAATAACATGGGAGCGCGTTCCTTATTCGTATGGCTGAGATGGAGAATGACACGGAGAAAGATTTTGTGTTATGTAAAGGTACAGCCAAGAGGCTAGACGTATCCAATCTAGTATTGCGATTGTGGAATGATGATAGGTGTTTAATGTGAGAAGATAAGTATTGGGGGCACCAGTGGCTAAGAAATCGATGAAGTAAGCACATCGTGTGGAGATCGCGTGCCTTATGTGGGCGTATCCAACCTAGCTGGGAGTATGAAGGACTGATATGATCATACAACCGAATATTGCACACGTATCTAACGCAAGCATTCATCACTAACTCGAGGCACCTAGAATTTTCACTATTTGTGCCGTGTTGAACTACATCACAGTAGTAAAGATTAGGCAAGACTAGTGCTTGGACTAATTTTCGTTTAACATGGGTTGGAAATATTTTTCTAAATTTTTGAATTGCATGTAGGGAGGAGAGCGATTTCCGGCAAGCTGTGACTGTTTGTTCTTCCCAGTTCAGGTGTTCATCGAAGATTATTCCAAGGTCTTTTACAGTTTTTTGGTATGGTGGTTGGGTACCATTGAGGAGTATTTGAGGGACTGTTTCGCGAAAGTACCGGTTGATTAACTTTGGATGAGATATAAGTATGACCTGGGATTTCTTGGGGTTTAGTTTCAGACCTAGGTTCTGTGCCCATCGAGAAACAGAGCAAAGATCTGCGTTCATACTCGCTACTGCGTCAGCAATGTTTTTGGGGCTTGCACTTATGTACAGTTGGATGTCGTCGGCATATAGATGGTAGTTGCAGGAGTGAATCACTGAAGAAATATCATTAATGTACAGTGAGAAGAGTAGTGGAGCAAGGACGGAGCCTTGGGGAACTCCAGAGCGCACGTTTTTCCATGATGACTTTTCCGACCCACAAATGACTTGCTGACTTCTGTTTTTGAGGTAGCTGTCGAACCAGTGTATTGCGCTGTTTGAGAAATTCAGCTGTTTCATTTTAATTAGTAATATATCGAAGTCAACTGTGTCAAAAGCCTTACTAAAGTCAAGCAGTGTTAGGATAGTAGCTTCACGTCTGTCCATAGCATGTTTAATGTCATCAGTTACTTTGATTAATGCAGTTGCTGTACTATGGTGCTTTCGAAAGCCTGACTGATGTTCGTCATGGATGTTATGAGTTTTGAGGTAATCCGTCAGCTGTTCATGGACGATGTATTCTAGGGCTTTAGATATTGCATGTAGTATGCTGATCGGCCTGTAGTCATCTGGCGACTTAGGGTTGTCAGTCTTGGGTATAGGTTGAATTAAACTTTGCTTCCACTCAGTAGGATACGTACTACTAACAAGAGACAGATTGAAGATGTCTGTGATAACTGGAATAATAGTGTCTACGACGTTCTTAATCATGCCAATGCTCACTCCATCATTTCCTACTGCCTCGGAAGAGATTCTCATAATTGCCTTGTGTACTGTGCCAGTAGTGACATGTTTTAGGAAAAACTTGTCTCTCGAGAGATTGATATCTTGGGGCTGGTAATTTGTCGCTGCGTGGCAGTTTACAGCTGTTGAGAAGATATCGTTTAATTCTTCTGCAGACTCTTGATAAACGGCGTCAGATCTTCTCTTCCCTATACCGAAACTGCGCAGCTTTTTCCACAGTGCAGCAGGTTTTGATGTGCTGCATACGACAGAGCGGGCATGTCTGATTTTGGCATTCTTCACGCTTTGCTTGGTTCTGTTTCGGAGTTTTCTGTAAGCTTCGTACGCCTCGGGAGTTGGGTTACGCTTGAAGGCCCTGTGTACAGCATCGCGTTTCTTCATTAATAATAGCAACCAGTAATTAAAAAAATAAAATAAAAGTTCAAAATCACTATTCAGTCCAGTTCTCTAACTCTTGCTAATGACTCGATGTAGCGCTGACTGTTGGTAATATCTCCACAAAGGATCTTTCCACTGTAATTTATTCTGATTATCGCAATTACAGTTTGGTTACTATAATTTTTATTTTGCATTTAATTCCTTCTTTCATCTGATGTTACTATATTGTTTTCAAGCTGATCAGAAGCCGGTAACGTTTTACCCGTTATCCTGACGTCTGAGCAGGGATCGAGACGCTAGTTTGCATCGCACTTGGTAAAGCATTAGTTTCTAATAAATGTAAACGTAAACACCTCTCAGGGATTAGGCCTTAGGCCTGTCACAATTGGCCAACGATTGCCTACAACGAGTACGAGCACGGATCTATGATTGTGGAACTGGTGATTAGCATGTCGCAAATCCCTCCGGCCGTTATTGCCAGTAGGTGATTTCTGAAGATACCTCTCCTTCTTTATTCAAACAGCTCCTCTCAAGGGCTGAGTGCGCTCACCGTGAACTGAATCCGTGTCTCTCCACAACGAAGGTAGCAACACTAACCAGTTTTTTTTTCTCTTCCTTCTTTCCATGTGCTCTTTCGTCGTGTTGTCAGTTGTTCTTTGCGGCTATCGCAGGGCACTTTTCAAGTTCTCTAGAGGAGAACTTCACTCAGCTTTTGGTAACAGAGGATGTGTTCCGGCGGATCATTCGGCTATGGAGGCGTTCTACATTGTCTAATAATCAAATAAAATAATGTACTGGGTTCAGAGGTAAGGAATGTTTTTGAAGGACAAGATTTTCACCTTTGACTGTTAGTTTTTCTTTAAAATCAGCATTAGTGTTTATGAATCTATACATAATATATGAAAACTCCTGTTGCAAAAATTATGAAATAGAACAAAATTTGTACAGTGGTAGTATTTAATAATACTGGCCCACGTGTTTCACGAAGTTTCAGGAGATTGTGCCGTGGTTGGATTTAATGCTGTCCCCTCATGTGTTTCACGAAGTTGTCATATTTTAAGCAGTGTTATAGCTCGTTGTTGTGGTTAGTTCATAGCTTCTCATGTTTCCCTTGCACTTGTGCCGCAGGGGTCAAATGTCATATCGTCGTTCGAGCAGGTTCCATGGTGCATCGAACGCTACGGCCTATCGGGAAATCTCTAGTCCGTTCGTATTGTTTGCCCAGCACTAGTTGTTAGGGCACTATTTGCACGTAGTACGCCAGGCTGGAGATGACGGCCCTGAACAGTCGAATAAAGCACAGAACGCCAGGCACTTCCGAAGTGTCAGGACGATGACGCAGAGGGTGTTCGTCGTAAGCTATGCGTTGAAATAGGCATAAGTGGAGAACTCGTCCTGTTCAATAATCAGATATTCAGGTTTTTTTCTTCTTAAAACGCCTGTTTGTTTCCCAAAAATCTTCTACGAGTCTACAATTTTTCTAGACATGTCAGATCTTTAACTTTCCTTGTATAAAACCATTATTAGGATTTCGCAAAATGTGCGCCTAAAACAGTTTTATTACTCGAATAGGAGTGTTATTTAAACCGTATATGAAATATTCTACCCGACTGACCTATATATTTCATATCAGAGTAGTGTCATGAATCCTTATAAACTCACGAGCTATCGTACTTGTTCTGTTTCTTCCGTAATTTGCATCGTATTTGTGTTTTAAAGTTTTTTATATTACTCATTCGAAACATTGTTTGTTTGTGTCCCACCTCTTACTCATATATTCTATGGTGGTACACTTTACTCTCTTCTGTGGCTCCGGAGTTCATAAGCGTGTTCTTCTTTTTCGTAATTTCCTTGTATATGGAGGTCTGTTTTCAGTTAGTATTAATTATAGTATGAAGCATGCTGTAGAATGCAGATTTCCTTCGTTATCTCTGACTGTTCTAAGGAGAGGCGGAGTGTATAATGAGTGCTTGAGTAAGTACACATTCATTCCTTATCGGATGACAAGATTAGATATTTATAATAGCGGCAGTCGGCGTTGATTTTCGAAATATTTAAAAGGCATGTTTACCACCAGTCAATTTGGATTCCCACCAAGCCAGAGAGAAGCTACGAAATATCTACAAGATTACATGCGCCTCTTCTTCCAAAATGTCAACACAATGTCATACTTTGGAGCCACTGCTTATCAATTTACAGACTGCGACTGCTGATGTGATTACGTGTTTAATTTATTACAGACATGCGCAGCTTGCGCATTCTTCTTCTGAAGTCATATAAAAAGATTCTGAGATACTGCCACCCCACAGCAAATATAATTTACAGAAGTAGTCAGTTCTATTCTCAGTGTTTCGTATCACAAGTCTGTCATCGTTCCAGGCTTCTGAGACTTCCGAGGAATCAAAATTGTCAGTGACTGCACAGTTTGTAAATTCATGGTAAGTGTCGACAATCTACTCCTAGAACTGTCATATCTAGGGCCATTGAAGCTTTCAGGGTTCATGGTGAAACTTTTATTCTATGCGCGATAGTGAAAGAGGAATAAGAGGAGATTAAAGAGGACTATTACCTTGATTATAAAGACGTGACGGTTGTGATTATGAGACCAGAGAACACATATCAACGAACATAGTACGACGGGAACTGCATAAACAAAACATTCCTGGTAGAGGTGCTTTGCTCAGCCAGGTGAAAACTATAAAAAGGCTTCAGTATAGTGAATTTAATATTATGTAAATTGATTATTTAAATCTGCTGTATCCGTTTCAGCAGTTGATGTCGCTAATGCACAATAATACGGTGGCACTCGATTTAGAATAAGTCAGAATTCTGATACTGGAAAAGGAAGCAGATATACTGTATAAAGTTCTAGATCTCCAGACTGAACTACAGTTTTCGGTTTCTCGTGGTGTGAGAGCGTCGTATCCGTCATAATCACCACGACCTCCACAATCATCCTTGTCTCCATTCAGTCACCATCATTGTCTTCTTCACCATCATATCTCCCTAGAACTTGGAGACAATCACTGCCATCGCTGTGAGTCACCATCATCAGCATCACAGCTACCACGTACACCTCCATCACCAGCGCCTCCATCATCAGTACTGCTCCTGTTACCCCCACTATCTCCATCACTAACATTGTCTCTGTCACCACTGCCATCACCATCACCATCACCATCATCACTACCATCAGCACGACTACCACTACCGTTATGATGGTTACCAACACTATTTCCACCACTAAGTAAAATAAATAATATCCATCCAAAGCCGGAAGGAAAAGGCTGTTTTAACATTACGTCATATACATTTTGATGTTGAAGTGCCTATGTTATTCCGAATCACGATGCAAAGTTCCTTTGGACATGCAGTTTCATGCATGCGTGTCCGAAGGAACTTTGCATCGCAATTCGGGATACACACAGCCACTACAATATCGTATTTATCCGCCGTTACCGGGCAAGCAACTTTCAAGTAAAATGTCTCATCTGTAAGGGAATATAGGCTACATACTGAATGTACGAGTACAGATTGTTGACACCTGTCTGAAGACATATGGAAGTTTGGATTTGGCCGTGAGTCGTGCACGGATAGCCAAATGGTGCTACACAATCAATTGCAATACATTTCCGGATATCGTCGGACCTTTGCTAATTACTTAAATAGTGTATTGAAGGATCCCAGCCCCCGCCGATGGGTAGTGACGGGTAAGAGAAGTTGACTCTGGTGGGCACTGTGAATATCGACACGAACAATTGAACAAGACTGCATTCTGAGAAGACATATCCGAGTCGCCACTGTGGAGAGTAAGGACTCGACAGCGTTTACTTTCCCATGTTTTCGAGTGATTGTGGTTCTTCTGTTAGACTACCGGACGGATAGTCTCAGTTTCATTGTATTTTCTGTGATATTGTTTGATAATAAAATACACTGCTGTCACAAAAAGAAAATTAAAAAAAAAAACCAACGCCATAATTTGGTAAGTGTAGAGTCTCTGCTTCGAATCTTCTTAAAAGCAAATTTTTGTTATTTTTACTTTTACTTTCATCTAAATTTCACATTGCTGCCGAATGGAAATTATAATAAACAGATTTTGAAGAAAAAAGAAATGGTAAGGCGACTGTTCCCGATAACCAAGTAATCCGGGTTTGCGTCCTCGTCTGGCACACATTTTCATTGTAGTCATTCCATTCTGCAGCTGATGGTGGTCCATATTCACAACTACGAATACATTTAGTGTATATTCATTTTGTGTTTATGTTATTTTATGCAAGACATGCGTGTACTGTACATAAAAAATGCGACCGTATTTGTTTTATGTGAGCGGTGATTCTGTTAGTTATCATCCACGACAATGACGATTGGTTATGTGGTTAGGTTTTTATGTTTCTCAATCACCGAAGTATACTGACTTATAATGGTCTGTATCCATGATTTCCGGGTGATAACTTGAGAAAATCCTCGGAAATGCTAATGTTTGCCTTAATTGCTTTTAGGGCTAAGCTTCGCTGTGGCATTTAGAGCTTGAGTACCGTAGCATTCCATCTCTTATTCAGTTGCAATTCCCTTTCTGCTTCGATGTTCGAGAAAATCAGTCATATTTGAATTTTGCATGACAGTTAAAAAATTATCGTTATTTATATCGAATGATGTTTTTTGTAGTGGAAATTGGCACAAATTGAGGAGGTCCAAGAACAAGAAATGCAATAAAGACTAGCTCGAAACAGCAACCGCGTCGTGGGTAGCTGGCCAGTGTGTGGAACTGCCAAGCGGACAACCGGTGTCCAAACCTCCGTCGTGCCATTTCTTTTTCCAGTAATATAAGGAACTGTGGGCCCGGTCGAAGAAATTTTCCTTCTTTTTCTGTAGTCTCGGAATTTGTTATACTATACGTTGGTTATAGAATATGAGCTATGTGGTTACCGTCGCAAGTAAATGTGACGAATAGTGATAACAGGCGAAATACCACGTAGACGTCTCACAGAAATGAAAACAACAAACAAACGACTGTCAACTACACTCCTGGAAATTGAAATAAGAACACCGTGAATTCATTGTCCCAGGAAGGGGAAACTTTATTGGCACATTCCTGGGGTCAGATACAATCACATGATCACACTGACAGAACCACAGGCACATAGACACAGGCAACAGAGCATGCACAATGTCGGCACTAGTACAGTGTATATCCACCTTTCGCAGCAATGCAGGCTGCTATTCTCCCATGGAGACGATCGTAGATATGCTGGATGTAGTCCTGTGGAACGGCTTGCCATGCCATTTCCACCTGGCGCCTCAGTTGAACCAGCGTTCGTGCTGGACGTGCAGACCGCGTGAGACGACGCTTCATCCAGTCCCAAACATGCTCAATGGGGGACAGATCCGGAGATCTTGCTGGTCAGGGTAGTTGACTTACACCTTCTAGAGCACGTTGGGTGGCACGGGATACATGCGGACGTGCATTGTCCTGTTGGAACAGCAAGTTCCCTTGCCGGTCTAGGAATGGTAGAACGATGGCTTCGATGACGGTTTGGATGTACCGTGCACTATTCAGTGTCCCCTCGACGATCACCAGAGGTGTACGGCCAGTGTAGGAGATCGCTCCCCACACCATGATGCCGGGTGTTGGCCCTGTGTGCCTCGGTCGTATGCAGTCCTGATTGTGGCACTCACCTGCACGGCGCCAAACACGCATAAGACCATCATTGGCACCAAGGCAGAAGCGACTCTCATCGCTGAAGACGACACGTCTCCATTCGACCCTCCATTCACGCCTGCCGCGACACCACTGGAGGCGGGCTGCACGATGTTGGTGCGTAAGCAGAAGATGGCCTAACGGTGTGCGGGACCGTAGCCCAGCTTCATGGAGACGGTTGCGAATGGTCTTCGCCGATACCCCAGGAGCAACAGTGTCCCTAATTTGCTGGGAAGTGTCGGTGCGGTCCCCTACGGCACTGCGTAGGATCCTACGGTATTGGCGTGCATCCGTGCGTCGCTGCGGTCCGGTCCCAGGCCGACGGGCACGTGCACCTTCCGCCGACCACTGGCGACAACATCGATGTACTGTGGAGACCTCACGCCCCACGTGTTGAGCAATTCGGCGGTACGTCCACCCGGCCTCCCGCATGCCCACTATACGCCCTCACTCAAAGTCCGTCAACTGCACATACGGTTCACGTCCACGCTGTCGCGGCATGCTACCAGTGTTAAAGACTGCGATGGAGCTCCGTATGCCACGGCAAACTGGTTGACACTGACGGCGGCGGTGCACAAATGCTGTGCAGCTAGCGCCATTCGACGGCCAACACCGCGGTTCCTGGTGTGTCCACTGTGCCGTGCGTGTCATCATTGCTTGTACAGCCCTCTCGCAGTGTCCGGAGCAAGTATGGTGGGTCTGACACACCGGTGTCAATGTGTTCTTTTTTCCATTTCCAGGAGTGTATGTTACAACAAAGGAATTGAAGAGTCAAAAGTTGCAATACGAACGCAACTCTAAAAACATTAAAACATATGTTTTGACAGAACACACAGAAACTGTGTAGTTGTGAAACTGTTGTTGCAGCTTTTAGGACAAACTTTTATGTTTTCATCATTTCCTTTGGAGTGGTCATTCAGTCACATTCATAAGAACTTCTATATCGGGCAAGGAGGCATATGTCACTCACTTATCAGCCGTACAAATTAGATGGTCGGTAAGAGATTTCTTTCATATGCCACACGGACTGTCACCAATGCCGTGTGTGACACGCAGACGTGTTTTCAGGTGGAGCATTCGGTCGACTTCTCGCCTTGTCATCAAACATTTGCGATTCCCTTGCGAAGGCCACTTTCTTTCGGCTGCTAATAGAGAAGTTGTGCAGAATCAACTGTCATTATATGTCTCTACCTTACACCTCGCTGCTGCAAACGGACGTTACACCACGGCACAAATTTGTAGAAAGTGAACAGTGAAAAGAAAAAAAAATTAACAGTAGGGATATTTGAACACGGATTCTCTGTTGGGCAATCCAAAACCATAATCACTTAACAACGACGCAAATAGCATGCCTAGTTCCTCTATATTGCACTTCCTATTTTTGGACTTCATCCTGCTTCTGTTTTACTTTTTTTTTTACAGTCCCGTACACCTTCTTCCTGTTTTAATGCTTGGTTGAAATGTTTCAAATGGCTCTAAGCAATATGAGACTTAACATCTGAGGTCATCATACCCCTAGACTTAGAAGTATTTAAACCTAAATAACCTAAGGACATGAAACACATCCATGACCGAGGCAGGATTCGAAACTGAGACCGTAGCAGCCGCACGGTTCCGGAATGAAGCGCCTAGAACCGTTCGGCCACAGCGTGCTAGGTCTGTGTTCAGTTTTTGACGGGCTATCCACTGGGACCTCTTAACACTAAATCTGAGAGGTGTGCAGCGGGGAGGTTCTCTTGTGAGTGAGATGTTTTCCAGTGGAACTCACAAAGGGAAGGCCTCAGACGCGACCAACCGATTCAGCTGAAGTTTGGCAGGTCGCTTGTGAACAACCTAAAACGGACTCTAAGCTATTTTCGCTAAACACCCTCCCGTTTTTGAGAAAATCATCTCTAAAGGTTACGACGAGCAATTGACTCAAAATTTTCGAGATCGATAGATAATTGTAAATAGAGCATATTTCATCATCAGGTATGATGTCCACAAATGCATACTTCTCCACAAATCGAGGAAAGAAACTTTTTCAACTGCCGCTTATGTACCCACATAGTAAACGATTCTCGCTGAAAGCGACGATAATAGTCGGCACGGTAGCTCAGCGTGTTCGGAAAGAGGGTCAGCTATCCTCTCTAATAAAAGAACTCAGTGAACGGATCAACGCTGAACCTGAATAGGTGTCACAGAAATCAGCCTCTGACAAATGCAACGAACAATAACGAACAAAATGAGATGAAAAAAAAGTGCAACGGCCAAGGTAACTGGCTGGGAAGCAGACAACCCAGGTTCGAATCTCGAGGAAACCGAGCGGATGTTATTCTTCTCGTTTGTATTTTTCCGTATCTCAATTCAAAGGTATAGGAGGTTAATAAGATAAGTAAATCAAAAAGGGATGACAAAAAGGTAGGCAAATAAATTTCTCAAACCTCTTGGGATAGTAAACAACTAAAAGGTTACTCCTGATCACTTTACAATGGCTCTTCCAGTCACTGTTTCGTGTCCTCACCTTTCTTCGAACAATTAGATGAACGGTACTTGTCACATAAACATTCGAAACAAATATACTCGTGGCATCGAGATCACTAATGGATGCAATCTTTCGACAGTTACACTGTTCCTTCCGAAGAGTCTGCGGAAAACAAACTTGGTTTACATTCAAAAATTGTCTTTTTCTGCAAGTAATTTTGGTGCGTACCAGGCATACGCTGTCATTGCCTGAAAAATCGGTGCTGTAAACGGGTTATGAATTATGCTGTGAATAGTTATTGCATCCGTGCTGTTGTACAATTCCCGCCTCGAAATAAAGTATTTAACTTGGAGATAGAAATAAACATCACTCGACTGGCACACAGGTGTGTAGTTTGGCGGTATTACTTTTGCCGTGCACGTCGGTTGACCCTCGTCGTCTACAAACATGGTGTCATAGATTAGAGTATTAGTGTGTCCACCCCAGGAATCCAATATTAGACAAAACTTGTTATCAGCAACGTATGGTTTTAAAACATTCTCAAGAAATTTTCTGTAAATAGCAGTTGTCAATTTCCCGGATTTGGTGCAACTAATGTAAACATTTTTCAACGAGTCGGTTAAGCGACTGACCTCTTCTACAGCCCGAGGACCACATGTAACATTCGTTTCTCGTAAACACAGGAAAACCTTAGGCAACACTTTTCCAGAGGCTGTGATGGCATATTGCGCCGTGTACAAATCTGCTAGTTTTTTTTTTTTTTTTTAATACCAACTGCGACAAGGATTCGTTTTCTCCCTTATGCAATAACGTGCGCCAAATGTTCACCCGATACCCGCATCCTGTTTGATCGGTGTTGATCACGTAATCTCGATTGAAATGGGTTATAAGCGACGCCATTTGCGTACTGAAAAGAGTGGCCACTTTCTGTATATCTTCTATATTTTCTAGTTCCTTGTGGGAGACGTATTTAGTGACATGACGTTGACAAATTATATATTCCGATTTGAAATTCCTTGCCCAAGATAGTGATGCAGCAAACGTAAAATCCTTGTTGGTCGTACACACAAGCGCTGGAGTATTCTTGTTGTTACGTTATCGTTACGACGACGAGATTCGACAAATCGGTCGTATGTCCACTTATTTATTGCGTGGTATTTGTCGTATCTTGTCCCTCATTTAACGATATCATTTTCCCACAATTTTAGGTCCTTCTTCATTTTCTGCGCTGTTGTTGCTCCGTTCTTTTGCAGTGTTTGCAGTGTCTCCTTTTACTTCAGGCGGTATAGCGCCGTAGTTCTATAGTTTGGTAACCGGTTCGTAATGCTCATCGGGAACAGATGAAGCACAGATTGCCTGCGACGTGGACATTTCCAAAGTGTTATGACCGTTTGGCGAGTCACTAGTCGTGATATCTTCCACTGAATCACCTTCTGCTTTGCTTTCATGGTATAGTTCTTCAGTATCAACAAAAGTCATTTCGTTCGTCAGCTCCTATCAATCTGGAACGTCGAGAAACAGAACTGCCTGCTTCCGATAGTCCATTGATAATACACCTGCCTTGAAACATTTTTACAAACCAAAACTCAGCATCGGTAACTTCCCGTTTGCCGTCGTCTGTGACAGGCTCCCAGCTATACAGGGTGTAAATTTTAAGTTGACAAACCAGAATAACTCGAAAAATAAGCTTCACACGAAAAAAATGTGTAGGATCGAAAGTTGATTATTTTCGAGGGGGACGTCTGCTGGTGCTAAAATCAGCCCTCCACCTCAGTTCCCTGCGGGTGGGGCTTCAGGAAACTTTAAAATTTCAAATGGGAACCCCCATTTTTTATTATAGAATCAGATTCTGCATAAAAACTCCGTACATTTTGTCTTAAGCATTTGTTTTGATTCTTGGTAGTTGGTTCTGTAATTCAAGAAAATCCATGTTCTCATTTTTGCGTGGAAAATGGTTACAGATAAATAAAAAGTACTTATTTACTTCGTCAATTTTGATTCGCGAAAACTAAAACTCTACCTTTCTCCCCATTTGATGGGGTCTCAGAGAGAGGAAATAGAGTTTTACAAATGTTGACCCAAATATAAATTTTTCCGTAGATTCGGATAAGTTTTGTTTATGTCGTGGGCATGAGGCCACACAGCTTTTACTTATCAAACAAATCATCTGACTAGCTAACTATCTAACCAAACATTCTACTTACTAACGAGTGAACTGATCAAACTCGCAGAGTAAACAAATTAAAAGACTAACTAATTAAAAGACTGACCCACTCACTAACTAAAGATGGACGTATTCCTCCGTAAGATTTGGTGATCCTGAAAAGGAACGATTGGTTTCGTTTTATTGTTGATTATTTGCAAACTCTGCAAGTAAATGAATTTCTGGGTGCTTGTTTCCAGTGAGTCCCCTCGGCCTGCTTGTTATCCGTAAATCCCTTGCATCTCATCGTTTTATGAATTCAAGTGTTCAAAGTGATCATCTCCAACTTCAATGCAGTTATTGACTAGTGCTGTAAATCCCTGCACACATCTTGATAACACGTCTAGTGTAATTGCAGAGCAAGCATCTCTTATCCTTTGTATCATGTTCTGTCAAGTGGTAGGCGTTTCCTGATGAACGATATCCTTTAAATAACCCCATAAGAAAAAGTCTTGTGAGGTAAAGTCAGGTGACCTGGCTGGCCAATTCACAGGACCTGCCCTGCCGATCTAGCGACTGTGGTAAAGTTGATCTAGTACATAGCGCATTACTAATGAATAATGCGCTGGACAACCATCATGTTGAAACCACATGTTTTGTCCAAGTTCGATGCTCAGGTCTTCAAGTAGATCTGGCAGTTGATTTGCAAGTAGGTTTGGATATTTGTTGCCATTCAAATTACCGTCGATAAAATAGGGACCGATCGGTTTATCGCCAATTATGCCACACCAAACATTAACTGGTCGAATTCTCGAATCCAGTGTGGGTTATATTCACTTCAGTAATACATTTTATGGGGATTAACTTTGCAGCAATTTACGAATGTTGCCTCATTGGAGAAAAGTACTCCGGCGAAAAAGTTTTGTAGGGAGCACATTGTGCTCACGTGGGAGTGATCTAGATACTTGTAAAACAATAAACTGGTAGGCAAGATCACAGGAATTCTTTTTATTCCATGATTACCGGCTTCGGGGAAACTAATGCCGCCATCATCGAATCTTAGGACACATACAGGTTACAACATCAAGGCAAACAATGGCGATATTAATATTTGCCTATAACATGAAGGCCTTACAAAATTGTCGTAAGTAGCACATAGGCGTCCAAGAGAGAAGACGTTATAAATGTCAAGTGTCTCCATCACATACAGGTGCAAGCTAGGTACTATTATTAGAGATGGGGCCCCTCCACGACCGCACCAACGTGGTGACCAAACCAAAAGTTCTACTGTCACCTTCGTAAACATGTTAGTTATCTAGTAAGTGGATGAAAGGATGCTGGGCTGTGATGTTATCCGTGCGTCTGGGTAAGACTACGCATTAACACAGTCCATCAAGTGATAGATAGTGGACGAAACGCGAGTGAGGGTAGCGATTTGAAGAGCAGAGGGAAAAAAGTGCCAAGGCTCGTGCCGTGGGAGGAAACCTCTGCGACAGTGGGATGGGTAGTAAGAGCAGTAGTGGCTAACTAGCTGCGATAGTTCATGAAAGGTTGGATTTGTTAATATGGGTATCATGCATCATTACCGTGGCAAGCGATGGCGATGTATCCCAGTTGCTGCAGCCGCTACATTCCTGGAACAATCAAAATCGTTCTACAGTAGTGGGAGATCAGCCATAGATCATCTCACTGTGTGGGGATGTGTGGAAGTTGTCTGCATACAGTGTACTGCACGGCTCCCCTGCGTGGTGCCAGTTATTTGGCAGTGTATTCCAGCTGGATATCCAGTAATGGCGTCTGATTAACAGGGGCTCACCTGTACCGTTATGTTTGCGTATGCTTGGTCATAGATGTTAGGTCCTTACAAGTATATCTTTTGGTCTTTTATGTTTCCTTCTATGATTGTGGTAGTAGTTCCCCAGATTCAGAATAAACGGGTTCTGCGAATGTCTGGAGTTTCTGTATAGTCTTGCCGTGAGTTTGTGGATTACCTCCGTGAGAGTCTCAAGCCGGTATTCCCGGTGAAGGTCCGCGATTGCGTGTGTATCGTGGAGCATTGCTTATCATTCTGAGTTCATTGTTTTGTATGAGCTGCAGACGGGGCAGGCGTGCAGGCGCAGCATATCCCCAGACAGGAACTGCGTACGTCATCAGGGGTCGGATAAGTGTCGTGTACATGGACCTCGACACCCTCCTGTTCAGTGTGCTACGCCTGTTGAGCATAGGGTAGATCTGTTTAAGCCTCGCGCTAGCTCGGTTGGTCATGTGTTGTATGTGGTCCCCCCAGAGTAATTTCTGGTCTAGCCAGACAACGAGGTATTTGACTTTCTCACGGAAACGTATTGGGCGTGCATGTAGAGTTATTGGTCTGCAGTATCGGTGTTTGCGCAGTTGCTTCGGTCTTTTAGTGAACAGACCGGCTTCGCTCTTGTTGACGTTTACTCTAACACGCCATTTCTCCAACCAAGGCTCAGCCACTCTGAGTGCAGTCTGTAGGTGTGACGTAATGTTTGATGGTTTCCAATCTTGCGCGAGGATGGCTGTGTCATCCGCGTAGATTGCCATCGTTGTGTTGTGTGTGGCTGGGAGATCGTTTATGTAGAGGTTTAACAGTAGGGGCCCTAGGATGCTTCCCTGGGGTACTCCCGCGTGTATACCGTGTCGTGTTGAATGTTTTCCCTGTACGTCAGTGTTGAAACTCTTGTCTGTGAGGTATGAGTGTATTAGACGCACCAGCCCGTCGGGGAATCCCGCGTCGCTGAGTTTGCGAATGAGGCCGTTGTGCCATAGACGGTCGAAAGCCTTTTCGATGTCCGGGAACACCACCCATGTAACTTTGTTTATGTTGAAGCTATGTGTTATATGTTCAACGACCCGTAAGAGTTGTTGTGTTGTGGAGTGGTCATTCCTGAAGCCGAATTGCTCCGGTCTCAGGATGTCATTTGTTATGCAGTGCCTAGTGGTACGTTTGAGAATCACCTTCTCACCAATCTTGCTGAGCGAGCTCAGAAGGCTGATGGGTCGGTAGTTTTTTGGGAGGCAGTGGTCTTTCCCCGGCTTCCTGAACATCAGGACCATGGCCGTCTTCCAAAAAGCGGGGAAGTGTTGGTGTTTTAGTATGGCATTCGTTATGTGTGTTAGGTACTCAGTTGCTTTATCCGTGAACTCCTGGAGGACACGGTTTTGAATGCCATCATGACCAGGGGCTTTCCTAGCAGCGGAATGCGTTATAGCCCAGGAGACTTCGGATGTGCTAGCATGTCGAATGTCGTCGCGCGATGGTTGGGCTAGAATGAGTGTAACCTCTTGGTAAGTAGCAAGTGTGAACACTTGATCTGATGGTACCAGGTTCGGTGTGAATGACGCTGCGAGTGTGCGTGCCATTAGTTCTGCTTTCTCGTCCGCTGAGTATGCAGGTCCGTCAGGCCCTTGAAGCGTTGGGGTGTGTTTCTTATGTCTAGAGAACCAGCAAACGTCTCTTTCACCTGCTAGATGCACACATCACAATCGATATTCTCTCAACTAAATAAAGACGGGAAATGTGTGGAAGCAGTCAACCGAACAATTTACATGGGAGGAAATAAAGGTCCAGCGCAAACACACCTCCATATTCACTCTTCTCAAATTTCTACGCGATCACGAAAGCTGCCCAACACATACTAACTTCAGCTCTCTATTCGATCGTCTAAAGGACAGAAAAGTTAACTCAGATACATTCCTGCCTTGCAACAGGCCTTTGCATTCAGGCGGCTGCTGCCGTTAATAGGAAACTTGAATCATTCCCACACACGTCACTGGCGGTGCAGGCCAAGCACGCAAAGACTGAATGATTCTATGAAATGGTTCACATATGTATTTTATCCCTGTACTTACAGCTAAATGTTCCATTGCGGTCTTAGTTGAATGACACTCATCAATGAGTGAAGCATCAGAAATACACCCTGCTTACGGCTGTGACTCTGGAAACGGAAATATAGGTACACATTCTTATGACTTGACATACTCTTCCCATGCCATCACAGTACCCCACATCAAATCCATACCTTCCTTACGACTGGACATAGTCATTTCCTTTGCACATGTCGGAACACAAACATATACTTTATAAGCCTGATGCTCAAATGCGAACATATCACGCACCCCCTACTACTAAGTATAATAATACTGAGAGAAAATCAACCATGGGTGGACATGTCTCTAAGTTTTTCATGTGAGTGCTATCACCGTGTCCTAAAAAGGGAGATTTAACCACCAGATGTTGAAAAAAGCCTGATCCCGATAACTACTGTATGTTACGTGTCACAGGCGGTCTTGGTTCTACTGGTGCATACAAGTATCAATTTAAACAGCTATACCAGCTTTACAAATCGAGGTATGACATTACCTCTGACTGAGGTGCTTATTTGTCCAGACAAACACCATGATGGCGATCGCAGAAGTATATAGTATCAGACCAACAGCGCGATTACACGTCATCGACGGTGCAACCTCGTAATAAGATTACCCATTTAGAAAGTGATTTGGCTAAGGAACGTAGTATGAAACCAGTATGTGCGCCACCGGAGCTAGATATTTCTACAGTATCTGTAGCGAATTCTGTCTCGATCCAATGTCAGAGGTTCGGTGATATATCCACTGAGCTATAGGCAATGGTCGATTGAGAAGGATCACAAACAATAGTAGATGGTGTGCTGATTGAGGTCGTAAGGAAATGTATACTAACTTTTCAGATCTCTAGTGTTACGCTATCCACTAGAAACGATTTCTATGATTTGGAATCAGGTCTTTCCATTCAAGCACATACCTGCATTGGATCGTATTGGTAATTCCTTAATGATTACCACCACTACTCAGTCTTATTTCTGGCACTCTCATATCTCGCAATGAGCCACCTTTCTCGAACCTGTCTGCTACAGTAAAACTCCAACTTGATTTTAGTCAGCCCCTACACATCTTGCAACGGCTCCCATTTCTACAGCTTTGTGCATGTGTTCATTCCAGTTTAAGTCGGAACTGAGCGAAAGTCAGAGAATGACATATGCACCACCTTCTGCAACCCATGTAGAAACAGAACGACCTGAATTAGTGCAACAGGACCGTGTTTTGACCCTTGAACTGAATCGTATTGAAAAGTCCTTTAACGATTCCAACCACCACTCAGTCATATTTCTGGCACCCTCATATCTCGAAATGAGTCACCTTTATTGAACCTGGCTGGTACGGTAAGATTCCAACATGGTTTTAGTTACGCCTTACGCATCTTGCAACTGCTACCACTTCTACAGCTTTGCGCATATGATGGTTCCAATTGAAGTTGGAACTGAGCAGAAGTCGGAGAAAGACATATCCACCACCTCTTGCAATCCATGTAGAAACAGAACGACATGAGACAGTGCAACAGGAGCTTGTTTTGACCGTTCGGTGGAAATGCGTGCATTGTGGTACATCTTCAAATTAGATACAGATCCCTGTCCATTCATATCTATCATTCCAACATGCTATCATCGTTATTCTGTACCATCCAATAGAGAAAAATTACCAACTATAAAAGCTCCACTAACCTCATCTGATTTAGAACTCACCTAGGCGCCGTTGCAGGCGCGATGATGCATAGCTGCGATGTGGATCCGGCGCAGAGAGGGATCTTTTCGATGCTCCCCAGAATAGCACTCCTAACAGGACACCCCATCAGTCATTGCATTTACCTGTCAAACTGCTGCTGCTGCCTATGCGGACCCAACCTACTAAATATACAGCTTCTGATCGATTGCAGAGGGCAGTTTAAGGTTTCATCACCCGTATTGCAGGATAATGACCGTACTGCACAGATTGTACTGTAAGTCGCAAGAGCCACTCCCTGAGACCCTGTGTCGTTGTTTGAAACATTTTTGTCTAACACACTTTGCACACTGCCACACATTTGGTTTCTCTGCCATGACTTCGAGGTCTGTGTCAGGTCCGAAACTCTCATTAAGATGCTCTGATCCACGGCCTCTCACGGAAAACTAGACATCGCGTGGTGTAAATCACTTTGTTACTGCATCTACCATAACATGTGACACACGGTCGATGAAATTATACAAAAAACAGTTACATCATAAAGAAACTAGAAGAGTTTGGCTACATTGTGGAGAGTTTCCAAACTGATGTCCGAAAGTGATTGACGACCTTTACATTTAAACTCACCTGTCACCTGACGGAATACATGATGGCTCTGTGTTCCCGTTCGACTGATTCCTCGTAATGCACTCATGTACGCGATCGTTGTTTCTGTCCTAGCAACCCCCAGAAGGTGTCACCCATGAACAAAACTCATTCCCCAACTCAAACAAGCTCCATCAGTCACTCATTATGTGGTAACCAACAGCGCGCCAATGTACGGATGGGATGGAAAAGACACCGTCCATGTACTGTAATAATAAGCATCACAGTTGATAGAGCGAACAATTTCAGCAATTTTACAGTAACTTCAGCACCGACCAACGATGTGACAACATGTTTCCCCAATTTAAGTATCAAAGCTAAACCGCCCCTCCATTACTTTTCAAATACCGTTGCAAATGTACATAGATGACGGCGCAGTACGTCCACTCAGCATTAATTCCCGAATACATAAATCATCAAAGTATACCAAACAGTGCTCTACATACTTCTAACAACTCGAGCACAGTGCTTAATTTACGATCTGACTCTCTGCGCTTTAGAGTGACAGAGTATTCTCGCTGTCTTACGGTAAAATTAGAGAGTGAAAGACCCTCATCACACTGTGACGGACCAGCTCGCCCTGCAGCACTGTTACTGAATAAATCTGCAACCGAAGTAGACCGCTACACTCCACGTCTCGTCAATTAATGGAGCTTTCCGAGTCCTCATCAATCCAAGTGCACAAGATTTAAGGGATACACCCATGTCGAGGAGCTTAGCACTCCTTATCGATATATAGTAAGAGATTTCAAAGTGCTGTGACGTAATAGCATATGGTTAAGAAGAACAAGAAACGATGGAGCTCCAGACAGATGGAGTTCGACGCATTTTTACGTAAATTACCTATCTATCAACTCTAAAATATTATTCTGGAATCTACGATCGGTACCTGGAAGGTATTGGTAAGAGAGAATATAAACACATGTACTCCTAAGGCTACAACGTTCCACACTTATAACGCGCTATAATGCTAGATCTCTTGCGTTTCCGACCTATCAGTCGTGTGAAATGTAGCCGTGCTAATACTCCAATGTTAAAAGATATTTCAAGCGAATGACGTACATCCTTCTTCATGGTTTCTCTAAGATAAACTGTGTTATCGAACTGTAAATCGAAAAAACTACATCCTTACAACATTGGCTCTGTGTGATACTAGTTCAATATAGCTTTCTGGAGATGCATAGTGCCCACTGTTCACATCTGATCACAGCTCAGAAATTATACTATGCCTGCATCAGCCGAATATAAAATGATCATTAGTAATGGCAAATACCACTTACAAGGAAACAGACAAACCCCTAGGAGCAGCGTCTGACGTGTGAAAATTACAAGTCATTCCGTCACTAGCTCTGTAAACACCACAACTGTCAGTCAAATGTATACAGTACTTAACATAAATCATAATTCGTTTAGAGGAATGTGCCATGCTTCATCACACATGAGAGGGAAGTCCTCTGATGAACCACAGGTTTACTGTTAACGATCGCAAGTAGACAGTGCTTTAAATCACATACAGATGACGTGGCTGTGTGCGAGTTGAACACATTCTGTGTCATGCGACTGATGCATCTTGACAGAACAGTGGGAAAACTGACCTGCAGCAATTTCACACCTCTCTAGAATGCATCATCAGTCTACAATTAAATCATACTTCGTTACAGCTCCAACTCAATCGATCACTCCGTCCACTCTCCATTATCCTTTAACAGAGATGCATGTAAGTTTAGAGGCAGATGCTTCTCAGTCTCCTGAGAAGCGTCAAATACGGTAGTCAGCTCGCATGTATCACTGCTATCTCAATAGACAAACGGTATAATGCTGCCTCAATGGAGAAAAATCGACTCCTTCCCCGATTCCGTTCACTTCCAGTCGACCTTTACTCGGAATGCTCTTGATGCCGCACACTTGTCCCCACATACAAATTGTTCAGAACAAACCAGAAGATATGCAAGTATTTCCTCAAGTTCCCCACATTCCTGTGTATATTCAATTTATAGCTATTCACCCATTATTTTTTGCAACTCTATCAATTTTTCTATGTCATTTCTGTCCACATGATCATGAAATAACCTCTCGTTGTGTGTTCTAAAATTTCTTTTAAATAAGGCACAGCTGCCAACACATAGCCCATATGCACAGATCGGGAGATGTAGTATAGTACTGTACTCGAGTGTGTTCAGTCACCTCCACATTTGGAGAGCGTATGCTCTGTTTTCTCTATGTCTGTGTATATGCATGTGTTGCTGACTGCTACCAGGAGTTTACAAATTGATTTCATGTCTGCACATCTGTGTACTGCATTATTTAGGAGGAGATTGAATGTCTGTACTGAAATTATTTAGGTAATTTAGGAGTTGTTTGCGTGTCTGCAGAGCGTTATTTAGGAGTTGTTTACAGATGCGTGAGCTGTATGGTGTGAGCCCAAGCATGTCACAATGTGTGTTCTGTACCAATGTGATAAATATACTCCATCCCTAAATAAATTGTTCCAAAATAAATAAAGTACACTCCTTCCTTACTCTCTCCAACAGCCCAGCACAGGCTGAGTCATTTTCCTGCCATTTTCCCCCTCCAGACTACCATCTTCGATTACATCAAAGGAGGGATGACAGCACCCTCTGGTGGCAGTACTGTGTACTAGGTCAGTTGGACTCTAGCTCTTGTGGTGGAGACACTGCCTGCAAAATAAACACTTATGTCCAGCACAGGCAGAGTCCTTTTCCCTCCATTTTCCCCCACATTAGACCACCATCTTAGATTATGTCACAGAACTGATGACAGCACTCTCTGCCAGTGGTACTGTGTACTGAGACAGCTGAAGTCTAGACCTTGTGGTAAACACACTGGATGGCTGTACTGCATGGAATTGTTTAAAAAAAAGACTGGTGCAGGGAAAATAAAGACTTAAGTCCAGCACTGGTGAGTCCTTTTCCCATGAATCACTGCTAGGAGGAGGTGGCTGTCCGGTGTCATAGGTCAGTGTAACTGCCCTTTCTTTCCTGCCATTTTTTTTTAGGTTAGCAGAGATACCCCAGTTGTTCTATTTCACAGCTAAAATTCAAACTTGGCACCAGTTCGTAGGACGAGGTGGCGGTCGGATGACTTAGGTTAGTGGGGGTAGCGCAATTTAACTATTTTCCCGCCATTTTCTTAGGTTAGTAGATATAGCCCAAGTGACCAATCTTCCTTCCAAAATTCAACTTACCACCATTTCCTGGGACGAGGTGGCAATCGGGTGACTTAGATTAGTGGAGGTAGTCCAAGTAGCCTTTCTTTCCCACAATTTTCTTGGGTTAGTAGAGGTTGCGTTGTCCTGATGGAATTTCAGCTTCCCACCAGGGGGGGGGGGGTGGTAGGGGGGCATGGCAGGGGGGATGTGGCAGGGGGAGTGTGGTACAATCCCCAATGTCTTGGATAACAGTACTTGCATCATCAGACGATGTCACGACCGCCATCTTGGATAACGTCATCAACTGACGTCACTGACGACATACGTCATCTCCAACACCTTGGATAGCGGTACTTTATGGCTGAAACCGCCTTGGGTTTGGGTGACGTCATCGCCGCCATATTGGATAATGGTACTTTGGGGTAGAATCCGCCTTGCCCCAACACTCATATGCCACCTAGTACTCTCAAGAGAGGAAAGATAAGGTGCGTCGAGACAGGCAGGGTTAGAATTTCTATGAGCGAGAAGTGGCCTGCTCGGCGTAATTCCGCCAAGCAATACAAACTCAGCGCCAAACGCGACTGATAGCAAGCAAAACCCGCGAACGCAGTCACACAAGTTATCAAACATAAGTCGCCCAAAAGACAATCGTTATAAACGATGTAGTGCTTTCTGAATGTTCAGACGGGTAAAAGATACAGTGCGTTTATCACATTAATACTTATAATTTCTAAAGCAAAGTCTTATTACGAGAAAGGGCGAATTTCTCGTCCCTGCGCTACCTATCCGTTGCACTCCGAAACATTACTCCGCTTATCAGCAAGGGCTTGATAAGAGCATCGATTATCGGTTTGCAGTAGGGTTTTGGAGCATATGCTGTATTCAAACATTATGAATCACCTCGAAGGGTACGATCTATTGATACGTAATCAGCATGGTTTCAGAAAACATCGTTCTTATGCAACGCAGCTAGCTCTTTAATCGCACGAAGTAATGGCCGCTATCGACAGGGGATCTCAAGTTGATTCCGTATTTCTGTACTTCCGGAAAGCTTTTGACACCATTCCTCACAAGCGACTTCTAATCAAGCTGCGGGCCTATGGGGTATCGTCTCAGTTATGCGACTGGATTCGTGATTTCCTGTCAGGAAGATCGCAGTTCGTAGTAATAGACGGCAGATCATCGAGTGAAACTGAAGTGATACCAGGTGTTCCTCAGGGAAGCGTCCTGTGATCTCTGCTGTTCCTGATCTATATAAATGATCTGGGTGACAATCTGAGCAGTTCTCTCAGGTTGTTCGCAGATGCTGCTACAATTTACCCTCTAGTAAGGTCATCCGAAGACCAGTATCAGTTGCAAAGCGATTTAGAAAAGATTGCTGTATGGTGTGTCAGGTGGCAGTTGACGCTAAATAACGAAAAGTGTCAGGTGATCGACATGAGTTCCAAAATAAATCTTTTGGAATTCGATTACTCGATAAATAGTACAATTCGCATGGCTGTCAGTTCAACTAAGTACCTGGGTGTTAAAATTACGAACAACTTCAGTTGGAAAGACCACATAGATAATATTGTGGGGATGGAGAGCCAAAGGTTCGTTTCATTGGCAGGACACTTAGAAGATGCAACAAGTACATTAAAGAGACTGCTTACGCTACACTCGTTCGTCGTCTGTTAGAATATTGCTGCGCGGTGTGGGATCCTTACCAGGTGGGATTGACGGAGAATATCGAAAGGGTGCAAAAAAGGGCAACTCGTTTTGTATTATCACGTAATAGGGGAGAGAGTGTGGCAGATATGATACGCGAGTTGAGATGGAAGTCATTAAAGCAAAGACGTTTTTCGTCCCGGCGAGATCTATTTACGAAATTTCAGTCACCAACTTTCTCTTCCGAATGGTAGAGAGATAGTATGATTGTAGCTCAATGAACCCTCTGTGAAGCACTTAAATGTGAATTGCAGAGTAATCATGTAGATGTAGATGTAGACGTAGATGTTATGGATGACTTCAGTTCATAGATTCTAGCAAACCTAGTCTGAAAGCTGTACTTCTCCAGAATGGAAACAAAATTCCTTCTGTTGCCTTTCATCATGTAGTTAATTTGAAGAAAACTTATCATAACTTTAAACTGGTACTCCCACTTACTCAGTATGAAAAAAAACAAAAGACTTGCACTTAGCGAAATACCAGTAGTCAGTAGTCAGTGGTGATTAACAAAGTTACGCAACGGAATTTAACTAACACAGTCTGGTATATGAGGCCCTAAACGCTGTGTCCTTACTGAGTCTCACCGAATTTTCTACTACTCCTTTTTGTGGTATGGGATTTACTGACCTAAAATTAAAAACATAGGGTACAATGGATCTAGAGTTCATTTCACAAAAAATATATTAAAACTTGCAAGGACTGAACATTCGTTATTCACAGTTTCACATCCAACAGTACACCGCTGATCACAACAGTTACTGTATCTGTTGTTGACAATGCTCTGAAATGTACGAGGGCGTTAATTTGGTTGTGACAATTCACTGCCATGACTGTGGAATCGAAAAATCGTGTAACAGGAAATGTAGTGATTGCATGGTGTGAAATCGACATCTGATAAAGTCAAATATCCTGTGGGGGGAGCAACCATTAGAAAGGTCACTGCTTCCATCCTAATCGACAGGTTATTGTCCCTATCAGTCCCTATGTGTTGCTATGTAATCTTTCCATGAGCTTCATTGGTCAACGTCGAACCAAAGTAAATAGATGGGACCCTCCGTCACTGTGGGTCAGGGATTTGCTTCTCTGTCCGACTCTAAGTCTCGAGGTCTACAGTCGTATTTGAATATCAGAACACAAATCTGAACCTTTCCCAAGCTACAGCTAGTGCCTGAATGTCCTTACTCGAAAGACCGAGCGCGAATATTTAAAAGGCACGCTTTTCTATACCTGGTGACAGTTTTGTGTGAGGCTTAAATTTCCTAATCAGTCGTACGCATCGTGGCCAGTCTTGGCCATTGTGATAATTTTGTAAAATCTTTCATACTTCTTTCAGCGGTTCCTTAAAAATAATTCTCAAAGTAGATTTTTTTATTAACCATCTCTGCCCAAAAAGTGGGCTGAAGACACACGTCACAGGTCGCCTACCAACGATTGAGCCTGCATTTCCCACCAGCGCGATTTTGCCACCGTGGGGAAACGGAAAGGCCAAAAAAGCGCTGCTCTCTCAGCGTCGGTTTAGATGTCCACGAGCCATACCATAACGTCACAGCTGTTGGCGTTTTCTGGACACTTTCTAACGATCATATCTGTAGCCGGAGCCAATGCTTCCGCACGCTCACAATAGCATTTCTCTGAATTCACCCTGTCAACGAATTGTTCCCGTCTACCTGCTGACACGCTATACTGACTGTAGGCTAGGCTGAGGGAAACATTGGAGGGTTACATTTTTAGCACTGCATCTGCATCCTTTCGTATTGTCCAAGGCCTGGACGGGTTGTGGCCCGGCCATATCCGTAGTAAAGGATGGCACCATGGAAGAATAAATTTTATCCTTGTCAACATAAAACAACAGAAAAAACATAAAGCATGTACATATATGTAAAACTCCACGATCGTACTAGTGGAAACCATCCTTTTAATCCACACTTAATACTGAGTCTGTTACTGAAGGCAATTAATTAGGTGTTGTGGAAGGCACTCCAAACTGATAAACACCACTCAACAGAACTCTACGCAACAAATCAAAGCAAAATAAACGTTAGTGAGCATTTTGATAAACACATTCACATATGAAAGAAAGGGAAATTTTACTCTTACAATATTTCTATCTTCATCTTCCGCAAAATTATTAGTGGTTCGAAGTTACACTATTCTTCCACCTGGCTCAAAAGCCATAATCTTACATGCATAGTTGTCAGTTTTTGCATTAAATGATATAGTATTATTTTTATCATCAGTGCACTAAGTGCATGTCCGTGTTACTAATTTCACATCAACGCCAATTGACTGGCGTGTATATTTATTTATACATGAACATAGTAATGACACAAAAAATTATATTAACAACGTGCAGTTACGGGTAACAAATACGCTGAGTGTAGTACAAGAACACAAATGCATGTCAAATGGCGTAGTAACTTCTAATTTTCTATTTCAAGACACATCCCAGTGAATTAATAATTCTCCAGATGAGGTAAGATTGTTCTGATTTGGGAACAGTGGGTCGCAAACCTACTGAAACCATCTCTTTATATTGTGGTGGAATACCAACCAGATACTATTTCACTCGAAAATCTTCATCGCATTTATCAATACAACGAATTCCGTGTGATCACAGTAATGTGTGTCTGTGTTTCATGCATTACAAAACAGGCGCCACGTTGAAAGACAATGGGCAAACGAGTGAGCTACATTTACACCTATAAATTACAAAACTATGGTAAGCTTATATGACTGAAATCACTAGTTCGTTAAAGAGGAAGAAACAACAAAAAATACGACTGACAATACAGAAGAACATTCGGTCTTAACCCAGCACAAGTAACCCTGGAACTGGTCACACAGTAGTCATGGTACACTCACTCGGACTTTTGAGAACAGTTATCTGGCACTGGCACGTGACCGTATGTAGAGGCACAGGGTCTAGTTTGACGGGGAGGAGGGAAGGCAGACTTCGTCGCTCGTCCTCAGCTGCTCCTTCAATTTATTCGCTCGTCCGCGTGGATGTGGGCAAATTACCCTTCCTTTGCGGCAACGGCCCGTGTAAACGTTCGGCTTCCTTACTTCACCTCGTACGTCCGCAGACGTGGAGAGACATGTGTCCCATCAGCTGTAACACCAGTTCAGATATTTATTTGAACCTGACTGGCACAAAACGACAAGATTGCTTACACACACTATCACACGTATAGTGGACCTGCTTGTGCAGTTTAACTGTGTTCTTTGACGTGTTTGAGTGGGTGAGTGTCTCCGTTGTGTAAATGCGGGAAGGTACCGTAAGGCTCATTGGAGAGCAAATACCAAAAACCAAAGTCAGATGTGGTGTTGTTATCTTTGTGTATCGAAGCTAAAAAATGAGTTGCTGTTAGAAGCTACACTGCACGGATGAAGGTGTAGAGTTAGTACTCACAAGGAGAAAATCTAATTGTGGATGCCTACCCCTCGGTACAGCGCTAACTGTTGCAGCTGGCCTACAAGATGTCTTCTGGAATGGAATTATCTCCGTCGTTCTTTTGCGGGGTATCTCGTTAAGTCGCTAGAAAGCCTGAAACTTATATCTCTCTGCCACGTTGGAGTCCTTTCACTCCTGGCAATGCCTATGCTTGTTTTGGGGGGGGGGGGGGGGGGGTCCGCCTATTTACCAGCTGGACTGTCGATACTGTCGCGTCCGCTCTGGTTCCGAGTAGGCGGCGACTCCGTCTCCGTGTTGTGTGGCGAGCACAGTAGATGCCTCAGAGGTGGACAGCGGACTGACCTGACTTCGCTGCTGCCCAGAGGGCGGGTAGGCTGCCAGCTACCCGGCGCGTCCGCTCGTGCCCTCCTCGCGTGTACCGGCGACGCTGGTTGGCCTCGCCAGCTACCTGTGTACTGCTTGTGATACAATTTTTTCTTGATTATCCCTGTAGGACTATTCTACTATTTATTATTACTACACAAAAATGCTGATCACAATTACATTTTGCTCTATTTATTACCTTAGATCATTCCATGTAATATTTACACACTTCCCATTACAACTATTAATCTATACACCACCGTTCGTAATTTTAATGGTTGCTTTATTTTAATTCCTAGTGAAGTTTTCTCATATTCGTTACGGCTTCATATTACCTCCGTTTCTCACTTTTTTGAACTAATAGTTTAAATGTTAGTATCTTGGTTATTGGTTGCTAAACATACTGTAGTACCATCCATTTTTACATACATGTAAATCGAATCTCTTGTGTCTCATGTTAGTTACGCTAGTTATCTATGCCTATGTTAACTGCAGTCTATTAAGATCATAGTTTAGAAGGAAACACCGTCAGCCGAGAAATATATTTTTCTCTTTTTATTCCATCAAGCATCCCGTCATTCCTGTCTTCCCCTCGATACCTTATGTCGGGCTATCTCCTTTTTCGGTGTCATTGTTAGGGTTCAACTATCTCGTTCCATCTTCAAAACAAAACAACAGCGCACTATACCTTCTTAGACTGTATACAAAATCTACATCCACATATATACTCTGCAAACCACCGTATGGTGCGTAGCGGAGGGTACCCGGTTTTCGTAATTTTCTTATAGTTCTTTCGAAAAGAACATCATCTTTCCTCCAGTGATTCCCACTTGAGTTTCCAAAGTATTTTCGTAATATTTGAGCGTTGTTCGAACCTACGGGTAAAAAATCTAGGCAGCCCACTTCTGAAAGGCTTCGATGTCTTAATCAGACCAGGTGCGGATCCCAGACACTCTTAACAGCAATACTCAACAATGGGTTTCACTAGTGTCCTATAGGCGGTCTCTTTTATAGATGAACCACACTTTTCTAAAATTCTCCCAATAAACCATATTATGGTTCTGTTTCTCCTACTCAAAACCTTGCGTACATCATAAACATTCTTCACCATCACTTCTTTTAATAAAACATAGGTTTCAGTAGCAACGTTTTTTAGTTTCGTGTGCAACTTCACAACAATTCGTTGCTCTGTTATTACACTATCATTTTCCCTGCTAAACAAAGTAACAGTTCTTACACAAACGAAGGACACAACCAAAGTGACACCAGAGATGCCGCATTTGACTGAGAGGGCTTCACACTTCACAACTATTGGTCGTTCATCTTTGGCGCAGTATACATACTCTGCGACAGCATCAGTCCCGTTATCTTAGAACCACACTTCATTCGCTGTTAAAGTCTTCATCATATCTTCTTGTCCTCTTTAGTATGGTTATGGGCGCTTTTATTTATGTAGAGAGAAAAAAAGAAAGAGACGGAGAGACAGAAAACGAATCCCTATATTCCTTGCAAACATTGCTACAACCCATCTCCGTTCTTTGGTTGAACTTTCATTCTTGTACAGTACTTGTAAGTCCACTTCTCCCTTAATCCTTCACTCCAACCGACTACTTTTAAGGCAGAACCTTGATTCCCTATCCCCGACAATTACTGTAGTCCACCATATGCACGGTAAACAACATCAGCCCTTCTTTCTTGCAGCTCAACCATTTACGACACGTACTTATGAGACGGGTCATTCTATTTACTCTTATTTTCTACATCCTTATGATCTATTGGTGTGGACACATACATCATCACCTATTACTCTACATACTAATGCCCCTCCTGTTTTTTTCGCTTTCTTAACTGTTAGAGCAATTTTAAGTCTACTTGAAGTCGTGCGCAGTCCTTTTACACGCGAGTCCTCTATCTCCACGCTTACCATATCATGCGCCCTCCTATCCGGTCTTACAATTTTCCTTCCAACACATACCTACTTAATCCATAATTGTCGTCCCTATCTATTATTCCATATCTTGAATAGATCTCCAGAGGGTTCTAGGTTAGTCTCCTCTTTCACGAGATCAACATTTACTTATTTATACATGGTGAACATTAATAAAACCTACAAACTGAAGGAATGGGTTTCTGACAGGAAATAGAGGAAAAATGGTCCTATGAACACGTGTCTGCGTCGTAGCCACGGTAGATTGCGCTGACGAATGGCAGTTCCTCTGACAACGTGTCGTGTGTTCCTTGTGCGTTGGGGGGGGGGGGGGGGGTGTAATTGGCGCTACGTACTGTAATCAGCAGAATGATCCGATATTCACATCGGGAAAAATAGAGACGGTGTTTGTATACTGCCAAGCGGACGGAAACAGTCGAGAGGCAGCAGGGCTATACTAAAATGTAAACACTCCCAGACGCCCACCACATCACACAACATTTAAGCCCTTTTAGGTCTTCTGTGTGATCATGGGTCTTTTAGACAGACGAACGTGCAGGGAGGTGGCTAATGTGCGTACATCAGATTTGGAGGACCGGGATCTACAGCATACTGAGATGAACCCTAGTAGAAGCTCCAAGCCAGTGGCCTACCAACATGGTGTAAGCCAAAGTACGATCATGTGTATCCTGTATGACAACCGCTCCTTTCCCTATCACCATGCAGGCCACATTGAACATCTGCTGTGGCGTGGATGCGGCGCGGCTCTGTATTGTGTTCCGGGATGATTTGTTGCTCCATATACACTGTCCATTTCAAGACATATGTTCACAGGACGCTTTTTTCTCCATTCCCAGTCTGGAATACGTCCCTGCAGTTTTTCGATTTTATTAATGTTCACCTTTTATACTACCACTTGTGTGGCAACACCTTTATTCAACTAATTACACCCCTTTACGACCCATTCCTAACTTCCGTCCCTATGATTTCTCCCCCTGTTTTGCGTCATTCTCTAAATCGTTTTATGTTGCTAATATCGGGTTTTCCTCGATATTTTCCCGTTTTGTTGCCCCCCCCCCCCCCCCCCCCCACTTTCAAGACACTGGCAGGGATAGTTCGCTGGATCTCCAGTGCTCCATAATACAGCGGAAAGAATTTATGCCATACCTCCTTCTGACTGCTCTATGGTCTATGCAACCATATCAAAATCATCTGTCCTAGCTCATAGTTCGACATCTGCATGTTTTTGTCAATATTCCCTTCCGCTTCGCCGCCGTCATTCCTATTTGCTGCAGCGCCGATTCGATCACTTTGCTATGCCGCTGGTGTTTCCTGTTCAGGAACTCAATCAGAACTGGTGCTACCTTATTTCTTAACGCCGTTACCGGTGAGAACGCTGTTACACTATGCGGCAAATTGTTCATCACTTCCTGAAACTCGTTGGACGTGCGACGTTCGTGTCGTCTCTCTCTCTCTCTCTCTCTCCTCTAATAACCGTTCTCGTAAATATTCATGTACGATGTAGTTTACATTTTTTGTTCCGATTTGGTTGACGGGTCTTCAGTTTCTTGCACCCGTGAAGTTCGCGATGACAGACATACAATCGGGTTCGCACGTGGGTCAAGTCCTCGTAATTCAATAATATCTGCTGCCTGTCGTAGCTGTACCCGCTCAGTCCCTTCCTGTCTGTAATCCGCATCCCTGTTACTATTGTAGTAATTATATCCATTAGTTCTTCGATCATTCGAATTAATCCATCATCCATTGTTCTATTGGTAAAGTCTGAAATGTTCGGCACAGTTAGCATGTTTCCTAATACTTCTCCGTTCGTGATGTGGTCGCTGTAGACCGTTAAAGTTAAGTCCCTGCGCGACTGGCTGATTCAGTCTGTGATCGCCACGACGTACAAATTCAGTCTGCTGCAAAGAGCCCATGAACTCGTCTGCATCATTACTTCAGAGTCAGAACAGTATATGCTTGAACTGCCGTGGTAGTATTTTGAAGCAAACTCCAACAGTCTCTTCTGAACTATGTGGTACATGCAACAATTGTTTCTTTTTCAGCATCTGTTCAATTAATTTCACTGGATTTCTTAGCCCTGGCCATTCAAAGTCACATACTATAATTATCTCGTTGCTAACTGGTGCCTGTTTCTGTGCAGGCCAATAATGGGTCAATAACGCCTCCTTAAATTCGCAGTAGGTCATGCGCTTTAGTGCTATTGGCCTCATGTTAACCATGGATTCACTTTAGAATAAACTGCAGACGTATTCCAGTTTGTGTATCAATGGCCATGATGGTGGAATTAGATTATGGGACTGCTCAATCCACACGGTGGAGTGGAGCACCTACCCCCACGTGGCAGCAGGCCAAGAGCTGTCATTGTCTGTCCAGCTCATCGATTTGTGTGATGAAGATGCTCAGTCTGTTTCCAACTCCATGAGTGCTGCTGGTGGACAGTCCTGTTCACTCACATACGATCTGTCCCAGTAGAACATCCCTGTGGTAGTGCAGGAACAGAGTGCAGATGTTGAGGACAAGAAGATACCAAGTGTGCCCATGTTCCCCTGTTCTACATACAATTTAACTCTTAATGGGACCAAGCGTGTAAATATGGGTATAGAAGCACATCATAACTGGGGGTTGAATGTGAGGATAGAGATTGAAAATGCATCAGTGTCTGTTAAAGGACCAATTTCCAAGTTCGTATGGAGCACATTATGTCATGCAGGTCGCTACATAAATCACCAGATGATCACACTGTATTGTTCAGCTCTTGACCCACCGCACATTCGCCTAACTAGTGTGGCACTATTTATTACAACAGTGTATGATGACTCTGCACTATGTGTGAAATCAGGTGACAAGTTTGTTTACCTGTGTCACGCCTCAGTTAAGAACTTATATCATGTGGATATTGCACTATGACTTGCATTAAAGAGATTGTGTTGGTGATTGCCAAGCATAGACTCCACACACAATGACGTTGTAAACTTTCTACTAGTGCAGAGCGTACGTGTTGATGATTTGGAGCGGTACTTTTGTTTCTGCATCAACGCAGAGTCGAAAAAGAAACAGATGAAATGTACATGAGAAAAACCAGAGTACTGTGAGGTACCCATCGCTCTGAAGGAGATACGCCAGAAATTTACTTCATACGAAAAATTTTTATGTAGGAATATATATATATATATATATATATATATATATATATATATATATATATATATATATATGTGTGTGTGTGTGTGTGTGTCTTTCTATATATGCCCACTACTTGTCGGTACCTGACGTAGTCGGTATCACAGCAGGGTGGGTGAAACAGCCTCTTCACAAGGACTTTGTTGTAGGTTACTAGTCCTGTGAAGATGTAGAAGGAAACCTGAAGTAGAAGAAGTAGGTAATATATGAGCACTTATTGTAGGCCCACCCAAATGTTTGTGGATTTTCAAAAATACTGTTTCAACCCAAGTATCAGCTACAACAGGAGATATTTCGCGGTGTAAAAGACATTAGATACTCGACATTCAGTGAAAGCAGTGATATCCCTCCTCCTCAAAAAGTAAAGCCATATTAGACGATGTTGTTTTGGAAAACCAAGACCAATTCAGAGAATATTTCTGTTTCGGTCGTCATATGGGTGCTGATGTAATTTATCTAAGCCAGACATATTCCAGAATCACAGAACATTTGGTTAGGGTAATGCAAACCTCGTTATAGCCTTCTAACAAGACAATTTGAATTTAAAACAGGAAAACTGAATGATGGTAGGTATAGGAGAAACTTCCAAGAGATGGTAAGAGAGGTGAGTGCATCAGTATACGCTGCACTGAGGCCAAATTGGGACGTATGTCTGGCTTTCAAGCCTAGAGAATAGGTGTAAGTAGACAGAACATGAATGAGAAAATTTAGACTATCGTGCATGAAGTTGGAGGTATGTACAGGGAGCTAGAGATCTATTACCGGACTCTTCTCAGAATGATCAAGGCATTAAATGATTTAGTTAATGAAATCGGTAAGAAAGTAGCCAACTTAACTGAACAGGTCGAGGCTGTTGAGGGGAAAACTGATGTAGAGGTCCTTATTGTTGAGAATCAGGAGTAGCCACACAATAAGAGGAAGAAGAGCGGAATATAAAGCCTCACGCAGCAGAGAAGTCTGATTAGTATACATCGAGATGTCGACTAAGCAGTAAGTCATTCAGGCGCGAATGCGGATCGAGAGAAATTACGGTTGCTAAGGTTAGGGCATATGGATCGACATCACATCAGACACCATGTGAGACCTTCATATCGTTTACTGAATCTCTCAGGAAGCTGTCAGCAAAAACAAAACCGCACGATAACGATGGTATTATCACTGACAATTTCACTGTCCGTCATACCCCTGGCCAGACAGAGAGGACATTTGGCGTCGCGGCCCCTCCCGCCAGAGGTTCGAGTCCTCCCTCGGGTATGGGTGTGTGTGTTGTTCTTAGCGTAAGTTAGTTTAAGTAGTGTGTAAGTCTAGAGACCGACGACCTAAGCAGTTTGGTCCCTTAGGAATTCACACACATGTAACATTTTAACATTCGGCGTCAGCAGGGGAAGACGGTACATGCTGCGCACGCAGCCTATAAATGTAACTAATGACATAGATTGATGATAGGCAGTTTGAGAGAACACCTGTCTTAATGAACCTTATTTTCCTAAGGCCCACGAATAAAAAAAAAAACATAAATTATTCAGTTAATGATGGGGAAGTGTACCGTGAGATATTGCATTTGGCTGATGGACATAAGATCTAAAAGGCAGAACAGCAAGAAATATAAAACTTTATAATACCAATCGTCGATGATGAAATCAAGAACAGCAGCAGCGGAAATGGCACTGACATTGAGCATAAAGCAGTGAACAACCGAATCCTGCAGTATATATATTACCACGACCCCAACGAGCTAATAGATCGACTATGTGTGCTCATGGCATTAGATTCTACAGGTAATACAGCTCATTCGAATGAAGTTGCTTCAATAGTTTCCGAGCTTAGAGAGAGAGGTATCATCGGATAAGTGTGGAGACAGTAGTACGATAAATGCACAAGGCAGTACGTGAAACATACCCTCGTAGGCATCTTCTGATTAAAGGTAAATATGAAGGAATATACATATCAGAATAATCTAATATTTTATGGTTATTGATACATACTCCATATTTGCCTGGGTATTACCTGTTAAAACATAAACGGGGAGATATGTCGCGGATGTGTTTGAGCGTTTGTTGCAAACAGGGACGAATCGATGCCCGGACAACCTCCCAAGAGATGCCACGATGTGGAATACATCGCTACTCAACAATCACCCTCTTGATGTGAAGTATCCTGGAACGTCTGACTGCTCTATGGTCTATGCAACCATATCAAAATCATCTGTCCTAGCTCATAGTTCGACATCTGCATGTTTTTGTCAATATTCCCTTCCGCTTCGCCGCCGTCATTCCTATTTGCTGCAGCGCCGATTCGATCACTTTGCTATGCCGCTGGTGTTTCCTGTTCAGGAACTCAATCAGAACTGGTGCTACCTTATTTCTTAACGCCGTTACCGGTGAGAACGCTGTTACACTATGCGGCAAATTGTTCATCACTTCCTGAAACTCGTTGGACGTGCGACGTTCGTGTCGTCTCTCTCTCTCTCTCTCTCCTCTAATAACCGTTCTCGTAAATATTCATGTACGATGTAGTTTACATTTTTTGTTCCGATTTGGTTGACGGGTCTTCAGTTTCTTGCACCCGTGAAGTTCGCGATGACAGACATACAATCGGGTTCGCACGTGGGTCAAGTCCTCGTAATTCAATAATATCTGCTGCCTGTCGTAGCTGTACCCGCTCAGTCCCTTCCTGTCTGTAATCCGCATCCCTGTTACTATTGTAGTAATTATATCCATTAGTTCTTCGATCATTCGAATTAATCCATCATCCATTGTTCTATTGGTAAAGTCTGAAATGTTCGGCACAGTTAGCATGTTTCCTAATACTTCTCCGTTCGTGATGTGGTCGCTGTAGACCGTTAAAGTTAAGTCCCTGCGCGACTGGCTGATTCAGTCTGTGATCGCCACGACGTACAAATTCAGTCTGCTGCAAAGAGCCCATGAACTCGTCTGCATCATTACTTCAGAGTCAGAACAGTATATGCTTGAACTGCCGTGGTAGTATTTTGAAGCAAACTCCAACAGTCTCTTCTGAACTATGTGGTACATGCAACAATTGTTTCTTTTTCAGCATCTGTTCAATTAATTTCACTGGATTTCTTAGCCCTGGCCATTCAAAGTCACATACTATAATTATCTCGTTGCTAACTGGTGCCTGTTTCTGTGCAGGCCAATAATGGGTCAATAACGCCTCCTTAAATTCGCAGTAGGTCATGCGCTTTAGTGCTATTGGCCTCATGTTAACCATGGATTCACTTTAGAATAAACTGCAGACGTATTCCAGTTTGTGTATCAATGGCCATGATGGTGGAATTAGATTATGGGACTGCTCAATCCACACGGTGGAGTGGAGCACCTACCCCCACGTGGCAGCAGGCCAAGAGCTGTCATTGTCTGTCCAGCTCATCGATTTGTGTGATGAAGATGCTCAGTCTGTTTCCAACTCCATGAGTGCTGCTGGTGGACAGTCCTGTTCACTCACATACGATCTGTCCCAGTAGAACATCCCTGTGGTAGTGCAGGAACAGAGTGCAGATGTTGAGGACAAGAAGATACCAAGTGTGCCCATGTTCCCCTGTTCTACATACAATTTAACTCTTAATGGGACCAAGCGTGTAAATATGGGTATAGAAGCACATCATAACTTGGGGTTGAATGTGAGGATAGAGATTGAAAATGCATCAGTGTCTGTTAAAGGACCAATTTCCAAGTTCGTATGGAGCACATTATGTCATGCAGGTCGCTACATAAATCACCAGATGATCACACTGTATTGTTCAGCTCTTGACCCACCGCACATTCGCCTAACTAGTGTGGCACTATTTATTACAACAGTGTATGATGACTCTGCACTATGTGTGAAATCAGGTGACAAGTTTGTTTACCTGTGTCACGCCTCAGTTAAGAACTTATATCATGTGGATATTGCACTATGACTTGCATTAAAGAGATTGTGTTGGTGATTGCCAAGCATAGACTCCACACACAATGACGTTGTAAACTTTCTACTAGTGCAGAGCGTACGTGTTGATGATTTGGAGCGGTACTTTTGTTTCTGCATCAACGCAGAGTCGAAAAAGAAACAGATGAAATGTACATGAGAAAAACCAGAGTACTGTGAGGTACCCATCGCTCTGAAGGAGATACGCCAGAAATTTACTTCATACGAAAAATTTTTATGTAGGAATATATATATATATATATATATATATATATATATATATATATATATATGTGTGTGTGTGTGTGTGTGTGTGTGTGTGTGTGTGTGTGTGTCTTTCTATATATGCCCACTACTTGTCGGTACCTGACGTAGTCGGTATCACAGCAGGGTGGGTGAAACAGCCTCTTCACAAGGACTTTGTTGTAGGTTACTAGTCCTGTGAAGATGTAGAAGGAAACCTGAAGTAGAAGAAGTAGGTAATATATGAGCACTTATTGTAGGCCCACCCAAATGTTTGTGGATTTTCAAAAATACTGTTTCAACCCAAGTATCAGCTACAACAGGAGATATTTCGCGGTGTAAAAGACATTAGATACTCGACATTCAGTGAAAGCAGTGATATCCCTCCTCCTCAAAAAGTAAAGCCATATTAGACGATGTTGTTTTGGAAAACCAAGACCAATTCAGAGAATATTTCTGTTTCGGTCGTCATATGGGTGCTGATGTAATTTATCTAAGCCAGACATATTCCAGAATCACAGAACATTTGGTTAGGGTAATGCAAACCTCGTTATAGCCTTCTAACAAGACAATTTGAATTTAAAACAGGAAAACTGAATGATGGTAGGTATAGGAGAAACTTCCAAGAGATGGTAAGAGAGGTGAGTGCATCAGTATACGCTGCACTGAGGCCAAATTGGGACGTATGTCTGGCTTTCAAGCCTAGAGAATAGGTGTAAGTAGACAGAACATGAATGAGAAAATTTAGACTATCGTGCATGAAGTTGGAGGTATGTACAGGGAGCTAGAGATCTATTACCGGACTCTTCTCAGAATGATCAAGGCATTAAATGATTTAGTTAATGAAATCGGTAAGAAAGTAGCCAACTTAACTGAACAGGTCGAGGCTGTTGAGGGGAAAACTGATGTAGAGGTCCTTATTGTTGAGAATCAGGAGTAGCCACACAATAAGAGGAAGAAGAGCGGAATATAAAGCCTCACGCAGCAGAGAAGTCTGATTAGTATACATCGAGATGTCGACTAAGCAGTAAGTCATTCAGGCGCGAATGCGGATCGAGAGAAATTACGGTTGCTAAGGTTAGGGCATATGGATCGACATCACATCAGACACCATGTGAGACCTTCATATCGTTTACTGAATCTCTCAGGAAGCTGTCAGCAAAAACAAAACCGCACGATAACGATGGTATTATCACTGACAATTTCACTGTCCGTCATACCCCTGGCCAGACAGAGAGGACATTTGGCGTCGCGGCCCCTCCCGCCAGAGGTTCGAGTCCTCCCTCGGGTATGGGTGTGTGTGTTGTTCTTAGCGTAAGTTAGTTTAAGTAGTGTGTAAGTCTAGAGACCGACGACCTAAGCAGTTTGGTCCCTTAGGAATTCACACACATGTAACATTTTAACATTCGGCGTCAGCAGGGGAAGACGGTACATGCTGCGCACGCAGCCTATAAATGTAACTAATGACATAGATTGATGATAGGCAGTTTGAGAGAACACCTGTCTTAATGAACCTTATTTTCCTAAGGCCCACGAATAAAAAAAAAAACATAAATTATTCAGTTAATGATGGGGAAGTGTACCGTGAGATATTGCATTTGGCTGATGGACATAAGATCTAAAAGGCAGAACAGCAAGAAATATAAAACTTTATAATACCAATCGTCGATGATGAAATCAAGAACAGCAGCAGCGGAAATGGCACTGACATTGAGCATAAAGCAGTGAACAACCGAATCCTGCAGTATATATATTACCACGACCCCAACGAGCTAATAGATCGACTATGTGTGCTCATGGCATTAGATTCTACAGGTAATACAGCTCATTCGAATGAAGTTGCTTCAATAGTTTCCGAGCTTAGAGAGAGAGGTATCATCGGATAAGTGTGGAGACAGTAGTACGATAAATGCACAAGGCAGTACGTGAAACATACCCTCGTAGGCATCTTCTGATTAAAGGTAAATATGAAGGAATATACATATCAGAATAATCTAATATTTTATGGTTATTGATACATACTCCATATTTGCCTGGGTATTACCTGTTAAAACATAAACGGGGAGATATGTCGCGGATGTGTTTGAGCGTTTGTTGCAAACAGGGACGAATCGATGCCCGGACAACCTCCCAAGAGATGCCACGATGTGGAATACATCGCTACTCAACAATCACCCTCTTGATGTGAAGTATCCTGGAACGTCTGAAGAGAACAATAAAAGGTCAAATGTGGATGCATTATATACTTCCCGGCTCCCAAAAATGGACGGACATCCTCCCAGAAATAATTTCTCAGTATAATAGAACCAGACATACACTATATGATCAAAAGTATCCGGACACCTGTCTGAAAATGAATTACAAGTTCGTGGCGCCTTCCATCGGTAATGCTGGAATTCAGTATGGTGTTATCCCACCCTTAGCCTTGGTGAGAGCGTCCATTCTCGCAGGCATACGTTCAATCAAGTGCTGCAATGACAGCCCATTCTTCACGGAGTGCTGAACTGAGGAGAGGTATCGATGTCGTTCGGTGAGGCCTGGCATGAAGTCGGCGTTCCAAAACATTCCAAAGGTGTTATACAGGATTCAGGTCAGGACTCTGTGCAGGCCAGTCCATTTCAGGGATGTTATTGTTGTCTGACCACTCCACCACCGGCCGTGCATTATGAACAGGTTCTCGACCGTTTTGAAAGATGCAATCGCCATCCCCGAATTTCTCTTTTACAGTGGGAGCAAGAAGGTGCTTAAAACATCAATGTAGGCTTGGGCTGTGATAGCGACACGCAAAACAACAAGGGGTCCAAGCCCCCTCCAGCATATGCAGCTAAAAACGCTGTGAAGCTGAAAGAAGAAGGAAGAAGAAGAAGATAGGTTAAAGCGTCTCGAGTTCTACCAATACCCAAGGCGTCTGGTGGTTTTCTTCCATTCCTCATCCCAGACCTCTCTGCTCTCTCGGAGGTGGGGGCCCTCGCTGGTGGTACTGCAATTATTGCTGGAACAGTCGAGAACGTGCAGAACTCCCAAGCGGCTTTATAAGAAACAAGAAGGCGTAACCCCGAATGAAGGAAGCCACAGCCTTTGGGAAAGCACAATACTTAAATCCGTACAGGAAAGCGCGTGGTCTATTCGTAAATAAAAAGAAGCCCTTTAGCAGTCATACCAGATCGGACACTCACAAATACTGAACTACTTAAGTGTTTTAGAAAAAAATTCTGCATTCCAAGATTCCGTGGTGTGTTTAAGCGGAATACATTACCCAAGACCATGTGGATAACTGGTGAATGTGGTATTGTGAATTTAGATGTTTCTGGAGGTTCCGGCACCCCAAACGTCACCGAGGCTAACAAAAAATTGAATCTGCATACTAATGGTAAAAAAGACATTGTGAAAATACAACCTGGTGTGTTCTATATGGACGATTTAAAGAGAGTCTTAAAACAGCCTGCGAAAGGTGTTGAGCTACGTACGAACATCAATACACTTAAATCTGTAACAAGAAATGTGAATGCAACGACTGACTTTAACTAGAAACGTTCAATAGGACGCCTACTGTGTAATTTTACAACTCGTATCAGACTGTGGACATACTGCCTGTCAGTACAATCCGAGTCGAGCATAACCTTGTAACGAACTCCTATCTCAACTACAGTCTGATTCATACTGTTTACGAGTTCTTCCCCTCAGTTGCATCAGGGTATAAGCCTGTGATTCTCCCACCAGTGCAATATACTTTCCAGTGACAGTTCAGACATTGGACTGGAGTTGCGTATTGTTGACCAGAATAATCAACTTGTTGATATTCGTGGTGAGGAAACTATTGTTACTATACAAGAGACTCATTGAACTAGTGTGGCCGATCTTAAGGCAAGAGGCAGAATACCAGGATACGAGATACTAGGTGCGACATACCATCAGTCACACGGCTGTGCTACTTATATCCGCAGCAACGTAGAAAATGACCAAGTGTTGCACTCTGCCATTGACAGTGGAATCCATACTGTCACTATAAAAGTGTAAGAAGTTTCAGTATCTAATGTTTACAATCCTCCACTCGTCCAGTGGCCTCCAGAGGTACTACCCCCACTCCCCCATCCAACTCTGTACTTGGGAGATTTCAATAGTCACCATACAATGTGGAAATACAGCATCAGTGACCAGAATGGCGTTGTACTCACAGACGGGATGGAAGAAAACAGCTTAAGTCTTATATTCGATGCAAAGGATAAGGGAACTTTCAGATCAGCAGCATGGGGTAGAGATCTATGTTTCTCCACCCAGATTCAAAGTGGCCAACCAATTAGCAAAACCAGAACGATCCTACCAGATTTCCCACGCAGTCAACATCGTCCAGTCATATATGAAATAGGCACACAAATCCCAGTGATCCAATCTATACCAAGACCTAGATGGAATTTCCAAAAGGCAAACTGGGAACTTTTCTTCCAAGAACTTGTCAAGGTCGTAAGATGGATCCCAGCAACACCTAAAGATTACATCAGATATGTAGGTGCAATGATTGCAACAGCAAAAAAGTGTATCCCACGTGGGTACCCCAAGGAATACATTCCGGGCTGGAACTAAGATTGTGAGAAACTTTTTGAAACATATGTAAAACGTGGTGATGTAGACGTAGTCGATGAACTACTACAAACACTGGATGAGGCTCGAAGAAATAGATGGATTAAGACAACTGCTGAAATGGATTTTACGAAGTCAAGCAGAAAAGCTTGCAGCTTACTAAAGAAGCTGGGGGGGGGGGGGGGGAGTAAACCACCAATCAAAGTAGCTCGTACAGTGCTACCAGACCAGATAGCAATCGAATTGTATCACTATCTAGAGCACCACGAGACAAACACCACACACAAAAGTTAAAAAGGGTATATAGAAACATACTGCGAACAACGCCACAATAAACTGAGTACTCTCGGAGCTTCACAATTGAAGAACTAGAAGCTGCTCTCTGTGATGTTAAAACGGGTAAGGCGCCTGGTTATGATGGAGTGCACCCTGAATTCCTGACTCGATCTGGGAATGAAACGAAGAAATGGCTGACCAAGTTTTACTCATGCATACTAACATCGGGGTGTCTGCCAAAAGCTTTCAAAATTACTAAAAGAATTGCTGCGATGAAACCAAACAAACCATCAGATAAAGCCGAAAGTTACCGCCCTATCGCTCTTCTCCGCTGCTGCTACAAACTTCTGGAACTGCTACTCCTCAAAAGGCTGTGTCCACGAATTCTAGAAGTCATCCCACCAGAGCAGGCAGGTTTCAGACCCAATAGGAGCTGCACAGACCAGGTTCTAAGCCTTAAGACGTATATTGAAGCAGATTTTCAAAAAGAAAAAAAGAGTGCGATAGCCTTCATAGACCTAACAGCTGCCTATGACACTGTATGGAAGGAAGGACTTCTACACAAACTGATAAAAGTAATCCCCTGTCGTATGACACTGAGACTTATCAGCAACATGGTTTCGGATAGACACTTCCAGGTGATACAGGGTAATTACATAAGCAAACAGAGGAAACTGAACAATGGAATGCCTCAAGGATCACTTCTAGCACCAGTGCTCTTTAATCTTTACTTTCTGACCTGCCTAAAACCATCTCAAGGAAGTTCAGCTATGCTGATTATATGGCCCTAGCTATCCAAAGCAAGCAGTTCGAAGACACTGGAAACATCCTCCCAACTGACCTACACAAAATGCATGAGTATTTCACCAAATGGAGGCTAATACCAAATCCGACCAAGACTGAAGTTAGCTGTTTTCATTTTAACAACAGAATGGCAGGATATGTGAGATGAAGGTTCATATGAATAACAGTCACTGCGATATCAGCCATATCCAAAGTACCTGGGGGTCACTCTAGATAGGACATTATCCTTCAAAAGACACCTGGAAAATATATCCAATAAAATAAGCTTACAGTTCAGCCTCATTCATAGGCTCTGCAGCACTAACTGGGGAGCAGCAGCAGACTCACTGCGAACCTCTGCAATCGCCTTAGTGTACTCTGTAGCCGAGTACTATGCACCAGCGTGGTTAACCAGCAAGCATGTAAACAAGGTGGACACTCATCTCAACGCTGCTATGAGAACCATAACTGGATGCATAAAGAGTACCCCACTATATTGGCTTCTAATACTTAGTCATATAGCTCCACCCTCCTTGCGAAGACAGGAAGCTCTGATGAAGGAATACACAAAAATAAGGAATAACCCGCTACTTCCTATCCGTGAAGATGTCCCAGCTTTGGAAAGAACACGACTCTGCTCCATAAATCCCCCTTTAAGACTTGCCCAACAACTGACAGCTGCCAACTTTAGCATGGATACTAAATGGCACGAGAGCTGGAGTGATAGTGCCTCCCCTGACAACCGTGAACTTATCTGTCCATCAGAGAAACCTAAGGGCTTTGAACTTCCATGACAGCTATGGAAATGCCTGAACAGAATCTGAACAGGACATGGACTACGTCCACACAATCTACACAAGTGGGGAAAGCTTCCCAGCCCTAGCTGTGACTATGGGGCACCTAATCAAACAATGCAGCACATCGCCCAGGACTGTGTATTAAGAGCCTACCAGGGTAGTTGGGCTGACTTCTTCAACGCCACACCGCCATGCTTCGAATGGATGGCCAATTTGGACATCAGAATTTGAACACTTGTGTAAATCAAATGATGATACTTTTTATTGTGTTTATGTATTATATTTTATTACTTATGTATTTTATAGTGTATTTTATCATATAATTTCATATTGTAATAAGTGGAAACAATGTGTGTAGCGCCATACGCTAAATAAATAAAATAAATGTATTGTACGATTACATCTAAGGCAGGATGGGTGTATAGTACGAAACCAACACACGGAATCCACAGCTCGCCATTTCTCTGCCGAACAGCAAAGAGATAACACGTGTGAATCAGGAGTTTCTTAAATCAGTTGGCTTCAAACGTCGCAATGGCGTCCTCACTCATTATAACCATTCTAGTAGAGTATGATGAGAGAATTATACGTCAGGAATACTTCTCGCATAAATTGCATGCTTCAATCACATTTAACAAGAATGATGAAATTAGAATTGTCATCCAGCACGAAGACGTGATGACGCTTCCTTGCAGGAGTTTCATATGTTTGGAGAGATCATTCAGGAAAACCGACAACAGCGCTTCAGTGGAATCCAAGCTTACACATAATGCTTAAACATCCGTGTTTTAAGAGATACTCTATGAACTTCATGGATATCGACGTACACACAATGTCTGCATAATCAACCCTAAAAACACACGTCTGTGAATCACCCACGGATTTGAAGGGTTTAGAAAACGCAGGATGGTTCATAGACGATCCAGTGGGTAGATCATTTGCAGAGTAGAAACGATTTATTGCATGCGTACCTTTAAAAATAGTTATGGGTTGTTTTGAGGACATGAAGCAGATTATTATGAATGCTAGACAGGAATTTACTCTGGTACAAACTAAGATTGATAATAAATCATACATTCAAGGAGCCAAATAGGAGAATATGATCACAATCAGCAAGATAATATGGAAAATGGCTCACATCAGAGTATCAGACGAGGGGCGTTTGAAACTTTTGAAAGTTCTAAGTACCAGTACATATTATTGCTAATATTCCCCTCTTGAGAGGTTTTCGAGGATCCGATGCTGCCAGCTACAAGCAGACAAACATGCCCCATTAAAACCTTCTGCCAGCTGGAGACGTCAAGATTCTTCATACTTGGGTCTCAAACTGATAGAAGAAGGAATATAGTAAATAATTCCATTGTATTCGACTACTGCAGGTTAACTAACGCCAGACTCTACCTGAATTCATAATTCTACCCATATGACAACTTACACCTGTGGTGAGATGAAACTGTTTACAGTCTAGAATATGACATGCATGTCAGGTTCCCTGCTTCTTCCAATGAAAGTGCTGAAGAAGAAGGAGAAGGATGTCTGCTCAGTGCACAGAAATTGAAGAAGCTGACGCCAGTCATGGTAACAGACTGCCAAAGCAGAACGAGATACTTAAATATGGACCTATAGATGTACGAACTGAATTTGGATCTTCGGAAAATTTCCTCGAACACGCTGTAGCTTATGCTCTAGTTATAGTTGACTGAGTGGTTAACTACTGCCCGTTCACCGGTGTTGTGAAATGAGCTGTACAAATGAATAGGTGTTGCGCCATACCCAGAACATTCTGCTATGGTATCTCAAGGCGTAAACATCATTACAGATGCTCAGGGTTTCTGTGATGACGAGCATTGACAGTTCATGATCGAACAATCCACAGGTTTACTGCCGATCCGTAGTGTCCAACGGGCACAATATTTCGGAGGTCAGACATGTCGCTGTCGTCAGGTGTGCTGACGAATGGAGCTCCTGATGGTGGCTGGCCGCATTAAATCCCTTCCCCTCGTGAGGCATTCTCCCCGATGTCCGCGCCCTCACGTCAACGGTAGCCGAGACGCTGGTGCCGGCGTCTGTGGTGACGTCGGTCTAATTGCATCGTCCGTCCTAGTCTCCCATTCGTTTCCTTTGCTGAGCGTCTTTCTAATTATACTCACTACTGGTTCCCATGCCCTGCTGAGGCTGTAGCCACAATCTTGGTTGATGAGTCCGTCCCTGGTACGAATTTCGATAGCCTATGTAACGACGCTGTCAAAGTATTTAGACGTCTGGGCCAAGACCCTGGTATGTTGGTAGTCCATTTCGTGATTTTCGGACAAACAGTGCTCTGCAAGCGCCGACTTGTTGGGGAACCCAAGTCGAGTGTGCCTCTGATGTTCTTGGCAATGATCTTCACTGGTGTCCACCGTCTGTCCAATGTAAGTCTTCCCACATTGACACGGAATCTGGTATATGCCAGCTTTCCGCTAACCGCTTCCCAATAATGTTCGAGTTTTATTTGGTGGGCAAAAGACAGTTCCTACTCGGTGTTTCCTCAATATTCGTCCTATTTTCCCCTATAGTGCGCCAGTATACGATATGTAGGAGGTGGCTATTTCTTTCTCTGTGACTTCTTCCGTCTCCACACGCTGTACTGCAGAGGTAGGGCGGAGAGCGAATCTGATCTACCATTCTGAGTACCTGTTTTTCCTGAATACAGTTTTGAGGTGTTCCAGCTCTAGCGGCAGACTCTCTGTGTCACAGATGGTGTGCGCCCTGTGCACCAGTGTTTTTAGCACCCCATTCCTCTGTGCAGGGTGGTGTCAGCTATCTGCATGCAAATACAGGTCAGTGTGTGTTTTCTTCCTGTATACTGAGCTGTAGGAAGTCAGTTCAAGTAAATGTTTTTGTATGATCTGGAACACTAAGATAATTTTATAAAAATAAAAAAGTCTCTTGTGACTAGTCACTCACGATTTTCTTATTTTTCACAAAATTGTCCTAATTTCCCAAAACATACAAAAACATTCAACATTCCCTTTTACCTACTAATAATATAATAAAATAATATAATAATAACTATAATAAAAACATTTATTTTACATACATTTCCCATAGTTGAATACAATGTAATTATATATTTTTGGTAATTAACTATTATTTTTAAAACAATTTCAAAAAAGGCATTTTTACATACTTTTGTCAGTCCCAAAAAGTTACTTATTTTTGTCTTTTGTGAAAAACATGTTTTTTAAGATTATACTAAAGAGTAAGTATATAAAAATGATTTTTTTCAACTTGTTCTTAGTAACAAATATTGTCCTATTTTGACTTTTGTGAAAAACGTGTTTTTAAAAATTACATTAGGAATAAGTATATAAAAAAGCGTTTTTTACAACATTTTCTTATTTCCAAAAATTGTCCTAAATATGACTTTTGCAAAAAACGTGCTTTTTAAAATTATATTCAAGAATAAGTATATAAAATTATTTATTTTCTGCTTTAGCAGCTATAAGATTATTATGTGTTGTCATGTGTAAATGTTTTTTGAGATTATTCTTGTTTATAATTCTACCACATTCAAAAGCAACTTTAATTTTACTACATTCTTTGCAGTATTCTTTACATACATATCAATGTCCACCTGTTCGATATTTATCTTTATGAACTTCTTCAATACTTATTTTAATCATACATTCACTACACTGTCTTAATTGTGGCTTAGTACTATTCATTTAAATAAACTAAAATTAATTAGAAAAATTATTTTAAATTGTGAACATAAGTAAATGTATTAGCTAACAGAAGTAAATTTTTTACATTGTGATCTCTATTTCATGTTATTCATTATTTCTATATTTAAGTTTCTTCATTCCTTTATAGTTCGGTTTCATTTGTACATTTTTTATTATTTCAAGTTCCCAAGAATCAATTAATTTGCAATACTTATTTGGTAAAATAACTGTAAAATCATTATTAAGCACCATACAATTTTTTCTCCATATCTAGTATTTAAATATTCACAGTCAGCAACATTATGTAAAACATTGATCTCTAGTTCAGTCACTTTTTAATCTCTTTTGAGACACTAACATCATTCAGCTTCTTGGTTACAGTCTCCATTTATATAGAATAAATTTTATCAGATTTATATATAATAATTTTTATTAGACCTCTCAAAAATGAGTAATAGCTATATGGTAATGTATCTAGTCTATTTTCTAAAACATATATTTTATTATCATGAGAACTTAGTACCTTTTCGGTGACTTTAATTATATATATTTCATGTTTCTCACTTTTCATTAAATTAATTTTTGTATGTTGTTCTACATTCTTAAATAAACAAATCTTTATAATCTTCTAAACTTATTTTGTTTTTAAGAACACATTTTTTAATTCCTTTAGATTTCTTTTCCATTTTGTCAAAACTCTATAAGCATTCATCTTTGCTCTTAAACCAAAAATTCTTCCATTACTTAACCATTACATTTTTCTTCCATTTTACCAACAACTTTCATGTTTACTTGTGGAATATTATATATATTATCTGTTGGATAATCACTTGTATCAAAATAATCCATCACTGATTACATATCTTCATCGAAACCTTCTGTTTTAATATTATAAATATAACTGTCTGTATCTTGATAAAATTATTCAATATTTTCTACATATTTAGGCTACTTAACTGTATAGTGAAAATCATACATTAATTGCTTAGATAATTCAAGATGCATAATCGAACATAAATGGTTTATTAAATATTATTTTTGTTTTATTCATATGAATTACAGCAAGGTTTTCACTAAATGTAGTTCTATTTTTAACGTTTGGTTTAGATACAAGTGTATCACATACTTTAATATTCGAAACTAATTTTATATCTTGTCTATTTTTTCCCAATTAGAGAAGTATGCATTAATTTATAGAAATCTTTTTCAAAATCATGTTTAGCTTTATTCATAACTGTGTGTTTAGATCAAATACTCCTCTAAACAAAAAGATTGTTTAAATTTTAAAACTTTATGTATTTTTGTAAGTTTCATTTCTAAAGATAAGTATTGCTTAAGATTTCAATAATGCAGTACATAATTACACTTTTTATCTAAAGTAGTTAATTAATTTACTTTCGTTTGTACCTGGAACAAACCATGTAATTCCTTTGGATATTCTAGATCTACTTCAAATATATATCCACTTTGACTATTGCTTTACATTTCACGTACTCTTCTACAATTAAAATTATTTAGTTGATCTCATTTAAATCCACTGTAAGGTAAATACTGGTTTACAGCATGACCACTAAAATTATTTGCCTCTAGATACATTATATAATTTGTTATTTCTTTTTTATTATCATTATATTTTAAATATTTATTATATGTCTTACATATCTTTTACAACATTCTCTTCTTATTACTTTTTCAACCATTAAAAGCATATCATTATCATATAATAATTCAAGTTGTTGATCAGTAATTTTTAACATTGCATCCCAAGACAAACGTGGGGCATTAAAATACCAAGAAGGATCAAAATATTATGTATTTATACATGTTTTTCTAAAATTTTCAAAAACTTTACGTAATAATAGTACATTAGTTTTAAGATATAAATCATGATATTCACCAAGATTTTTTATATTGAATTTTTCCCAAATTAATTTTGCATTTCATAATCTTCATCACTTATTTCACAATCATTTAATCCACTATAAAAGTTATGTTTTGTTGGTAAATGGGTATCTTCAAATTTTTGCAAATATCCCTGTAATCATATGCAAAAACACCTTTCCTAATTACTAAGTTAAATAGTTCTTGAGAAACATACTTTTTAATATTTTTTAATTGATTTTTCTTTAAATTTGATGAAAGTTTAACAAGTGAAGAAGCCATAAGTGTAAATGAAAGAGCAAATCTCATTTTTAATTTTTTTGTATTTTTACCAAAATAAATATATTTATTTTCATTATTTGGTATTAGTTCTACTTCTTTATCATCATAACCAAGTTCTTTTACAAAAAGATGCGAATCATAACCAGATAAATTATGTAAAAACATAGGTAAAATATCAGGTTGTTTTAGTTATAAATTACACATATTACATAATGGAGCAATATATTTCCAGTTAAATGATCATGATGATGTACTTTTTTATTCTTTTTTGTGTAAGGACATTTACATACTGTACAAAATCTAGATTTATGGAACATTTTGTATTCATCAAGTGTGAATGGTTTCATTCCTTCAGTTTCAGAATAAATTCTTCCAGTTTCTTCAACCTCCTGTTTTAGAGATTCTATTTTCATGGCAATTTGGTCCTCTATAAACAACAGGACACTAATTATATATATATGTATATATATATATATATATATATATATATATATATATATATACATATATATATATATATAATAGCAAAATCCACTTGGTTCATGTTTTTGATATTTCATTGTATATGGCGTTTCTGGATTTGGTTCAAAATCATTCATCATTAAAAGTAAACTTTCGAAATCAGCATAAATAACAAATGACATTTTTTTGTAAACTGATAATTTTTAAAATTTACAGTTTCTCCTGCACCTGCATTTTCAACTGTTAATGGTTTATTAGTTTCAATGGATTATTAGTTAAACAATTTTTTGTGTTTACATGTTTTATTTTCACTTACTACAGGTGTATTATTTCTAACAATATTTGGCTGATTATTAATAATAATTGAACGATTACTAATAATAAATCTAATTAAATCAGCTTCATGTTCATGAATTTCCTCATAAATGATTTACTGTACAAAATTCATGAAGTCTTTCAACAGTTTATCGTTGTAGTTGATAAGGAGTTTGTTTTATTTGAAGTCAATGTTACATTCCACTTGCTCTTTTATTTATTACAAAAAATTTATTAAATTAAAAAAAACTTTTTTAATAGAATGATAATTATTTAATAAGTGGGCAAGGATCATTATTTAATAAATAATTAATGAAAACGAATATTAGTTTAACAATAAATTAGCTTTTTAAGAATAAGTTTAAAAATCAATTAGTTTATTATTTAGTTTTTGTACAATTAGTAAAATGATCCATTAGTTTTTGAACAATTAGTTATTTAAATACCAGAATGAGATTTTCACTCTGCAGCGGAGTGTGCGCTGATATGAAACTTCCTGGCAGATTAAAACTGTGTGACCGACCGAGACTCGAACTCGGGACCTTTGCCTTTCGCGGGCAAGTGCTCTACCAACTGAGCTACCGAAGCACAACTCACGCCCGGTACTCACAGCTTTACTTCTGCCAGTATCCGTCTCCTACCTTCCAAACTTTACAGAAGCTCTCCTGCGAGACATGCAGAACTAGCACTCCTGAAAGAAAGGATACTGTGGAGACATGGCTTAGCCACAGCCTAAGGGATGTTTCCAGGATGAGATTTTCACTCTGCAGCGGAGTGTGCGCTGATATGAAACTACCTGGCAGATTAAAACTGTGTGACCGACCGAGACTCGAACTCGGGACCTTTGCCTTTCGCAGGCAAGTGCTCTACCAACTGAGCTACCGAAGCACGACTCACGACCGGTACTCACAGCTTTACTTCTGGCAGTATCTGGCCATTAGCCTCGTGCGTGAGAAACTTGGCGTGCAGATCGACGTGGGCGATATTGACAGAAGCCACCGTGTTGGGCACAGGATACCAGGTGCCATGAAACCCAGGCTCATAATAATTAAATTTGTGTCTTACCGGAAAAGAGCTGAAGTATCTGCTCAGAAAAGAAAACTCGCCAAGAGTGGGGTTACCCTGAGGGAAGATCTGACGCGCGAAAGACTAAAAGTTTTGAACGCTGCGATCACACAGTTTGGCCTTCAAAATGTATGGACCCAGGATGGCAGGATGGAAGGAGGGAGGAAAACGGTGACAAACATGTTCGAACTGAAAGACTGAGCGAAATCTCGCGAGACACAAAGTCTCGTATTGTAATCTGTCTAATATAAGTTAATTTTTATTCTTTTTTTTCATTTTTTTAGCTTAAATACTGCTCCATTATTTCTATAAGTACCATAAGTACTCTATTTAAAATCAGTCAATTGTTTCACAAAAATATTGTTTCTTTATTTGTCTATGATAAGTGCTCGTGTATATTCATATTGTCAGTCAAATGGGAATTAACATTCTCCATTAACAGGAATCTCCTTACAACCGCCTTTCTATATATGTTATTTTCACCTTGCCACTACCACTACTACTACTACTATCTTTTTCGTAACTACTACTGCCACTTTCCATCTTTCTTTTCACTCCCTTCTTCGATACTTCCAGCGTGTTTTTCACCTTTAGTCCACAGACGCTTGAGTCAGTCACGACCTTGGACACACCTGTAAATATGTCTTGCCCCTCGAAATCCACCTTTTGTCCCTCTTCCGTCAGCAGGTAAACGGAGCGCGCTCGGTCCTACAGGCGGCGACAATGGGACGGACTGGTTCCGGCGGCGGGCTCTTTGTCGCCCACGCGAACGCGCAGTCGCTAACGGCTCACTTCGACGAGTTCTGTGACCTGTTCTACCAATCGCTGTTCCACATTATCCTCGTCTCTGAAACTTGGTTGAAACCAAACATTTCTTCCGACGCTATCCAAATCGCTGGTTACTCTCTCCTAAGGGCAGATCGTGAAACACGACGCGGGGGTGGTGTGGGTACCTATGTTCGCTCTGATCTGACACCTACTGTGCTATGCACACCGGATGCTAAGGGCGAAGGAGAAGCAGAGTTCTTGTTTTTCGAAATAAATACATCAAATCAGAAACTGCTAATTGGAGTACTCTATAAACCTCCAAACGTCGGTGCCATGTCCTCCTTTCAGTCTGCCCTGTCCTCACTCTTGACACAGTATGAACACATAATCATTATGGGCGACACAAACATCGACTTACAGTTAAAATCTCCCTCTGCCGAAAAACTAAGGCGACTGTTCCACTCCAACGATATGAGTTTAACACCGCTGGACCCAACTCATCACACGCCACACAGCCACACAATCATAGATATAATAGCAACAAAGCGACCAGATAAAATAATCCGCGCCAATCAGACATCCGCTCCGGGACTCTCTGCTCATGACGTGATATTCTTAAATTACTCAATGCATACTACCAAAGAAAATCTCACCTGGTAATCTACAGAAACTTAAAAAATGTTAACCATAACGCTCTTCAAAATGATTGCTCAGGCATCCCTTGGCATGATATAAGCAATGAACCGACTTTAGACGAAAAAATTCGGCAATTATGTCGCAAAATTATTGCACTGTATGATAAACATGCTCCTCAACGCACTGTTAAGGTAAAGAGAGCTCCCGCTCCGTGGCTCACCACTGCATTATGCCAGTTAATGAATAAACGTGATGCTGCACATAGGGCCTTTATGCGTAACCCAACTCCCGAGGCGTACGAAGCTTATAGGAAACTCCGAAACAGAACCAAGCAAAGTGTGAGGAATGCCAAAATCAGACATGCCCGCTCTGTTGTATGCGGCATATCAAAACCTGCTGCACTGTGGAAAAAGCTGCGCAGTTTCGGTATAGGGAAGAGAAGATCTGACGCTGTTTATCAAGCGTCTGCAGAAGAATTAAACGATTTCTTCTCAATAGCTGCAAACTGCCACGCAGCGACAAATTACCAGCCCCAAGATATCAATCTCTCGAGAGACAAATTTTTCCTAAAACATGTCACTACCAGCACAGTACACAAGGCAATTATGAGAATCTCTTCCGAGGCAGTAGGAAATGATGGAGTGAGCATTGGCATGATTAAAAACGTCGTAGACACTATTATTCCAGTTATCACAGACATCTCCAACCTGTCTCTTGTCAGTAGTACATATCCTACTGAGTGGAAGCAAAGTTTAATTAAGCCTATACCCAAGACTGACAACCCTAAGTCGCCAGGTGACTACATGCCGATCAGCATACTACCTGCGATTTCTAAAGCCCTAGAGTACATCGTCCATGAACAACTGACGGATTACCTCAAAACTCATAACATCCATGACGAATATCAGTCAGGCTTTCGAAATCACCATAGTACAGCAACCGCATTAATCAAAGTAACTGACGACATTAAACATGCTATGGACAGACGTGAAGCTACTATCCTAACACTGCTTGACTTTAGTAAGGCTTTTGACACAGTTGACTTCGATATATTACTAATTAAAATGAAACAGCTGACTTTCTCAAACAGCGCAATACACTGGTTCGACAGCTACCTCAAAAACAGAAGTCAACAAGTCATTTGTGGGTCGGAAAAGTCATCATGGAAAAACGTGCGCTCTGGAGTTCCCCAAGGCTCCGTCCTTGGTCCACTACTCTTCACACTGTACATTAATGATATTTCTTCAGTGATTCACTCCTGCAACTACCATCTTTATGCCGTCGACATCCAACTGTACATAAGTGGAAGCCCCAAAAACATTGCTGGCGCAGTAGCGAGTATGAACGCAGATCTTTGCTCTGTTTCTCGATGGGCACAGAACCTAGGATGAAACTAAACCCCAAGAAATCCCAGGTCATACTTATATCAAATCCAAAGTTAATCAGCCGGTACTTTCGCGAAACAGTCCCTCAAATACTCCTCAATGGTACCCAACTACCATACCAAAAAACAGTAAAAGACCTTGGATTAATCTTGGATGAACACCTAAACTGGGAAGAACAAACAGTCACAGCTTGTCGGAAATCGCTCTCCTCCCTACATGCAATTCAAAAATTTAGAAAAATATTTCCAACCCATGTTAAACAAAAATTAGTCGAAACACTAGTCTTGCCTAATCTTTACTACTGCGATGTAGTTCAACACGACACGAATAGTGAAAATTCTAGATGCCTCGAGCTAGTGATGAATGCTTGCGTTAGATACGTGTGCAATATTCGGTTGTATGATCATATCAGTCCTTCATACTCCCAGCTAGGTTGGATACGCCCACATACGGCACGCGATCTCCACACGATGTGCTTACTTCATCGATTTCTTAGCCACTGATGCCCCCAATACTTATCTTCTCACATTAAACACCTATCATCATTCCACAATCGCAACACCAGATCGGATACGTCTATCATCTTGGCTGTACCTTTACATAACACAAAATCTTTCTCCGCGTCATTCTCTATCTCAGCCATACGACTATGGAACGCGCTCCCCTGTGATCCGCGTCTTATCCAGAACTACTCAACATTCAAGAGGGAACTTAAAACTTACATATTAGGGACGGTATAGCCACCATTCTTGTGCCCCTCCCATGTCTTTCTTTCTCCTCTCCATCACAGCTTCGAATTTTACCGTTCTATTTCTCTTCCTCTAACCTATCTACCTCATATATATCTCTTTCACCCCATTCTATCGTCTTATGTCTCTGCTCAATGAGAATAACTCACAAGCTACAAGAACATAACGAGAAAATTCCCAACTAACAATGGGACTGACATTCAGAAAAGAAGAGTATGTTTACTTTCATATACATAGTCATTATTATTATTATTATTACTGTTATTAATATTATTATTATTATTATTATTATTATTGATTGTTATAGTTATTTTTTATTGTGATAATTATCATTGTACTACTGTTATAATATCTATTTTTTTCTTTAACATTAATACTGCATAATAGGCTATATGTCCTTAATCTTATGTAGAAACTGTAACTCGTTCAATCTGAGTATGCCTGGTTAGGTATAAGAGAGGGCCTGAAGGCCCTAATCTTGCCAGGTAAAATAAATGCATAAATAAATAAATAAATAAATAAATAAATAAATAAATAAATAAATAAATAAATAAAAAAGGTAATTGTAATAATTTTAATACGTTTTTAATTTACAAGTTTTTAAATTTTTTATATATAAATTATTTTAAAAATAATCATCACCAATAATCACCGTCATACTCACCATAATCAGCCACAACATCTCGAGCATCAGATATAGCATAAGTAACTATTATTTCTATTTTTTCTGGTAACTTATTTTTAATAATGTGTCTACAAAGTTGACAATTTTATTTTTCGTTTAACCATGCATCAATACATTCTGTATGAGAAATATCTCTGCAACTTATTTGACAAAATGATTATTATTTTCTTCACTTACACAAATACGACAATCAATATCTTTTTCACATACCTCAATAAGTTCATAAGTATCTTTATCTTTAGATTGATTTCGTTTTGGTTCTCCATATATAAGGAATAATTTTTATTAAATGTATAAAAAAGTTCAATTCACTGATTTCTGTACTGTATCTTTCAATATATTTACTACTTTATTAATGAATTCAGATGTTTTATGACAATCAATAGCAAATAAAGATAAATTAGTTGTACCATTTCTAACTACTTGTTTTGTAAATTCGGCGTATTTATAGAAAATATCATCTTTCAAAAAATACAATAAACTCTTTATGTACCTAAATGCAGAATTCATTTTCGGTGGTAATCCTCGAAATTTTCTAGTTATATTGGCTGGGTAATATATATGTAAACGTAAATTCATCTAATTCTACATAGAAATATTCGTTAAATAATAAAATTGTTATTCCTGAATAAGTGTTTACTATGCTATTTAATATACAATATTTACGTACTCCTATTGTAATTATTGATTTTGGATATCCCCAAATTAATTCTAATGTGTGTAAATTTACCATATAAAATTTCTCATCAACAAACATTACAATTTTACCGAATTGTCTTTGATACATTCCATCTATTTTTTGTAAATCTTGTGGTAAAAATGTTAACCACTTTGTTATTAGTAGTGGTTTATACCCACTTATTATGAAAAATATACAAAATTTAAATTGCAAACAGTAGATGATCAAATTTCTTAAAGTTCACTTAATGATTCAATTTTTATTGGTGACATACTAGTAGTAATAGTTGCTGTTTTTGTTGTTTTTGATGGAGGTGGTGTATTTGTTAGTGTGTCATATAAACTTCGAATTGTGTCAATATCATCTTGAGATAATTCTAAATATGAACCATTATAGTAAGGATACATTATTGATTCAAATACATCTGAATCTTCTAAACCTAATGCATGACCAATGCATGACCAATACTAAAACTTCAAATACATTAGTTTGATATTTTGTCGTATTTTTTCAATTTTCCAGTACCAGTTTTCATCTATATCCAAATGTATTTCTATTGGATTATTATTCCTATTTGGAAAGAAGTATGACCTAATAAATTACCTTTGCAATCTAAATCCTTTGGCAATTAAATTAATGTAAATGTATTCGTCTTTTACCTGTAATTAAAATATCAGGAGTATTGATACCATGAATAAACTGCATACCACTATATTTCTGCCATAAACTGAAAGCCACATTTGTAAATTCTAATACTCTTTTATATGCACCTGTCTAATTCTATTTATACATACTAGTTCTATAACTATCAAATAAATCTTTTACACCACATCTTGGTTTGTTCATAAAATGTAATGCTTCTTCATTTAATTCAGCAGTAACCTCAAGATTGTATGTTAGTTGAAATAACATTAATGATTCTCTTAATAATTCGTCACTAATTAGGTTATTTCAGTTTTTGGTGAAATAGGTAAGTAACCAAAATCTTTTAAATATTTAACTACGTTGTTATGTTCCATTTATTTGCCTGGTGCACATACTATTATTTTCACAAACAATTATAACAGAAGCATCTTCATTTAAATAGAATTAAAAGTAATATAATACGTAATGTTATTTTCATTTTACAATTTAATTTAATAATAAATACAAACTATGAATTTCAGGTCCTACTTATTTTTTTAAACTAATAAAAAATATTTCTCTTAAGTGGATCGATTGTAGATTTGTTCAACAACAAGGTTACATACAACAATTAACAACTTTTTATGATTATTGATGAAGAAAATGATTCACGATTTAAAGCTAAAGATCTCAGAATACATTAATACACAACAAGCTATTAGAGTAAATGTTGATGTTTACGATCGAATTACATTAGAAAATTTATTAGACCAATGCCTGCTATCGAATAGCACATATTTAAATAAACCAAAAATACTATTCTTATCAATGAACCAGAATTATGTTAATTAATTTTATCTTCTAAGAAAGAAGAAGTTAAACAATTTAAAAGACGAATTAAACATGAAGTTTTACCATCAATTAGAAAACATGGTAAATATAAGATTAGAAAAGTGATGACTGATGTCTGAAAATATCAAATAAAACACAAAGATAATTGTATACAACATCTACCAGAATTGAAATTAAACGAAGAAATAATTCAAATTAAAATGAAAGATGATCATATTCAGAATTGAGACAATCAGTTAATATTCCCAGAAATAATAGGTAAAAGATATTAAGAAATAAATAATTTATTACCACATGTAGTTCCTAAAACCAGTTTAAGATCAACATTCATTCTTTTAAAATTATTTTATGATGAATTTCAATATAACTATTGTCATTAGAACACAAAAAAATTTACAGAAACAACTATATGAAATCGAAGATCAATAAATCTGTATCAAGGAATGAAAAAAAGTTTAAGTATTGTTTGTCATCTGAACAATGTCAATATTTTGAACAACTATACACAAGAACACTTCTTTAATGATATAATTAGTCTGTATCATCATCAAACTCAACTTTCATAAAATAACTTTTTCTTTATTTACCCAACTGTTATGCAAATTATCAAAACCTAACCATTTAACATAACTTTATTATCTATTTTTTTAAAAACTTTTTCAACTAAGTAACGCCTGGTTATTACGTTTTCTATAGTTCATGTTCATAAAAGGTTCCTTTTATATCTCTTAATTCATATGCAATGGGATCTGAATAAGTAACATACTCAATTTCGAATATTTCTGTTAACCAATTAGCTGTATGTCCTTTTTTGAAAAGGCCTTTAAGTTAATTAGTTCTCACTTGATAACCTTTTTTCAAATTTAGTGACAGTTTCATTAGAGACAAATATTATATTTACATCTGTTCGTTTCATTCGCATTGTAGAACGTTTTATACTATTATATTGATCAATTAGATCTTTGTAAGATTGAGTCATTTATAATTTCCTTGTAAAGCAAATTTCTTTCACATTTTTTAAGTGTTCTGTTCAATCGATCAACAACAGATGCTTTTAAATCTGAAAAATTTGAATATGATTAATGTTATATTTCTCCAATAGTTAAAATTCTTTGTTATAGAATTCTTTACCATTATCTGTTTGTATATTATATTATCATATAAGTATAAATTTTTTTTGAAAAGCATCACCTACATTCTTACTTGTTTTATTCTTAATACGAACAGCAAATGCATATTTTCAAAAAAACATTAATAACAGTAAATAAATATTTATATCCTTTCTTTATTTCAGAAATCCGTTTAAATTACCTGAATCCAATTCAGCTAAATCAGCTTGCCATAAATCATCGATACCAAAAGAAGCAACATTTTTTCTTTTCTATTAGGTAATTCATAAATTATATTTTCACAAACATTAATATTATTGAAACTTTCACCGTCAACTGCTTCAGCAGAACTTTGTCATTTACAATTTTTTTTAAATAAATTTAGTCTTTTTAGATTTACAAATTGAGCAAAGACCTTCAATTCTTTGTATTTCCCTATTAGTTGTAACTCTATGTGTATCGGTAAATTTTTTACACTTTAACAATAAATGTGATAGTTACATGAAGTATGATTTTGCATTAATATAGATACAAAATTTAGTAAATATTTAAATTATTTCAACAATTGTAATTAACTTTACACCAACAGGAATAGTTTTATCAGAAGCTTTACAGAATCTTTTAATTCTACAAATAAAAATCTTTATTTGTGTATCATTATTGATTGATTATTATTATTTATCTGATAACTCTTATTAGCTACATTTACTGTTACATCAAAATAATCAAAGTCGACATATCTGTTTCTATGATTACCAAAAATAATAGTTCTTTTTTGTATGAAACGATATTCAAATTGATACATTTTTAGTTCATTAACTGTTCAAAAAGTTAATTCAATTATTTGTTTATCCTATACTATTGCTTTAAGATTACTTAACTGTTCTGGGTATGGTGTTAAATCCGTTCTTAAGAAGTAATCTGAAAAAGCTTTTTTTATTCCCTTTTTTGTAAAGAAATTCTAATGAATCTGAATTTTTTTTCTTTATATTGTTTATTGTTGACATAGATATTAAGTTGTGTTAGAATCCTTATGTATTCTGGTGTTGTAACATGTTCCTTTTGTAAGTATTGTTTAGAATTAGCATCATAACCGTTTACTCTATCTTTTATATCTACTATTCTTCTACCTTTTAAATCAACAAAAGTTTTACTAATTTTAAAAATCCGTCGTAATTCTTTCTGGAATTGTTTGATTAAATTATTTACTTTTGGTTCTAAAACCTTTTTTAAATTTTTGATTCCAATGAGCTTATATCATTTGATGATCACTCATCAATTTTGATCTTATTTCCAAAAATGTCCATTTATTAAATATAAAATATTATTAAAATTATAATTTTTACATAACAGTTTTAAAATGAATAATCATAAATGACCACATATTACACCATAAAAAATTTTCTATTCTTTTTGTTTCATAATATGGTTTATTTTTTCCTAAATAGTTAACTAATTGTTTTGGTATATTACTACCAAATGAATAAAAACAAATTTTTTATCTTTACTTCTATAACAAATCCAATGTGTACCAGGATTATCAGATGTATCTTAATTTACTATACCACATTCAATTTAAATGGTTTATTTACTAATTCATCAATCATATATACACAACGAAAGTAATTCACTTTTAATTGATTAGTAAGTTCTTCTACTCAAAATTACTTAATGCACTGGGATATTTATTAATTACTTTTTTGGAAATTTTTTTCCTTATTCCAGTTCCAGCTTTCTTACCATTTCTAAGTTATGTCTGTTTTATTCTTCTAATTCTTTATCAGCTTTCTTCTTGTTTGAAACTCCAGTTGTAATTGCTGGAGATTTACCAGCTAAAGAACCAGTTGTTGCTAAATGTGGTAATGCAGCTAATAATAATGGTACAAATCCGCTTTCATATTGTGTTAAACCTGTACCACCTTTCTTTTTATTAGATAATCAATAACTTTTTACAAAAGGCATAGCTAATGTAACAAGGAAATTTCCACCAACTTTCTTTTCTTTTTTCCTTTTTTGAACAACTGTTAAAAATGGTTCAATTGCATTTAACTGTTCATTATTTAACTTGAATTTAATTGACTTTGGTTTTGTTTTGCCACTAGGTAGCAAAGTATAATCAATATTATAGTTATTCAGTTATATAATTAAAAATTTAATAAAGATTTTTATATAGTTTAAAAATTTATAATCCCTAACCATTTTCATCAACATTAATTCCCATACCTAATTTTCGTTTTCCATACATTATTCCTCTAACTGCTGTGGCTGCAAATCTTTCACCAAATGGAGCATCATTTGCATATATTCTTTCTTTTGCACCTAATTGACGTTCTTTATCAGCTACATGTGTTTCTTCTAAATCTTTATTATCTCTGTAAATAATATCATTCCTTTTACAAACTTCATCTAATGTATTTATACCTTTATTACTTTTAGCTGATCTTTCTTCTAATTTTGTACCTTCACCAAAATAATTATAACCAGGAAGATGTGTTTCTAATGGCAATTTGTTAACTAAAGTATTTTCTAATCCTTTTCCATATTTGTCACTTTTCCAAAATGTATGTGGAAGAGTATTTATAAATCTAATTAAATATGGATTACCTTTTGGATCACCTGTTATAAAATAACTAAATTTATCTGTTAACATTTGTGCAGTACTATCTTTTGCATTATGATTATTCTAATTCCAGCTAGTTCTTCACCATGAGTATCTGCTAATCTATCAATTAATTGTCTGACATCATTCATCCAAACATATTCAATTGATTTATCTGTATAGTTTTTAATTAAGCCTTTACCTTTTCGTTCTGGAGAACTAAAATCTGAAGAATCTATAGTTGAAGTGTGGAAATTAATCATTAACAGTTTCTTTTATTAAGTATTTATATGTATTAAGTTTACCTGATCTTATTTTATTTGGATTATTATCAGAGTACAATGCACCTGAAATAGATAATATAGCCGCATAATTTGATAAATCCACAACATTGAATTTTTCATTCATATCATCTATAGTAATTTTTTGAGTTAGAAATCTCATTAGTCCATCAACACGTAAATTACCATCATATTTAAACATGCCTACAGGTTTTAAACCAAAAAACTTTACCTTCACTACGATTAATGTACTGTATCATTCTTTCAATAACATTTATCTTTTTAGTTTCATTTATCTTTTTACTTTCATTTATCTTATTATTTGATTCTTTTCCTTCTTGATATTTATTTAATATATCTCGAATTTCTGTTTCACTTAATGCAAAATCTTATTTTCCAGTAATATTGTCAGACAATTTTTTAATGATGTAAATGTCAAAGGTATTCAAAATCTATATGATGACGATATGGAATTATTAGTTTTTCAACTTCTCTACTTTCTTCAATTGCTTTCAGAACATAATTTCCTAAACCTTCGATTCCTTGTTTAACTTGTTCAATTGCGTCAATAACAGGTTCATCTTCCTTTTTATATTTTTTATATTCTGTTCTTGATGCTTTTTCCAAAGCTTAAATTGTTCTTTTACTTCTTCAGCTTTCTATTTACTTTGTTTAGTTTGTTTAACAACTTTTCATCATACTTTGCGAACATTTATTAAGGAAAAATAACATTAATTATGTTTGTGTTTATGATTAACATTTATGTTAATGTTTAATGTTTATGTTTAACACATATATTTAACATTAATGTTAATATTTGTGTTTATGTTTTGTGTTTAATGTTAAAGTTGACGTTTTTATTTAATGTTTATGTAGTTGTGAAATGTTGTATTTTATTTCTAATCTTACTCTCATTTGGTTTCCTAGTCATCTCTATTATGAAAAATCCAAACTCGTCATTCCAACATTTGCTACACATATCTTTAAGATCATTGAACTTTAAATTCCACCAACAAATTCATGATAAATAAGATTTAAATTTGTATCATCTTGTCTAAAGACATTTAAAAAATTTAGATTGTCTCTAACTGTTTTGGTATTTTTTAATAAGTTTGAGCTAAATAAAAGCAATTATTACCTTTGTGTTTGCCTGTAGAAATATATTCTCTTACAATATCTTGATTTTCTAATATGAAATCATCGAATACCGTAACTGAATTATCTTCACATTCATGTAAAGAAATAATTTCTTCGTTATTTTCAATAAAACTAACAACATTTTCATTAATTTTATCTTCAATTTTTTTACATTGTTTTATATATTATTGATACTTATGCTGATCTAAGATTTCGAAAAAATACACAAATGATTAATTTATTCCAATTTAACCATCCTGGAGCTACAATACAATTTCAATCATTAATGTTGTTTTTCTGCAACCACTTGGTCCAATTATCACACATCTAATAGAATTTGGTAAAAGTTTATCATCTTTGTTTTTTCACTTATTTTCTGGAATTCTTACTTTTTGGTTCCCAATCTGTTTTATTCAGTTATTTCATAATTTTTTTCAGTGATAGTTATACTAATGTTTTGCTACTTGGTTTTTATTCAACTTCCTTAACATCAAAAATTACAACAAGAAATAATAAACTTTATTGTGATGGAGAAACGATAGAAATTCCTATATGTCAATATAGTCTGAAAAATTTAGAAAAATGTATTCATTCAAAAAAGCCTAATATACATATTTAAGCAGATGAAATTTTAAACAGAATAAGTATTGAAAGTGATGTAAAATTGTATATGGATGAAGGAGATAGTATTGGAAGTTTGTTCGGTTTTAGTAATCAAATTATTTTATGTAATGAAAAAGCTGTAGCTAAAGATGTTCCTAAAATAATATCTTTTGAATTAATAAATGGCAATTTTAATCTTGCTTATGGAATGTATGTAAAACATAATGATCATTTTCATAAAGAAACTAATATTATTGCTTCATTTAAACATAGTGCAGAATTAGGTGTACCAATACTTTATGAACCAAAAATGTCCTGTAAATGTTGCTATTTTTGATACAATTCAAGATCTAGAAGTTACTATAACTGATGAAAATGACAATGTAATTGACTTTAATGGTGCTGCTGTAACAGTTGTTTTAGAAATATCTTAATATCTGAATCAATTTTATCCTTAATATACACTCCTGGAAGTTGAAATAAGAACACCGTGAATTCATTGTCCCAGCAAGGGGAAACTTTATTGACACATTCCTGGGGTCAGATACATCACATGATCACACTGACAGAACCACAGGCACATAGACACAGGCAACAGAGCATGCACAATGTCGGCACTAGTACAGTGTATAGACAACTTTCGCAGCAATGCAGGCTGCTATTCTCCCATGGAGACTTTCATAGAGATGCTGGATATAGTCCTGTGGAACGGCTTGCCATGCCATTTCCACCTGGCGCCTCAGTTGGACCAGCGTTCGTGCTGGACGTGCAGACCGCGTGAGACGACGCTTCATCCAGTCCCAAACATGCTCAATGGGGGACAGATCTGGAGATCTTGCTGGCCAGGATAGTTGACTTACACCTTCTAGAGCACGTTGGGTGGCACGGGATACATGCGGACGTGCATTGTCCTGTTGGAACATCAAGTTCCCTTGCCGGTCTAGCAATGGTAGAACGATGGGTTCGATGACGGTTTGGATGTACCGTGCACTATTCAGTGTCCCCTCGACGATCACCAGAGGTGTACAGCCAGTGTAGGAGATCGCTCCCCACACCATAATGCCGGGTGTTGGCCCTGTATGCCTCGATTGTAAGCAGTCCTGATTGTGGCGCTCACCTGCACGGCGCCAAACACGCGTACGACCATCATTGGAACCAAGCCAGAAGCGACTATCATCGCTGAAGACGACACGTCTCCATTCGTCCCTCCATTCACGCCTGTCGCGACACCACTGGATGCGGGCTGCATGATGTTGGGGCGTGAGCAGAAGACGGCCTAACGGTGTGCCTGACCGTAGCCCAGCTTCATGGAGACGGTTGCGAATGGTCCTCGCCGATACCCCAGGAGCAACAGTGTCCCTAATTTGCTGGGAAGTGGCGGTGTGGTCCTCTAAGGCACTGCGTAGGATCCTACGGTCTTGGCGTGCATCAGTGCGTCGCTGCGGTCTGGTCCCAGGTCGACGGGCGCGTGCACCTTCCGCCGACCACTGGCGACAACATCGATGTACTGTGGAGACCTCACGCCCCACGTGTTGAGCAATTCGGCGGTACGTCCACCCGGCCTCCTGCATGCCCACTATATGCCCTCGCTCAAAGTCCGTTAACTGCACATACGGTTCACTTCCACGCTGTCGCGGCATGCTACCAGTGTTAAAGACTGCAATGGAGCTCCGTATGCCACGGCAAACTGGCTGACACTGACGGCGGCGGTGCACAAATGCTGCGCAGCTAGCGCCATTCGACGGCCAACACCGCGGTTCCTGGTGTGTCCGCTGTGCCGTGCGTGTGATCATTGCTTGTACAGCCCTCTCGCAGTGTCCGGAGCAAGTATGGTGGGTCTGACAGACTGGCGTCAATGTGTTCTTTTTTCCATTTCCATGAGTGTATATGTAACTTTTAAAACAGTCGAATAATCTTAGACTGCATCATGAATAAAATTGTAAATTATCAATCTACTCATTCCCTGTGAATGAGAAAACTAAAAATAATTTAAATGTTCCTGACAAAGATATAGAAATAGAAATAAATATTGGTGATAGTTGGCTTCATCCAAATCATGCACAATTTTAGTATTATTGGAAATGATGACACAAATTATCCAAATTTTGATGGTAAATCAAACTAAAAATTAATTGATAATTGTGTATCAAAACTGTTTGATTTTATAATGATAAAGAAAGGAAACATTTTAAGAAAGATAGAAAAAATAAAAACGGAAAATTTTAGTATCTTACTTATTAAATCATTTCTGATTTGTTTCATTTAATCTTATGAATGCTAAAGCAGAAAATAAATAATTTTAAAAACACGTTTTTCACATAAGTCAAAAATTGGACAATTTTTGGGGCTAAGAAAAAGTTATAAAAAATCCTTTTTTAAAATTGTTCTGAAAATAATTTTGAAAAACACGTTTTTTACAGAAGTCAAACATAGGATAATTTTTGGGGCTAAGAAAATGATGTAAAAATGATTTTTTAAAATTATTTTTTAAATAATAATTAATTTTCTAATTTTTTAATTGCATTACATTCACCTATCGGAAATGTATGTAAAATAAATGTTTTTATTGTAGTTATTATTATATTATTTTACTAATTATATTATAATTAGGTAAAAGTGAAAGTGGAATGTTTTTGTATGTTCTGGGAAATTAGGACAATTTTGTGAAAAATAAGAAACTCATGAGTGATGCAGTCATGAGAGATTTTTCATTTTTTATAAAATTATCTTAGTGTCCCAGAATATACAAATACATTCTACTAGTTCATTTTTGTAGTTAAATGTTTTGTTTGTGTAGGATTTTATAGTCTGAAATAGGACTAACTGGGAATGAAAGCAACACATTGGCAGAGTCAGCAACTCGAGATGTGTCGTAACCAGGAGTGGTAAGAATTTTGTTGATAGAGGTAGGACAATTAACAGCAGGTATTAAGCAGCTCAGAAGTGAATTAACATCTAGGAGTGAGTGGCAACCCTCATCTGATCAGTCACTGTTTCCTAGGGTGCCACAGCAGCACAATGATCCTGCTGCCACGAGTTTGATTATTTAATTTTCTGGCAAGGCATCTGTGGATGTGCGTTAGTTTGTGGAGGTCTTGGAAACTTCAGCTGTGATCAATGGTTGGGCTAATGAGCAGTTGTTACATGTAGATTAGATTAATGGGTGAAGTGAAGAAATATGTAATGTACTAGAATGAAATTTTCACTCGGCAGTGGAGTGTGCGCTGATATGAAACTTCCTGGCAGATTACAACTGTGTGCCGGACCAAGTTCGAGTCCTGGCCCAGCTCACAGTTTCAATCTGCCAGGAAGTTTCATATTTAAGGTGTTCTGAGGCCTTGAGGAAGGCAGGACAGTTTAAGCAGTTGTCCGCAGCTTGTTGTTGTGTGGTAGCATTCTCACTTCCCACGACCGGGTTCCTGTGTTCGATTCCCGGCGAGGTCAGAGATTTTCTCTGCCTCTTGATGACTGGGTGTTGAGTGATGTCTTTAGGTCAGTTAGGTTTAAGTAGTTCTATGTTCTAGGGGACTGATGACCATAGATGTTAAGTCCCATAGTGCTCAGAGCCATTTGAATCATTTAAGTAGTTGAAGGAGGTACAAGAAACACAATAGTGCTCGGTACTTTAGGGAGAGGTTGAATACAATGACAACGAGACAGTGGGAGACGGTATAGAAATTTGAGGACAGAATAAGAAAAATTAAGGAGTATGCTTACGAGTTGGCTTAGAGTGATGAAGCGAATGGGGTTCTGTTGCAGAAGGCAGAACAAAGGGCACTTGTGTTTTTGAGGGGGTTACCAGCGCATATGGTGCTAAAAGTGAGTGAAGGACAGGCTGAAAAATTTGTATTCATCTATTCAGCTGGCAATCCAATGTGAGGAAATACACATGGCGACAGGGGTACGTGATAGACAAACAGTGTTTACAGCGGGTATAAAATGTTATGACTGTGGTCATACGGGACATGTGCAGAGGGAATATACCCAGTCACTAAGGAATAGAGGAAGGGGTGGAAATCAGCAGCGTGGAGGATGGAGAAGTGGAGTTAGTATAAGTGGACAATCGTTAAACTGCAGAGGGGGTCTAACACCGACCTAAGGGAGCTCCTGTTTAATTTCAGTGTTACAAATACACATGCAGCTTTGGAATGTTCAGTGGTAGGATCCATAGGAACTAAATTGCTTAAGATTTTGTTGGACACATGGGCGCAAGTGTCAGTGGCTACTAAGAGTTTAATGGGACGAAGGAAGTTAGAACATCCACGTTATATGTTGCGTGGAGTGGGGATAAGGAGGTTACAGCTTTGGAGTCAGTGACAGTTGACTTTCGCATAGGGAAAGTCTGATTTGATGTATGCATGGAGGTAGAACCATGGGTAAGCGAGGGCTACGATATGATCTTAGGAGTAGATTTCTTGCATCAACATCATGTGAAATTGACCTTGAACAACGAACTGTGGAACTTGGTGGAATGTTATTTCAGCTAGGGAAACAGTTGTCGATGATGAGCTGTCGGAAGGGGCGTTCAACACAATGAACAAACCAAGTGAGCCTCGTACATTAGTAATAAAGCTTAATTCGCATGAGTGTGTGTCTAGTGGCAGTGGGAAGTCGCTTTGGGTAAGTGTAGAGTCAAGTCTGCCTGTGGGTACGGTACGCGTTACTGAACCATTGGAGGATAATGAAGTTTAGGATCCATTAGGTTTTTTGTGAAATGTAGTAATGTAGGCGTACAAGATGGAAACGATGGGCGAGTAGACCCCGTCAATGTGGATAATTTTAGCCCTGTAGACGCGAATTTCGGAAAAAGGAGTTTTAGTAGCGAATTTGGATGTACCAGATGACAAAGAATCGTGTTCGAGATGTGATCAAAGCGATCAACCGCTAACTGCCGATAGAACTGCATTGCTTGACAAAGTGAAGCATTTGAAAGGCAGAGAAAGAGAGCATATGGAAGAACTGTTGTGGAAATTTAAAGATTTATGTTTTCTGCTAGGGCCTGTGCCAGCAACTCCATTAGTTCAACATAGGATACTAACAGGCCTACAACGCACCTGTTTACCGTAAATCATACAGAATACCGAGGTATTTCCAGCCGATTATGGAGGATTTCATTGATCAGCAGCTTGCAGACGGTATCATATAGCATAGTAACAGTTGCTGTGGAGCGGTCATTGTCGTTGTGCCTAAAAATCTATGGATGGAACTAAGAAATAGAGGTTATGCTGTGACTATTGATACCTCAATAACAACACACTAACGGACGCATACCCCATTCCAAACATATCGGAGACTTTGGATCACTTAGGACAGTGCCAGTACTTTTCTACGATGGATTTGACAAGTGATGATCATCAGTTAGAGGTGGCTCCAGAAGATCCCACAAAAACTGCTTTTTCTACTATGGGAGGCCATTACCAGTACATTAGAATGCCATTCGGTTTGAAAAACGCTCTGGCAACGTTTCAATGGTTGCTAGACAGTATCTTGAGGGGTTTGAAACCATGGCACTGTCTTTTCTATCTGGATGACATTATAGCGTATGCAAGTAGTATGGAGCAGCATAGATAGAGGTTAAGGGGAGTCTTTATGAGGTTAAGAGCAGCTCGTTTGACGTTAAGTCAGGAGAAGTGTAACTTTTCATTGGAAGAAGTGAAATATTTAGGTCTTATCATTGGTAAGGATGAAGTACGAACAGATCGGAGGTAGGTACAGGCTGTAATGGATTTTCAGGAGCCGAAAACAGTTCAGGAAGTGCAATCATTTGTCGGAATTTGCAACTTCTATCGACAGTTCGTGAAGGATTTTGCAGATTTAGCACAGCCATTGACGCGATTGTTACGAAAGTGAGTGAAATTTGAGTGGACATAAGAGTGTCATCAAGCGTTTGACAAACTGAAAGAAGTGTTAACATCAAGTCCAGTTCTTGTGTTACCAGATTTTGAAAATGAATTTATTCTAGCATGCGATGAATCGAATCAAGCATTAGGGTGTGTTCCTAGTCAGGAAATTGATGGGAAAGTAACATCCTGGAGCCTATGCGTCTAGGCAGGTTATGCAGCAGAAAGGAATTACTCAACAACTGAGAGGGAGATGCTTAGCTTAATCTCTGGAATAACATATTTTAAATGTTATTTATATGGGAGAAGATGTCGGGTAGTGACAGATCATGCTGCATTGAAGAGGTTGTCTGAGTTGAAGGATCCATCCACTACATCCACTAGGTGGGCTGTGAGGCTTAGTGAATTCGACTACAAGTTGGTGCTCAAGCCCGGGAAGAAGCACGGTTGAAAGGTGGCAAAAAGTAGAAGTCACAGGTTATGACCTAGCGGTATGGCATGAATTATAGAATGCTGACAACAATTGTAAATTGTATCGCACACAGTAACAGTTTAATATGTACGACGGTCTTCTGTGCAGGGAAACGAAGTTAGAGCCAAGGATAGTAGTGCCAGTGAATCTGGGAGATGAAGTGTTAAAAGAAGCACATGATTACGTGTTATCTTGTCATTGTGGGAGTAGAGCGACGAATACGAGAGTGGCGAAGAGGTATTGGTGGAGAGGTAGGAAAGTAGGTATGGACCAGTATGTCAAGAATTGTATACGATGTGAGCAGAGAGCAGATTTGAGTCGGAAACGGATACAGCTACAATGATTGAGGGAAGTGACATGTACATTTTCTATGTTGGGAATTGATGTATTAGGACATTTCAGTCGAATGCCATCAGGGAACGGATTCGTTCTGACAATAATAGACCAGTTTCAGAGGTATGTGGAGATGGTGGCTATGCCAAATCAACAAGCAGTAATGGTCGCACAAGCATTAATAAACGACTGGATTTTGATGTTTGGTGTACCGGAGACAATAATTGTTGACCAAGGGACCAGCTTCATGTCGGATTTAATGAAGGAACTGTGTAAATTGTTGAACGTAAAGAAGTTTAGGACGAGCACGTTGCATCCACAGACGAACGGAAGGACAGAACAGGTACACAGAACAAGTGGGAAGATGCTGAGTTTTTATGTGGATTCTCATCACCGTCAGTGGGACGAGTATTTGAAGCATATTGTACGTGCATACAATCCAAAAGTCCTTACCAATACCGGTTTGTCTGCATTTGAGGTAGTGTATGGGCGAAAAATGCTGTCACCATTCGATTTAGTGAAACTACAGAAAGGAAGGGCCAGTGAATCCGTACGTCAATTCGCTAGGACAATTCGGCATGTTTGGAAGCGGGTAGAAAAGGCGAATACGAAGGCTTTGGAAAGGCAGAAAGATGCAGTGAAGTGGAGAGGAAGTTTATTTCAGTATAGAGTAGGGCAAAGTGTAATACGTTCCAGTCCCTATACCCAAAAGAGAAAATGAAGAAGTTCGTCACGAGGTATCAAGGGCCATACCAAGTAGTCGAAACCACATCACTCGTTAATGTTAAGCTTCAGCCAACAAATAGAACAACGATAGCACACATTGGGTGGTTATGACCATTTAAGGGTTGTCTGGATGTGGTTCCAGGCATGTCACAGGAAGGGAAGAGGAGGAAAGAGAGAGTGGAGAGAGGTATGAAGCGCTGGGAAAACCAAGAAGATAGAGTACAGCATGATGTACCATATGATCTGCAATCCAGAAAGTAGAGGAGTATTTGTAGTTTTTTGTTTTCTTGTTGTGTATGACTGGCTTTGAGTAGATTAATTAGGCATTGTATTTTCATATGTTGTATGTGTTTTCGAGTAATGTGAGCCTGCTGGGGACAGCAGTATTTTTGAAGAGGAAGGAAGGGTGATGGTGATCACTGTCCTCAGGTCACTGAAAAGGGGAGCGTTGAGCAACTTGGTAGAAGTAAGAAACTGAGGAGGTATTGCTGATCTCGGCAGTTAACGGCCAGTATGCTGAGATGACAAGGAGGAATTACAGAGCTGCCATAGAGAGAAAGTAACGGTTTGTCCAGCCAGGGTGATACGCACCAAGCAGGACACCTGAACGGTGCAGCTATTTTTAGCCATGAGGAAAGAAATAGACTGTCCAAGGGACATTGTGGAGCCGAAATTGAGCTTTCAACGGGTCGGGATGCATTGGATCTTCACCACCTACGAAAATCTGATTGTAGTAGCAAGTTGTTTTGAGCAGGGGTTATTTGCAGAAGCGAAACGTATAGATCTCGAGGGGAATGGAATTTTAATCAATGGAACCACATGTAACATAATAGGACCAACCTTCCATCTGCTATTGTCAATTTCAGGAGTCACGCAATTGAATGTTACACAGCTACAGCTCTACTGGCCAGAAACAACTTTAGAGTTTTTGACAAGGCAGATTCTGACCTTGTTAAATAAAACTCTGGAGTCAGGTCTGTTGAGATCCGTAAACCATTTCATTTCAGAGCAAGAGGGGAGCATATCAGCCGATCAGCTTGTACAGCATGTCACTCAATATAGGGAAAGGCAACGACAAGTAACGATTGTTTTGAGCACCTCTGTACCAAGTGCCATCGCAACCTTAACTTTGTTGTGTGTTGTTTTCATTCTTATCAGGCAGACAGCAAACTCCAAGAGGGACCCAGCTGTAGTCTAAATCCCAGTGGATACTGTGGGAGTAGGACAGATAGGTAAGGGTTTGATTGAGCATTAAGTGGAGTGGTAATCTAATAAGGAATTTTTACGTTTTGTCTCATATCCTGTCTTCTAAGCGGACTAGACGGCATCTAAGTTTCCTAATAGTAGTAGTAAATGTGTCATAAGTACATGTGGCCCCAAACAAGTTTAACAGTAGTTAGAAGTAGACCCGGGGACCGGGTCTTTCTGAAGGGGGGAATAATGTAGTGGCACAACCGTTTAAGATAGGAAAGTTAGATTCGGTCCAATATTCCTGAGCGCACAAGTTACAGCCAGGCACGGGCCTGTTGACAGTAAGTTACGCTTACTAGTGGTTGCAAAGTAGAATGGAGGCCACAGGGCCATTGAACTGCTGAAAAGAGTAAACACAGTAGTTTGCATGGCGCAGGTTACAGGCAGAAGGGGCCCACTTGCCCAACCTAGGTGTTACGAGTACATGACTAGGAGCACTGCATTAGCAAAACAGAGGCGCACAGCCACATATAAGTAGGTGCTGGCTTTTGAACAAGGGGAATTCAACTGTCCAGCTCTCCTGGACAGCAGGTCGTGTCACACCACTGGCTACACACAGCAGCAGATGTGGCACCAGCATTCCAGTCCATGGCAGGTCGCTGGTTCGCCACTCTGAGGCCAATGTGGGGTCCATAGCTGGCCAGCGGCAGGCCACTTGACAGCTCGCTGCTGCGGACAATCTTGATGGGTCCCAACACACATTTAAGGAATCCCGAGGCGAAGGCCACAGATTTGTGTGTTGGATTGCAGGTGCTTGTTGTTACCATGATCTTAACCATGGCAGCAAAGAAGAATGCAGCGGGCCACTCTGCAGTTCCCAACGAGAGGCGCTGAGGCGATGGGGACGAATTCCACTGAGTCGGTTGCTGGTGCATCCTGACGTCGCCAAAACTCAGCGGCTGCACACGGCTGGCACGCTGCAGTATGTTGCATGGGTCACTGAAAAAGGCCCTTCTGCTCGAAGCTGTTTTGCAGACAACAAAGTTGCGTCCTTGGCATCGCAGGACCCTGTGACATAGACAGAGGGGAACACAGCACTGTAGCTGGGAATAATAAAACACTTCAAGATCATGGCCAAGATTTAATATGGCTCATCCTGACAGTTTCCATCCACGTCCTACATTCCTCCACTGCATACCAACATCTAGATTTGGCAGTTGGTCGCTTTGTGGGGGAGGAATATTACTGCATCAAGTCAGCGCTGGCATGCCAGTAGGGAGTGACTAAGAAGAGAAGGCTATGAGGAGAGATCAACTATTTACACACTAACCAACCTCCCTCTAGGATGATAATGCGACAGTAGCGGCCCCTAGGTGAAGACGACATAAGCACCTCGCCAACGTAGCAACTCATTTAGATAGCATCTTCAACGTTAGCCACTTCGTTAGCTGACGCAATGTAGCGTCTCCATTAGTAATCTCTGCGTAGCACAGTTATAGATCAGCAGTCACTACAGTTCAGTTGACAGACTGTTGTTAGTAGCGGTCGCTAGGAACAGTAGTGTTACTTATGTTTGTCAATTCTGAAGATGACATTATTTTGTATGTTGCCCTTTGGTTGCGACACATCTGTATAATTGCCCTTGGGATGATCATGTATAAAGGACTATCAGAATTGTCAGATCAAAGTTAAGTATTTGTACTTGCCTCATTGTATTAAAACTCATTAATATGAGTTGTTTGATTGTTTATCTAGCGAGCCGAGTATGCTGGATTCCTAGACACAACACATAAAATGCTAATTATTAAAAGGAAAAAGAGCTGAATGTTCTTGCACACAGGTATACATACATAGAGGCACTCACATGCATACACACATGGACAAATAAGCAATTAGGCATGCAATCACACCATACATCACACACAAATATTTATACTGTGATAAAAGAGCCATACTATTCAGCACAAGCTCTCACTCAGTCAGTCATTCACTTTTTTCTCACCACCGAAGTCCTCCATCTCCCTCACATTTCGGATAAATAGTGTGAGTAGAGGAGGGCTTCGATCATATCTTCACAAATGGCTCTTTTTTCTTCATGACTTGACAATTTGTCTTTAGACTGCAGTATAGTATACACCTTGTGACCTTACATTCGAATACTAGTTTGTTGTACCATATGTGGAAGTTGCAGTGGAGCACAACGAACACCACCGCACAGGCACTGTAAGTAGTCTCTGACCATGAGGACACGTGATGCTGCACATAGCACACCCTTATCCCGCCTCAGGGTGGCCCCATCTATAGTATGATATGCATACATTTTGGATCTTAGACCCACAAACTCCACAATCGGCAATCCGCTCAACTCATCTCTCCTTAAGCCAATAAACTTCTTGTTCTGAGGAAGAATGACGAAGGATTATTGGCTGAGTATGCAGATGTGTCGAATTCATTAGCGTGACACCTCATTACCTCATATGGATCGCAGTTCTTCACCCAGTAGATGAAGCTGTCTATATCCACGTAAAGTAACTTTGATTCCACGAAATGAGTTTTGTCGAACTCATAGTGGAATCGGTACGTGTGAAGTTAGGAGATGTCCAGTGAACACATTCACAAATAAATAGGTTTCCTAAACTCTACTGAAACTTTGACTTCTCCACATTAACAAAGTTATCTTTGAAAATGATGATGAAATTTCTTACATCATAACGCCCATCCCATTTGGTCCTAATCAAAATATCGCGTTAATTTCTTACATTTTGCAAGGTTTTAGCGAAAGTAGAATTATTCACTAATTTATAAAAATCTTTTTTGAAATCACTAGTCACATCCACACTCTTTTCGGTATTTAGTTCAATAAACTCTTTCAATTAGAGGGGCTTCTACGAGATAGCCCAGATGATTCTACCTTTCTCCACACCTAGGCTGATGCACTGCTGGAGATTATGATAAAGAAATATATGCCATCACTGGTCATCAGTTTAGGGACACTGCTACCTCATGGAACTTGTTACTCGGGACATAATGACAAGTCACTTGTCGTTTCATACATACTAACAGGGTATATGACGTCTGCCTCCAGCACATACCCTACATCAGAATCAGCTGCCACACCCATTGTCATTCCACCTGATCTTTGTAATTCGTTTCTGAGCACCCACTGAAACCCAGAAACCGGCAGTGGTTGCATCATGCCGTGCCCTTGAATCAAGGGGTGACTGAACCCCGCACCCATACAAGGCTTATTTGCCTTGGTGTGTCTATGGACACACTGGCAAAAGTTCCCCATGAATCCTGCACTAAAAGAAAAGAAGCATATGAGCATCATTCAGAAGTTCGATATTGCGCCTTGTTTTCTTCAGCAGTGGGCCCCGCAACAATCCAGGCGCCGTGTAATAAAAGGCGAGCAACAAAGTGTACATACCCATGCATACACTCCAGAACTTTTCAGAAACATCCAAAATCAAGTGCACGTCAGTGTCTACATATATAATTGCATATTCACACAAACTGCATATGTTGATTTCCTGCCAGACGTTGATTGCATACTCATAATCTGTACTAGCTATGACATTGCCTATGAGAGTATTGGTAAATGCAGATACATTGGGTAGCCTGGTTTGGACGAGTTTCGAATTACTGTCCAATGCTCGTAAGGAAAAACTCCTTCCCTAGTCACAAGTTGGAAATTTCCTCTTCAGGGTATGCTGATTGCGTGATGTCCATATCCTCCTGAGGTAGGGTGTCAATAAGTTTCTTGAGTGAAGTCTGAACTTAAAGAGTCAAGGAATCGGAGTGTAATTTTTGGCATCTTTCATTTTGAGGCAGAAATATTCTTCTCTACACTCTCAGGCAGCACAATGAGCTGATAATTATTCATACCGAAATAAACCAACTACTCAGCTAGGAATTGAGTGTTGTACCAGCTTAAATTATGGAAGAAAACGAGTGCGTGTCGTGGTAACTTACATTTCAAATTGCATGCGTTGTGGGATGCACTGCTGAACTTCCCCGTAAGATGACAATGATGTATATGGAAAGTTCAGCTTTTCTTTTCATTTCAGCCTACAAATATACTCCTGGAAATGGAAAAAAGAACGCATTGACACCGGTGTGTCAGACCCACCATACTTGCTCCGGACACTGCGAGAGGGCTGTACAAGCAATGATCACACACACCGCACAGCGGACACACCAGGAACCGCGGTGTTGGCAGTCGAATGGCGCTAGCTGCGCAGCATTTGTGCACCGCCGCCGTCAGTGTCAGCCAGTTTGCCGTGCATACGGAGCTCCATCGCAGTCTTTAACACTGGTAGCATGCCGCGACAGCGTGGACGTGAACCGTATGTGCAGTTGACGGACTTTGAGCGAGGGCGTATAGTGGGCATGCGGGAGGCCGGGTGGACGTACCGCAGAATTGCTCAACACGTGGGGCGTGAGGTCTCCATAGTACATCGATGTTGTCGCCAGTGGTCGGCGGAAGGTGCACGTGCCCGTCGACCTGGGACCGGACCGCAGCGACGCACTGATGCACGCCAAGACCGTAGGATCCTACGCAGTGCCGTAGGGGACCACACCGCCACTTCCCAGCAAATTAGGGACACTGTTGCTCCTGGGGTATCGGCGAGGACCATTCGCAACCGTCTCCATGAAGCTGGGCTACGGTCCCGCACACCGTTAGGCCGTCTTCCGCTCACGCCCCAACATCGTGCAGCCCGCCTCCAGTGGTGTCGCGACAGGCGTGAATGGAGGGACGAATGGAGACGTGTCGTCTTCAGCGATGAGAGTCGCTTCTGCCTTGGTGCCAATGATGGTCGTATGCGTGTTTGGCGCCGTGCAGGTGAGCGCCACAATCAGGACTGCTTACGACCGAGGCATACAGGGCCAACACCCGGCATCATGGTGTGGGGAGCGATCTCCTACACTGGCCGTACACCTCTGGTGATCGTCGAGGGGACACTGAATAGTGCACGGTACATCCAAACCGTCATCGAACCCATCGTTCTACCATTCCTAGACCGGCAAGGGAACTTGCTGTTCCAACAGGACAATGCACGTCCGCATGTATCCCGTGCCACCCAACGTGCTCTAGAAGGTGTAAGTCAACTACCCTGGCCAGCAAGATCTCCAGATCTGTCCCCCCTTGAGCATGTTTGGGACTGGACGAAGCGTCGTCTCACGCGGTCTGCACGTCCAGCACGAACGCTGGTCCAACTGAGGCGCCAGGTGGAAATGGCATGGCAAGCCGTTCCACAGGACTACATCCAGCATCTCTACGATCGTCTCCATGGGAGAATAGCAGCCTGCATTGCTGCGAAAGGTGGATATACACTGTACTAGTGCCGACATTGTGCATGCTCTGTTGCCTGTGTCTATGTGCCTGTGGTTCTGTCAGTGTGACCATGTGATGTATCTGACCCCAGGAATGTGTCAATAAAGTTTCCCCTTCCTGGGACAATGAATTCACGGTGTTCTTATTTCAATTTCCAGGAGTGTATAACAGTGAACTGCATCACTGTATAAGTTTTCATCCTCCTCCAATTTGTGCCATGGGATTATGGGGATGTTGGTGTTGTAAAGCCTTCAACTTCTCTTGAGAGTTTTTCAAGCTCAGTGAGCAACCAGACTACAGGATTATCCTTGACATACGTTTCATTGCAGTTAAGACCTGAATCATATGACCATACAGATTGGTACACTGCTGCATACGGTGCATGTTTTTACGTGAAGGTGGTACGTGATGCTAAGAGGTTCCCTTCACAGCAGGTGATAGGGGCAAGGAGACATTCGAACTCAGCATGTACGAAAATGGACAACTCTCCTGGTGATGAGGATTCTTGAATTTAATGAATTTGTTTTCTTCTGAAGACATAAAGACACGTACCTGTTCATTGGATTCACAGTCCTTTAGACGCCTTTTTTAATACTTTTCTTCTGAGAGGGTATTTAGGCACCAAACTCAAAAATTTTCTTTGCCCTTGTGTTTACCCATCTCGCAGGCAAAAAGACTGGACATCTTTCATCCATACATAATGCTGATTATTACTTTCAGAGAAGAGCAGCATGTGTACATGAAAATCATGCTCACCTGCATATTTAGAAAAATGGAGTGGTCCAACTATAGTCTTCATGCCCTGCTCATCCAGCTTATTTTTCTTCTCCAGACTATAAATATGTACCAATATTCGAGGATTTTGTGTCTCAAATTTAGGTATATCCTGAATCATTATGGGGAACTCGATAATGTCAAAGCTGTAAGACATTAATATTAAGATCTGTTCTGTACCAAGACGTGAATACCTTATAATTTCCCTCTCAAGCCCGGATCACCCACCCAAAACAGGCATGGCCTTCTTTATTTTGAACGTTAATACATACCTTCTTATCAGCTATATCCTTATGGAGCTTGATATAACTTGACCCTACTTTTAAAGGATCATAGATATAAATACGGATGCTGAGGTGTGGTATTTGGTTGAGTGCTTTAGCTGACCCTTTTGCTTCCATTTAGGAAACCAGGTCAGTATAGCACCCAAGGTGGATTTACGATACCACTGAGCGATTGATGTGGTCCGAGATGTAATGCTGTTATCACCTCAAATGTAGTGTAGGTTTTTCTCTTCAGCAGAACCACGCTGCTTACGTGGGTGAGTCCACTGGCAAACTACTGCTTTACATTTAATGGGATTATATCTCGGATCATCTAGGGCTTTGAGGAGCTCTTCCGCTATCAGTGCGATGCATGTTTCTAGAAACCTGACTGGGTCGCAATAGCTCCAGCCAGATTCTCAATTCTAGTGAAAGAAATACGCCCCTCAAAAGCACTAACATCCGTCAAGTATTAAGAACGGTAATAATGCCACTAATTTCATGTCCTTAACTATCAGGATGGGAGAGGGGACTACCAATAGCCGCAGGTTCATTATATTAACACCAAAACTGGGAGACGACTGCATCCACATGGTGGATGAGGAGGAGACGCCTGAGGTGAGGGGTATTCGCTGGCGCACACATACAGTCCGTTGCCAGCGAGGATCAACGCTCAGAGAAAGAGTCGGATGAGGCGGCGGCAGTGCGGCACAGTGGGAGCACCCTGCTTGCAGTGACGGTGTCCAGCGATGCTACTGCTGCTGCTGCCGCAAGCTGGCGCCTTCACCACCATCAGCCTGGTGGCTGTGCGATTGTTGCTTTTCTTCCTTTTCTTTTTATTCTTCTTCTTCTTCCTCCAATTGAATCACCCATGGAAACCAGAGGGTATTCGATGGTGTGGGGGCGTGTGCTGCAGCAGCCACAGCTGATTCTGCCACCTCTTGTGCAGCCTCGAGTGACACTTTGCGCGATAGTGCATGCCGCTCAGGTGCGTTTCATTGCTGCCCCTGCATTCCTCTAGGCACTTGTTCCACAGCTAGCTGTTGTGGTGCTGGTGACGACTGTGGTGCCTCTGTGACATATGAGTAATGAAAAAAAAATCAGTACAACGCTTAAGATTTTTTTTAAATATGTGTTGCAAACAAATAACAACATTCCAGAATAATAATAATTATATAATGTAATGACAAGGGTTGCATTATAATCACCTTTCCCATTCTGGGTCGAAGGATTGAAAATTTTAGTCAAGTTTTCAAATAGTTCTGCCACCCAACCCAATATTTCGTCATCCTCCTCCAAAAGGGTGAGATGTCTTTCATCTCTCTCAGCAGCCGCCACCTCATGCACCCGCTCTGGTATTTCACCCTCGCCTCAGGGCCATCTGTCTTGCTCACTGATACTGCCTACAACAACAAGATATTGAACGTAATTATTTCCTGAAAATGTTAGATTCATACACAGAAAATCGTACTGAAAATTGTATTCTATAGCTCACTGAAATGTAAACAGAAAATTGTATTCCTTAGCTCACTGAAATATGAATAGAAAAACGTATTCTCTAGTTCACTGAAATTACTGATATATTAAACAGGCTGAATTTACGAAGCGGGGTAGCCCAGCGGCTCCACCCGTCGGAGGTTCGAGTCCTCCCTCGGGCACGGGTGTGTGTGTTGTCCATAGCGTAACTTAGTTTAAGTTAGATTAAGTAGTGTGTAAGCTTAGGGACCGATTACCTAAGCACTTTCGTCCCATAAGATCTTTCCACAAATTTACAATTTTTACCGAATTTGAAGATCGTATTGTGCTAGTTAGACTGAATCGATGGCCCCTAGCTCTCGCCCTTGGCACATATCCACGCATCTCCTTCCTCATCCATAGAAATACCTAGAAAAGCAAAGAATGTGTCTCAGACAACTGAATGCACCGTGATACGAAAAATAAATGTGTATACATTCCCTAGCCCTCATCATTAGAGCCACAGTACATTGTGTCAACGAAAAATATATTTTCTCTAACAGATATATGTTACAAAATAAGAATAAATAAATTCACTTACATCCTTGATGCTCCGACTCGATTATTATTGCTGGAGGCTATTGCTGCAATAATCTCTCAGCCTCTAGCTGCCGATCTAGATCGGACAACATCTCGGGGATGAAAGCTAGAATGACAAGAAGAAAAAAGACTGTAATACAAGCTACGAAATGAAAATTCGTCACACACTAAAATCACAGCAGTGAACCTTTCAAAAGCTTGGTAGTACGGAGATATGCTCCACCGACTACGACCTAAACAGTTGCTGTGAGGGATACTAATATAACGGGGCGCACAGATACATTGGATAATTAGAAGAATTAACTTACATTGCAGACTGTCCTGGCGAAGGCGTCTACTACTGCTACCACTGCTGATGCTGTCGCTGGAGATTCTGTACTTTATTTTTTTCCCGAAAAAAAAATTGGCTGAAGAAAACACAGACAACCTCACAGGTGAAGTGACGATAACAGAATGAGAGCAACTGCACCGCAGTGATGGTTTATACGAGGTTTATTCGGAAAGTAAGGAACGATCGGTCGCGAAATGGAAACCACAGTGAAAATGTGTCTGTCTTTAGTATGGCCGTCGATCGCATACCAAATGAACAAGTGTGCCATCGCTCTTACGTCGCACCAATATACTTGGTCATTCAGTATATAGAAAGCCCACTCACACAGACGTTTACTCGCAAGCCACCAGTTGCCACCATCTGGACAAACAATGGGTGTTTTGAAGACATTCATTCATCGAGCCCACGTCATCTCTGACACCAGTAGTTTGCAAAACGAAACTGAAGCACCTGCAGACTGTATTTCTGAAGAATGGGTATTCATCCGAGCAAGTGGTGAGAGCCCTGCAGACCTGTAAACGACGGAGCAAAGAAGAGGAAGAGGCCTTTAAAACGACTGGCCATTTACCATATACTGGTAATATTTCAGCGCCAATAGGCAGAATTCTAAGAAAATATAAAGTGAAAGCAATCTTTCGTCGTCCTGCAAAAATTTCGTCGCTGTTGGGATCTGTCAAAGGCGACCTAGAGCTGCGGAAGGCAGATGTTTACAGGATTCCGTGTGAATTTGGCAAATCTTATATAGGGCAAACGATGCATACTGTGCAGGATCGCTTTGTGGAACATCAGCGGCATACTCGCCTTCTTCAACTTTGTGAGTCTACCATCACCAGACACTGTATTTCCACTGGTCATGCTATGAATTAGAATGAGACAAAAATTGTGGCTCATAAGTCTAACTTTTGGAGTTCTATTGTTAATCAATCTGTCGAAATATGGCTGTCTGACAATGAGTCTCTTATTAATTGTGATGGTGGTAGTAGTGGAACAACCTTCATATGTGGCCACTCTACATTGTTGACAAATTTATTCAAGATGGCTGCGATGACGTCGTCCAATATGGCGGCGCGTAGGTATGGCAACAGTGCCTGACATCATTCAAAATGCCGGATTTTGAAGGGAAGAATAGGTCAAGTGTGCTACATCCATGAACCTAACCCCTGTAAAAATGGCGGGAAATTTGAATTTTAGCAGGAAAATAGGCCAAAAGTACTGTGTCCACTAACCTGACCCTCCAGAAAAAATTGGCACAAAATTCAAATTCCAAAAGGATAATGTCTCGAAAACTGTGCTTGCCTTTATTATCATTCATTATCATTCATCATCATTCATTATTGTTTATCATTATTTATTATTATTTATATCATGCACATGTGTACACAGTCCAACTGTATTAGTTCATACCTCTGCCACCAGGGAGTTCCACCATGATGTTATTGAAGATGGCAAATTTTGGAGAGGAAAATAGATCAATTCGGCCACCTCCACTAACCTAACCCACAGAAAATTGGTGCGAAATTTGAATTTTGGTAGGAAAATAGGTCAATTGTGCTATGTCCACTAACCTAACCCTCCAGAAAAATTGGATCCAAATTCCAATTCCAAGATGATAATGTATGCAGAACCATACTTTTCTTCATTACTATTCATTATTTTTCATTATCATTTATTATTATATATTTTTATTTATTATTATTGGCCTACCTCCACTAGAAAATTGTGTCAAATTCCAGTTCCAAAACGATAATGTCTCCAAAATTGTACTTCTATTTATTATTATTATCATCATTTATTATTTATGCAAGATGTCCGATTTTGGTAGGAAGAAAGACATTTGCATTACATCCACAACAGAAATCTGTCACAAGTTCAAATTCCAACACCATAATCGATCACACGTACGAAATAGTCCACATCCTACGAACTTTGACTAACACTTATGTTTTATCACTGCTAACACCTATCAAAATCGTGTCAAATAATAAACCGCACTTGTACAAATTTAATTCACATCTTCTGATTTTGCAGAGAAAAAGGACTGAAGTCTTTATTTCAAGCAGTACAGTCATCACTTGTTCTCCAGCAGACTTACTACACATCGCACCAACACCCAGTGCGCTTACCACTAGGTCCAGACTCCAACTAACTTAGTTCAAGTTGTCGCCAGTAGAGGAGGCTATCCCTGGCGCCACCGCTCAGTGGTAGCCCGCCACTGGTCCAGAGGCCGCTCGGACCGCACTACCTGCTCGACCCTGTAAACATGTTTTCGCCGGACAGGCTGGAACCCGACGATGCTGACGTAACACAACTGCCCGTCCATTCACGGTCCACCACGTGGTCGACATAGAATGCACTGCCACACTTTTGGCGACAAATCTGTTTTGCTTGGACAGGTTGGAGCTTGTCTATGCCTACCTCACGACGGTCGGTTGGCCGCTCGGACCACTAAACATGTTTTGCTCGGTCGAACCTGCCGATTCTGACGTCAAAACGGTAGCTTCTCCATTCGCCACGTGTATTTTCACGCCAAAATTGCTCCCCTGAAAGTGGAATTTCACCGAACGTCACAACGGTCGGTTAGCGATCCACCACGTGGTTTTGTGGCGGACAAAGAACATGCTTGGCGCCAAAGTTGTTTGCTGGAGAGTGGAATCTGCCCTGGCGTCACACAACGTCCAGTCCATCACGTGGCGTGCACGACAAAGAATGTTCTCGCTAAGTTAACTGACTCAAGATCGTCTGCTCTCACGCGCGCGCGTTGTAACCGGACAAGCGCCACCACCCCGCGGGTGTCCGACCACTTACGTCACACACCCTCGATCGCCGCCTCCATACACATGCCGAACATAGTCTTCTGTACATATGCTAACACCCACATCGCGCTTCTAAGTTATCGATTGCATTTCAATTTTAATCATATCAAATAATTCAATTTACAATTTCATATAAGTATGAAAAGCAGTTCAACTATCTAATTTCAACTACTTTCAAGGTGGAGACCGCCATATTTTCTTTAGCAACCAGTGCCGATTTAGAATCCTGGCAGTAAAGAAAGGTTACTTTCGCTTCCGCCACCAACCTAAGGAAATTGCTGCGAAAGAAGCTCATCACCACTAACCTAAGCCTCCAGGATGCAACCTCTTCCTATGGGGTTCTGGTAAATCGACTCAGCCTGCACTAGGCCCACGGATGGAGGAACGAATATAATTTATTTAGGGATGGAGTATATGTATCACAGAACACACGCACTGACATGTCCCACGCCATACAGACATGCAAATCACACCTACATAACTGATTTATAATGCTCTACACACACATTTGCTAACTGTAAACAGTTAAAAATAACGCATCGCACAGCCTACAGACATGTGAACCACTTGTAAATAATGCAAAACATTTAATTCCAAATAGCCAAACAAGTCCTAATTTTCCGAAATAATTTCAGTGCAGACCTGCAGAGTTCTCCTAAATAATACAGCACAATGATGTGTAGACACGCTAAGTAGTCATAAACTATTCAAATAGCGCAAATGAAGACCTACAGACTCGCTCCTGAAATAATGCAATCAACGCTCGCAAGCACAGTCCACAGCTCCCTGTCTATTGAGTACGCAGGAGGTAGCGATAAGTGACGTATACCTCAGATGTCAAACCGCTCACAGCCCCTGCTCGGCTTCCGCAAGCATAAGGTGGTTGCACCTCCCATTCGTACAAAACAACAGAAAATCCTATCCAAATACGTGTTCACCTACACACACGTGCTGATGTGATCGGGCGGGAGCGCAAATGCGAGCTGCAGCCGAACTCAGGCCAAAGCTGTATGTCTTTGGTCTTTATTTTCACACAACGCACACTCCGCAGGCGTTCGGCCTTCCTCACTCTAACTGCGGTCTGGCGAAGACACTTCAGAATTCCATTCCACAATAGCAGAACCTGCTTTCACCCCTTAGCGATTGTAACGCACAGTAAGTGACGATTGACTTACGCTTCACAGCGTGCGCCACAACCCCACGAACTGAGGCAGCCACAGCTCGCACCCGCAAGCAACCTCCACCGAACACGGGCATTCTAAGCAGCGCTCACAAAAGTCTCATAATCGAGGCATCTCCAGGTGCCGCTTGTCACTGCTGTTCAATACAGGGTGTGTTGACACACACACACACGTTTAGCCATACTTAACTACCCAGCACGGCTCTCGCCTCGCCGTGAAACGTCTGCGTGGCCACTCGCCATCTAAAACGTTCTCAGCATTATTCTTCCGTCACATCTCTTTGCAAAAAATAATAGCCAAGTCGACCTCTCGGGGACTGTATAGTGTCTCAGAAATAGTTAACGCGAGCTCTCTTCATGCCTCAGCTTTCATGCACAGAAATTCTTGCCCATAACAGAACCTGTTTACAAAAATATCGCCTAATCCAGTCTTCCTCCAGGACATAACGTGATAGACTTCCTGCTCGCAACATACGCAAATGTTCTCACCGCTCCTATATCCCATCACAATCAATCGAGCATTCTCATTAGCTCTTATCGGATTTACCAGTCGAATTACTAACGCCGTATCTATCGAAGCACCATCCACCTTTTCATTCTGGGGCTCTCTCTCGTTATTTTGCAAAGATTTCTAATTTGCACGGACAGTTCCCTCAATCTATACACCGCCAACCTGTTCTTTCTTTCTACAGACGCTGCACTCAATGCTAATAAACTACTTTACACTGATCACCATTTTTCACAGACAACTAAACGTCCCAAAGTTGTGTACAGGTCATCAAATACAAACGATACTCGCAAGAATATTGTACTGTCAAGCCGATCTCCCACTGGGGAATATATCACCGAGTACCGTCTCGATCTAGTAAACATGCACTTCATATCCCCAACCATACCATCACCCTCATCAGCGAACCGAGGTCACTCTCAGAACTGACGCTCAAAGACATGCTCATTTACCCTTGGCATAAACGCTCTACTTTTACCGCTTTCTTGCTCGCATTTCTACAGTCATCTCCAGGCTAATCAATTACAAGAACACCCGTATTTTCGCCATAATAGTATATAATTTTCGCCGTGCTTCTCGATATGAGGCACACACCACTAGCCATCCAATCGCTAACGCAACACAATGCGCAAGATATAGACTGTAAATTATTCCTCCACAAACACCTAACTTTAGCGAGGCGCAGAGTGCTGTAAACCATTGACTAACTACAAACAAGTACAGTAAACTGATATTCGCACTCTCGAATACCGAAGTCGGTGATCTAACAGATTCCACACGATCAATATTGTTTACAAACCAACTATGGTCCTTCCCACACCTAGAGAACTGGCAAACATTTGTCCAACACACCACAATCCATTTTCCCTCAACTAAATAAAGGCATCAAATGTGCAGAAACAGTCAAAAATGGTTCAAATGGCTCTGAGCACTATGGGACTTAACATCTATGGTCATCAGTCCCCTAGAACTTAGAACTACTTAAACCTAACTAACCTAAGGACAACACACAACACCCAGCCATCACGAGGCAGAGAAAATCCCTGACCCCGCCGGGAATCGAACCCGCGAACCCGGGTGCAGGAAGTGAGAACGCTGTCGCGCGAGCACGACATGCGGGCCAGAAGCAGTCGACCGAACAATTTACATGGGAGGGAATAACGCTCCACCGCAAATGCGCCATCTTCTCAAAGTTACACTTGATCACGAAAGCAGCCCAGAACATATTTAGTTCGCTGTTCGGTAGTCTAGAACATGGTAAAGTTAACTATTATACATTCCTACACTCCAACAGACCTCTGCATTCGGAAGACCGTTACCATTAACGTGGGAACGAGAATCAATACCACCACAGACTTTGCATACACGAACACATTCTAGAAAATGCCTCACATATTTCTTCTGTCATTATACTTATAATTAAAACTTACGATCTTGGTCTCAACTGAACGGTATTTGGCAATGAGCGAAGTATCGGAAATACACTCTGTTGAAAACTGTGGCTCTGGAAATACCTGTACCTTCCTTAGCAATAGACATACTTTTGCCTTCGCTATCACAGTACCCCAAGTCAAATCCACACCGTCCCTACAACAGCACATAGACATTTCCTTTACACAAACAGATATACTTTATAAACCTGATCCTCAAATGCGGACATATCACTCACCAGCCCAATGGATTTTGAAAGTCGTTCGTCTAAGGAACGCAGTATGTGACCAGTATTTGCAACTCCATCACGCTGCTAGATATTTATTCAGTATGTGTAACGTATTCTGTCTCGACACCATGTTAGATGTTCCGTTATACATCCACTGAGTTAAAGGAGAAGGATCACAGCCACAACTGAATTATATCTCGAAACGAGACACTTTTCTCGAACCTATCTGCTACAGTAAAAATCCAACATGGTTTTAGTTAGTCCCTACACATCTTGCAACTACGCCCATTTAAACAGCTATGGGCATGTGATCATACCATTTTAAGTCGGAACTCAGAGGAAGTCGTACAAAGCCATATCCACCACCTTCTGCACCCCGTCTAGAAACAGAGCGAACTGAGTTACGGCGACAAGATCGTGTTTTCACCATTCCGCGGAAATGCTCGCGTTGTTGTGCGTTCCCAAACTAAATAAAAGTACTACTGATCCACGACTATTCAAATCTATAAGCTCAACATCCTATCATCGTTATTCTCTACCGCCCAACAGACAAAATATACACCTATAGAAGCTCAAATAACTTCATCCGATATAGAACTCACATAGACGCCATTACTCCCGCGTTGATGCAAAAGTGCTTTGGAGGTCCAGCGTGGAGAGAGAGAGAGACAGAGAGATGGAGATAGAGAGAGAGAGAGAGAGAGAGAGAGAGAGAGAGAGAGAGAGATTTCGCAATGCTTCCCAGAATAGCACAGCGTGCAGCCCTTCAGCCATTCCTAACGGCATACTTCGCCCCTCACTGAATTTACCCCTCAAACTGCTGCTGCTACTGCTCCCTGTGTCGAACAAACCTATTAAATACACAATTATTGATACACTACAGAACGTAATTTAAAGTTTCATCACCTCTACTCTAGGAGAATGATCGTATCCCACGTACCATACTGTAAATCACTATAAACGCCCACTGGGGCCCTGTTTACCTGTTTGAAACACTGTTTTCTAACACGCTTTGTACACTACCAAACATTTCTTTCTTCTGCCAAGACGTCGACCTCTTCGTCAGATCCTTAACTGGCATTATGACACACTGATCCACGACCTCTCACAGAAAACTAGACATCACACTATGTAAATCATATTCTTACCGCAGATACAATAACACTGAATTATTTTTAAATAAAACACACTTACAACATAAGGAAAGTAGAAGGGTTTGGCAGAGTTGCGGGGAGTTTCTAAGCAACCTTGCAAAAGTCTTTCATGACCTCTACATTTAAGTTCATATGTCGCCATGACGGAACAGATGATGGCTCGGCCTTCCATTTCGAGTTATTGGTAATTTTGCACTCATGTACGAGATCGCTGTTTAACTACTAGCAACCCCCAGAGGTTGTCTCCCACCTACAAAACTTCTCCCACAACTCAAACAAGTTATGTCACTCAATTATTATGTGGTGACCGATGCGTGGATGTGATGGAAAAGACACCTTCCATGTACTGTAAAGTTACGCAACAGACTTGATAGTGCGCAGAATCTTACACTAAGTTCAACACCGGCCATTGATGTGACTTCATGGCCCCAAATTTCAGTATCATAGCTGAACCGCTCCTTTTACGTCACTTTGCGAGTATGATTGCGAATGTGAGTACATTACTGTGCAGTACGTACATTCATTGTTAATTCTCAAACACAAACATGATCAAAGTACATCAGATAACGCTCTACATATTTCTAACACTTCGAGCATAGTGTTTAATTTACGTTCTATCTCTCAGAGTATGGGAGTCACAGAGCATTCTCCCCGTCTTTGGGTAAAAGATCATCCTCACACTGACATTAACCAACGCATCCTGCAGCACCGTTAGAGAATTAATCTCCAAACAATCAGAAGAAGAGCGCTATACTCCACGTCTCGTGAATGAATATAGCTCTCCTCAAGTCCAAACCCATCCAAGTGCACGAGATTTCTTGAGATGTTACCATGTCGAAGAGCTTAGCACTCCTTATCGACGTATAGTAACATATTTTAAAGTGCGGTAATGTAACAGCATACAGTTAATAAGAACTAGAAAAGACTTATTTTTATGCATGATGGAGCTCGAGACGAATTGAGTTGGATGCATTTTTACCTAAATCAACGAAGCTATGAACTCTAAATTAATGTTCTAGAGTCTAGGATCTGTACTTGGAGGGTCATGGTAAGATAGAGAACATAAACACACACACTCCTAAGACGTTCTGCACTTAAAAACTGGCTATAATGTTAGATCGAACCCCTTTCCCCCCTATAAGACATACATCCTTCTTCACAGTTTCTCTACGCTGAAATATCTTATCGAATGGTAAAACATTTGCTGTGCATGATACGAGCGCAATATAGCTTTGCGGAGACGTATAGTGTCCACTGTTCACATCCAATCACAGTTCAGAAATTATACGATGCCTGCATAAGGCCTACATAAAATGATAGTTACTAGCGGGGGATACGTCCTACAAGGAAACAGATAAACGCAAAACAGCAGCGTCCGACATGTGAAACTTACAAGTCATTCTGTCACTAACTCTGTAAACAGCGCATCAGTCGGGCAATGCCTACAGAGGGATTGCACCGCATCACAAGCTCTTACCGCTAAGTTAGTTATGACCCTGAAGTTCCGATCTGACACCCAAGATGCGACAGGGGTGATCTCATAAACGGAAGTTCCTTTAGAGGAGTGTGTCAAGTTTCTTCACACATGAGATATAAGTCCTCTGATGCCCGATAGGTTTACCGTTAACGATCGCAAGTAGACAGTGCTTTAAAACACACACGGAACATGTAAATGCATACGAGTAGAACGCAGGCTATGGCGCGTGACTGATGCATCCGGAATCACTCGTACCTCAGTAGATATACAGTATAATGTAGCCTCAATGGGAAAAAAAGTTGACTGCCTCACTTATTCCCTTCGTTTCGATGTCCACGTTTTCCGTGATTCCTCTTGTTGCAGCATACTTGGTCCGATATACAAATTGTTGTGTGCGAACCAGAAGATAGCATAGTACTTTCTCAAGTTCACCACATTAGGCTCTATATTCGGTCGACATATACCTATTCCCTGGCCACTTCTCGGAATTCTATCGATTTGAGGTCAGATCTGTATATATGCGATCATAACATAACACCTCGGTCTGTGTTCTAAAATTGATTCTAAATGTAGCACAGATGGCGCCACCTAGTCCAAATGCATTGATCAGGACGTGTAACATAGCACTGCACTCGACTGTGTCTAGTCACCTCCACATCGGAGAGCGTTCGCCTTGCTTTCTGTATGTCTCTGTATATGCTTGCCTCGAGGACGATTTCCAGGACCAGTAGGAGACCAGAGCTAGCGTTCGACTGTGGATCCTCCAAATGTTATATCCAGATCAGTGTTGAGATGCGGATCCACAATATGCCGCACTCGGGGTGGGGTTCGGAGGTGGATCCGTCACGCGCAGTCTACGAAGCATTCTTGGGGTGCAAATTCACAATCTATCACATGCGAGTTAGCGTTCAGGTGTGGATCTGCAGTGGACTAAATATACAGAGCTATATTCGGAGATGGATCCACCACGCGCCATATCTACTACAGGGCTTGCCGGTGGACCAACCATACGCTATGTCTGGACCCGTATTCTATGTTCAAATTTTGGTCCACCAGCCGATGGGACTGGGCCCTGAGAGCCGTCTGCGAGGTTTGCATATACATACATGTGTCATTATTGTGAATTATTTGTGTTTCAAAAAACTTAATTTAGATATGCATCATTTTTCATTAAATTTAAGTACTGGGATCGACTTCAGGAAGTTGGCAGTATTGTAGAGTCAAATAATTACGCTTTATCTTATAAAAGTGTCTTTATTGTAGAGTGAATTTTTGAAATTATCTAAGGAGGCCTTCCGACTAGCATTATTTTTTTGCGGTTGTGATTTTCGTAAGACCTACATATTTTTTGTCCTATATGTAGTACCCCCAAGATTAACCGAGAATTAAACGAAAGTTTAATCATAGTATGTTCCCTCAAAGTTTGTCGGTAATTGTGTCCCATTATACCATGTTTTCCAATACTAGCAGCTCTCCCTGAGATCAGATAAAGAATGCACTTTTGAACTGAGCCCATGACACACTATATGTAGCTTATGAGACACTAAATGTGTTTAGTGTTACTGACGTCTGAGTTAGACGTTGATGCACTGGTTCTAGGTAATTTTACTATGTAAACTCACTCGTCTTGTTTTTTTTTCTGCGTTATAGCTTTGCATCCATAAACAAATTTAATGGCCCAATATTTCAATAATAATTGTTCATAGTAGAAGAGCATTAAAATGAAGTTACCCATATGTCCGAGCGCTATTCCCGTGTGGAATTTTATATCCGGTTTGAAATTAATACGCTGCATTTTTTCGCCAATACGCATCAATTTTGCTGAGACTCCCATTATTCTTGTACAAGTCACTTCCCACTGTCTTTTTTAATTATGAAGCAAAATGCACTGTTTTAGATTTGTAATTATGGTCTAAAACCGGCTTCATAAAATGAAAGTAATACGTAATTAGCGAGACCATTAGATGTGAATCTGAATTACAAATCAACCAAGAGCAGACCTGTGAGAAGTCTGTTACCCAAAAGAAGCCTCTTGTTAATGAAGCCTCTTATTAATGTAGCACACACTCCATTCATTTGAAATCCCCTCCCTTTTACCACTTTGCACAAAATTATGGTAACCTCTAAATTCCTCGAAGAACAGTTACCAATAAGCAAATCTTTTGCAAAGGTGGGATTACGTATATTATCATCTTTCTCTCCTACTAGGTGCTCCTTGTACCTCACTTTGATTGCTCTACCTGATTGTCGTATGTAATAACTGGGACAGTTGCTGCAGACCATTTTGTAGATGCCTGAATTTGAGAATTGACTCTTAACACATTTGAGAGTGTGCACAAGATTTTCTTTAAGTTATTATTCGTAGAAAACGTTACGTTAAATTTACATTTGTTCACCAAAAGGCTTTCTACCCTATAGGATATATCGCCTAAAAAGGGGATGGAAATAGATATTATTTTCGTCTTTGTTGTATACAGATCTATTACGCTGTAAAGTCCAAAATTTTTTCGTAGTTTTGTCACTGAGGATATGATCTACTAAATCAAGCTCGTATATATTGTTAATAGTAATAGATTTTAACACATGGATTTCGTTCTGTAGGGTAATAGGCGAAAGAGATGTTGTGATAATATGATTAATAGTAGAATGCAAGAATGCTAATTTGTGTGTTTGTGGGTGAGCAGAATCAGTGGGGACAATAGCAGTGTGACAAAGCGAGTTTGGGGCAACTTTGTTATCAAGCAGATATCAAATTAATTATGCAAATTAATTAACTGATCAATTAATTGGCCCCACCCCAAAATAACATCAAGAGTTTTCACCGATCGGCACATGGGTACCCCTCAGAGAGCTCCCAGCCCCTTCTCTCCTCCTGCCTCCCCCTCCCCTTGCCTTCCCCTCCCCCTCAACTCCTACATCGCATAAAAATAAATGAATGAAAATACACTCGAAAATACATCACACGAGACCATTGTATGTAATTTGGACTAAAATAAATGAACGCAAACTCTGAAGACGATCCAACATCACGTAAAAATATTGTTGAATACACTGTTGGAGTAGTTTGCTACATGAGGCACAGTCGTGAACAGGGATAAAGCAGCGAGTCCGTCAAAGACAGCAGCTCACCACAGGGTGAATTGGCGACTACAAACGGACTCTGTGGTTGGGTCGATGACAGCGTCCACCAAAACGGACACATCGATGGAAAAAATGGGTATTTCCAGAGTGCACCAGAACCCGCATATAAATGTGTACAAAATCCCTGGCTCATCAGCAAACGCGAAAGTGTGCTGCACTAATTTGGCTCCCTGCGTGAAATGGGGATGGAGGGGGCAGAGGTTATACGGAAAGTAAGGAACGATAGGTCGAGAAATGGAAACCACAGTGAAAATCGAAATTGTTGCACAAAATTTCGGGCGAACTGCCGGATGTTTGCAACTTCCTGCCACAATATTTCGGCGCAGAGTCTTCTGGCCATCTTCAGGTGATACTGGTGAAAACTCGCTTGGATCTGGTATTTAAGGCCCCTCCGGCACATGCGTGGTGGATTCACTTGGCGTTGTACAAGCGCTACTTGAGCGTGTTCGATTCTGCTCCGCCGTGCGCCATCAGTGGTGAAAACTAGCCGCATCGGTATCAATTCGATTGTGTTCCCAAGGTTCCATCACAGAACTATGCCTGCTGCATAGGACACGGTTTTCGACGAAAGGATTACATGCCAAATTCAATTGGTAACCACCAGTAGTGAAAAAACCTTCGTACGGGGCACTCTGTATTGTTGCCAAATTTAGTCAAGATGGCGGTGATGACGTCATCCAAGATGGCGGCGTGTAGATTTGGCCACAGCACATGTTTTCATTCAAGATGGCGGAGTTTGGAGGGAAAAATAGGTCAATTGTGCTACATCCACTAACCTAACCCACCAGAAAAAATTGGCATGAAATTCAAATTCCAACACGATAATGTCTCGAAAACTGTACTTGCCTTTATTATCATCATTCATTATCATTCACTATCATTTATTATTGTTTTTTATTATTTAAATCATGCAGACATGTATGCTGTCGAACTATGTTAGTTCATACCCCTGCCACCAGGGCGTGCTGCCATGACATTATTCAAGATGGCGTATTTTGATGGGGAAAAACTTCCACTAACCTAACCTCCAGAAAATTGGCGCGAAATTTGAATTTTGGCGGGAAAATAGGTCAATTGTGCTATGTCTACTAACCTAACGTCCAGAGAAAATTGCCCCTAAATTCAAATTCCAACACTATAATGCATGCAAAACCGTGCTTTCCATTATTATCATTAATTATTATTTATCGTCATTTATTATCATTTATTATTATTTCTTCTTATTATTATTAGTATTTATTACCATTGGCCTACCTCCCCTAGAAAATTGCGCCAAATTCAAAGTCCAACAAAAGAAATTGCTTAAAATACTTTAGTTCGTCCAGTCATAGAGTATTGTTCGTCTGTATGGGACCCTTACCAGTTGTGTCTGATTCAAGAGATTGAGAAGGCCCAAAGAAGAGCGGCAAGTTTCGTGATTGGTACATTTAGCCATCGTGAGAGTGTCACAAATCTCATTGAAGTGGGACACACTTGCACACAGACAGCGCGCTAAACGGAACGGGCTGCTGAGTAAATTCGGAAATCCGATCCCCACGGAGGATATACAGCAAATATTATTACCACCAACTCTCAAATCGCGCAAAGATCACCATTCAAAGATAAGGGAAATTACAGCTCACACTGAGGGGTTCAAACAGTCGTTTTTCCTTCCCGCAATCTGCGAATGGAACAGAGGGGTGGAAATATGACTATATCGCGAATTGGGCACTCCACCACACGCCGCTTGGTGGCTAGCAGTGTGTATATATAGATGTATGTGTAGAAGCTGCTCATTGATGGGGTTGTAATATTAGGCACCACTTCTATACAATGCTGCAAGCTGTAACGATCGATGACCATCTGTAGAAAACAGTATTGTGACAAGGGAGGTACAGGAACACTCTACACTGTTGCCAGATGTATCTAAGAGGCGGCGATGACGTCATCCAAGATTGCGTCATGTAGACTTGGCAACAGCACATGACTTCATTCAAAATGGTGGCTGTGACGTCAATCAAGATGGCAGATTTTGGCGGGAAGAAGGACACTTGGCCTACCTCCACTAACCTAACCCACAACCCCAAACGAAAATCGCACAAGTTCAAATTCCAACAGGATAGCGCGTCACACACCAGTCATCTCTACTAAACAAGGACAATGATGGGAAAAAAGGAATTGTCTTTATTACTCAACAAATTTAAAGCAGGTGTGTTCACCACTGCGTCTGGACTCCAACTGACTTAGTTCATATCGCTGCCACCAGATAGCACCACCGTGACATCAGATCATGATGCAGGTACCGGTATTCAAGAAGACGGTACCCAGTGTGTTCACTGCGAGCTCCAGAGCCCAACTGACTAAGTGCACATCGAGGCAACCAGAGGGTGCTAATGTAAAGTCAGGTGATGACACAAGATTGTCTGTACTCTCTCTCATGTGCGTTATAACTGGACACAGGCCTCATCAGCGGCCCACGAGTGAGCGACCACTTACATCACAGCCTCAAGCCCGCACCTTTATACTCGCGCCAGACATGGTCTTCTGTAAGTATGCTAACGAATTTAACTGAACACAAGTGACAACAACATCGCTCATCTAACCTATCAAGTACCCAAGTATTTAATTCCATTTCAATGTTAATCATATTCAATAAGTAAATTTACAATTTGAATATTCAATGATCAAATGAGAAGTTCCATATTTTAACACTGCCAGCGCTGAGTTTAGAACCCCACCCCCCCAAAAAAACTAGAATGCTGCTCTCCTATTGGCTACTGTATTAGTCATCTGATTGGACTTCATAGAACCTGGACATGAAATCAAATAGTCAAAGTCTCCACCACGATCTTAAACCCAGCACCACACCCCCTTACCGACCCATGTTGGCAGGCTAATGTGTAGTAACGTCCACTAATGCGCAATAACCTGAACCAATGTGCACTAACGTGCACACTACATGAGGTCATTCAAGGTGTTGAGGCGAAATGGTGGGAAAACAGATCTGCACACAAGTCTTCATTTTACAGGCGGTGTCTCCACCACGACATTTACTGTCCACCTGACATAGTACACATTACTGCCATCAGATCGTACTGTCATCCCTCCAATGAAATCATCCCACTTGGTGGTCTGTAGGCGCGAAAGTTGTGCTAAAATTACTCAGGCTGCGGTACATAGCTGGGGACAGTGAGGAAGTAGTCCACTCCACTTACTTTCGAACGTTTTATTTAGAGACAAAACAGTCTCCATCTTATTCTTGCGGTCACAATACACGCTCTGCAGACACGGAAACAACTCCTAATTTACGCAAATAATTAAATTTCAAACAGTCACACTCCTCCTAAATAATTAAACACAGTTATGTCTAGATACGCTCAGTACTCGTAAACTGCCCAAACAACGCAGCCAAACTCTTCTATTTCCCTTATCTTCTAACTGTTTTTTATTTAAAATCCTCCAGTCTTATGATATCCGCCGTGAGAATATGATTTACACCGTGTGAATTCTAGTTTTCTGTGAGAGGCCGTGGATCAGAGCGTCTTAATGTCAGTTTAGAACCTGACACAGGCTTGGAAGGACAAAAAACGGAAATGTTTGGCGTTGTAAAGAAGCGCGTTAGAAAACAGTGTTTGAAACAACTAAACAGGACAAGAGGATACGTCTCAATCGATCATTCGCCTAGAGTGTAGGTGATCAGACTTTAAAGTGTCTTCTGCATTGCCAGTATATATTTAATAGGATCGTGTGTACATAGGCATCTGCAGTAGGAGTAGCAGTTTGAGGTGAGGGATTGCGAGCACCGTTAGGAATGCTTGGATGGCTGCACTGTGCACTATTCTGGGAACATACTGTGAAATCTGTTTCTCCGCGCTGGCGTTCTGCCGCAGTTATGTGTCATTGCATCTGCATCAATGCCTAGATGACTTGTAAATGTTATGAGCTTTTCTAGTGCATAATTTTTCTATGTTGGGAGGTTAGAGAATAACGATGATAGCATGTTAGGCTGATTGAATTGAATGGACAAGTACTTGTATCTAGGTTGGGGAGGTACCACATTGCGCTCATTTCCATGAATGCTCAAAACACGGTCCTGTTGCAGTAACTAAGATCGTTCTGTTTCTACACGGGTAGCAGAAGGTGATGGATATGTCTTTCTCCGACTTCTGCTCAGTTCCGACTTAAATTGGAACGAACATTTGTGGAAAGCTGTAGAAATGGGTGCGACTGCAAGATGTGTGGGGTGTGACTAAAACTAGGTTGTAATTTTACTGTAGCAGACAGGTTCCATGGAGGTGCCTCGTTTAGAGATATGATTCACTTGTGGTTGTGAGCGTATGCATGTAAGTGCTTGAACGGAAAGACCTGATTCCAAATTATGGACATAATTTCTAACATATAACGTAACACTAGAGATCTGGGAAGCTAGTGTACATTTTTTCTCCTTAGGACCTCAATTGGCGCATCATCTACTACTACTACTACTGTTTGCGCTCCTCCATCAGTCATTACCTATAACTCGGCGGATATATCGCGGAACCTCTGAATTGGTCTCGAGAAAGAATGCGTTGCAAATACCGAAGAATTTGCTAGTTGCGGCGGTGTGAGCGAGTCGCAAATACCTCTTATATACTACGTTCCTTAGCAGAATAACTGTCAAAGTTCATTGGTTTTATGACGAAGTTGCATCGTTGGCTGCTAATACGTATTCGTACGATCATCATGAAGGTATTTGTCCGGAAAACACCGCCTCATTCAGAGGTAATGTCGTACCTTGATTTGTAAAGAGGGTATAGTATTGAACATGGGTACTTGTGCACACTTGTAGAACAAAGACCGCTTGTGTCAGTAACATGCAGTAGTGGTTGGGATCGTGTTTTTTCTTCAACATCAGGTCGATTATGTCTATGACGGGGTGGTAGGACTCGCAGGAAGAACGTAAGAGGGATGCATACGGATAGTTGATTTTCGGTCAGTATTATTTCTTATCGTAGGCACACAGTTATTGACGAGGTATCATAGATAGTATTAGTGCTGAGTGCATGATATGTTCGCATTTGAGCATGAGGTTTATAAAGTTTGTTTTTGTGTAAAACAAATGACTATGTTCAAACGTAAGGTGGTTATGGATTTGAATTGTTGTACTGCGATGGCAAGTGGAAGAATATGTCCAGTAGTAAGGAAGGTACAGATATTTCCATTTCCACGGCAACAGCCTTCAACAGGGGGTTTTTCTGATACTTCACTCATTGCCGAATGCCATTCAATTAAGACCGTGATCGTAACATTTAATTGTAAGTACAATGATAGAAGATATATGTATCCAGTTTTCTAGAATGTTTCGTTGTATGAAAAGTCTGTGGTGGTATTGTTTCACGTTCGCCGTTAACAGCAGCAGTTTTCAGAATGCAGAGGCCTGTTGCAGTGTTAATCACTCCCATGTAATGTATAAGTGTTAACTTTGCAGTCCTCTACACGACTGAATAGCGAACTAATGCTTAGTATGTGTCAGGGGTGGAAATTTTAGAAGATGGTGCTTTTACGGTTTAACGTTATGCGCTTGCATGTAAATTGTTCCGTTCACTCCTTCTGCACATTTGGCGCCTTATTTAGTTGCGAGAAGATCATTGTGGTGTGCGCATCTGGCATCTGGAAGACATGGTTGCCTGTTCTCTAGACATGGGAAAGACCTTCGTTGGCTTGTAAATTATAGGGCTGATTTGGGATGTCTTACATCAGCGAGATCGGTATTAGGGGGCGGAAATATGATTTTTAATGTGTTTTTTTTTTAGTTACTCAGTGGTCTAGAGCACGTTCCACATAGGTAAAGTTTCGGGTTTGTAGAGGAATAAATTCAATTGTATATCTTCGGAATTAAGTTGCGCTAGCGATTGGTATGCTACTGCTGTGTGCTTGATACCGATAAGTACGGCGAAAATGATATAATATTATCGTGAAAATAGGTGTGTTCATGTAATCCCAGAGTCTGGAGATGTCTGTAGAAACGCCAGCTAGTAGACAGGTCCGGACCAGAAAGAGTAGCGCGTTTGTACCGTTGGGGAACCGAGTGTGTCTTTGTACATCAGTTACGAGAGTGACTTCGATTCACTGAGGGCTTTCTGATAGAAAATGGGTGATTTCTTATGGCGTAGGATATGAATTGTATGTTTACTAGATCGATACCGTGTGCATTGAGATACTGTTGTGTTGGAGAGCGTTTTCATGCACTAACATTCCAGCTCCTAGTCCCAGTGGGAAGAGAGTGTAAATGAGTAGGAATGTTTACGTATTTGATTATATGTATGGCACTTTGCAAGGTTTAGTTGTCGGTGCGAACTGGTGATCAGTGTAAAGTAGTTTATTACTGCAGAATGCCGTGTCTGTAGAAGGAAATAAAATGCTGATTGTGCTTCGCTAGAACTGGGGACCATCATAAGAGATAGCGGGTGTGAGTGTAGGAGTACGATAAAGTTTTCGGGTGCTGTACAGATATAAAAGATATCTGCACTTTTTGGCTAAAATGTGTATATATTGTATTGTAAAGTTAGTGCGGCTTACATTGTGTAAAATGTGTATATATTCCATTGTAAAGTTAGTATAATTTATGTTATGTCATGACTAGAGAGGATGAGTGAGTATCCTATCGTGAGGGACGTTTAGACTGAGCAGTTTGATAAGGATGAGGGTATGAGTGAGAATTTTCAAGTGGAAAATTATATTCGCTATAAATACTGAAGTACAGTCGTCAAGAGGAGAGATTACGTGTACATTGATTGGTGTCAGACTGTAGCACCAATAATAATATTTAATTGTAGTTAGAGTGGTAACTATGTTCCTGGCGTGCGATATTCTTGTGAGTCTGGTATGTATTTGATAATGTGGAGACAATTTTGCGGGTTTAACTGTGAATGCAATTTAGCGATCTGAGTAATATAACGGCCGAAAGCACCAGAAAGAATAGGTAGATGGTGCTTTGATACCGGTGGTATAAGTATTTCGGAGTGTAAATTCGGTAACAGAAAATCAGAATGCTCGATTCATTGAGATCGTTTGTGCTGGGATATAGGGGTCTGTACATAGCGGAGGGACCGTTTGCGTATGTTGAAATCTGGAGGGGAAAGACCTCAAGATCACTGGGATGAGTGCATTCCATGTTACTTTCGTATGGAGGTTCTGTTAGAGTAGGAATTTCCTTGCATACAAGCTGGAACATATAGAAAGCTGGCGTCAACTATTTCTGGGTGAATATACTATTCCGGTGAGTTCGAGTTGGCTATTATTTTTTACAAAGCCATTTGAAGTAAGAATAACATTGGGATCGTTGTCACATGGCGAGTCGCGACACAGACGTTTCGCCGGGAGACGCTTCGTGAGCCAGCTGTGGCGGGTATCCACAGCTGAACATGTCACGTATGATCCATTAGATGAAAGCAGGCTGCGCTATTCTGGAATCTGCGGTAAAGACAATGCTGGCCTGAGGTGTCTCGAGTATGGGGTTAAGCCTTGGAGTTCTGTGATGTGGGTATAAGGGAAACTATATAGACGAAACTTTCGCCTGCGTTCAGGGGCAGCTCACGGCTGCGCACCCATCCGATCACGTCAGCACGTGTGGGTAGGTGAACACGTATTTGGACAGGAATTTCTCAGAAATGAAGTATGAATGAAACGTCGCCGCTTGCGGTACCCGGGCGGGGGCCTGTACATGGTTTGACAGGTGACGGCCGCGCCACGTCGTTGGGGCTGCCTGTGCACTCTATTGGACAGGGGATGGCAGAGGGTGCTTGCAGGCATTGACTTAATTATTTTGCGAGTAGGTGTGTAGGCTGTGCTATACGTTATTTGGACAGTTTGCGAGTACTGAGCGCATCTAGACATAACTGTGCTGATTTATTTAGGAGGAGTGCGAATGTCTGTGATTAAATTATATGTGTAAATTAGGAGTTGTTTGCGTGTCTGCCGAGTGTGTATTGTGAGCGCAAGAATAAGATGGAGAGAGTTTTGCCTCAGTCTGATAAATATATTCGATCTCTAAATAAAATGTTTGAAAGTAAATAGAGTGGACTACTTCCTTACTCTCCCAGGCTACGTAGCGCAGCCTGAGTAATTTTAGCATAATTTTCGCCCCTAGGACCACCAAGTGGGATTATGTCATTGGAGGGATGACAGTACGATCTGATGGCACTAATATGTACTATGTCAGGTGGACAGTAAATCTCGAGCTGGAGACACAGCCTGTGAAATGAAGACTTGTGTTCAGATCTGTTTTCCCGCCTTTTCGCTCCACCATCTTGAATGACCTCATGCAGTGTGCACGTTAGTATACTTTGGTACAGGTTAGTGCACGTCAGTACACGTTAGCCTGCCAACATGGGTTGGTAAGAGGTGTGTGGTGCTGGGTTGAGGATCGTGGTGGACATTTTAACTATTTGATTGCAAGTCCAGGTGGGTGTGGCAATGGCGAAAACTGATTACAAGTCCTAGGTTCTTTGACCTCAATTCACATGCCTAATGCAGTAGCCAACAGGAGTGCAGCATTCTAGTGTTGGAGGATTCTAGGTAATGAATGAACACTGCACTGATAGTGTGAAAATGTGGAACTTCTCATTTGATTGTTGAATATTGAAATTGTAAATTGACTTCTTGATTATGATTAAAATTGAAATGGAATTAAGTACTTAGGCAATTGATTGGTTAGATGAGCGATGTTGGTGTCACTTGTGTTCAGTTAAATTCGTTATCATATTTACAGAACACAATGTCTGGCACGAGTATAAAGGTGCGAGTTTGAGGCTGTGATGTAAATGGTCACTCGCTCGCGGGCCGCTGACACGCCATGTGTCCAGTTATAACGAACACGAGGAGAGAGAGCAGACGATCTTGTGTCATCACCCGACTTCATGGTAGCACCCTCTGGTGGCCACGATATGAACTAAGTCAATTGGGCTCTCGAGCTCGCGGTGAACACACTGGGTGTCGTAATCTTGAATACGGGTACTTGCGTCATGATCTGACGTCAAGGTGTGCTCTGTGGCAGCAGCGATATGAACTAAGTCCGTTGCAGTCCAGACTCAGTGGCGGACACACCTGCTCGAAATTGGTTAAAAAATAAAGACAAGTCCTTTTTTCCCACATTTTCATTGCTTATTAGAGATAACAGTGGCGTGACACATTATCCTGTTGGAATTTGAAGTTGGGGCGATTTTCTTTAGGGGTAGGGGGTTAGGTTAGTGGAGGTAGGCCGAGTATCCTTCTTACCGCCAATATCCGCCATCTTGATTGACGTCACAGCCACCGTATTGGATGATGTCATGCACTGTTGCCAAGTTTATACAACACCATGTTGGATGACGTCATCGCCACCATCTTGGATACATCTGGGAACAATGCAGAGTGTTCCCGTACTCCCCTTGTCCCAATACTGCCAACAACTCATGTGAGACTATCTGTATATAGAAAAATCCCAGTCGTCTAATATGTGAACTGATACACAAACCTCATACGGAAAATGAAGTCACTTTTTTCCTTTTGCTCCATGTCCGTAACAGGGCAAACTGCTTTCTTAGCCAATTTTGATATCACTTTGGTATTTAAATTTACTAAATTGTGACAGCTAACTGATTTATGACCTTAATCTATTGTTCTGCTAATTGGTTTTCTGTGTAACCCTTGACCCTCCCTCGCCCTAACATATTGCTTCGTTAATCATGTGGGACAATTTTTCTTGGTGGATACTGCAGCCTTCTTGAAATACTGATTGATTGATTATCTGGCAGGAAATTTATTTCAGTATATGGAATATTGCTTAAACAATTTCTGGTAGACAAGACAATGTGTGGAATACTGTTTATTTAAACAATTTATGGGATAGAATGCAGTGTTTGGAATATAGTCTACTTATTTATTTTTAAAAAAAATTCGTGGGAAATCGATTCCAGTGAATGGAATATTGTCTAAACAATTTCTGGTAGACAGGGCAATGTGGGGAATGTTATTTATTTACACAACTTATGGGATACAAGGCAGTGTATGAAGTATTCACTGGTGTCCTAAATTAAAGAAACAAATCGCTGATTGCCCCACCCTTTGTCTAATTCACAATATAATCACAGAAACTGTCAACACATGTCCATACAATTGTGTTTTGCACAGAAGACAGCATTCAGATCAGTGGGCAACCATACCAATGATGGCGTCAAGAGCACCTATAAAGTGGGGTAGTGCTTCTGGGTAGTCATACATCCAGAATCGCTGTGTGTGCAGTCACAGACAGTGCAGTGTGACACAGAGAAAATGCCTACCAGACCCTCTGCAGTGGAGGAAGAACGGAAGCAGGACGGTAGCAAACTGATATAGCCGCATGGCTTAATGTGAATCGTTCTGCTGTTACTCAGAAGTGGTGACAGTTTATAGAGAACGAAACTGTATTTAGAAGACCAGGGCAGGGCCAACAACATGTGACATCAGAAAGAGAGGAGCATTATTTGGCTGTAAGGCATGACAGTTCCACCTTAGTACTGCATGGCAACTGGCATCTGACCTTGCAGCATCCATTGGACATGTTGTATCGAGGCAAACGGTGTACAGAAAATTTCGATAGGATGTTCTTTATTATCAGAGACCAGCTGTATTTGTACCTCTAACACATCTTCACGGGAGGTAGCGGCTAGAGTGGGGTCATCAAAATGCCATCTGGATGTTCGAATAGTGGGCCAATGTTCTTTACAGAGATAGGCCCTAATTTGCTCTGGAGAGTGATTCTCGAAGGATTCGCATCTGGAGGGAACGTAGAACACGATCTCAGGACCCTAAAATTGTGGAAAGAGACCAATATCGAGGAAGACTCCTAACTGTGTGAGCAGGGATTATGTTGACCACTCAAACACTTCTTCGTGAAATTGTATAGATGAATCTACATGTACATGACTACTCTGCAATTCACATTTAAGTGCTTGGCAGAGGGTTCATCGAACCACAATCATACTATCGCTCTACTATTCCACACCCGAACAGCGAGCGGGAAAAACGAACACCTAAACATTTCTGTTCGAGCACTGATTTCTCTTAGTTTATTTTGATGATCATTCCTACCTATGTAGGTTGGGCTCAACAAAATATTTTCGCATTCGGAAGAGAAAGTTGGTGACTGAAATTTCGTAAAAAGGTCTCGCCGCGACGAAAACCGTCTATGCTGTAATGACTTCCATCCCAACTCGTGTATCATATCTGCCACACTCTCTCCCCTATAACGTGATAATACAAAACGAGCTGCCCTTTTTTGCACCCTTTCGATGTCCTCCGTCAATCCCACCTGGTAAGGATCCCACACCGCGCAGCAATATTCTAACAGAGGACGAACGAGTGTAGTGTAAGCTGTCTCTTTAGTGGACTTGTTGCATCTTCTAAGTGTCCTGCCAATGAAACGCAACCTTTGGCTCGCCTTCCCGACAATATTATATATGTGGTCCTTGAAACTGAAGTTGTTCGTAATTTAAACACCCAGGTACTTAGTTGAATTGACAGCCTTGAGAATTGTACTATTTATCGAGTAATCGAATTCCAACGGATTTCTTTTGGAACTCATGTGGATCATCTCACACTTTTCGTTATTTAGCGTCAACTGCCACCTGACACACCATACAGCAATCTTTTCTAAATCGCTTTGCAACTAATACTGGTCTTCGGATGACCTTACTAGACGGTAAATTACAGCATCATCTGCGAACAGTCTAAGAGAACTGCTCAGATTGTCACCCAGGTCATTTATATAGATCAGGAAAAGTAGAGGTCCCAGGACGTTTCCCTAGGGAACACCTGATATCACTTCAGTTTTACTCGATGATTTGCCGTCTATTACTACGAACTGCGACCTTCCTGACAGGAAATCACGAATCCAGTCGCACAACTGAGACGATACCCCATAGCTCCGCAGCTTGATTAGAAGTCGCTTGTGAGGAACGGTGTCAAAAGCTTTCCGGAAATCTAGAAATACGGAATCAACTTGAGATCCCCTGTCGATAGCGGCCATTACTTCGTGCGAATAAAGAGCTAGCTGGGTTGCACAAGAGCGATGTTTTCTGAAGCCATGCTGATTACGTGTCAATAGATCGTTCCCTTCGAGGTGATTCATAATGTTTGAATACAGTATATGCTCCAAAACCCTACTGCAAACCGACGTCAATGATATAGGTCTGTAGTTAAATGGATTACTCCTACTACCCTTCTTGAACACTGGTGCGACCTGCGCAATTTTCCAATCTGTAGGTACAGATCTATCGGTGAGCGAGCGGTTGTATATGAGTGCTAAGTAGGGAGCTATAGTATCAGCGTAATCTGAAAGGAACCTAATCGGTATACAGTCTGGACCTGAAGACTTGCCCGTATCAAGCGATTTGAGTTGCTTCGCAACCCCTAAGGTATCTACTTCTAAGAGACTCATGATAGCAGATGTTCGTGTTTCAAATTCTGGAATATTCCATTCTTCTTCCCTGGTGAAGGAATTTCGGAAAACTACGTTCAATAACTCCGCTTTAGCGGCACAGTCGTCGATAACAGTACCATCGGCACTGCGCAGCGAAGGTATTGACTGCGTCTTGCCGCTTGTGTACTTTACATACGACCAGAATTTCTTCGGATTTTCTACCAAATTTCGAGTCAATGTTTCGTTGTGGAACCTATTAAAGGCATCTCGCATCGAAGTACGTGCCAAATTTGAGCCCATCTTCGGGATTTCGCGTTCTTCTGAACTTCGCATGCTTTTTCCGTTGCCTCTGCAACAGCGTTTGGACCTTTTTTGTGTACCACGGGGGATCCGTTCCATCTCTTGCCAATTTATGAGGTATGAATATCTCAATTGCTGTTGCTACTATATCTTTGAATTTGAACCACATCTCGTTTACTTTCGCATAGTCAGTTCGGAAGGAATGGAAATTGTCTTTTAGGAAGGCTTCTAGTGGCACTTTATCCGCTTTTTTAAATTAAATTATTTTGCGTTTGTTTCTGATGGATTTGGAAGAAATGGTATTGAGCCTAGCTACAATGACCTTGTGATCACTAATCCCTGTATCAGTCATGATGCTCTCTATCAGCTCTGGATTGTTTGTGGCTAAGAGGTCAAGTGTGTTTTCGCAACCATTTACAATTCGCGTGGGTTCGTGGACTAACTGCTCGAAATAATTTTCGGAGAAAGCATTTAGGACAATCTCGGAAGACGTTTTCTGCCTACCACCGGTTTTGAACAAGTATTTTTGCCAACATACCGAGGGTAGGTTGAAGTCCCCACCAACTATAACCGTATGAGTGGGGTATTTATTTGTTACGAGACTCAAACTTTCTCTGAACTGTTCCGCAACTGTATCATCGGAGTCTGGGGCTCGGTAGAAGGAGCCAATTATTAACTTAATTCGGCTATTAAGTATAACCTCCACCCACACCAATTCGCACGGAGTATCTACTTCGACTTCACTACAAGATAAACCACTACTGACAGACACAAACACTCCACCACCAATTCTCCCTAATCTATCTTTCCTGAACACCGTCTGAGACTTCGTAAAAATTTCTGCGGAACTTATTTCTTGGTGGGGCTTAACTGCTGTCAGGTATCTTGATGAGACCTTACAACCCCATGAGTAGTTGCTACGAGGTTCTGTGGATCCAGACTTTGTATTGATGGACGATAATGCTTGACCTTGTAAGAACAAGGGTGGTTGATGTTTTCTTGGGAACAGAAGACAGTCCGCAGCTCGTGGCCGTGCGGTAGCGTTCTTGCTTGCCGCGCCCGGGTTCCCGGGTTCGATTCCCGATAGGGGCAAGGATTTTCTCTGCCTCGTGATGACTGGGTGTTGTGTGATGTCCTTAGGTTAGTTAGGTTTAAGTAGTTCTACGTTCTAGGAGACTGGTGACCATAGATGTTAACTCCCATAGTGCTCAGAGCCATTTGAACCATTTTGAACGGAAGATATTGCACACACGGCGTGGCCTGCGCGCTCACCTGATTTGAATCCCATAGAGCATGTCTGGGATGACCTTCGGAGATGGGGAGATGGGGTGCACCACTCTACAAGACTTACGAGCAGCTCCGCGAGAAGAACTGGCATTATTGCCTCAATATGATATTGATGACATTATTCTCAGCATTCGCCATCGTTGTCAGGCCTCTATTGCTGCCAGAGGTGGTCACAACCCATACTGAGCACATTAACCAGTTGTCAGAATGCAAATCCATTAAGTTGGAAAAAAATGAAGAACATTTTTGTCTGCAGTTGTTTATGTTCTTTATTTTTTACGTTGTTTCTACTTCACTATCACATCTTTTTTGTGGCAAAATAAACACAATTTTGACAAATTTTTCTTTGTTGCTTTAATTTTGGATGCCATTGTAGTTTATTTATTTAAAGAATTTGTTGAAAAATTGACTGCAATGTATGGAATACTGCTTATTTAAACAATATGTGGGTGAAAAGACAGTATGGAATATTTAAACAATTGCATAGGTTTTTTATTCTGAACTGGTAAGAAAATTGTCGTGAAACACTCAACACATGTAATTACAACGTCACAGATCGCACTAAATTTATCTGGCGAAAAAAACTCCTGATCATGTCACTGACTGGTGGATGAATCACACTGCAATGCACACGTCACTGGTCAGGGACTGCCGCAGCTGCTGGACCACGGTAATCTCTGCAAACAAAGCACCAGGTGGTGGCATCCCTTTGAAATTTGATACCAGACTCACTGCCTGCCTCTCTTTCCCTTTCTGTGTGTCAGACAGTTATTTCCTGTTTGTGTGAACCAACATTTCCAAACAAACACTTACCAAGACGTCCCCCGACCCCTACTGCCTTCCATCACCCTTCTGTGCTCCCCGCACTTCTCATGCAATCCTAGCACTGGTAGTCTGTATATCCGTGTGTCCTTACAGTTCCACTGCTATGGAAACCTGTAGCATGTGGAATAAAGACATTCAAGATGAATTAGAAAGCGTCTGTGGTGTACCACGCCATTGTCCTGAATAAAGCAGCAGATTTCTGTAAAATCCCGAGCCCTTCCGAAAATGCAACTTTGTGAATGTCTTGGAAATATTCCCTCACTCTATCAGGCCGACTGACTAATTTATTAATTAAATCCATAACCTTTGCGTGGAGTTTTGCCTTTAATCTTATTCGTGGATCCTAGGATTTCTATATTTGGTGGGATTCGATCCTGCAAATACTTTGCTCCAAGCCCTTCTAGATTTTTTCCCTTGCCTTCTATTGGTAGATACTGGCTCAATTACATCATTTTGTAGGAAGTAAATTACACTGGAGGTAGTTTAGAATTTCAAATTTCAGCTAAGTTGCATGCTGTGTCGTTAAATAAGGTGCGGAGGGGTTGGACTAATGTATGTCCCCACAGTACCACTACCGGAAAAAATAAACTGATCAGTCGGGAATTTAACATTGTGATTGGTTTTTCAAAGCACTGTGTAATCCCTGAGCTGGTTCCCTCAGCGACACCAGGATAAATAATGAGGATGATAAGGAGCAAGAGTCTATCACCTGACAGGGTAGTAACGACAACAAATACCACTCCTACCTTTTCGCTGCAACACAGAGTCCACTGGACTGTACTGAGAAGCAGTAAACACCACAACTTAAACCACATTCCATTCCATAATAATAATAGTGGTCACCATTAGATTTTGGAGATCGCTGAAGCACTTGCATATCCCATGTACTCATGTCCCAAAGTCCAAACAGAGTGCCCCAGGCCAGAGGCCATGTATTGCTAGTTGATTCCTTCCAGTCACATAAAAACTTGGGATCGTGAAGCGCGTGACATCTGTTGACTACCGGTTAGCTGCTCTGTGCTGGCCTGGAGAGTCCCACACCCACAGTAGCCATGCTGGCAGCTGCATGCCCTTCCTACAACATTCACACGCCTACCCTACCGAATGCTTGGCGGTTCAACACATAGTTACCAAGCAGTCAACTGACCAGTGTACATGGGGGAATAATCATCTTCTCACACAACACATACATACGCTTGTCCCTGCTTTGCTATTCGCTATTCAGCTATCCAGAGGGTGCCATGAGGGGTGCCGCCAGGACTTGTTCCCACAGCTGCGGGTAAGAGCCAACTTGCCAACCAGCCAGAACTTTTCTTTGTACCTACTACTCGCGACACACTTAAGCCAGAAATGCCCATTCTTTCTGGTCACCGGCTACCTCCGCCACGCATCCAGAGAGCAGGCAGAGTCTTCCAAGGAAACCAGTAACATATTTATGAGTGTATTTACAGCGAAATATTACGATCGCAGCCCCAGATGGGGACATTCGACAATGAGAGAAGTATCAGAAATATCTCTTCCTGACAACTGTGGTTCTCACTTTGCAAATTGAGTACTTTTTTTCCAATTGTTGTATTACACTCACTAGGTGGCTCAAATGGGAAGCCCTGGAAGGAAGACGATGCTCTTTTTGAGGAACACTACTGAGAAACACTATTTGAAGTTGACCACAGAAGGATTCTACCGCCACCAACGTACATTTTCCAAAAGGCCATGAAGATAAAATACGAGAAATTAGCACTCTCAAGGAGGCATATTGGCAGTCTTTTTCCCTTGCTATGTTTGCCAGGGTACCCTCCACCACACAACAATCGATGGCTTGCAAAGTAAGTATATAGACGTAAATTTCAATTTGTTGTTGTTGTGGTCTTCAGTCCTGAGACTGGTTTCATGCTGCTCTCCATGCTACTCTATCTTGTGCAAGCTTATTCATCTCTCAGTACCTACTGCAACCTACATCCTTCTGAATCTGGTTAGTGTAGTCATCTCTTGGTCTCCCTCTACGATTTTTACCCTCCACGCTTCCCTCTAATACTAAATTGGTGATCCCTTGATGCCTCAGAACATGTCCTACCAACCGATCCCTTCTTCTGGTCAAGTTGTGCCACAAACGTCTCTTCTCTCCAATCCTATTCAATATTTCCTCATTAGTTATGTGATCTACCCATATAATCTTCAGAATTCTTCTGTAGCACCACATTTCGAAAGCTTCTATTCTCTTCTTGTCTAAACTAGTTATCGTTCATGTTTCACTTCCATACATGGCTACACTCCATACAAATACTTTCAGAAATGACTTCCTGACACTTAAATCTATACTCGATGTTAACAAATTTCTCTTCTTCAGAAACGCTTTACTTGTCATTGCCAGTCTACATTTTATATCCTCTCTACTTCGACCATCATCAGTTATTTTGCTCCCCAAATAGCATAACTCCTTTACTACTTTAATTGTCTCATTTCCTAATGTAATTATCTCAGCATCACTCGACTTAATTCTACTACATTCCATTATCCTCGTTTTGCTTTTGTTGATGTTCATCTTATATCCTCCTTTCAAGACACTATCCATTCCGTTCAACTGCTCTTCCCAGTCCTTTGCTGTCTCTGACAGAATTACGATGTCATCGGCGAACCTCAAAGTTTTTACTTCTTGTCCATGAATTTTAATACCTACTCCTAATTTTTCTTTTGTTTCCTTTACTGCTTGCTCAATATACAGATTAAATAACATCGGGGAGAGGCTACAACCCTGTCTCACTCCTTTCCCAACCACTGCTTCCCTTTCATCCCCCTCGACTCTTACGACTGCCATCTGGTTTCTGTACAAATTGTACAGCCTTTCGCTCCCTGTATTTTACCCCTGCTACCTTCATAATTTGAAAGAGAGTATTCCAATCAGCATTGTCAAAAGCTTTCTCTAAGTCTACAAATGCTAGAAACGTAGGTTTGCCCTTCCTTAATCTAGCTTCTCAGATAAGTCGTAGGGACAGTATTGCCTCACGTGTTCCAACATTTCTACGGAATCCAAACTGATCTTCCCCGAGGTCGGCTTCTACTAGTTTTTCCATTCGTCTGTAACGAATTCGCGTTAGTATTTTGCAGCTGTGACTTATTAAACTGATAGTTCGGTAATTTTCACATCTGTCAACAACAGCTTTCTTTGGGATTGGAATTATTATATTCTTCTTGAAGTCTGAGGGTATTTCGCCTGTCTCATACATCTTGCTCACCAGATGGTATAGTTTTGTCAGGACTGGCTCTCCCAAGGCCGTCAGTAGTTCCAATGGCACGTTGTCTGCTTCGTGGGCCTTATTTCGACTCACTTTCAGTGCTCTGTCAAACTCTTCACACAGTATCGTATCTCCCATTTCATCTTCATCTACAATCTTTTCCATTTCCATAATATTGTCCTCAAGTACATCACCCTTGTATAGACCCTCTATATACTCCTTCCACCTTTCTGCTTTCCGTTCTTTGCTTAGAACTGGGTTTCCATCTGAGCTCTTGATGTTCATACAAGTGGTTCTCTTATCTCCAAAGGTCTCTTTAATTTTCCTGTAGGCAGTATCTATCTTACCCCTAGTGAGATAAGCCTCTACATCCTTACATTTGTCCTCTAGCCATCCCCGCTTAGCCATTTTGCACTTCCTGTCGATCTCATTTTTGAGACGTCTGTATTCCTTTTTGCCTGCTTCATTTAATTCATTATTATATTTTCTCCTTTCATCAATTAAATTCAATATTTCTTCTGTTACCCAAGGATTTCTACTAGCCTTCATCTTTTTACCTACTTGATCCTCTGCTGCCTTCACTACTTCATCCCTCAAAGCTACCCATTCTTCTTCTATCGTATTTGTTTCCCCCATTCCTGTCAATTGCTCCCTTATGCTCTCCCTGAAACTCTGTACAACCTCTGGTTCTTTTAGTTTGTTCAGGTCCATCTCCTTAAATTCCCACCTTTTTGCAGTTTCTTTAGTTTCAATCTACAGGTCATAACCAATAGATTGTGGTCAGAGTCCACATCTGCCCTTGGAAATGTCTTACAATTTAAAACCTGGTTCCTAAATCTCTGTCCAACCATTATATAATCTATCTGAAACCTGTCAGTATCTCCAGGCTTCTTCCATGTATACAGCCTTCTTTTATGGTTCTTGAACCAAGTGTTAGCTATGATTAAGTTGTGCTCTGTGCAAAATTCTACCAGGCGGCTTCCTCTTTCATTTCTTTGCCTCAGTCCATATTCACCTACTACGTTTCCTTCTCTCCCTTTTCCTACTACCGAATTCCAGTCAACCATTACTATTAAATTTTCGTCACCCTTCACTATCTGAATAATTTCTTTTATTTGATCATACATTTGTTCAATTTCTTCGTCATCTGCAGAGCTAGTTGGCATATAAACTTGTACTACTGTAGTAGGTGTGGGCTTCGTATCTATCTTGGCCACAATAATGCGTTCACTATGCTGTTTGTAGTAGCTTACCCGCATTCATATTTTCCTATTCATTATTAAACCTACTTCTGCATTACCCCTATTTGATTTTGTGTTTATTACCCTGTAGTCACCTGACCAAAAGTCTTGTTCCTCCTGCCACCGCACTTCACTAATTCCCAATATATCTAACTTTAACCAACCCATATCTCTTTTTAAATTTTCTAACCTACCTACCCGATTAAGGGATCTGACATTCCACGCTCCGATCCGTTAGTCTACTTATTAAGACGACATTCTATCCACTTATAGGAACACAAAACTCACAGAAGAATGTTGTCTCGTATTTACCGGGAAAACCAAAGATGGAACTTCTGCTGCTGATTGTCTCTCGGTGAAAAATTCATATTAGCTCCTAATTTTCTCAGTCACTTCACAAGATGTAAGTGAGTGTTTGTAATATGTTTGCCCACAACACTTAGAAGAAGCAGTGTACAGCTCACCTCTCAACCCCTTTTTCTTCGGAGTATCACTTACCTACCGTGCAAATGGTTCAAATGGCTCTCAGCACTATGGGATTTAGCAGCTATGCTCATCAGTCCCCTAGAACTTAGAACTACTTAAACCTAACTAACCTAAGGACATCACATAGCACCCAGTCATCACGAGGCAGAGAAAATACCTGACCCCGCAGGGAATCGAACCCGGGAACCCCGGCGTGGGAAGACCTACCGTATTGTCACGAATTTCGATATATAGCATTTGAATCCATAGAGCTGTCCCCCACCACTTCACAGAAACATGCTAATTCTCCCAAAATCCCATTACGTTCTGACAGCATTGCTCCATTATTTAGAAGGGTTAATGTGTAGAGAGCTAGCTATGACAACGAGAAAAACAGCACACTAACTTACAGGTGAAAATTCACTACTATGCAGAGTATACATCGTCAAAACCAAGAAATTCAGAAGCATAACTTCTACAATTCTTCGATATCTAATAATGGTCTATAAATATCATCCTGTACATATCCTGATCTCCTTTTTCGTTTTCCTATGATTACTACGTTAGAAACACGACAGCATAATGGTGTAATAGACTTCGTTGACAGCACAGTGCCTCTTACACCTCATCATTTTTATAACATGCAACGGAGTAAAACTGCAAACCATAAAAACTTCCCTAACGTCACCTAGTAGAGAACTCGATAAGATATTACCGCATCCCTCTCTTCCAATATATTGAGAAAAATGCTGTCTGCATGTTGAAATAGTGCATATGTGGCTATCCTATGAAACATGCAGGTATTTGCCCATTGGAGCAGATGAGCAGTGATAGAAGTCGCTTGCACAGACCAGTTTAAAGTTTTGTTACCCATATTGCAGGAGAACCATCAACCAGAGAGTGTTCCTGAGTTGTTCTTACATAAGCAGTCTGATAGAGGGTTTTTCTGCAGTAACACATAAAGGCAGTGTATGTCTCCAGCTTCGTACACTGTCACAGTTCTGATGTTGATGCTATAGCACATTACAAGAAATATTGAAAAATATTAGAGACTGTAATATGGGCATCAAAGCAAATATACAACGAGGAAAAGATAGTCATATCACATAACAAAATAAAGACAATATGGGATATAGTGAAGGAGGAGACCGGTAGAACCAGACATTAAGAGGGACAAATAGCATTAAGAGTAAATGATACATTGGTGACAGATGTGTGTAGTGTTGCAGAACCTTTTAAGAAACATTTTATAACTGTTATTGAAAAGATGGGGTTGTCAGGTTCTATGGATGCTGCTATGGAATACCACAGACCAGACATTTCAAGTAACTTCCATAATATGAATTTGACCCTAAATACCCCAGCAGAAATAGTGTTCACCATAAAATCTTTAAAATCAAAAACATCTAGTGGGTATGATGAAATATCAACAAAGTTAATTGAAGAATGTGATTCTGAGTTAAGTAACATATTAAGCTATCTGTTTAACCAGTCGTTTATCAGTGGAATATTTCCTGAATGGTTGAAATATACTGAAGTTAAGCCACTGTCTAAGAAGGGAGATAAAGAAATAGCATCAAATTTCCGTCCAATTTCACTTTTGCCAGCATTCTCAAAATTTTAGAAAAACTAATGTACAATCGGCTTTATAACCACCTTATCTGAAATAACATACTGTCAAAGTCGCAGTTTGGATTTCTAAAGGGTTATGATAGTGAGAAGTCTATCTACACTTACAGTGTAAATGTGCTTAATTCATTAGACAAAAAATTGCAGGCAACTGGTATATTTTGTGATCTGTCAAAGGCATTTGACTGTGTAAATCACAACACCCTTTTCAGTAAATTGGAATATTATGGTGTAAAAGGAAATGCTGCAAAATGGTTCACATCTTATATCTCTGACAGGAAACAATGGTTGTTATTAGGAAAGAGATATGTATTAAGCTATCAGGCATCATCCAACTGGGAACTAATTACATATGGGGTCCCAAAAGGTTCCATTTTAGGCCCCTTATTTTTTCTTGTGTATATCAATGACGTTTCATCAGTAACATTACCAGATGCCACGTTCGTTTTGTTTGATACAAACGTTGGAATAAATAGCAAATCAAGTTTAGTCTCAGAAAGATCGGTTAATAAAATATTTGTGGACGTTAATCACTGGTTCCTAGACAATTCTTTGTCACTAAACTTTGAAAAAACACACTACATGCAGTTCAGAACTTGTAAGGGGTGTCCCATGAGAATATGCCTAACATGTGATGACAAGCAGATAGAAGAATTGGACAGTGTTAAATTCTTGGGATTACAGCTTGATAATAAATTCAACTGGGAGGAGCACACCAGAGAACTGCTCAAGCGTCTTAACAAATCTCTATTTACAATAGAATTGTGTCAGACATAGGAGATATAAAAATGAAAAAGCTGGCATACTATATTTACTTTCATTCCATAATGTCATATGGGATTAGTTTTTGGGGTAATTCATCAAGTGAAGCTAAAGTTTTCTGGGCACAAAAACGTGCAACTAAAGTTATATGTGCCGTGAACTCAAGAACATCCTGCAGAAGTCTGTTTAGGGAACTAGGGATACTAACTACTACTTCCCAATATATTTATTCCTTAATGAAATTTGTCATTAAAATTATATCACTTTTTCAAACCAACAGCTCAATTCGTGGAATCAATATTAGAAATAAGAATAATCTTCACAAAGATTTAAAGTCACTTACTCTTGTACAAAAATGTGTGCATTATTGAGGAACATACATTCCAGCAGCCATAAAAAGCTTAACAACCAATGAAATTCAGTTTAAGAGAAGCCTAAAGGATTTATTGGTGGCCAACTCCTTCTACTAAATTGATGGATTTCTCATCAGTAGAACCAACTGATTTGAGTGTGTGTGTGTAAGTACAATATAACTTCTACACAATTTCAGTGCAGTAATGTGTTCATTGTAAATAAGTATTATAATAGTTATATTACATATTTATTACCTTATAAATAAATAACTTTTTATTTTAAATTCAGTGCACTAGTGTTTGTAAAATGATTATTTCATATCGTGTTCATTAAAAAAATGACGATCATTCCACTTGGGCCTTGTGGAAGGTACATTAGCTTATTTGTTTCAGTTGTAAATATTTGTCATGTATTACTGTTTTTCTGACATGTTCTACATCCTGGAGGACCTCCTCACTGCAGATCAATTTGAATGAAAGTAAATCTAATCTAATCTAATCTAATCTGATCGTACATTTTGCTTTTCCTCCCTGACTTCGAGGTCTGTGTCAGGTGATAAACTGACATTAACAGGTTTCGATCCATTAGCTCTCACAGAAAGATTGACATCACGTTATGTAAACTATGCTGCTCCCACAAAACACAGTATGGTTGAGATAAAAGACAGAGCTGATATTTCTTATTGACAAAAGTGTGAACTGGAAGACTTAGCGGCATTGTGGACATGGTATCTTTAATTTTTATGACTTACAGTGCATAACCACATGTGGAACAAGACGGTATCCTGCAGGACTTATTGCCATAAAGCACAGATAGTATGCACCATCAGTTGTCAATCCCACCGGTGGAGGAAAGGAAATTATTTTCATACACCCAGGAGAGCATTTAAGTACCCGCATCCCTCCACACTCTTTGCCATATTCTCATCACTTTTACCTATTTTCCATCAGTTTTCGTAATTTTATCAGATCTCTGTCATTTCACAGCACTTAACTCAATTACTAGAGGTCCAAACCACCACTCTCGACCAGTTGTAATGTCAAAATGAATCACTGCGTCGATGTCGTGATGCTATCAGCTAGTGACATTGTGGCATGGTTCTCAGTTTCTGTGTCATTGCTAAACCACCCACTCAATTACTTTGTGAGGGTTACATACACGTAGATCCATCAAAGGGATGCCACTACTTGATGCATTGTTTGCAGAGATTAGTATGGTCCAGCAGCTGCGACAGTCCCTGACTAGTGACGTCTGCAGTGCGATGCGATTGATCCAGCAATCACTGAGGTGATCAGGAGTTTGTTTTTTCTACAGATGTGTTTAGCGCGACCTATAACAGTGTAATTACGTGTGGTGAGTGTTTCATGGCAGTATTCCTTGCACGATCGAAATAAAAAAGCGTTGTAATTGCTTCAATATTCCATACTGCCCTATAACCACCGAAATGTTTAAATAAACAGTATTCCATTCGCTGAAATTACCTTTCCAACAATTTTTTTAACCATAGAATAACAAGTGGAGTAAAAATTACTCCGGTCCATATAATTTTTTATCCTAAATTAGTACTAGTGGCTTCTTGGGCGAGGGCCATTGTTTACTTTTCCATTCAGTATTTTTCTTCATGTTGAGGAGGTTATAATCTCTCAGGTTTTATTCTTCATCATCCATTAACAGATGGAAATGGAAATGAAGTCCTGTACTTCTTGACAGAGTGTAGGGGAATGATGCGGGAGACTCGGACCGCTGTACTACGCAAAGTCCTAATGGAGGTGGTTTGCCATTGCCTCCCTCCGACCGTAATGGGGATGAATGATGATGATGATGAAGACGACACAACAACACCCAGTCATTTCGAGGCAGGTGAAAATCCCTGACCCCGTCAGAAATCGAACTCCAGACCCCGTGCTCGGGAAACGAGAATGATACCGTGCGACCACTAATTGCGGAACAATAACAGACAAATAGTGAAATTTATCCGTTGGGGTAAAAAATTACCCTGTATTGTAATTTATGTAAAATTTTTTGTTTACAAAATAGGTGGTGATTTCTTTTGCATACATAGAAAATGTCTTCTGACAAAATATTAAGAAGTCCAGAGGATATCATTAGAGAATTTGAGTGTCAAGATGTAAGTAGGCTGTTTAGGTTTTCTTATTGGTAACGCCGCTTAGCGCTCGGTATAAAAAATCACTGGCTGTGCTGTGCGCAGTCTGTGTTTAGTTTGCATTGTTGTCTGCCATTGTTGTGTCGGGCAGCGGCAGCTAGATGCTAACAGCGCGTTGCGTTGCGCAGTTGGAGGTGAGCCGCCAGCAGTGGTGGACGTGGGGAGAGAGATGGCGGAGTTTTGTAATTTGTAAGACTGGATGTCATGAACTACCATATATATTTTGACTATTAAGGTAAATATACTGTTTGTTCTCTATTAAAATCTTTCATTTGCTAACTATACCTATCAGTAGTTAGTGCCTTCCATAGTTTGAATCTTTTATTTAGCTGGCAGTAGTGGCGCTTGCTGTATTGCAGTAGTTCGAGTAACGAAGATTTTTGTGAGGTAAGTGATTTGTGAAACATATAGATTAATGTTAGTCAGGGCCATTCTGTTGTAGGGATTACTGAAAGTCAGATTGCGTTGCGCAAAAAAATATTGTGTGTCAGTTTAAGCACAGTCTTGTATAATTTTTCTAAGGGGACGTTTCATATGTCGACCCTTAGCCAAGGATACCTCACTGGAATCTTCTGATTTTTTCTTGTAGTTTGTGTAATTAATGTAGTTTTTTTTATTGCTAGCGCGTAATCATAGAGAGAATTTCCTTTGTAGTTGCAGTCTTTCATTGTTGTACAGTAAAACAGTTGTGGCATGCATGTAGATTTGCACCAAGTATTTCGCAGCTGCGCTTGCAATTAACTAGATATTATTTTCAGTGCTATGTTAATGTGTTCTCTTATTTTTGTTCTTCAAATTGTGTTTTTCTGTGTTGTCGTGTGAAAAATTGTGACAATAATGGCATGTGAAAAACGTAACACTAGGCTCCAAAGTACACTGAGAAATGACAGTGAAGACGAACGCAGTGTGTTAGCGTCACCATGTAATGAATTCACTAACGTTCAAAGTAGTAATTTGGTAATAGCGCATAGGGAAATGGAGCGGGTTGCAAATAATGGTGTAGGCAGTGAAACAATTAGTGAACAGGGAAGCGTTATCGATCGATCGGTCGGCAACAGCTCGCCTCAGGATTCCGAAATGACAGGACACAATCTTGCAAATACTGTAGATTCAGATTTTGCGTCCTCACCATTTCTCAAATAATTCAAGACACATTTTCTGCTTTTCAAAATGCGAATATTGCCGGTTCAAATGCACTGCCGAAAAGCACTGAGGAACATGTTTCAGACACCAGTGCACTGTTATTACAGTTAATGCAACAAATGGGACAAAGGCTGCAAAAGTTAGACAAAACGCTTGAACAAAATCAGAGACAAACACAGCAACAGTTGGACACAATGGAACATAATCTTCAAAAGTTAGACACAATGGAACAAAGTCAGAGACAAACACAGCAACAGTTGGATACAATGGAACATAATCTTCGGAAGTTAGACACCACACTTGAACAAACACGTGAAGATTTAACTACTGAGTTACATAACATTGAATCGAAATGTCAAAAAATCTGTAATGAAGTAAAAACACAAATTTGTGAGCATTTTCAACCTATTTTTTCGCGGCATGAAAACTCATTACAGAATCACGAAGCAGCCATAAAAGAAATCACGACACCTTGCAAGCTAAAATGGACTCAGTTGCATCCACCGATTCGGTTACGCAACTTGCAAGAACTCAGGAAAACTTAAAGGACACAGTAGATTCGATTTCAACACAAATGGACACTCTGAAACTTGGTTCAGAAAAACACACTGAGGAAATGTGTTCACTATCGGAGAAAGTAGCCGAACTTTCGGATCAGTTCACTAATTTATCTACGAAGGTAGATGATAATCTGAATGACACAAAACCGGTAGTCTTTAATGACACAGGAGAGTTCGAACAAATTAGGAAATTCAAACAAAATCAGAATCAAATTAATACGCAACACCAAAGAGAAATCCGGGAAGTACAAGATCAGTTGACACAGGTAATACAAGAATTGCGTATTTCAGAGGACACTCGCACTCCAATACGGGAAGAGGGACATAAAAATACGGAACTGCCACAAAATAACAACACAGGGCACTTTGGAGATTATGAAAGAAATTGGCAAAGTACACCGAATTTTGAGATGGAACCGCCGAAACGACGTAACAATGACCGATATGCGACCCTCCGACACGATGATTTTGACTATAAGCTGTTCATTACTACACGTAAATTCAAAACATTTAAGAATTCTGGCAACGACATTCATCCACAAGCGTGGCTCCATCAATTTTCTCATTGTTTTCCTCCCAACTGGTCACTAGAGCACAGATTAGAATTTATGTGTGGCTACTTAGAGAATGAACCAGCTGTAAGAATGCGATCGGTCATTCACGATTGCCACAGTGAAGGAGAATTTTACCATGCCTTCCTCTCAGCATATTGGTCTCAAGCCACACAAGACCGAGTAAAACATGGCATCATAATGATGAAAAATTTCGAACAATCTGAATTTTCCAGTATTGTGAAATATTTTGAATACATGTTACATAAGAATAAATATCTTTCAAACCCATACAGCCCCACAGAACTCATCCACATTTGCTTAATGAAATTGCCCGAACATTTACGACATATTATTTTGGCAGGACGTTGCAAAGACAACATTGAAGCTTTTCAGGGACTCTTACAAGAATTAGAAATTGACACTGACAATCGCGGAACGCGAAAACAGGAACACAACAATTATAGGTCACATCCGTCGCAATTCCGCGGTGAAAGAAACAATAGGTGGACACGACACGGCTATTCTTACAACGCAAATAGTGACCAAAACAGACACCACCCGTATGACAACCGTTGGAAGGTTAGTAATAATTACAGAGAAAGATCATATTTCCGTAGTAATGAATATGACAGAGACAATCATAGAAACAGACAATATGGCAACCAGAACTATTATCATCACGGGAGACGGAATAACTTCAGACGCAACGGTCCAGCGCGCAGTTACGATTCAGGGAGAAATTCTCCACCACGTGACCGACAAGAAATTAATTACAGAAATTACCGACATGACGACAGACGATATGATCGTAACGACAGACCCGAATTGCAGCAGAACTGGCGGGATTCAAACAGAGCAGGGCCCTCTCGGCAAGGTGAATTGGTAGAAGTTAGGTCTCCTAATCCCAATAACGACGCGCGCCAACAAAGAAACAGACAATGACTCGCGCCGCAGGCAGCCGCGTGCGCCGGCTGACTCAGAGAAAAATAACATAAGTTAACCTTGAGCAGAATTCCAGTGTGCCTTACCGACGTAATCACATGATAATTGCTTTTCAGTTGACAGTCTGCGTACTAGGAAGAGTAAAGGTTTACACCACATTTCACATGTAAAACCGTTTATTGAAAGATAATCTGCTTTTTAACTTTGTCTTTGCCATAAAACATTTCACTTCACGTTTCTAGTATGCTTTGTCACACTGAGAAACTATTAACATGCAACAATGTTTTGAAGTTAACTATCCAGTCTAGAACTTAGAGAACTTATTTAGACAGTATTTACGAGTGCATTGTTATAGTGAACAGACGTCACAGTGTTATTGTGTGTGTACATTCTTGCTTGTTAGTTGCACGATTACGTAACGACTATAAGGCTTACACACTTAGAACGTTTACCAGTACTGCTAATGAGATTTTAATGCAACATTTTGGTTTAATTGAAAATACGTTCTTTATTTGAAGTACATTTGGTGAGATTAAAGATGACTTAGCATTTGGTTTCTCTAATAGCTACACGATTATATCACGACGCTACTAATATTTGACACGATTTACATTGTTGCTTTTGCGGTGTATCTGTTTTATATCTGCACAGTTTTTCTGAATTCTTCTGGAAATTAAAACATGTTTTAGTAGTAACGTTTGTGGTATAGCTACAATGAGACAGCCTTTTCTGTAGCACAACAATACGTACAGTACAGTACTTACTTCATCACGGCAATAAGCGTAATAACTAAGATATCTATACGCAAAGCATTTCAATTTCGTTTATCATGAGGTAAATACATTGACTTCTGCAGAACCTAGCTTTCGGAGGACAATAACGACGACACTTCCACAGAGATTGTCTTACAGCAAGACGCACATTTAGCGCTACAGGACACGCATTAAACTATTTATTTTTCAACATATTTGAATTACGCAGAAATTTTTCCGTGATACATTTCATTCCATTGCTGTAATCTGTAACACCTGAGGATATAATTACATTATTCCTCAGGGGAGGGGGGGGGGGGGTACACGCTTACTTTGTGTACCATGTGTTTGGCAAGCACAAGGAGCCCTAGCTAATATGGTATTTGTTTATACAACTTTACACATCGGTACCATATTTCTCTAACACATAAATTACACAGCTATCTGATCATTTAACTGAGAGAGACAAACATTTACTTTACTACATCAGTGACAGATGTCTACGTAATTACACCATTGGATAACTTCACACTTACGAAGTTGTATTTTGTCTGTACTTTGTGAACTGTTCATACTTTTTCGGAACCATTGTGATACTATGAGAGCTTTGAATGACATATTTGGTATGGGATCACGATTTTTAAAGTACGTTTGAGGCAGATGATACTTTTGACATGAGCAGAGAATTTTTTTTTTTAGGTTTTGAAATTATTGGAGGAAGCTACGGAGATTTTGAGAATTTGACTGTGGTGTTATGATGTTATTATTACGACGACGATGTGAATTATGCTGCTGAGGTATGTTTAAGCTGATGCTATTTAAGTTATTTGGTTATGCTACGTATCTGTTATGATGAAATATTGAAGAAGTGTTGACGAATATATATATGTGTAATAAGGTAAGAAATAATGAGTAGTGGTTAGGGACTCTGATTTGTGAAAAAGGATGTTGGAAACCGAGAATCGTACTTTAAGAGTTATGAAATGAGTGTATATGCGTGAATGTATCATTATGCTGGCAAAAATTTTTGGACACAATTATATTTAAATGATTTTATTTCTACAGATTTGTAACGCAAATTCTTGACCTGTGAATTTTTTTTATATGAGACTGCCACTGTAGCGGAAACTGGTGTCGTAAATATTTCGATAAGACAGTTAAGTGACCACCTGCACGTAATGCGTCGTGGGCACCCAGCTGTGTGACAACCACCTGACAAAAAAAAAAAGCCATTAGTGTGTGCCTTTCAGAGGCACAGGTGGATAAAAAAAAAGAGACCATTAACCTCGCTATTGACATTCCTTTGTAGAAAGCATCGCAAATATGACACGCTCATTACTTGAAAACATATGATTACTTGTACTTTGTGCTACTTACTGAAATGCTTATGAATTGATGGGAAATATTCGTACATCTGCACACCTGATTATGACAAGTGTCTTTCTACGAGAGTTGAGAGTATTTGTACTAACTTATGAAATGTCACATAACTATTGAATGATATTTTTATGCTTTGCCTTTCATAGTTTCTTATTTCATTTGATATCTGGTTTCCAGCTGTGTTGCAGCATTGGTTTTATAAAATAAAATTAAATGCATTTGCTAATGTGAACACTTTCTGTCAACAGAACTAATAAATAATCATTTTATGATCCACATTCTTCGAAAAAGGAGCACTTCGAAAAGGAAAGAACAATAAGAAGGGATTAATAACAGTCACTGCATACTTAATTTTCTTTTCAACTACTTGGTAATTTTTTGTAGAATTAGCTTTTGTGGTGCACCACTTTAATTATATAGACATTAAGATGTGAATCGACATCTCCCTTTTCTGCATTGTTGTCTTTACTGTAATATTTTTTCTGCTTGAGCTTTGTCATGTTTAGGTATAAGTTATAGCATTTGCTGCGGCTGTTTGCCATTCATAGTGCTACTGAATGTCACTTTGTATTACTAGGTTAAGCCAATTTTATTACTGATTTATTTTTCTTATTTGCTGCGCATTGCCTTATATTAGTTGTAATATTGCTGCCATTTTTTTGCCAATTTCCATTTTTTTATCATTGCTGTTTGTGTTAATTGTTTTGTGCTGCTGCATTGCCTCGTCCCTTAGTTTAGTATCTGAGCTCAGTGGATTTAAGTTAGCTTAAGAGGGGGTAGACTATATCAGAAACAAACTATGATGAATTGGAAGAAAAGCATTGAGAAGCTTTAAGAAAATGGTTTTGCCAAAAAAGTAGTGTACAGTGGAGAAAAACTATTTTTGAAAGAGGATGTGAACAGAATACAGAAAGCAGGTTTAGATAGGACTTTTTGGGAATAATGATGAACTAAGGGAGATCTCTATGCAAAATACTGCAGTAAAACAAACCCTATCCTTTCCTTTCGTATTATCCCTCTGTGTTTACGTACCCTTCTGTATTTGTCTTTTTCTGTCTTTATGTGTTTAGCTAATAAGATTTATGTTGTAGAATTTTTCAAATACTATGTCATTTTCTTTGTAAATATGTTCAGACATTATTTATAGTGTTTTGTTTTAATGCTCATGTGTGAAGTTGATGTTTCAAAACTTATTCTGATCTTTTATGTATGTACTTATGTCGTAATTTTTGTAACACTGATGTATTTGCTATTTCGATTCTTTTGTAAAGCCTATACTACTGCAAATGTTATCTGTATTGTTATGTTCTTTAAAGATGTATTTTGTACCTTTGTCATTGCATTCTTATGTTATAAAATTGTAATTGACACCAGTTCATCAAATTAAGTAACTTGTAAATTACATTTCACTGCACACGTTTCTGTTGGTCATAGTATATGGACAATATGTGAGAAGTAGGGACTGATAGTGTTTGCACGTGTGTTAATAATTCAGTAAGGGACTGGATAACAGCATTGCTGGTTGTAAGGACATTTCATAAACAATTTTTGTGAGTGCACAAGTGGTGGTTATGGACTTGCTATATTATCCACAAGACTCTTCAAAGGTGATTGTGCGTCTACACAGTCAAACAGATGGCTGTTGGCCATCTCTACAAGGACTACAGTGGGTCTACACCTTTGATGACCCACCAATACCATTATTTCTACAAGGACTGCAGTGGGTCTGCACCTCTGGTGGCCCACCAATAGTAATCTCTACCAGGACTATAGTGAGTCTGCTCTGTGATGACCTACCTACCGATAGTCTTCAACGTCGACTGACTCTGCTGTGGCCCATTACCTGTCTGCATGTCAAGAGTCAGTACTGTCTTTCAGTTGAAAGGACAACACTACTTCTTCAAGACTGCATAGAAATCCACTACTTCCAAGTGCAATTTCTTTTACTACTCAGACTTTGAGAAAAACACTGCAATTTTACTTTGATGAATGATCAGGACTGTCTTTATGGACTGTGAGAAAATTTTAGCTTCTGACCACCATTGTATCAATAAGTGTGTGCATTTGATATCTTTGTTATAGTAATTATGAAAAATTTTATCAAATCATTATTGGCCACTGCCCAAAACAATTTGTAAAAATTTTTTGTGGGGAGCATGGGGGCTACGGAAGTAGGCTGTTTAGGTTTTCTTATTGGTAACGCCGCTTAGCGCTCGGTATAAAAAATCACTAGCTGTGCTGTGCGCAGTGTGTTTAGTTTGCATTGTTGTCTGCCATTGTAGTGTCGGGCAGCGGCAGCTGGATGCTAACAGCGCGTAGCGTTGCGCAGTTGGAGGTGAGCCACCAGCAGTGGTGGACGTGGGGAGAGAGATGGCGGAGTTTTGAAATTTGTAAGACTGGATGTCATGAACTACCATATATATTTTGACTATTAAGGTAAATACACTGTTTGTTCTCTATTAAAATCTTTCATTTGCTAACTATACCTATCAGTAGTTAGTGCCTTCCATAGTTTGAATCTTTTATTTAGCTGGCAGTAGTGGCGCTCGCTGTATTGCAGTAGTTCGAGTAACGAAGATTTTTGTGAGGTAAGTGATTTGTGAAAGGTATAGATTAATGTTAGTCAGGGCAATTCTTTTGTAGGGATTACTGAAAGTCAGATTGCGTTGCGCTAAAAAAAAATATTGTGTGTCAGCTTAAGCACAGTCTTGTACAATTTTTCTAAGGGATGTTTCAAAGAGGGTGAAAACGTATATTACAGTGACTCAGACGAAGATGTGAGTGAACCTGAAGACAGTCACGTCACAGATCAGAAGAAGGATGATGAATTCGATGTAACACCATTTGTGTTGATCCATCTGAGGAAAAAAGGAAAAATTGTATGGCCAGAATGGGTATTGTTGGAACACACGTCACTTTGATATAAAAGGGTCGAGACTGCCAGCAAAGAATATAGTGGTACAAGTACCTGGTGCACTAGGCGAGGCAACAAATGAAACGTCTCCCTTCAAATTATTTGAACTGTTGTTTACAAAGGACATGGATTCCTAGTAGGTATGCACACAAACCGAAACATTGCTGATACAAGGGCAAAATTCACGTCGGCACAATGGTATATTGAAGACACCAACCAAAACTAAATAAAACCATAATTTGGTATACTTTGTATGAGTGGACGTCTAAAAAATGTGCATGTCATTTGTACTGATGTGTTGCCTGTAGCATACAGGTATCCATTTTTCCGAGGAGATTCGAAATTTTGATCAATAATCTTAAGATTTCATGACCACACACTAGATTGCAAAGAAGAACGGTAGACACGTTCACTACATTCCGTGATTTATGGTGTATGTTTATAAAGCATAGTCAAGAACTATACACTCCTTTTGCTCTCCTAACTATTGACGAGACACTTCTTAGCTTCTCAGGCAGATGCCCTTCAGGATATATCTGTCAAGCAAAGCAGACAAATATGGGCTAAAGGTAATTTCATTATGTGATGCAAACTACTATTACTTTTATGGGGGCATCCCATGTTTGGGAAAAGGGACTAGGGATGAATATTTTTCAATTCCTACATATTATGTGATGAAATTTTTTAACCTATATATGGAACCAAGCGGAACATTATGAGTGACAACTAGTTTTCTTCTTGTGAAATAGCCGACAAACTGGCTGACAAAAAGTTGACAATGTTTGGCATCATAAATTCCAATAACCCTGCCTCAAACCAATAAGAGGCAGTTTTTTTCGTCTGTATTCATTTACAGGAGAGAAAAAAAAATATAGGAGTCATACATTCCGAAGACAAATTAAAACGTTATTCTTTTATCAAAAATCCGTGAGATAGGTGAAATTAACTGAAAAGCCAAAGATAATTGTACAACTGCCTAATATCGTATAGTGCTCCCGTTAGCAAGCAGAAGTGCCGCAACATGACTGCATGGACACGACTAATGTCTGAAGTAGTGCTGGAGGGAAGTGACACCATGAATACTGCAGGGCTGTCCATAAAGTAAGAGTACGAGGGTGTGGAAATCTCTTCTGAACAGGATGTCGCAAGGCATCCCAGATATGCTCAATAAAGTTCATGTCTGGGTAATTTCGTGGCCTGCGGAAGTGTTTAAGCTCAGAAGAGTCTTCCTGGAGCCATTTTTTACGTGTAGGGTGTCGCATTGTCCTGCTGGAATTAGCCAAGTCCGTCAGAATGCACAATGGATATGAATAGATGAAGGTGATCAGACAGCAACTTACGTACGTGTCACCCGTCAGAGTCGTATCTAGAAGCATCATGGGTTCCACATCACTCCAACTGTAAACGCCCCAGACAACTGCACAGCCTCGACGAGTTTGAGGAGTTCCCTGCTGACATGCAGGGTCCATGGATCCATGATGTTGTCTCCATACTGGTACACGTAGATCCGCTTGATACAATTTGAAACGAAGCTCGTCCGACCAGGCAACGTGTTTCCAGTCATCAACAGTCCAATGTCGGTGATGACAGGTCAGGGCGAGGCATTAAGCTTTATGTCGTGCAGTCATCAAGGGTACGTGAGTGGTTCTTCGGCTCCGAAAACCTGTCTCGATGATGTATCATTGGATGGTTCACACGCTGACACTTGTTGAAGTCGCAGCACTCGGATGTGCAACAATTCGCGGAAAGGTTGCACTTCTAGCACGTTGGACGATTCTCTTGAGTCGTCATTGGTCACGTTAATGCAGGATCTTTTTCTGGCCCCAGCAATGTCGGAGACTGGATGTTTTACCGGATTCCTGCTATTCACGGCATACTCGTGAAATGGTCATACGGGAAAATCCGCACTTCATCGCTACGTTGAAGTTGTTGTGTCCCGTCGCTCATGTGCCGACTATAACACCAAGTTCAAACTTACTTAAATATTGATAACCTGCCATTGTAGCAGCAATAACCGATTTAACAACTGCACTAGAAATTGTTGTCTTATACAGGTGCCGCCCGCTGCACTGTCTTCTGCCTGTTTACGTAGCTTTGTATTTGAATATGCAAGCCTATACCAGTTTCTTTGGCGCTTCATTGTAGATGAGAAGGCAAAGAAATCTAACATCGTACTTTTCGACAATGATAACCAAGGCCGAATCGATGTATTTGATTTACTGTGCCACAATAAGACCACGGTACAAAAAAGCAGGCGCTGGTCAATGCGATACATGTATGGTCTTTTAGATGTGTCTGGAATAGACGTCTGTGTCTTGTATGAGAGGAATGTCGGCACAAACAGCAGAAGGAATGTTCTAAAGTCATTTGCTTCCGAGCTGGTTGAAGAACAAATGAAAGACAGATTCATCAGAAAAATTTTACCGAAAGAGCTTCACATAACCATGGAACAGATTTTGACGTATTTTGGGTGTGATATTTCAACCAGCAGCACAACCAAAGACGAGCTCAAAAGAAGTGGACGTACTTTCTTTGCAGTCGAAAAAAGGCTGGAAAAGTCCTTTTGAATGCTGTGTCTGTTCAAACCCAGTGTGCAAAGACCATTCCAAACGTCTTCAATTTTTGAAATTAATTTATAAAATCTATATTTCGTTTTACATCAGGAGCTTTTTTTCGTAGTTGTTAGCTTTATATTTTTTACCAACTTGCGTATTATTTGTAATATTATACTGAACATTTCTTTCAATAATTCGTATGGTTTATGATACGTTCTGTTATGTTTTACAGTTTTATAACGAAAAGGGTAATTGAATACAATATAGAAGTACAATCTCATATTTGGATATATGACAACCATGAGACAGTAAAAAACATTCATAATGTGGTATACACGTTCGATACTACACTTGTTAGGAGTTGCAGTTATCGACCGCGGTCCGTACTAGTGTCGTTGGACCAGCGAGTCGCGACCAGCGCCGCTCCGCGGCTTGTAGCGAGTTTCTAACGAGCTCTGGTCCACTCTTGCTCGGGACGTCAAGTAGTAAAGTAGCATAGCCTTCAGCTGATAGGAAGCAACCTCTAAAAAGGCTCTTAGTAACGTATGGCCTAAGTGAGGTCTCAATAGCTATCTGTTTATAATTATATGTATGCAGCCAAGAATAATGCTGCACAACCAGTTAAGTGCAATACATATTATTTTTTACCAATGACTTCTAATTAATTTAGTCGTTGTAGATCCAGACCATGCAGCCAGCACCATATCGACGTCACTGACAAACCTGCTGTGATTTATATGTTTCTATTTAGCATTGACCACCAGTCAACATTGGCGACGACTCGTTCGTCATCATCATAACGATTGGCGACGAGATTAAAGGTACAGATTTTTTGGAAAGAGGAGGTATTTATAGACTATATACCCGGCTGCACCACCCATCCTCTCCGCATGGTGTGATTGACGAGTGAGTGACATTTTATCCTACTCCAGTTTGTGACTATTTGATTTCGTTGTGATATCAAATCCAGAGGAACAAACCGTACTGGCAGAACTGTTACGATTACAGAATCAGCCGTCCAGCGCACTACTGCACGCCTTGGGGCAGCTCGTCCAGGGACAACAACAAGCTGTGCCGCAAGTATCGGCTTCATAGGAGCCGGCCATACAGCGGGCCACTGCCCCAGCGTGGGAAGCTGGCAGGAGTGGCATCTGCAGTTTTCACACTACTTTGCTGTCCGCCCCACTTGCAAAATACCGTTCCGCATCAGGTGAGTAGGTAAATGAAATCAAAAGTACATTTCTAAATATAAAGCGGCTTTCTAAGTTGCGCATTGGGTGGGCGAACCGTGTTAATGAACACAAAGCTCTTGGAATAGCTTTTAAAAATAATAGCAATAAATTGGCGGGAGGCGGCAAGAAAAATCAAGGGAGCTTTGATTGAAAACCGTCAACGTAGAATAGACCAGTTCCAGAAAATACTGTTTGTTAACACGTATATTTTATACAAGGCCTACTACATAGCACAGGTTCTCCCCATTCCATCAATGGTGGCGAAGACGATCATGTTCACCTTAGCAAAGTTCTTGTAGAAAGGGGAATTGTTTCGAGTACCGGTGAAGACAACAGTTTCGGATTTAAGAAATGGAGGAACGGGTGTAACCGACTTCAAGTCTAAAGCGATGGCATTGTATGTCAAACGAACACGGAGCATAATGTGTAACGATCCAGCGTGCATTACAGCAAACCTATACGACATTGTCAGGCCAGAAAGTGTAGAGCCGCCAGTAAATATACAAAAAATATGTTTTAAGCTAAAACACATTAGGAAGTAGGCCTATTGTCTTGAACTAAGCTATCTCAGTAAAAAGGTTTTAAACTCCCAAAACGTTACAGAAAAAAACGATTTTAGCTGAAAGACGGAAACATGAAAGGAAAAAATAACATAGAAACCAAATATGCTGGAATAGCATGGAATGTGGTCTGGAAAAACATCAGTAGTGATGTTCTTTCGTCTTACGTGAGAACAGCGTGGTACGAGGTAGTCAGTAACATCATCAGCACTAATGAGCGTCTCTTTGCCATCGGTTTAATTGACACAAACCTCTGCAGCAAATGCAACCTCGTTGATAGTGTGTCTCATCGTTACGCATGTGGAGATCGGATTATCAACTGGAAGTGAACCAGGGAGAAAATTGCTCAAATAACAAGAAATTCAGCAACAAATGTGCCGACTAACATTTTCTTCAGACCTGAAGAAAGTTATTACCCTCAGGCAAAAAATAACACTGTGATTTGGTTAATGGGCAAATATACAAGTTAAGTTTTTAACAATATTGCGGTTGATGAACATGTTGATTATAAGATGTATATGGAAAATGAATTCGAGAAAACACTTAAGTATCAGAATCAAAATAAGAAACATGGTAACATGCTCCGACTTGTCTTCGACGGAATGGGTATAGGTTAGGAACTGGATTTCTCGTAGAGGGGATGGGTTGGGTCACGTTCCCGACCATGACCTCACCTGCAAGTCACACATGAAAGAGAAATCAGTAGTACAGCAGCTACAAGAATATGACGGCAAACAACTGGTGTCTGATATAAAGAAAGATCTTAATCTCCTTATGGATGCGTTTAGAAGGGCAGAGCTGACAAAAATAACAAGGCAGTGAAGGATTTTACGATGTCGCTGTTCGGGACTGCTCTTCTGTCCACGAAATTTATCCTGGAAGAAACACACATCAAGGATATACTGAATGATTAATTTGGGTCTGGGAAACGATGATGGAACCTCAGGCTGCAGAAGAAGAAAATGTGCATGCTGAACTGCCACCAGTTGAAGGTGACAGTGAAGGTGCTAAATGTGTGCTACTGTTAAAGACTGGATATGATTCCTCATTCTTTGAATGTTGTAATTTATGACTGCAATTATCTGTCACCTTATTTATGTCATTTCATTGTAGCTGTTTTTGTGGAATAAAAGAAATTTGGCTTAGTGGTCAGCACGACGGATTGCCGTCCTACGGGCCCTTGTTCAATTCCCGGCTGGGTCGGGGATTTTCTTCGCTCAGGAACTGGGTGTTGTGCTGTCTTCGTCATTTCATCCCCATGTTGCAACCGCAGGAACAAGCCAAGTCTAATTGCAGTACATTGAGAATAGTTCGTAGGAAGAAGTTAAAGTTGTAGCGCTGGACGCTAGGCGCGGCCGAAGGGTCAGCCGAGGCGGCACTCAAACTGCTGGGCAGCGGCGCTTGATAAGAAAGTAAACAGCCAGCAGATGCAAACGAAGGTCTATGTAGGGACTCATGATAAGCAATCAATTAAGGAGTATGAACAGAAAGCATTCCTGGCTAGAGAGAGAGAAAGAAAGAGGGCCCTTGGTGGGGACAGCGCTTCGTCAAGAGGAGCCAATGAAGGGCTCAGGACGCCGTGCGTGACCATATAGGGAGAGGCGCCTCTATCCCTCCACTCAGCCTCTGAAGAACAATAGCAACAACAATGCTTTAACGATACCAAATAAGGACAAGTTGCCTTCGACGCTACGTCATGCCGAGCGCTGGCGGGGTCGAAGGGGAAACCCGAGAGCACGCCGCTCTGAGAGTGTTGTCTCGTCGAGTAGTTATCGTGATAGCAGCAGCCGACTTGGGCTGAGGAACGGGCTGTAGGCAGGCAGCCGGAGAGCGTCAGGGCGTAGCCGCGGGACTCTGACGTAGGGTGCTGGAAAACACTGCAGAGCTTCTAGTGGGCAGTCGGAGCGTTGGACTTGGCCTTCTTGTGAATGCAATCACCACGCAGTTAAGGTGAGCTGTATTTATTCAGAATAAACTGCAATTTGTTAAAGTTAGCAAGACTTCAATTCTGCGCGCTTCCTAGCCTTGTTCCTTCACACCAGGGATTTCTACATCTTAGCCAGATCAAAAAGTCTCCCTCTCACTAAGGTCAACCGGCTAAATCCCATCCACGAACGGTGTCGCTCAATCCCTCGCAATACCCACGCTTGGGACGCGACACCCATCAGGCGCGCAGGTCGCCCAATGTGGCCTCGAATGTAATAAGACCTGCACCGAGGCGGCCGGTCCTGCCCTGCAGGGGCCTCCAGGCGAATTACGCCAAAGGCTCATTTTTAATACACCTTCTTGCTGCATATGACATACAAGGCTGCATGCGCTTTTATCTTGTGTTGGCGCGGCATCGTACCACATTCTCCTCAAACTGTTCCCAAGAAGTTCTCCAGATCAACACAGTTGTTCAGGCATTAACTGATTATTACAAGGAAAGTGTGAATGTTGTCGCTCAGCGGTACAAATTTTTCCGCACAAAACGTGCACCTCAGCACAATTACCGTGAGTGGGTACCCACTTCGCTAGACCTCACTCGCGACTGTGAATTTTCATGTTCTTGTGGCGTATCATATTCTGACAGAACGGTACGGGTGCCAGACACACGCATTAGAGAGCAAATTCTCGAATTATCCAACGCCACTTTACAATAGGTGTTGGGCATTTTGGACAGAAAGGACACTTTGGACTCTGCTTCAAATTCTTTTGAATCAGCTCCCGCTGTCTGTCTGGTTAGCAAGCCAGCTGCGCGCACATCAAACTTACGTGATGCGGTACCGGTTCGGTGCGGGCCTGCCCCTTTCACTACCACCTGTTATGCGCCCGCAGAAGCCGTCAGCTTTGCACTCATTCCCGCTATGTAATACAAAGCACACTCGCGCCAGAACTGCCCATCGCGCAAGGCCGTGTGCCATTTTTGCAACAAGAACGGATATGTCCAGGCAGCGTGCCTCGAAAGACAAAAATCTGACGCTCCGTATCACGTTCCTGGACAAAGTAGCTTCCGAGGAACGGTTTCCGTAACAAGACTTCCTATCACAACGAGCCACAAGCAATGGAAATAAATGTTGTAAATCCGCCTCCAGTACCTGTGACATTGCCCGAGTGTGACGATTTTGCTTGTGCTGGCAGTGCACGCCAGCGTACAAGTTCCGCCATGCACAATCTGCCCGTCAACATTTGCCAGTGAACATTGCTTCTCAGAATGACATATTTCGCTGACGGCAGAACAAAATTTTTGTAGACTTGAACATTAAGGAAAATATGATTCCTTTCCAGTTGGATACTGGAGCGTCTGTTTCACTCGTGAACCGTAAAACTTACGAATTGCTTGGTTCACCTCCATTGCGTAACGCAAATGTCACATTAGCTAACTACAGTGGTCAAAGTATACAGGTTTTAGGACTGTGCAGTTTTCCAGCGACGTACCGTGCACAAACTCAACTGGTTTCTTTTCGTGTACTGTGTTCACCCTCATTTGTAAACATTTTTGCTCTTGATTTATTTGATGTATTCTCCTTAACTGTACGCGATGACGTACTAGCCGTTACTCTACGTGGTACCACAAACAGTGTCTCCGACCTGAGAGATTGCAGGGCACTCTCACTTCTGATTTGGTGTAGGGAATACGATGTATGGCGATTTAACTTCATACATTGTGATGAAATGGTGGGCAGCAGTTTATGGTCTTGTTTGCATGCTCTAGGGAAAGAATACGGTAAGCTTTAGCTGCGTTCAAAGGAACAGGGTGCCGACTTAAACGACTGCAGTAAAGCACAGAGTTGGTGGGGCGACAAAGCGCGTTTTTTTCTGGGGAACGGTGAGAATACATTTCTAGACGGCCGTCATTTTGTCAATGCAAGTTTATGGCCGTTCTTTGCAGACTTTGAAATGGATGCAACAGGGGAGATAACAAGCTGTTTATGGAGGGCTGTGCTTCCACCCTGTATTGTGTTAGCAAAAGACACGGCAAACGTGTGGGAAAGAGGCCGCAAAGCTGAATTTTTTTCAATTTTCAAATCGGTCAAATCGGTTTGCAGTGCAAAGACAATTCACCGAGCTTAGAATGCTGAGCTCCAGCTCGTGATTGGCTCGTGCGAAATTGGGGGAAGTCAAAAAAGAGAAATGTGCTTTTGGAACCGAGCTGAGGAGGCAACACAGAAAAATGGAGATCGGCACTCTTTGTACAAGTATCTTGTACTGGCGCTTCGCTAGTAAAGAACTGCAGGTCTCTACCTAAACAGTGAGTCTTGTGTCCTTTGCTAGGGTGCGACTTAGGGGCTGTGCCAGCCACCTTCTAAACCGTCAGAGGTACACGGTCACAACGAGTGACACGTGGGTGTACTTAGTTGTCTTGAGTCGGCTGTGTATCTTTCACTACATTAACAGTAATCTTCTTTCAACTATGTCAAATGTTTGCTGACATTTTATCGCCAGGTTTAGGTTGCGCAAAAAATTTTCAGGCACATATTAAATTGAAGGACAATGCACAGCGTAAATTTTTCCGCACTCGCACAGTGGCTCACGCGCTTCGAGACGAAGTTGCTAAAACCTTGCATGAACTTGAGGAACGAGGATTGATTGAACCAGTGACAGCATCACTACGGGCTTCACCATTGGTTACCTTAATGAAACCATCAGGCAAATTACGACTGTGCTTGGATTTTAAAGCCACCATCAATCCTTAACTACCGGCCGCTGTAGCCGAGCGGTTCTAGGCACTTCAGTCCGGAACCGCACTGCTGCTACGGTCGCAGGTTGTAACCCTGTATGTAGTGTTCTTAGGTTAGTTAGGTTTAAGTAGTTCTAAGTCTAGGGGACTGATGACTTCAGATGTTAAGTCCCATAGTGCTCAGAGCCATTTGAAAATTTTTCCTCAATTTGTTGTTGTAACGTTTCCTTTGCCATGCCTAGAGGACTTGTGTGGCAAATTGTGTGCAAGCAAATATTTTTCTAAGTTAGATTTGCAAATTGCATAACCCAGAAGATTCTTGTCGTGAAGACGCATTTAGGTGTCTACAAATTTAAGAGGCACTACTTCAGCAGTACTTACAGACTCTTTGCGCGTCGATTCCTTCACTGTGTAATGACCGAGATGACATCGTAGTTTCTGGTTCTACGCAGCATGAACATTTGCATAATTTGAGACAGTTATTTGAAGTGTTACGTGAGAACGGACGTAAACTCAATGACAAGTGTACATTTTTTTCTGAACAGTTATACTACATAATAAACTCTCAAGGCATCCATCCAAGTCCGAATCATTTAAGAGCAATATTAGAGATACCAGCACCCAAGACAGTTAATGTATTAGAATCCGTCCTTGGAAAGCTCAATTTTTATCACAAGTTTTTGCGTCCCGCATCGTCTCTTGCAACATCGTTACATCGACTATGTCGAAAGAACGTTCCGTTCATTTGGTCGCCTGAATCCGAACGTGCCTTTCAGCAGCTTAAATGTGCACTGCTATCTAGTACATGTCTTACGCCCTTCGATCCTACAAAATCTCTTGTCCTCATGATTGACGCTTCCGATTTCGATCCGAGGCTATTCTTGCTCACAAAATTGGTTTGCGCGATCGCCCGATCGCATTTGAATCGAAGATACTCTCCTCTGCGTAGCGTAACAACTCGCAGATCGAGAAGGAAGCTCTCGCTTTGACTTTTGGAGTTACAAAATGCCACGACTTCTTATATGGTCGAAAGTTTATATTTCTCACCGACCATAAGCCTTTGACGTCTTCGTTTCACCCGTCAAAGCCCGTGTCTCCACGTACGACTCAAAAATTAATTCATTGGTCACTATTTTTGTCGCAGCACCGTTATAACATCTTGTAGTAGCCTACTGACCAGCACAGTAGCGTCGACAAGTTATCCCGATGGTCAGTAGCTGAAGACCTGCTGTTCGCATTACCCAAACAGGCTTGTATGTTCATTGTTGTGCAAAATGATGATGTTGTAGAAAGTTTTCCTGTTGACGTTCGTCGTATTGCCACATTAACAGATAACGACCCAGTATTAAATGTTGTTTTACGTTATGTCACTACGCAACGTCCTTTGTCTAAAAATAGGATTGAAGATCCGTTGGTTCGTCGTTTTTTTCGTGAAACTTGCTCCACACGGAGAACCATCAGTCTGATGTTATTTTTCCATGTTCTTTGCAGTCAGCTGTGCTACGACAATAGTGGGACAAGCTAAGTTCTGTTCCACTCTGCATTCTTGCCAAATTTATTCAAGATGGTGGCGATGACATCTTCAAGGATTGCGGCGAGTAGGCTTGGCAACAGTGCATGTCGTCATCTAAGATGGCGGCATTTGGCGGGAAGTTTGAATTTTGGTGGGAAGATAGGTCAATTGGGCTACCTCCAGTAACCTAACACTCCAGAAAAAATTGGCAGCAAATTCAATTTCCAACAGGATAGTGCATCACAGCAGGAAAATAGCGGGAAAATAGACCAATTCGGCTATGTCCACTAACCTAACACCCCACCCCCTAGAAAATGGCGGTAAGCTCAAACTCCCACAGGATAATGACTCGAAAACTGTACTTATCTTTATTATTAACATTTGTTATCATTCATTTTCATTTATTATTATTATTATTTACACCATGCATGTGTGTTGGATACATGGTCTGGAGTCCAACTGTGTTAGTTCATACCACTGCCACCAGAGAGCGCCACAGTGACATTATTCAAGATGGCGGATTTTGGTGGGAAGAAAGCCAATTGGGGCACATCAACTCAACTGCCCTTATGACCTTAAATGCTCCCGCACATTCAGTCCTTGCTGAGCTGTCGTTGTCAAACCATGTGTTCGATCATTGAGATAAATGTGGGGGATAGAGCACAGGGATGATAGGTCAATTGTCCTATGTCCACTAACCTAACCCTCCAGATAAAATTGGCTCCAAATTCAAATTCCAACAGGATAATGGCTGCAAAACCGTATTTGTCTTTATTATTATCCATATTACCGATTATCATTTATTATTATCATTATTTATTATTATTGGCGTACCTCCACTAGAAAATTGCGTCAAATTCAAATTCCAACACGATAATATCTCGAAAACTGTACTTCTATTTACTATTATTATTATTTATAATCATTTATTATTTATTCAAAATGTCCGATATCGGCAGGAAGAAAACCATTTTCATTACGTCTATAATAAAAATCTGCCACAAGTTCAAATTCCAACACTATAAACGATCACACATATGAAATAGACCACATTCTACGAACTTTGACTGTCACTTACATTTTTAGCTGCTAACCAATCAAAATCGCGTCAAATAATAAACTGCACTTGTACTAACGTTATTCACATCCTCTGATTTTGCAGGGAAAAAAGACTGAAGTCTTTATTTCAAGCAGTAGCATCACCACTTGCTCTCCAACTGACTTGGTACTCATGTTCGAGACGGCGACACCCAGTGCGCTCGCCACTAGGTCCAGACTCCAACTGACTCAGTTCAAATGGTCACCAGCAGAGGAGGCGCCACCGGTCAGCAGCAGCCGTGCACACACCGCTGGTCCAGCGCCCGCTCGGACGCGCAGGTCTAGCGGCATAAACATATTTTGCTCATTTCAACCTGCCGATTCTCACGTCACAATGGTAGGTTATCTGTTCACAACGTTTATTCATCCCTCCCACACGTTTCGCGCCAAAATTGTTCGCCCGAGAGAGGAGTCGTCTCCAACGTCACAACGGCCGGATTAGCGATCCACCACTCGGTTTTGTGGTGGACAAATAACACGCTTGGCGCCAAAGTTGTTTGCTGGAGAGTGGAATCTGCAGTTACGTCACACAACTGCCGGTTCACCACGTGGCGTGCTCGACAATGAACTCTCTCACTAAGTTAACTGACTCAAGATCGTCTGCTGTCTCTTTATCTCGCGCACGTGTTTTAAACGGACACGTGCCGCGCCGCCGCCTGCGGGCGTCCGACCGCTTACGTCACACACCCTCAGACACCACCTCCAAACACGCGCTGGACCTAGTCTCTGTTAATAAGTTAACACCCACAACGAGCATCTAAGCTATAATTGCCTCAGTACCTAATTGCATTTAAATTTTAATTATATTAAATAATTCAATTTATAATTTCATATAAGTATGAAAAGCCGTTCAACTATCTAATTTCAAGATCCAGACTGCCACCTTTTCCTAGAAACGAACGCCGAATTAGAATTCTGGCAGTAAAGAAAGGTAACTTACGCTTTCTCTACCAACGTAAGAAAATTGGTGGAAGGAAAGCACACTTGCACTAAACTCAGCCACCCGACTGCCACTTCCTCCTAGGAACCAGCGCCAAGTTTGAATTCTGCCAGTAAAGAAAGGTCATTTGCGCTTCCGCCACCAACCTAAGAAATAATTTCAGTGCTGACCTGCAAATCGCTCCTAAATAATACTGCACAATGATGTGCTGACACGATAAGTACTCGAAAACTATTCAAATAGCGCATATGAAGGCCTACAGACCCGCTCCCGAAATAATGCAACCAACGCGTGTAAGCAGAGTCCACGGTCCTCCACCCCCGGTCTATTGAGTACACAGGAGGTAGTGATAAGTGACGTATACCTCAGATGTCAAACCGCTCACAGCCCCTGCTCGGCTTCCACAAGCATGAGGTGGCGGCACCTCCCATTCATACGTAACAGCTGTGAAATTCCTATCCAAATACGTGTTCACCTACACACACATGGTGATGTGAAGAGGCGTGGGTGCAGCCGCGAGCTGCAGCCGAACGCAGGCCAAAGTTGTATGTAGGCGCCGTTAATGACTGGCCGTTTATTTACACCACGCGCACTGTAAGCAGTACTCGACTAAATCAAGGCACAAAATGTGCAGAAGCAGCCGACCGAACAAATTACATGCGAGGAAAGAACGCGCCATCTTCTCAAAGTTACACTTTATCACGGAAGCAGCCCAGCACATATTTAGTTCGCTGTTCGGTAGTCTAGAACATGGTAAAGTTAACTGTTATACATTCCTACACTCCGACAGACCTCTGCATTCGGAAGACCGTTACCATTAACGTGGGAATGCGAATCAATACCACCACAGACTTTGCATACACGAACACATTCTAGAAAACGCCTTACATATTTCTTCTATCATTATACTTACAATTAAATCTTATGATCTAGATCTCAACTGAACTTTCGCTTCCGCTACCAACCTAAGAAAATTGTTGCAAACAAGGCTCATCACCATTAAGCTAAGCCGCCAGGACGCAACCTCTTCTTACGACTTTCTGGTAGAGGGATTCAGTCAGCACTAGGACCTTGGATGGAGGAACAAATGTACTTTATTAGGGATGGAATATACGTATCACAGAACATACCCACTGAAATGTCCCACACCATACAGACCTGCTTATCATTCCTACATAACTCATTTTCATAATGCTCTACACACACGCTTGCTATAACGCATCGCACAGCCTACAGACATGTGAACCACTTGCAAATAATGCAAAACATTTACGTCCAAATAACCAAACAACTCTTAATTTTCCGATATACACTCCTGGAAATAGAAATAAGAACACCGTGAATTCATTGTCCCAGGAAGGGGAAACTTTATTGACACATTCCTGGGGTCAGATACATCACATGATCACACTGACAGAACTACAGGCACATAGACACAGGCAACAGAGCATGCACAATGTCGGCAGTAGTACAGTGTATATCCACCTTTCGCAACAATGCAGGCTGCTATTCTCCCATGGAGACGATCGTAGAGATGCTGGATGTAGTCCTGTGGAACGGCTTGCCATGCCATTTCCACCTGGCGCCTCAGTTGGACCAGCGTTCGTGCTGGACGTGCAGACCGCGTGAGACGACGCTTCATCCAGTCACAAACATGCTCAATGGGGGACAGATCCGGAGATCTTGCTGGCCAGGGTAGTTGACTTACAACTTCTAGATCACGTTGGGTGGCACGGGATACATGCGGACGTGCATTGTCCTGTTGAAACAGCAAGTTCCCTTGCCGGTCTAGGAATGGTAGAACGATGGGCTCGATGACGGTTTGGATGTACCGTGCACTATTCAGTGTCCCCTCGACGATCACCAGAGGTGTACGGCCAGTGTAGGAGATCGCTCCCCACACCATGATGCCGGGTGTTGGCCCTGTGTGCCTCGGTCGTATGCAGTCCTGATTGTGGCGCTTACCTGCACGGCGCCAAACACGCATACGACCATCATTGGCACCAAGGCAGAAACGAATCTCATCGCTGAAGACGACATGTCTCCATTCGTCCCTCCATTCACGCCTGTCGCGACACCACTGGAGGCGGGCTGCACGATGTTGGGGCGTGAGCGGAAGACGGCCTAACGGTGTGCGGGACCGTAGCCCAGCTTCATGGAGACGGTTGCGAATGGTCCTCGCCGATACACCAGGAGCAACAGTGTCCCTAATTTGCTGGGAAGTGGCGGTGCGGTCCCCTACGGCACTGCGTAGGATCCTACGGTCTTGGCGTGCATCCGTGCGTCGCTGCGGTCCGGTCCCAGGTCGACGGGCACGTGCACCTTCCGCCGACCACTGGCGACAACATCGATGTACTGTGGAGACCTCACACCCCACGTGTTGAGCAATTCGGCGGTACGTCCACCCGGCCTCCCGCATGCCCACTATACGCCCTCGCTCAAAGTCCGTCAACTGCACATACGGTTCACGTCCACGCTGTCGCGGCATGCTACCAGTGTTAAAGACTGCGATGGAGCTCCGTATGCCACGGTAAACTGGCTGACACTGACGGCGGCGGTGCACAAATGCTGCGCAGCTAGCGCCATTCGACGGCCAACGCCGCGGTTCCTGGTGTGTCCGCTGTGCCGTGCGTGTGATCATTGCTTGTACAGCCCTCTCGCAGTGTCCGGAGCAAGTATGGTGGGTCTGACACACCGGTGTCAATGTGTTCTTTTTTCCATTTCCAGGAGTGTAATTTCAGTACAGACCTGCAAACCGCTCCTAAATAATACAGCACAATGATGTATAGACACGCTACGTACTCACGAACTATTCAAATAGCGCATATGAAGTCCTACAGACCTGCTGCTGCAACAATGCAATCAACGCGTGCAAGCACATTCCACTCCCCCCCTCCCCTTGTCCATTGAGTACACAGGAGGTAGCGATAAGTGACGTTTACTTCAGATGTCAAACCACTCACAGCCCCTGCTCGGCTACCGCAAATATGAGGTTGCAGCGCCTGAGAAATTCCTATCCAAATATATGTTCACCTACACACACGTGCTGGGGCGGGGGTGCAACCCCGAGCTGCAGCCAAACGCAGGCCAAAGCTGTATGTAGGCGCCGTTAGTTTACATAACGCACACTCCAAGCAGAGCCACGCGCCTTCGGCCTTCCTCGCTATCCTCACTCTGTGGTTTGGCGAAGACTCTTCAGGATTCCATTCCACAATAGCAAAACCTGCTTTCCTCCCTTGGCGATTCTAACGGACAATAAGTGACGATTGACTTACGCTTCAACCGCGCGCGCGCCACAACCCCCGCGAAGTGAGGCAGCCACAGCTCAGGCCCGGCACCCACCAGCCACTGACACCGAACACTGGTGAAAGCTACATTCCAAGCAGCGCTCACACCATATTTGAGGTATCTCCAGGTGCACACCTTTAATCATACTTAACTACCCAGTACGGCTCTCACCTAGCCGTGAAACATCTGCGTGATGTTCTCAACATTATTCTTACATCACATCTCGTTGCAAAAAATAAGAGCCTAGTCGACCTGATGGGAAATGTATAGTGTCCCAGAAATAGTTAACCCTTACTTTCTTGATGCCTCAGCTTGTATGCACGGAAATTCTTCCCATAACAGAATCTGTTTACCAAAATATCGCCTAATCCAGTCTTCCACCAGGACATAACGTGATAGCCTCCCTGCTCGCAACATACGCAAATGTTCTCACTGTTCCTATATCCCATCACAATCAATCGAGCATTCTCATTAGCTCTTATCGAATTTACCATTCGAATTACTAACGCCGTCGCTATCGAAGCACCATCCACCTTTTCTTTCTGGGGCTCTCTGTCGTCCTTTTGGAAAGACTGCTAATAGGCACGGTCAGTTTAGCAAGTCTATACACCGCCAACCTTTTGTTTCTTTCTACAGACGCTGCTCTCAATGGTAATAAACTATTTTACACTGATCACCATTTTTCACACACAACTAAAGATCGCAAAGTTGTGTACAGGTTATCAAATACAAACGATACTCGCAAGAATATTGGACCGTCAAACCGACCTGCAACCAGGGAATATATCACCGAGTACCGTCAATTTTCGCTGTACTTCTCGATATCAAGAACACCGCACTAGCCTCCCGATCGCTAACACAACATAATGCACAACATATCCACTGTAAATTAATTCTCCACAAGCACCAAACTTAAGCGAAGTGCAGCATGCTGTAAACCGTTGACTAACTAGAAACAAGTAGAGCAAACTGATATTCGCACTCTCTAATACCGAATCGGTGATCTAACAGACCCGAGATGGTAAATATTCTCTACAAACCAACTATGGTAGTTCCCACGTCTAGAGAAAAGGCAAAGGGGGAGGTGGCTGGATTCAGTCGAGTGCAGAGCTATGTTACGCGTCCCGATCAATGCGTTTGTGCTTGGTGGCGGCATCTGTCCTACATTTACAATCAATTTTAGAACACAGAACGAGATGTTATGTCATGACCGCACACATAGATCTGACCTCAAATCGATAGAATTGCGAAAAGTGACCAGGCAATAGGTATATATCGACCGAATATAGAGCATAATGCGGTGAACTTGAGGAAGTTCTTTGCTATCATGTGGATCACACATAACAATTTGTATATCGGACCAAGTATGATGCAACGGGAGGAATTCAAGAAATTGTGAACATCGAAACGAAGAGAATAAATGAGGCAGTCAATTTTTTCCCCATTGTGGCTGCATTATACTGTATGTCTATTGAGTACCACTGATTCCCGATGCATCAATTCGTGACATAGCCTGCATTCCACTCGTATACAGCTACGTGTTCCATATTTGTTTTAAACCACTGTCTACTTGCGATCGTTAACGGTAAACCTATCGGTCATCAGAGGACTTATATCTCATGTGTGAAGAAACTTGACACACTCCTCTAAAGGAGCTTTCATTTATGCGATCACCCCTGTGGCATCTTGCGTGTAAAAAGGAGACTTCAGGGTCACAATTAACTTAGCGGTAAGAGCTTGTGATGCGGTGCAGTCCCTGTGTACGCCTGGCCCGACTGATGTGCTGTTTACAGAGTTAGTAAACAGAATGACTTGTAATTTTCACATGTCGGACGCTGCTGCTTTGCGTTTATCTTTTTCCTTGTAGGATGTATCCCCCGCTATCATATTATGTAAGCCATATGCAGGCATCGTATAATTTCTGAACTGCGATCGGATGTGAACAGTGGACACTATACGTCTGCGCAAAGCTATATTGCGCTCGTATCATGTGCGACGGGTCAGGCTCTTATCGCGCAGTTTCCTTTCCCTGAAAGAAAATCCACCTACCTCGTTTCTTAGGTAGTTGCTGCACTCGCCTCTCCTGATAGCAGCTACTGGAAAAATTGCAGAAAAGCAGTGTTGAAGAAACTGCAATTTAATAGCCGCTCACCGGAGGCCGCGATACATGTTTGCTGAAATACAATCTATGAGCAATCTTCCTAAATAAATTGAGTTATTGGAATGGTAGTAATTGTTTACTCAAACGAGAACGCGAAGTTGGTAATTCTATTTAAGCTCTTTATTGTCTTTAAGCCTGATCATCAGCCCGCTAATCTACGTTTGAAGAAAGTTCAGTTCACAATTCTATCCACACTCAAACCCCGCCAGAATTAGCTTTCAAAGTTACGGAATTTACTTAACTGCAACACAGACGATTTTCTAACATACACGTTTGCAGTCGATGTTCAATAATAGTTCGTTTTTTAACGTTAATGCTCGCCATAAGCACTTAGTAAAAGTTTACGAAGTACCGCCACGCTTTTAATTATTAAAGTTACTCGCGTCTTTCGCGGAACGAAAAGTCACAACTCGCTCAAACTCACACTACGCGTTACTGGACTCTTCCAGTCTCAAATCGCACAGTACCGAACCGATGAAGCCGTTTTATGACTTCATTTTACACATTATTCGCGAGGACACATCAAGCATGTCTCTTCTCGATCACAGTTCCTTCGCGACTCCTCATCCACTCGCGACTCACTCTCCTAGTCTGCTAACCGTCCTCGCATCTCATTGGCTCACACATCACACAGCCAATCAGAATTAACTCTTTGGGTGCGCCTCGCGCCAAAATCTAGCACGCACCAGTCATGACTTCTGAATCATTTACGTCATGATTTCTTGTTACACAAAATTTACTGTATAATTTAACAAACCGAAAGGAAAACTAGACTTTACTTTATTTCCAGAAATTATTTAAATACTCGCGAACGTTCTGGCGGCTTGTACAATACCATACACTCTTGGACATCCGACATTCACTAAGATGGGGAACCACTGGCGACTCTGTTCCCACGGTTACATCGTCTGAACACTTGCGAGTTCCAACCTAGATTTTATACACTTGCAAAGAATGGCGAATGTCCCTCTTTCATTCACTCAGGCACACTCATTCACTCTCACCTACTCATATAAAATAACTGTTCACAAAAATTCAAAACATTTATGGTTTTAACAAAGTTATAGGTGAATTTCTAAAAGTAAAATTCTCAAAATAAATACAAAAGCACGGAAGGTGATTTTGTTTCATAGTTGGATGGTCACTGAAGGTGATCTATACATAATGGTATTTATTTAGACTCGAAAATTGTAGAAATTTGCGTTTTCTGTAAGATTTTTCTAATTTCCAAAATATGCAGGTTTCAAAGCTCAAATTTGGATGACTTATTTTTATTCATAACAGAAACTAGTATATTAACTTTTAATTTCCTCAGGTTCCTCAGTTAGAAGTTATTAAAGATGAAAGTTCCACGTTATACACGCGGCTAGTTAGCGCACAGGTCTTACATTCTCACGGTACAGACATGCCATATGGTCGTGACGTCAGACGAACGGACACCGGTAATCTGCCCGCTACAGCACATATGCTAATCTGATGGCTACTTTACAGTCTGTCTACATTTCACAGTAAATATTTGATAGAAAACTGTGCGCTCGCACTAGTTGCGACGCCACACATGGACAGCAAATGTTTTACCATTCGATAAGATAGTTCGGCATAGAGAAGCTGTGAAGAAGGATGTATGTCTGATAGGGGGGAAAGGGTTTAGATCTAACACCATAACCAGTTTTTAAGTGCAGAACGTCTTAGTCTTAGGAGTGTGTTTGTTTTTTCTCTATCTTACCAATATCCTCCAAGTACAGATCCTAGACTCTAGAACAATAATTTAGAGTGCATAGCTTCGTTGATTTAGGTAAAAATGTATTCAACTCAATTCGTCTCGAACTCCATCGAGTATAAAAATAAGTCTTTTGTAGTTCTTCTTAACTGTATGCTATTACATTACTGCACTTTGAAATCTGTTATACATCGATAAGGAATGATAAGCTCCTCGACATGGTAACATCTCGTGCACTTGGATAGGTTGGGACTTGGAGAGCTATAGTCATTCATGAGACATGGAGTGTAGCGCTCTTCTTCTCATCGCTCTAAGATTAATTCTCTAACGCTGCTACAGGGCGTGTTGGTCATTGTCAGTGTGATTTGACTGGATTGTTTGGGGGAAGAGACCAAACAGCGAGGTCATCGGTCTCATCGGATTACGGAAGGACAAGGAAGGAAGTTGGCCATGCCCTTTCAAAGGAACCATCCCGGCATTTGCCTGGAGCAATTTAGGGAAATCACGGAAAACCTAAATCAGGATGGCCGGACGCGGGATTGAACCGTCGTCCTCCCGAAGGCGAGTCCAGTGTTGTCAGTGTGAGGTTGGTCTTTTACCCTAAGACGTGGAGAATGCTCTGTGACTCCCATACGCTGAGAGATCGTAAAATAAACACTATACTCGAAGTGTTACAAATATGTAGAGCATTGTTTGATGTACTTTTATCATGTATGCGTTCGAGAATTAACACTGAATGCACGTACTGCGCAGTAATCCACCCACATTCGTAATCATATTTGCAAAGTGATGTAACAGGGGCTGTTTAGCTGTGATACTGAAATTGGGGGTCATGCTGTCACATCAGTGGCCGGTACTGAACTTAGTGTAAAATTCTTCCAACTATCAAGTCTGTTGCTTAATATTACAGTACAACGAAAGTGTTTTTTCCATCACATCAGCACATGGGTTACCATATAATGATTGAGTGAGATAGCTTGTTTGAGTGGTGGGAGACCACTTCTGGGGGTTGCTAGCAGCTAAACAGCGATCGCGTACTTGAGTGCAAAATTACGAATAACTCGAATTGGAAGGCCGAGCCATCATCTGTTCCGTCACGGCGACATGTGAACTTAAACGTAGAATTCATGAATGACTTTCGCACAGTAGTTTGGAAACTCTCCACAATGCTGCCAAACTTCTCTACTTTCCTTATGTTGTAAGTGTGATTTAGTGGAAAATACTTCAGTGTTATGCTATCCGCGGTAAGAATATGATTTACATTGTGTGACGTCTTGTTTCCTGTGAGAGGTAGTTGATTGTAGCGTCTTAATTCCAGTTTAGAATGTGACGTAGAGGTCGAAGTCGAGGCAGAAAAAAGAAATGTTTGGCAGTGTACAAAGCGCGTTAGAATACAGTGTTTCAAACAACTAAACATGCCCGAAGTGGGCATTTCTTGCGATTTACAGTATGGTGGGATACAATCATTCTCCTAGAGTGGAGGTGATGAAACTTTGAACTACATCCTGTAGTGTATCAATAAGTGTGTATTTAATAGTTTGAGAGGTAAATACAGTTAGAGTTGAAGTATGCCGTTAGGACTGCACATTGTGCTATTTAGCGAAGCATTGTGAAATCTCTCTTTCTCTATCTCCCTCTCTCTGTCTCTGTCTCTCTCTGCGCGCTGGACCCCCAACGCAGCTTTGTGTCGACGGGTGAGTGAGTAATGGCGTCTATGTGAGTTCTATATCGGATGAAATTATTTCAGCTTCTATAGTTGTTAATTTTCGTCTTCTGGGGAGGGGGGGGTAGGATGTTGGACTTGAATGCACGTGGATCTGCAGTACTTGTATGTAGTTTGGAAACTCACCACAATGCGCGCACTTCCGCGGGATGGTCAAAACACGGTCCTGTCGCAGTAACTCAGTTTGCTCTGTTTCTAGACGAACTGCAGAAGGTGGTGGATATGGCTTTGTCCGACTTCTGATCAATCCCGACCTAAAATGGCATGATCACATGCGCAAAGCCGTAGAAATGGAAGCAGTTGCAAGATGTGTAAGGACTGACTCAGACCATGTTGGATTTTTACTGCAGCAGATAGGTTCGAGAAAGGCGACTCATTTCGAGATATGATTCACTTGTGGCTGTGATCCTTCTCAATGAGTCATCGACTTTAACTCAGTGGATATATAAGGGAACATCTGACATGGTATCGAGACCGAATACTCTACACATACTGGATAAATATCTAGCTGCGTGAGGGAGTTGCAAATACCGGTCACTTGCTACGTTCCTTAGCTGAATGACTTTCAAAATTCATCAGACGGGTGTGTAATTTGTCCGCAATTGAGGATCAGGTTCATAAAGTATATCTGTTTGTGTAAAGGATATGTCTATGTACTGTTCTAGGGAGGGTGTGGATTTGACTTGGGGTACTGTGAGAGCGAAGGGAAGAGTATATCTAGTACTAAGGAAGGTACAGGCACTTCCAGAGCCACAGCGGCCAGCAGAGTGTATTTCCAATACTTCGCTCATTGCCGAATACCGTTCAGTTGAGATCTAGATCATAAGATTTAATTGTAAGTATAATGATAGAAGAAATATGTAAGGCGTTTTCTAGAATGTGTTCGTGTATACAAAGTCTGTGGGGGTATTGATTCGCATTCCCACGTTAATGGTAACGGTCTTCCGAATGCAGAGGTCTGTCGGAGTGTAGGAATGTATAACAGTTAACTTTACCATGTTCTCGACTACCGAACAGCGAACTAAATATGTGCTGGGCTGCTTTCGTGATAAAGTGTAACTTTGAGAAGATGGCGCGTTCTTTCCTCGCATGTAATTTGTTCGGTCGGCTGCTTCTGCACATTTTGTGCCTTGATTTAGTCGAGTACTGCTTACAGTGCGCGTGGTGTAAATAAACGGCCAGTCATTAACGGCGCCTACATACAACTTTGGCCTGCGTTCGGCTGCAGCTCGCGGCTGCACCCACGCCTCTTCACATCACCATGTGTGTGTAGGTGAACACGTATTTGGATAGGAATTTCACAGCTGTTACGTATGAATGGGAGGTGCCGCCACCTCATGCTTGTGGAAGCCGAGCAGGGGCTGTGAGCGGTTTGACATCTGAGGTATACGTCACTTATCACTACCTCCTGTGTACTCAATAGACCGGGGGTGGAGGACCGTGGACTCTGCTTACACGCGTTGGTTGCATTATTTCGGGAGCGGGTCTGTAGGCCTTCATATGCGCTATTTGAATAGTTTTCGAGTACTTAGCGTGTCAGCACATCATTGTGCAGTATTATTTAGGAGCGATTTGCAGGTCAGCACTGAAATTATTTCTTAGGTTGGTGGCGGAAGCGCAAATGACCTTTCTTTACTGGCAGAATTCAAACTTGGCGCTGGTTCCTAGGAGGAAGTGGCAGTCGGGTGGCTGAGGTTAGTGCAAGTGTGCTTTCCTTCCACCAATTTTCTTACGTTGGTAGAGAAAGCGTAAGTTACCTTTCTTTACTGCCAGAATTCTAATTCGGCGTTCGTTCCTAGGAAAAGGTGGCAGTTTGGACCTTGAAAGTAGTTGAAATTAGATAGTTGAACTGCTTTTCATACTTATATGGAATTATAAAATGAATTATTTAATATGATTAAAATTGAAATTCAGTTAAGTACTTAGGCAATTGATAGCTTAGATGCGCGATGTGAGTGTTATCATATTTACAGAAGAATATGTCTGGCGCGTGTATAGGGATGGTGATCGAGGGTGTGTGATGTAAGCGGTCAGACGTCCGCGGTGAGGCGGCGCTGCTCGTGTCCGGTTATAGCGCGTGCACGCGAGAAAGAGAAAGAGCGGATGATCTTGAGTCAGTTAACTTAGCGAGAGCGTTCATTGTCGAGCACGCCACGTGATGTCAGGGCAGGTAAGACTCTCCAGCAAACAACTTTGACGCCAAGTATATTCTTTGTCCGCCACGAAACCACGTGGTGGATCGCCAACTGACCGTTGTTCAAAAAATGGTTCAAATGGCTCTGAGCACTATGGGACTCAACTTCTGAGGTTATTAGGCCCCTAGAACTTAGAACTAGTTAAACCTAACTAACCTAAGGACATCACACACATCAATGCCCGAAGCAGGATTGGAACCTGCGACCGTAGTCGTTTCCAGGTTCCAGAACTGCAGCGCCTAGAACCGCACTGCCACTTCGGCTGGCACTGACCGTTGTGACGTTGGGGAAGATTCAACTCTCGGGTCAACAATTTTGACGTGAAATGTGTAGGAGGGAGGAATACACATGGTGAACGGACAACCTACCATTGTGACGTCAGAATCGGTAGGTTCAAATAAGAATACATGTTTACGCCACTGGACCTGTGCGGTCCGAGCGGCCACTGGACCAACGGCGTATACACTGGCTACCACTGACCGGTGGCGCCAGTCTGGACCCAGTGGTGAGCGCACTGCCTGTCGCCATCTCGCTGAGTCTGTTGGAGAACAAGTGATGACGGTGCTAGTTGGAATGAGGATGCGAGTTACGTTAGTACAAGTGCAGTTTATTATTTGACGCGATTTTGATAGGTTAGCACCTAAAAAATATAAGTGACATTCGAAGGTCGTAGGATTTGGATTATTTCATATGTGTGATCGTTTATGGTGTTCGAATTTGAACTTGTGTGAGATTTTTACTACGGATTTAATGCAAATGGCTTTCTTCCCAGTGAAATCGGACATCTCGAATAAATAATAAATGATAATAATAATAAATAGAAGTACATTTTTCGAGACATTATCGTATTGGAATTTTAATTTGTTACAAATTTCTAGTGTAGGTAGGCCAATAATAATAAATAATAATAAATGATAATAAAAGATAATGATTGATAATAAATGATGATCAATAATAATGAATTATAATAAGGACAAGTACAGTTTTGCAGCCATTATCCTGTTGGAATTTGAATTTTGCGCCAATTTTTTCTCGAGTGTTAGGTTAGTTGACATTGCACGACTGACCTATTTTCCCCATGTTCTATCCCCCACATTCATCTCAGTGATCAAACACATGGCGATGGTTTGACAACGGCAGCTCAGCAAAGACTGGAGTGTCAGGAGCATTTAAGGTCATAACAGTAGTTGAGTGGATGTGGCCCAATTGGCATTCTTCACGCCAAAATCCGCCACCTTGCATAACGTCACTGCAGGGGTGGCAGGGATATGAATTAAGACAATTGGACTCCCGACCCCGTAGCGAACACACGTGCGTGGTATAAACAATAATACTAAATAATAATAAATGATAATAATTTGTAGTAAATTATAATAAATGATAACAATAAAGCAAGTACAGTTATCGAGATATTATCCTATTTGAGTTTGAACTTCCCGCCATTTTCTAGGGGGTGGGATGTGAGGTTAGTGGACATAGCGCAATCGGTCTATTTTCGCGCCAGTTTCGTGGTGTGACGCATTATCCTGCTGGAATTTGAATTTTCTGCCAATTTTTTCTGGAGGGTTAGGTTAATGGAGGTAGTACAGTTGACCTATCTTCCCCCCAAAATTCAAACTTCCGGCTAAAGTCTGCCATATTGGATGACGTCATGCACTGTTTCCAAGTCTACAAGCCCGACGCCGACATCTTGTATGACGTCATCACCGCCACCTTGAATAAATATGGCAGCAACGCAGAAACATCACATAGTTCGTTCCACTACTTACGACTTCTTCATCGAGGTCATCGGGGTATCGTACGGACAAAACAGTTAGCTCGCCGTCACTGTACCTGGTTTGGTATTGGTGCTGACATGTGTTCTTCTTGTTCTGTGTGTACAGAAAACCAGTCCGCACCACCACAGAAATTTTTCTATTGGCCTAAGACAATATTGCCACGGAATCGCTTACTTTTAGATTTTGCTGGTACTTTTTGGGACACACGATGGTTAATTCTTATTGATTCTTATAGCGCTTTTCCATTTGTTGTTCGCATGTCATCAACGACATCGTTCGTTTGCTACCATCAAAGCCTTGTCTTCTATATTTTGCATAGAACTATTGCCACGAGTCATTGACACCGACAGTGGACCTCTATTTGTGTCTGCAGAGTTCGAAACCTCTTGTGAAGCAACTGGTATTCAGCATTTCACTTCAGCAACGTTGGACCAGCGAGTCGCGACCAGCGCCGCTCCGCGGCTTGTAGCGAGTTTCTAACGAGCTCTCGTCCACTCTTGCCCGGGACGTCAAGTAGTATAGTAGCATAGCCTTCAGCTGATAGGAAGCAACCTCTAACAAAGCGCGCCGGCCGCGGTGGTCTAGCGGTTCTAGGCGCTCAGTCCGGAGCCGCGCGACTGCTACGGTCACAGGTTCGAATCCTGCCTCGGGCATGGATGTGTGTGATGTCCTTAGGTTAGTTAGGTTTAAGTAGTTCTAAGTTCTAGGGGACTTAAGACCTCAGCAGTTGAGTCCCATAGTGCTCAGAGCCATTTGATTTTCTAACAAAGCGCTTAGTAATGTATGGCCTGAGTGAGGCCTCAATAGCTGTCTGTTTATAATTATATGTATGCAGCCAAGAATAATCCTGTACAACGAATTAAGTACAATATATATTATTTTTTCTCAACGACTTCTAATTGTTGTAGTCGTTGCAGATTCAAACCATGCAGCCAGCACCTTATCGACGTTACTGACAAATCTGCTGTGATTTATATGTTTCTATTTAGCATTGGCCACCAGTCAACATTGGCGCCGATTCGTTCGTCGTCTTCATAACACATATTATAGTTATCATTTGCTTTGTCCTATTGTAAAACATTAACAATACTTTGAAATGAGTGTTGCAAATTTTTTGATTATTTTGACGAAGACATCTACATCTACATGGATACTCTGCAAATCACATTTAAGTGCCTGGCGGAGGGTTCATCGAACCAACGTCACAATTTTCTATTACTCCAAACTAATTTAGCGCGCGGAAAGAATGAACACATATATCTCTCAGTACGAGCTCTAATTTATCTTATTTTATCGTGGTGATCGTTCCGCCGTATGTAGGTCGATGTCAACATAATATTTTCGCATTTGGAGGAGAAAGTTGGTGATTTTAATTTCGTGAAAAGATTCCGCCGCAACGAACAACGCCTTTATTTTAAATTCCTTGACACTCTATCTCATATTTCGCGATAATACAAAACATGCTGCCTTCCTTTGAACTTTTTCGATGTACTCCGTCAGTCCTACCTGGTAAGGATGCCACACCGCACAGCAGTATTCTGAAAGAGGACAGACAAGCGTAGTGTAGGCAGTCTCCTTAGTAGGTCTGTTACATTTTCTAAGTGTCCTGCCAATAAAACGCAGCCTTTCGTTAGCCTTCTCCAGAGCATTTTCTAATTTAAGTTGTTCTCAATTGTAATACCTAGGTATTTAGTTGAATTTAGGGCTTTTAGATTAGAAGTTTAACGAGTTCCATTTCGCACTCATGTGGATGACCTCACACTTTTCGTTATTTAGGGTCAACTGCCACTTTTCGCACCATTCAGATATTTTTTCTAAATCGTTTGTTTTGATCTTCTGATGATCTTATTAGTCGATAAACGACAGCGTCATCTGCAAACAACTGAAGACCGCTGCTCAGATTGTCTCCCAAATCGTTTATATAGATAAGGAACAGCAAATGGCCTATAACACTACATTGGGGAACGCCTGAAATCACTCGCTGACTCTTCGTTAGTTAGTACGAACTGTAACCTGACTGACAGGAAATCTCAAATCCAGTCACATAACTGAGACGATATTCCATAAGCACGCAATTTTACTACGAGCCGCTTGTGTGGTACAGTGTCAAAAGCCTTCCGGAAATCCAGGTATACGGAATCTATCTGAAATCCCTTATCAATAGCATTCAACAATTCATGTGAATAAAGAGCTAGTTGTGTTTCACAGGAACGATGTTTTCTAAACTCATGTTGACTGTGTGTCAATAGACCGTTTCCTTCGAGGTAATTCATAATGTTCGAACACAATGTATGTTCTAAAATCCTGCTGCATATCGACGTTCACTATATGGGCCTGTAATTTAGTGGATTACTCCTACTATCTTTCTTGAATATTGGTGTGACCTGTGCAACTTTCCAGTCTTTGGGTACGGATCTTTCGTCGAGCGAATGGTTGTATATGAGTGTTAAGTATGGAGCTAGTGCATCAGCATACTCCGTAAGGAACCTAATTGGTATACAGTCTGGACCAGAAGACTTGCTGTTATTAAGAGATTTGAGTTGCTTCACTACGCTGAGGATCTTTACTTCTAAGTTACTCATGTTGGCAGCTGTTCTCGATTCGAATTCTGGAATATTTACTTCGTCTTCTTTTGTGAAGGCATTTCGGAAGGCTGTGTTTAGTAAATCTGCTTTGGCAGCACTGTCTTCGATAGTATCTCCATTGCTATCGCGCAGAGAAGGCATTGATTGTTTCTTGCCATTAACATACTTCACATACGAACAGTATCTCTTTGGATTTTCTGCCAGGTTTCGAGACAAAGTTTCGTTGTGGAAACTGTTATAGGCGGCTCGCATTGAACTCCGCGCTTAGTTTCGAGCTTCCGTAAAGGATTGTCAATCTTGGGGATTTTGCATCTGTTTAAATTTCGAATGTTTATTTCGTCTTTTCTGAAACAGTGTTCTAACCCGATTTTGTACCAAGGAGCATCAGCTCAGTCGTTTGTTAGTTTATTTGGTATAAACCTCTCAATTGCTGTCGATACTATTTCTTTGAATCTAACTCATATCTGGTCCACACTTATATTATTAATTTGGAGTGAGTGGAGATTGTCTCTCAGGAAGGCGTGTAGTGAATTTTTATCTGCTTTTTTGAATAGGTTTATTTTTCGCTTATTTTTCGGGGATTTGATATGACAATATTCAGTCTCGCTACGACAACCCTGTGTTCACTACTCCCTATATCGGTTTTGATGCTGGTTATTAACTCAGGATTATTTGTTGCTAAGAGGTCAAGTGTGTTTTCACAACTGTTTACTATTCGCGTGGGCTCATGAACTAATTGCTCGAAATAATTTTCAGAGAATGCGTTTAACACAATTTCCGATGATATTTTATGTGTACCTCCAGAATTAGACATGTATTTTTGCCAAAATATCGCGGATGAATTAAAGTCACCACCAACTACTATTGTATGAGTCGCGTACGTGTTTGAAATCAAACTCAAGTTTTCTTTGAACCTTTCAGCAACTGTATCCTCTGAACTGAGAGTTCGATAAAAGGATCCAATTATTATTTTATTCTGGTTGCCACCAATGACCTCTGCCCATACTAACTCACAGGAAGTATCTACTTCAGTTTCGTGACAAGTTAAACTACTTATAACAGCAACAAACACGCCACCGCCAACAGTGTTTAGCCTATCTTTTAGGAACGCCGTTACGTTCTTAGCAATAATCTCGGCTGAGCTTATATCCGGCTTTAGCCAGCTTTCAGTGCCTATAAAGATTTGAGTATCAGGGCTTTCTATTAGCGCATGGAGCTCTGGTACTTTACCAACACAGCTACGACAATTTACAACTGTTACACCAATGGTTCTTGTAACTACGTTCTTCCTCTGTCCAGCCTCCATCCTTTGTGACTGAAACCCGTCTTGGGTTTTCCCGAGACCCTCTAACCCAAAAAAAACACCCTGTCCGCAATAGGTCCTGTCGACTGTGCAGCAAATGGTCAGCTCTGCTTTCATCTTGCAAGCAAGACTGGCAGCCTTTACTACTTCTGTTAGACGCTCGAAACCAGAGAGAATCTCTTCTGATCAAAGTTGTAAGTAGGCTGTTTAGGTTTTCTTATTGGTAACGCCACAAAGCGCTCGGTATGAAAAAATCACTGGCTGTGCCATGTGCAGTCTGTGTTTAGTCTGCATTGTTGTCTGCCATTGTAGTGTTGGGCAGCGGCAGCTGGATGCTAACAGCGCGTAGCGTTGCGTAGTTGGAGGTGAGCCGCCAGCAGTGGTGGACGTGGGGAGAGAGATGGCGGAGTTTTGAAATTTGTAAGAATTGGTGTCATGAACTGCTATATATATTATGACTATTAAGGTAAATACATTGTTTGTTCTCTATTAAAATCTTTTATTTGCTAACTGTGCCTATCAGTAGTTAGTGACTTCCGTAGTTTGAATCTTTTAGTTAGCTGGCAGTAGTGGCGCTTGCTGTATTGCAGTAGTTCGAGTAACGAAGATTTTTGTGAGGTAAGTGATTTGTGAAACATATAGATTAATGTTAGTCAGGGCCATTCTGTTGTAGGGATTACTGAAAGTCAGATTGCGTTGCGCAAAAAAATATTGTGTGTCAGTTTAAGCACAGTCTTGTATAATTTTTCTAAGGGGACGTTTCATATGTCGACCCTTAGCCAAGGATACCTCACTGGAATCTTCTGATTTTTTCATGTAGTTTGTGTAATTAGTGTAGCCTTTGTTTATTGCTAGTGCGTAATTGTAGAGAGAATCTCCTTTGTAGTTGCAGTCTTTCATTGTTGTACAGTAAAATAGTTGTGGCGTGCATGTAGTTTTGCACGAAGTATTTCGCAGCTGCGCTTGCAATTAACTAGATATTATTTTCAGTGCTATGTTAATGTGTTCTCTTATTTTTGTTCTTCAAATTGTGTTTTTCTGTGTTGTCGTGTGAAAAATTGTGACAATAATGGCGTGTGAAAAACGTAACACTAGGCTCCAAAGTAAACTGAGAAATGACAATGAAGACGAAAGCATTGTATTAGCGTCACCATGTAATGAATTCACTAACGTTCAAAGTAGTAATTTGGTAATAGCGCATAGGGAAACGGAGCGGGCTGCAAATAATGGTGTAGGCAGTGAAACAATTAGTGAACAGGGAAGCATTATCGATCGATCGGTCGGCAACAGCTCGCCTCACGATTCCGAAATGACAGGACACAATCTTGCAAATACTGTAGATTCAGATTTTGCGTCCTCACCGTTTTCTCAAATAAATCAGGACACATTTTCTGTTTTTAAAACTGCGAATATTGGCGGTTCAAATTCATTGCCGAATAGCACTAAGGAACATGTTTCAGACACCAGTGCACTGTTATTACAATTAATGCAACAAATGGGACAAAAGCTTCAAAAGATAGACACAATGGAACAAAATCAGAGACAAACACAGCAACAGTTGGACACAATGGAACATAATCTTCAAAAGTTAGACACAATGGAACAAAATCAGAGACAAACACAGCAACAGTTGGATACAATGGAACATAATCTTCAAAAGTTAGACACAATGGAACAAAATCAGAGACAAACACAGCAAAAGCTTCAAACGTTAGACACAATCGAACAAAAGCTTCAAAAGTTAGACACCACACTTGAACAAACACGTGAAGATTTAACTAATGAGTTACATAACATCGAATCGAAATGTCAAAAAGTCTGTAATGACGTAAAAACACAAATTTGTGAGCATTTCCAACCTATTTTTTCGCAGCATGAAAATGCATTACAGAATCACGAGGCAGCCATAAAAGAACTGCAAACTATTGTTCATGAAAATCATGAGACCTTGCAAGCTAAAATTGACTCAGTTGCATCTACCGATTCGGTTACGCAACTTGCAAAAACTCAAGCGAACTTAAAGGACACAGTAGATACTCTGAAAATTGGTTCAGAAAGACACACAGAGGAAATAATTTCACTGTCGGATAAAGAAGCCGAACTTTCAGATCAGTTCACTAACTTATCTACGAAGGTAGATGATGATCTGAATGACACAAAACCTGTAGCCTTCACTGACACTGAAGAGTATGAACAAATTAGGAAATTCAAACAGAATCAAAATCAAATCAACACACAGTACAAAAGAGAAATGCGGGAAGTACAAGATCAGTTGGCTCAAGTAATACAAGAATTACATATTTCAGAGGACACTCGCGCCCCAGTATGGGAAGAGGGACATAGCAATACAGAACAACCACAAAATAATAACACAGGGCATTTCGGAAATCATGAAAGTAATTGGCAAGGTGCACCGAATTTTGAGATGGAACCGCCGAAACGACGTAACAATGACCGATATGCTACCCGCCGACACGATGATTTTGACTATAAGCTGTTCATTACTGCACGTAAATTCAAAACATTTAAGAATTCTGGCAACGACATTCATCCACAAGCGTGGCTCCATCAATTCTCTCATTGTTTTCCTCCCAACTGGTCATTAGAACACAGATTAGAATTTATGTGTGGCTACTTAGAGAATGAACCAGCTGTAAGAATGCGATCGGTCATTCACGATTGCCACAGTGAAGGAGAATTTTACCATGCCTTCCTCTCAGCATATTGGTCCCAAGCCACACAAGACCGAGTAAAACATAGCATCATAATGATGAAACATTTCGAACAATCTGAATTTTCCAGTCTTGTGAAATATTTTGAATACATGTTACATAAGAATAAATATCTTTCAAACCCATACAGCCCCACAGAACTCGTTGCAAAGACGACATTGAAGCTTTTCAGGGACTCTTACAAGAATTAGAAATTGACACTGACAATCGCGGAACGCGAAAACAGAAGCACAATAATTACAGGTCATATCCGTCGCAATTCCGCGATGAAAGAAATAACAACTGGACACGACAAGGCTATTCTCACAACACAAATCGTGACCAAAACAGACACCACCCGCGCGACAACCGTTGGCAGAGTAGTAATTATTACAGGGAAAGATCACCTCTCCGCGGTAATGACTATCACAGAGACTATCAGAGAAACAGACAATATAGAAACCAAAATAATTATTATCAAGGGAGAAAGAATAACTTTAGACGCAACTGTCCAGCGCGCAGTTACGATTCAGAGAGAAATTCTCGACCACGTGGCCGACAAGTAAGAAACAATGGAATCTACCGACATGACGACAGACGATATGATCGTAACGACAGACCTGAATTGCATCAGAACTGGCGGAATTCAAACAGGGCGGGGCCCTCTCGGCAAGGTGAATTTGTAGAAGTTAGGTCTCCTAATCCCAATAACGGCGCGCGCCAACAAAGAGACAATGACTCGCACCGCAGGCAGCCACGTGCGCCGGCTGGCTTAGCGAAAAATAACATAGACGCTAACCTTGAGAAAAGTTCCAGTATTCTTTACCGATGTATACCGCATGATAATTGCTTTCAAGTTGAGAGTAATGGTTTACACCACATTTCACATATAACACCGTTTATTGAAAGATAATCTGCTTTTTAACTTTGTCTTTGCCATAAAACATTTCACTTCACATTTCCAGTATGCTTTGTCACACTGACAAACTGTTAACATGCAACAATGTTTTGAAGTTAACTATCCTGTCTAGAACCTAGGGAATATTTTTAAACAGAAATTTCGAATGCATGCTTATAGTGAACAGACGACACAGTGTTGTTCTTTGTACATTCTTGCTTGTTAGTTGCACGATTACGTAACGACTATAAGGCTTACATACTTAGAACATATACTGTTAATGAGGTTTTAATGCAACATTTTGGTTCAGTTGAAAATACATTCTTTATTTGAAGTACTTTCTGTGAGATTAAAGATGACTTAGCGTTTGGTTTCTTTGATAGCTACACGATTATATCACTACGCTACTAATGTGTGACGCAATTTACATTGTGCTTTTGCGGTGTATCTGTTTTATATCTGCACAGTTTTTCTGAATTATTCTGGAAAGTAAAACATGTTTTAGTGGTAACTTTTGTGGTATAGCTACAATGAGACAGCCTTTTCTGTTGCACAACAATACATACAGTACAGTACTTACTTCATCACGGCAATAAGCGCAATAACTAAGATATCTATACGCAAAGCATTTCACTTTTGTTTATCATGAGGTAAGTACATTGACTTCTGCAGAACTTAGTTTTCGGAGGACGATAACTACGACACTTCCACAGAGATTATCTTACAACAAGACGCACAGTTTAGCGCTACCCTTACACGTATTTGAGTGATTAATTTTGTACTTAAACATTTATTCTTAAAGATATTTGAAGTACAATGATACAAAGGTTTTCCATGATACATTTCATTCCATTGCTGTAATCTGCAACACCTGAGGATATAATTACATTAATCCTCAGGGGGGTACACGCCTACTTTTTGTACCATGTGTATGGCAAGCACAAGGAGCCCTAGCTAATATGGTATTTGCTTATACAACTTTACACATCGGTACCATATTTCTCTAACACATTAATTACACAGCTATCTGATCATTTAACTGGGAGAGACAAACATTTACTTTACTAGATCAGTGACAGATGTTTACGTAATTACATCATTGGATAACTTCACACTTACGAAGTTGTATTTTGTCTGTACTTTATGAACTGTTCATATTTTTTCGGAACCATTGTGATACTATGAGAGCTTTGAATGACAAATTTGGTATGGGATCATGATTTTTAAAGTACGTTTGAGGTAGATGACACTTTTGACATGAGCAAAGCATTTTTTTTTTAGGATTTGAAATTATTGGAGGAAGCTACGACGATTTTGAGAATTGACTGAGGTGTTATGATGTTATTATTACGATGACTATGTGTATTATGCTGTTGCGGTATGTTTATGATCAATAAGCTGATGCTATATGAGTTATTTGATTATGCTACTTATCTGTTATGATGGAATATTGAAGAAGTGTCGACGAATAAGGTAAGAAATAATGAGTAGAGGTTAGGGACTCTGGTTTGTGAAAAAGGTTGTTGGAAACCAAGAATCGTACTTTAAGAGCTATGAAATGTATGTAAATGTGTGAATGTATTACAATGCCGACGAAAATTTTTTGGACACTGTTATATTTATAGGATTTTATTTTCTACACATTTGTAAAGCAAACTATCAACCTGTGAAAATATTTTTATATGAGACTGCCACTGTAGCGGAAACAGGTGTCGTAAATATTTCGGTAAGACAATTAAGTGACCACCTGCACGTAATGCGTCGTGGGCACCCAGCTGCGCGACAACCACCTGACAAAAGAGAGCAATTAGTGTGTGCCTCTCAGAGGCACAGGTAAAAATAAAAAAAAGGGCCATTATCCTCGCTATTGACATTCCTTTGTAGAAAGCACCGCAAATACGACACGCTCATTACTGAGAAAGATACTTACATCTGACACCTGATTATAACAAACGTCTTTCTACGAGAGTTGAGATTATTTGTACTAACTTATGAAATGTCACATGACTATTGAATGATATTTTTATGCTTTGCCTTTCATAGTTGCTTGTTTCATTTGATATCTGTTTTCCAGCTGTGTTACAGCATTGGTTTTATAAAATAAAAGTAAATGCATTTGCTAATGTGAAAACTTTCTGTCAACAGATCTGTTAAATAATAATTTTATGATCCACATTCTTAAAAAAAAAGGAGCACTTGGAAAGGAAAGAACAATAAGAAGGGACTAGTAACAGGAACTGCATACATAATTTTCTTTTCAAGTACTTGGTAATTTATTTAATAGAATAAGTTGTGGTGCACCACTTTAATTACATAGTCATTAAGATGTGATTATAACTTTCCCTTATCTGCATTGTTGTCTTTAGTGTACTATTTTTTCTGCTTGTAGCTTTGTCCAGTTTAGGTATAAGTTACAGCATTAGCTGCGGCTGTTTGCCATTCATAGTGCTACTGAATGTCACTTTTTATTACTAGGTTAAGCCAATTTTATTACTGATTTATTTTTCTTGTTTGCTGTGCATTACCTTATATTAGTTGTAATATTGCTGCCTATTTTTTGCCAATTTCCATTTTTTTATCATTGCTGTTTGTGTTAATTGTTTTGTGCTGCTGCATTGCCTCGTCCCTTAGTTTAGTATCTGAGCTCAGTAGATTTAAGTTAGCTTAAGAGGGGGTAGACTATATAAGAAACTAACTATGATGAATTGGAAGAGAAGCATTGAGAAGCTATAAGAAAATGGTTTTGCCAAAAAAGTAGTGTACAGTGGAGAAAAACTATTTTTGAAAGAGGATGTGAACAAAATGCAGAAAGCATGCTTGGATAGGATTTTTTTTTTTTGCTGGAGCAAATGTTGAAATAAGAGGGGCGATCTATGGAATGACGTTTTCGGTTGGACTCCAGTACCAAATGTTACCCTGAAAACAAACCCTGTCCTTTCCTTTTGTATTATCCCACTATGTGTTTATGTACCCTTGTGTATTTGTTTTCTTCCTGTCTCTGTATGCTGTTTCATAGAATTTTTTCTCTTCTAATACTAAGCTACATTCACTTTGATGAGGAATACTGTTATCCTCAAATATAATTTGCATTAATAACATGTTATTTACTTTGTAAAGATGTTTACACATTATTTATTCTGTTTTGTTCTAATGCTCATGAGTGAAGTTGATGTTTCAAAAGTTATTCTGATCTTTTATGTATGTACTTATGTCATAAATTTGTAACACTGATGTATTTGCTATTTCGATTCTATTGTAAAGCCTGTACTACTGCAAATGATATCTGTAGTCTTATGTTCTTTAAAGATGTATTTTGTACCTTTGTTATTGTATTCCTATGTTATAAAATTGTAACTGACACCAGTTCATCATTAAGTAACTTGTAAATTACATTTCACTGCACACGTTTCTGTTGGTCATAGTATATGGACAATATGTGAGAAGTAGGGACTGATAGTGTTTGCACATGTGTTAATAACTCAGTAAGGGACTGGATAACAGCATTGCTGGTTCTAAGGACATTTCAAAAACAATTTTTCTGAGTGCACAAGTGGTGGTTATGGACTTATATTATCCACAAGACTCTTCAGTGATTGTGCGCCTGCACAGTCAAACAGATGGCTGCTGGCCATCTCTACAAGGACTACAGTGGGTCTACACCTTTGATGACCCACCAATACCATTATTTCTACAAGGACTGCAATGGGTCTGCTCCTCTGGTGGCCCACCAATACCGTAATCTCTACCAGGACTACAGTGGGTCTGCTCTGTGATGACCTACCTACCGATAGTCTTCAATGTCGACTGACTCTGCTGTGGCCCGTTACCTGTCTGCATGTCAAGAGTCAGCACTGCCTTTCTGTTGGAAGGACAACACTTCCTCAAGACTGCATGGAAATCCACTACTTCCATGTGCATTTTCTTTTACTGCTCAGACTTTGAGAAAAACACTGCAATTTTACTTTGATGAATGATCAGGACTGTCTTTATGGACTGTGAGAAAATTTTAGCTTCTGACCAACATTGTATCAATAAGTGTGTGTATTTGATATCTTTGTTATTGTAATTATGAAAAATCTTATCAAATCATTATTGGCCACTGCCCAAAACAATTTGTAAATTTTTTTTGTGGAGAGCATGGGGGCTATGTAAGTAGGCTGTTTAGGTTTTCTTATTGGTAACGCCACATAGCGCTCGGTATGAAAAAATCACTGGCTGTGCCATGTGCAGTCTGTGTTTAGTCTGCATTGTTGTCTGCCATTGTAGTGTTGGGCAGCGGCAGCTGGATGCTAACAGCGCGTAGCGTTGCGCAGTTGGAGGTGAGCCGCCAGCAGTGGTGGACGTGGGGAGAGAGATGGCGGAGTTTTGAAATTTGTAAGAATTGGTGTCATGGACTGCTATATATATTATGACTATTAAGGTAAATACATTGTTTGTTCTGTATTAAAATCTTTTATTTGCTAACTGTGCCTATCAATAGTTAGTGACTTCCGTAGTTTGAATCTTTTAGTTAGCTGGCAGTAGTGGCGCTTGCTGTATTGCAGTAGTTCGAGTAACGAAGATTTTTGTGAGGTAAGTGATTTGTGAAACATATAGATTAATGTTAGTCAGGGCCATTCTGTTGTAGGGATTACTGAAAGTCAGATTGCTTTGCGCAAAAAAAATATTGTGTGTCAGTTTAAGCACAGTCTTGTATAAATTTTTCAAAGGGGACGTTTCAAAGTGACACACATCACTGGTACTGACGTGAGCAACCACCTGTAGTTGGCTGCACCCTATGCTCCTCATAGTATCTGGGAGGATCCTTTCCACATCTGGAATGACACCACTCGGTATGCACACAGAGTGCACATTGGTTTTCTTACCTTCCTTGTCAAGTCCCTAACAGGTCCCATACCGCGCCTAACGTTGGAGCTCCCAACTGCCAATAGTCCCACCGTCTGCGATTGCCCAGATCTTGCCGGCTGAGTGGTTTCCTCTGAAACAGGACAAGTGACAACATCCAGCTCAGCGACAGTGCCAGCCACAGACAGTACCTGGAACCGGTTTGTCAGACAAACCGGTGAGGCGTTACGTGTGGCCACGTGGGAAGTCATTCATGGGTTGCTTCGCCCTAGGGCGACCTACCATTCGACCACAGGTGAGGGGTCAGCCTCTGTGCGAGCAGCAACTTGGTTGGCCACCGGTGAGGACCGATCGGAGGCCTCTGACGTGCTGGGCGTCCGTTGTATCCCCATGGCAGGTCCACAACAATGGTGCCCATCCACTGCAGCTTCAAGCTGTGTAACCGTAGCCATCACAGCCTGAAGCTGAGAGCGAAGTGTCACCAACTCGGCTCGCATCACAGCAATCGCAGTCTCTGTCCATACCAAAGACTGTGGAAAAATAAACTATGCAGATAAACGGACTAACGGCATATGCTGCACAGCTCAAATGCAGACCCTGATGAAAACATATGAACTGTGTCTAGTAATACGCAGATATTCAAGAACCTAACTACCGAAGCACTCAGGTGAAACTAAATAATTTGCCCCTCACAAGGAACTTGTAATATGTCACAAAATCGGTTTACTTTCTGACGCAGACGCAGAACGCGAGAACTGTGGCTATTAGACTTTTAATTTACACGCAGGAACTCAAGAAACAAAACCATTAAAGCACACAGATGATATAATAAAATTCGCTCGTGGTTAGGAACTCGTAAAAGTTCCAAAAGCGGTTTACTTATCTGTTGCTGTATCTGTCGCGGTCGGCTAGTACTGCCTGGCTAACTGGCCGACTAACGCCAACAAGCGGTCACACTTGTTTTCAAAACAAGCGAGCAAACGACTATCGACGCTCGCTACGGAAATCTTCGGCAGACCCTGACGAAAATACACGAACTTTGTCTCGTAAAACAGAGCAAATTTTTACCCCACTTTGTTATATGTCCTTGGGTACACACCTTGTTACTCTAGGGTCAAATAAATAAGTAAGCAATATTCTATACACTGCATTGTATCTCATAAATTGGCTTTATAAACGTTGTCCCACACGTTTCCTTGTCTAGCAGAAATTGTTTAAAGAATATTCCATACACTGCAATCGATGTTGTGCTAAATTCTTTAAACAAATAAATAAACTATATTCCATACAAAGCCTTGTATCCCGTAAACTATTCAAATAAACAGTATTCTACAGATTGTCTTGTCTACCAAAAATTGTTCAAACAATATTCCATAGATTGAAATCGATTTCCCATCAAATAACCGCCCAATATTTCCAGAAGGGGGCAGTATCCACCAAGGAAAACTGTTCCACACAAAAGGTTACTGATTTCATTAATTAGTCAAATTGGTATAGTGGGAGGGGCTATTTGAATAACCCAGCCCTGAAAGTGTGCCTCGGTCAGCAAGGGGGGGGGGGGGGAAGAGGACAGGATTGGAGCTTTCCAGAGGGGTGGAGTTGGTTGATGGGAAGCGGGAAGGTTTGGGGGGTTTTCAGAAGGATGGATTATCCCAATAGTGTCATAAATCAATTAACAGAACGACATGTTAAGGGGAGTGCTAGGGATTACATGGAAAACCATTAACAGAACAATAGAGTATGATTATGTATCAATCAGCTGTCACAATTCAATTAATTTGCATATCAGTTTGATATCAATAGTTGCTCAGAACGCAGTTTGCTCTACTACTCACATCATATCTCATTTTCACATCTAATCAGGTACTCTGCGTTTTATCGCTACTGAGTGAGCTGTGGACCACACATACCAGCTGACATCCGTCACCTTCCCCAGCAGCCACTCTGGTACGTATCAGATATCTAAACTAATGCACCTGCAACACTTATGGATCTCCAAATCGTACATCAGATATCAAAGCCATGCACCTCGTCGCGTGTGTGTGCCAAGACCAGTGGCTTTCTGTGAATCTCAGTATACCGACCTTCTCTGACACAAGAGAACGCTAAACTGTCTGTGTATTATTATTTTCTTATTAAATACTGATGTCTCGTCGACTTCGGGCCAGGCCATGCACCCGACTATGCACAGTCTGGTATTGGCAGCATCGTTATTCCCCTGCCTCAGATTTGTCAGCGTAATATTATACGCTTTTTACACCTTGGTATCTCGTTGTCTTCCAGTCAGGTCACTCACATGCACAGCCAAGTAGAGTAGCTATTTTTTATGGCCTAGCATGTCAATTTACCCGTTTTACAATGGAGCCTATAAATTTCCAGATTCGTGATCATCTCACGTTAGAATACCTTATTTGGACCCCGGAAGGACTATCCCTTAACGAAGAACGACAACATAGTTCTCGTGAAGCTCTGCTGGCTAATGTTTTAGGGAACATACGTTTGAGGTATGTCGCACGATAATTATATCCCACTTTTCTATTAATCGAACTTGGTAAGGATCACAGGCTGACGAGCAGTTACGGTAACACGATGTATTTTTGCGTAACACAACACGAAAAATGCACTTGAAATTTGAGTCGTTTCACGAAACGTGTTATGCAAGTGGTAAGTAAATATAGATAAGATCGATCCTGATCAGCAGTCGAAGGTATTTTAACGATGGAATACTGACATTAGCTTAACACAGCGGAACTGAAATACTTGCACTTTTCCACATGCACTGTTATCTGTTCGTAGCAACAGAGCACAAGGCTAACAGCGCCTAACACACACATCGAAAACATAACGAAACAACTTATCACATAACGTGATTTTAATCGGTAGTTTCAACACGTCTCTCAACAACTCATTCAAAGTGCTCAGTTTTACAGTAGGCAGACACAAATTCTATCTCATGCGAGCTGTACTTGACTTGTGTTATCTTCTAGCGTTACAATGGACTGCTGAGATAGTGTTCCTAGTGTGGTCTCATAACTATTTTATAGCATTCAACCTATTAGTCAAGTTGTACGAGTGACAATAATGGAAACTCTGCAGCAGTGTAACAAAAGTTACAACTAAGGCTGGACACATCCAGTATTGATGTACGGCAATAGGTGTTTTTGATCAGATAGTGTATGTGTCAGAGCATGACATTTGGTGTCAGATCCTGAATCTTAAAATCATATTTTACAACCAGATGATATCAGTGTGTATAAACTATTAGATCACAAATAGTAATTGGTCAGCAGTGAAATGGTCAACTATTACAGACATAGAAGTAGCACTTGAGTAAACACTTTTTAGTTTTAGACACTAATTTGACGACTTCATGAGTATGTGGGAATTAATATTACGGTAAACGGTAATAATGGAACGTTGTTGTGTGACAGACGTATTTTTGCAGAACGTTTGTACCTATAGTGACAACTGTGAATCATAATGGATGTGTAAAATAATTAATTTAAGGCTTAGTTACACCTTAAACCAAGCGCTACACATAGAGTAAACAATTATCGATTTTTACCAGTGCAGACATCTGTTGGCAAGAGTAATATACACACATTAAAAAAAGTTTTGCATCACTTGGGTTCCCACAACTCCTGAAGATAGACATTGACTGTGGGTATTGTATCACAGACACAGTACCTTTAACTGTTCAGAGGTGTCACTAAACCCGCCCAAAGATGTAAAAAACCATCCTAGGAGACAGCCGATCAGTTCCAGTCATTCCACCAGGAAGGAGGTACATGGCTAGTGTTGTCTGTAGTTCAACCACGCCTAGACGGTCTATACTGCAGTTCGATGGCGTCCATATTGTTACCTTGCGCCAGGAACCAGGAAGGGCTCTTAACAATCGAAGGATCCAGGCGTCTCGGAGTGAACCAAAGCGATGTTGTTTGGTCATAGAGGAGATATAGAGGCACAGGAACTGTCGATGACATGCCACGCTCAGGCCGCCCAAGGGTTGTTACTGCAGTGGATGACCGATACCTTCGGATTATGTCTCGGGGGAACCCTAACAGCATCGCCACCGTGTTGAATAATGCTTTTAGTGCAGCCACAGGACGCCGTATTACGACTCAAACTGATCGAGTAGGCTGCATAATACGAAACTTCACTCCCGACGTTCATGACGCAACCACGAAACCATACAGCGCGGTACAGATGGGCCCAACAACATACCGAATGGACCACTCAAGATTGCCACCGCCTACTCTTCACCGAAGAGTGTCGTACTTGCCTTCAATCAAACAATCGTCGGAGATGTGTTTGGAGGCAACCCGGTCAGGCTGAACGCCTTAGACACATTGTCGAGCGAGTGCAGCAAGGTTGTTCTGGAGTGGCATTATGTCGGGCAGACGTGCGCCGCTGGTGGTCATAGAAGGCGCTGTAACGGCTGTACGATACTTGAATGCCATCCTCCAACCGATAGTGCAACCATATCGGCAGCATATTGGCGAGGCATTTCTCTTCATGGACGACAATACGCGCCCACATAGTGCACGTCTTGTGAACGACTTCTTTCAGGATAACGACATCGCTCGACCAGAATGGCCAGCATGTTCTCTAGACATCACCTTATCGAACATGCCTGGGTTAGATTGTAAAAGGCTGTTTATGGAAGACATTACCCACCGACCACTCTACATCTACATCTACATCTACATCCATACTCCGCAAGCCACCTGACGCTGTGAGGCGGATGGTTCTTTGAGTACCTCTATCGGTTCTCCCTTTTATTCCAGTCTCGTATTGTTCGTGGAAAGAAAGATTGTCTGAATGCCTCTGTGTGGGCTCTAATCTCTCTGATTTTATCCTCATGGTCTCTTCGTGAGATATACGTAGGTGGGAGAAACACACTGCTTGACTCCTCGGAGGAGGAATGTTCTCGAAACTTCAACAAAAGCCCGTACCGAGCTACTGAGGGTCTCTCCGGCAGAGTCTTCCACTAGAGTTTATCTATCATCTCCGTAACACTTTCGCGTTTGCTAAATGATCCTGTAACGAAGCGCGCTGCTCTGCGTTGGATCGTCTCTATCTCTTCTATCAACCCTATCTGGTACGGATCCCACACTGGTGAGCAGTATTCAAGCAGTGGGCGAACAAGTGTCCTGTAACGTACTTCCTTTGTTTTCGGACTGAATTTCCTTAGGATTCTTCGAATGAATCTCAGTCTGGCATCTGCCTTACCGACGATCAACTTTATATGGTCATTCAATTTTAAATCACTCCTAATGCCTACTCCCAGATAATTTATGGCATTAACTGCTTCCAGTTGCTGACCTGCTATATTGTAGCTAAATGATAAAGGATCTTTCTTTCTGTGTATTCGTAGCACATTACATTTGTCTACATTGTGATTCACATTGCCATTCCCTGCACCATGCGTCAATTCGTTGCAGATCCTCCTGCATTTCAGTACAATTTTCCATTGTTACAACCTCTCGATATACTACAGCATCATCCGCAAAAAGCCTCAGTGAACTTCCGATGTTATCCACAAGGTCATTTTTGTATATTGTGAATAGAAACAGTCATACAACACTCCCAAGCGGCTCATGAAATCACTCTTAATTCGGAAGACTTCTCCTCATTGGCATGGTGCGTTCTGTTATCTAGGAACTCTTCAATCCAATCACACAATTGGTCTGATAGTCCATATGCTCTTACTTTGTTCATTAAACGACTGTGGTGAACTGTATCGAACGTCTTGTGGAAGTCAAGAAACACGGCATCTACCTGGGAACCCGTGTCTATGGCCCTCTGAGTCGTGGACGAAATGGTACGGTCTAAAACTGGCAGTGTGGTATTCAGAGGGATCTACGCCGAATCACCGTTGAGGAGTGGGACAATCTGGACCAACGGTGCCTTGATGAACTTGTGGATAGTATGCCACGACGAATACAGGCATGCATCAATGCAAGAGGGCGTGCTACAGGGTATTAGAGATACTGGTGTGTACAGCAGTCTGGACCACCAGCTCCGAAGGTCTCGCTGTATGGTGGTACAACATGCAATGTGTGGTTTTCATGAGCAATAATAAGGGCGGAAATGATGTTTCTGTTGATCTTTGTTCCAATTTTCTGGAGACGTTCCGGAACTCTCTGAACCAAGGTGAAGCAAAACCTTTTTTTGATGTGTGTACTTGTGGTTCCCAGATTGAACAATGTGCATTTTATCAGTACAGCCATCTGTTGGTGTCTGCGAGTAGCTGGGACATAAAACTGCAGTAGATTTTGTTTTGCGGTTTTCAGGGTTTGCTGAATGGTATTTAAAGTAAAACTTACGTTCAACAACTATGTGTTAGTAATTTATTAATCATATTTTATAAGTAAATGTTGATTTTTGAATTATTGGTTAATTTATACAGTATGTATCTACTCGTTCTAATATTCCGTAGTAAATTATATGGAGCTTCAAACGAAACTGACCACTGTGACTGGTGAACCAGTCCATGAATGGTTTTTGGGAGGCAGTAGTGCTATCATAGTTCGTAATGTTTTGCACAATTCAGATTGTATAACGTAGTTTTTGATAAATATTTCGTACACTTTAGATCACAGTCCAGGTGTGGCTAAACTGTAGTTGTAATACTAGGCTATGACTGAAGGAGAGGAGAGGGTGATGTGTACCGCATTTTATTCATAAATAATTCTTGCCTTTTAGATTTTTTTGAGCACAACCCATATTGACCAATTTTCAAACCTGATAGTCTTATTCTATTTTTATTCTGACTAGAAGCACTGACTGCTCCTTGTTGATGATGCTTCAAATAATTATTTAACTATGATGTATAGATCTCTAATGAGAGTTAATTAGCTTTTTTTCTGTCATGTGACGTTAATGTGACTACCTGTCAAAAGACTGAATAACCACCTTCTGCAGTGCAGACTGCTTTGAGACATGTAAGAAGAGAGTTAGTGGGGTTCTGGAGGGTACTGACAGGGACGGTGAGCCGTGCCACCTACAGTGCCATGGCCATTTGGGCTATGTTTCTAGGTTGGGAATCCATAGCATGTACAGCCCAATAGAGGTGGTATCACAGATTCTCGATTGGGTTTAAGTTCAAGGAGTTTGGTGGCCAGGGGAGTACGGTAAACTCATCCTGGTGCTCTTTGAACCCTCTACGTACAATGAAAGCTGTGTGACACATTGCATCGTCCTGCTGTTAGATGCCATCATGCCGAGGAAAGCGAAATTGTCTGTAGGGATGGACATAGTGCCCAAGGATAGATGCATACCTTTATTGATCCGTTGTGCCTTCCAGAATGATAAGATCACACAGGGAATTCCACAGAAACATTCCTCAGACAATAATGCTCACTTCTATGGCCTGGATGCTTGAAGTAATTGTTGCAGTGTGTTTACTTTCAGACGTTTCGTGCTTTAAACGCAGATGACCATGTGTCCACTATAGCATAAAACGTGATTCATCTGTCATCTGTGACCAGTCAGTGGACGTCCAGTTGCGGTATTGGTGTACAAATTTCTGCTTTCGTCGACAGTGAAAAGCAATCAGATCAGCATGAATGAGGAGGCCCATACAAAGCAATGTTCGCTGAACGATTGTTGTGGACACGCTGTTGGTAGTCTCTTGGTTCTTCTAGCTCAGGTGCTCGACGTTTGCAGAGTTGCGTTGGCACCAGTTTTAGACCGCACCATTTCGCCAGGCATAGTATACTTTCACCATAGTGGTGTACACACTGTTTACAAACTTATTCTTTTCAAAATACTTCCACAATTAGCCAAAGGCCAATGTTTATGGCCGTTTGGGCGTCAGCCAAATTTCTCCATTTCTGCATTATGGCAATGACTACACTGTTTTGTGCATACCCCTGACATGCTTTGCATATTCTCCACTGCTAGTGGTGCCATTTCTGTCTGTGAGTGGTTACTGCATGTTGATATCAAACATAGGTGGTAGTCGCGTTAAAGTGACTGGAATGTATATTAAGAAAGAGGAGGGAAAGGGGAACTCGACTCATATTGCTCGAGAGCAGTGGGTATCCATGGCTACTGGCTAAGAACAAGACGATGTCGACAAACGATGGGATGAGAGAAAAGCTGTGGATGTAGGTGGGTAGGTGAGGAGAGAATAGTAAAGGAAGAGGGATGGAGCTGCAGTGGAGGGAAAGTTGGAGGAAGGAGAGAAGCAAAGGGTTGTAAGCTAAAGGGAAGGGAGGGAAAGGGAGGGAAAGGGAGGGGAGTTGTGAACTTGAACATTTTCTTCAGCTGTAGCCCAACATTGGAAATGCTGACTTTGCTGCTACAAAACCCACAATGCTTCCATACTAACAATTGCCTCAGCTGTAATGTGACGCCAGAACTGCTAACCTTGCTGTCACCAAACGCTCTTTGCTGCCCCACATTTATTAGTTTTTAGAGTGAATGAGGCCCTCATTAACAGCACTATTTTAATGCAGTTGTATTTTTCGTAAGACATATTACATGTCTTATGCCATATATAAGACCTCAAAAATCGTCTGAGCGCTAAGTGAATGTTTAATAATTGGATGTGCTCAGAAAGTTTCAAATAGTTAGGGAAGAAATTGTGTCTGGAAGGGTAAAAAAATGTGGGATCCCCTTATACCATATCCTTCAATATCCGTTGCTCTCCCTAAGGCCAAACACAGGATGCACTATTAGCCTGAGTTCCACGACAGACAATACGTGACTCATGGGAAAGTAATAATGCTACTGAAGTCTGTGAGTTACACATTGCTATGTTGGCCCAAAGGAATTTTATTATGTCAAATCGCTCTTACATTAAAGAACAAGAAATACGTTAGTTCTTAGGTGTACTGTGTTATTTGTGTTATCAGTTGGAATCCAAAAACAAATTTAAAGGCCTAAAATTCCAATAAGAACTGTTTACAAGAGAAGAACGGTCAAATGGACGATCGACACACTGTGTGTATCTTAATATCCAGTCTTTGTTCGACAATATACACTAGTTTTGTCGCCAAAATTTAAAGGTAGCCGCTATAGAAAGATCCACCATGTGTCTAATTATAGGGAACTACCTCCAACAAGAAGATATTTGCTACAACGGGGTTACATTATTATGATGAGCCGCGGAAACTTCCACGGGTTTCCTGAGGTGCTACCTGAATACCAGCGTAACAATAAAAGACTCCCATTATGTTGTTGTTGTCTTCAGTCCTGAGACTGGTTTGATGCAGCTCTCCATGCTACTCTATCCTGTGCAAGCTGCTTCATCTCCCAGTACCTACTGCAACCTACATCCTTCTGAATCTCCTTAGTGTACTCATCTCTCGGTCTCCCTCTACGATTTTTACCCTCCACGCTGCCCTCCAATGCTAAATTTGTGATCCCTTGATGCCTCAAAACATGTCCTACCAACCGATCCCTTCTTCTAGTCAAGTTGTGCCACAAACTTCTCTTCTCCCCAATCCTATTCAATACCTCCTCATTAGTTACGTGATCTATCCAACTTATCTTCAGTATTCTTCTGTAGCACCACATTTCGAAAGCTTCTATTCTCTTCTTGTCCAAACTAGTTATCGTCCATGTTTCACTTCCATACATGGCTACACTCCAAACAAATACTTTCAGAAACGACTTCCTGATACATAAATCTATATTCGATGTTAACAAATTTCTCTTCTTCAGAAACGCTTTCCTTGCCATTGCCAGTCTACATTTTATATCCTCTCTACTTCGACCATCATCAGTTATTTTACTTCCTAAATAGCAAAACTCCTTTACTACTTTAAGTGTCTCATTTCCTAATCTAATTCCCTCAGCATCACCCGATTTAATTTGACTACACTCCATTATCCTCGTTTTGCTTTTGTTAATGTTCATCTTATATCCTCCTTTCAAGACACTGTCCATTCCGTTCAACTGCTCTTCCAAGTCCTTTGCCGTCTCTGACAGAATTACAATGTCATCGGCGAACCTCAAAGTTTTTACTTCGTCTCCTTGAATTTTAATACCTACTCCAAATTTTTCTTTTGTTTCCTTTACTGCTTGCTCAATATACAGATTGAATAACATCGGGGAGAGGCTACAACCCTGTCTCACTCCTTTCCCAACCGCTGCTTCCCTTTCATGCCTCTCGACTCTTATGACTGCCATCTGGTTTCTGTACAAATTATAAATAGCCTTTCGCTCCCTGTATTTTACCCCTGCCACCTTTAGAATTTGAAAAAGAGTATTCCAGTCAACATTGTCAAAAGCTTTCTCTAAGTCTACAAATGCTAGAAACGTAGGTTTGCCTTTTCTTAATCTTTCTTCTAAGATAAGTCGTAAGGTCAGTATTGCCTCACGTGTTCCAACATTTCTACGGAATCCAAACTGATCCTCCCCGAGGTCTGCATCTACCAGTTTTTCCATTCGTCTGTAAAGAATTCGCGTTAGTATTTTGCAGCCGTGGCTTATTAAACTCATAGTTCGGTAATTTTCACATCTGTCAGCACCTGCTTTCTTTGGGATTGGAATTATTATATTCTTCTTGAAGTCTGAGGGTATTTCGCCTGTCTCATACATCTTGCTTACCAGCTGGTAGAGTTTTCTCAGGACTGGTTGTCCCAAGGCCGTCAGTAGTTCTAATGGAATGTTGTCTACTCCGGGGGCCTTGTTTCGACTTAGGTCTTTCAGTGCTCTGTCAAACTCTTCACGCAGTATCGTATCTCCCATTTCGTCTTCATCTACATCCTCTTCCATTTCCATAATATTGTCCTCAAGTACATCGCCCTTGTATAAACCTTCTATATACTCCTTCCACCTTTCTGCCTTCCCTTCTTTGCTTAGAACTGGGCTGCCATCTGAGCTCTTGATATTCATACACTTGGTTCTCTTCTCTCCAAAGGTCTCTTTAATTTTCCTGTAGGCAGTATCTATCTTACCCCTAGTGAGATAAGCTTCTACATCCTTACATCCTTACTAGCCATCCCTGTTTAGCCATTTTGCACTTCCTGTCGATCTCATTTTTGAGACGTTTGTATTCCTTTTTGCCTGCTTCATTTACTGCATTATTATATTTTCTCCTTTCATCAATTAAATTCAATATTTCTTCTGTTACCCAAGGATTTCTAGCAGCCCTCGTCTTTGTACCTACTGTATCCTCTGCTGCCTTCACTGCAACATCCCTCAGAGCTACCCATTCTTCTTCTACTGTATTTCTTTCCCCTATTCCTGTCAATTGTTCCCTTATGCTCTCCCTGAAACTCTGTACAACCTCTGGTTCTTTCAGTTTATCCAGGTCCCATCTCCTTAATTTCCCACATTCTTGCAGTTTCTTCCCATTATACTGAATACAAATCACTTCTCACTCGTCTTTGTTCTTTATGAAATACATTGCACAGTTTTTAATACTTTCTATGTGGAATAAAACAAATGCTCTAGATCCGTAATTCTGGTCTAAAACCGATTCCGTGAAATTCATCACCACCTGCAGAACTCAAACAAAGATCTTGGAGACCCGATCTCCTCTCAACAAGATGAAAGTAATACGTAAATTGCGAGGGCAAAAACGTTTATAAAAGCTACAAACCAAGGTCAGGGTTATGAGAAGTCCGTTACCCAAAAGAAGCCTCACATTAATTGAATTTTTTGAAATAAGACAGCCTCAGTCGCAAAATCTTTTTATTTACAGGAAATGCGTTTCTTATTTCAAGAAATTCATAACCTGTTGCTGTACCAGGCGCCCAGTATGGAATGCCTAATGATGTCCCTCGACAAGTCAGTAGGCAGGCAAGAGAGTATCTCAAAGTTGCTTACCCCGATAAGTGGACATGTCGTCCAGGACCAGTTGCTTGGCCCACCAGATCTCCGGATCTCAGTCCCTGAATTTCTACCTTTGGGGCCGTCTCAAGGAGCTCGTGTATTGTGGTGCAATTGATAATGTAGCACAACTATAGCAGCGAATTTAAAATAGCTTTGCAACTGTGCAGAATGAGATGAACGGAGCCCGCACATTCCGAGAGCGGCAAGAAGTCGAGCACGTCAGATTCTTCGCCCACATAGACATCATTTTCAACGTGTCCTGGGATAAATGTACACTATGTAGTTGAGTTGAATTTCGGCTCCCTTCGTGTCGTCGCTTTATGAGAAGAATAATTTTTGTTTTGTTTTTGTTACACTTGTGATCCCTACTCTAGTCCATAACTATAAAATAAAGCAATTCCAGACAAAACTTTATTTAACGTTATACTCTTATTTTTATGCATACATTACAACCACAAAATATGTATGGTTACTTTTGAATCACTTTGCGTAGCTGCTTGGACGAGTTATGGGCTCTCTTTTTCTATAATAAGCTTATATTTCTTAAAAAAATTAAAATCCTTTCGCAGGAGAAACATTATCAGTGGACTGGTATGTTTTTAGAACGGCCGGTAGTGTTGCTTACATCATATATAGGGTCTTACGAGAATATCACCTTTCTTTCAATATTCTGTTTTTAAGTTACCCAACCTTCATAGTTACACCTCATATGGACTATAGCTATTTTTTACAATTTTAACAGAGCGTCTCGGAGGTCGTTCGATATTGCTGTCATACACACTTGATAATAGCTCCAAATACAGGTATGCAACACTACATATTTCGTGTTGGATGCACTACACTTTCACATAATCCTTCCAACGGATCTTTCAACCATTCACTCTACCTGTTATACAGGTTATACGTGTTTGTCACTTTTCATATTGCTTTCCTTACTCCTATAACGTGTAACAATGGACGTGCCTCAGATGTTCGATATCGATCTGGTAATTGGCTTTTTCCCTTTGTTGTAGCCATATTCACCTATTGTAAGACCAGTGGAATATCTTCACCAACTTTTTGTTTCTCCACAATCGTCCATTGACGAAATTTTCCTGTACACAAGCATATCGTCTGTGTACACTCTGATAGTGCTGCGAATTTCGCCAGAAACAAGAGGAGAGATGGTTGCGTGAAACTTTTAACCACCATTAGTAGCGCCAGGCCATATTTTAGTGGGGGTTGCCTACATCAGGCGCAGGTATGCACTCAGGGGCAAACCTGTTGTTCAGTTAAGTGCTTTTCCACGTCAACGTATTCTTCCATTAAGTGCTTTTCCATGTCACCCCCTTTTCCTTTTGAGTGACAGGCACTTAATCTGTTGTTCCCCCTGCCCCTCCCTCTCCATCAACCCTGTCCCCCCTCGCTACTACAGGTAAACTTTCAAGTCTGAGTTACTGGAATAGGCCTCCCTCTCACACTTATCAATTTGATTGACTACATAATGAAATTGATCAATTAGTTAACCTCTCTGGTTTGTTAGCGCGAGTTGCATTGCAATCCGAATCCATAACGTGGCAGACATTCGAAAATCGTTTAAATGCAGATATGACCTTGCTGTTCTGCAGTTAATGGGACACGTGTAGCGGCTGCAAAGTGCCGTCCTAAGTCCCAAACTCAAAACTATATTCCTTAAAATCCACCGCACGTAGGTTCTACATAACAGAATTATGACTTATATTTAACTACGGGCGCTACAAGAAACAGCTGCACATACTCATCGCTGCACAGTAAATGTGCAAAGTAAAATGTCTCAACCGTATCGTACTAGACAAGTGACAGGTGCCTTTCTCCTGCTGCTGGGAGAGTGGAACACCGCACTGGCCGGAAGTTCAGATTCTATTAGGACAGTGCAACCTCTACTAACCCAAGAGAATGGCGGGAAAAAAGGACACTTCCACTAACCTGTCATCCGACTGCCACCTCTTCCTAGGAATTGGCGGGAAAAAGACTCAGTTGATCGATCATTTGGAGGGTACTCAATTGTAGTGTATGGAATATTGTTTAAACAATTTAGACATCATGTGGAATATTGTTTATTTAAATAATTTAGAGGATTCATGGAATTGTATGGAATATATGGAATTTGGTGGAGAGGAAGTATCTCATAAAAGGAAATTCAAGGGTACATTGTTTATCTGCAAAAAAAAAAAAAAAAAGATCTATTTGTGGCGGTTGGATTTCTCTTGGTCATCATTCTCTGCTGTCTGGAAACACGTAGGTCTTGTAAGAAGTAATTACATGGAGCAAACATGATGCATAACCTAATGCTCAGCACTGTACTCTGGGTGTCTTAACCTAATGTTTGGGCCTTTGTTCACACTTAACCTGTTGTTCAGTTAAGTTTCCATGTCACCCCCATTTCCTTAATATATTCTACCGCCATTTATACCAAATCAAGTAATTAGGTATGTTCAAAAATGGTTCAAATGGCTCTGAGCACTATGGGACTTAACTTCTGAGGTCATCAGTCCCTTAGAACTTAGAACTACTTAAACCTAACTAACCTAAGGACGTCACACACATCCATGCCCGAGGCAGGATTGGAACCTGCGACCATAGCGGTCACCCGGCTAAAGAACCGCTCGGTCACCCCAGTCGGCCAATTAGTTATGCCCTCCCACCATTTTCTGGTATACTTTTCGAATTTCACATGCTTTTGAATGCCATTTCCGGCTCATTCTTCTTTGCCACAAACACTCTTAAACTTTTGTACTGCGTTTCATATAAAAATAATGCAAATTAACCTAGTGTTATGCATTTAACCTGCTGTTCTGCTCCACGTCACCCACTTACACACTCCCTCCCATTAACTACTGTACCGGTAAAACCACATTGATTATAAAAAAATTATGCTAACTAATTAAATCGGTATTCTTCAGATGTGTGGGGTATTTTGTTTTAATTCACTGCTTCCTATTGCTCGGTGAAATCGATGGACTATAGTTTAAACAAAAGATTGCAAATAACAAACACGTCCTGCCACTCGACACCCTACCTGCAGCCGCCGCCGCCGCTGCCACCGCCGATTACAAACCAGTGCGAGCCATGGCTCTCACACCACTGCACGTGAAAGTTGGGTCTATTTTCGTGTATATACTTAGAATTCTTCGAGTGTTATACTGACGTCACAGAACTCCAAGGCGCGCTCACGCTCCTCCCATATGCGATGACGCGAGGGTGTGGTACAGTCCAGCACCGAGAGAGATGTTCCAATACTTCCCAGGGTGCATTGTTCCTCACGATCCTAACGGAACTTGAGAGCTGTGTCTAGCGTGCACGCGTACCCAGCGCGGCTAGCGCTTCGCAGAGAAATTTTCGTCCTGCTGTCAATATACATATCAGAAACGTTAATTCTTTACACCACTATACTTACAATTAAATGTTATGATAGTAGTTTCAGTCGAGTGACATTTGACAATGAGCGAAGTATAATAAATACATCCTGCTGACGGCTGTGACTCTAGAAATACAAATATCAGTACCCATTCCTATGACTTGACATACTCTACCGTTTGTTATCAAAGTATTCCACGTCAAATCCATACCTTCCTTTCGACTGGACATAGACATTTCCCTTGAATATGTTGGAACACAAATACATACTTTATAAGCCTGATGCTCAGGGTGAACCTATCACACATCAGATACTACTTCTAAGTATAATACTTGGTCAATAACTGATTGCCTATGATACGAAAAAGTACTGAGAGAAAATCAACCATGGGTGGACATGTCTAATAAGTTTTTATTGTGAGTGATGCCACTCTGTCTTAGAAAGGTAGGCGTAATTGTCTTACAAATTCCCAGATGTTAAAAAACATACTGCTAAATGTTACTGTCACAAGCAGTCTTGGTTCTACATATGGCTCTGAGCACTATGGGACTTAACATCTTTGGTCATCAGTCCCCTAGAACTTAGAACTACTTAAACCTAACTAACCTAAGGACAGCACACAACATCCAGTCATCACGAGGCAGACAAAATCCCTGACCCCGCCGGGAATCAAACCCGGGAACCCGGGGCGTGGGAAGCGAGAACGTTACCGCACGACCACGAGCTCCGGACTCTTGGTTCCACAGGTGCACACAAGCATCCATGTTAAAAGCTATACTTGCTTTATAAATCAAGGTACGACATTACCTACGAATCGTTGGTTTTTCAAGACAAATAATGAGACGGTGACCGTAGGAGTGTATATTATCAGACTGGCAGTCTTGTCACACGTAGCCCACGATGCTACCTTGTCATAAAATCACTCAATTTTGAAAGTGATTCGGCTAAGGAACGCGGTATGAAACCGGTATTTGCGAATCCCTCATGCCACCGCAGCTAGATACACTCCTGGAAATGGAAAAAAGAACACATTGACACCGGTGTGTCAGACCCACCATACTTGCTCCGGACACTGCGAGAGGGCTGTACAAGCAATGATCACACGCACGGCACAGCGGACACACCAGGAACCGCGGTGTTGGCCGTCGAATGGCGCTAGCTGCGCAGCATTTGTGCACCGCCGCCGTCAGTGTCAGCCAGTTTGCCGTGGCATACGGAGCTCCATCGCAGTCTTTAACACTGGTAGCATGCCGCGACAGCGTGGATGTGAACCGTATGTGCAGTTGACGGACTTTGAGCGAGGACGTATAGTGGGCATGCGGGAGGCCGGGTGGACGTACCGCCGAATTACTCAACACGTGGGGCGTGAGGTCTCCACAGTACATCGATGTTGTCGCCAGTGGTCGGCGGAAGGTGCACGTGCCCGTCGACCTGGGACCGGACCGCAGCGACGCACGGATGCACGCCAAGACCGTAGGATCCTACGCAGTGCCGTAGGGGACCGCACCGCCACTTCCCAGCAAATTAGCGACACTGTTGCTCCTGGGGTATCGGCGAGGACCATTCGCAACCGTCTCCATGAAGCTGGACTACGGTCCCGCACACCGTTAGGCCGTCTTCCACTCACGCCCCAACATCGTGCAGCCCGTCTCCAGTGGTGTCGCGACAGGCGTGAATGGAGGGACGAATGGAGACGTGTCGTCTTCAGCGATGAGAGTCGCTTCTGCCTTGGTGCCAATGATGGTCGTATGCGTGTTTGGCGCCGTGCAGGTGAGCGCCACAATCAGGACTGCATACGACCGAGGCACACAGGGCCAACACCCGGCATCATGGTGTGGGGAGCGATCTCCTACACTGGCCGTACACCTCTGGTGATCGTCGAGGGGACACTGAATAGTGCACGGTACATCCAAACCGTCATCAAACCCATCGTTCTACCATTCCTAGACCGGCAAGGGAACTTGCTGTTCCAACAGGACAATGCAAGTCCGCATGTATCCCGTGCCACCCAACGTGCTCTAGAAGATGTAAGTCAACTACCCTGGCCAGCAAGATCTCCAGATCTGTCCCCCATTGAGCATGTTTGTGACTGGATGAAGCGTCGTCTCACGCGGTCTGCACGTCCAGTACGAACGCTGGTCCAACTGAGGCGCCAGGTGGAAATGGCATGGCAAGCCGTTACACAGGACTACATCCAGCATCTCTACGATCGTCTCCATGGGAGAATAGCAGCCTGCATTGCTGCGAAAGGTGGATATACACTGTACTAGTGCCGACATTGTGCATGCTCTGTTGCCTGTGTCTATGTGCCTGTAGTTCTGTCAGTGTGATCATGTGATGTATCTGACCCCAGGAATGTGTCAATAAAGTTTCCCCTTCCTGGGACAATGAATTCACGGTGTTCTTATTTCAATTTCCATGAGTGTATTTCTACAGTATTTGTAACGCATTCTGTCTCGATCCCATGTCGGAGGTTCAGTGATATACCCACTGGGCCATAGGTAATGAGTGATTGAAAAGGGTCACAAACAGTAGTAGTTGGTGTGCTGGTTGAGGTCGTAAGAAAATGTACACTAATTTTCAGATCTCTAATACTACGCTATCCGCTAGAAATGCTGTCTTGGATTTGGAATGAAGTCTCTCCATTCAACCACATACCTGTGTTCAATCGTATGGAGAAGTCATCTAATGATTACAGCCACTACTCAATCATATTTGTGGCAGTCCCATAACTTGAGACGAGTCACCTTTCTCGAAACTGGCTGCTACAGTAAAATTGCAGTGTGTTTTAATCACTCACTGCGCACTTTGCAACTACTCACATTTCTACAGCTTTCTGCATGTGATCGTTCCAATTTAAGTCGGAACTGAGCAGTAGTCGGAGAAAGACATTTCCACCACTTTATGCAACCCATATAGAAACAGAAGAATCTGAGATACTGCAACTGGACCGTGTTTTGACCATTCAGTGGAAATGCACGCGTTGTGGTGCATCTCCAAACTAGATACAGATACGACAGTCCTAAGAAGATCTGCGTCCATTCACATATATCAGCTCAACTTGCTTTCATCGCTATTCTCTACCACCACCCCACCCCTCAGAGAAAAATGAAGAACTATAGAAACTTCATCTGAAGTAGAACTCACCTAGGCACCGTTGCTCATGGGATGGTGCATAGCTGCGGTGTGGTCCAGCGCGGAGATTTCGCAATGCTTCTCAGAATAGCACAGTGTGCATCCCTCCTAGTATTCCTAACGGAATACCCCGTTCCTCAGAGAATTTTCACATCAAACTGTTGCTGTTGCTGCTGCTGCTCATGTGGGATGATCCTATTAAATATACACCTATTGATCAACCACAGAGGCCAGTTTAAAGTTCCATTACCTGTACTGTAGGAGGATGACCGTATCCCACAGTACTGTAAGGCACAAGAGACGCTCCCTGTAATCCTGTCTTGTTGATTGCAACATTTTCTTTCTGCTGCAGTTCACTTTGTACAGTGCAATTCATTTTGTTTTCCTGTCACGGCTTCGAGGTCTGTGTCAGGTTCTAAACTGACTTTAAGACCTTCTGATCCACAGCCTCTCTCAGGAAACTAGACATCGCACAATGTAAATCATATTATTACTGTGGCTACCATAACACTCCATAAACACTGGATGATTTTAAAGAAAGAGGGTAACAACATAAGGAAACTGGAAGAGTTATACGGTGTTGTGGAGAGTTTCCCAACCTGATGTCCGAAAGTGATTGCTGACTTCTACATTTAAACTCATCTATCACAGTGACGGAATAGATGATGGCTCTGCGTTCCCTTTCGACTGATTACTTATATTGCACTCATGTACGTGGTTTCGCTATCAGTCAATCACTATGTGGTAACCAACAGTGTGCCAGTGCACGGATGGGAAGGAAAAGGCACCATCGATGTACTCTAATAATAAACATCACAGTTGAAAGAGCAAACATTTTATAGTAATTTCAACACCGACCACTGATGTGACAGCATGTTTCTCAATTTCAGTATGATAGCTAAACCACCCCGTCTCCACCTTGTGCATATCATTGCAAACGTGGCTAGATGACTGCGCAGTACGTCCATTCATTGTTAATTCTCGAACACATACAACATCAAAGTATATTAGACTGCGCTCTACATATTTCTAAGACCTCAAGCATAGTGCTTAATTTACGATCTATCTCTCTGCATATGGGAGTCAGAAAGCATTCTCGCTGTCTAAGGGTAAAATTAGAGGGTAAAGACCTTCCTCACATTGTCTGTGACCAACCCACCCTGCAGCACCATTACCGATTTAGTCTGCAACAGACCAGAAGAGGGCCGCTACATTCCACGTCTCGTGAATGAATGGAGCTTGCCGAGTCCTCACCCATCCAAGAGCACAAGATTTCTCGAGATGCTTCCATGTCGAGGAGCTTAGCACTCCTTGTCGATGTATAGTAGCAGATTTGAAAATGTCATGATGTAATAGGAGACGGTTAAGAACTATCAGAAATGGATGATTTTTATGGGTGATGGATATCCAGATGGACAGAGTTTGAAGCATTTTTACGTGAATCAACCAAGATATCAATTTTAAAATATTATTACAGAGTCCAGGATCAGGACCTGGAAGGTATTAGTAAAAGAGAACATAAACACGCACTCCTAGGGTTACAACGTTCTGCACTTAAAATGGGCTATAATGTTAGATCGCTTGCGTTTCCAACCTGTCAGTCATATGGAATGTACCGCTGTTAATATTCCAATGTAAGATATATTTCAAGCACATGACATATATCCTTCTTCCAGGTTTCTCTACTATCAACTGTGCTATCGAACAGTAAAATAAAAAAAAAAACTACTTCCGTAAAACATTTGCTTTGCTTGATATGAGCCAATGTAGCTTTCTGGAGATGTATAGCGTCCACTGTTCACATCCGATCACGGTGCAGAAATTATATGATTCCCGCATCAGCCCTGTATAAAATGATCGTTAGTAATGGGGGATACCTCTTACAAGGAAACATATAAATGCATAGCAGCAGCATCCGACACGTGTAAATTAGAAGTCATTCAACCACTAACTCTGTAAACACCACATCTGTCAGGCAAATGTATACACGGGGATTGCAGTACCTCACAAACACCTATCGCTAACTTAGTTATGAAGCTGAAGACACCGATTTTACACCCAAGATGCGACAGGAGGATGAAGTACACCGCATAAACCAAAGTTCACTTACAGGGAAGTGTCATGTTTCATCACACATGAGACTGAAGTCCTCTGATGACCAACAGGTTTATCGTTAATGATCGCATGGAGACAGAGCTTTAAATCACATACAGAAGACGTGGCTGTATTCTAGTCGAACGCCGGTTATGTCATGTGACTGATGCAAGCTGACAGAACAATAAAAACATTGACCTGTAGGAACTTCTCCCTCTCTCGAATGCATCATCAGTCTACCATTAAAGCTCCAGCCCCAGCTCCATCTCAATCGATCAATCCGTTCACTCTCTGTTATCCTTTAATGCAGATGCAAGTAGGTCCATAGGTGGGTGGTTTTCTATCTTCCAGAAAAGAGTCAAATACAGTAGACAACTAGCTTGTATCACTCGCACCTCAATAGACATACAGTATAACGCTACGTTGACGGAGAAAAATTGACTGCTTCCCTGATTGCCTTTGCTTCCATGTCAACGTTTTCTCGGATTCCTATTGCTGCCACATACATGTACCCATGTACAAATTGTTCTGCGCGAACCAGACGATACGGAAGTACTTCGTCAATTTCCCCGCATTTTTGTGTATATTTAGACAATTTACACCTATTTCCTGTCATTTTTCGTAATTCTATCGATTTTTTATGTCAGTTCTATCCATGCGAACATGACATAACCTCTCGTTCTGTGTTCGTTTGCTCTTATAGCAGACGGCTCCCAGGACCCAGTCCCCTCCCACTGGTGGACAAAACCTCGATTATAGAATACCACTTGCAAACCCTATGGCAGATGTGACGTGTAGTGGGTCCGCCTCAGAGGATTGGTCCAGTTAAATGCCTTGTGGCATATCCACAATCAAACACTAACTTGGATCTAATATGTTGTGGATCTGCATCCCAACACTGCTTCGTACATTGTGCTTGGTGGATCCACCTTCAAACCCTAATCCGTGCACGGCATATTGTGGACCCGCATCCCAAAATCGCTCCGTATATAATGCCCGGCATATCCACACCCAAACGCTAACTCGGGTCTACTACAGGTCCTGGGAGCCATTCACGATAGCAGAATATACACAGACATATAGAAAACAAAGCGAACGCTCTCCAAATGTGAAGGTGACTGGAGACATTCGAATACAGTTCTAAACTATGCTTTTGGGTAGGTGTTGGCAGCTGTGCTACATTTACAAGCAGTTTTAGAAAACAGAACGAGAGGTTATGTCATGATCCCATGGATAGAACTGAAGAAAAACAAGTTGAAGCAGACCATCCATCTCTGGCGGGGATGCTGTCATACGCCACCATGCCATTAGGACATCTCCAGACCTGTAGCTGTGGGATACAGAAAATTCGGAACATTTTTCTCTTCTGTATGACAGTACTTCGAATTCTGTTTGCGTAATTGTCCTTATTTCTCCTCGTCTATGCTTAGACAGTGATCTCTTTCCAAACAACAAGAACACTTTTATAATTAATGGTATTTTCGCATGACACCACAGGCTTTTTAGCAGTGTAAACGATTAACGTTTCTGAGATGTGTATTGACAGGGACGAACATTTCGCCAAGAAGCGTTAGCCGCACTGGGTACTCGTGCACGCTAGACACAGCTCGCAAGTTCCATTAGGATAGCGAGGAACAATGCACCCTGTGCTATTATAGGAAGCATTGGAAAATCCTTCTCAGTGCTGGACCACACCACAGCTATGCGTCACCGCGTATGGGACCAGTGTGAGCGCGCCTTGGAGTTCTGTGACGTCAGTATAACACTCAAAGAATTCTAACTGCATACTCGAAAATAGACCCAAGTTTCACCTGCACCGGTGTGAGAGCCATGGCTCGCACTGGCTTGTGTTCGGCGGCGGTGGCTCGCGGCAGGGGCTGCAACAGGGACAGCATCGGCGGCGGGCGTCGAGTGGCGGAATGTGGTTTTTACTAACCGTCTTTAGTTTAAACTATATTCCATCGATTCACCAACCAATAGGATGCTTTGAATTAAGAAAAACTACCCCATACATCTGAAGAGTACTGATTTAATTAATTTGCATAAATTTTTTATATCAGTGTGGTGTTAGCAGTACAGTAGTTAATGAGAGGGAGTGTGTGAGTGGGTGACATGAAACAGAACAGCAGTTAAGTGCATAATACTAGGTTAATCTGCATAGTTTTTATGTTTAAGGGGGTGTATGGCAAAAAAGAATGAGCCAGTAGTGGCATTCAAAGGCATGTGAAATTCGAAAAGTATACCAGAAAATGGTGGGAGGACATAACTAATTACTTAATTGGGTATCTATGGCGGTAGAATATTTTAAGGAAGTGGGGGTGACATGGGAAACCACTTAACAGAGCAATACGTTAAGTGCCAACAAAGGCCCAAACATTAGTTTAAGACACCCAGAGTACAGTGCCAAACATTAGTTTATGCATCATGTTTGCTCCATGTTATTACTTCTTACAAGACCTACGTGTTTCCAGATGGCAGGGAATGATGATCAAGAAAAATCAAATCACCACTAACTTATTTTTTTATAAATAAAACAATATATCCTTGAATTTCCTGTTATGAGATCCTTCCTCCCAATTTCCATATATTCCACACAATAGCTTGAATCCCCTAAATTGTTTAAATAAACAATATTCCACATGATGCCTAAATAGTTTAAACAATATTCCATACACTAGAATTGAGTACCCTCCAAATGACCAATCAACTGAGTCTTTTTCCTGCCAATTCATAGGAAGAGGTGGCTGTCAGATGACTTAGGTTAGTGGAAGTGCCCTTTTTTCCTGCCATTTTCTTAGGTTAGTAAAGGCTGCATTGTCCTGATGGAATTTGAAGTTTCTGTCAGGGGCATGTCACTTTCCCACCAGAGAGGTTTACTAATTGATCAGTTTAATTAAGTAGTCAGTCAAATTGATAAGAGTGAGGGGGGCTTATTCCAATAACTCAGAATTACTACTGTACCTGTAGCAGTGGGGGTGAGGGGGGTTGGGGGAGGTGGAGGTGGTGGGGGGAACAATAGGTTAAGTGCCTGTCAATCAAAAGGAAATGGGGGTGACATGGAAAAGCACTTAACAGAACATTAGGTTAGGTACGTGTCAATCAAAGGAAAACAATAGGTTTGACCCCTAAGTGCATACCTGCCCCTGATGTAGGCAACCCGCACTAACAAAGTGGCTCAGCACTCCCTTCCTGAGGGGGGAGAGGAGTGGGATGGAGTGGGAGACAATAGGTTATGTGCAGTGACATGGAAAAGCACTTAACGGAACAACAAGTTGATATTGAAAAGCACTTAACAGAACTCTAGGTTTGTCCCTGAGTGCATACCTGCCCCTGATGTAGGCAACCACACTAACAAAATGGCCTGGCACTCCTGCAGCCCCCCCCCCCCCCCCCCCACCACTGTCATTGTCCCAGGTTACAATGCAAATGTCTGTGAAAGCCCTTAGGGAGGCAGCGCATGTGACATTGTCGGTGATGAAACGTTTGTCAGATAAGCACGTGTTTTCACAAAAGAAAATGCTGTGTGTAGGCAACAGGTGTCAGTCTCTCCCCTTTTCTCCTCTCAATCTAAAACATGACCACGATCTTTGCTATACCTGCATTCATCACTGGCACCTACCCCCAAAATTACGAGTGAAGATACTCGATAAAAAAAGTCGTCCCGTTGTTGTCAACCTCAGAAACCTGCATCAGTTCGGGAGCCACACAAGTAAACTGATCTCACAACACAGAGGCGATCTGGGTACAGTTCTCCTAATGACAGCAAATTTGTTAGCGCGAGTTGCATTGCAAATCCGAATCCATAACGTGGCAGACATTTGAAAATCGTTTAAATGCGGATATGACCTTGCTATGCTGCAATTAATGGGACACGTGTAGCGGCTCCAAAGTGCAGTCCTGAGTCGCAAACTCAAAACTATCTTCCTTAAAATCCAACTCACGTAGGTTCTACATAACAGTAATATGACTTACATTTAACTACGGGCGCTACCAGAAACAGCTGCACATACTTATCGCTGCGCAGTAAATGCCCAAAGTAAAATGTCTCAACCGTATCGTACTAGACAAGTGACAGGCGCCTTACTCTTGCAGCAGTGAAATTGTAGCCCTGATGGTGGATAGCCCTCCCATCGTCTAGAGGAGAAACTTTAAGGATATTGTAATTTGTTAAGTTATCTTTCACACAGTGCGTGTCCAAAAGTCATGAGAAGACTCCGCATGTGGCGTTGGTCATCTGCTGCTGAAGCATATGCGGTGCATTTATCTATGTGCAGCCCTGCCAGAAATGGATTTTTGAAGCCGCACATTCAAACCGGCTGCGATCTGACTCACAATGGACCATCGACGACCCCACATAGCTCTGCAATGCCGACGTCGCGTCCGTTCGTCAAACAACTTAGTCGTCCTTTGCGACTTTTTACGTTTGTTGCAATCTTGAAGACCAAGTCTAGACATTACTGAGTTCGGAAACTGGAATTCTTTTGTTATCTCTGGTATGATATGGCTAATGTGTGCAGCACTAACTGTCATCCCGCTTTCAAAGTTGATTAACTCACGACATTTCACTACACACCTAAATGCGTACATACTGCCATTTGTCATACCTAGCTGTCAAAGTGGGTTGTCATACACGGCTCATCCTCACATGGAACAACCCTTCATATGATTTTTGGCTATCCAGTCTGTAATATTCCCTAGGCCGATGTACCACTTTGAAAGATCGTGTCTGCGGAATGACAAACCATAACTTATAACGTACTGTACCCCTTTTACTGTCTGGGATGGTGGTGGTCGGTAGAATTACAGGGATGTGTGGCAGGTCCTCTTTGTGACTTACCTGCACTGTGGCAGCATAGTCAGCCTTCGCACTTTCTCGAGCTGTGATCTTACCTGCCCTTACCTCCAGTTCAGCCGCTCATACGTTATTCGGCACCCTGTGGATTCTGGACTTAGCAGATACTTAGAAGTAAGGTTTTGGTGGGTGCTATTATATAATGCAAGGCAGCTCTGATAAAAGCAGTTATATTCTAGAGACACGTTGGCCTCAGAATCCTTAGTACAATTTATCAAAAACTAGTTGCAAAATCGTAGTTCTCACGCCAGGTAGCGGTCAGACGGATATGCCCCACTAACTGGGTTTAAGACCACTGTCGGATACCACTAGCATTTGGTTGTTGTCTCAGTCAGGCTAATCCCAATTGTTAACGTATTAATATAATTCACTCAGCTGCCACATGGGTCTTTTAGTGCACAAGGCAAGCATCTTGTGTTACCGGATGCCACAGAACTCAGTCCTCCCTTAAACTGGATACCTCACATAAAAATAAGCCTGATCATGACCAATGAGTCATAATGATCATTGACAGAAAAAAAAACAGAATTACAGCAGCAGGAGCGAGCAGAGCAGCTGACTTACCATGTTCAATGACTGTCGTGTTGTTGCATGTACTAAGCTTTGCTCAATTAACTATTTGTGTCAGTACCTCACTAATTTCCTCATATTAAGATAAACATTCATTCACAGTCAAAGTAACTTCACCAACTACGCAAACATTACTTTTTCATTGTCTTATGTAGATTTAGCTACAAAGCAAAGCGTAGTTGGCAATCTTGTGGGAGAGCAACTAATGGCCATCCGTACTGCTCCCCAGTCTAATTGCTAGTCGCTCCTTTTCCTTGTTCTACTTTTGCTGGTGCCTTGTCCCGTGGGTTTGCAGGATCGGCACGGTTAGGATCGGAATTTGCAAAGGTTACTTTTAATGAGTGGCTGGATGCCCTTCCTGCCGCTACCCTGTAGCCCCCAGGGCGGAATTAGTGTAATCCACGGAATAGTGCAAGTGTGTTCAGATGTCTGGAAGTCGTGTAACTGAGGCGGAACATGGGGAGCAGCACAGTATTTACCGAGCGGGATGTGGGAAACCGCCTAAAAACAACATCCATATCGGTAATCCTCCGGGCGGATTCGATCTGGGGCTAAAGCACCTACCTGAGTCCAGGAAGCAGCACATTAGCGCTCTCGGTTAAACTGGCGGGTAGCTTTGCTCTCCTTCTCCCCCACTAAACTGCTTTTGACGTCAGCCACCATCGCTGCCCTTAAAGTAGACGCATTGTATCTTATACTCTCCCTGTGGATTTCTGCGCAAATACACTTTTGATTGACATTCTTCTGAAAATTTTACTATGGCCCTCTGCTTCAATTAAAGGCTTTTCAGACGAACTACTTTTTTACCCTTAGGCAACCTCTGGTCGGACCAGTCCACCTTTTCCATCCCCACTCTCCATTCGCCTGTGGATGTTGCGTCGTATTTTTAAGCTACCCCTGGCTTTTCTGTGTCCTTCCGCCTTCACGTTCTTGCTACGTGCCCGCCTACCGCTCCCGACTCGGATCTTATCGTAGCCGTTTGGCATGCCATCTCCGCTCTGGTAGACCGTCTGTCTGCCATCCCGCTGTGCATGCTAATCGGCGCTCTGTTAATTAAAAAAGACTAGAACTTCACTTTTACTGCTTGCACAACAACCAGGTTCCTTTGTGAAGCCACTTCATATTATTAGGTATCACATGAAGTTCTTAAAATTACTGCTTATCTGAAGCATGGTCATTTGTGCACAGCACATTTCCACATTCCGCCCGACCTCCTTTATTTCTGTAAAATAAGCTTGCCATTTTCAGAAACAATATACATAGATATGTCACGTCTGTAGTGCTTTAAATTACGCTTTTATGCTTAGCCAATTTCCATCTTTCAGTCCTTTGTTTCTCATTAGGTACTACTTCAATCTGCCTTAATAGTAATGATTCTCATTTCTCCTCCCAACAAACCAATTTCCATCCAACTTAACACAACTGTACTTAAATGCTCGACACCAATCACTTTCTTATTAGATATTACACAGATAGTAACTTTGCACTAAGCCTAGTATCATTTCTCGACTCCAGTTTTTAATTAATGTCCTTGGTTGCCTATAACACCTACTGTGAACTTACAAACCTACTGATTTGAGGCCTCGGTATGATTCATGCCACCTCTTATTCTTCTAATGCTAATCGGCGTTCGGTTAATTAAAAAAAAAGGCTAGAACTTTAGATTTATGCCCGTACAATAACCGCGTTCTATTACGAGACCACCTCATATTCTTAGGTATCACATAAAATTTTTAAAGCTATTGCTTACTTGAAGCGTGGTCACTCGTGCTCAGCTCATTGCCACGTTTCAAATTTACTTAGAATAATGTACATACAGGCTTATATACTTTCTGTATAGGTTCTACCATCTTTGCACAAGACACTATGAACCACGCATTGTAGATTTATGCTTATCTACACTCCTGGAAATGGAAAAAAGAACACATTGACACCGGTGTGTCAGACCCACCATACTTGCTCCGGACACTGCGAGAGTGCTGTGCAAGCAATGATCACACGTACGGCACAGCGGACACACCAGGAACCGCGGTGTTGGCCGTCCAATGGCGCTAGCTGCGCAGCATTTGTGCACCGCCGCCGTCAGTGAACCGTATGTGCAGTTGACGGACTTTGAGCGAGGGCGTATAGTGGGCATGCTGGAGGCCGGGTGGACGTACCGCCAAATTGCTCAACACGTGGGGCGTGAGGTCTCCACAGTACATCGATGTTGTCGCCAGTGGTCGGCGGAAGGTGCACGTGCCCGTCGACCTGGGACCGGACCGCAGCGACGCACGGATGCACGCCAAGACCGTAGGATCCTACGCAGTGCCATAGGGGACCACACCACCACTTCCCAGCAAATTAGCGACACTGTTGCTCCTGGGGTATCGGCGAGGACCATTCGCAACCGTCTCCATGAAGCTGGGCTACGGTCCCGTACACCGTTAGGCCTTCTTCCGCTCACGCCCCAACATCGTGCAGCCCGCCTCCAGTGGTGTCGCGACAGGCGTGAATGGAGGGACGAATGGAGACGTGTCGTCTTCAGCGATGAGAGTCGCTTCTGCCTTGGTGCCAATGATAGTCGTATGCGTGTTTGGCGCCGTGCAGGTGAGCGCCACAATCAGGACTGCATACGACCGAGGCACACAGGGCCAACACCCGGCATCATGGTGTGGGGAGCGATCTCCTACACTGGCCGTACACCTCTGGTGATCGTCGAGGGGACACTGAATAGTGCACGGTACATCCAAACCGTCATCGAACCCATCGTTCTACCATTCCTAGACCGGCAAGGGAACTTGCTGTTCCAACAGGACAATGCAAGTCCGCATGTATCCCGTGCCACCCAACGTGCTCTAGAAGGTGTAAGTCAACTACCCTGGCCAGCAAGATCTCCGGATCTGTCCCCCATTGAGCATGTTTGGGACTGGATGAAGCGTCGTCTCAAACGGTCTGCACGTCCAGCACGAACGCTGGTCCAACTGAGGCGCCAGGTGGAAATGGCATGGCAAGCCGTTCCACAGGACTACATCCAGCATCTCTGCGATCGTCTCCATGGGAGAATAGCGGCCTGCATTGCTGCGAAAGGTGGATATACACTGTACTAGTGCCGACATTGTGCATGCTCTGTTGCCTGTGTCTATGTGCCTGTGGTTCTGTCAGTGTGATCATGTGATGTATCTGACCCCAGGAATGTGTCAATATAGTTTCCCCTTCCTGGGACAATGAATTCACGGTGTTCTTATTTCAATTTCCAGGAGTGTACATCTACATCTACATCTACATCCATACTCCGCAATCCACCTGACGGTGTGTAGCGGAGAGTACCCTGAGTACCTCTATCGGTTCTCCCTTCTATTCCAGTCTCGTATTGTACGTGGAAAGAAGGATTGTCGGTTTGCTCTTGTGTGGGCTCTAATCTCTCTGATTTTATCCTCATGGTCTCTTCGCGAGGTATACGTAGGAGGGAGCAATATACTGCTTGACTCTTCGGTGAAGGTATGTTCTCGAAACTTTAACCAAAGCCCGTACCGAGCTAATAAGCGTCTCTCCTGCAGAGTCTTCCACTGGAGTTTAGACATCATCTCCGTAACGCTTTCGCGATTACTAAATGATCCTGTAACGAAGCGCGCTGCTCTCCGTTGGATCTTCTCTATCTCTTCTATCAACCCTATCTGGTGCGGGTCCCACACCGGTGAGCAGTATTCAAGCAGTGGGCGAACAAGCGTACTGTAACCTACTTCCTTTGTTGTTGGATTGCATTTCCTTAGGATTCTTCCAATGAATCTCAGTCTGGCATCTGCTTTACCGACGATCAACTTTATATGATCATTCCATTTTAAATCACTCCTAGTGCGTACTCCCATATAATTTATGGAATTAACTGCTTCCAGTTGCTGACCTGCTATTTTGTAGCTAAATGATAAGGGATCTATCTTTCTATGTATTCGCATCACATTACACTTCTCTACATTGAGATTCAATTGCCATTCCCTGCACCATGCGTCAATTCGCTGCAGATCCTCCTGCATTTCAGTACAATTTTCCATTGTTGCAACCTCTCGATACACCACAGCATCATCTGCAAAAAGCCTCAGTGAACTTCCGATGTCATCCACCAGGTCATTTATGTATATTGTGAATAGCGACGGTCCTATGACACTCCCCTGCGGCACACCTGAAATCACTCTTACTTCGGAAGACTTCTCTCCATTGAGAATGACATGCTGTGTTCTGTTATCTAGGAACTCCTCAATCCAATCACACAATTGATCTGATAGTCCGTATGCTCTTACTTTGTTCATTAAACGACTGTGGGGAACTGTGTCAAACGCCTTGCGGAAGTCAAGAAACACGGTATCTACCTTTGAACCCGTGTCTGAGGCCCTCTGAGTCTCGTGGACGAATAGCGCGAGCTGCGTTTCACACGACCGTCTTTTTCGAAACCCATGCTGATTCCTACAGAGTAGATTTCTAGTCTCCAGAAAAGACATTATACTCGAGCATAATACGTGTTCCAAAATTCTACAACTGATCGACGTTAGAAATATAGGTCTATAGTTCTGCACATCTGTTCGACGTCCCTTCTTGAAAACGGGGATGACCTGTGCCCTTTTCCAATCCTTTGGAACGCTTCGCTCTTCTAGAGACCTACGGTACACCGCTGCAAGAAGGGGGGCAAGTGCCTTCGCGTACTCTGTGTAAAATCGAACTGGTATCCCATCAGGACCAGCGGCCTTTCCTCTTTTGAGCGATTTTAATTGTTTCTCTATCCCTCTGTCGTCTATTTCGATATCTACCATTTTGTCAACTGTGCGACAATCTAGAGAATGAAGCACAGTGCAGTCTTCCTCTGTGAAACAGCTTTGGAAGAAGACATTTAGTATTTCGGCCTTTAGTCTGTCATCCTCTGTTTCAGTACCATTTTGCTCACAGAGTGTCTGGACATTTTGTTTTGATCCACCTACCGCTTTGACATAGGACCAAAATTTCTTAGGATTTTCTGCCAAGACAGTACATAGAACTTTACTTTCGACTACATTGAAAGCCTCTTGGATAGCCCTCCTCACACTACATTTCGCTTCGCGTAATTTTTGTTTGTCTGCAAGGCTTTGGCTATGTTTATGTTTACTGTGAAGTTCCCTTTGCTTCCGCAGCAGTTTTCTAACTCGGTTGTTGTACCACAATGGCTCTTTCCCATGTCTTACGATCTTTCTTGGCACATACTCATCTAACGCATATTGTACGATGGTTTTGAACTTTGTCCACTGATCCTCAACACTATCTGTACTTGAGACAAAACTTTTGTGTTGAGCCGTCAGGTACTCTGTAATCTGCCCTTTGTCACTTTTGCTAAACAGAAAAATCTTGCTACCTTTTTTAATATTTCTTTTTACGGCTGAAATCATCGATGCAGTAACCGCTTTATGATCGCTGATTCCCTGTTCTGCATTAACTGATTCAAATAGTACGGGTCTGTTTGTCACCAGAAGGTCTAATATGTTATCGCCACGAGTCGGTTCTCTGTTTAACTGCTCAAGGTAGTTTTCAGATAAAGCACTTAAAAATATTTCACTGGATTCTTTGTCCCTGCCACCCGTTATGAACGTTTGAGTCTCCCAGTCTATATCCGGCAAATTAAAATCTCCACCCAGAACTATAACGTGGTGGGGAAATGTACTCGAAATATTTTCCAAATTATTCTTCAGGTGCTGAGCCACAACAGCTGCTGAGCCCGGGGGCCTATAGAGATATCCAATTACCATGTCTGAGCCTGCTTTAACCGTGACCTTCACCCAAATCATTTCACAATTCGAATCTCCGTCAATTTCCTTCGATACTACTGCACTTCTTATCGCTATAAACCTGCCTCCCCCTTCAATGTCCAGCCTGTCTCTGCGGTACACATTCCAATCTGAGTTTAGGATTTCATTACTGTTTACATGTGGTTTCAGCCAACTTTCTGTCCCTAGTACTATATGGGTGTTGTGACCGTTTATTAATGAGAGCAGTTCTGGGACCTTTCTATAGACGCTCCTGCAGTTTACTATTAGCACATTAATATTGTTATTCCCTGTTGCATTTTGCCTACTCCTGCCTTTCCGCGTCTCAGGAGGCGTCTTGTCGGGCCTAGGGAGGGAATTCTTTAACCTAAAAAAACCCTATGTGCACTCCACACGTACTCCGCTACCCTCGTAGCCGCTTCCGGCGTGTAGTGCACGCCTGACCTATGCAGGGGGACCCTACATTTCTCAACCCGATAGCGGAGGTCGAGAAATTTGCACCCCAGCTCTCTGCAGAATCGTCTGAGCCTCTGGTTTAAGCCTTCCACTCGGCTCCAAACCAGAGGACCGCGATCGGTTCTTTGAACGATACTACAAATAGTTAGCTCTGATTCCACCCTGCGAGCGAGGCTTTCCGCCTTCACCAACTCCGCCAACAGCCTGTACGAACTGAGGATGACCTCTGAACCCAGACGGCAGGAGTCATTGGTGCCGACATGAGCAACAATTTGCAGTCGGGTGCACCCAGTGCTCTCTATCGCCGCCGGTAGGGCCTCCTCCACATCTCGGATGAGACCCCCCGGCAAGCAGACAGAGTGAACACTGGCCTTCTTCCCCGACGTTTCCGCTATTTCCCTAAGGGGCTCCATCACCCGCCTAACGTTGGAGCTCCCAATAACTAATAATAGTTTGCTCACGCACTTGTGTCTGTGTGTGTGTTGGTGGTGAGAGGAGGGGTGAGGGGGCGGGGGGGGGGGCGGGGAGGGGGCGGAGGTGGCGGAGCTGACTGTCCAATTTTTTTAAAAAAAGCATTGAAAATACTTCTTGTGGTAAGTCAAAATTATTCCAGGAAAAAATTGTAATGACGTTCCAGTAATCAGTACTTCGTAATTTTTGTTAATATCGACGAAAATAAGCTAAAGATTACTTGTATGGCTCTAAAAGCTTCGTTTTTGTCTACCATTGACGGTTTTCCCAGCATCAGGATCTACAACTTCTTCAACTGTCACAAGCCAAGTTGTCTAACTTGAAGAGTTTGTTGGGTTTAGGTGTCGCATTGCTTCAGAGCTACAGTGTGTTTTACATTGAGGCCACAAGGAGGAATACCTTTTGGGAAATGCAGTATAACGAGACGGTAAGTTACAGTTTTTACCCTCTACAGCTGTTTCTGGCATCACGGAAGTTATTCCGTGATGTCTTAACAGAAATCCTATCATCCTGGGCCTTATTCTTGACAGTTTTTTTTTTCCATATATTCCTCATCGATTCGGCGGAGAACCGCATTCTTCCTAACCTTACCAGTCCACCTAATTTTGATCTTTCTTCTGTAACACCACATCTCAAATGTTTAGGCTCAATAGGCTGATTGTCGTTATAGTGCGTAGTGGTGCTGCCTTTCTCCATATCAACTGAGATATGAATTAAGTTGGTAGGGGGTTGAAGGACTTTATGTGTCTCTGCAGAGATGTGGTCTCTTTATTGGGCTACTTCTGAGTTCCTTCCTGTGGCTATTGACTGATTTGCCGTCTTCCGTCTGTTAGCTGTTCGTCTTCTGTGTTGCCTTTTGAATATGTAGGAGAGGGTTAGTTAAGGACTACGGCATATGATTTGGCTGACGTCTTCCTGTCAAATTAATCGAAAAATCATGATTGTAGATATCTTTCTAAATATATTAGTCTATTTTTATGTAAGTCTGCAAGTTTCGGTTCCCTTGAAGGTAAAATAATCTAGGTTTTTAGGTCGCGCCATTTGCTCTTCAAACCTCTTGTTCACAAAAGGTGTTAGTTCCTTATGCTAGGATTTTCTTTAGGGTGTACTGATGTTCCCTTGTTTGCTGAAACTGTCTAGGACCTGTGTCGCTTTTTGTGTATACATTATTTCCTGACATGTTTTATACCATCTAACATGGTGGTGTAAGTTTTTAATTAGCGCTCTTCACGCGCTGTCGAGGCGGCCGATAGGTATTTCATAACTCTGGCTCCTTCGTCAGGTATATGTCAGGAAGGGGCGCGGTGCAGAAAGCGAGCCCGGCCTTTACGGGCTTCGGTCTATGACGTGCGTCTGAGCGGCGCGCAGCGTCGCTCTTGGCAGACGCTATCCTAGGACTACAGTCCCGCACCAAAGACAGGCGTAGATTTGCTAGTCGTGTAGTCTGGCGGCGACAGGACAGTTAGTATCTAGCAGCGACGCCTAACTGACGGACTGCATACAGAGAGACGTGTTCGTGCATTTCCAAGCTATATTCTAAATAAAACGAAACTAAAATAGAACATACTTGCTAATACTGTTTGTAGCTGTCTTTATACTGCTCCAGATCGTTTTATCTATAGGTCGTCTACTGTCCATTCTCTCGCAAGTTTAAACGCTGAAAACAATCTGCGTTGTGGAATGATTCTTCTCTTTTGACATGTTTTAGTTTTAGGAATGTAGTGCTTATCATTCCGATTGCGAACTGATGTTACCTTGATTTTATGGAAGCAGTATGATTTTAGATAACATGGGCTTCATTAACTGTAAAGATCTCGTTAATTAAGCCTAAGAGTTGAGAAGTAATTCTGACTTTTTATTTGTTCAGGACTACAGGACACTTACAGGTATGATATTTACTGACTTGGGCCAGTATTTCTTCAGGGCGGAAAGATCATTGCTGAGTCGGACAAGGATATGCCTATTTTTCACGAAGGTCTGAGTGTGAGAACGACTGGTATTCATTTGGCATACGCTGTATACGAGCTGAACATGCTGCATTTCACACTCGAATCGATACATGAGCAAAAATATCCACGGTTGCAGGTCTTACAGTCGGGACAGATCAGTTTGGAGCTGCATTCCACTTGATTGTCTTTGATCAAATAATGATCCATTACTTCTGAGTCAGACGGTACTTTCCAATTACAGTCATCCTCGAAAATGAGGTCCTTGTTTATTAGTGCATTCGATTTACGTCTTAAGACGAATTCCTTTCACCTGGCTTGTGGTTCAAGAAATACTGAGACCATACCACATTATGGGCTGTAACATCTCACTGAAACTGTATTTCTGGAATGATCAATGGGAGTTATTCCCAGGACATATAAGGGACGTTAGTGATGAACATGGAGAATGACTCCATTAGAACATATGGTAAACGGGAAACTGTCGTTAAGGCAAATAGAGTAACGTTATTGTAGAAAAACCGCTGGTCTGCCTTACCAGAGACAAAGTAATGCAGGAAATCGAGACGGAAATTTTAGAAGGTATGATTCTTTACTTTGCTTTCCTCGTATGTTACTCATGCCTTTGATTCCCTTGTGTACCAAAAGACTTACTGCTATTTCTTATTTTACAACATATTTAATATAATTATTTACGTTTCCTCCAAAACGCATTACCACTGTCTCGTCCATACTGGTCTGATTTGTACTGACGCTGCAGTCGGAAGGAGGTTCACCATTACATCTTAACGCATCAGGAAAGATCGCATGTTTCTGTAAATCGTATTAATCTGGTGTCACTGCTTGTTGGTGTGCCAGCTCAATGAAAGGCGAGGTGTCATGTCTCCATATTAGTTAAATAAAGGAGCTGTAGTGCCATGTGCAATCCAGTACATGGCAGCATTCCTCAGTCGCATACACCAATGGATATTTTCTTGTGACATCAACTGCCTCCTACAACACATGATATGCTTTGAAAGATGATAAAGTAATCATGGCTGCAAGACTCGGAAATGTTGCAATTTGGAAGTCATGTGGTAGTTGTGTGACTTTTTTTACGTACATACAGGGCATAAAACCATACACACGAAAGTACACGATACTAGAAGCGGAAAAGTTTCAATAACCATAGGTCCACAAACGAAAAGTTTGCGAGATTACCGCGACTTTGTGATTATCAGTCAATACGGATGTGATTATGTGTAAACACCGCATGCCGGTCACTGATATGATCTTCGTTTGCAATTTCGAGACTTGGAGTTGTAAACAGAATGGATATGACAGTACTGTACACAGTGAGAGCGCCACTCATGTCAGTTGTTTGACGTTTGACTGCCGCCAATAACGCTAGTGATTTGATATAAATACAATTCATTTGGAATAACTGACATAACACACCTGTTATGTCTTCGACAGACATGAGAGACAGTGAAACACAGATCGTCAGTTGTGTTGCACGAGTGTTGGCAGTAACATGGAACATTACAGCAGCGAGGAGTATGTGGATATGCATTTCGTGTATGGTAGGGCCATCGGGAATGCACGGGAAACCGCTCGCTCGTACCAATAAGCATACCTTCCCTGAAGGCAGCCTCAAAGGGTGCGGGGCAAAGTCAGGACATGCGGGGACCAAGCAGCAATCGGTATTGTAATTGTAAACTGTCGAAGCTGCATTGGTAAAGTACCGGAACTTCAAGCGCTGATAGAAAGCACCGAAGCTGAAATCGTTAAAGGTACAGAAAGCTGGCTGAAGCCAGAGATAAGTTCAGCCGAAATTTTTACAAAGGCTCAGACGGTGTTTAGAAAGGATACACTCCTGGAAATTTAAATAAGAACACCGTGAATTCATTGTCCCAGGAAGGGGAAACTTTATTGACACATTCCTGGGGTCAGATACATCACATGATCACACTGACAGAACCACAGGCACATAGACACAGGCAACAGAGCATGCACAATGTCGGCACTAGTACAGTGTATATCCACCTTTCGCAGCAATGCAGGCTGCTATTCTCCCATGGAGACGATCGTAGAGATGCTGGATGTAGTCCTGTAGAACGGCTTGTCATGCCATTTCCACCTGGCGCCTCAGTTGGACCAGCGTTCGTGCTGGACGTGCAGACCGCGTGAGACGACGCTTCATCCAGTCACAAACATGCTCAATGGGGGACAGATCTGGAGATCTTGCTGGCCAGGGTAGTTGACTTACACCTTCTAGAGCACGTTGGGTGGCACGGGATACATGCGGACTTGCATTGTCCTGTTGGAACAGCAAGTTCCCTTGCCGGTCTAGGAATGGTAGAACGATGGGTTCGATGACGGTTTGGATGTACCGTGCTCTATTCAGTGTCCCCTCGACGATCACCAGAGGTGTACGGCCAGTGTAGGAGATCGCTCCCCACACCATGATGCCGGGTGTTGGCCCTGTGTGCCTCGGTCGTATGCAGTCCTGATTGTGGCGCTCACCTGCACGGCGCCAAACACGTATACGACCATCATTGGCACCAAGGCAGAAGCGACTCTCATCGCTGAAGACGACACGTCTCCATTCGTCCCTCCATTCACGCCTGTCGCGACACCACTGGAGACGGGCTGCACGATGTTGGGGCGTGAGTGGAAGACGGCCTAACGGTGTGCGGGACCGTAGCCCAGCTTCATGGAGACGGTTGCGAATGGTCCTCGCCGATACCCCAGGAGCAACAGTGTCGCTAATTTGCTGGGAAGTGGCGGTGCGGTCCCCTACGGCACTGCGTAGGATCCTACGGTCTTGGCGTGCATCCGTGCGTCGCTGCGGTCCGGTCCCAGGTCGACGGGCACGTGCACCTTCCGCCGACCACTGGCGACAACATCGATGTACTGTGGAGACCTCACGCCCCACGTGTTGAGCAATTCGGCGGTACATCCACCCGGCCTCCCGCATGCCCACTATACGCCCTCGCTCAAAGTCCGTCAACTGCACATACGGTTCACGTCCACGCTGTCACGGCATGCTACCAGTGTTAAAGACTGCGATGGAGCTCCGTATGCCACGGCAAACTGGCTGACACTGACGGCGGCGGTGCACAAATGCTGCGCAGCTAGCGCCATTCGACGGCCAACACCGCGGTTCCTGGTGTGTCCGCTGTGCCGTGCGTGTGATCATTGCTTGTACAGCCCTCTCGCAGTGTCCGGAGCAAGTATGGTGGGTCTGACACACCGGTGTCAATGTGTTCTTTTTTCCATTTCCAGGAGTGTAGATAGCATGCAACCGGTGGTGGCGTGTTTGTCGCTGTTAGTAGTAGTTTATCCTGTAGTGAAGTAGAAGTGGATAGTTCCTGTGAAATATTATGCGTGGAGGTTACACTCAACAACCGAGCTAGGTTGATAATTGGCTCCTTTTACCGACCTCCCGACTCAGCAGCATTAGTGGCAGAAAAACTGAGAGAAAATTTGGAATACATTTCACATAAATTTTCTCAGCATATTATAGTCTTAGGTGGAGATTTCAATTTACCAGATATAGGCTTGGACACTGAGATGTTTAGGACGGGTGGTAGGGACAGAGCATCGAGTGACATTATACTGAGTGCACTATCCGAAAATTACCTCGAGCAATTAAACAGAGAACCGACTCGTGGAGATAACATCCTGGACCTACTGATAACAAACAGACCCGAACTTCTCGATTCTGTAAGTGCAGAACAGGGAATCAGTGATCATAAGGCCGTTGCAGCATCCATGAATATGGAAGTTAATAGGAATATAAAAAAAAGGAAGGAAGGTTTACCTGTTTAGCAAGAGTAATAGAAGGCAGATTTCAGACTACCTAACAGATCAAAACGAAAACTTCTATTCCGACGCTGACAATGTTGAGTGTTTATGGAAAAAAGTTTAAGGCAATTGTAAAATGCGTTTTAGACAGGTACGTGCCGAGTAAAAGTGTGAGGGACGGGAAAAACCCACCGTGGTTCAACAACAAAGTTAGAAAACTACTGCGAAAGCAAAGAGAGCTTCACTCCAAGTTTAAACGCAGCCAAAACCTCTGAGACAAACAGAACCTAAACGATGTCAAAGTTAGCGTAAGGAGGACTATGCGTGATGCGTTCAGTGACTTGACAGAAACTCCTAGGAAGTTCTGGTCTTACGTTAAATCAGTAAGTGGCTCAAAACAGCATATCCAGACACTCCGGGATGATAATGGCATTGAAACAGAGGATGACACGCGTAAAGCGGAAATACTAAACACCTTTTTCCAAAGCTGTTTCACAGAGGAAGACCGCACTGCAGTTCTTTACCTAAATCCTCGCACAAACGAAAAAATGGCTGACATCGAAATAAGTGTCCAAGGAATAGCAAAGCAACTGGAATCACTCAACAGAGGAAAGTCCACTGGACCTTACGGGATACCAATTCGATTCTACACAGAGTACGCGAAAGAACTTGCCCCCCTTCTAACAGCCGTGTACCGCAAGTCTCTAGAGGAACGGATGGTTCCAAATGATTGGAAAAGAGCACAGGTAGTCCCAGTCTTCAAGAAGGGTCGTCGAGCAGATGCGCAAAACTATAGACCTATATTTCTGACGTCGATCTGTTGTAGAATTTTAGAACATGTTTTTTGCTCGAGTATCATGTCGTTTTTGGAAACCCAAAATCTACTCTGTAGGAATCAACATGGATTCCGGAAACAGCGATCGTGTGAGACCCAACTCGCTTCATTTGTTCATGAGACCCAGAAAATATTAGATACAGGCTCCCAGGTAGATGCTATCTTCCTTGATTTCCAGAAGGCTTTCGATACAGTTCCGCACTGTCGCCTGATAAACAAAGTAAGAGCCTACGGAATATCAGACCAGCTGTGTGGCTGGATTGAAGAGTTTTTAGCAAACAGAACACAGCATGTTGTTATCAATGGAGAGACGCGTACAGACGTTAAAGTAACCTCTGGCGTGCCACAGGAGAGTGTTATGGGACCATTGCTTTTCACAATATATATAAATGACCTAGTAGATAGTGTCGGAAGTGCCATGCGGCTTTTCGCTGATGATGCTGTAGTATACAGAGAAGTTGCAGCATTAGAAAATTTTAGCGAAATGCAGGAAGATCTGGAGCGGATAGGCACTTGGTGTAGGGAGTGGCAACTGACCCTTAACATAGACAAATGTAATGTATTGCGAAAACATAGAAAGAAGGATCCTTTATTGTATGATTATATGATAGCGGAACAAACACTGGTAGCAGTTACTTCTGTAAAATATCTGGGAGTATGCGTGCGGAACGATCTGAAGTGGAATGATCACATAAAATTAATTGTTGGTAAGGCTGGTACCAGGTTGAGATTCATTGGGAGTGTCCTTAGAAAATGTAGTCCATCAACAAAGGAGGTGGCTTACAAAACAATCGTTCGACCTATACTTGAGTATTGCTCATCAATGTGGGATCCGTACCAGATCGGGTTGACGGAGGAGATAGAGAAGATCCAAAGAAGAGCGGAGCGTTTCGTCACAGGGTTATTTGGTATTCGTGATAACGTTACGGAGATGTTTAACAAACTCAAGTGGCAGACTCTGCAAGAGAGGCGCTCTGCATCACGGTGTAGATTGCTCGCCAGGTTGCGAGAGGGGGCGTTTCTGGATGAGGTATCGAATATATTGCTTTCGCCTACTTATACCTCCCGAGGAGATCACGAATGTAAAATTAGAGAGATTCGAGCGCCCATGGAGGCTTTCAGACAGTCGTTCCTCCCACGAACCATACGCGACTGGAACAGAAAAGGGAGGTAATGACAGTGGCACGTAAAGTGCCCTCCCCCACTCACCGTTGGGTGGCTTGCGGAGTATAAATGTAGAAATGTAGATGTAGATTGCCTTCGGTATCTGTGGTATCATCTTGCAGGATTGCTTGAGGATGTTCCTTTAGAGCCACGACAGAGGAGGGGATATACGCATGATGGAGCACCGGCACATTTGCTGCTATGGTGATACGACATCTAATGCGCCAATCTGACCAAGATGGATTTGGCGAGGAGAAGCTGTACTGTAGCGTGTGAGCTCCAAAGCCATGTATTTGGGGCCCCTTTAAAGGTGCAGTTTCCGTCACTCCAGCCTGAAGAATTTGAGCAGAGACTTGTCATTGTTTGTTAGTAATTTCGAAATGATCCAGGCACGTTTGAAAAGATTCGAGATTTATTGCGGTGACGGATACAGGCCTGTATCCTTGTACAGGAATAACACTTCGAACACCTCCTTTAACTGTGAGTACAGTCATGTAACTATTGATGTTTTGATTCAAAACAACTGCACATCTACCAAAGTATCTCTCGTAACTTTTCTTAATGTTGTACAGTAGTGTTACCTTTTCCTAAATCGGATGACGTTTACACAGAGTTAAGTCAGTAGTGGCTGGTAACTACGAAGTCCCAATTATAATGCATGCGGTTTGCAGACCTACGCTTACTGAGACTTCTTTGCATCTAGTATCAAGCATGCGTTTACCCCATTAATTATGACACACCCTGTGTAATACATAAGGTGACATAAGCATTTTAAAAAATCTTTATTACATGAAAACTGAAGCTGGTACAGAAATTGTGAAATAGCTTCTGAATACACAGCTAATTATCTGTCAGGCAGAGTCCTCGTACAATAAAAATATGATTTTTATTGTCTAATGTTATCAGGTAGTTATCTATTTCATGTAGTTGAAGTTTAAATTTACTCATAAACGTATCTTCTCCTGGTCTGATTAAATTTCTGTCCTCACGATTAATAAGGTAATCGGATTTTTTGCTAAGAGACCTCTCCAGGGTAAGAATAACAGGAATAACTTGAACCCTTTCTCGATGCAAATGGCAAGAATGAAAATCCATGATATAAAACGTTAGATGGTGATCGAGCATGAGTGAAGTTATCGATAACCAAGCAGGGAGAAGGGAAAAATTTTTGCAAACGTCTTGTTAGTAGCTACATGGACTGGCGGAAGAGGATGTAAACCACATTACAAGTTATGCACAAGGCGACACTGCTTCTGTCTGTTACGAAAAACTAAATGATTACAATGCGTTGCACAGAAATTTAATAATATTAGCCTTACATTAAATTTAGATTTACACACTATCTGAGAACCACGTATAACACTTTACTTCGTCATGTGTTGTATTAACTTACAGTGTATTACCAATTATTGTGTTAACACAGTTAATGTTATCCACTGGGAGTATTTTTGTAAATTGACAATGAATTACGTAATGGGCTTGGCTTATCGAACAGAATTTAATGATACAGGGGAACCAGAAAGCTAAAGATGGAAATTTGGTAAATGTTTTAAATAACCAAGTTTACTTAAATAAAATAAAATGCGGTTGCCAGCCTAATTAGACACAGTAATGTGAAACATTACTTTTATGTAGTCTGTATAGAGTTATGATAAAGGAAAGCTACCATTAACTCTTCCTCAAAAACTGCAATTGACTCTACCATAACGAGACAAGTGGTAGAGTGATGCTAGCAGCTATAAATAGTATATTATGCAAGTTCTCACAGAAACAGTTAACAGCTTTATCTCTTCTCAACAGTAATACTTCGTCATATATAAATTATCTCATCATCAAATGTTGAGAAATACACTACTAAACCAAAATTGAACATTTAGATAGTCCTGTTTCAATGGTTACTATGTATGTAGTACAAATATAATTAAATATCACTGGCAATAGGGTTTTATACTAATTAAGAAGTAATATTGTTTCTATTTTTATGGATAAGAAATATTAAAGTAACTTTATCTTCAATAAGAAAATTGTTGGTTGCAGTTCTCAAACTGACTTTCACTTTTCATTACACAAAGTACACAAAACTCAAATTTTACTTCAACTGCAATTAATGTATTCACTATTCAAGTAGGCTTATTCATTTTAAGCAACTCAACATTGGAGACACTCAAACTGTCCATTACTATAAAGTAAACTAAACACACTTTTCTGAGACACTTTGTGAGATGAAAATTTTGGTATTGTTCTTTCACTAATTTCACTCACCTTGCATGGTTTTTTAAACAGTTAATGCCAGCAATTTTGTCTATATAATTTTAAGTAAGACTTCAAGTGCATTTACACTCAAGACAAGGTGCTGTCATATTTCCATTAATACAACCAGTAATTTTGACTGAATGAATTTAAGGCAGTTACTGTCTAAAGCACAAACAATTTGAAATAGAGCAAATCAATCACTATGGAGGTTTTTATAAACGCACCACTTCCTTCTTTCCTTAACTTCGATTGAAACCACAGTATTTCTAGACATCTTTTTGCATTCAGAATTATGTAAATAAGCAAATATTCATTTTCATCAGTTTTTAACACACAAGATTCTCGGATGTCAGTATTTACGTGGAGTGGATCCTAAGAGGTTTTATGAGAGGAACCAAATCGAGGACGAGACACAAGTTTCACAAAATTGGCCTTATTACTGCAAACTAAACAACACTTAACTGTACTGGTTCATACGTTGACATAAAACTGACCTCTTAGATTTGCTGAAGTGATGGCGTAATATTGGTGGCGAGTGCATGATGGCTACCTGGTCTTTCCCCTGGACGTAATTTGCTCTTTTATCGTCTTCTTGGCTGTGATACTTCCAACATTTCAGCCTTTTTCATTAATAGAGCACCATTTTATAGCCATACACACATCTGAGGTCTTTCCATATAAATCCAGGTACTGGATGCCACCCTCGGCACTTGCACTGTTCTCTCACTTGCTGCTCCGACCAGACTAACCAGTAGCTAACTGCTGACACACTTCTATTCCACTTTTTTTCCCGCGCCAACCACATTTTGCCACACGGCAACTCACTTCTGTAGCAAAATGGAAGTACTGTTGTTTTTAGTTTTTCACAGTTGAAGTCCCTAGATATGAACAAGCTTATACATAGTTGTAAATAAACATCTTATAAAAAATGTTAATATTAAAATACATTAACATGTTGACACAAAAGCCACATAAGTATGAAATTTTCCTCCACTTAATACAAAGAATTTAAATAGTAAAGAGAAAACATTTGACACAACTTTCCACTTCATTACAATAGGTCAAAGACATTACACAGTGAATTACTGGGTGTTGTGTGATGTCCTTAGGTAATTAGGTTTAAGTAGTTCTAAGTTCTAGGGGACTGATGACCATTGATGTTAAGTCCCATAGTGCTCAGATCCATTTGAACCATTTGAACCATTACACAGTAAAAAATACATACTTGACACTGAACAGAATTAATCAGTACAAAATATTAACATTATCAGTTATGGTGTTACACATGTATTTCGCATGAATATGAAGATTCATTGTAATCATCCCAACTTTTCCAGAGTTATGCTTTACATTTCACTGTTTTCTGCCACTTCACTCATACCTAAAGATTAAATCTGATTGAGGCTACCACCAGTCACCCTAATGATCCCAAACACAATTGATTTGGTATAAATTTAATAATATAATTCATGTTGAATAATTTACTTAAGTCATCTGTTGTATCTTCTAACGACATGAGAGACAGTGATACACAGCAGAACACCGAGCCATCTACATCGCAGACCAAATTGAGTTAAGGCTAGTGTACTGAGAGGGCGGCATGCATTAATAAAAATTTTATGTTTCCCGTGTACATCACCCAAATAGTTCCCAAGTAACCTTTAGTAGGTTTCACTACCCGTTCTGGCTACAATTCCAGACATCAGCAATTTGCTAGAATCACAAAGTCATCAGTATTTTACCTTGGAATTCCCTCTCACCTACACCTACCCTCTCTGCTTCCTCTCCCCCTTCATGATCCGAGTAGGGAAATCTAATTAAATGTGTTGCAGAATTCGTAGTAAATATAGGTGACTGCCAGTCGTCCCCTAACCATTGTTAAAATGGGTTTGGCATGTTTAGATTCCCAAGTGACCACAAACAAAGAATATGATGGGCTTTAAATTACAACATTGCGAACTGGGAATCAGGACCAGGCACTCAACTGTCTATTATTTATTAGCAGAAGTAGTTACAAACATAAAACCAATTGTATTCAATTATGTTTCTTTCCACAGTCGAAGACTGTGCTGAAGCAATTTGTCTTAAAATGTTTTGATTCTTGAGACGTTTTCACAATTGTCAAAGTGGAGACGAATATTTGTTGTGATATATTTATACATCATAAATATTCACACACAAACTAAGTAACAATTAACCTCATTTCTTATAAAGGTACTGTGGGATGAGTAATAATTAAGATATTTTTATAGTGGATTGGTCATCGTGAGGGAACCTGCACAAGTAACACAACCTTCAAACAAGAAAGTTTTGATCGCAACTTAACAAGCGAGAAATTTTCTGTCTTATTTTTGAGTCCATGATAAAGATACTTAAAAAACGGCGTGAATTTCAGATACACAACATTTTCAAAACCATTTTTCTGATACTTCTCTGTCACGTCTTCAAATTGATTGAACGACAGATGAAACAATTATTTAACATTTGTTTTGTTGTAACATGAAACTACGGCTCCCCCCCCCCCTTTTAATAAAACTTTCACATTTCGTGAAGTACCTGCTTATAGCTAAAAAATAAACATCGGTTTTGCAAGTGTCTCAATGTGGGCAAAAACTACAAAATGGGTACAGGTTGTTACTGCATAACGCATGTATTTGAAGACATTGGCACTGAGTTCTTAACTCCTTAATTTAATATTTGCAAACTATCATTCAAGTCAAAAACATACATACTATTGCTGTTGTAAAGTCGCCGCTGTTTACTTGGCTGCAGAATTTTGCGGTAAGTTTCATTGCGTTAGGTCAAGCTGTATTGGAGGCTGGCAATGAAGCCTCGAGCCCCGGCTGTTGTGTGGTCGGCTGGTGGGGTCATAATGCCATCTGTCGCAGTGTGCGGACCGTGAGAACTGCGCTGTGTGGCGCGTACTAAGATCACAATTTCACATAAGAAACTAAATAACTATAATAAATATGATCTGTTTGTTTTCAAATTTGGTGTAGGAACTATTATAATTTAAAAGAACAGTGCGTAAAATTTTCATATGGATAACTTTAATAGTTTTGAAAATATAAAAAAAACATTAAAAAAGTAGTTAATCGACACTTACTAAAGTAAATTTAGATAGGAATCATTACAGTTTAAGTTTCTTTGCCATTTAGAAATACTAACAGCACTTTCAGTGTGTACAAGCTATTTTTAAAGAATTTTTATTCTAAGCTTTTAATAATTTAGCTTTCATAAGGTACATAATAGTTTCAAAGTTGATGTTTATATTTTGTGTTAAGTTGGGAGTAGATCAGAGTGAATGTGAGTGGGCATGTGGGGACATACGTCAAATTCCAATTTTATAATGTATTACCCCATCCGTAACTAGCAAGTGTTACGTCACCAGGATGTCCTGAAAACAGTGAATCCCCCTAACTGGTGGTTGACGTATCTCTGGAAGCGTTTAATTTTGTAATAAGGCAGCCAGAAAGATAGTAAGAAGATACTTAGTTCTAAATTATATTTCAACCATAGTTTCTTTTTGATTTCCATTTCGTTTGGTTTTGTGGTACACTTTGTGAAAGTTTGCAATATGAAATGACGTAGATGCATCTGCGAATGCTGATTGGAGTAAAGTGGTTTTGCGCGCGAAATTCATCATGAAAGGTTAATCTGATGTGATGATCGTTTTGATCAACGAATGAGAATGAGTTATGTGCCCTGTGAACGACGGCATTCGGGCAGTCCTGGAGCCATGTCGGACAAGAAGGTCATGTTAAATGTGTCTCAAAAAATTATCTGTAAGATGAAGAAATGACAGTTAAGTCGCACTCGGTTTATATCGCCGTGCTAGCAGCTGCAATTACGGACATTTCGGTGAAGCTTTGAGAGGTTTTGGAATATTGGTTGCAGAATAAATTGCTTGTGAAACTATCGGCCTTTGTGTATAATTCTGCGTGGCGTGTTCCGTATACATGTACAGAACATTTTAGCGAGCATTTCCTTTCGAACAATCCACTGGAAAGGCACTGAATGTGAACTCGTTTTGTAACAGTGTAATGCTTGTGTGAATCTCGTAATATTTCAGATGTGACTTAGCACATTTCTGGCTGTTGTACGTGTGATACAAGCTCCACAAACTAGTAGTATAGGTACTATCGACGTAAATGTGGGCTTGGTGACACCACAAATGAAAAGGACCGTAATAAAACATCAGTATCTATAAACAAACTTTTTCAATGAAGGGAGGGAGCACAGACTTATCTGTTACTTGAGTTACGCGGAATTTGTAATCGTAAGTATGGACGGTGGTTTTCTTCAACGCTGCTTTTCTCATCGTCTACCTAGTACCTAGGAATGCAAAGCAAAGGCTGGTGAATGGACACTATGCTGAGGTAGGTGGACATCAGTAATTAAATCGCAAAGAAGCGCACCAGCCCCGCCCCACCGCACTGTGCGAATATTACATTTCAATTTTCCCGTTATATGGAAAGAGCATTCTAAATATATATGAACACAGTAATTGCTGTTTTTCACACTTCACATTCTTCTTCTTCTTCTTCTTCTTCTTCTTCTTCGTCTTCTTCTTCTCCATGGCTGCATCACTTAGGATCTCGCATAATCAGCATTTGTTGGCCTTTCTCTTCGCCCACGATTCCTCCATACGCAACGAATGGGCTAGTTTTTATTGCAGAGACCACGTTTGTCTGTTAGTTTTTCTCTCTTCTTCCTCAAAACCCCATGTGTTTGTGATTTTTCTATTTTCATTTCTGGCATGTTGATTTGGAGACCCTAATTGCCTCAGGTCTTTTTCCATCTGTTTGTAACAGTTCGGTCTTGCAGTTATGTTCTTTAAAAATGTATGGATTTTCTGCGTTAACCTGTTTGAGTCCATTCTTTCTAAATGCCCCAAGAAATGTATTCTTCACATGCGCATTGTGTCTGTTATTTTGTAGATTTTTATATATTTCTGCATTGGGTTTTGGATAATGGACACCATCTTTAGTTCTTGGTCCTAGGATTTTCCTCGTTATTTTGCGTTCTTTCACTTATAATTCCCTATTTAGTGGTTTGTGTTGAAGATTTAGTGTCTCAGATGCGTAGAGAGCATGAGGTTTAATTACTGTTGTGTAGATTCGAATTGTGCAGTTCCACAAGAGACTTTTTCGGCTGTAAACGTTTTTTGTTAACTGAAACGCCGTCTCCATTTTCTGGACTCTTGATCTGACAGATTTCTTTTCATTACAATTTTCTGTAATCCATTCACACTTCATATTTTATAAGAAATTTTGTAAAAAGTTTCATGAATACGTGAACGACCCACAAAGGTAAACATTGGCAAATCCTCAAAGTTGGGGGAAATAAGGCGACAGTTCAACGTATTATATAGAAGCTCTAACCAGTTATATGCAAGCTTAGCCCCCACACCTCGACCAATATTAATTTTTATGATTTGATTACATGAGCGTCATCATTTGCTGTCTAGACTTCACACTGTTGACAGGATGAAACGCCAGCAGCAGCAGTCATCAGCTAGACACAGTAAGAAGAAGAAGACTATCAGTAAATATTTGTTCCATCCATCTACATTGTTATTATTATTACGTGTATGTGTTTCATTATACATAGATTTTGTTATTGCTACAGATCATGATCCAATGCTGGAAGAGTACACATGGATGTTCCACAACATACTATTGCCGAAAAAAACCATGGTTGCAGTCACTGCCCATAGGATATCTTCCCAACCTAATGGACCTGTTGTCATTAGGCTACGACATATCACAGCTGTAAGAGCAGCAGGCAGAATTGGAGTCTCAGCTAAGTGCCACCAGAATACTGCTATTCCCCATTACACACAATGTGATAGCAACTGGGCCTAAACGTGTAAATATAGTCCCAGGACTACACAGTGACTTTGATGTGGAAACAGAAATAGAGAGCCTAAACAAGATTCAACTGTAAATTTCCAAAATAAAATCAGAAAAATTGTTTATAAATGTGTAAGATGGCAAAAACTATGCCCCTTATAAGAAGTAATTAAAGATCACCTAACTCACGTTGAGCGAACAGTAGGGCTGAACAAAAATGACTGACAAGGCACAATGCATCTTGTAGAGGGTATAGTATGGATGTATTGGAATAATTAATGTCGGGGGATGTAAAGTAATTCACACGACATGAAAACTGTGTGAAAATACGTCGATTTACTGGAGGTTAGTTTATCCCAGGGAAGTATTCAGAGTTGCACGTGGCCAACTGGGGAGCGGCGAAGGGAAGCGACAATAGGCAGCTTAGGGCGGCTCAAGCTCTGAGAAAGTGGTAACGGGTCGCGGCCTCCAGCTGCCTTAAGATGAGTGACAGTGAATGGGTGGTTGACCTCACGCTGGTGTACCGGGAAGCAGACGGAGAACTTGTGCGCATGTTGATAAATGTCCATCGTCCAGTTTTCAGTGAACCATACGAGAAAGCCGCGCAAAGCTACAGTGGAGTGGTCAACAAAGGCCAAAGTATGCGTGTTTGTAACTTGGTGTTTTGTGCAGATGCTAACCTTGATGGGTTGCCTGGGAGGAGCTAAGTAGCAAAAGTTGAGAAGGAGGGAAATTTTGTGGGAATTTGTTCACATTCCAGAGCAGCCATTGGTTGGAACTGGGAAGCGACTCATAATTAACACGACTTGCGCTGCAATTGGCGTAAGTGATTTTGCTGGAGGGGAAACCGAGGTGAAGAGCGGACTGGGAGAAGTCTCTGTAGGGGTCTCTGAACGATTGAGATTGGAGATAGAAAGTTTTGATTCAGCTCTGTACTGAGCAAGATGGCTAGGAGTGAACAGGCGAGCACAGCCTTGCAGCACCACGAGGCCGGCCGACGTCCTCACAACTACGACGCCCCACCACGCTGAATTCGATGATATTGCACCAGCTCCGGCTTGAATTATGTCACATTAATTTGTTGGATCATGTCGGCTAAGTTTCCACGAGGATTTCATGGGCCGTGTATTGGGGAATTCTTCTCGCACTTTGCATTACGCCTGGGTCAGTCGATAGGAATTAATTTTAATTTATCGCGCTTTACTCCATGTAAACGCAATTTATTACCACTGCCTGATAGGATAGTCATGTAATGTGATGATGGAAGTTCGGGAGTTAAAATAAATTCGTGCCAATCGACTGCATCTGTTTTCAGTCAAGTAGTTGAAATCGCAAGTCATTTTCTTAATTAATTTTATGTTCAACATTTGCATCTGGTGTTCAATAGCTGAATATAACATCAATGTGCACCCCTTTTTAATTAAAAGTGATCAATTCTGAATCAATTAATGTCAACACTGCCACCGCAGTTCAATCAGGAGTCACAGGGCCTTATTGCCGATATTGTGGCAGTTTTGCACTCTCTGCTGATCTGTTATCAATTATCTGTGGTGAACACACGCCAAAGCCAGAACTTCACAGAAAAACCAACAAAGGCATTCATTTTAATGAACCCAACAGACTGAGAGCTCAACCTAAGACCCATAAGCCCCATGTTCCAATGAGGCCTACTGTAAAGTCTAAAAATACACCTGCCTCCAAAGTCTCCCAATTCCTGAACGAAATTCTGAGGCAGTACTATACTTTTGATAAGTCATACTCATTTAAAATCCAAATGAATTAGCAACTAAAATTAAAGATATAAATATTCCTGCTGGCGGCAGGTTTTCCTCTTTTGATTTCTCTATCCTATTTACAAATACACCAACAGAAGAAACAATAGACACAATATTTGGAAGCTTAGTATAACATAAAAAACTGTCAATGGCAGAAATATCAGAAGTCAAGGACATGTTGCAGCTAATAATGTCTCAGAATTACTTTACATATAATGGGAAAGTTCACTAACAGAAACAGTGTCTTGCCATGGGCAGTTGCATATCAAGTATTCTGGCAGGTATGTTTCCCAATCACCTGGAAAGTAAGTTTTTTAATGAAAAGGATAGACTCAAAAGCAAAATAATATATTACTGGAGATATAATGATGATTATTGCTGCTATTTGATTGAACAAAAGAGGAGATTGAAGAAGTACTAGCAGTATTCAATTCTTTCCTCAAAAATACAAGCTTCGCAGTAGAACGTGAGGTCAACAAAAGCATAAATTTCCTCGACCTTCAAATCACGAACAAAAACGTAAGTTAAGCACACAGAAAACACATAGACACAGACACAACACTGAACAACTCACATGACACCTCACCACATGGAAACATGCTGCATTTAGGTCCATACTACACACCGTACCCTCTCTTGATTTAGAAGAAAACAGCCTCAGGAATGAGGTAGATATAACAAAGATCATTGCCATAAACATATGACTACTTAGACAAATACGCAAAGTAAGACAACAAATGGCCACATTGTGAATGAAGAGAAAATATTTGCCAGTATCCCATACCTACCTGGGCCCCATATCACAAAAAATCGCTACCCTTTTAAAAAATTGTAACAGTTGCTCCCTCAACTAATAATAATTTAGGGAACTTACTCGTCCATAACATAAAATATGAGATACACAAACATTCAACAGCGGAGTGGACAAAGTATGGTGCCTCAGTTGTGGTGCCTACTATGTAGGGACAACAGGCAGAAACTTCAGAACACATTTTCAAGAACACATAAATGCATTCACGCTCAACCACTTTGAAAAGTCAGTTATTGCATAACATATTCTGGAAACGAAACATATGTTCAATAATCTAGAAAACAATTCGGTAGAACTACATAATGAAGCCAATGCTAAGACTCTATATCCATTAGGACAACTGCAGATATACCTCCACAAAATCAAAAAACTAGAGTCTTTGTTAAATGAACAAACAGATTATGCAAGCCACAGTTTATTCAGTAATTTTATAGACGTATCCTAAAATTATTCCATGTATGTGCCAATTCTTTACTAATTAGATCTCTGGCACTACGAATAGATTCATCTTTTATCACATCATGTATAAAAACGTCTTTGAAGTGTTTACAAATACACTCCTGGAAATTGAAATAAGAACACCGTGAATTCATTGTCCCAGGAAGGGGAAACTTTATTGACACATTACTGGGGTCAGATACATCACATGATCACACTGACAGAACCACAGGCACATAGACACAGGCAACAGAGCATGCACAATGTCGGCACTAGTACAGTGTATATCCACCTTTCGCAGCAATGCAGGCTGCTATTCTCCCATGGAGACGATCGTAGAGATGTTGGATGTAGTCCTGTGGAACGGCTTGCCATGCCATTTCCACCTGGCGCCTCAGTTGGACCAGCGTTCGTGCTGGACGTGCAGACCGTTTGAGACGACGCTTCATCCAGTCCCAAACATGCTCAATGAGGGACAGATCCGGAGATCTTGCTGGCCAGGGTAGTTGACTTACACCTTCTAGAGCACGTTGGGTGGCACGGGATACATGCGGACGTGCACTGTCCTGTTGGAACAGCAAGTTCCCTTGCCGGTCTAGGAATGGTAGAACGATGGGTTCGATGACGGTTTGGATGTACCGTGCACTATTCAGTGTCCCCTCGACGATCACCAGAGGTGTACGGCCAGTGTAGGAGATCGCTCCCCACACCATGATGCCAGGTGTTGGCACTGTGTGCCTCGGTCGTATGCAGTCCTGATTGTGGCGCTCACCTGCACGGCGCCAAACACGCATACGACCATCATTGGCACCAAGGCAGAAGCGACTCTCATCGCTGAAGACGACACGTCTCCATTCGTCCCTCCATTCACGCCTGTCGCGACACCACTGGAGGCGGGCTGCACGATGTTGGGGCGTGAGCGGAAGACGGCCTAACGGTGTGCGGGTCCGTAGCCCAGCTTCATGGAGACGGTTGCGAATGGTCCTCGCCGATACCCCAGGAGCAACAGTGTTCCTAATTTGCTGGGAAGTGGCGGTGCGGTCCCCTACGGCACTGCGTAGGATCCTACGGTCTTGGCGTGCATCCGTGCGTCGCTGCGGTCCGGTCCCAGGTCGACGGGCACGTGCACCTTCCGCCGACCACTGGCGACAACATCGATGTACTGTGGAGACCTCACGCCCCACTTGTTGAGCAATTCGGCGGTACGTCCACACGGCCTCCCGCATGCCCACTATACGCCCTCGCTCAAAGTCCGTCAGCTGCACATACGGTTCACGTCCACGCTGTCGCGGCATGCTACCAGTGTTAAAGACTGCGATGGAGCTCCGTATGCCACGGCAAACTGGCTGACACTGACGGCGGCGGTGCACAAACGCTGCGCAGCTAGCGCCATTCGACGGCCAACACCGCGGTTCCTGGTGTGTCCGCTGTGCCGTGCGTGTGATCATTGCTCGTACAACACTCTCGCAGTGTCCGGAGCAAGTATGGTGGGTCTGACACACCGGTGTCAATGTGTTCTTTTTTCCATTTCCAGGAGTGTAGTAGCGCTAGTAGCGCCACTATGAGGATACCATCAAGTTTCCTTTAAATACATGCTGTAACGGTTGTGAGCGCTAGTGACATTTGAGAATCAACGTTGTGACTTGATGTTCGTAAAGAATGCCGTTAAGGCGGTAAAGAATGCCGTTAAGGCCACAAAGAAGTCATTACCAACACCTTATTGAGTTTGAACAAGGTCGTCTAAGAGGGATACTAGAAGCAGGATGTTCTTTTTGTGATATTCTAGACACACTGGACTTCACCTGCAGTTATGATGTGGGCTGCGATTTCGTATGGCAGCTGGAGTACTCTCGTGGTTATCCCATACTCCCTGACTGCAGGTTTGTACGTCCATCTGATGACTCTACCTGTTGTGCTGTCAATCGTGAACAGCATTCCACAGAGTTTTTTCCAGCAGGATAATGCACTCCTACATACCGCTATATAACACAACGTACTCTACAGATTGTCGACATGATGCCCTGACTTGCTCAAGCATTAAATCTGACTCCAGTCCAGCACATATAGCACATCATCAGACGATGACTCTAGCGTCATCCGCAAACGGCATTAACTGTCACTGTACATAGCGACCAAGTACAACAGGCAAAGAACTCCATCCGACAAGCTGACTGGCACCTATACAACACAGCGCATGCACGTTTGCGTACTTGCATTCAACAGTCTAGCGGTCACACTGGTTATTAATGTTACCAGCAGTTCACATTTACAATGACTTATGCTTACATGTTAATTGGCCAAAAATTTTTAAACCAAACTTCACAATACATTCAGAAAGGAATAGGTTATATAGCTTCATAATATATGAATCTATACATAGTAGACACAGACTAAATGTTCTTAATATATATGGAATATATATACAGGGTGTTACAAAAAGCTACGGCCAAACTTTCAGGAACCATTCCTCATACATAAATAAAGAAAAGATGTTGTGTGGACATGTGTCCGGAAACGCTTAATTTCCATGTTAGAGCTCATATTAGTTTCGTCATTCCAACGAGATCAAATTGTAAATTTTCACAATCAACATGTGTGGGCTGACGAGAATCCGCACGTAATTGTGCAATCACGTCATCAACACAGATTTTCTGCGAACGTTGGGGCAGGCATTGTTGGAGATGTCTTGATTGGGCCCCATGTTCTTCAACCTACGCTCAATGGAGCACGTTATAATGATTTCATACAGGATACTCTACCTGTGCCGCTAGAACATGTGCCTTTACAAGTACGACACAACATGTGGTTCATGCACGATGGAGCTCTTGCACATTTCAGTCGAAGTGTTCGTACGGTTCTCAACAAAAGATTTGGTGATCGATGGATTGGTAGAGGCGGACCAATTCCATGGCCTCCACGCTCTCCTGACCTCAACCCTCTTGACTTTCATTTATGGGAGCATTTGAAAGCTCTTGTCTACGCAACCCCGGTACCAAATGTAGGGACTCTTCGTGCTCGCATTGTGGACGGCTGTGATACAATACGCCATTCTCCAGGGCTGAATCAGCGCATCAGGGATACCATGCAACGGAGGGTGGATGCATGTATCCTCGTATAAGAGAGGACATTTTGAACATTTCCTGTAACAAAGTGTTTGAAGTCACGCTGGTAAGTTCTGTTGCTGTGTGTTTCCATTCCATGATTAATGTGATTTGAAGAGAAGTAATAAAATGAGCTCTGACATGGAAAGTAACCGTTTCCAGACATATGTCTACATAACATATTTTCTTTCTTTGTGTGTGAGGAATGTTTCCTGAGACTTTGGCCGTACCTTTTTGTAACACCCTGTATTTAATACATAAATGGGTGACCTTTTTAGCACATCCTTGAAAACTTATTGCCTGAGTTACTTCACATTTTACACAACGTTCTAATAAACATTCAAACTCTCGTAGGCTATATTACTTTATAATATATGAATATATGTATAATATATAAAGGAGGACCGCTGTTAACAAAAATTTCGAAAAATTGTTGAACATTTACTTCGAAGTTCTGTGCGATACTGTAATAAACATTCAGAAGGATATAGGCTGCATAGGTTTCTTAAACAACAACGTGCAGGGTTTCTGTTAAAACCAACTACAATCGAAAGAAGGTGTGCCTGGTTTAATTTTCTTTCTCGAAGACATTTTGAACTGTAGCACACCGACCATATTCGGTCAGAAATACGCAAAGTAGGAAATGGATTAAAGTGGATTACAGCACAGCAAACCTCAAGTTAGCGTGAACGTTATGCCATACAAAACACAGCCACTACAGAAGCGTAGCCCATGAGTGTATTAATATGTAGCCACTTTTGTACTAAAATCTTGTTGTATTAGTATCGCAGCGCTAGCACCATGAGGCTGTGACACATGGGGGCATACAGAATGCTGTACAGATTCCACAGATGAACTTGCATCGAGGTAGCTAGCCCTGAGATACGAGACGAGACGCAGAGCCTTTGCCATCATGGGGTGAGCCGAGCTCTTGGACATAGCACACCGGCCGCATCGCTTCTACAGGGTGACACAAGGGAGACTTACGGTTTTTAATGTAATAATACTCAGCCAACTTTAAAATTAATGTATGTTTATTTACAGTAAATCAAAGCTCATTGTTTGCCATTTAAGTTAACAAAGTTATTTGTGAAAAATAATGTCCCCCCATGAACCATGGACCTTGCCGTTGGTGGGGAGGCTTGCGTGCCTCAGCGATACAGATGGCCGTACCGTAGGTGCAACCACAACGGAGGGGTATCTGTTGAGAGGCCAGACAAACGTGTGGTTCCTCAAGAGGGGCAGCAGCCTTTTCAGTACTTGCAGGGGCAACAGTCTGGATGATTGACTGATATGGCCTTGCAACATTAACCAAAACGGCCTTGCTGTGCTGGTACTGCGAACGGCTGAAAGCAACGGGAAACTACAGCCGTAATTTTTCCCGAGGACATGCAGCTTTACTGTATGATTAAATGATGATGGCATCCTCTTGGGTAAAATATTCCGGAGGTAAAATAGTCCCCCATTCGGATCTCCGGGCGGGGACTACTCAGGAGGATGTCGTTATCAGGAGAAAGAAAACTGGCGTTCTACGGATCGGAGCGTGGAATGTCAGATCCCTTAATCGGGCAGGTAGGTTAGAAAATTTAAAAAGGGAAATGGATAGGTTAAAGTTAGATATAGTGGGAATTAGTGAAGTTCGGTGGCAGGAGGAACAAGACTTCTGGTCAGGTGACTACAGGGTTATAAATACAAAATCAAATAGGCGTAATGCAGGAGTAGGTTTAATAATGAATAGGAAAATAGGAATGCGGGTAAGCTACTACAAACAGCATAGTGAACGCATTATTGTGGCCAAGATAGATACGAAGCCCACACCTACTACAGTAGTACAAGTTTATATGCCAAATAGCTCTGCAGATGATGAAGAAATTGAAGAAATGTACGATGAAATAAAAGAAATAATTCAGATAGTGAAGGGAGACGAAAATTTAATAGTAATGGGTGACTGGAATTCGAGTGTAGGAAAAGGGAGAGAAGGAAACATAATAGGTGAATATGGACTGGGGCTAAGAAATGAAAGAGGAAGCCGCCTAGTAGAATTTTGCACAGAGCACAACTTAATCATAGCTAACACTTGGTTTAAGAATCATGAAAGAAGGCTGTATACGTGGAAGAACCCTCGAGATACTAAAAGGTATCAGATAGATTATATAATGGTAAGACAGAGATTTAGGAACCAGGTTTTAAGTTGTAAGACATTTCCAGAGGCAGATGTGGACTCTGACCACAATCTATTGGTTATGACCTGTAGATTAAAACTGAAGAAACTGCAAAAATGTGGGAAATTAAGGAGATGGGACCTGGATAAACTGAAAGAACCAGAGGTTGTACAGAGTTTCAGGGAGAGCATAAGGGAACAATTGACAGGAATAGGGGAAAGAAATACAGTAGAAGAAGAATGGGTAGCTCTGAGGGATGTAGTAGTGAAGGCAGCAGAGGATAAAGTAGGTACAAAGACGAGGGCTGCTAGAAATCCTTGGGTAACAGAAGAAATATTGAATTTAATTGATGAAAGGAGAAAATATAAAAATGCAGTAAATGAAGCAGGCAAAAAGGAATACAAACGTCTCAAAAATGAGATCGACAGGAAGTGCAAAATGGCTAAACATGGATGGCTAGAGGACAAATGTAAGGATGTAGAAGCTTATCTCACTAGGGGTAAGATAGATACTGCCTACACGAAAATTAAAGAGACCTTTGGAGAAAGGAGAACCACGTGTATGAATATCAAGAGCTCAGATGGCAGCCCAGTTCTAAGCAAAGAAGGGAAGGCAGAAAGGTGGAAGGAGTATATAGAAGGTTTATACAAGGGCGATGTACTTGAGGACAATATTATGGAAATGGAAGAGGATGTAGATGAAGACGAAATGGGAGATACGATACTGCGTGAAGAGTTTGACAGAGCACTGAAAGACCTGAGTCGAAACAAGGCCCCCGGAGTAGACAACATTCCATTAGAACTACTGACGGCCTTGGGACAACCAGTCCTGACAAAACTCTACCAGCTGGTGAGCAAGATGTATGAGACAGGCGAAATACCCTCAGACTTCAAGAAGAATATAATAATTCCAATCCCAAAGAAATCAGGTGCTGACAGATGTGAAAATTACCGAACTATCAGTTTAATAAGCCACGGCTGCAAAATACTAACGCGAATTCTTTACAGACGAATGGAAAAACTGGTAGATGCAGACCTCGGGGAGGATCAGTTTGGATTCCGTAGAAATGTTGGAACACGTGAGGCAATACTGACCTTACGACTTATCTTAGAAGAAAGATTAAGAAAAGGCAAACCTACGTTTCTAGCATTTGTAGACTTAGAGAAAGCTTTTGACAATGTTGACTGGAATACTCTTTTTCAAATTCTAAAGGTGGCAGGGGTAAAATAAAGGGAGCGAAAGGCTATTTATAATTTGTACAGAAACCAGATGGCAGTCATAAGAGTGGAGGGGCATGAAAGGGAAGCAGTGGTTGGGAAAGGAGTGAGACATGGTTGTAGCCTCTCCCCGATGTTATTCAATCTGTATATTGAGCAAGCAGTAAAGGAAACAAAAGAAAAATTTGGAGTAGGTATTAAAATTCATGGAGACGAAGTAAAAACTTTGAGGTTCGCCGATGACATTGTAATTCTGTCAGAGACGGCAAAGGACTTGGAAGAGCAGTTGAACGGAATGGACAGTGTCTTGAAAGGAGGATATAAGATGAACATTAACAAAAGCAAAACGAGGATAATGGAATGTAGTCAAATTAAATCGGGTGATGCTGAGGGAATTAGACTAGGAAATGAGACACTTAAAGTAGTAAAGGAGTTTTGCTATTTAGGAAGTAAAATAACTGATGATGGTCGAAGTAGAGAGGATATAAAATGTAGACTGGCAATGGCAAGGAAAGCGTTTCTGAAGAAGAGAAATTTGTTAACATCGAATATAGATTTATGTATCAGGAAGTCGTTTCTGAAAGTATTTGTTTGGAGTGTAGCCATGTATGGAAGTGAAACATGGACGATAACTAGTTTGGACAAGAAGAGAATAGAAGCTTTCGCAATGTGGTGCTACAGAAGAATACTGAAGATAAGGTGGATAGATCACGTAACTAATGAGGAGGTATTGAATAGGATTGGGGAGAAGAGAAGTTTGTGGCACAACTTGACTAGAAGAAGGGATCGGTTGGTAGGACATGTTTTGAGGCATCAAGGGATCACAAATTTAGCATTGGAGGGCAGCGTGGAGGGTAAAAATCGTAGAGGGAGACCGAGAGATGAGTACACTAAGCAGATTCAGAAGGATGTAGGTTGCAGTAGGTACTGGGAGATGAAGCAGCTTGCACAGGATAGAGTAGCATGGAGAGCTGCATCAAACCAGTCTCAGGACTGAAGACAACAACAACAACAAATGTCAAGGTTATGTCCATCATTTCGAATGCAGGACTCAATTCTCTTCTCAAAATCCTCCATCACATGGACTAAAATCTCTGCAGGGATAGCAGCAATTTCTCGAATGATTGCATTTTTCAACTCGTCCAAATTTCGTGGTTTGTGGATATAGACACAGTTCTTAAGGTACACCCAGAGAAAAAAGTCACATACCAACAAGTCGAGAGAGCTGGGAGGCCAAGGATCATTGCCAAAACGTGAGATAATTCGGCCGGGAAACATGCATCTAAGAACTGTCATTGAAATGTTTGACGTATTTGATGTTGCCCCATCCTGCTGGAACCAAACGCGTTTTAAAGGGATTCATCGCCTTCTTAGTTCTCGTCTGAACAATGTTTCAAGCATACGAATGTAACGAACCGAATTAACAGTAACTGTGGCCCCGATCTCTTCAAAAAATAAGGCCCAATAATGCCAACAGAGCCAGGAACACACCAGACAGTAATTTTTTCTGAGTGTAGAGGACGCTGATGGATAAGGTGTAGATGCTCTGGAGCCCAGTAACGTAGGTTTTGCTTACTCACGATCCCATTTAAATGAAAATGAGCTTCATCGCTCATCAATAAAATTTCACTTTCATTCGATCCCAACATCACTCGCATTCTGTAAGCGAGGTCTTCTCGTACAGCATAATCAGTTTCCTTAAGTTGTTGGACAATGAGCATTTTGTAGGGATGGAATTTTAATTCTTTATGCAAAATTCGTCCAACCGATTCGCGATTGATTCGTAACTCACTAGCATGACGTCTAGCTGATCGTCCTGGGACTCTAATTGCCGCTTGCCTTACTCTTTCAACATATTCTGGTGTTGTTACTCTGCATCTCGGGCCAAGACCCTTCTTATCCAGTATGTTTCTAGTTGATCTGAAGTTTTTCACACATCTGAGGATTATGTTATGGCTCGGAACGGCTCCATGTCGACCGACATTAAACCGCGCACGAAACAATTGCTGCATAGCAATAATAGACTCACCACTTTCACGAAACTGTCATAAATAAGTACTCTACGTTGCAAGTCCCACTGCTCCATAGTGACTGAGTAAATGAAATGAAGTCTTGTGTGGATCAGAAGTGTCCCCACGACGATCACCTCCCACCACTGCACCCTCAGTACTACGCAGTTCAGAAGTGTCCGTCTCCCTGTACAATGGGTTCGGAGGCATCAGCTGTGCCTCTGCCGCCGCTGCCGCTGTCTCAGCTGCCGAGTCTGGAGGACGTCGTCGACTTCAGCAGCGGGATTGCACCACCGTTCGGCCACGCCGTACCCAGTCAGCAATATGGGATGTCACGCACACAGGCATACACGCACACACTCGAGAGGCATCTCGATACCTCAACCTGAAACGTCCCCTTAGAAAAATTATGCAAGACTGTGTTTAAACTGACACACAATATTTTTAGCGCAACGCAATCTGACTTTCAAAAATCCCTCCAAAAGAATGGCCTGACTAATATTAACCTATATGTTTCACAAATCACTTACCTCACAATAATCTTCGTTACTCGAACTACTGCAATACAGTGAGCGCCACGACTGCCAGCTAAATAAAAGGTTCAAACTACGGAAGGTACTAACTACTGATAGGCATAGTTAGCGAATGGAAGATTTTAATAGAGAACAAACAATGTATTTACCTTAACAGTCATAATATATATAGCAGTTCATGACATCCAGTCTTACAAATTTCAAAACTCCGCCATCTCTCTCCCCACGTCCACCACTGCTGGCGGCTCACCTCCAACTGCGCAACGCTACGCGCTGTTAGCATCCAGCTGCCGCTGCTCAACACTACAATGGCAGACAACAATGCAAACTAAACACAGACTGCGCACAGCACAGCCAGTGATTTTCATACAGAGCGCCTACTTACATAGCCCCCATGCTCCCCACAAAAAAATTTACAAATTGTTTTGGGCAGTGGCCAATACAGATTTGAAATTTTTTTTTCATAGTTACAATAACAAAGAAATGAAATGCACACACTTATCGATACAATGTTGGTCAAAAGCTAAAATTTTCTCACAGTCCATAAAGACAGTCCTGATCGTTCATCACAGTAAAAGAGCAGTGTTTTTGCTCAATGTCTAAGCAGCAAAAGAAAATGCACACAGAGGTAGTGGATTTCCATGGAGTCTTGAAGAAGTAGTGTTGTCCTTCCAACGGAAAGATACTGCATACTCTTGGCATGCAGACAGGTAAGAGGCCACAACAGAGCAAACCCACCACAGAGTCAGTCGAAGTTTTGAAGAATATTGGTAGGTAGGTCATCACAGAGTAGACCCACTAGAGTCCTAGTAGAGATTATGGTATTGGTGGGCCACCAGAGTTGCAGACCCACTGCAGTCCTTGTAGAAATAATGGTATTGGTGAGTCATCAAAGGTGTAGACCCACTGCAGTCCTTGTAGAGATGGCTAGCAGCCAACTGTTGCGACTGTGCAGGTGCACAATCACCATCGAAGAGTCTTGTGGACAATATAGCAAGTCCATAAACCACCACTTGTCCACTCACAAAGAATTTGTTTGAAATGTCCGGCAATGCTGTTAACCAGTCCCTTGCTCAATTATTAACACATGTGCAAACACTATCAGTCCCTACTTCTCACATATTGTCCATATACTATGACCAACAGAAACGTGTGCAGTGAAATGTAATTTACAAATTACTTAATTTGATCAACTGGTGTCAATTACAATTTTATAACATAAGAATACATTAATAATGTTACAAAATACATCATTAAAGAACATAACAATACAGATAACATTTGTGGTAATGCAGGCTTTACAAAAGAATAGAAATAAACATGTAGACCAGTGTTACAAGAATTATGACATAAGTACATACATAAAAGATCAGAATAACATTTGAAACATCAACTTCACACATGAGCATTACAACAAAACAGAATAAACAATGTGTAAACATCTTTACGAAGTAAATAACATGTTATTAATGCAAATTATATTTGAGGATAACAGTATTCCTCATCATAGTGAATGTAGCTTAGTATTAGATAAGAAAAAATTCTATGAAACAGTACACAGAGACAGGAAGAAAATAAATACACAAGGGTACACAAACACATAGTGGGATAACACAAAAGGAAAGGACAGGGTTTGTTTTCAGGGTAACATCTGGTACTGCAGTCCAACCCAAAACTTCATTCCATAGATCTTTCGTCTTATTTCAACATTTGTTTCCACCAAAAAAATCCTATCAAAGCACGCTTTTTGTATTTATATGTTCACATATTACTTACATCATTATTTATTTTCCAGTATCTTACCTCATCATTTATTTCCAAGAAAATCCTACCTATACCTGCTTTCTGTACATTTTTCATATAACCTCTCATTGCATTTCTTCCAGTTCATCGCAACTCATTCTTTTATGTAGGCTACCCCCTCTTAAGCTAACTTAAATCTACTGAGCTCAGATACTAAACTAAGGGACGACGCAATGCAGCAGCACAAAACAAATTAACACAAACAGCAATGACCCAAAAAATGGAAATTGGTAAGGCAATTGCAATATTACAACTAATATAAGGCTCTGTGCAGCAAACAAGAAAAATAAATCTCTAGTGAAACTGGCTTAACAGAGTACTACAAAGTGAAATTCAGTAACGCTATGCCTGGCAAACAGCAGCAGCAAATGCAATAGCTTATATCTAAAAATGACAAAGCTCAAGCAGAAAAAATATTACAGTAAAGACAACAATGCAGATAAGGGAGATGTATATTCACATCTTAATGTCTATGTCATTAAAGTGGTGCACCACAAAAGCTAATTCTAAAAAAAATTACCAAGTAGTTGAAAAGAAAATTAAGTATGCAGTGACTGTTATTAATCCCTTCTTATTGTTCTTTCCTTTCGAAGTGCTCCTTTTTCGAAGAATGTGGATAATAAAATGATTATTTAATAGATCTGTTGACAGAAAGTGTTCACTTTAGTAAAGGCATTAAATTTTATTTTATAAAACCAATGCTGCAACACAGCTGGAAACCAGATATCAAATGATAACAGATAGTACGGAATTATGTTGTCTAGAGGGGCTGCAGTCACCACAGGGAGGTACAGATTTGTCAACTGCAAGTTTAGTTGCTCCTTTCTCTGGCAAATGTGCAAGCATTTGTGGAAGACCCTAAAAATTTGGCAGAGGTGGAAGGATATTCCGACACGGACTGTTTAAGGTAATGTGCCTGTAAACACCTGGAAAAATACTAACAGTTTCTATGAAGTTTACACGGCTCTAACTAAAAAGCGTGAACTCTGAGTAGTGCAAAAATTGCAAGACAATAGGAGTGTTTCTTGCAGAACAATTTGATAAACAATTAATCACTTCAGTTCCCACGTCAACTTTCCTAATTTTTTTATAAAGTTCACTAAATTAAATTTTTACATGCCGGTCCATACTTGGAGTCTATTCTCTGATTAACGATCTTACTTAGATGTTGAAAAATTTAAGTACACATTAACTCTCTAACAAGTAGACAACAATCATGTCAACTGACGCACAAGTTTTTATTGTAAAATGTGTACATCTAATAATCAAAACTAAGGTTAATTTTACATAATTAATAAGTACGAATTTTCCTTCCTGTTAAGGCAACTATAAACCTTCCCTAGTACGGCGGTGCGGGTCTCCCTCATCATTCCCCTCCGCTCTGTCAAGAAGCACGGGACTTCATTTCCATTTCCCATTCCTTCCTGTAAGTGGTATGCTAGTGACTGTAGTTTAATTTACTCTAAACAGTACGCTTAAACATCCCTAACGATTTCTGACCTCTGGCTCAAATAGATTTTTGTGGCCAGCCGGTATGGCCGTGCGGTTCTAGGCGCTTCAGTCTGGAACCACTTGACCGCTTCGGTCGCAGGTTCGAATCCTGCCTCGGGCACGGATGTGTGTGATGTCCTTAGGTTAGTTAGGTTTAAGTAGTTCTAGGGGACTGATGACCACAGATGTTAAGTTCTATAGTACTCAGAGCCATTTGAACCATTTTTTTAGATTTTTGTGCATAAAATAAACATGTCAGAAAATTTAACTCTCGGAGAATTCAGCTCTAAATTGTATTTGATCTATTTATCATCCCTGTTGTTCCTAATACACACCAGTTGTATAATCTTTTTAGTTTTCAAGTTCCTCATCGTCTCTCTTTCTTTTCTTGGTTCTCCTTGTTATTCTGGCCTCTTTAGTTGCCTCAAGGATTCAGTTTTCAGCTCTAGCCACTCTCACGGAATCACTTGCCAACAGTGGCTGTCTCATATTAAAGCCAGAATATATTCCTAACAAAAAAATTGTTCAAATGGCTCTAAGCACTATGGGACTCAACATCTGAGGTCATCAGTCCCCTAGAACTTAGAACTGCCTATACCTAACTAACCTAAGGACATCACACACATCCATGCCTGAGGCAGGATTCGAACCTGCGACCTAAGCGGTCGCGCGGTTCCAGACTGCGGCGCCTAGAACCGCTCGGCCACAACGGCCGATTATCCCTAACAGCTCAAGAACTTCACACCTACTAGCTAGCCCACATTACAACAAATTACAGATGTAATAATTTTCGAGAATGAAAGTAACAGCAGCTCATACAAACTAAAGTTTAGAAGGAAAACAACACTCGAGAACCAAGGGAAATATATGAGCACTGCAAAACACATCTTCTAACAGGGCTGTCAACTTGGAAAACAGTTGTAAAGTACGTTCATCGAACACGAGTTTAACAACAACATTGACGTTCGAAAGCAACGGAAACATAGGTGTGGACGCACACCGAGAGATTTTTGAGTTGATTCCAGAACAATTCAGTTTTTTTAACCAGCATTTTTCTCGAAAAACCTTAACTATCGATTTAATACGAAAACACAAAAATACGTTTTTGAAGTTGAATCAGAGACAAACTACCTCAAATGCAGCAAAGTTGAGATTATCAGGTGATCCAAAAACTTGTGCGGGGTATAAGGAGGCTCTCACTGGAGCTACAACGTTTGAAGAATTTAAGAAGAAGGTTAGATCAGAGGTATAGTGCCATAAATCTTGAGGAACAATTGGGGATGGTAACAAAGAATGACGCAGAATCGATGGAGAAATTTTCAGACAGGATAAGAAAGATTAATGGATGTACTTAGGAGTTGGGACAGAATTCTACCGCGAGTTAGGTGATTTTACAAAAGGCTCACCAGAGGGCGGTTGACGCATTTTTAAGAGGATTACCTTAAGTATTGCCAAGAAGAGTACAGACGGAGGGTGCGACTGACTTATGCACAGATTAATGAAGAACCAGGCATTAAACGACAAACGGAGCCCAAGATCCGCCTACAGTCATTCCCAGTAAGAATAGATGATATAAGACTGTATGCAGGTATGGAATATGCTGTCAGAGGAATAATAGGAAAGAGAATTCGCAGGATATTGTTAGAAACGTGGGCTCGTGTGTCGGCTACCAGTGGGAATCTGGTGAAATGGACGACACCACAGTGTAGATTATTTGGAGTGGGGCATAAAAATGCCACACCATCGGCATTGGTGGACGTAGATTTTTGCCTGGGTATCTTCCACCTCAGACGATATGCAGAGATTGTGCGAAACGTGAGTAGGAGCTACGACGTGATTCTGGAGTTGAATTTCTTGTATCAGCGCTGTGCCAGAATCGATCTTTGTCAGCATATGGAAGAGCTTGATGTGAAAATGCTTCAGTTAGGTGAAACTGCTGAAGTGCAGCGAGTTCATGAATTACAAACAACCTAAACCACGAAGAATCAGACACACAGTTGTGCACCTAAGCGTAATGGGAAATCGATTTGGGTTAATGTTGAGTCTAGCTTACTGGGAGGAATTTTGTGTGTGGCGGAACTACTGGAAGTATTGGATCATACAGGTTGTTTAATGCAGAGAGATGTTGTACACACAGAGAAATAAATTGTCAAAAATGTAAGTGTATTTGCGGATAATTTTAGCGCCGAGGATTTACGGTTAACAAAGGGGTTGTTTATCGCTAATGTAGATATCCTGGAGGAGGAAGAGTGGGACTGCCCGCATCTCGTGGTCGTGCGGTAGCGCTCTCGCTTCCCACGCCCGGGCTCCCGGGTTCGATTCCCGGCGGGGTCAGGAATTTTCTCTGCCTCGTGATGGCTGGGTGTCGTGTGATGTCCTTAGGTTTGTTAGGTTTAAGTAGTTCTAAGTTCTAGGGGACTGCTGACCATAGATGTTAAGTCCCATAGTGCTCAGAGCCATTTGAAGAGTGGGACAAGAGGGGTGTCGACTAAGGGCAGTCGCCAAACGCCGTTGAATCTGCAATTAAGAGTGAAGGTAAATCAGTTAAAAAGAAGGATAGGGAATGAGTGAAATACTGGCTTTTGGAATTGAGAGATTTATTTTTTTCGAAAAGAACCATTGTCAGATACGCATATTACATACCACCGGATACCAGTAGTAACAGTTTACCACAAACCATACGGAACACCAAGATTTTTGCAGCCGACTCTGGATGAACTTATCGGTCAGGAGATGAAGGCTGGGGCTACTGAGGGGAGTAACAGCCCATGGGGGCCGCAATTATCGTCATGCGCAAGAAGGCAGAAGTATATGTTCTGTTGCGGTTATCAACATCTCAATGTGAAGACTGTGACCGATGCCTGTCCGTTTCAGAACATGAAGGAAACCATAAACTATCTGAGCCAGTGCGAGTATTTTTTTGCAATGAACTTATCAAGTGGCTATCATAAGCAGCTAGAAGTCGCTCTGGAAGATCGACCATAAACAGCATTTGGGGTCATTATCAGTTCAGGAGGACGCCTTCAGGTTAAAGAATGCACCTGCGATGCTTCAGAGATTGTTAGATGGAGTTCTTGGAGGGTTGATACCACGTCGGCGCTTGTACACTGGTGTCCAAAATTAAAGTAACAAAAGGGAATTTTGCAAGTTTGCATTTATTTTGCCACAAAACTGTATAAATAGGTGATAGTAAAGTGGAAACATGTCAAAAATAAACAGTATAAACAACTGCAACATGCATAGCGGTAGACAAAAACGTTCTTAGTTTTTTCCATCGGATTTGCACACACATTCTGACAACTGGTTTATGTGCTCAGTATGGAGTGTGACCACTTCTGGTAGCAATACGTGCCTGACAACGACGGAGCATAAAATTACCAAATAAGCAGCAAGCAGTCGCAAAATCATGTTTTCTTTATTTACTTTTGCAAATCGATTTCAACTGATTAACATCCATCATCGGTGCTTTCAACGAATATGTGCCCTGAGTAGTAAAACTGTCTTAAGCAGAGGTCAAACATAAAGTGATCAAGTGGGAACCACATGGAGCCCACCATTCAGAACGACGGAGCATGCTGTGAATGATGTCATCAAGCACATGCTGAGGCAGTAACGCTCATTCTTCCTGCAGAGGTGGTCGTAGTCTTGGAGAGTGATTGGCGGCTGCTTACGTGATAGAAGCTGTCTCCCTAGTGCTTCCCAGATGTTTCATGGGATTCAAATTTGGAGAGCAAGCAGTCCACGCCTTGCGTTCAATATCTTCCGTTTCCAAGAAAACATCAGTCACTCTTGTTCTATGAGGTCGAGGCACACAGCACTTCTCAACAATCGCAACTGAAGCCACAAGATCTCGTCACGAAACGTGACAACAGTTAAACATTGCCGATTCACCGGTATAATTTCATAAAGAGGGGTTCGAGTGATAAGCATAATCCCTGCCCACACCATTAGTGATCCTGCTCGATCTCGGTCTATTTCCACAATATTTGGTTCCCAAAATCGTGTTCCACGTTCCCTCCAGATGTGGAATCCATCGAGAATCACTCTCCATACTAAATCGAGACTCATGTGTGGAAACAACGCTGGCCAATTGTTAGACCGCTCAGATGGTATGTTGATGAGTAAACTCTAGACGCTCCCTTCTGTGAAGACGCGTCAGAGGTAGACATACACCACGTCTCCAACAGTAAAAGCCACTCTGCCGAAGCCTTCTGCACACGGTTTGCATCGATACAATTCGTCCACTGGATTCTGCTATCTCACATACTAGTTGCCATGCAGTACTAAGGCGCTATGTCGTGCCCTTACAGCCAAATAACGGCGCTTTCTTCTGAAGTCAAACGTGGTGGGCCTCGCAACGGTCTTCGGGATAGAATTTCGGTCTCTATAAACTGTCGCCACATCCAAGAAACAAAAGAACGATTCACGTTAATCCATAGGGGACAAATCAGTTTGTGACAGTCCTGTTTCCTTTCTTTCTATGGCCCTCCACCGCAGAAAGTCTGGTAGGCATCTTCTCTGTGCCATAGTGCACCGTCTGTGACTGTGTACACAGAGATTATGGCTGTGGAGCTGACAGGAAAACACTACCTCGTTTCATACATGCCCTGACGTAGTTAGCATGGTTGCCTGTTGACCGAAATACCATCTTCCGTGCAGACCACGATCGTATCGATTCTGGTGTATAGTTTGTATGATGATATACTGAATTAGACACACAACTGGGAAATAGCGCTTTTTTGTTTCAATTTTTGACATCATTGTATATATTGATGACATAGTCTTTCATATGAGTCATATGCTACAGCAGACACAACGCCTGAGGAAAGTATTCTTGAGGTTGAGGTCAGCGCTTTTAACGCTGAGCATGGAAAGCGAAATTTTTTAGTAGAAGAGGTGGACTATTTAGTGAGATAATTAGTAAGAATGGGCTTACGATGGACCCAGAAATAGCTTAAACCCATACGCGAATGTTCTTTGCCTGAGTCAGTAAATAAACTAAAATCATTATCTGGAGTCCCAAATTACTACCATACATTTGTAAATGATTTTCAGATATTGCCAGACTATCAACACAATTACTGAGGAAAAATGCAAAATGTATTTGGTCAGAGGCTAGTCAATATGCTTTTGAGAAACTGAAAGAGGCTTTGACATCAAGTCTTAGAGATTCCTGATTTCAAAATGGTTCAAATGGCTCTCAGCACTATGGGACGTAACATCTACGGTCATCAGTCCCCTAGAACTTAGAACTACTTAAACCTAACTAACCTAAGGACATCACACAACACCCAGTCTCCAGATTTCAGTAAGGTATGATGTGCCAAACCATGCACTTGGTTGTGAGTTGTCTGAAGAAATAGAGAGTGTAGAGCGCTTGGTAGCCTTTGCATCAAGGCAAATGAGCTAAACAGAGAGAAATTACTCCATGACAGGAAAAGAGAAAAAATTTGGAAATTTGTGGTACGTTCTATGCGACCAAACTGCTGAGGTCATCGGTCCCTAGGCTTAAATACTACTTAATTTAACTTAAACTAACTTACAATAGGGACAACACACACACCCATGCCCAAGGGAGTACTTGAACCTCCGACAGGGGGAGCCCTGTGAACCGTGGAAAGGTGCATTAGACCTCGCGGCTACAACGTGCGGTGGAAAAAGAGATGTTGAGCCTTATCTATCGGATCACATACGGGTAAAAGTTTCGAGTGATAACAGATCATGCATCGCTGAAATGGTTGCTGTCGTTTAAGGAGACGTTTAGTAGGTTGACACGATGAGTGTTACTATTAAATGTCTTTGATTTTGTGGTTGTACATTAATCTGGAATGCAACACGGGAACACAGATGGCTTATATAGGAAAGTAGCAGTGTTGCAAATAGGTGGTAATGAGCTTAAGAAGTGGCAGACAGCGCAGAAGATGGATGATGATCGTAGGCAGTTTTGTATATAGGCTCAAATGGCTCTGAGCACTATGGGACTCAACTGCTATGGTCATCAGTCCTCATATATAGGATGAGCTGCTGTACAGAGAAACAAAGTTGGAACTACGAGTAGTAGTACTGGCGAAACTGAAGAACACAGTGCTGGGACACATGACCACTTGTCAGGAAGTCATGGACGACGTCAGTCTACCAACAGAACAGTAGTAGAGAGGTGTTGGTGAGAGAACAGGAAAACAGACGTGATCCAATATATGCGGAATTGCATAAGTGTGCACAGAGAGCGGATTTGCGTAGAACGAGAGTACCTCTACAGAGATTATCTGAAGCATTAGCACCATTTAAATTTCTTGGGATTGATGTTGTAGGTCCTTTCAACAAGACACTTCCACAGAGTGCATACGTACTCATTATTACGTACCACGTTTGGAGGTATGTGGAAACTGTGGATATGTGGAATGCCAAACCAACAGACAGCAACCTTGGAACACGCGATAGTGAACAACTGGGTGCTGAAAATTGGTGTACCTGGTATAGTAATAACGGCCCTAGGAACCACGTTTATGTCAGCTTTGTTCAAGAAATTGTGTAAGCGGCTCTGTTTAAAGAAATTAAGGAAGAGTCATACACCACTTCAAACCGATGGAAGAAAGGGAAGGGTGCATAGAACTATAGAACATTAGGATCCAATTTAGACGCACACCATACCAGTCGGAATATCTATTTCAGGTACAGGGTGGCGCAGGGAAACGGGAAATTTAGAAATAACGTCAAACTAGTAATTTACTGACGAAAGTGACTGTATTCAGTATGCCATTACTCAGTATGTCTTTACAATAAAAATGTCCAAAAATGTCTCTTTACTTTTTAAAGATGACATCGGAAAGATATGCTCCTATTCGGCGTTCAAACTCTGACAGCCTGTTATGAAAACTCTGGAATGGGCGGTGTAGCAAATCTTGGGGAATGGCAGTGATTTCGTTTTCAATGTTCTCCTTCAGTTCATGGACTATTGCAGGACGTGTGCGGTACACCTTGCCTTTAAGATATCCCCACAGGAAGAAGTCGCACACACTAAGATCAGGGAATCTCGCAGGCCATGCAATGTCACCGTTACGTGAAATAATGCGTCTCCCAAACAACTGACGAACTGCTGCCATCGATTGTCGAGCAGTGTGTGACGTGGCTCCGTCCTGCTGAAACCACATGTTTCCGACGTTAAGATTAAGCTCGTACAGTCTCGGTGTAAAGAATGTTTGAATCATTTCAACATATCAAGCGGATGTTACTGTCACTGCTCTACCATCTTCACGTTCAAAAAAATAAGGTCCGATAACACCATGACATGATACAGCACACCATATTGTGACCTTGGCGCTTTGTAGAGCTCGCTGGTGAAACTCACAAGGATTGTCCTGTGCCCAATAACGAAAATTCTGTTCGTTCACGAATCCGTTCAGGTGGAAATGGGCTTCGTCTGATATTCATAGTTACCAAGGAAATTCGCGTCCTCGTTGATTTTAGCCAATATCTGACTACTAAACTCCATACGTAACGCTGGGTCTCGTTCATCTAAGTATTGCACAATCTGCAAATTATAGGGATGGAAGTCTAATTCGTGCAGTATTCTTTGTAAGCTTCGTCGCTTAATCCATAGCGAAGATGCATGCTGTCGAACGGAGCTGCAATGTTCTTTGGTGTACGTACCGTCGGAATGCCACCTAGAGGTTTCTTTTTCAAGGCAGATCCTGTTTCTTCAAAATTACGCACCCACGTTGTAATCGTATGCGCAGATGGGACACGTCCATGACGTCCAAGCTGGTAATGCTGTCGAAATGTTCTCTGCGTGGCAGTCGCACTGTCACCATTTTAGTAAAACGCTCCCACATCTACTGCACGTTCCGCACCAGTCCAGTTCTCCATGATTACTAAATGGCAAAGCGCTCACATCAATTGTGCAAAGTTTCGAACATCTGCCGGCGCTACAGTGCTGCCAACTGTAACGTTCAAAATTTCCCGTTCCCCTGCGCCACCCTGTATGTGGTCTCAGTGTACAACTAGAAGCAGCACCCGAGTAAATGACTGACGCCATATGAGATAGCGTATGGTAGTAACATGACATCACTGAAGGGGAAGACAAGAGAATCGGTCAAGGAACTTGTGAGGATGATAAGAGAAATGTGAAACAGGATGCACAAGGCGAATACATGGACAGTGGGAAAGCAAGAGAAATCAGTGATGGTTCAAATGGTTCAAATGGCTCTGACCACTATGGGACTTAACATCTGTGGTCATCAGTCCCCTAGAACTTAGAACTACTTAAACCTAACTAACCTAAGGACATCACACACATCCATGCCCGAGGCAGGATTCGAACCTGCGACCGTAGCAGTCCCGCGGTTCCGGACTGCGCACCTAGAACCACTAGACCACCGTGGCCGGCAGAAACCAGTGAGCCATACAAAAAAGATTGGCCATTGGGTAATGCTGTCGACTTCGTAACTCCGAAGGGGAAGACGAAGAAATTTTTTTTACGAAGTATCAACGGACATATCAAGTTGTGGCACGACAAATTGCATTTGCTGACGAGAACGACAACTGTGCACGGGGACATCTGAAACCTTTTAGAGAAAGCCCAGAAGTTATCACAGGAGCAGGAGGGCCAGACGAGAGGGGGAAAGTGGAAAAGACGGTACGGAGGAGGAAGCGATAGATTGTAGGTGAAGGAGCAATAATAATTTGGTATGGGTTACATATAAGTGTAGCATAATGTTTAGTATAGACAAAATGAACTGCTATTGGACAGCATCGGACTTTAAGGAGAGGAAAGAGGAGGAGGTATGCCTGTTCTCAGGTGAGACGTGTTGGTAGACAGGGTGATGCTCGTAGTGGAGGTGTTGCGGAAAAAGCACCTCGAGGGGCGAGTGCTGTTTGCGACGCAAGAAGATGTGATCATTACCGGCCATCGCTGGGTCATACGGGTGGTATTTGGCGCATGCGAGATGCGGAATGAGGTGAGACGGATAGAAGAAGCCTATGATAATATCAGATAGGGGCAGAGAATCACAGAGAGCTTAAAGGACGTACTGGGGTATGTAGGACATTATACAGCATACTAGGAGGGGAGTCTGGATCAATACGAGAGGCCGACTTCTGAAAACTGTGTTTGAGACAGATGATGAGAAGGACATCAGGAGAGTGGATGACACAGCGGAAGCTACGAAACAATGGGTGAAAGGCAACAAGGCACCAACTAATCGTAAAAATTTATGATTTTATTTTTACATAGCGACAGTAGAAGCAAGGACCTATAGAGCGAAAGTATACGTTTTGGTTTCCTTTCCAGTAGCAGGGAAGCAGGTATGCCACCATCGTTATGAAGTCCACAGGTGTCCTGTTAAGTGAGGGATGTCGAACAAGTTTGTCAGCGTAAAGGTACAAAGGTTGTTGTTGGTTGTGGAAGACACTAGCGGACATGTGGAAACAGAAGAAGCTGAGTTACACAAGTGTTACAGGGTTGAGATTTCGGTAGGTCCAAAAAGGTAGTGAGAGTGGGTCAGCGAAGCAGGAGCGTGTTGGCACTGTTGCAGCACATGAGTCAGTACAGGAAGAATCAGTACCGCAGGGAAACAACGTCAAACCCCCAACTGCAGGGATACTTACTGTGCTCAGCGTAGTCTTTGTTTACACATACAAAAAGTGGAAAACGAGACAAAGCTTCGACTCAGTCATTGTACAAATTCTGATGGACTGGATTCCCAGAGTCTAGGAGGCGCTAGAGAGAATTTTAACAGTGAGGTAAGTTGCGCAGAAAACTAAAGAACTTAGGACAGTGTTTAAGGGAACTGGGTCTGGTTTGCCACATTATTGTTAATCTGCCGTTTGTTTTGTTCAAGTTAACCATCATAAGCATTACCGACGTAATAAAATTGTGGTTCAAAGTTTACAAAACTCTTTTAAATTACGATGTCATGTCGTATCTGAATCTGCTACGGAGGCCTTATGCTCTCTTGTGAATAATACCTATTCATTGTTGTCACAAGAAGATATCAATGAAAGTAAAACCGCGTTCTTAAGCCTTGTTCTTCTGTCTGTACCACCCATTCTCCATTCATGTTTTTGCTCCCATGATATCATTTGCGCGCCGCTTGTAGCACAAACTCGTGTTACCCACCTAATGTATAGAAACATGCTCAAAGTTAAATTTCACAACGAACAAAAAACGTGAAAAGTTAATGATAAACAGGTAATGAGAGCGCTCAACCATAGAAAGTGGCATACATGGAACAAAACAGATAGCGAACACGAATAAGTAGCAGCTTTCAATACGTCGGGTCTGAACCTCATGTGTTGGGTAATTTACAAAGGCCAAAGTCGTAAAAGATCCACATATGTGATTTGAAGTCTTAGATCACCTTCATCTATGAAGTACTTTGACTACCCTGTATCTTGAAATATGTCGTTCATCAGGAGGGAAAATGAGTCTAATTTTCCGCGCTGACTCACAAAATTGGATACAAGAGGCTGTTGTACTGCGAACGGCGTTCTTTCTGTCTATTTTTAAGGCTCGACGAGGAGTCCACGAACCGAACTTAATCTAATCGTTGGAAACAAAGTACTTTTAAGTTGGTCTTTTCACAAATATTTTGATACAAGAGGCCGAAAAGATTTTAACTAAGTTAAGAGCTCATTCGCAGTTTGTGGTTTAAGATAATTGTACGATTAGCCTCCGGGGCGTCCGATGGCGTAATTTCTCTGCCTAAGAGACGTCCATTTCGCTGACGGCCATTACTTGATACTTCTGAAAGACTATTAAGAGATCACCACCACAAAATAAACGTTACAGAGAATGGAAAAAGATGCTGGCTGGTTTTTGCAACTCCATCTCACAGCTACCGTTTGGGAAGAACATAAGCAGCGTGCTGTCATCATCAGACTGTATTTTACATACATCATAGAGTAACTAGAATTCATAGATATCGAAATTACGTATTAATGGAATATGTAAGCAATGGAACAGAGCTCCTGAAATATGTTAGCGATTATTATAAACTTTTATTAGTAACACTATTTTTATATACTAGTATCTACTACCTAAACTTCCCTCTAGAGGTTATGCTTTGCATCCGCCATGCTACAGCTTTTTAACCTTTGATTAAAAGTGTTCGATGCATAAAAATACACTTTTAGGATTAAAAAAATAGATTAATTTGAAGAGACGGTGATGTGTGTGATCTCAAAACCGGTAACTATGATGGTGCTTTGGCCTCTTGGTAATATTTCCTGGGTGAAGGTTGATGGGACTGGGAAATAAGTGAAATGACAAAGCATGTGGTATGAACATTGGACAGGATTAAGAGATGAAATTTAGGTGGTAGTAGAAGGTTAGAATGCAGTTACGTAATTAAATATCGGTTGGAGCCTTCATTTGGAGTGGATGAGGTTATAGTTGATAGGATGGGTCGATTACAGGAATGATTTCCTGTTCTGGGAAGGTAGTTGAAATTACAATGGAAAATCATATGCAGTGTGTGGAGATGCAATGAAGATGGGATATGGTGATTGATACGTGCATAGTGACAACAGGTCATGTTTGAAGACGAATTCCACTTTAATGTTGACTAAATAAAATTTACATACATGTTATATGAAGTTACTGTGAGATCTACATAAAATATTTCGCTAACTTCAAGCAGGCCGTTGTGTAAGCGTATCTGAATTACAACTCTACAATTCCTGAGGAAACATTTTCTCACCATATATGTGGTTAATAGTACGTGTTTATTCAAATGGAAGTGCAGCTGTCACTGAATGAATAGTCAGCTCGAAAATAATGCGTATTTCAGTACTAATTCTTATAACTACACCGAGAGACAAGGCACAGTGGTTGGTACATTTGACTCGCATTCAGAAGGATGATGGTCCAGATCCCCGTCCTACCATCCAGATTTAGGAGTTCCGTGATTCGCCGAAATCGTTCCAGGCAAATGCCGGGATCGTTCCTTTAAAAAGGGCCCTGCTGATATCTTCCCCATTCTTTCGACTTCCAAGTTTGTAATCCTGCGGCGTGGCGGGTTAGAAATCCGTCGTCTCTGTGCTGGCTACTAATTAAAACTTCACCTACCTCAGAAAGGCGTCTGCTCGATGTCCCTCCACTCGTTAACGCAGATACTTACAAAGATGATGTAAAAGCAGCGTTGATAGAAAACACCATCTAATATCTACAATTATGAGGCTGGGCAACTCAAGTAATGAAATAAAATTCTGTAGAAAACTGTCATTAACAAAATTTATTGGGCGGTAAGATTATGGATCGGCTTCTGGAAAATAATCTCCGAAATTTTCACACAAAAATGTTTATTTGTTCTCATAGCCAAAGAAACGGTACTATTCAGTCCACATTTACACTACTGGTTATTTTCGTCAGGTTCACAATTCATACACTCATTTCGCATGCACAGCAGCCAAAAATCTGCCCAAACGCGACACGAACTAAGCAATGTTTGCACAGTCAGTAACTTCACCACTAATTTGAGTTAATACACTTGGTCCTTTTGGTGGATTTCGAAAAAGAAATTACTCACCCAAAATGCTCTGTGGTTGAATACTGAAACATGCCACGTGGATGCTACGATAGCCAAATTTTCACACACGAACATCAATCCAGCAATACAGTTCTAAAACTTCCAAACTTCACAAAACTGTTTGTAACTACAAAAATGGTTCAAATGGCTCTGAGTACTATGGGACTTCACTTCTGAGGTCATCAGTCCCTTAAAACTTAGAACTACTTAAACCTAACGAACCTAAAGACATCACACACGCCCATGCCCAAGGCAGGATTCGAACCTGCGACCGTAGCGGTCACGCGGGTCCAGACTGTGGTGCCTAGAACCGCTCGGCCACCCCGGCCGGCGTTTCTAACTACATTACCGTTAGTCACAACTCAATATTCCTTAATTTTACACATTATTTTGCTCGCACTGGAAACATGGCTGTCCGAGTACCAAGCTAGCGAGAGACTCCTGTGTTGTGGCCTCACTCCTAGAATCAGGTAACGAGCAGGAACCGTCTCAATTCTGATTGGCTGATCATACTCTCTGCCAATCAGAATGCTCGCTCCTGATCATACTCGCGCCAAACTGGCCTACACCAACCATTATATACGGACGCATTTGCGTTAGTACTGACATGCAAGTATTGAAGTAACGTTTAATAAACGAAAACTAAAAGGCAATAAATCTGGAAACATCCTTTAGATACAGATACTACTCCAGCTGACTTTCTGGTTGCTCTGTTACAGTAGCAATCACACCTAGACATACGTCATTAGCAAAGTGTGTAATTGCCTACGAACATTATCCCACGACAGGCTTGCGTAACTCTTGCAGGCTACTTAAGACGGTATATAATACAACATTACATTCTGACGAATGTCCAACGTACACACTGTCATTCGCTCACATTTACTCCCACAAATACACTCCTGGAAATTGAAATAAGAACACCGTGAATTCATTGTCCCAGGAAGGGGAAACTTTATTGATACATTCCTGGGATCAGATACATCACATGATCACACTGACAGAACCACAGGCACATAGACACAGGCAACAGAGCATGCACAATGTCGGCACTAGTACAGTGTATATCCACCTTTCGCAGCAATGCAAGCTGCTATTCTCCCATGGAGACGATCGTAGAGATGCTGGATGTAGTCCTGTGGAACGGCTTGTCATACCATTTCCACCTGGCGCCTCAGTTGGACCAGCGCTCGTGCTAGACGTGCAGACCGCGTGAGACGACGCTTCATCCAGTCCCAAACATGCTCAATGGGGGACAGATCCGGAGATCTTGCTCGCCAGGGTACTTGACTTGCACCTTCTAGAGCACGTTGGGTGGCACGGGATACATGCGGACGTGCACTGTCCTGTTGGAACAGCAAGTTCCCTTGCCGGTCTAGGAATGGTAGAACGATGGGTTTGATGACGGTTTGGATGTACCGTGCACTATTCAGTGTCCCCTCAACGATCACCAGAGGTGTACGGCCAGTGTAGGAGATCGCTCCCCACACCATGATGCCGGGTGTTGGCCCTGTGTGCCTTGGTCGTATGCAGTCCTGATTGTGGCGTTCACCTGCTCGGCGCCAAACACGCATACGACCATCATTGGCACCAAGGCAGAAGCGACTCTCATCGCTGAAGACGACACGTCTACATCTGTCCCTCCATTCACGCCTGTCGCGACACCACTGGAGGCGGGCTGCACGATGTTGGGGCGTGAGCGGAAGACGGCCTAACGGTGTGCGGGACCGTAGCCCAGCTTCATGGAGACGGTTGCGAATGGTCCTCGCCGATACCCCAGGAGCAACAGTGTCCCTAATTTGCTGGGAAGTGACGGTGCGGTCCCCTACGGCACTGCGTAGGATCCTACGGTCTTGGCGTGCATCCGTGCGTCGCTGCGGTCCGGTCCCAGGTCGACGGGCACGTGCACCTTCCGCCGACCACTGGCGACAACATCGATGTACTGTGGAGACCTCACGCCCCACGTGTTGAGCAATTCGGCGGTACGTCCACCCGGCCTCCCGCATGCCCACTATACGCCCTCGCTCAAAGTCCGTCAACTGCACATACGGTTCACGTCCACGCTGTCGCGGCATGCTACCAGTGTTAAAGACTGCGATGGAGCTCCGTATGCCACGGCAAACTGGCTGACACTGACGGCGGCGGTGCACAAATGCTGCGCAGCTAGCGCCATTCGACGGCCAACACCGCGGTTTCTGGTGTGTCCGCTGTGCCGTGCGTGTGATCATTGCTTGTACAGCCCTCTCGCAGTGTCCGGAGCAAGTATGGTGGGTCTGACACACCGGTGTCAATGTGTTCTTTTTTTACATTTCCAGGAGTGTATATTAGGCACAAATAATAATTTTGTCTGAATTTTTATATTAAGAAAACGAAAAATAATTAAAGTTTTAATATAAAATCTCAATTCATTAATTCTGCACACTGAGAGATCTGTTTATATTTTTACATAATACCAAAAGATGAAGTATTATATTACCTAACTGAATTTAGTTTCCTAAGTGCCGGTTTTTGAGGTTTTTAGCTATTTTTTCTGTCTCTGAAACTATGATAGTTATAATGCTGAAATTTGGATACCATCTTCTCTTGAATGTCTAAAGGTAGTGTACAGATTTTGAAAATGATTGAATAATATTTAATATCATTTATTTAGGTTCTTATAGGTGGTGAATGTACGGTCGCTAAGTGACACAGGAGCCGTTGTCACGCTGCCGTAGCAGCTCATGGGCTAAGACACAACTGGCGGTTTCTTTCATAGCCTCCGGCTCCAATACTACTGGCTGTATAGCAACGGGTGTTATCATGCATTAACTCGCGACGTTACAAGCAGTCTGTAATGACCACATCGTCGACAGGACGCTATACTCTGATCTCCCTTAACTGAATCATACAAACACGTGCACCGTTCTACATGTTCCATTTTGAAGAGGTACCACACAGTTCTGTAACATGTCAGAAATAAACGCTAGAAACTTAAATAAAAAATTTCTTTCTGACACATGTCTTTATTATCTGCAACAGTTCCTCGCAGTACTGGAGAACCTTTCGCTGTAACGTGTAAATCATTTGCGCACACGATGGGAGACTGTTGAACCATGTACAACTTTTCAGATTTTCGCTTCTAGCCAGCCCTGCATGGGCGTTTCATATATTGGCTCACTGTACATTGAAATGATAACATTCCTTTAATGGTTGCCGCAGTCTTTTTCTCAGTTTACATAAATTACTACAGAAAAGTAAGGTTTTTCCAACTGCGAAAACTGTTACGAGGTACACCATGGTGATATATCTGAGAACAAATGTTCTATTCTAATTTAGAAGTGTTGCAATCGAGAAAATCTGGTTAACCCTTTATTTTATAGTCTATGTGCTACGTTATTACTCTACTGCACACAAATAATCAGTAACTAGAATCAAATTAAAAACAAGTATTTTAAAAATGAGTTACAAGTTAAAATTGTTTTGAAACAGAAGCTATTGGAAACTAACGCAAATGCACATTTTCAAGACAGCGAAAATTATAAAGACACTAAAGAAACTCAAGTTGTTAGCAAATATCAGGTGTTCCGTCGTAGAAGACCTCCTTCCGTTTGAAGGTATGAATTGCTGCACGACCGACCAAGTGTGGCTTAACCGTCCACACGTTATGTAACTAGTTTTTAAAACATACAGAATTTTACTTTACACAAAACTCTCTAACTTAAGAATTAAGAATCTCCTCGAGATAGTTTCAGTATGTTATACCGCACATAAATATGTAGGACTCGTTGTTCTGAAATTTCCGTTTCAAGCTTCTAGGGATTGTAGAGGGGAGTGGATGCATAATACTTTGAATAGGAACCCACGTACCGTTTCCCCCCTACGACAGTTTCAGCTTAGATGTGTAACGCGTCCACGTCTGCTGAGGGAAAGAGAAATGTCTCAAAATTGCGAAACAGCCATGCTTGGGCAAACGAAAACTCTTGTGCCACGTATGTGCAGAAATTTGGGCACCGGTATGGTACTGACGTGTGGGCGGGTATTCTGGGCGATCGTGTGACTGGACCAAATCATCCACTCGAGCTAACTCGTCCTGCAAACTTGATCTTCCTACAAAACGTATTGGATCCGTTCTTGGAGGCTGTGCCACTGAATGTCCGGCTGGAAATGATGTTTCAGCGTGATATGGCACCATCTCACTTCTCACGTGTTTCGGAGGCATCTCAACAGATGATCCAACTGCATGACCGTCGAGATCGCCATAGTTAACTCCTATGGACTACTTTTTGTGGGGTGGTATCCATAAGAGACTCCTATGCAGACAGAGAAAGATCTGCTGGCGCCGAATTCCGGCGCTTTAATAGAAATTGAAGAGACGTTTGATAGTGTGCTTCGCGGGTACAGTGTCTGTAACAACGCTACATCGAGTTGCTGTTGTAACTGATCAGTTCTGTTCTGTATGTACAGTATGCTGGGTCTTTTATTGTTTCGAAACAATGTAAACACATAATGTTCAAGTGTTAAACACAAACAAATGTTCTTAAGCAATAAATGGGTGGTTCGTTATGTTTCCTTTCGAATTGTTATCAAATAGCTGTTCTGCGTCACACATAATTCAATTTCTCAAGCAGAAGTTGATGGATTAAACATCTAAGCTGAAACCGTCGTAGAAAGGAAATGGTACATTTCCAGACAGGTGTTCCGGTTCAAAATATTATGGACTAAGTACCCTCTGATAGGCTATACTATAGTCCAATAGTGGCAACAGTTACTCACAAAAAAGGCGCCCTTACTCGTTTGTTTATTCCATACAGTTAACTCAAAAACAAGTTATGACCTTCCAACCTCATTTATCTCTGGGGCTAAGCTACGGACCTCTCAGTCGTCAGGATGTCCATTTCAGATGTATTGTTGACCGTGGTGTCACAAAATGCTGCCTCATTACGTCAGAGGTCGAGCCAGGGCGGCAATATCGCTCATTTAACTAAATTTCTTTAGTTAATATTTTTCAGAAGATACAAAGAAAAAAAATCTGTTTGTAAGTTCGATTCATTCACTGAAAGTAAGAGAAACGAAAAATGGCTCTGAGCACTATGGGACTTAACTTCTGTGGTCATCAGTCCCCTAGAACTTAGAACTACTTAAACCTAACTAACCTAAGGACATCACACACATCGACGCCCGAGGCAGGATTCGAACCTGCGATCGTAGCGGTCGCGCGGTCCGAGACTGTAGCGCCTAAGACCCGCACGACCAATCCGGGCGGCTATGAGAAATGATTTGATGGTTACGTTGTAAAATACGTAATATAATATGACTCACCCTCACAAACATAGTCTTTGGAATCACAGTTGAATCTACTCGTCTCGAGAAAGACGGTGTCTCATCCTTAGCAGTGTATTTAACACTAAATTCTTCTAGAATCTTCATATGGAAATGATGCTCTAAGCCCCTCCTTTTCTAACTCCGACTTTTGCTGTTGCACATGGATTGAGAAAAAACGCGAACTGACTGTAATCGACCCTGCAAGTGAAGTAGAAAAGAGTTTGTCGCCTGCAATAATTTAATTTGACAGAAATTAATCTGATAAAGGAAAGTTTCATTAACGTAGTAAGAAATGAAAGGGTTGCTCTATTGATCTACAGTATGAAGGTTCTGTCCAAAATAAAAATTTGATTTCTTATGACTAAACTCAAAATAATAAACACAACACATGAAAAATTTACAATACGTCAAATTGGATACTCAAATAAATGCTCTGAAGGTGAAGTTGACCATAAACTAGCTTGTGACATTTATGACCAAGTGTTATGTGGAGCCAATTCCTTGCAACTCAAATCTTAAGAGAAACACCCAGACAGCCCAACATTAATTGCTGCTTCAGTAGTGAGAACTCAGACAATGAACACCCAAGACAGAACCACGTCAGAAAAGACGAACAGGCGCGCTCTGATGAGCTCTGATTATCACAGAGCAAATTCCCTAATCTGCCGGTGCTGCAGACATACATTACCAAGCTGTCTTCTTAACTGCAAGGACACGATCTGGCGTACCGGAACCGATGGCTGGTTGCTTCGACGTCCCGTCGTGGTGATGATAATGTCGCGAGTATAGCTCGAAACAAATTATCCTGTTCTGGTTGTTTCAGTCTAAAGACTTCCTAGCAATACAAATGCGCCTCTGAGGGAGACGAAGAAGGCTCGCCACACAATCACTGACGGTACAGTGATTGATTTTAACATGCGAAGTCTCACAGTAACTCCGATACAGTCAACTTTAACCAAAACTGCTCAAGAGAGACAACATAGGCCGCTTGTACGCAGAACGCTCAATTGCCAACTGTACTCGTAAAGTTACGTTGAAGTCAAAACTTCAGCAACTTCGTCAAACAGTTACAATCAAATAAAAGTATATTAGACAGCCAATGGAAGGCAGGCTGTCCAGAGCAGCGAGAGCTCAGTCTTGTAACCTACCCCGACCGAAAGGCGAGACACTCTCAAGACCAATCGTACAAGCTGAACACAGAACATTACCGTCCCCACTACAGTGGCCGTGGTTAAGGGTCCCAATCAGCAATTCGAAAACCGGTGGACAACTCCACTCTATAGCGGGAGCATTACTATTCCACCAATGGAGATACTTGGTGCCAATTTCTGCGCCGATTTTGCTACATCACGGAGCCATACCCTGGGCAAGCCAATCACAGTTATGATTTTGCAGATAACGAGGGAATTTGCCCGCAAAGACTGCCTGGGAATACAAGTCATTCCTACGCCTCTCTGGTAGTCCGTCAGAAAGTGTTTTCACTAAGTTTCAGCGAAGTAACGGAATTTCTAATCCCAGCCATTCCTTCAGGCCCCTGTGGGCGTGTCGCCCCCGATCTTATGACAATGTCGGCGTCTGGACAGTTTCCATTCGACTGCCTCACACCTGTCGGCATAACCCTTTCAAGATCAGCAGAACCCGCCTGTCACCGGACTACCCGGATGACGAGAGACGCTGCGTGGGAAGTCCCCGTGTGAAGGAGTAGCAACTTTTCACCGCATATAATTAGAGAGGAAAATATTCTTATCTTCTGAGTTCTCAATACTAGCCTTGTAATGACCATACTCGGCTATACCTCCCCGAATTGAATTACTCAGAGTAAGATATAAATATGAGAGGGGGCAAGTCACTGTGTGCATCGTAAAGGTATGCCACCTCTCAGAACATGTAAATTGGAAATGGTGGGGGAGAAATTAAAGGAAAGGCAAGAAATGTCAGCTTCATTGGGACTTCATGGGGAATTAGCGGTAAAGAGTGATAATGTGTGCCAGAATGGGACCTGAAACTGAGATCTCTCACTCCTATGCAGTGGCGTTAACCACTGCCACATTCGGACACAGAGTTTATCGCTTTTGCAAGGACTTTATCGGGATACTCCGCAGCCGACCCAAACTCCCATCGACACCAAGCATGCATAAAATTGATTCGCCTCTAAGGGCCACGAACCAAGCACCTTCAGTTTCCTGCACACTTACCTTCGACGTGCTGCGGAAACTCTAAGCAGTGAGCATGGTGGCCATGTACGGAGACTGGGAACGGGTGGCACTCATTGGGAGTGTGGGTCAGCGGGGGGATATGCCGACATAGTCCAAACAATGTGTCTGGACTGCGCAGTGGTTAACTTAACTGCCTAGTATGCGAAAGATCCCGGGTTCGGGCCCGGGACGCACCAAATTTCACTCGTCGACGCTGATTCCACATAAAGTTCCGATTGAAATTCTAAACTCAGATTGGAATGTATACCGCAGAGACAGGCTGGACAGTGAAGGGGAAGGCGTGTTTATAGCGATAACAAGTACAATAGTATCGAAGGAAATTGACGGAGATACGAAATGTGAAATAATTTGGGTGAAGGTCTCGGTTAAAGCAGACTCAGCAGCTGTTTTGGCAGAGCACCTGAAGGAAAATTTGGAAAATATTTCGAGTAGATTTCCTGACCATGTTATAGTTCTGGGTGGAGATTTTAATTTGCCGGATATAGACTGGGAGACTCAAACGTTCATAACGGGTGGCAGGGACAAAGAATCCAGTGAAATATTTTTAAGTGCTTTATCTGAAAACTACCTTGAGCAGTTAAACAGAGAACCGACTCGTGGCGATAACATATTAGACCTTCTGGTGACAAACAGACCCGAACTATTTGAATCAGTTGATGCAGAACAGGGAATCAGCGATCATAAAGCGGTTACTGCATCGATGATTTCAGCCGTAAATATAAATATTAAAAAAGGTAGGAAGACTTTTCTGTTTAGCAAAAGTGACAAAAAGCAGATTACAGAGTACCTGACGGCTCAACACAAAAGTTTTGTCTCAAGTACAGACAGTGTTGAGGATCAGTGGACAAAGTTCAAAACCATCGTACAATATGAGTTAGATGTTTATGTGCCAAGAAAGATCGTAAGAGATGGGAGAGAGCCACCGTGGTACAACAACCGAGTTAGAAAACTGCTGCGCAAGCAAAGGGAACTTCACAGCAAACATAAACATAGCCAAAGCCTTGCAGACAAACAAAAATTACGCGAAGCGAAATGTAGTGTGAGGAGGGCTATGCGAGAGGCGTTCAGTGAATTCGAAAGTAAGGTTCTATGTACTGACTTGGCAGAAAATCCTAATAAATTTTAGTCTTATGTCAAAGCGGTAGGTGGAGCAAAACAAAATGTCCAGACACTGCGACCAAAATGGTACTGAAACAGAGGATGACAGACTAAAGGCCTAAATACTAAATGTCTTTTTCCAAAGCTGTTTCACAGAGGAAGACTGCACTGTATTTCCTTCACTAGATTGTCGCACAGATGGCAAAGTGGTAGATATCGAAACATATGACAGAGGGATAGAAAAAAAATTAAAATCGCTCGAAAGAGGAAAGGCAGCTGGACCTGATGGGATACCAGTTCGATTTTACACAGAGTACGCGAAGGAACTTGCCACTCTTTTTTCACGGTGTACCGCAGGTATCTAGAAGAGCATAGCGTTCCAAAGGATTGGAAAAGGGCACAGGTCATCCCCGTTTTCAAGAAGGGACGTCCAACAGATGTGCTGAACTACAGACCTATATCTCTAACGTCGACCAGTTGTAGAATTTTGGATCACGTATTATGTTCAAGTATAATGACTTTTCTGGAGACTAGAAATCTACTCTGTAGGAATCATCATGGTTTCGAAAAAGACGATTGTGTGAAACCCAGTTCGCGCTATTCGTCCACGAGACTCAGAGGACCTTAGACACGGGTTCCCGTGTAGATGCCATGTTTCTTGACTTCCATAAGGCGTTAGACACAGTTCCCCACAGTCGTTTAATGAACAAAGAGCATATGGAATATCAGACCAATTGTGTGATTGGATTGAAGAGTTCCTAGACAACAGAACGCACCATGTCATTCTCAATGGAGAGAAGTCTTCCAAAGTAAGAGTGATTTCAGGTGTGCTGCAGGGGAGTGTCATAGGACCGTTGCTATTCACAATATACATAAATGACCTGGTGGATAACATCGGAAGTTCACTGAGGCTTTTTGTGGATGATGCTGTAGTATATCGAGAGGTTGTAACAATGGAAAATTGTACTGAAATGCAGGAGGATCTGCACCGAATTGACGCATGGTGCAGGGAATGGCAATTGAATCTCAACGTAGACAAGTGTAATGTGCGACGAATACATAGAAAGAAAGATCCTCTATCATTTAGCTACATTATAGTAGGTCAGCAACTGGAAGCAGTTAGTTCCATAAATTATCTGGAAGTAGGCATTAGGACTGATCTAAAATGGAATGATCAAATAAAATTAATCGTCGGTAACGCAGATGCCAGACTGAGATTCATTGGAAGAATCCTAAGGAAATGCAGTCCGAAAACAAAGGAAGTAGGTTACAGTACACTTGTTGACCCATTGCTTGAATATTCCTCACCAGTGTGGGATCCGTACCAGAAAGGGTTGATAGAAGGGATAGAGAAGATCCAACGGAGAGCAGCGCGCTTCGTTACAGGATCATTTCGTAATCGCGAAAGCGTTACGAAGATGATAGATAAACTCCAGTGAAAGACTCTGCAGGAGACGCGCTCGGTACGGGTTTTTGTTGAAGTTTCGAGAACATACCTTCACCGAGAAGTCAAGCAGTATATTGCTCCCTCCTATGTATATCTCGCGAAGAGACTATGAGGATAAAATCAGAGAGATTAGAGCCCACACAGAGGCATACCGACAATCTTTCTTTCCACGAACAGTACGAGACTGGAATAGAAGGGAGAATTGATAGAGCCTGCAGGGGTGGCGAAGCGGTTAAAGGCGCTACAGTCTGGAAACACGCGACCGCTTCGGTCGCAGGTTCGAATCCTGCCTCGGGCATGGTGTGTGTGATGTCCTTAGGTTAGTTAGGTTTAAGTAGTTCTAAGTTCTAGGGGACTGATGACCTTAGACGTTAAGTCCCATAGTGCTCAGAGTCATTTGAACCAAGAATTGATAGAGGTACTCAATGTACCCTCCGCCACACACCGTCAGGTGGCTTGCGGAGTATGGATGTAGATGTAGATGTAGATGTAGCTAACATCAGTAACTGATTCACATTCCTTTCTTTTGTCCCCCTTTCACGTTCAGGTTATATAATACGTATCACAGCTGCGGATCCTGCATGGTGTCTGATTTTTTTTGGGCGTATACGAAAGAACAGCCGGCAACTGAGGCTGAGCGGTTCTAGGTGCTTCAGTCCGGAACCACGCGTCTGCTACGGTCGCAGGTTCGAATCCTGCCTCGTGCATGGATGTGTATGACGTCCTTAGGTTAGTTAGGTTTAAGTCTAGGGGAATAATGATCTCAGATCTTAAATCCAATAGTACTTAAAGGTATTTGAACCATTTTGACCCGAAAGAACAGACACCACACTTTCATACAACACAGAGAATAATAAAAGTTTGCTAAGTGGAAAACAGTTAAAATATCGGAATGTCGGACTAAATAGTCTCCGTCCTAATTTATAAATATCCTCTTTGCACGTCAATGTCTCCGTAAAATTCAGATTCTTATTTTATCCCGTTTGGCGTCATCCTCCTTAGGCTAGCATACGAATGCTATGTTCAGTCTTGCAGCACGGCACTCCCGCCCATCATTTTCAGCATCTGCCAGACACGGTCGATGAGACCTCAGCTAAAGTAAGTTGGTCTTTTCGAAATAGCTTTCTAATTGTCCAGATCGTGATTCAGACGGGCCTTCACTACATTGCTTGTTGGTGATTGTCGCTTATATTCATGCTCCTCATGTCTGACATAATATCTCTATGCACCTGAAAGGGCCGGAGGCCATTGAAAAAGCAACATGTTGTATCGCCATACAGCGAGACCTTCTGAGGTGGTCGTCCAGATTGCTGTACACACCGGTACCTTCTAATACCCTACAGCACGTCCTCCTGTGTTGATGCATGCCTGTGTTCGTCGTGGCATACTACCCACAAGTACATCAAGACACTGTTGGTCCAGATTGTCCCACTCCTCAACGTTGATTCGGCGTAGATCCCTCAGAGTGGTTGGTGTATCATAAAATTTCGGCACTGCAGCCGCATAAATTCAGTTTCTTCTAATATTTCGGCTAAATATCGTCCAGCCATCTTCAGAGTAAGCCGAACTACCTAACGCTCCAGCACTTGCTCCGTCCTATTAAACTCGATGATCGAACCACTGCGTATATCCCCAAAGATACACAAGGCGCCAGGGACTTGATAGGCGGCAAAGAAGAAACTTAATTTAAGCGGCTGCACGCCCGAAATTTTATGGAACAGTCTTTACGCCGTGAAAACGTGAAATGCATATTCCAGGCATGTTGGATAGGTTCATGTGTGCAGAACATGCTGGCCACTCTAGTCGGGCGAGTCGTTATCCTGAAGGAAGTCATACACAAGATGTGGACGATGGGGGCGCGAATTGTCGTCCATGAAGACGAATGCTGCAGATATGGTTGCATTATCGGCCGGAGGATGGTATGCACTTATCATAAATCCGTTACGGCACCTTCCATGACCACCACTGGCGTACGTCTGCCCCACGTAATGCCACCCCAAACCAGCAGGGAAGCTCCACCTTGCTGCACTTGCTGGACAGTGTGTCTAAGATGTTCAGCCTAACCGGGTTGCCTCCAAACACGTCTCCGACGATTGTCTGGTTGGTGGCATCTGCGACACTTATCGGTAAACAAAACGTGATGCCAATGCTGAGCGGTCCATTCGGCGTATTGTTAGGCCCATCTGTACTGCGGTGCATGGTGTCGTGGTTGCAAAGATGGACCTCGCCATGGACGCCGGGAGCAAAGTTGCGCATCATGCAGCCTGTTGCGCACAATTTGATCTGTAGCATTCATTATTCAATGGTAGCCTTGCTGTCAGGGCTCCTCCAAGCCAAAATCCCTACCTAGGTAGTGGTCATCCACTGCAGTAGTAGCCCTTGAGCGGCCTGAGCGAGGCATGTCATCAACATTTCCTGTGTCTCTGTATCTCCTTCATGTCAGAACAACATCTCTTTGGTTCACTGAGAGACGCCTGCACACTTCCATTGAAGAGAGCCCTTCCTGGCGGTCGAACCGTGGTATTGGCAGTCTAAGCATGCTTAAACTACAGACAATGCCAGCCGTTTACCTCCTACCTGATGGGATGACTGGAATTGATCGGCTGTCGGATCCCCTCCGTCTAATAGGCGCTACTCATGAATGATTGTTTACATTTTTGAGCGGGTTTAGTGACATTTCGGAACAGTTAAAGGGACTGTGTCTGTAATGCAGTATCCACAGTCAACATCTATCTTCAGGAGTTCTGGTATACGAAGTGATGCAAAACATTTCTTTAAGTGCGTATTCACTCTCTGCTGCGTTGGTCAAATTGTTGGCACCAATTCGGTACGCTTGGATGCCACATTGTGTTTGGTCCATATACCACCAGACTTTCACCGCAAATCTGAGTGGTAATATAGGTGAGTTGCTCACAAGAATAATCGTGTTCTGCCTATTTTAGCTTTGGAGAACGTTCCCATTAGCCTCGCCATTTCATTCACACACTGTAATGTCTCTATTATCCATGCCGGAGCAGGACTGACTTTGCAGGAACAAATACTATTTGCTGACAATGCGCCACTCTTGTAGTGGAATCGTATTAGCGTGGGAAGGCATCAAGGATAAAATACAGGGAGAAAAATGTTGTTGACAACTGGTAAACAAACCAAAATGCGGTTATAAACCGAGAGGACATGAAGGGGAAGCAATATTTGAGAAGGGAATGGGACAGGGTTGTAGCAGTCGACGATGTTATTCCATCTGAACAATCATCAGGCAGTACAGAAAGAAAAGAGAAACCTGGAAAGGGAATTAACGTTAGGGAGAATAAATAAAATCTTTGAGGTTTGTCATTGGCATTTTAATTATCTCAGAAACGGCCGATGAAATGGAAAAGCAGTTCAACGGAGTTGTAATGCCTTGAAAAAAGGTTGCAAAATAAACATTGCTAAAAGTAAAACAAAAGTAATGAAATGTACTCGAGGTGGTTTATGTGAGACTGAAGGAAATACTTATGGGACGCTCAACTGAAAAGGACACTACTACAGCGACGTTGTGTGTAACCGCGATAGGTGAATGTGTTTGTTGAGGGATGGCACGATGATATCCCTAGTTGTACAAGAGTTAATGGCTTCGCAGCAATTTCTAAATTCCTAGAGATTTGTTTCCGCAGGAGTTGCATGATGGATATCTCCTACTCAGCATGAAGAATAGTTATCCAGTTCCTTTGCACAGAAGGGCAGCGTGCTTCACAAATGTATCGCAGCATAGTAGAACAGGTATGTACCAACTTATGTACTTTATTTACATCTGTGACGTCATGTGAGCTAGGTCACTGATGTAGTGATATCATCATTCTTATCTTGACATCGTTAATGATGTAATAGTTGTTATCAGTGACATCATCATTTTATCAGTGGACAGCCACGCCCCTTTTCCAGCCTCTCCTCTCCTTATCTCGAGCCAATCATAACGCAGTATTAAAAACCAAGATGGCGTAAAAGCCCCATTGCATTAGAGGAAAATTAAAAAAAAACCTCTCCCCTGTCACCAAACAATTACACATTACCTTATCCCCACTCAATCATAACACGGTAAAGAATATTCCAAGGTTTTGGAAACAGACCAATTGTGTGTTTTATACGCCCCGCTCCCTCTGTCTCCAGCCAATCAGGTTACAGCAGGGCTTCCCAACCTTTTCACCTAGCGGACCCCTTCTTCAGTCGAAAATCCATGGCGGACCCCTAGTCAGTCAAGCTTCTTAATGAAAGTGCTATGTTCCCAATGACCCCCCCCCCCCCCTGAAGTTTCAATAGTCTTTGGTTTAGAAATGGATGAAAAAACTTGAAATTAACGATCCAACTGGAATTCCTACTGTATCCAGACACTTACTGGTGGATTTACTCCCTTTGTTCAACACACTACAGCCTGATTAAAATTACTTGGTAACTTACATTTCACACTTTGGGATGCCTTCCTCCAAGAACAATCAACGTCACGTCCAAACTGTTCGCTGTTGACAAGCTGCCGCTTGTGGTCTGTTCACTTCCACTGTTTGGCTACTTTTGTGTAAGGAGCATGCATATTACGTAACAGTCGTGTGTGTGTGTGTGTGTGTGTGTGTGTGTGTGTGTGTGTGTGTGGTTGTTCGTGAAATCCGAAGAAAAATGTTCAGATATATGTAAAGTCTATGGGACTTAACTGCTGAGGTCATCAGTCCCCAGTGTTACACTATTAATCTAAGTTTAACTTCCGCTAAGGACAACACACACACACACACACACACACACACACACACACACACACACACATGCCCGAGGGAGGACTCGAACCTCCGGAGGGAGCGGCCGTGAAACACGAAGATATGGCGCCCTAGACACGGGCTGTGAAGAAATGAGGCAGACCCATGATTTGGGATACAAACACATCACGAAAGAAAAGAGGCCAAGGAATTCCCTTTAAAGAACTATTGTGCCATCTGTTGTGCAATGTGTGGGAACACATTCATCCAGGTTAAATGCGTTTCCAAAACCGAATATCGTAAGCCGATGTCCTTCCCAGTTCCACTTTTGGTTGGTCAGGTAAACACTTCAAAATCGGTTCTGGAAATCTGCTTTTATAAAGTTGTTTTCCAGTTCCACAATCGACTTTCGTGCCCACGTAAACAGCTCGGAAAGTCTAGTTATTTTGACGTCTTTGCGTATCTACTTAACGGCAGCTGTCAGTCCATAGCAGGCAGCTAGCAGGTGGCGTTGCAACAGTGTATTGTCAGTTGGTAGCTGACAACTGGCAGGCGGCGTGGCAACAGTTTAGCCACAATTGACAGCTTCAACTACTAGTTGGACACTTTATCGTGGCAGTCAGCCTCGACTGCAAACAAATAAGGAAAACAAACAAACAAAATCTCTTATTTCTATATAAGAAGACAAAGCATTTCACAGAATGTAAGATTTTTTTTTCTCAAAGGAAACAATTCTGGCAGAGGAGGTTTACCTTTTACAAGGTGGCACGTGAAAAGTCCTCATTTGTTTAGGCTCGCAGCCAGTTGCCACAATATAGTTTCAGAGTAATAGCAAGTAATTGTAACTGAAGTATAGGCAAGTCATATTTTTAACTGAGAGGGCGGAACATATTATAAAGAAAAGACATTAACTTAAGAGATCATTTTAATTTTCGTAACAAAAATATCAATGCCAACAGAATTCAATTAATAATTATTTTGTAAATAATAGAAGACAGAAACAAAATTCCTACAGAGTTATAGTTCAGGTACGTTCACTGAACATCTACGAAGAAAAATGATTTCTTCTTTACTATAGCTGAGTATGTAGGAATAGTAATGGAATCCTAATGTGATGGTTGAGGGTGCTTCTGCTGACACAATTTTGAAAAGTTGGGATCAATTCTTGACAAATGGAGACGGATGTCTGGTTCCGTAACTAGACAGCTTCGGTTCTTAGTTTTGTGGGCAGCATAGATCAAGAATCCAGATTCATTCATGTATGTTGTGGCAAATGGAAGAAGTACACGTTTTGCCTTTTCAACAAGGGAGTAGTATTTCTTCTTATCCAAAAAGATCCAGAAGTGTAAGTAACAGTCAATGTCAAAACTTGATTTCATGGTAGGGTCTGTGGCATTTTCTATGAACAACTCATATTCATTTGATGATAGAATGTTCGGGTTTTTGGATACAGTGATTGGGTTCACCACCCATTTCTCCAGCTTCTCATCTTTAGCTGTTGGGAAATAATGCTCCAACAATGACATCAAGCTTCGGAGATGTTCCAGGATTTGATGAAACTAATTATTCCCAATCGCCAATGTTTGTTCTTCAAAAACTCCTTGAGAAGAGGGAAACACTAGAGCCCCCCCCCCCCTCCTCGACACTCTCTCACCAAAAATTGATTTTCCTTTTGAATGCTCGAACTTTGTCGAGAGCAGTGAGATTTGTTTCAATTTTCCCTGGGAGTGAAATATTCATTTCGTTCATTTTATAGAAAATATCTGACAAATAGGCAAGTATACACTGCTAATTTTCATCATTAATAAGGTCTCATAATTTGGTGTTATGCTCCAAAAGGAAACCTTAATTCGTACAACCGAGAGTGTGCATTCCCATGTGAGAGCCCCCTCACGTCTGAGTGGAGAAGCAGGGAACGATGAAGGCTTCCCATATCTTCACACAGTATTGTGAAAAGTCTTGACTTCAACGGCCTTGATTTTATGTAGTTAATGATTTCAATGGATTCGTCTAAAACTTCCTTAAACGGAACAGGAATTTTTTTCGTAACTAAAGCGTATCTATGGAGAGCACAATGACTACTGCTGCAATTCTTGGCGTTTTCTTTTATTTTCGTTATTGCTCCGGCTGTAGGACCCGTCATAGCTTTTGCACCATCTGTGCACACATCTATGCAATTAGACCATGAAACTTCGTTAGTCCTTTAAAAAATCATTCAATCATCATCAGCAGCAGCAGCATCATTTAAGACTGATTATGCCTTTCAGCATTCAGTCTGGAGTATAGCCCCCCCTTATAAAATTCCTCCATGATCCCCTATTCAGTGCTAACATTGGTGCCTCTTCTGACGTTAAACCTATTACTTCAAAATCATTCTTAACCGAATCCAGGTACCTTCTCCTTGCTTCTCCCATGCGTGTAACACGACCCCATCATCTAAGCCTGTTCGCCCTGACTGCTACATCTATAGAGTTCATTCCCAGTTTTTCTTTGATTTCCTCATTTCCTGCCATTGTTCTCATCTACTAGTACCTGCAATCATCCTAGATACTTTCATATCCGTAACCTCAACCTTGTTGATAAGGTAACCTGAATCCACCCAGCTTTCGCTCCCATACAACAAAGTTGGTCGAAAGATTGAACGATGCACAGATAACTTAGTCTTGGTACTGACTTCCTTCTTGCAGAAGAGAGTAGATCGTAGCTGAGCGCTCACTGCATTAGCTTTGCTACACCTCGCTTCCAGTTCTTTCACTATGTTGCCATCCTGTGAGAATATGCATCCTAAGTACTTGGAACCGTCCACCTGTCCTAACTTTGTTCCTCCTATTTGGCACTCAATCCGGTTATATTTCTTTCTCACGGACATTACTTTCGTTTTGGAGATGCTAATCTTCATACCATACTCCTTACATTTCTGATATAGCTCTGAAATATTACTTTGCAAATTTTCAATCGAATCTGCCATCACAATTAAGTCATCTGCATATGCAAGACTGCTTATTTTGTGTTCACATATCTTAACCACACCCAGCCAGTCTATTGTTTTCAACATATGATCCATAAATAATACAAACAACAGTGGAGACAGGTTGCAGCCTTGTCTTACCCCTGAAGCTACTCTGAACCATGAACTCAATTTACCGTCAACTCTAACTGCTGCCTGATTATCCATGTAAAGACCTTTAATTGCTTGCAAAAGTTTGCCTCTTATTCCATAGTCTCGTAGAACAGACAATAACTTCCTCCTAGGAACCCGGTCATATGCCTTTTTCTAGATCTATAAAGCATAGATACAGTTCCCTCTTCCACTTATAGCACTTCTCCATTATTTGCCGGTAAGCTAAAGATCTGGTCCTGACAACCTCTAAGAGGCCTAAACCCACACTGATTTTCATCCAATTGGTCCTCAACTAATACTCGCATTTTCCTTTCAACAATGCCTGAGAATATTTTACCCACAACGCTGATTAAAGAAATACCTCTATAGTTGTTACAATCTTTTCTGTTTCCATGTTTAAAGATTGGTGTGATTACTGCTTTTGTCCAGTCTGATGGAACCTGTCCCGACTCCCATGCCATTTCAATTATCCTGTGTAACCATTTTTAAGACCTGACATTCCACTGTATTTGATGAGTTCCGACTTAATTTCATCCACCCCAGCTGCTTTATTGCACGGCAATCTATTGACCATTTTCTCCACTTCCTCAAATGTGATCCTATTTCCATCATCATTCCTATCCCATTCTACGTCGAAATCTGAAACATTACTGATCGTATTTTCACCTACATTGAGCAACTCTTCAAAATATTCCCTCCATCTGCCCAAGGCATCCACAGGATTCACCAACAGTTTTCCTGACCTGTCCAAAATACTTGTCATTTACTTCTTACCTCCCTTTCGAAGAATGCTAATTACACTCCAGAATGGTTTTCCAGCAGCTTGACCCATAGTCTCCAACCTATTTCCAATGTCTTCCCAAGATTTCTTCTTGGATGCTGCAATTATCTGTTTGGCTTTGTTTCTTTCTTCAACATAACTTTCTCTGTCTACCTGAGTTCTAGTATGTAGCCATTTTTGATACGCCTTCTTTTTCCTTTTACAGGCTGCCTTGACTGTGTCATTCCACCAAGCTGTTTGCTTCATCCTACTTTTACACACTACTGTTCCAAGACATTCTTTAGCCACTTCTAGTACTGTGTCTCTGTACCTTGTCGATTCCTTTTCCAATGACTGTAATTGACTACATTCAACTAACTGGTATCTTTCTGAGATCGCTGTTATGCACTTGTGCCTGATTTCCTTATCCTGAAGTTTCTCCACTCTTATCCTCCTACATATGGACCTGACCTCCTGCATTTTCGGCCTCACAATCCCAATTTCACTGCAGATTAAATAATGATAAGTGTCATCAAAGAATCCCCTGAATACACGTGTGTCCCTCACAGCCTTCCTGGATTCCTGATCTGTTATTATATAGTCAATGACAGATCTGGTTCCCCTGCTTTCCCAAGTATACCGGTGAATGTTCTTATGTTTAAAAAAGGAATTTGTGATTACTAAGCCCATACTAGCACAGAAATCCAAGAGTTGTTTCCCATTCCTGTTGGCTTCCACATCCTCTCCAAATTTACCCATAACCTTTTCATACCCTTCTGTTCGATTTCCAATCCTGGCATTAAAATCACCCATGAGAAGAACACTGTCCTTTTCCTTTACTCTAACAACTACATCACTGAGTGCCTCATAAAAACTATCCATCTTATCTTGATCTGTCCTTGCACAATGCGAATATATTGACACAATCCTAATTTTTTTGCTAGACACTGTCAAATCTATCCACATCAGTCGTTCGTTTACATACCTTACTGCAAATACGGTGGGTTCCATTTCTTTCCTCATGTAAAGCCCTACACCCCATTGTGCTATTCCTTCTTTGACTCCTGACAGGTAGACGTTGTATTCTCCCACTTCCTCTTCTTTCTCACCCCTTACCCGAATGTCACTAACAGCTAAAACGTCCAGCCCCATCTTACTTGCAACCTCTGCCAGCTCTACCTTCTTCCCAGAGCAGCCCCCATTGATATTAATAGCTCCCCATCTCATTACCATTTGTTTGCCAAGCCGTATCTTAGGAGTCCCTGGTTTGCCAGTTAGAGGTGGGACTCCGTCACCTCCAAAGGTCCGAGTCATTTTGCTCTGATTGTTGCCAGCATCATCCAATAGACGGAATATTTCAGCACCTGTTGTGTTGGCAGGTAGTGGTCTGCAGAATAAGAGGACCTCTTCAAAACAACCAAAATTTTCATAACGGACAAAAGCCAATAAAATCGCTAATCCTGCAACATCAGTGAATTCATCTATCTGCAGAGAAAATGAATGGTGTTGGATGCGAGAAACAAGAATATCTTTCACATCATTTGACATGTCAACAATGCGTTTCTTGACAGTATTGTTTGATAATGGCACCGAAGATACAAGCTTTACTGCCTTTTCGTTTACCATGCAAGAAACAATGTCATTAACACACAGATTTATGAGATTTTCTGCAGTGGTATGAGCTTTGCCTGTTTTGCCAGTCGATAATTAACCAAGAAAGAAGCTTTTAATGGATTATCATTAATTGTTTTTGCATGAGTTTTCATGCAATGCTGAGAAGCAGCTAGCTCAGCACTCTTCCTTTTGAAAAAATCGATGTCTTTAGCCTGGAAATCTGGGTGAGTACCTTCAAAATGACGGCGTAATTTAACTGGAACCACTGAACTGTTCGGAAGGTCTCTCGCACAAATTATACACTTAGCTTTACCCTCCTTTGTCTCCATAAAGCCCATTTCTAAATAGCTTTCGTTGTACTTACGCTTTTTGGTTATTCTACTTCCACAGGATATTGCAACTAATGGAGCACTGGCAGCGTTATCACATAATAAATCCGGCTGTGCAACTTCTTGTGATTGTTCTTCCTTTGGTCGTCCTCCCTCCTCATTCATTTCAACTGGAAACATCCCTTGTTGTGAAGGCAATGGAGAAACTGCACCCTTCTTCAATGATCCTGACTTAAGCCACCGATCCATGTTAGAAGTAATAAACTGGTCCAAAATCGACTTATGAAGTAGGTAGTGCACTGACAAAACAAGTTTGACATTTAATGATGTCTGGGGCCGCATTCGTGCCAGCGAGAGCTGTGATTGGTCGACAAAGCTCGCTCTGCGCATGCGTACAAGTTTCAGCGCATCTAGCGCCGTGAGGCGGCGCACAAACGACCCCCATATTGTTGCGAAACAGTCGATCAGAGAAGCCACATCCTCCGGCACTAAACTGTGTATGCGTTTTCGCTTAGGAACCGGAAAGGCTACGACCTGAAGTAAAAGTATACATCTTTTTCACTCGAAAAAAAGTTATGAATTTGATTTTTATTCAATAATTTTACTCTTTATTTTACACGATTTGGTGAAAGATGGCCGCGGACCCCCTAAGGGGTCCGCGGACCACACGTTGGGAAGCCCGGGTTACAGCACTTAAATGATGCATAAAATGGTATGAATTGCATTATTTCTGACGTACACATCAAATCAAGCAACGGCCTCCTTGTCTCCACCACACCATGGCGCAGGATTAAATATGCAAGAGATGATGGAAACAGATAAATTGTGTGCCTTTCACCCCCTATCTCTCCCCTTCCCAATAAATCAGAGTGTAGTATTCAAATGATGTGTAGGAATGGCGCCAGATATGTAGTGCAAACTAACGTAATCTCCACTCGAAAATCAGAGACATTCATTATTTTCTTGGTCATCCAGTATATTCAACTTGAAAGTCTCATTAGTTCCTTGAAAGCCACCGACATACGCTATTTCCAGCGTGAAAATGGTATCAGGTACATTATCTGCGTACAGACCAATTGTGCACATTATAACTCCACTCTCCTCCTCTTTCCAATACAGTATTAAAAATCCAAGTTTATCAAAGTAGACCAGTTTGTCTTATACCTCACGCCCCCTTCTTGTATATGCTAAACGCTGTACACTAAATGTTTAACAGTAAACGATAAGCGGTAAATGGTAACAGCTAAGCGCTTAATCATTAACACCAAATTCTCAATGGTAAACGTTAAATGCTAAACGATTGACACTGAAAGCTTAATGCTAAAAGGTAAACATTGAACACCTAATGATAAACGGTAAATGCTAATCGCCTAACACTCAATACATAAAGCCTCTTGATTACTGACTGTCACTGAACACTGGCCGTTATTGATTCCTGATCATCACTAATCCTTGAGTGTGACTGGTCGCTGACCATCAGTGATAGTTGACCCTCATTGATTCCTGACCCTCACTGGTCCGTGACAATCGTTAATCGCTGACCGTCAGAGACCACTGACGATAGGTGATACTGCTATCATTCTACAGCGCCGGCCGATGTGACCAAGCAGTTCCAGGCGTTTCAGTCTGGAACCGCGTGACTGCTACGGTCGCAGGCTCGAATCCTGCCTCGGGCATGGATGTGTGTGATGTCCTTAGGTTAGTTAGGTTTAAGTAGTTCTAAGTCCTAGGGGACTGATGACATCAGATGTTAAGTCCCATAGTGCTCAGAGCCAATCATTCTACGGTAATAAAAACACACGTAAATTAGTTAGTGTAGAGGTGCACCTTCCAATGAAAGGTTTTAAACGATGCTGTGTCTGCCGTCAGTTTTAGTTACAGCCTAAGAGCTAATGTATAATGCCTCCAAGCAACAGCATTATACAGGGTGTACAACTTTGCTTACGCCGTTTTTTCCCCAACATTTGAGGCTTTAATGAAACAAATTGGTTACACATGTGTCATTCAAAATATTTTCCATCGCTGACCACAACTTTCTTCCACCTTTCGGGCAGTGTACGAATCCCGAGTCGAAAAAATTGTTCATCTTTTGAAGCGGTCCACGAATCGATCCAATTTGTGACTTCTTCATGAGATCGGAAGTGTTGGTCAGCCAGGCCATGAGACATTGATCTAAACAGATGATAGACAGAGGGAGCAATGTCTGGAGAATACGGCGGGTGGGTAGGACTTCCCATTTTAACGTTCGTTTTGACCTCTTTGGCAACGTGGGGTGGAGTGTTGCGCTGCAAAATCACTTTATCGTGCCTCTCGCTGTAATGTGACCGTTTGTCTTTTAATGCTCTGTTCAAACGCATTAATTGCGTTCGATAACGAGCACCTGTGATTATTTCACAGGGTTTTAACACCTCATACTACACGACGCCGACTTGGTCCCACCAAATGCACAGCATTATCTTGGAGTCGTGAATATTTGGTTTGGCCGTCGACGTGGATGCATGGCCGGGATATCCCCATAATTTTTTGCGTTTAGAGTTATCATAATGAACACATTTTTCGTTCCCGGTCGCAATGCGCTGCAGACATTATTGTGTTGGCAGAAGAGCCAACACCGTGTTACTAGAGGAGGCCGAAATGCACGCGTTGTAGCTCACGCAGGCCAGCGTGAGGAGGGAAGGACTATACTGACGTGAGGTCTGGAACATGACAAGGAATTAGAATTCAGAAAGCGGACGTAATTAGTTTGATACTTAACTTTAATCCATTAATGATGAACGTCGCTTTTGAAGGTACATAATTCACAATATCGATATCAATAGTAACTGAATATAGTGCTTTGCTAGGTCGTAGCAAATGATGTAGCTGAAGGCTATGCTAAACTGTCGTCTCTGCAAATGAGAACGAATGTAACCAGTGAACCATCGCTAGCAAAGTCGGCTGTACAACTGGGGCGAGTACTAGGAAGTCTCTCTAGACCTGCCGTGTGGCGGCGCTCGGTCTGCAATCACCGATAGTGGCGACACGCGGGTCCGACGTATACTAACAGACCGCGGCCGATTTAAAGTGTGGTGCCTGGCGGTGACACAACATATATCTCTTCCGGTTTTGCCTATGAAGCAACTGTTCACAAATACACAGACGCCTTTCAACGTCTCTTGGTTTCAGCTCACATTGGACCCAAGTTCCTTCTATCTGAATCATGCCCATATCCTTGAGACGTTTTGCTGTTTCACTCCCACGAATCGTGCTAATTCTTCTTGAGTTTGATGAGAGCCTTCACTCAGCAATGTCTCCAATTTTGCATTTTCGAAAACATTCTCTCTTCCACCACTATCCCGGTCTACGACGTTAAAATCACCGTTCTTGAAACGTTGAAACCACTCACGATATATTCTTTCACTAACAGCGTCCTTACCATACGTATTTGAGAGCATCCTATGAGACTCAGCCGCTGTTTTCTTTATATTGAAACAAAACAGTAACTTCTCCCGCAGATGACGAGAATTAGGATCGGAAACTGACATTTTCAATCAAGAACAACTTTATGATGCAGACACAAATCGATTAATGTTTGAATAAGGTTATGTTGACCGAGGTCCAAGCTAACTGCCTGACGCCTGCGATCTGTTTCTTTCGACCGCTACATACCGGAGTTGCCACCAATCGGCAAACGGCGGAAGCAAAGTTGCACACCTTGTAATATATTACAGAGTTGTTCACAATCTTCTTTAAAGAAATTTAGTATGAATTCTTGTGGTAATCAAGGATGACAGAACTGAACTATTTTCCCTTTTATTTTTTGCAGGGTATCGTACATGAAGAACGCGACATGCGAGCTGGAACTCCTGCACCAGATGCAAATATTACTATATATTGGAGAGTATATGCGTTTAACCTTCCTCCCTTAGACAGAAGTATTATTATTATTATTGTATTATTATTACTCGATGCACGTTAGATTCTATCGAGCTGGGAAGGAAGGTAAGGAGACCGTCTCCCCTCCTGTACGGTCTGGTTCTTGTGTATGTGTATGTGTGCGTGTGTGTGTGTGTGTGTGTGTGTGTGTGTGTGTGTGTGTGTGTGCAATGTATGATCCAAAGTGCACCAAAAATTATTATCACTATCATCTCCTATCACACTTGTGACCCTGCCTGCATCTCGTGGTCGTGCGGTAGCGTTCTCGCTTCCCACGCGCGGGTTCCCGGGTTCGATTCCCGGCGGGGTCAGGGATTTTCTCTGCCTCGTGATGGCTGGGTGTTGTGTGCTGTCCTTAGGTTAGTTAGGTTTAAGTAGTTCTAAGTTCTAGGGGACTGATGACCATAGATGTTAAGTCCCATAGTGCTCAGAGCCATTTGAACTTGTGACCCTTTCGTTGAATTGTCTGTATGATGGCAGATTTGCGGAATACAATGTGAACATAACACGTAATAACAGTAATAATAATATCTGGAACTAAATTAACGACCCATCTTTGATGTAGGCCATACAGCTGCTACTTGGTTGGAGTAATGTTTATTCCGAAAGCAAACTAATAGTTAAAGTGTTCATATTTAGAGTTATTGTTACACTCAAGTGCATATCTATTTCACACAGTTCAATCATTCACAATCTCATGGCGAATTACCGGTGCAATACTCCACCTCGTTAACTATACAAGAAGTTAGAGTTGATAACAGGCGCGCGGCTGCTCACCGCTCAGACACTAAGTCCCGCGATACCACACATCGCGAAATTTTCTAGGTCGTTTCACATCCTAGCTGCCTACAGACCGACTGTCCGCTTTCGCGTCTCCACAAACATTGTACCCTTGGGGCTCTGCGGCCGAACCGTACTCTTTGGTGCCTAGAGCAGCACTGCCTCTGCCGTCTCCGATCGCGTTTCCCCGCGCCGAACATCTTCGCTAAACTGACTAGCGCAGTTCCCTTTCCTGAAGCCGTCCATCTGACTGGCTACAGCTTATTCTACATCATTTTACTTTTTAACATATTTAAATAATCAAAGCTTGACCACTTCCACGTTAAAAAAGTAACAATAATATCCATTACATAATAGACGTTAAATTCTTTTACATAAAACCAATACAATTTACTTCTTAACGTTGAATGTCACGGCCAGTAGGCTTGCATCAATGTGGTTTCTGATGAATAAACTAAGAACAATGTAAGTATTATACACTAAACTTTACAAGAAATAATCTATTACCGAATGATTCAGTCCTCCCCCATGAACCAGGGACCTTGCCGTTGGTGGGGAGGCTTGCGTCCCTCAACGATACAGATAGCCGTACCGTAGGTGCAACCACAACGGAGGGGTATCTGTTGAGAGGCGAGACAAACGTGTGGTTCCTGAAGAGGGGCAGCAGCCTTTTCAGTAGTTGCAGGGGCAACTGATTGACCGATCTGGCCTTGTAGCACTAACAAAAATGGCGTTACTGTTCTGGTACTGCAAACGGCTGGAAGCAAGGGGAAACTACAGCCGTGATTTTTACTGAGGGTATGCAGCTTTACTGTATGATTAAATGATTATGGCGTCCTCTAGGGTAAAAATATTCCGGAGGTAAAATAGTCCTCCATTCGTATCTCCAGGCGGGGACTACTCAAGGGGACGTCGTTATCACGAGAAATAAAACTGGCGTTCTACGGATCGGAGCGTCGAATGTCAGATCCCTTAATCGGGCAGGTAGGTTAGAAAATTTAAAAAGGGAATTGGGTAGGTTAAAGTTAGATATAGTGGGAATTAGTGAAGTTCGGTAGAAGGAGGAACAAGACTTTTGGTCAGGTGAATACAGGGTTATAAATACAAAATCAAATAGGGGTAGTGCAGAAGTAGGTTTAATAATGAATAAAAAAATAGGAGTACGGGTAAGCTACTACCAACAGCATAGTGAACGCATTATTGTGGCCAAGATAGACACAAAGCCCATGCCTACTACAGTAGTACAAGTTTATATGCCAACTAGCTCTGCAGATGATGAAGAAATTGACGAAATGTATGATGAGATAAAAGAAATTATTCAGGAAGTGAAGGGAGACGAAAATTTAATAGTCATGTGTGACTGGAATTCAAGTGTAGGAAAACGGAGAGAAGGAAACATAGTAGGAGAATATGGATTGGGGCTAAGAAATGAAAGAGGAAGCATCCTGGTAGAATTTTGCGCAGAGCATAACTTAATCATAGCTAACACTTAGTTTAAGAATCATGAAACAAGGTTGTATACATGGAAGAACCCTGGAGATACTAAAAGATATCAGATAGATTATATAATGGTAAGACAGAGATTTAGGAACCAGATTTTAAATTGTAAGACATTTCCAGGGGCAGATGTGGACTCTGAGCACAATCTATTGGTTATGAACTGTAGATTAAAACTGAAGAAACTGCAAAAAGGTGGGAATTTAAGGAGATGGGACCTGCATAAACTGAAAGAACCAGAGGTTGTAGAGGGTTTCAGGGACAGCATAAGGGAACAATTGACAGGAATGGGGGAAAGAAATACAGTAGTAGAAGAATGGGTAGCTTTCAGGGATGAAATAGTGAAGGCAGCAGAGGATCAAATAGGTAAAAAGACGAGGGCTTATAGGAACCCTTGGGTAACAGAAAAAATATTAAATTTAAGTGATGAAAGGAGAAAATATAAAAATGCAGTAAGTGAAGCAGGCAAAAAGGAATACAAATGCCTCAAAAATGAGATCGACAGGAAGTGCAAAATGGCTAAGCAGGGTTGGCTAGAGGACAAATGTAAGGATGTAGAGGCTTATCTGACTAGCGGTAAGATAGATACTGCCTACAGGAAAATAAAAGGGTCCTTTGGAGATAGGAGAACGACTTGCATGAATATCAAGAGCTTTGATGGAAAACCAGATCTAAGCAAAGAAGGGAAAGCAGAAAGGTGGAAGGAGTATATAGAGGGTCTATACGAGGACGATGTACTCGAGGACAATATTATGGAAATGGAAGAGGATGTAGATGAAGATGAAATGGGAGATATGATACGGTGTGAAGAGTTTGACAGAGCACTGAAAGACCTGAGTCCAAACAAGGCCCCCGGAGTCGACAACACTCCATTAGAACTACTGACAGCCTTGGGAGAGCCAGTCCTGACAAACCTCTCCAATCTGGTGAGCAAGATGTATGAGACAGGCGAAATACCCTCAGACTTCAAGAAGACTATAATAATTCTAATCCCAAATAAGGCAGGTGTTGACAGATGTGATAATTACCGAAGTATCAGTTTAATAAGTCACAGCTGCAAAATACTAACACGAATTCCTTACAGACGAACGGAAAAACGGATGGAAGCCGACCTCGGGGAAGATCAGTTTGGATTCCGTAAAAATATTGGAACACGTGAGGCAATACTGACCCTACGACTTATCTTAGAAGAAAGATTAAGGAAAGGTAAACCTACGTTTCTAGCATTTGTAGACTTAGAGAGAGCTTTTGACAATATTGATTGGAATACTCTCTTCAAATTCTGAAGGTAGCAGGGGTAAAATACAGGGAGCGAAAGGCTATTTCCAATTTGTACAGAAACCAGATGGCAGTTGTAAGAGTCGAGGGACATAAAAGGGAAGCAGTGGTTGGGAAGTGAGTGAGACAGGTTTGTAGCCTCTCCCAGATGCTATTCAATCTGTATATTGAGCAAGCAGTAAAGGAAACGAAGAAAAATTTGGAGTAGGTATTAAAATCCATGGAGAAGAAATGAAAACTTTGAGGTTCGCCGATGACATTGTAATTCTGTCAGAGACGGCAAAGGACTTAGAAGAGCAGTTGAACGGAATGGACAGTGTCTTGAAAGGACAGTATAAGATGAACATCAACAAAAGCAAAACGAGGATAATGGAATGTAGTCGAATTAAGTCAGGTGATGCTGAGGGAATTAGATTAGGATATGAGACACTTAAAGCAGTAAAGGAGGTTTGCTATTTGGGGAGCAAAATAACTGATGGTCGAAGTAGAGAAGATATAAAATGTAGACTAGCAAAGGCAAGGAAAGCGTTTCTGAAGAACAGGAATTTGTTAACAACGAGTATAGATTTACATCTCAGGAAGTCGTTTCTGTGAGTATTTGTATCGAGTGTAGCCATGTATGGAAGTGAAACGTGGACGATAAATAGTTTAGACAAGAAGAGAATAGAAGTTTTCGAAATGTGGTGCTACAGAAGAATGCTGAAGATTAGATGGGTAGATCACATAACTAATGAGGAGGTATTGAATAGAATTGGGGAGAAGAGGAGCTTGTGGCACAACTTGACTAGAAGAAGGGATCGGTTGGTAGGACATGTTCTGAGACATCTAGGAATCACCAATTTAGTATTGAAGGGCAGCGTGGAGGGTAAAAATCGTAGAGGGAGACCAAGAGATGAATACACTAAGCAGATTCAGAAGGATGTAGGCTGTAGTAGCTACTGGGAGATGAAGAAGCTTGCACAGGATAGAGTAGCATGTAGAGCTGCATCAAACCAGTCTCAGGACTGACCACAATAACAACAATGATTCAGTAAGGTGTTGTGCTGTCATCGTTCAATGAGCTTTGAGTGGAGTAAATGATGATCTGATGCTTAACTGAAAATACTGATAATTTAAATTTACTATATCTTTTAAACAAATAAAGTTACAGAGTAGATATTTACAAAATTTGTCATTTTAATGCGCTTCTATATGAAATGTCGATCGTTAAGATCGACCAAAGCATTCAGATTTTAGCATTCAGCTCTTTGTTACAAAACTTGTTAATTTTACATTATCAGTAATGCCTATTATAGATATGATCAATATTCAAGTTTTCTTGTGATCATCATGAAATTTTCTGAAAGATGGTAGATTAAAATTACTGTGGCTTCATTCCCCGCTCTAGTACAGGATTAAATATCATTCAAAAATGTTTCCCTTTATAGCCGATCTTAGGTCCACCATATTTACCACTGCTACATCTCCTTGGGCACAAAAGCCTTCTTCTGGGTTTCCCTATGACGTTGGTTCTCCTCTGTCTCACTCTCACACCACAGGGTTTAGGCCTCAATTGACAATAGACAGCTGTCAGTTTCCCCATCTCGTGGTGAATCTGCGCCCTTTGTGGCATCCGGTCCTGGATGACAGGGTCCTTTTCACAATTCCTGAAGGCTGACTCTTTCGGCCATATAGTTAAATGTGAGGGAAATGCTCGTTAACTCACAAGGATGACTTTTTGCAGATGAATCTCTGCGTCTTAAACCTGCAAACTGTGGAGAAGAAGTTTCCACACATCCCAATTATATAATTTTACAGTGTTGCCATATTATAAACCAATCGAAAGCGAAAGTCTAAAATATCTGTGGACTAAAACGTTTACAAGACATCTCGTAAAACACTGATTAGTCTGTGGTGCATACGACAGAGGCCAGATATTTTCAGAGCGAAGCGTGAGTCATCGTATCTTCCTCACACAGCTGCAGCGAATGTTGTACGCTCGCATCACCATCGCTCGCTAGAGACGAGCACTGCAGACGTAAATTATAACGTGCGTTAAAAGAGTGGATTTTTTTCTCTTCTTCTTATGCAGTCTGTGACAGCAACGTTTGCCGTAACTGTGAATACACATTGTTATTCAGTGTTACAAAATGTGCGTTCCTACTGATCGAGCAGGTGGGAAAAATGTGCAGGAAAAAGAGGCAGCAGAGAATCTGCAGCAGAGGACCACCAGGGGTTTGTGGACATCGCCGTCGTCGTTGTAAATGTGTGTATCATGTTTGAGACTGACTATAGTAGAGCCTTACGTGTAACCATATTTAAAGCGAATTAAATTCGATGATAATAGTCTAGCTTGGGTTTTTCAGGATTCTGCTTTTAAAAATTGAACATTTACTGGCGAAATAGTCAATCATTATATTTTCAAGGATCCAAAACAATTTCTTTTCACATGTCTCGTGATTATTCCTATTATGCTCAGCGCATTACGCAGCCTCACTCTCTCGAAATGTAGCGTTTTCGAAAATCACCATTTCAGCTACGCTTGGTTTCTCGAAGGCATCATTTAGTTAGAGAATTTCAGTGGCGGCGATATTTTCGTTAAAAAGAACGCTCCTTCGAAAATTAAATCTTGCAATTAACTTGACTGCCGCCAACCTGCCCTCCCATGACGTTACAAGTCTGTCCTGCTTCTTTGCATATTTTGCATTGTTTTTACCGAATGATACGGGATTGTTCACGGGTTCGAAGAAATTCTTCTCGAAATCATTCCTTGAATTCATGCGGTTTGTGTACTCGTATTCATCTCAGTATATGGCTTGGTCTGGGCGCTCGCCTAAACGATTAGATTCTATTAACACTATGGAAACCAATTTATTTTTGAAACATTGTCTCATATTTCTGTAATGAATGACATAATTTTTCTTATTATTGATGGTGGTGTCATTTTTTTCGGACATAAGAGTAAATCTGAATGTAATCTGTAAATACTTTCGGGATATTCAATACCTAATTTTAGTATGTACCCTGTGTTCGAATCGACTGATAACTATTTCCACATCAGAGCTTTCGATACTGTCTCAAGGAAGCCATTCAAAATTACATGCGGCACATATAGCACCATTTGTCAGCTATATAAGCTATTCACATTAAGGTATATAATGTAAAATTCATCGTTGTTTTCATCATAATCGAACACGCTTTTGTTGTTGGCCAATGCATGTCTGCAAGAGCAATAAACAATTTCACTCTGAAGCCTCATTTCAACAAATTGGAGTTGTTGAACACCGGTTTTTAACTGCAACCCGTTTTTGGTAATTTTCAGCAGAGCTGCGATAAGGTATAATGTGCCGAATTCAGTTCATATGTCTTAAGCCAAAGAAGGCGAAAGTTTTAAAACACGTCGGCAGGGAACAGCACATAAATTTTTTAAATGCAAGTCAGAGTTCTGGTACCGCGAGGCGCGGAATTTGAATCCGCGCCAGACGTCACCGACGTCGAAGACCCCTAGAGGTCTCTGCACCGTCGCGCTGCAAGCTGTGGCGGAGCGCGCCCCCTGGCTTGCATTTAGTGTGAGGGCACCACAGTGGAATACGTGGTTCCAGCGGCGCTCCAGATAGAGGATTTAAGCGCGTGCCTGTCGCTCAGGCAGCATCTCCGGCGGTATTTCGCAAGGTTACCGCCCTTCGATTGTGCAATTTCCGCACTAATGGACAAGCTAGGGTTTCAGGTGCCAGCCAGCCAGCCAGCCGAGCAGCAGCAGTCCAGCGGTGCAGTAGCAGTCCAGCCGTGCAGCAGCAGCAGCGGTCCAGCCGGCTGCAGCCAGCCAGCCAGCAGCAGCAGCAGCAGCGACCCCGGTCCCAGCCCCGGCCCCGTCTGCGGCAGCAGCAGCAGCTGCGGCGGCATTCCTGCCAGGCACCTGCCCCCTGACACCTGGGACCTCATAGTCGCCAAACGCAGGCTGCGCAAGCAGTGGAAGCGTCACCGCGACCCTGCTGACCGCCGCCTGCTGCCGAGGCTTGAGGACCAGGTGAAACTCCGACTGCAGGAGCACAGGAGCCGCTGCTGGGAGGAGATGTTACAAACCGCCGAAACAGAGAACAGCAAACGCAAGATCTGGCAGATAGCCCGGCAGCGAAAAGCCCCCACCAGAGAAAACAGGCCACTCCACGGCGAGAACGGTCTAGCTTATGAAGACCAAGAAAAGGCGGAAATAATGGCAAAATCACTAGAGTCACAATTCCGAACTCACGTCATCGATGATGACGAGAGTGGGAGGCAGCAAAGAATAGTCATCGGACGAGTGACTCAGATAAGAAATTCGGGCCCCAAACACAGAATTCGTGCCCGTAGATGAGCCGACAATAAGTGCACTCATCAAGCGACAGGGAAACCACAAGGCTCCTGGCCCTGACCGCATCCGCACCCCACTCCTAAAGCACCTTCCGCCTCCCGCCATAACATTTCTGGCAAGCGTCTTCAACGTTTGCCTGAAACTCACCTACTTCCCCTCAGCGTGGAAAACTGCTAAGATAATCACCCTCCCCAAACCTAACAAGAACCTTCTCCTACCTGAAAGTTACAGACCAATTTCCTTACTCACTGGCATGAGTAAAATCCTTGAGCTTCTAATACTCACAACCCTCCAACAATTCCTTACTGACAACAACATCCTGCTGCCTGAACAGTTTGGATTCCACGCTGAGCACTCCACAGTCCAACAATGCCTGCGCTTGGTAGAGCACGTCTGTCTGGCCAGGGTCCACAGGAGCAGTATTCCTGGACATAGAGAAAGCATTCGACCGTGTCTGGCACGATGGCCTAAAATTCAAACTAGATCACATAGGGTGCCCAGAACATATCATAAAGATCATAGACTCATTTCTTGCGAAGCGTCACTTCTTCGTAAGAAGTGGGACAGGATCGAGCCAGATGCGACCGATTGCGGCCGGAGTTCCGCAAGGTTCGGTTGTAGGTCACGTCCTATACTCCATTTACACGAACGACATACCGAAGCAGATCGGCGGAGAGATCGCTCTCTACGCCGACGACACTGCTATCTACAGGAGCAGCTGCAACCTCGACTTCATACGTCGAAAGCTGCAAACCCACCTCGACTCCATAACGTAGTGGTGCAATTTATGGAAAATTAAAATCTACCCGAGTAAAACCCAGGCCATATATTTCACAACCAGGCTAAAACTCCCAGACCAACAACTAACAATTGGTGGTCGGGACCTAGCCTGGCGAAATTGCATCACCTACCTCGGGATCGAGATCGATAACCGCCTCACATGGAGACAACACATAAATAAAGCGGCAAACAAGGGGTGCGTGCTCCTATCCCAACTATACCCTCTTCTGAAGGGTGAAGGACTTACCTTGAAATGTAAAATGCTTCTCTGGCGCCAACTCATGCTTCTGGTCATACTGTATGGTTCGGAAGTGTGGTCAATGGCGTCAGACACCTCACTCTGAAGACTACAACGGCTCCAAAATAAAACCTTCCGGGTAATCACAGGTGCTGACAGATACGTCTGCAACACTCAAATCAGAGATTTATTAGAACACCCCACCATCTACTCCCTCATAAAGGAAAAATCTGCCAAACTTTATGAGATGACACAAACATCGCCCCGTCACCTCATTCGAAATTTAGGCCGCGAACATCCGGACCATCAACATAAGAGACCTAAACTGACCCTTACGCGCCACTTTAGGGACATTTAAAACACACAAACACACACACAAAACAAACATTTACACAAAAACACGCACACAAACCAAACCACCATCTTCATGAATCCCCCTAGCGCATTCCTAGAAGTCAGAAGGGCACAGCCCAGTGGTACTTCAATACAAAAGAGCAAACAGAAAGCCTGTCGTCGGCGTCAGCGTCAGCGCCACCGCCAGCGCCAGCAGCTTGGGACTCTGGTCCTCATCCGTCTTCGTCTACCTCCGTCTTTGCCTTTATCCGTCTTCGTCTTCTTCCATCTCCGTCTTCGCCTCCGTCTGTTCCCAGTTTTTTTGTCGTCGTGTCAGCCCCTACTACCACTACGACCACTACCACCACATCCATAGTTTACACTTCCCCCTCTGCCGCCACCACCACCATTACATGGTGTGCCCAGTCACACCCCCCTCTTTCCATCCCTCCTCTTCTCACTCTCCCTTCGCCCTCGCTCTTTGTCGCCCCTCTCTAGCTTCTTCCTCCCGCTCCTCTCCCTCTGATCCTTTCCCCCCACTCCCCCAGCCTGTCACTGCAGCTCCAGCTAGGGTGGCGGCCCGTCGGGCCACTGCCCATGCCCCACTCTCCTCATCTCCTTCGCCATCACCGCCGCCGCCGTCGCTTTCGCCTTCACCGTCACCGTCACCATCTCCGGCACCGACTGCTGCGTCCACGCCGGGACCTGCCCCTTCCCGCCACCTCCCTATATCTCCCGTCCCTCATATCACCACTCACCCTTCTGTCGCCGTTAAGCACCCTAGTGGCACCACCACCTCCTCCGCTCCCAAAAAGGCCCCGCCTAGTCCTCCTTCCCCCCCCTCAGGATGCCATGTATGTCTCCCCACCTAGCCCTGCTCCCACCGCCTCCTCCGCCACCTCCCCCCTCTTTATACAAATGCCTCCCCTCCCTATCCTTCCCTTCTTGAGGCCCGGAATCTCTCCCTCCTCCTCTGTCAACACTTCCCTGGTGCTCCCATCTCTCTCCTCACTCCCAGACAGGATTCTGTTCTCATTTCCTCCCCAGCGCTACCCTCCATACTGACATCCTGTCCCGCCTCCCCATCACCCGTTTTGGCCCCCATGCTTCCCTCACACCTGCTCCTTCTCCATCTCCAACCCGCCAACCCCAAACCCTGCATCGCCCACCGATTCTCACTGCCGTGATCACTCGGTGCAGTCCGTCGATCCCGGAGGAGGAAATGTTGGCGGAGCTCAAGGCCCATCCCACGTTGGAGGTGCGGGCGGTCCGCAGCAGTTTCAACTCCGCCGGCCCCACCCGCCTTTTGCGGGTTTTCTCTGAGGACGCCCCCTCCATTGAGCGACTCCTGAAGGACGGTGCCCTCCTTTTCAACCAGGGGTACAAGGTCGACCCCTCCCGTTCCCCTCCTCAATCCCTGCGCTGCCAGAGGTGTCTGCACTATAATGCACACCCAACAGCCGAGTGCTGCAAGGCTCCCACCTGCCCACATTGTAGACAAGCGCAGTGCCCTAACCTCCAAACCCCTCCCTCCTGCAATATCTCCAATCTCCCCCATCCCACCTACTCCAAAAAGTGTAAAGCCAGACCCCCTCCTACCACTCATGAACTCACCGTACCTGTCCATCCTCTGGCCCCCCCACCCCTCCTGGCAATTCCCGTCGTCCCCCCCCCCCCACCGCTGAGGACATCATTAGGTTCCTCACCATTGTCCTACAAAACGTCCACCTTTTCCAGCGCCCTCACACCCTCCAACAGGTCTCGCTCGCCGCCCGTTCCATGTCCACTTGAAAATGTATGCCACCTACTCCAACAACCAGGCCCATTTCACCTTCTCCTGTCTTGACACCCTTGTCTAAATCCCTGTCATGGCGCGACAGCACCGTATCTTTTTCAACAACATCCGCTCCCTTCCCACCAACAAGAACCTCTTCGTGCACACCCTTGCCACCCACCGCGTGGATGCCTTCCTCCTCAATGAAACGTTTGTCCAACCCCACCACACCGTCCACACGTCACCCTACCTCCTTCACCACTCCGATTATGCCCTCCCGATTGCGCGTGGCGGAGTTGCCATTGGTCACCACCGCCAGATCCCAGGTCGGCTCCAACCTCTCCTTCCCGACCCCACCGAGCACCTGATCCTTAGTCTCTTCTTCCCCGGCCTTACCATCACCTGCGCCACCATCTACGTTTGCCCTAACGTCCCTATTCCCTTCGATTTCCTCTCCCAAATTGACCGTACCTTCTCCTCCAAGTGATCGCTGCCACCCTCAACATCCATAGTCGTTCCGCCGCCCAGTAACGGCGGTGGCATCGGTTCCTCTCCTCCCTTCAAGGCGACCTCATTCCCATCCCCCAGCACACCCGTTCCGAATCCAACTCCACTCCCTATGTTATCCTTTCCTCCCCTAACCCCTTGGCCGCATAATGGTAGATGTCCTGGAGCCTATTGGTAGCGACCATCTCTCTGTCCTCCTCACCGTTTCAGACGGTCGTCGCCCCTGCCCCGACCCTTGTAATGACCCTCCCCCAAAGTATGTCCATGACTATTCCCGTGCCGACTGGAATGCCTACCGGGATAACCTTTCTACCCAGGTCGCAAGCCACCCCTTCACCTACCACCACCCTGATGATGTAACCCATGCCGCCTCCTTTCTCCAGCAGGCCCTGTCTGAGGTCGTAGAGGCCCACGTCCCTACTGCCGCCATCCACCCCTACCGTCCTACCTTACCCCCACAGGCAGTCCTCCTCCTCCGTGAATCCCGCCGTCTCTACCGTGCCTTCCTCCACACGCGTGGCCCGGACACTCTCCGACGCCACCGGCAACTCCAGCGACACATTCGAAATTTGCTCGCGGCTAAGAATCGCTGGGACTGGCGACAGACATGGACCTGTTTAAATGCTACCCTGCCTATAAACTCGTCCAAGTTCTGATCAGCCCTCTGTCGCCTTACCAGAACTAAACCCTCCCCTCTTCTCCATGATGACCACCCGTTCCCTGACACCCTTAGTAAGGCCAATCACTTTGCCCCTCCTCTCCTATGTCTTTTCCATCCCTGATGATCCCCAGTTCCATTACTCTCTCTTCCCAGATGTCCGTGATCGGACTGACACCTCTGTCCCTCCACTCGCACCTGGTTTCCAGTACTTGGACAACATTGCACATACAGAACTCGATGCCCTATCACTACACAGGATCTCATTGCTACATTCTGCATGAAACGCAACACCGCTCCTGGTCACAATTGTGTCACCTAACATCACCTTTGTGAAGCTCCTGTCTCTTTCCTCTCCAACCTGGCCAGGCTCTACAATGTAATCCTATCCACCGGTTACTACCCCGACCTGTGGAAAACCTCCCTTATCCTGATGTTCCTTAAATCTGGTAAACCGCCATCCGCTGTCTCCTACCGTCCCATCAGCCTTACCTCGGTCTTCAGCAAGGTCCTGGAATCTATCCTCACCCGCCGCATCCACCAGCATCTCCGCCAGCACCGCCTCCTTCCCGTTACCCAGTGTGGCTTTCGGCCATCCTTCTCTTCTGACAATCTTCTCCTTCACCTCACTCATCTCCTTTCCGAACAGCTTAATTCCTGTTGCTCCGCAATCTACCTCTCGCTGGACCTCGAACGTGCTTATGACCACGTATGGTATTCCGATCTCCTCTTCAAGCTCCAAACCTTCGCCCTTCCCATTAATTACGTCCGTCTGATCGGCTCCTTTCTCTCCCACCGTCCTTCCTAGGTCACCATCCATAACACGGATTCCTACACCTTTTTTCCCTCCGTCGGTGTGCCCCAAGGCTCCGTCCTCTCTCCCCTTCTGTACCTTTTATATACAGCGCACATGCCGCCGCCGTCACCCCCCGTCCACCTTCTCCAGTTGGCCGATGACACCGCCTTCCTTGCCCTTGCTCCCACCCTGCAGCGCTCCCAACACCTTCTTCAATCCCATCTTGACCGGTTCACCGCTCGGTGCAACCAGTGGTTGCTCAAGGTCCATCCTTCCAAAACCCAAGCGATCACTGTAGGCAAAACCACCCCTTCCTTCCGCCTCCTTGATTTCTATCTCACCGTCTATGGCCCATCCTCTCCCGCCCCCGCCCGCTGCCGCGCCTGTATTCCCACGTCCCACCCTGTCTCCATCTCTCCACCCTCCTTACCCTCTCCCAAGGTGGCTACTGCCAGCTCCCCCTCCCTGATGATGCCCTCCTCCCATCCATAAACCCCTCCTACCAACTTTGATCCTCCCTCCCTCTTCCTCTGTCTGTTCCTTTGGGCACCCTCCCTCCCTCCTCCTTTTCTCCCCACCACTCACCTGGGCTTACCCTCCCCTATCCCTCTACCCCTCCTCCCAATCTCCTCAGCCATTGGCACCTTCGTTCTCCCCTCCCCACCCTCTCCCCCTCACCTTTCTTCCTGTCTTGGCAGGTCCCCGGACTCACACACGCTATGTGCACTTTCGCGCGCCGGATATCATCGCCATCTGTGTCTAGTGTGTGTGATGTCGTTTCGTGTTTTTAGTGTCCGCCGTCACGCTTCTACGTTCACTTGTGCCGTCGGATTCATCAGCGTTCTTAGCGCCGTGTCAACGTGTTTTCAGTGTCGTTATCGTCGAGTGTGATCGGCTCCGTGTTTTTTGTGTATCTGAGACCACTATTTTTTAGTCCATCATTATGTTCATTCTGTTTCTCCAATCTGTGTTCTGTCATTGTCAACACTATGGCTGAAGAGCGGCGTAGCATGCCACTGACAGCCTACCTGATTGTATAGGTATTAAAATAACAATAAAGGGAAGAAAAAGCTCAGGCAGTCATTCGAGGGTTGGATTCCCTCACCTCGTGATCGAGGATTCACACTGCCTGTGCTACACTCAGGGTGTATCTTCGACGTGGAAGAGCCCGAAACACCGCCCGTCTGCACGCCGTCACTGCTGCCTGCTGTCTGGTCGCCGCGCTGCCGCGTGATTGCCGTCCCTCGGTGCTCGCTGCTGCTGCCGCTGCCGCCGCCGCCGCCGTCGTCTCCCGGTCCTCGCCGCCGTCCAGTGCTCTTCGCCGCCCTCCGTTTTAGTTCCTTTCGTACTTCGGCGACTCCTGTCGCCCGTGGGCACTGAATGCAATCGTGGACACCCCCACTACAACCATCGTCTACACCTCCCCTTCACCTGTCCCCACTGTAACATCGTGGAGTGCTTTCTGTGGGATTAACCCATCTCATCCACCTCCCCTTGAGAGGCACCCACATGCCTTGCCCATACTGTGGCATCAAGCAGTCAAGCCTACAAGATGAGTGGTCTGCCCAGTGAGTGGAGTCATTCTTATTTATCGAGTAACATGAACTCAAGTACTCACAATTAAATTACAAGTTATTCTCCTGTTTGAATATTACTCAACGGAAATGCACATCTGAATATTAGTCATTTATACAACTCTGACTGTTCACTACGCACTGGCAATACCACATTTTCTTTTTTATTTAATGCCTTTGATCAACACGTGGCCATCGCACTGAATATGAATGGCGCACACATTATAAAGTCTGGATATCGTGACACATACAATTTGAAGGAAAAGGCCACCAAAGGACAAAAAATCATTTTCTGTTCACTATCTTATTTATTCCGATAAATTCTATAACCTAAACACACAAATTCCATAACCTACAACAATAACACATGCGAAATTCCGCCCATAGGGCATGGCTTTACATTGGTGATTCTCTATCTTATGGTCTCGTAATTATTTAACGCTACAGAGCACTTTCTGGATAGGATGGTGGATCTTTTGCTATATCTGACACTTCGACTCTCACAACCATCATCACGAAACTTTCCTCCAGACCGAGCGGTACAAAAGGAACATGCATAACCCACTACCTCTGAAACTACCTCGCTACTCTCCCATGCAAACCACACATACTCAAATTACATGACATACACCACACTGCAACTTGGACTACAACACAAGGAATAGTCTCAACATTACAATCACATCACTTTCAGCTTTCCCACTTCAATTAAAATTCATCCCAGTTTCACACGACACTACCCCACTTCGTAACTTTTCTTTCCTACTACGTACTCTGGAGGATATATGCACATCTTCCTGTGCAATGCAAGCCAAGTGGCGTTGCTGGATAGACGGCTGACTCACCTTGCTTCACTCTCAGAGTATTATAGTTTGAATCAAGCGTCACACGGAAACATAACACGCAAAGTAATATTAAGAACATATTCATCACACTTGCGAGTCCTCAACTGATACCATGAACGAATACTTCTCTTTATCCTTTGTCTCATACACAGATTGAGACTCAAACAGTACTCACCACGTGGAAGTACTCGTCTCTAATTTCAAGTCCTGCACACGCCATTTCTTAAATATTTCCAACTTATAGTACACACGCTAGTAATTCAGGTTCGAATCCTGCCTCGGGCATGGATGTGTGTGATGTCCTTAGGTTAGTTAGGTTTAAGTAGTTCTAAGTTCTAGGGGACTAATGACCACCGCAGTTGAGTCCCATAGTGCTCAGAGCCATTTGAACCATTTTTAGTAATTCAGCTTAACTTAAGCACTCGGAAGTATTTCAACTTATTGCTACACGTGGTTTCCTTGTGACCGTTGGTCACTTCCGAAGATTACTACGATCCCCTTAATATTACCTGCCTGACATTCAATTCTCCCCACAAAAGTTCCTGAAATAGAGAAATTATTATTCTAAACTACTCTTAAGTATTTCACATGCATACCATGTCTCCACTCTTTTGTCTTTAAGGAGCACACCTAGGACAGGTCTTACCAACGCTAGATCCAGCGGCAGAGTGCTGAAACATGGCCGTTCTTCAGGTCCTCTCGCACCTCTGCCGAAGTGGGGGAGCACCTTGCAACCGTATTGGTCAGCCACATTTCAGGTGCTGAAATCTCACGTAAATTTCATCTCTTTGGTTCCACAAAAGGTGGCCAAAGGATCGTCTCAAAGATGATCATATATTCACATTCACTATATGCGGTTAGCGGACGACCATACATTCATTCATTTCACAGATCTCACCAAACTGGATGTAGAGATTTATTTTGTGGGAGTGCAAATGTGATCAATTAAGTAAATAAATTGTCATTTTTTCCCACACTGGCATCCGGTTTCGTTGTATTAATTGAAATTGAGTTATTATTAGAAAAACATGTTGTTCTGACAACAATAATGAAGTATGTTGTACCTATTTTAAATGTTGGGCGGTACTGTACCCTTTCACCACCGGCTACCCAGGTAGGAAAAAATGGCACGGTACTATCCTTGCATTTTTTTAAGAAAGCTGTATTGGAACAAACGTAGCAAGTCATCATAATAATCAGGAGGAAACCTTAGCCCTAGGTGACCTCAAATAGACGACCAAATGTTGTTACTTTACCAAATTATTGACACCGTTGTTGCATTATTGTACTCTCCACAATCCGGAGTAACGTACACATACAAATTTACAACAATCCACATGATGTTAACTAGTAAACTACTTTAACATCCTAACACAATAAACATTGTACCCTTTCGCCCTACTCACAGTCTCCTCCCCTTCTATCTCCTCCACATCAATGTATCCCCACCTGCATGTCACACTCCTTTCCCTGCACCTGCCCCTGTTCCTGCCCTCCTTCCCACTCCTGTCGCCCACTGAGGAAACTTTCTACCCTCCTCACCCCTCCCCCTGCAACTACCCCTGCTTCCCCTGCCCGCCGCGCCACAGTCGCCGCCACAGAGCGCCCTACCCTCTCAACCGGTGCTACTGCCTCACAGGAGGGCACTGCCTCTGACCACCTCCCCATCCGTCCAGTCCCTCGTCCCTCCTCCCATGCCGCACCCGCCATAAAATCTTCCAAATGGCCCAGTGGCGACCTCTCCTTTACTCCCTCATCGGAAATGCCATTGCCTGCCCCACCTCTCTCTGATCCCGCCACAGAGACCACCCCACCTCCCTCCTCTCCAGCCCCCTCCCTGCATACCTTCGTCCTAGCTAACCCTGATCCAAAATTCCTGGATGCCCGCACCCTCACCCATGAAATCCCCAGTGCACCAATCACCCAACTTATCCCTCGCTGAGACTCAGTTCTCATCAAGTCCCCCTCTCCCTGTTTCCATACCGATCTCCTCTGGCACCTTCCCCACATCACCTTTGGGCCCCAAGCATGCCTCACCCCTTTCCTTACGTCCTCCTATCCTCGTTAGCCCCGACACCCTCGTTGCCTGCCGACCCCCACCGCCGTTATCACAAAACTCAGCTCTGTTGTCACAGAGGCGAAAGTGTTCGCGGAACTCAACGCCCACCCCGCCCTGGAAATCCGCTCGTCCCGCCGCATTTACAACTCCTCTAGCCCTACTTTCCTGGTGCCTTCTCCATCGACCACCTCTTCACACAGAGAGCCCTGATTTTCAACTGCCGCCACCCTGTTGACCCGTCCCATTCCCCTCCTCAATTGCCGGCCGCGGTGGTCTCGCGGTTCTAGGAGCGCAGTCCGGAACTGCGCAAATGCTACGGTCGCAGGTTCGAATCCTGCCTCGGGCATGGATGTGTGTGATGTCCTTAGGTTAGTTAGATTTAAGTAGTTCTAAGTTCTAGGGGACTGATGACCAAAGAAGCTAAGTCCCATAGTGCTCAGAGCCATTTGAACCATTTGTTTTCCACTTAAACACCTACGCCACCTCCTCCCACAACCAGGCCCACTTTACCTTCACCTGCCACGACACCCTCGCTTAAGCTGTCTCTCCCCTTCCCACATCCTTCCCACCTCCAATCTCCTGGCGCGTCACCAGTATCGTCTTCTCTTGCTCAACATTCGCTCCCTCCCTGCAAACAACTACCTGTGCATGCATACCCTATCCCAGCACCAGGTTGACTCCTTCATCCTTAACGAAACCTTCCTCCAACCCCACCATGTTGTCCGCACCTCCCACTATCTCCTCCACCACTCCGACAATCCCCTTCCCCTAGCATAAGGTGGGGTCTCCATAGGCCACCTCAGGCATTTCCCTGGCCGGCCACAACCCCTCCTCAATGACTCGACCGAACACCTTCTCCTCAGCCTATTTTTTTCCTCCCTCACCATCACCTGTGCCATTATCTATATCCGCCCCCAGCTCCTCTCCCCTTTGACTTCATTTGCCATGTTGACCACACCTTCTCCACCTATGTGATCACTGCTGACCTCAACATCCACAGCTGTGACCCTATCACCCTTCCGCAGTGGCATCAGTTCCTTGCCACCCTCCATGGTGACCTTTTCCTCTCCCACGGCACACCCGCCCAGAAAATAACTCTTCACTTCCCCGACCTCCTTGGTCGCATCGCTATTGATGTCCTCAATCCTGCTGGTAGTGACCATCTCGCTGTCCTTCTCACCATCTCCTCTGGCCATACCACCCCTTCAGTCACCCATCCAGCTGCTCCTCAAAAGTCTGTCCATGACTACAGCCGTGCCAATTGGGATGCCTACCGGGAATACATTGCCTTACTGGTCAAAAGCCACCCCCTCACCTTTCACCATCCTGCTGACATCACCGAAACCTCTTCCTTCCTTCAGAAGACCATCACTGACGCTGTGGAGGCTCATGTCCCTACCAAACTCATCTACCCTCACTGCCCTACACTTCCTCCACAGGCCATCCTTCTTCTGCGTGGCCCGGCCAGTGTGGCCATGTGGTTCTAGGCGCTCCACTCTGGAACTGCGTGACCACTATGGTTGCAGTTTCGAATCCTGCCTCTCACATGGATGTGTGTGATGTCCTTAGTTTAGTTAGGTTTAAGTAGTTTTAAGTTCTAGGGGACTGATGGCCTCAGATGTTAAGTCCCATAGTGCTCGGAGCCATTTGAACCATTACTTCTTCTACGTAAATCCCGCAGGCTCTACCGCTCCTTCCTCTGCACCTGTGACCGGGATACACTCACCCACCACCGGCAATTACAGCGACACATCCGGAACCTCCTTACAGGAAGTAAACGCCTGGACTGGCCCCAGACATACACATGCCTCAACTCCACCCTCTCTGTCAACTCCTCCAAGTACTGGTCAGCCTTCCACCGCCTTACTGGTAGCCATCCCACCCCACATTACTCCATCCTCCATGACGATCGACCCTTTCCTGATGACCTCACTAAGGCTAACCATTTTGCTTACCACCTCTCCGAGGTCTTCTCTATTCCTGACAATCCCAATTTTGATTACTCCCTCTTCCTCATCATCCTTGACTGCACTGACACTTCTGTCCCTGTGCTCGTCCCTAGCTTCTAGTACTTGGATCGGTTACCCCCCTCAGACATCAACACTCCCATCACCACACAAGACATGACACTTGTCATCTGCTCCTAACGCAACACTGCCCCTGGTCATGATGGCGTCACCTACCGCCACCTCAAAGAATCCCACCCATCCTTCCTGACTGTCCTTGCTACCCTGTCCAATGTCCTCCTCTACACTGGATTTTACCCCAACCTGTGGAAGAGTTCCTGTCCTGCTGTTTCCTAAACCTAACAAACCCCCCTCTGGTACCTCTTCCTATCATCCCATCTGCTTCACCTCTGTGTTCAGTAAGGTCTTCGAGGCCATCCTCTCTCACTATTCACCGCCGCCTTAACCAGCACTACCTCCTTCTCCTTACCCAATGTGGCTTCTGGCCCTCCTTCTCTGTCGACGACCAGCTCCTTAAATTTACCAATATTCTTTCCCTCCAACGTAACTCCCATCGCTCTGCTATCTTTGTTTCCCTTGATCTCTAGAACGCCTATGACCGTGTCCAGCATCCCAGGCTCTTCTTCAAACTCCAGATCTATGCTCTCCCCATCAACTTCATCCGACTCATTGCTTCCTTCCTCTCCCATCGTCCCTCCTATCTGACTATCCACAATTCCAACTTCCGTACTTTCTATCCCTCTGCCAGCGTGCCCCAAGGTTCTGTCCTGTTCCCTCTCCTCTATCTCCTATACACTGCTGATATGCCCAAACCTCCCCCACCATCTTCTCCAGTTTTTTGATGAGACCGCCTCCCTACTAGCCCTTTATCCTACCCTACAACAGTCCCAACGCACCCTCCAAACCCACCTTGACCAATTCACCACTTGGTGCCACCAGTGGTTCCTCCGTATCAACCCCTCCAAGACCCAGGCGATCATCATAGGCCGCACCACCCGCTCCTTCTGTCTCCATGACTTCTATCTCACCATTTATGGCCTTCCTATCCACCTCACTCCTACCCTTGGCCTCACCCTGGACCGCCACCTCACCTGGACTCCCCATCTCCTTACCATCCAAAACCAAGCTGACAACCACCTCTGCCTCCTGAAACTCCTGTGTGGCTAGACGTTGGGTGTGCATCCTTCCACCATCCTTCACACCTACAAATCCTTGATCCACCCCATCCTCTGTTATGCCAGCGTAACTTGTATTTCCACCCCTCCCTGGTTCTATAAGGCCCTCCAAATCGTCGAACGCCATGTGCTCCACCACACCTTCCACATCCGCCTTCCGTCCCCCACCTGCATCCTTTATGACTTCATCCCATTCCCCCAACTTCTCCTTTTCCTTGTGCACATCCGCACACTATATATTGTCCGCCTCATTGATCCCCCTCACCCCCTGGTGTCTCCCTTCCAGCCCACCCCCAACCTGTTGCCGCTCCTTTACCATTGTGTCCCACCCTCTCTCCACCTCCACACACTCCACCTCCTTTTCCAACGCAACTGCCACCAACTCTAACCCCATCTTCCTGCCTCCTCCTCAGAGCTTCCTCTCCTCCCCCTCCCTTCCCCTGAGCGGCTTCCCCCTCATACTGCCCCTCCCTCTCTTGTGCTCCCTTTCAGTGTCTCTGCACTCCCTCCTACCTTGTCTTCCTTCTTCATCTCCTGCCCCACCAGTCTCCTGCCTCTTAGTGAACCCACTGATGCCCCTACTCTCTTCATCCCGCTGCCTGTCCTGCTGCCCCTTGCTCTCCCCTCCTTTTCTACCCTTTCTGACCTCTCCCTCGGCAGGTCCCACCTGCCAGTTTTATTCTTCATCGGGTGTGCTCCAAGTGGTTTTTAAATGTGTTGTTCTGGAGTGTTTTTAATACTGTGGCCGACTTTTAACGTGTGCATGTGCATTCAGTGTCTTATTTGTGTTTTAAGAATCGCCAACTGTGATTTTTAACTTTCTGGTGACTTTTTTAACTGTCCCCCCTTGAACGTCTCCATGTCAGTGTATTTTTACCTCCATTTTCTCCCCTTACTCTGTTTTATGTTCCATTTCTTATCGCCTTATATATGTAACATCTTATTCTTGTTTTAGTTGTCATGTCATTTGGCTGAAGAGCGGCGGATTGTGCCGCTGACACCCCTCCCCTGCCCATATGGAGCAGGGAAATGAAATCACAATAAAGGGAAAAAAAGCGCGCAAGCCAGTCTAACCTTGCGTATGTCTCTGGACACAGCGCGTCGCCTTAGACAGCTTATTTACTTTCTTGTTCTGTGTACGAGTGGACGCGGTTGCTAGGTTTTCTTGTGACTCCGCTGTTTCGATCTTGTTGTTCGTTCTGTACGTCGTGCCTCATGTCCGTGCTCTACCGTTGTGTTGTTGTTCGTGGGCCGCTCCGCGGGCACCACCGCGCTTTCCGTCACTTCCACCTCGCAACCGTTCCGATCGCCGTTGCGACAAGAGTTTTCTACGATTCTTGTGCAGCTGAATGCGTTCCATGCACGGCATGCCCATAAGATATTCAGCTTCTGTTAACGTTTCACCTGTTAACAGAGTTTTAAACTTTCCGTTAGAGGGCGATGATCTCATAGAAAGATCGTTTTATTAGTGACATATTCGCATGCGAAAATTCCCTTTCGGTTAACTAGGTTGCCCTATCGACCGTCTAGCAAACATGACCTCATTATCTTCAGATCTTCTGCTTTCAGGTAAGATTCATACTTTCCAAGGCAATACTTCAGAAAAATGTATGTATCAGCAAATCGGAAATTTATGTTAAATTTCTTCTAGTGACGCATGACTGGGACACTCTTTATGAAAGATTTATATTTTTCCATATTAGATGGTATAATATAAATGTGACCTGGATTTAACTTATCTTCTTCTTCATTCTCATTAATTTGTTCGTATAGAGTTTTAATCAGTAAATGCCTGTCGTAAGTACTCAAGTTATGGAATACGACGGGCAAAACATTGTGATGCCTAAAATCCACCTTACAGCTGGGATGTGCTCCGGCTCGGTATGTACCTTGAAATGAAAATGATTCCGGTCGGTGCTTCACATCATCTTCTGAGAAAGGTTGCTCGTATACGTGACAGACTTTTGCAGAACGTATCACTGAATCTACCTCAGGGCTGTTGTGTAAACCATTCCATTCAGTCGCTGCCTCTATAGTATTAAAAATGGGAATACTCCTGTATATAGGTACAGCGTATATACTAAGCGACACTGAATGATCTATTCAAATGTACAGTCAAGCTCAAAAGTATCCAAACGACCTGAACTGCATTTGGCCTTATTCACATGCAACCTGCATAACGCAACTGTCTAGCAAGTCCTCTAATCGCTCCTTGGTACAGTCGTTTGTCTATTGAAAATTGTTCCAGCAACTGACCACTAGAATACACTGCTCTGTATCGCAATAACTCAATATGTAACGTAATATCACAATACTACAAATATCAGGGAACACCGTATCACAGATAAGACCGTCCTTAAGGCTTGTAAGCTCACATTTATTACAATAAAAGACATACCTGAAATGTTACCACACTCATTATTACGTCAGATAGGTAATGCACTTAGTACGTTCGTCGTATTCATGATTTCCTCTTCAAAGTAACATACCATGCTTATTATTTAACACAAAATGACATTAAAAATTTAAGTTATTCACGAGCAGCTAGCTGAGAATATGTATAAACTTCAAATGACACGACGAACCGTCTCGTTCTGCATATGGATTCAAACCCAGTTCATGCAGACTATGCAAAGATTTCGCGACTGGCGGAAACTGAGTCATTCCTGACCAGGCATAAGGAGAGTGATATACCTCAATTTTAGACAGTATCAGTTAGCAAATATCAACTTTAAATTACATAACGTAAGGTCAGGGATTTTCTCTGCCTCGTGATGACTGGGTGTTGTGTGATGTCCTTAGGTTAGTTAGGTTTAAGTAGTTCAAAGTTCTAGGGGACTGATGACCATAGATGTTATGTCCCATAGTGCTCAGAGCCGTTTACATAACGTAAACATTTTTAACGGACGAGAATTCCTACTCAGCATCTAATGCCCCTTTAATGAACTACGAGAGATGTTAAATAATGCTTCTGCACAAGTAACATATTTGAAATGCCGTGAGGTAAAGCTTTGTGTTGGACAGGGATTCGAACCCAGAACCCAATCGGATTGTTATCGAAGCACAATCAACTGTGACATATCGGATTTTTTCGGCAGCACCTAGATGTTTTAACTGAAATGAAGAGACAAACCTTTTTTTTCCTTTCCAGGACTCCAACCCGGCACCTATCGCTGTTATATTCTAGAGAAAACGAACAGTAAATATGGGTTTGTTACACCAGCAGTGACATGTGAGCATGTTTGAACTAGAAATAATATGACGAAGAGTTCAGTACTGACTGGGCTCCCACACATATCGTTGTTGACTACACACAAACAGACGTCAGCTACGGAATTTTTCTCCATCTCTCTCGGAATAACATCCTTGAACTTACAGTGATCTCACAAATAGTTATGTGTCTCACTGGAAGTCAAAGACGTCAGATATCGCTAGTGTTGACAACGACTGAAAATACATTACAAATCAAAATTATTATCCACCAGCAGATACGTTTTCTCATGCTAGAGCTTGATAATACATAATGACAACTTTAGTGGCAGAAAAGGATTCGAACCCATTCACGCTCAATGTGTGGAGATGTTGAGGAATCTGCAGTTTTGAACAAACAACAAATTGTTGTCTATCTGTATTGTCACGAAGGGATCAAATTCTCCTTTAAGAGCGGTTTGAGTTGCATACCAGTTCACAACCAATTTTAACGATATACAGAAGCTCAAATAAGAGGTGGAATAAGTGTCCTTTGACCCTACATAGCGTTTGTTTCGTCACTAGAAATAAATAAGTAGTATAAGTAAGGTTACTGGTTATGGGTTTCTACATGTCGCCACTCCTGACTTTATTGTGGTTCAACCTAATGTCTACTTGGCAGAGAAGGAATATTATGGTTAATGTGCATTTCAGACCACAATGCCATTGTACCTTCTTCAGATGACGTTGCCAGAAAAAATAGAATCTGTCTCTCCCTATCAAAGATCATTGTTAGAAGTTGGAATCGAACCCAAACTATACGTGTATGAACCTGCCATCAAGCCAACAGACCACCAAATCCTCTTCTCTGTGAGTCATTTTTCTATCATAATGTCATTGCGCCACACTAGATGAGAATTCTGACACACAGGCCCCCTGTAGTGGTTTGCAACGTGTTCAGTACATTCATCTACTTGGTTGACCGAATGGACATGGACTAGCTTCATCGGTTACCCACTGCATACATTCGACTCTATTTTGTAATCAACGAAGCAAAATCACGGAACTGCCATCTACAAAGAACTGCAAACAGTGTTGATACAGATATTTAAATAGGAAGTGTAGTGCAAGAGAAAAGCTGTAACGGTTTGTCTCTCAGAAGTCTAGATCCGGCCATATGCAGTATCTCACAGCACTGCGGAATGTGGAAGTTCTGGAGGTACTCTAGCTAGGTGTCCTCTAGTAGTGTAACGGTAAGCGTCGCGCAGTGTAGATAAGATGTCGCGACTTCGGGTGCATTCTCTGCTACATTTTTAAAAACGCAATTCTGCTGTCTGTTGAAGTTATCATTATAATGCAACTTTAAACATAATTCCATTCACTTCTCAACCCAAAATAGTCGCATGTGGAAAAAGGGCTAACTTTGGCGACATTTTGTTCTTTTCAGGTTTAACAGACGCCCAGGCAGCAGATGCATCTCGAAACTTTTGTGTTATGTATGGGGAGAGGGGGAGAGCGCATCGTGCCAAAATACGTCAGAAGAATATTTTCTACATTATCTGTCGGGTGGTAGTGGCATTTTATTCTTCTTCAAACCTTGTTTGACAGCTATAACTCAGAACAAGTTTTCTACATGTATGTAATCAATACACTGCATGTGCATTGTCAGACTGTTATAGATAACATTAGAGACTTCGCATTTATCGCTGATGATTAATTTTTCTCTCATGTTTACTATTATTTTAACAACACTAAAAGAATCCTACAAAAATTGTGCACCATATTATAAGAAATGAAAGAAAACTAGCGATGATAACCTTACGACGAAAATCTGTTTTAATAAAACTGAGTATCTGTACACAAGCATGCGTCTATCGGAACGAATTGGTAAAATACTACTCACTTAAATTTCGACTGTATCTGTGTTTAATTGATATGCTGTGTCATTCTCAAGAGATATGCAAATGTGGCATTTCAAAAATAAATTTATGTATTCCTAGAAACCTAAAATTTGCTGTTGTGCACTTGAAAGAGGCGTTACCTGTTGTGCAGCATTGTGAGTTTTTCACCATTGGACTGTGAGTCGAAAGTATTTTCTTGCGATTTCCTTATCTATGTTTGATCTGACTGCTTGTAGCACTTTCACAGAAGGGATGGAAATGTTACACTCAGGGAGACTGGGATCGCGCGTTTCCACAGGTCAGCAGACTACAACTCGCAAACCGCTATTTAAAGGACCAGATTATTTGCGATTTCCACGTGCAACGACTTTTCTGGGCTGAAAACTGTAAATTTACAATCTTTTGTTACACCTCAAGGAATAATAACGTAGATTATTGAATGGATATGACAGGAATAATCAAGTGAAATTTGAGGCTTAATTCCGTGCGCACCAAGAAGTAAGTAGTCGATCACAGAGTTGCCAAACATACCTTGCCTTGTTGCCAAATCTCAGCTACGGTACCAGCAGGAAGAAGACGAACCGATGTGATCCTACAGCTAGCTGGGAAGTGACCATAGCTTTCGTCTGAAAGATGCGGCTGCTATGGCCTGGAATACGTAATGCGTCTGATTCGCATTTTTGTAACTAGATTTAGGGACTGGAGCGTAGTTACAAATAATACTCAGAACTGAGTGGAAACTAAACATCATAGTTGTTTTTATATTTCTTTTGGAAGTGTATTCAAAACTAAGAAACTCATTCACAGACGTTTTCGTGCATCGCTGATAGTTGAGCTCAACAAACAAATAAAAATCAAAAAAGAATATGTGTGTGTGTTTGTGTGTGTGTGTGTGTGTGTGTGTGTGAGAGAGAGAGAGAGAGAGAGAGAGAGAGAGAGAGAGAGAGAGAGAGAAATAAAAAAGAATGAAGAATGAGAGAGGGAGAGTGAAAAATTGTTGTAAAGAAATTGAATCATGATATATACTGAAAACTTTCATTAAAATGACACATTGCACATCATTACAAAATCTTGTATTCATGATATGTGGAACAAGTATTAATCTTATCTTATCTAATCTAATCTAAACATATCATATTGCTGACTAGCCATGAAGAGTCATGAATTACCGACATTTTCGCCAATATCCGTGATCAAATCTAAACATGAAAATAATACTACAGTTTTTGTAATAAACCGGTACTCCTATCAAGACCCTTTCATCCCTGTTAACTAATCACGAAAGATGTCTGATATACCTCCATTCAGAAGTAACAAAGTGTGCATGCATTTAAAGATGAAGCGCATGTCGTGAGGTTCTGTGATGGAGATACGAGCCCAACACGTAATCGGATTGTTAACTAAGTAAATAATATTGGCGCGTGACGAGGGCCTCCCGTCAGGTAGACCGCTCACCAGGTGCAAGTCTTTCGATTTGACGCCACTTCGGCGACTTGCGCGTCGATGGGGATGAAATGATGATGATTAGGACAACACAACACCCAGTCCCTGAGCAGAGAAAATCTCCGACCCAGTCGGGAATCGAACCCGGGCACTTAGGATTGACAATCTGTCGCACTGGCCATTTTTTAAATTTTTTTTATTTTTTTGAAAACGGAAGAAGGAAACTCATTATTGCTGAGAAGTAAAATTTCCTTCTTCAGAAGGTAATGAAGTAAAATAGGCTTCTTCTCCTTGATTTTACACATATTTAACATAAATGTGTCTTCTTGTGAAAAGAAAAGTAAGGAAAGACAGAAACTAAAGAAGGGGTGTATACCAGTTTCACCACTGTGCTTCCCCCAAAACAAAGTAATAGATACACATAGGCTTAACTGGTCTATGCTGATGATCTTCTCTGATTACTTTGTTCGAAACCCTCCTCCTGCTACGTGAAGTACAAACTTTAACCAAAAATCAATCGTCTAATATACGAAATGCTTGGATGTGTAATGTAAATTACGCATTTATATTGGTTACAGTATTGTTTTAGTTCAAAAATTTGCGTAATTTTCTTTGTATTTTTTAGTACACATCAACTTGTGGTGCTCAGTTGTAAGGTATACCCAGAAGTCCTCCCTATTGCTTGCTTCTTTTGTTAGCGTGTAATGCCTTTCAACCAGTTAATTGCGTTACGTTTTGTTCTAGGGTAAGGTCTACCGTCAGGGTTTAAAACTCAGCAGTCGTAACGGCATTGGCCGTAGTCCTGCTCACGCTCGCTATCTTTTGTCTTATGTAGAGCCATATTTCTTTTACCCTGTCACACAGTAATCTATGCTCTTCCGTATCTAGTGTATTACATAATGTACACAGCGGTGACTCGGCCAATCGAATAGAGTGAAGTTTAGAGTTCGTCGTAATTTTTCTATTTACAACAAAGTACCAGGTCTATTTGACATACGTTGGCAGGTTCCGGCAGTGAATATTTTCCCATATTGTTTCCCAGTTATAACAAGGATACTTTTAGAATCAGATTTTCACTCTGCAGCAGAGTGTGCGCTGACATGAAACTTCCTGGCAGATTAAAACTGTGTGCCCGACCGAGACTCGAACTCGGGACATTTGCCTTTCGTGGGCAAGTGCTCTACCAACTTTCTTTAATTTTTTTTTTATTTCAGACACTAAACTTATTACAGTGAACGAAGACGTCAATGAACGAACGGACGGATCATAACTTTATGAAAATAAAGAAAGTTAACTGTTCACTCGAGGGAAGGCTTGAATCAAGGACCTCTTCCTTTTTTTTCCTTTGCCTTTCGCGGGCAAGTGCTCTATCATTTTTTTATTTTTTTTTACCTTACCTCTTCCACTTCAGGCGTTGGCTCCTATCACCCTTATCACCCCCAAAATCCTATCTAACATAAAAAAAACACAATCTGTTGCCACCGCCACTTTCACCCTAACTTAATCTACCCTCTTTTTATTTATTTTTTTGTAATTTTTGTTTTAAATAATATATAAAGAAACTGAATAAATCTTCTTTCCGTGACAAACTGTCCAATACTCGTAGAATAGAAGAACACGAAATCAAGCAAGGACTTCTGATTTCTTTTATGTTACAGCTTTTGGCAAATTAGTTTTCCCGACGCACTTTGATTGCCATAATACAAAAATAAATAAATAAATAAATTTCAACTTAATTATAATGAAGCAAAATTAGTATCGACTCGCTGTAGTGTTGTGCATCAACCAAAATTGCCGCTTCATTATGGCAAAGTGTGAAGTAAATCTAAGCTACCGAAGCACGACTCACTCCCGGAACTCACAGCTTTACTTCTGTTCACAGGAGAGCTTCTGTAAAGTTTCGAAGGTAGGAGACGAGGTACTGGCAGAAGTAAAGCTGTGAGTACCGGACGTGAGTCGTGCTTCGGTAGCTCAGTAGGTAGGGCACTTGCCCGCGAAAGGCAAAGGTCCTGAGTACACAGTCGTGTTCCGGCACTCGGCCAGTGCATATCGCGCAGTGATGGGCGGTAGCGCGGGCCAGTGTTTACATCGCGAGCAGTGCTGAGGTGGAGAACTGAGCAGCGTGTGCGAGCGCTGTTAACGTTTGTTTCTGTATAACTGTTGTAAGTAAGATGTCGACAATTAACAGAGCGAACAGCGTTCAGTGTGTTTTCGATCGCGCTGCCTTGCGACCGACGGCGTTTGAAATTCATGAGTGGATCTTTGAGGATTTAAAATTGCCTGAAGATATAGTCGACATGTTCCAGTTGGACTTTGTGCAATACTCGTTATTTATCAAATTTATTTTGAGTGACACTTATGAGAAATTCGTTGAGGAGCATGTTGGTGTGAGATCATCCGTCATAATGATGGCAGTATTAGTAACGTCCAAATCGAGCCTTCGGGATATGGAGTGAGAACCGTCAGGGTATTTAATGTGCCACCTGAGTGCCCTAATGATCTGATTGCACGTTCTCTGTCACTGTACGGCGCTGTTTTGTCAGTTACAAATGAAAAATGGTCGAGTGCATATCGCTACCAAGTTGACAGCGGGGTGCGAAGTGTACGTGTAGACTTGAAAAAGCATATACCTTCGTATGTTGCCATTGGCGGCTGTCGTGCACAGGTAACTTACGTTGGACAACCCCCTACCTGTTTGATCTGCCATTCAACAGAACATCTGCGGATGAACTGTACACGTCGACGTCCATTTCAACTTCCACGGGAACGTCCTGCAGACGGTAGTGAAAAGCTTGTTCCACTACTGAGTGAGGTGGTCGCGGGGACTGTACCACCAGCCGGAACGTGTTAGCGAGGCGGAGATGCCAGTTCAGAGGGAATGCAGTGCCAAAGACATTCGAGGTAGGACGGACGTCGATTCGGCACCGTCGTCCTCACCGGGGCAGTTACCGCTGGATACCAATGATGCGCCAGCCACCTCTGAAGCTAAGCCATGTGAGTTACAGGACCGGGTGCAGATCAGTTTGCCTGAACCACCCCTATCGGTAGAGACTGTAGCAGACACGAAGAAAGGCCGCCGAAGGAGAAGCAAAGGGAATAGTAGCACAGAGGAAAAGTCGAATGATTTGAGACCCGTACACATGTCAGAAAGTGGCAGCGAGACTGAACCTCACTCTTCTTCCTCCGAGCGCTGCGAGGACACCGCAAGGTAAAAACGCATTCGTCAACAAACCAAACACCTGAAGGCACTACTGAGCGCTGAGAGGGAACAGAGCACCGTAACGGCTAAGAGGAAGAGCGAGCAGAGCAGCAGCGCTCCCGCAGGAACTCGCTGACGCCAGTCGCAGCCCCGCGTGGTGGCCAGGCGGTTGCGACCACGTTGACAGACTCAACCGGCGGTGGCGGGCAGGGCGGCGCGCGCACCGCGCAGCACCCCGACAGCAATGAGCCGTGGTGGCAGCAGAACGAGAAGATGCAGCAGTAGCTGCTCTCGCGCATGACCATCGCGCTGCGACCTTCCCCTCCCTGACCCGTTATTGGTTTTGACATTTCGTTTCGTACTCCAGACGTTACCAGCGAGTTTGGTTCAAAGCCGGAGAGAAGGACGATCCAAATCTCAGAGCTCATTGTCCTCTGAACCATCATGTGTGACAGCCAAACCTACAACATTACCACACTTAACGTCAATAGAATTCAAAGTGCGGTGAAATTCCGTTCGCTAACTGATTTCTTGTATGGTACCAGCTTTGACATTGCCCTCATACAGGAGGTAGTCACAGCCTTAGAAGTACCCGGTTACGTTCTTATTGATAACATCAATCTTCAGGATGCTGTAGGCACTGCCATCCTTCTGCGCGACGGTATACCCTTTACGGATGAGCAGCGGCTGCCCAGTGGTCGTGGCATTTCTCTTCGAGTGAATGGTGTGCAGGTTGTTAACGTGTACGCCCCCTCAGGTAGCACTCATAAGAGAGATCGTTCAAAATTTTATAAAACCGAGGTTCCCATTCTTCTTAGCGCTTATCGTGCACATCTCATCCTTGGTGGTGGCTTCAGTTGTGTGCTCAACGACAGAGACCAAACTCCTAACACGAACAGATGTATCGAACTTGAACATTTAATTCATGGCATGCGTCTTCACAATACATAGGTACAACTGCACGGTGAACGGGTAGCGTACATCTTCGTAACCAGTCATTCTGCCAGTCGGCTGGATAGGATCTATGTGTCCGATGTCCTCCAGCGACACACTGTGAACTGTGACATAGCTCCTGTCAACATCTCCGACCATTGTGCATATCAGTGTTACCTCAACCTACAACGCCAGCAAATTGACCGCGGGAAGGGCTACTGGAAATTGAATGTCAGCCTTCTGCAGGATGCCCAACTTGAAGAGGAGGTGAACTTAACGTGGCAACAGTTCCAGCGGCACCGACGTCGTTACACTAGCGTTCTACAGCCTAAATTACGCCTCACCCTCATGAGCTACGCCCGACAAAAAAGCTTTTGGCAGAAACAGACTACTGATTTTTATTATCGCTGTTTGAGGGAACTGTAAAGTCGCACTAACAATCCTTCTCGCGATATCGACGTAAAGATCAAACGATATAAAGCGAAAATCACGGCGATACAACGCCAACGAATGCATGGCATCATCGTGCGAGCCCACCCCAAGGACGTTGCCGCCGAAGAACGGGCCTCTCTGTACCACATTCTGAGAGCGACGAAACGGTGTAAAGCCATGATGATTGAAGCCGTCGTTGATGACGCTGAGAATGCCATCACGAAGCAACGTGACATCATCTCGCACGTCTACGGCTATTATTGTCAACTTTACAAGAAGCAACCCGTTGATGAACACTCGTGCGAGGATTTTCTTAGGACCTTGAGCTGTCGCTTGTCTCAACAGGATAATGCAACACGACTGTGCTTAAACTGACACACAACAGTTTTTAGCGCAACGCAATCTGACTTCCAAAAGTCCCTACGAAAGAATGGCCCTGACTAGCATTAAGCTATACGTTTCACAAATCACTTACCTCACAAAAATCTTCCTTACTCAAGCTACTGCAATACAGCGAGCGCCACTACTGCCAGCTAAATAAAAGATTCAAACTACTGAAGGCACTAACTACTGATAGGCATAGTTAGCAAATGAAAGATTTTAATAGAGAACAAACAATGTATTTACCTCACTAGTCATAATATATATAGCAGTTCATGACACCAATTCTTACAAATTTCAAAACTCCGCCATCTCTCTCCCCACGTCCACCACTGCTGGCGGCTCACCTCCAACTGCGCAACGCTACGTGCTGTTAGCATCCAGCTGCCGCTACCCAACACTACAATGGCGAGTATTACAACAATGCCAACCAGCCACAGACTGCACACGGCACAGCCAGTGAGTTTCATACAGAGCGCTATGTGGCGGCGGCGTTACCAATAAAAAAAACCTAAACAGCCTACTTACAAACTTTACAAGAAGCAACCCGTTGATGAACACTCGTGCGAGGATTTTCTTAGGACCTTGAGCTGTCGCTTGTCACAACAGGATAATGCAAAGCTGGAAGTGTTTTCACAGAGGACGAAATCCGACTGGCGGTCCACAGTGCAAAGAAAGGGAAATCACCAGGACCCGATGGTCTCAGCGCTGAGTTTTACCAGCGATACTGGAACCTCCTCGGTCCGACACTCCTCGAGATAGCAAATGAACTCCGGCACCTGGAAGTCATACCCAAGGCATTTACGGAAGGTGTCATCCTGCCCTTACCGAAAAAAGGGAACAGCAGGAAGGTCGAAAACTTGCGACGCAAAATCATCACCAGATCGATTAAGCTAAGGATGCAAACCGTTATGTACAAGGTTTTAGGCAGTTACCAGTACAGTGCAGTGCAAGGCCGAAGTGCAATCTCAGCTGCTTGGGATTTGAAGGAGATCATCTGTTCATATGCTGAAACCAAAGGACAGGGCGCTCTGATCTTTCTAGATTTTGAGAAGGCTTATGACCGTATACGTCATGATTTCCTCTTTAAAAGCATGAAGAAACTAGGATTTGGACCTCATCTCATAGAATTAATTCGCAAACTTACTACAAACGCCTCTTCACGGATTCTCATTAATGACCATTTTACAAAAGAAGTTTCCATTGAGCAATCCATCCGCCAAGGATATCCTCTGTCAATGATTTTGTACGCCATTGCAGTAGAGCCGCTACTGAACAACTTAGCGCATAGCGGGATCGGGCTTAGCGTCGAATCTGTCACTATCCCATGCGTTGCGTATGCTGACGATATATGCGTAACTGTGTCATCATCGCAACAACTTCTGTCAGCAGCAACTCTTCTACGAACATTCACGTTTTTTTCAGGAGCAATACTCAATAGAACTAAAACCACAGTTTAGCAGATCGGTGGCGGTATCGGAGACATATACCATGTTACCTGGTGCAAGGTAAAGGATTATCACACAACCCTCGGTGTTACCTTTGAGGACAAACCAGACAAATTCCTGAGGAAGAACTGGACACACATGCTTAATAAATTACGTGCTGCTTTGATACTTCACTCCGACCGTGACTTGAACATACTAGAGAAAGTTAAGACCATCGAGATCGCCATTACGTGCAAGATGAATTATTTGGCGCAAATTCTTCCAATCTCCGACCACCTAGCCAAGAGTATACAACAAGCGTTATGTTGGTTTATTTTTAGGCGACATATTTTCAAAGTTCAATTCGATACCTTAACCTTACCTTCCTCCAAAGGTAGCCTTAACCTCATTAAAGTACACAAAAAATGTGTCACCCTGCTCCTAAATCGCATCAGGAAGGACTTTCGTACCCGGAGGACCAGTATCATGAAAAACCTCATTCAGCGGTGGAAGCCTCGTATCTTCGACCCACCCGTTAATATCGCCGGCATTCCACTTTCTTACCGACATGTGCTATTGTACTACATGGAAATGAGCTACATTCGACACAACATCGTCGATAACGGAAGCCTGACGGACAGGAAGCTTTATGATCTTCTCATGACAACAAACCACAGGAATCGTCACGAAGAAAAACATCAACATACACATTGGAGTATAATATGGCGGAATCTGCACAACGACTTGTTACCATCACGCGTCCGAGCCGACTGGTATCTCACAGTCAACGATAAAGTAGCAAGAATAAAATGCTACATAAAATAGGCCTTCATCCAACGCCCAACCGTGACGCATGCGGAAGAGTCGATACGATTATTCATAGTTTCACGTACGGACATGCAGTAGAAGTTACAAAATTTCTTCGTCAACGATTGTCAGTGATAGACCGTACGACGCCCAGTGGTGTAGGCCTTTCAGAGATCATTCAGCCACAAAAACTGAGGTATCCACGAGCAAAAAAACAACGCTGCAACGTGGATCACGGGCCACACAGCATCGTTTATTATGGAGAATAGGCATGCTACTTTCCTAGACTATTCTTCTTACATAGAAATTGAACACTTTAAAATAAGCCAACATTGTGACTACAGGAGGATATTTGGAAATCTGCTGAAAATCATAATTAGCGGTTAAGTGCTTCAAATACAATATTTGGATAGTAGAGGTTGCCAGTTACCTGTATGTATGAATCCTATTTGCTTCCTGGGACTTTTGTTCCTGTCGGAATGTTAAGATACTATTCAGATGCTCACCAATGCAGAAGGCATTTTTTTTTCTTTCCCATTTTCGTCTCAGCATTTTCCTTCTCTCGCAGAGCAGCGGAGCAACTTTCCTTCGACAATGAAGTGATAGTCTTTTGTGCACCGTAAAATTTTCTGTTCACTACCTGTCAAAAAAAAAAAAAAACACAAAAAGACATTTCCTTTTTTTTCTTATATTGCTCAACGGCAGCCTAGAACTGATATATACTTTGTTCATTCTATTCTCATTACAAATCGGAGCAAATGTTTATTTTCCCTTCCTAAAAATAAAATAAAAATAAAAAACTCCAAAAAAAAGTTCGAGTCTCGGTCGGGCACACAGTTTTAATCTGCCAGGAAGTTTCATATCAGCGCACACTCCGCTGCAGAGTGAAAATCTCATTCTGGAAACATCCCCCAGGCTGTGGCTAAGCCATGTCTCCGCAATATCCTTTCTTTCAGGAGTGCTAGTTCTGCAAGCTTCGCAGGAGAGCTTCTGTAAAGTTTGGTAGGTAGGAGACGAGGTACTGGCAGAAGTAAAGCTGTGAGTACCGGGCGTGAGTCGTGCTTCGGTAGCTCAGTTGGTAGAGCACTTGCCCGCGAAAGGCAAAGGTCACGAGTTCGAGTCTCGGTCTGGCACACAGTTCTAATCTGCCAGGAAGTTTCAAGGATAGTTTTATTCTACGTCGTTTCTGGGTTTGTCTTTCATCAAGTTATTGTAAAGTTCTTTTACTTTCGTGATGTATTTTTCAGGAATCCTTGCCTGTATGTAGCTGTATTCTACGAAAAAGTATTTCAAGTGGTATAGTCCGTTGGGTATGTGTTGGACATTTATAGGTGCACTGACGTCAGCAGGAGCTATTTCGTTTAACAAATGTGCGACCAAGGGTACCACTTGGTTCCTTCCATTGTTTGTATGTGGTAGCAAGGTATAAGGCTTGCGCTTTTTTGCTGACATCGGTGAGATTTAACCCACCACAATTCGTAGGGAGCATCTGAATGTCACATTTGACTTAGAAAATACGTCCGCGACTCACAAAGTGTCCTAGTGCAGATGCGATGCTTTTCAACGAAGTCGCAGGTGGTGGCAGAACGTGTGCTACATAATTAACTTTGGATATGATGGATACATTTGCCACTGTTGTTTTTTGAATTTCATAGAGTTTCATAATGCTATGTACTTGTACAGAGGCGCGTATGCTGTTAAGTAATTTTCGATAATTCGCATCAATAGTTTGCTTGATATTTCTTCTAAACTCTATGGTTGCAAGCTCGCGTAACAGATCCTGCGTTTGCGTCCCAATTCCACTGCCGATGTTGAAAATCCCCAACTTTCTTCTATCAAGTTTTGTTACTGTTCGTAGTGCGCTCTGTACTTCAGCGCCATCCACTACTAGAAAGCAGACATCATCAGCGTACGCCTTGCTCACGATCTTTTCTCCATGTATTTGTAGTCCTTGTAGATGTTTCATAAGGGAGGCAAGCAGGGGCTCGATGACGATGGCGAAGAGTGCCATTGACATTGGACACCCTTGCCTAATGGAGCTGGTGACGTCAATCGGGCGGCTAATGTGTCCCTTGATGACAAATCTGGCTGAGTTGTTTATTAATGTATTTCTTACTACCGCAATGAATCCAGGTGGGAAGCCCATTGCGCCCATGGTGCGAAGGAGAAAACTATGATTAACCCTGTAGAAGGCTTTATCAAAGTCAAGTGAGATGAGTTCACATTTTATTTTGCAGCCGTTGGCCGTTGAGATTAGGTCCCTGTAATCACAGAGGGTCTGGAGAATTCTTTTGCCTTTGCCGACACTTGTTTGATAAGGGCCAGTGACGCTGGTCATTGTGGTTTTCAGTCTGCGAGCGAGGATGCGGCCAAAGATTTTGTAATCCCTGTTTAAAAGCGTAATTGGCCTCAGAGCGCTTACAGATTTCGTATTGGTGGTTTTTGGCACTAACACTACGAGTCCCTCACGAAATTCTTTCGGTATGTCATTTGCAGGGTTTAGCAATTCGTTGCAGATGAGAGTAAACTTGCCTTTTACGAGGCCACTGAATCTGCGATAAAATTCTGCCGGGATTCCATCTGCCCGTGGAGTCTTATTTTTCTTGCTTCCATATATAGCTTCTTCGACGTCATCTTCAGTCACTTGCGAGATGAGAGTTTGTGCTTCCGCGTGGCTGTTCGTCAATCGGTTGACTAGACATTAAGGATTCAAAATGCTGTACGATTGCCTCTTTAATCTCTCTTTGCTTCGTCAGCTTCCTTCCATCATCAGTTGTTATTTCAAATAATATCTTGCGAGACGCCCTTTTCCTTTCACGAATGACATGATAAATGGAAGTGACCTCGTGCTGTGCTATATTCTGGGCACGAGACCTGATTTGGTAGCCTTCCAGTTGTTTACGCCGTAGTGCTAAAATTGTTGCTTTAATTTTGTTAATTCTTTCGTAGTTGTCCACAATTGTTGCATCGGACTTGTACAAATCCCTTAGACATTGAAAGTAAAATTCTATAGTTGACTTGTACCAAAAGTTTTTGTCTTTTGACTAGTTTATGAAAAACCTCCGTACGAGCTAAATTTGCTTTCATACTCTCTCCATACCTAGACAATGCCTCCTGACAAGCATGGTCTTCCAGATGTGACACGTTGAGCTTCCATGTGCCTCTACCTCGGAAGGTCCCTTGTTTTATCAGATTGATTGTGCATATGTATGCAGCATTATCCAAAAAAACGGTAGGCCATACTTCGGACTGCAAAATGAGGTGTTTCAAATTATGCGTTACATACATCCTGTCGAGACGGCTCGCCGAGTGACTCGTGTCGTGGGTGAAGCCAGGGGCTGCACCGTGCATATGTTATCATAAGTCTATTATTCTTAAATCATTAACTATACGTTCCAGTTCAGTACACTTGTTGAAATTGGGAGTTTGGTCTTTGGCATGCAACACACAGTTAAAATCTGCTCCCAGGATAAGGTGTTCATATCGAGTTCCAAATAGTGGGACAATTTCTTCTTTAAAGAACTCCGTTCTGCGGTGCCTGTTACTGGATCCTGAAGGGGCATACACGTTAATGAGTCGTATTTTGTTTATTGTGGCCGCTATGCCTTTACTGTTTGGTAGCTTTACTACATCTTGGACTACTATGCCCTCCTTTGTGAGCAGAGCCGTGCCCATTTCCGCTCCATGCCCTGGGTTTGTAATGGCGTTGAAGCCAGGTACGTTACCAAGCTCAATGTCTGTCACATCTCGTGAAAGTATAATGTCACTGTCAGAAGCATATATAAAATCTTTTAAGTTCTGTAGTAGGAACTATGAATCTTATTAAGGTTTACTGTCGTGATTTTCTATGCTTGTATGTCAGACATTCTTCGTTCTACTTGATCTAACTTTAAAAAATATTCCTCTGTTTTGTCTCGCAAGCGTCAGCTTTAAAACGCATTTTAATAATATTCACCGGTAGCAAATGTTCTTTAGAATGTTCGTTCGCAGAGACGTCTTCGTTGATGAAAACAGCCACCTGTGGGGCTAGCTTACAGTCTGTCTTAGTTACTGAAACTTCTGTCATTTCTTCGTCGGCATTGTTATGGTCGCTTTCGTCTGCCCAGCTGGTTGACGTTGTCGTCGTGGGTGGGACGAGTGAAGCTTTATGAGAGTGACTCGTTTCTTGGGGGTGGTTGGATGCTTTCTTTGTTGGCTTTCCTGGGAAGTCTCGTTTTTCCAGCGCAGAAGGAGAACGCTCCTCAGAAACTGGTGTCGTTTTCGTGTTGCTATAGATCTGTTGGCTTAAGGTACTACCTATTTCCTTTGCTTTTTGTCGAAGTGTGGGAGCTGTCGCCTCTGCACCTTTGCGCGCCAGCCGGCATTTCTTATTTTTCTTTGGAAAATTGCCTCTTGACGGACTTTCTTCAGTATCCAAGTTAGTGTCGCTTTCCTGCAAGGTGTGTCGGTCTTCAACTTCCGGCGGATCTGCTGCCTTTACAGTTGCAGGTGCCTGTTTCGGTGGAACTTCAACTGCTTCTGTAGATTGGCGGGACTCTTGTATGTCGTCAGCTATGACGGCACTGACGTCCATCGGAATTTCGGTGTCTGGAGAATTTGTATTTGCACACGATTCAGGGGCTGAGGAAGCAGTCGGCCGTTCGCGTGCCCAGGCAGTGTTGTCATCGCAGGTGGCCTGGCGGCCTCGCCGGCCGGCAGCTGTGCAACGCGCCGTTGTATACATTCTGCGCGGACGTGCCCAGGCTTGTTACAGGCGGCACAGGTTCACGGTTGGTCGTCATAAATTACAATCCCTCTTTACCCGCAGACATTTATGTACGACGGGATGCGCTTTTGTAACTCTACTCGAAGCTGCCGTACGCCATTTAGTACTGGGAATTTATGCGCGGTTGACCATTTCTTGGCAAAGTTGCTGAGCACTTTCCCGAAGGGCGAAATTACGGCATTAATTTGGTCTGTTGTAATCTTAAAAGGTGACTCGAAGATTCAAATTGTGCGAATGCCGAAACTAGCATGCACATCGGTGACTTCACCAACGTTTCCATCTGAGTGCTTAAATTTCGTGACACCTCCGTGAGACTCAACTATTTTCTCGCACAACTCGGAACTACGCATTTTAACAAACACGACACAAGCTACAATTGACAGGTGGATCCCAATTACACCATTTAAGGAGAGCTTCACATCTTCTTCTAACCAATTTTCTATTTCAAAGGACTTGGGTCTGGCATATCGAGGATCAAAGGTAAGTTTCAACGTATCTTTTCGACTTTGTTGAGCCATCACTGCATGCTACTCATTACTTCTCGAAGTGTTCTATAAAAAGAGTTTTAAGCCGCAACAAGCGCAAGACTTACCACGCGGAAGCACAGACGGTGCAGCGCACACCACACTACGTCCTACCTCCACGCCGTCCGCCGGCGAACTGTCCACTCAGCTACCAGTGGACGGACCAACTAAGTAAAATCAAACGTTACGTATCGGTTTTTCTTATCAGCCGCTAGGTGTCTGAATCTAAAACAAGGATACAAATTTTTGAGCATACCGTCCTTCTTTATTATTGATGAATATGGCTTAAGTATCAATTGCTTACTCATCAACTGTAAGATGTGTGCGTGTTTGACCAGAAATTACGACACCTATTGTGATTGTTGGCAACACTTGAACAGACATTAAAAATTCACAGTAATTTTCACTAGCAGGCCGGTGTGCACGTGATAGGGCTTGAAATGAAATTATGAATATTTTTGTACTAGATCAGGATTCGGACCCACATACTTACTTTTGGAGGAGACCGAGAGAAGATTGCAGTCTTGAGAAAAAGAACGAAATGATTGAACTATACTGTTCCGAGAGATTCAGGTCCTCCAAAGAGGAGATACGAATTCGAATCACAGCCCAGCACCAAGTTTTTCTACGTCTCTAGTTCAGTCAAGTACAAGTAAAATAAGAGCCCTCTTCCTTTAAATGGTTATCGGTTCATGAAATAAAATAAAATTTTCTAATGTAAGTAAGTTTAATGGCGACAGTATTTCTGTTCAAAATGGTTCAAATGGCTCTGAGCACTATGGGACTTAACATCTATGGTCATCAGTCCCCTAGAACTTAGAACTACTTAAACCTAACTAACCTAAAGACATCACACAACACCCAGCCATCACGAGGCAGAGAAAATCCCTGACCCCGCCGGGAATGGAACCCGGGAACCCGGGCGTAGTATTTCTGTTTACCATGAGTTCCGACTATCTCATTTTCCAACGTAAACCGGCTCTGTTCAGTTGGTAATGAAGGAACGTGATGTTTAATGCGGATCCTGGATTATAACTTCTTTCTCTTGAGGTTACCAGAGGTAAAGTAAATGCCTGAATCCAGGTACTGCACCTCCGATAGTTCGTTCCACCATACCATTGTGGCCACATTTCCCAGCCCCAGGAGAGTGCTGTAACGGATGATATGCTTAGCTTACAATATTAGTCACGGTGTAAATATTGCGAGTCTATTAAATGGTTAAATAGAAGCAAGCTTCTGACGCGGAGATAATGCTATTCACTTGTCAGCAGAATGTAAAGACTCTTCTAGGCATCAAAAGTGTGAAGTTACCGGATGATTCGATTATAACCGTCATTATTACTTTCATTTTCTTCATACCGCTGCTAGAACACATGTGCTTGAAGATCGTTTAATGCCTTTTGGTCGTTATAGAAGTAGTTGCCCAAGAACAGGTTCTTTCCCTTTCTACGGAATCCCTTTCATGTTAATATCAAACATCAGCAATTACTCGTAGATTACATTAAAACTAAAGTAACTTTTGAAGACGTGACTTGATAACAAACACGTGCTGCCTTTCTTCATTTACTTGCGCCTAGAATTGGCTGTCGAATACTGCCAAACCAAAAGCCAAGGGATCTTACTGCCTTCCGATACACGTCGCTGTCAGTTCTCCCACATGATTTGGTCGACGTACATGTTTCAAGTTGTCTATACCAGCAATGTTTTAGAAAATCAATTGTTTTCCTTTGCAATAAACAGAAAGATTTTCGCAATATTAGTTCAAATTCAATATTCGCTTCTATAATGCAGGAAAGTATTTCACAGTTGCAAAACCCGCATTCGACTCATTGACCTTACACTTAGTTGCTCACCATCAATTCTAGCTCAGAGTGACGCCAGTTTAAGTAACCTAATGTAGTGAAGATTGTTTGCCAGTGCTCTTTCTCACCGGAAAATACGCAGTTCACTCATTGGGCTCCATAAGTACACTCTAACAGTAATTTCTGTGTATATGCAGTGCATACGGATTGTATGATTTAGTGGTGCTCTCTCTTCCATTTCTGTATACAATATGCCTAACCTAAACGGACCCTTTATCATTATAGGCCCTGGGTAGTGCAACATCATACTGACAAGAGTAATGTGCTTATACTGACAACATCACTGTTCGTTTTAACTGACTTTTTAATCATTTAAATAAAACAGAAGACCTTCCAGTGAGAGGCATTTCGTCCCCTTTTCCTTGTGTGAAATTTGTCAGTAAGCTATTTGCCTTCCAACCGGCGAAATGCGGCAAAGTACGGCCAGTGAACGATTCACAAACCACGATTTAGTGCCGTTAAGACGATTTATTTAAACATTGTCATAAGTGACGGAATTTAGACTCTTCTTAAATCGTCTTATGCAGCAACGTTTGCCGGCCGTTGTGGCCGAATGGTTCCAGGCGCCTCAGTCTGGAACTGCGCGACCCCTACGGTCGCAGGTTCGAATCCTACCTTGGGCATGGATGTGTGTGTGATGTCCTTAGGTTAGTTAGGTTTAAGTAGTTCTAAGTTCTAGGGGACTGATGACCTCAGATGTTAAGTCCCATAGTGCTCAGAGCCATTTGAACCAGCAACGTTCACAGAAATCTCAAAGAGGAAAAGCTCTTTTTCCAGGTACAGTGGATGTAAAACAAATTTCCCACAGTTTGTGTCAGGTTGATGTTTTCATCTGGTTGCACTGTGTAAGTATTTTGTCTAAGAGGTATCACAAGTAGTGTTCCTGTAGCTGTGGGAATCGTTGGTTGAAAACGAGTTTAACACCAATGGGTACAGTATTGCTAAATATTCAAAATGATTATCAGCATAAGTCTGAGTTCATCTACAAACTGAGGCGTATTTACGATATTGAAGCTAGACTGTTTATCCTAATCTTCCTTGAGTGAGCATTGGAAGGCATTTACACACACGTATCCAATACTATGAATACTTCGAACACTATAGTTAACGTTGCTGTCATAAACTAATTTTTTCTTTTTAATTCTTCTAGGTCTTCAGCGTGCAGTATGTATTGTAGATACAGTCTTAGACAAAAAAAATTGATCGCCGAGTCGTTCACGTAAGGTGGACAATACAGTTGTGCTCTCCTCAGAATTCTATGTCCGACTATATGCTCGACCTGGCAACATTGTAGACTGCGGCACTTCTCGGAGGACATCTTGACTGCAGTCTGAGTACATCACTCTTGACTCTGACCGTAGTCGTGAGGTAAAACGCGAGACTAGCTAATACGACGTCTGACAACTGAAAGCACACGCCGACAAAATTTTTATCGCCCTTTCCTCTCGGTGCTGAAGCTATGAGTGTAATTCAATCGAATCTACAATATATTTCACTTTCTGTCACATTGGTAATAACAGTTTGGTTCAACAATATTTTAGCGAGAGATTTCTTGGGCGACCATCTGCCTCTGAACATCGCATTCGTCTGAGTTCTCTGGGACCCGTTTGCTGCCTACCGGCGGGGGCTGAGGCATTGCACTGCCTCGCCTTCTGCTGACAACGTCTGCTCCACTCCTCACTCTCGGTGGTGTAAAATGCTTTAATATTGTTGAGTGGTGACCCATAAAATCTATCTGCAATTTGTGTTTCACACTCGATAGCTACGGAGGCACAAAACCGTTTTCATCTTATGAGTATTTTATTACACTAGTATGGAATACATCAATGTGGCACAGAATTAATTTCGTTGTTTCTTATACAGTGTGCTGTAATTAAAGTGTTACATCCTGTTCTTTTTCCTTTCACAGGAGATTCTTCAAATAATTTATTTTTTTCATGGATTCATATGTGTTAGTCAAGGCACAGAAAATAAATGGTTCAAATGGCTCTGAGCACTATGGGACTTAACATCTATGGTCATCAGTCCCCTAGAACGTAGAATTACTTAAACCTAACTAACCTAAGGACATCACACAACACCCAGCCATCACGAGGCAAGGAAAATCCCTGACCCCGCCGGGAAACGAACCCGGGAACCCGGGCGTGGGAAGCGAGAACGCTACCGCACGACCACGAGATGCGGGCAGAGAATACATGCAACGTAACGTGTTTGGTTTCTTTCTTTGATTCCCTATGGTAAATGGATGCAAAACATTGTGTCAATACCTTTCATGACCTGCTCTATAGTTACTCAGGGAAAGTGCTTGTTTTGAGGTCCATACATTAATTAATGGAGAAGTGAATGCTGTTCAAAAGTGATATTTAAAATATTCAGTTGGATTTATGGCGACAAAATTGCCCATATTTGAAGCTACCAAGAGAAAAAGTAAGTTGCTAGAGCCACTGTTAGCAAATGTCTGCAGATAGTTCTTAATTGCTACTGTGGTAATTTAGCATAGAGGCGGTATAGTAATCAAGAGGTTCATTTCCCTGACACTTATCACCCTGGCATGTGAGTCTTAAGTGAAGAACAATATTGAAATTCGTATTGTTAGGGGTCGATTCGAATTTCTTCAGAGACACTTGTATTGTGAAGCAGCTTGGCAGATGGAAGGATACAGGCTCTAATCCTGCCTCGGGCATGGATGTGTGTTTAAGTAGTTCTACATCTACATCTACATCTACATCCGTACTCCGCAAGCCACCTGACGGTGTGTGGCGGAGGGTACCCTGAGTACCTCTATCGGTTCTCCCTTCTATTCCAGTCTCGTATTGTACGTGGAAAGAAGGACTGTCGGTATGCTTCTGTGTGGGCTCTAATCTCTCTGATTTTATCCTCATGGTCTCTTCGCGAGATATACGTAGGAGGGAGCAATATACTGCTTGACTCTTCGGTGAAGGTATGTTCTCGAAACTTCAACAAAAGCCCGTACCGAGCTACTGAGCGTCTCTCCTGCAGAGTCTTCCACTGGAGTTTATCTATCATCTCCGTAACGCTTTCGCAATTACTAAATGATCCTGTAACGAAGCGCGCTGCTCTCCGTTGGATCTTCTCTATCTCTTCTATCAACCCTACCTGGTGCGGATCCCACACTGCTGAGCAGTATTCAAGCATTGGGCGAACAAGCGTACTGTAACCTACTTCCTTTGTTGTCGGATTGCATTTCCTTAGGATTCTTCCAATGAATCTCAGTCTGGCATCTGCTTTACCGACGATCAACTTTATATGATCATTCCATTTTAAATCACTCCTAATGCGTACTCCCAGATAATATGGAATTAACTGCTTCCAGTTGCTGACCTGCTATTTTGTAGCTAAATGATAAGGGACCTATCTTTCTATGTATTCGCATCACATTACACTTCGCTACATTGAGATTCAATTGCCATTCCGTGCACCATGCGTCAATTCGCTGCAGATCCTCCTGCATTTCAGTACAATTTTCCATTGTTGCAACCTCTCGATACACCACAGCATCATCTGCAAAAAGCCTCAGTGAACTTCCGATGTCATCCACCAGGTCATTTATGTATATTGTGAATAGCAACGGTCCTATGACACTCCCCTGCGGCATACCTGAAATCACTCTTACTTCGGAAGACTTCTCTCCATTGAGAATGACGTGCTGCGTTCTGTTATCTAGGAACTCCTCAATCCAATCACACAATTGATCTGATAGTCCGTATGCTCTTACTTTGTTCATTAAACGACTATGGTAAACTGTGTCAAACGCCTTGCGGAAGTCAAGAAACACGGCATCTACCTGTGAACCCGTGTCTAAGGCCCTCTGAGTCTCGTGGACGAATAGCGCGAGCTGGGTTTCACACGATCGTCTTTTTCGAAACCCATGCTGATTCCTACAGAGTAGATTTCTAGTCTAGTTCTAAGTTCTAGGGACTGACGTCCTCAGATGTTAAGTCCTATAGTGCTCAGAGCCATTTGAGCCATTTTTTGAATCATCAATGATATATGCGAATTCTCTGATGTTATCTATGACAGTCTGACAATGCACATGCAGTTTATTGATGACATGCATGTAAAAAACTTGTTCTCAGTTAAAGCTGTCAAACAAGGTTTGAAGAAGAATAAAATGCCACTACCCCACGACAGCTAATGTAGGAAAAACTTTCCTGACATATTTTGAAATGATGCGCTCTCCCCATACATAATACAAAAATTTCGAGATGCATCCGCTGCCTGGCCATCTATTAAATCTGAAAAGAACAAAATGTCGCAGAAGTTTGCCCTTTTTCCACATGCGACTATTTTGGGTTGAGAAATGAAGGGAATTATATTCGGAGTTTCATTATATTGATAACTACAGCAGACTGCAGAATAGGCGTTTAAAAAAAATGTAGGAGCGAATGTACTCAAACTCGCAACACTTACCGCTACGCTACTAGCTGACACGTACTTACAGCAGCTCCAGAAGTCAATAAAAATTACTTCAGAACTTCGTCATTCCACAGTGCTTTGAGATAATGCATATGGCCGGATCTAGACTTCTGAGATGAATCACAGAGAGGAGGATTTGGTGCTCTGTTGACAGGGAGAGACAGATTCTATTCTCTTCTGGCTACGCCAAGTGAAGAAGGTATAATGGCATTGTGGTCTGAAATGCACATTGAACATGATATTCCTTCTCTATCAAGTAGACATTAGGTTAACCACAGCAACATGTAGAAACCCATCACCAGTAACCTTCCTTATACTAGATATTTATTTCTAGTGACGAAACAAACGCTATGTAGGGTCAAAGGACACTTATTCCATCTTTTATCTGATCTTCTGTATATCGTTAAAATTGGTTCTGAACTGATATGCAAGTATGACCACCCTTGACGCGGAATTTGATCCCTTCGTGACAATACAGCTAGACTACAATTTGTTGTTTGTTCAAAAGTGAAGATTCCTCAACATCTCCACACATTGAGCGTGAATGGGTTCGATTCCTTTTCTGCCACTAAAGTTGTCATTGTGTATTATCAAGCTCTAGCATGAGAAAACGTATCTGCTGGTGGATAATAATTTTGATTTGTAATGTATTTTCAGTCGTTGTCAACACTGGCGATATCTGACGTTTTTGACTTCCAATGAGACACATAACTATTTGTGAGATCACTGTAAGTTCAAGGAAGTTATTCCGAGAGAGATGGAGAAAAATTCCGTAGCTGACGTCTGTTTGTGTGTAGTCAACAACGATATGTTTGGGAGCCCAGCCAGTACTGAACTCTTCGTCATATTATTTCTAGTTCACACATGCTCACATGTCGCTGGTGGTGTAACAAACCCATATTTACTGTTCGTTTTCTCTAGAATAGAACAGCGATATGTGCCGGGTTGGAATCCTGGAAAGGAAAAAAATGTTTGTCTCCTCATTTCAGTTAAAACATCTAGGTACTGCCGAGAAAATCCGATATGTCACAGTTGATTGTGCTTCGATAACAACCCGATTAGGTTCTGCGTTCGATTCCCTGTCCAAAAGAGAGCTTTACCTCACTGCATTTCAAGTAAGTTACTTGTGAAGAAACAATATTTAACATCTCTGGTAGTTCCTTAACAGGGATTAATAGATGCTGGGTAGGAATTCGCGTCCGTTAAAAATCTTTACGTTATGTAATTTAAAGTTGATGCCGGCCGGGGTGGACGAGCGGTTCTAGGCGCTACAGTCTAGAACCTAGCGGCCGCTACAGTCGCAGTTTCGATTCCTGCGTCGGGCATGGATGTGTGTGATGTCCTTAGGTTAGTTAGGTTTAATTAGTTCTAAGATCTAGGTGACTGATGACCTCAGAAGTTAAGTTCCATAGTGCTCAGAGCCATTTGAACTATTTTGAACTATTAGTTTCCGCCAGTCACGAAATCTTTGCATAGTCTGCATGACCTGGGTTTGAATCCATATGCAGAACGAGTCGGTTCTTCGTGTCATTTGAAGTTCATACATATTCTCAACTAGCTGTTCGTGAATAACGTAAGTTTTTAATATTATTTTGTGTTAAATAATAAGTATGGTATGTGCACTGCCTATCTGACGTAATAATGATAGTGGTAACATTTCAGGTATGTCTTTTATTGTAATAAATGTGAGTTTACAAGCCTTAAGGACGGTCTTATCTGTGATACGGTGTTCCCTGATATTTGTAGTATCGTGGTATTACGTTACATATTGAGTTATTGCGATAGAGCAGTGTTTTCTAGTGGTGACTGTTTGGAACTATTTTCAATAGTCAAACGACTGTGCCAAGGAGCGATTAGAGGACCTTCTAGACAGCTGCGTTATGTGGGTTACATGTGAATAAGGCAAAATGCAATTCAGGTCGTTCGGATACTTTTGAGCACGACTGTACCTAATCGAAATATATACCAGACTGTGTAATACGGCTACAACCAGCGGTCAATATGCATTCCGTATCATCATAAAGCACCAAAAGTAGTTTCAGATTATACTAAATTTTGTGAATTTCACAAAATTCATTCTTGGCAGTGGGCATTACACTGATGAGTGGTTTTAAGTGGTCACAGTCAACTGAGTGTACATCTAATCTTTCATTGGAGCAAAAATAGCGTAGATATCGGTCACATATTACAATATACCGATGATAAGTAGTAACTCTACACTGTGCTAACCTCGACAAGATTTTTTATGTAACAGAAATGACATACATCCGTATTATCAGCAACCTGCAACATTAATAGATTACACGTCTGTCACGATGGTATTTTGTAATATCTATTGATACAAGTCTAATTTCTTTGTTCTTTCTACTACCTTCTACAGTCAGGCATACATAATCTGAATACTGGATGCCACAAATGTTTATAGACACGTCTTTATTCAGTTTTTAGAAATGCGAAGCTGTTTGAGCTCTACAGGGAACGATATATCAACAGAGCTTAATTTGTTTGTGCATAGAATGTATTTATACAAACATTCTGCATGCTTATAAACAAGATACGATAGCAAGCGACACTAAGTGGTCTGGCCTATGTAAATGTACCTGATCGGATTAGGAACCAGAGTGTGTATTATGACTGCAACCTTCGACTGTATCCAATATGCAATCCCTATCACCATAAATCATGAAAGGGAGTTTCAATTTGTTCATTAAACTTATTCTTTCATAGTATTCATGGGAACATTTTAGTGTCCCATTGCAGTTGCATTTTATGCACCAAAGATTGATAGTAAAAATGGAAATAATGTAAACCGTGTACTCTTTCGATGAAAATTCAGTCATCTATTGTAATTGCTTTAGTGTTTCAAGAATTGCGTAAAAATTTCTATACAGGGTGGTCCATTGATAGTGACCGGGCAAAATATCTCACGAAATATGCATCAAACGAAAACTCTACAAAGAGTGAAAAGCGTCTAGCTTGAAGGGGGAAACCAGATGGCGCTATGGTTGGCCCGCTGGATGGCGCTGCCATAGGCCAAACGGATATCAACTGTGTTTTTTTTAAAGTAGGAACCCCAATTTTTTATTACATATTGGTGTATTACGTAAAGAAATATGAATGTTTTAGTTGGACCACTTTTTTCGCTTAGTGATAGATGGCGCTGTAATAGTCACAAACGCGTAAGTCCGTGGTATCACGTAAAATTCCACCAGTACGGACGGTATTTGTTTCGTGATACATTATCCGTGTTAAAATGGGCCGTTTACCAATTGCGGAAAAAGTCGATATCGTTTTGATGTATGGCTGTTGTGATCAAAATGCCGAACGGGCGTGTGCTGCTCGCTATCCTGGTCAACTTCATCCAAGTGTCCCGATCGTTCGCCGGATAGTTACGTTACTTACTAACCTACTGCAACCCACATCCTTCTGAATCTGCTTAGTGTACTGATCTCTTGGTCTTCCTCTACGATTTTTACCCTCCCCGCTGCCCCCCCCCCCTCCCCCCCTCCCCGCCACGGTACTAAACTCCTCTTCTCCCCAATTCTATTCAATACCTCCTCATTGATTATGTGATCTACCCATCTAATCTTCAGCATTCTTCTGTAGCACCATATATCGAAAGCTTCTATTCTCTTCTTGTCCAAACTATGTATCGACATGTTTCACTTCCATACATGGCTACACTCCATACAAATACTTTCAGAAACGACTTCCTGACACTTAAATCTGTACTCGATGTTAACAGATTTCTCTTCTTCAGAAACGCTTTCCTTGCCATTGCCAGTCTACATTTTATATCCTCTCTACTTCGACCATCATCAGTTATTTTGCTCCCCAAATAGCAAAACTCCTTTACTACTTTAAGTGACTCATTTCCTAATCTAATTCCCTCAGCATCACCCGACTTAATTCGACTACATTCCATTACCCTCGCTTTGATTTTGTTGATGTTCATCTTATACCCTCCTTTCAAGACACTGTCCATTCCGTTCAACTTCTCTTCCAAGTCCTTTGCTGTCTGTGACAGAATTACAATGTCATCGGTGAACCTCCAAGTTTTTATTTCTTCTCCATGGATTTTAATCCCTACTCCAAAGTTTTCTTTAGTTTCTTTTACTGATTGCTCAATATACCGATTTAATAGCATCGGGGAGAGGCTACAACCCTGTCTCACTCCCTTCCCAACTACTGCTTCCCTTTCATGTCCCTCGAGTCTTATAACTGCCATCTGGTTTCTGTAAAAATTGTAAATAGCCTTTCGCTCCATGTATTTTACCCCTGCCACCTTTAGAATTTGAAACAGAGTATTCCAGTCAACATTGTCAAAAGCTTTCTCTAAGTCTACAAATGCTAGAAACGTAGGTTTGCCTTTTCTTAATCTTTCTTCTAAGATAAGTCGTAAGGTCAGTATTGCCTCACGTGTTTCAACATTTCTACGGAATTCAAACTGATCCTCCCCTAGGTCCGCATCTACCAGTTTTTCCATTCGTCTGTAACGAATTCGGATTAGTATTTTGCAGCTGTGACTTATTAAACTGATAGTTCGGTAATTTTCACATCTGTCAACACCTGCTTTCTTTGGGATTGGAATTATTATATTCTTCTTGAAGTCTGAGGAAATTTCGCCTGTCTCATACATCTTGCTCACCAGATGGTAGAGTTTTTTCAGGACTGGCTCTCCCAAGGCTGTCAGTAGTTCTAATGGAATGTTGTCTACTCCCGGCGCCTTGTTTCGACTTAGGCCTTTCAGTGCCCTGTCAAACACTTCACGCAGTATCACATCTCCCATTTCATCTTCATCTACATTCTCTTCCATTTCCATAATATTGTTCTCAAGATCATCACCCATGTATACACGCTCAGTATACTCCTTCCACCTTTCTGCTTTCCCTTCTTTGCTTAGAACTGGGTTTCCATCTGAACTCTTGATATTCATCAAAGTGGTTCTCTTTTCTCCCAAAGTCTCTTTAATTTTCCTGTAGGCAGTATCTATCTTACCCCTCGTGAGATAAGCCTCTAAATCCTTACATTTGTCCTCTAGCCATCCCTGCTTGGCCATTTTGCACTTCCTATCGATCTCATTTTTGAGACGTTTGTATTCCTTTTTGCCTGCTTCATTTACTGCATTTTTGTATTTTCTCCTTTCATCAATTAAATTCAGTATCTCTGCTGTTACCCAAGGATTTCTACTAGTCCTCGTCTTTTTACCTACTTGATCCTCTGCTCCCTTCACTATTTCACCCCTCAAAGCTACCCATTCTTCTTCTACTGTATTTATTTTCCCCATTTGTGACAATTGTTCCCTTATACTATCCCTGAAACTCTGTACATCCTCTGGGTTAATCCGGTTGTCCAGATTTCATCTCCTTAAATTCCCATCTTTTTGCAGTTTCTTCAGATTTAATCTACAGTTCATAACCAATAGACTGTGGTCAGAGTCCACATCTGCCCCTGGAAATGTCTTACAATTTAAAACCTGGTTCCTAAATCTCTGTCTTACCGTTATATAATCTATCTGAAACCATCTAGTATCTCCAGGGTTCTTCCATGTATACAACCTTCTTTCATGATTCTTGAACCAAGTGTTAGCTATAATTAAGTTATGCTCTGTACAGAACTCTAGCAGGCGGCTTCCTCTTTCATATCTTAGCCCCAATCATAATTCACCTACTACCTTTCCTGCTCTTACTTTTCCTACTTTTGAATTCCAGTCACCCATGACTATTAAATTTTCGTCTCCCTTCACTACCTGAATAATTTCTTTTATCTCAACATACATTTCATCAATTTCTTCATCATCTGCAGAGCTAATTGGCATATAAACTTGTACTACCGTAGTAGGCGTGGGCTTCGTGTCTATCGTGGCCACAATAATGCGTTCACTATGCGTCTGTAGTAACTTACCCGCACTCCTATTTGTTAATTCATTATTAAACGTACCCCTGTTTGATTTTGTCTTTATAACCCTGTATTCACCTGACCAAAAGTCTTGTTCCTCCTGCTACCGAACTTCATTAATTCCCACTATATCTAACTTTAACCTATCTATTTCCCTTTTTAAATTTTCTAACCTACCTGCCCGATTAAGGGATCTGACATTCCACGCTCCGATCCGTAGAACGCCGGTTTTCTTTCTCCTGATAACGACGTCCCCTTGAGTAGTCCCCGCCCGGAGATCAGAATGGGGGACTATTTTACCTCCGGAATATTTTACCCTAGAGGACGCCATCATCATTTAATCATACAGCAGTAAAGCTGCATGCCCTCGGGAAAAATTACGGCCGTAGTTTCCCCTTGTTTTCAGCCGTTCGCAGTACCAGCACAGCAAAGCCGTTTTGGTTATTGTTACAAGGCCAGATCAGTCAATCATCCAGACTGTTGCCCCTGCAACTACTAAAAAGGCTGCTGCCCCTCTTCAGGAACCACACGTTTGTCTGGCCTCCCAACAGATACCCCTCCGTTGTGGTTGCACCTACGGTACAGCTATCTGTATCGTTGAGATACGCAAGCCTCCCCACCACCGACAACGTCCATGGTTCATGGGTGTGTGTGTGTGTGTGGGGGGGGGGGGGGGGGGGGGGGGGGGGAAGACACTGCAGGTAATGAATGCAAAAGAGGCCCTCAATGGCTAAGTGCAAATAATCGTAGGTAAACCTCTCAGTACGTAGCAAATACAATTTACAACACTCTGTTCACTTCTAAGACATCATTAAACGACGTTCCCTGTCTATGTCAGTCCTGGACGATGATCTATAACCAAGTGGTCGAGCCCTGCTCTTGTATCTCACGAGTAGGCTTGTCGTCCGGTCATTGGCGGATTGTACTAGGTCGGAAATTGGCCGAGGGAACGTCGATATCTTCATCCTGAGCGCCGCCCGTGGTGCTGGTGGAACCCGCGGAAGTGGCGAGTCTCTATGGCACTGCCACCAGCTCGCATAGTTACATCTGTGGTGCTGTTTCCGTGGCTATATCTTGTTCCGACGACACTCAATATCAGCGGTGACGTCACTGGAAGACTCATTACGTCGTTAGGTCAATGATCTATGTTACGTGATGTCTACATCTACATCTACATCCTTACTCCGCAAGCCACCTGACGGTGTGTGGCGGAGGGTACCCTGAGTACCTCTATCGGTTCTCCCTTCTATTCCAGTCTCGTATTGTACGTGGAAAGAAGGATTGTCGGTATGCTTCTGTGTGAGCTCTAATCTCTCTGATTTTTTCCTCATGGTCTCTTCGCGAGATATACGTAGGAGGGAGCAATATACTGCTTGACTCTTCGGTGAAGGTATGTTCTCGGAGCTTTAACAAAAGCCCGTACCGAGCTACTGAGCGTCTCTCCTGCAGAGTCTTCCACTGGAGTTTATCTGTATTCTCCGTAACGCTTTCGCGATTACTAAATGATCCTGTTACGAAGCGCGCTGATCTCCGTTGGATCTTCTATCAAACCTATCTGGTACGGATCCCACACTGCTGAGCAGTATTCAAGCAGTGGGCGAACAAGCGTACTGTAACCTACTTCCTTTGTTGTCGGATTGCATTTCCCTAGGATTCTTCCAATGAATCTCAGTCTGGCATCTGCTTTACCGACGATCAACTTTGTATGATCATTCCATTTTAAATCACTCCTAATGCGTACTCCCAGATAATTTATGGAATTAACTGCTTCCAGTTGCTGACCTGCTATTTTGTAGCTAAATGATAAGGGACCTATCTTTCTATGTATTCGCATCACATTACACTTGTCTACACTGAGATTCAATAGCCATTCCGTGCACCATGCGTCAATTCGCTGCTGATCCTCCTGCATTTCAGTACAATTTTCCATTGTTGAAACCTCTCGATGCACCACAGCATCATCTGCAAACAGCCTCAGTGAACTTCCGATGTCATCCACCAGGTCATTTATGTATATTGGGAATAGCAACGGTCTTATGACACTCCCCTGCGGCACACCTGAAATCACTCTCACTTCGGAAGACTTCTCTGCATTGAGAATAACATGCTGCGTTCTGTTATCTAGGAACTCCTCAATCCGATCACACAATTGATCTGATAGTCCGTATGCTCTTACTTTGTTCATTAAACGACTGGGGAACTGTGTCAAACGCCTTGCGGAAGTCAAGAAACACGGCATCTACCTGTGAACCCGTGTCTAAGGCCCTCTGAGTCTCGTGGACGAATATCGCGAGCTGCGTTTCACACGACCGTCTTTTTCGAAACCCATGCTGATTCATACAAAGTAGATTTCTAGTCTCCAGAAAAGACATTATACTCGAACATAATACGTGTTCCAAAATTCTACAACTGATCGACGTTAGAGATATAGGTCTATAGTTCTGCACGTCAGTTCGACGTCCCTTCTTGAAAGCGGGGATGACCTGTGCCCTTTTCCAATCCTTTGGAACGCTTCGCTCTTCTAGAGACCTACGGTACACCGCTGCAAGAAGGGGGGCAAGTTCCTTCGCGTACTCTGTGTAAAATCGAACTGGTATCCCATCAGGACCAGCGGCCTTGCCTCTTTTGAGCGATTTTAATTGTTTCTCTATCCCTCTGTCGTCTATTTCGATATCTACCATTTTGTCAACTGTGCGACAATCTAGAGAAGGAAGCACAGTGCAGTCTTCCTCTGTGAAACAGCTTTGGTAGAAGACATTTAGTATTTCGGCCTTTAGTCTGTCATCCTCTGTTTCAGTACCATTTTGGTCACAGAGTGCCTGGACATTTTGTTTTGATCCCCTACCGCTTTGACATAGGACCAAAATTTCTTAGGATTTTCTGCCAAGTCAGTACATAGAACTTTACTTTCGAATTCATTGAAAGCCTCTCGCATAGCCCTCCTCACACTACATTTCGCTTCGCGTAATTTTGGTTTGTTTGCAAGGTGTAAACTACTTAGGATGAAAGAGGTGTACGGAGAGCTGCTTATCGTACGGTCCACAATATTCCGGTGGTGTCAGCGTTACGATGCGGGATGTATAAACATGAAGGACATGTGACGCCCTGTGCAGGCGCACCTTGTCGCCACCAGTGCCACGATTTCCGTTGTGGAGGAGCTGATACGGACGAATCGTGTTCACCGCGAGTGACATTGCTGTTGAGCTGCCGAAATGCGAAGGAACTGTGCATGAAACAATCCACGAGAAGCTTCGTTATTGCAAAGTTTTTGCACAGTAGGTGTCCAAACATGTTTCAGAGAATCAGAAAAGGCGAGAATGGGTGTTTGCCTGGTCCATCTGTTGAGAAACGGTGTGCAAGAAACGTATTTCATTACTCAGATTGTATCAGGTGGTGAAGCTTGATGTTACCACTTCTACCCTGACTGCAGACGGATAGCTATGGAGTGGTGTCATACAGGCTTCCCTCGTCCAAAACAAGCTCACTCTGCTTTGCAGCTCAGCTTCATTTCCGACGAAGAAAGACGTGACCACCACGTGATGCTACAGTCAACGCTGAGCAGTATTGCAATACGTTGCTGAGGCTCAAACTGGCCATCGAGATCAATGTCAAAGGGCAAGTTATCGAGTATTCGGTGCTTCTCCAGACAACGCTAAGCCACGTGTGGCCATGGAGACTCTCGAGATTCTTCAACAATTTCGATGGGAGGTCCTGAAACTTCCTCATTAGAGCCCAGGGGCCCACCCGGTTAGCCGTGAGGTCTAACGCACGGGTTTCCGGGCGAGGAGGAGCGCCTGGTCCCCGGCACGAATCCGCCCGGCGAACTTCTGTCGAGATCCGGTGTGCCGACCAGTCTGTGGTTGGCATTTTGCGGTTTTACATCTGCCATGGCGAATGCGGGCTGCTTCCCCTTATTCCGCCTCAGCTACACTATGTCGGCGATTGCTGCGCAAACATGTTCTCCACGTACGCGTACACCACCATTACTCTACCACGCAAACAACATGGGGGCTACACTCGTCTGGTGTGAGACTTGGTTGTCGTGGTGGACCACTGCAACTGCTGCGGGGACGGAGACTATGTCGTTTCTAGGTGCCCGATTAACATACAATACAGCCCAGGTGTTTGACTCACATAACTTCGGCCCCTTAAAACAACCTCTAAAAGATCATAGTTAACCTGCAACAAGGAAGTGCAGCACACCATGGAAAACTGGATTCGTCAGCGCCCAGGAGTTCCTACATTAAAGCCCTACACGATGGGGAATCGTGTGTCAATGTTAATGGCAATTATACATATTTGTACTGTTCCACACAAGTTGTAATCATAATACTAATGTTACAATTTCTTTACATATAACTGTAGTCCAGTTTTCTATATTAGCAAATGAAACACTATAAGCTGAAGACGAGCTTTGCTGTTTGGGCATCAAAATAACTGACGATAACACGAGTAAAAATGATATAAAGTGCGGAATTGAAATAGACAGAAAAGCATTTCTGGAAAAAAATTTGCTAATATAGAATATAAATTTGTTTTGGGAGGTCTTTCCAGAATTTTTTCTCTGGAGTGTACCGATTTATGGAAGTGAAAGGTGGACGATAAACAATTCAGACAGTAAGCTAATAGAAGCTTTTGAAATGTGGCGATACAGACGAGTCGGTCGGAGTGGCCGAGCGGTTCTAGGCGCTACAGTCAGGTCGCAGGTTCGAATCCTGCCTCGGGAATGGATGTGTGTGATGTCCTTAGGTTAGTTAGGTTTAAGTAGTTCTACGTTCTAGGGGACTAGACCTCAGAAGTTACGTCCCATAGTGCTCAGAGCTATTTGAACCATTATTTTGATACAGACGAATGTTGAAGATTGGATGGATGGCTACTATGACTAATGTAGGGGTTCTGAACCGAACTGGGAAGGAACATTATTTATGGAGAACCTGACCAAAAGGAGAAATAAGTTCGTAAGATGAATCTTGAGGCATCATGGTATCGTCTATTTGATAATGCGGAGAAAATTCAGGGGTAAAAAATTTAGGAAACTGAGGTTCAGATGGACGCAGGTTGCAGTAGTTATTCAGAGATAAAGAGTCTTGCGTAGGATAAACTAGTGTGAAACACTCTATTAAACCAGACTGCGAACTGAAGACCTTGACACCGACATGAGAGCTCCGTAGCACGGCAAAAGTAATTAAATAAGAGGCCCGTGCGTTCTGTAATAGTTTTCTCCCCATAAAGAGGGTAGTTTGCAAAACTCCGTATACCACGCAGTATGTAATACTGGTGTCACAAGGTAAAAAAAAGACGAAATTCAAAATATATCGAAAGCAACTACACTATCTTACGAAAAGTTTCAGGACACTCCCAAAAACGTACTTTTTTCATATTAGGTGCATTGTACTGTCACCTACTTCCAGGTACGCCATATCAGCGACATCAGTAGTCATTGGACATCGTGAGAGAGCAGAATGGGGCGCTCTGCGGAACTCACGGACTTCGAACGTGGTCAGGTGATTGGGTGCCACTTGTGTCATACGTCTATACTCATGATGTCCACACTTCTAAACATCCGTAGGTCCACTGTTTCCAATGCGATAGTGAAGTGGAAACGTGAAGAGACAAATATAGCACAAAAGCGTACAGGCCGACCTCGTCTGTTGACTGACAGACACCGCCGACAGTTGAATAGGGTTGTAATGTGTAATAGGCAGACATCTATCCAGACAGTCACACAGGAATTCCAAACTGCATCAGGATCCACTGCAAGTACTATGACAGTTAGGCGGAAGGTGAGAAAACTTGGATTTCACGGTCGAGTGGCTTCTAATAAGCCACACATCACGCCCGTGTAAGGAGCGTAAACACTGGACGATTGAACAGTGGAAAAACGTTGTGTGGAGTGACCAATCACGGTACACAATGTGGCGATCCGATGACAGGGTGTGGATATGGCGAATGCCCGGTGAACGTCTTCTGCTAGCGTGTGTAGTGCCAACAGTAAAATTCGTAGACGGTGGTTTATGGTGTGGTCATGTTTTTTCATGGAGGGGGCTTGCACCCCTTGGTGTTCAGCGTGGCACTATCACAGCACAGGCATAAATTGCTGTTTTAAGCGCCTTCTTGCTTCCAGCTGTCGAAGAGCAATTCGGGGATGGCGATTGCATCTTTCATCACGATCGAGCACCTGTTCATAATGCACGGCCTGTGGCGGAGTGATCACACGACAAACAAATCCGTGTAATGACCTGCACAGAGTCCTGACCTGAATCCTATAGAACCCCTATTTGATGTTTTGGAGCGCGACTTCGTGCCAGGCCTTGACGACCGACGTCGATACCTCTCCTCAGCGCAGCACTCTACATCTACATGACTACTCTGCAATTCACATTTAAGTGCTTGGCAGAGGGTTCATCGAACCACAATCATACTATCGCTCTACTATTCCACTCCCGAACAGCGAGCGGGAAAAACGAACACCTAAACCTTTCTGTTCGAGCTCTGATTTCTCTTATTTTATTTTGATGATCATTCCTACCTATGTAGGTTGGGCTCAACAAAATATTTTCGCATTCGGAAGAGAAAGTTGGTGACTGAAATTTCGTAAAAAGGTCTCGCCGCGACGAAAAACGTGTATGCTGTAATGACTTCCATCCCAACTCGTGTATCATATCTGCCACACTCTCTCCCCTATAACGCGATAATACAAAACGAGCTGCCCTTTTTTGCACCCTTTCGATGTCCTCCGTCAATCCCACCTGGTAAGGATCCCACACTGCGCAGCAATATTCTAACAGAGGACGAACGAGTGTACGAGGTGTAAGCTGTCTCTTTAGTGGACTTGTTGCATCTGCTAAGTGTCCTGCCAATGAAACGCAACCTTTGGCTCGCCTTCCCGACAATATTATATATGTGGTCCTTCCAACTGGAGTTGTTCGTAATTTTAACACCCAGGTACTTAGTTGAATTGACAGCCTTGAGAATTGTACTATTTATCGAGTAATCGAATTCCAACGGATTTCTTTTGGAACTCATGTGGATCATCTCACACTTTTCGTTATTTAGCGTCAACTGCCACCTGACACACCATACAGCAATCTTTTCTAAATCGCTTTGCAGCTGATACTGGTCTTCGGATGACCTTACTAGACGGTAAATTACAGCATCATCTGCGAACAGTCTAAGAGAACTGCTCAGATTGTCACCCAGGTCATTTATATAGATCAGGAACAGTAGAGGTCCAGGACGCTTCCCTGGGGAACACCTGATATCACTTCAGTTTTACTCGATGATTTGCCGTCTATTACTACGAACTGCGACCTTCCTGACAGGAAATCACGAATCCAGTCGCACAACTGAGACGATACCCCATAGCTCCGCAGCTTGATTAGAAGTCGCTTGTGAGGAACGGTGTCAAAAGCTTTCCAGAAATCTAGAAATACGGAATCAACTTGAGATCCCCTGTCGATAGCGGCCATTACTTCGTGCGAATAAAGAGCTAGCTGCGTTGCACAAGAGCGATGTTTTCTGAAGCCATGCTGATTATGTGTCAATAGATCGTTCCCTTCGAGGTGGTTCATAATGTTTGAATACAGTATATGCTCCAAAACCCTACTGCAAACCGACGTCAATGATATAGGTCTGTAGTTAAATGGATTACTCCTACTACCCTTCTTGAACACTGGTGCGACCTGCGCAATTTTCCAATCTGTAGGTACAGATCTATCGGTGAGCGAGCGGCTGTATATGAGTGCTAAGTAGGGAGCTATAGTATCAGCGTAATCTGAAAGGAACCTAATCGGTATACAATCTGGACCTGAAGACTTGCCCGTATTAAGCGATTTGAGTTGCTTCGCAACCCCTAAGGTATCTACTTCTAAGAAACTCATGCTAGCAGATGTTCGTGTTTCAAATTCTGGAATATTCCATTCGTCTTCCCTGGTGAATGAATTTCGGAAAACTGCGTTCAATAACTCCGCTTTAGCGGCACAGTCGTCGATAACAGTACCATCGGCACTGCGCAGCGAAGGTATTGAGTGCGTCTTGCCGCTTGTGTACTTTACATACGACCAGAATTTCTTCGGATTTTCTACCAAATTTCGAGACAATGTTTCGTTGTGGAACCTATTAAAGGCATCTCGCATCGAAGTAGGTGCCAAATTTCGCGCGTCTGTAAATTTTAGCCCATCTTCGGGATTTCGCGTTCTTCTGAACTTCGCATGCTTTTTCCGTTGCCTCTGCAACAGCGTTCGGACCTTTTTTGTGTACCACGGGGGATCCATTCCATCTCTTACCAATTTATGAGGTATGAATCTCTCAATTGCTGTTGCTACTATATCTTTGAATTTGAGCCACATCTCGTCTACATTTGCGTAGTCAGTTCGGAAGGAATGGAAATTGTCTTTTAGGAAGGCTTCTAGTGGCACTTTATCCGCTTTCTTAAATAAAATTATTTTGCGTTTGTTTCTGATGGGTTTGGAAGAAATGGTATTGAGCCTAGCTACAATGACCTTGTGATCACTAATCCCTGTATCAGTCATGATGCTCTCTATCAGCTCTGGATTGTTTGTGGCCAAGAGGTCAAGTGTGTTTTCGCAACCATTTACAATTCGCGTGGGTTCGTGGACTAACTGCTCGAAATAATTTTCGGAGAATGCATTTAGGACAATCTCGGAAGACGTTTTGTGCCTACCACCGGTTTTGAACAAGTATTTTTGCCAACATACCGAGGGTAGGTTGAAGTCCCCACCAACAATAACCGTATGAGTGGGGTATTTATTTGTTACGAGACTCAAACTTTCTCTGAACTGTTCCGCAACTGTATCATCGGAGTGTGGGGGTCGGTAGAAGGAGCCAATTATTAACTTAATTCGGCTGTTAAGTATAACCTCCACCCACACCAATTCGCACGGAGTATCTACTTCGATTTCACTACAAGATAAACCACTACTGACAGACACAAACACTCCACCACCAATTCTGCCTAATCTATCTTTCCTGAACACCGTCTGAGACTTCGTAAAAATTTCTGCAGAACTTATTTCAGGCTTTAGCCAGCTTTCTGTACCTATAACGATATCAGCTTCTGTGCTTTCTATTAGCGCTTGAAGCTCAGGGACTTTTCCAGCGCAACTACAACAATTTACAACTATAATTCCGACTGTTCCTTGATCCAAGCACGTCCTGTAATTGCCAAGCACCCTTTGACATTGCAGCCCATCCCGCACTTTCCCGAGGCCTTCTAACCTAAAAAAACCGCCCAGTCCACGCCACACAGCCCCGCTACCCGTGTAGCCGCCAGCTGAGTGTAGTAAACTCCTGACCTATTCAGCGGAACCCGAAACCCCACCACCCTATGGCGCAAGTCAAGGAATCTGCAGCCAATACGGTCGCAAAACCGTCTGAGCCTCTGATTCAGACCCTCCACCCGGCTCTGCACCAAAGGTCCGCAGTCGGTTCTGTCAACGATGCTGCAGATGGTGAGCTCTGCCTTCATCTCGTAAGCAAGACCGGCAGCCTTCACCAAATCAGATAGCCGCTGGAATCCAGAGAGAATTTCCTCAGATCCAAAGCGACACACGTCATTAGTGCCTACATGTGCCACCACCTGCAGCTGGCTGCACCCTGTGCTCTTCATGGCATCCGGAAGGACCCTTTCCACGTCAGGAATGACTCCTCCCGGAATGCACACGGAGTGCACACTGGATTTCTTCCCCTCCTTAGCCGCCGTATCCCTAAGGGGCCCCATTACGCGCCTAACATTGGAGCTCCCAACTACCAGTAAGCCCACCCTCTGCGATTGCCCGGACCTTGAAGGCTGAGAATGATCCTCTGAAACAGGGCAGGCAGCTGCATCTGGCTCAGCCAGAGACAGTGCCTGAAACCTGTTTGTCAGACGCACCGGGGAGGCTTTCTGATCAGCCTCCGGGGACGCCTTTCGCTGCCTGCCACGCCTTGGAACGACCTCCCAATCAACCACAGGCGAGGGCTCAGCCCCACTGCGGGCAGCAACCGGGGCAACCACAGCGGCAGACCGATCTGGGGACAGACGGGACGAGGTTGACATCCCCGTGATACCCAAGTCCGGCTCCCCACAGTGGTGCCCATTGGCAACAGCCTCAAGCTGCGCGACCGAAGTCAGCGCCGATTGCAGCTGTGAGCGAAGGGATGCCAAGTCAGCCCTCATCCGAACACAGGAATCGCAGTCCCTGTCGATTCTAATCGATGTTTAACAACAGTTACCGAAACACGTGTCCGTGCCCAGATAACGCAAGCGGAACACGCAAAGAATGTATCAACTAACCTGTACAAATGCCTAACGACTGCGCTACAATCTGCTGAATTTACGATTACAGTAACTAAAACTCGAAATTGCACCTCCTATACGAAACTCACACGCAATTTGCACTATTCAGGCAAAAATGGGCTGCCATTCCCCAAGAAACCTTTCAGCACGTGATTGAACGTATGCTGCGAGAGTGGAAGCTGTCATCAAGGCTTATGGTGTTCCAACACCATCTTGAATTCCAGCATTACCGATGGAGGGCGCCACCAACTTGTAGGTCATATTCAGCCAGGTGTCCAGATACCTTTGATCACATAGTGTATTTGTTTACATCAAAACTTTATGACTGTGGCACACTCGAAATGACTCTTAACATCTCTTTGATAACACGAGGAAACAGTTCTCATGATATGGCTCAGAGGCATGTGACTCGAAAAAGTTTCACAAGTCCATTAGCGACAAGAACATTTACTAACACGATCATCCGAGGATTCTCTCATAAATTGGCTGTCGCGACTCTCCTCTCAGTAGAGTTACTAAACGTGTTCTGTGGATCAGACCTTAGACAAACACTTACCTGCAGATCGGTTAAGATTAATCGCGCCCACGAGATGACTTAAATGTTTCCTTTAATCTCCTAAAGGTTTGCCATTTGGAACGTTCCATGTCGATGTACTTTGTTTATGACAGAGTGCTGCTTCCTAAAGAAAGTGAAAAAAATTCAATTATTTTGCTTCTATAACCACTGTAGACATTAAATTGTATGCTGGACCACATTCCTTCAGTTCCAACAGTGTATGTTTAAAATTTATTGCAGGTACAGTTACAAAAAACGATATAGCCTTTTGAATATTTCAACTAAAACTGGTAGTTACAAATCAGAGCTGTATCCAGCTCTCATGAGTAGGTGAAATACTAAGTCTTTTAGGTTTTACAGGAAACATTTTTTCGTTGCAACTTGGAAAATACATATACAATTATCATACTTTTTCATCTCGAAAGAAGTATGCTCTTCTAGTTTGAAATCGATAGCTGTTATTTACAGCATCTCTAAAATTAGGCAAAAGGAAGATATTTGGAAAAGAAATTTATGAAATTACATCAAACTTGGCGTTGTTTATTCACAGCTAAATCAAAACTGAATGGTAAAAGAATTATATCGATCATATCTTCACTATAGTGATGATGATTTATTGTAAAATCTTTCCCAGCAAGCAGCCTTGCGTAGTTCCGCATACGTCGCATTCGAAGCTCACGAACACCAACTAACGAAAAACAAATCGTAATTGCTCCTCTACAGCCGGCCGGGGTGGCCGAGCGGTTCTAGGCGCTACAGTCTGGAACCGCGCGACCGCTACGGTCGCAGGTTCGAATCCTGTCTCGGGCATGGATGTGTGTGATGTCCTTATGTTAGTTAGGTTTAAGTATTTCTAAGTTCTAGGGGACCGATGACCTTAGAAGTTAAGTCCCATAGCGCTCAGAGCCATTTGAACCATTTTTGCTCCTCTACAGTCTACACTCTACACAGATACTTTCAGAAAAGACTTCTTAACACTTAAATTTACGTTCGATATCAACATAACATATTTCTCGTCTTCAGGAAAAGTTTCCTTGTTTCCGCCAGTCCGTATGTTCTATCCTCTGTAATTCCAACGTTGTCTGTTGTTTAGCTAAACATGTAGCAAACCTCATGAAATACTTTTTTGTCTCATTTTGTACTCTAATTCCCCTCCCCCTCCCCTCCCCTCCAGCATTATCCTACTCAGTTTGACTACGCTCCATTACTCTAGTTATAGCGTGATCAATGTTTATATTATAACCGCATACGTGACACTATTCAGTCCATTTACGTGATCTTTGAAGACCTTTGCCATCTCTTCTTCCTATCTGTAATTCATTTCTCCTGAGTTTCCTTTACGTTTTCGCTACTTACGGATTGAATAACACAATTACAGTCCTGTCTCGTGATTGCATTTATTTCGTTTCCTTTGAGTCTTATAACTGCAGTCCCGTTTCTGTACAAGTTACAGAGCTAATTTCGTTCCCAGAAATTTGAAAGAAGTTTTTCAAAATCTGCGTAGAACAATACAATAGAAAAAAGATGAAATGTCATTACATTTTTTCTTCTTAGTGTTGATTGATAATGAAAGATTACGATTGCTAACATTCTCTGACAGCTGACATTGAAAGGAAACCTTTGTTTTCGCGAGCAAGAAACTGGAGACCTCAGTAGAAACTGCAGATGCCTTATCCGTTTACACTGTGACAGCTCTTATCATATCCATGGTATGTTATGAAATATTGATTATTTATTGCACGAGACTTCATAATCCGCGTACGTCACCCATATTTCATCTTATTAATACTAATGCACTGATTCACAAAAATGCTTTCTGTTGGTGTAAATATTACGTATCTATAAAATTAACCAATGAAAGAGTATAATAATATGGTAGTGAGAATAGCTCGTGTGCAACGCCATTTCGTCATACACCAGGAAGCCAGGCGAAGAGCAGAGAAGACTTGAAAGTAAAAGGTCAATCACGCAATGGGGACTACAGGTGTCCCCCTCGTGAGCTCCCACCAGAGTGCAGAACGGCACCAATAAAGAGACGGAATATGAACGATAATAGCGAGACACAAAAGGTCGCGCAGGATTGCTTTCAGAGCGTCACAGGGCAATAAAGTTCAGAAGTGTAACGAAGCCTCAGGGCCGCCTCACTGTCTCGTAAATCGGAAGTATGAAATGTGGCATTATTGTGTGTGTTCCTCGTCGATATGGTATATAAAGGGGAGAAATGAATATCTATCGTAATACACACAAATGTTTGTAATATACATGGTGCAGGACAAAAAACCTGATAGTAAAACCAGATCAGGATACGGGACGTCGAATTGAACAAAATTTTCCAGAAATAAATTGTCTGGAAATATCATGTAGTGGAATTATGACCATAAAACGGCAAAAAATCAACGGAGACCACGCAAAAGTGTGTGAATTTCGTATTAATTGCCCTGTAACGCTAAAAAGTGTTGTTACCGGTTAAATTAGCTCTTCGTAATTGTTTACTTTGAATAATGAAGAGGAGATAAACATTATATTTCCATACACTGTGTTTTTTAGGTAAGGTGAGACTGTTACATCAAGTACGCAAGATGTACCGTAACTCCATTCAGTTCCTAGATATGCTGCTCCACAGAAACGGCACTGCAGAAAAGCGTTTGCATGTGGCGAGATGGAACGTTTTTAAAACTGAAATTTAAATATCATGTGTTTTTAATTCAACTAATGTACAGAAAACGCAAACTACATTTTCATTCTAGGAATTCACTCAATAATTTTAAACAATAGGTGATGAAAAAGGAAACTGATACTAAATTTTTACAATTAGAAATTTAATTTTTTAAAGTAGATACTCGAAATATCGGGGTCTAATATTGAAGATAATAATTTCTCTGCCTTTCAGAGGGCATAGCGAATACATAAAATCGCTACTCCGCCATATTTGAAGACTAACAGCCATAGGAAATGTAGGATCATTTCTATGTAAATTTGCAGACTTAGATAACTACACAATACGAATGCCGGATTCCAGAGAATGATGACGTCATTATATCGCAACAAGTAAGGAGTGTAACACAAACGACTGGAACGAAAAGTTTTTGTATGTCCATCGTTTTGACAGGAGGCCTTGGGACGATGACCGTTTACTATTGTGAGCAAATCAAACACCTAAAGCCGTCCTTATGATTTAATTTATTTTGTGGATGCCACTGTCCGTCCTTGAATGCACTATCTTCAGACTGTAGTCGATGCTGAAGGGGTTGACACGATCCCTATATATACCGCATCAGTGGCCAACGTAACTGGTTACGCAGACTATCTGAAAACTTTGGTGCCAGCACTCCATCAACTACAGCATAATTAAATTTCAAACTATGAAGTTTCAGAAGAGAAATAGCCCGTTCTGGAAACAACATTAACAATGACAATATCGACGACAAACATGACGATTATCTAGCAATTTCCGTGAATGGAATCTGTATTGTAAAGGATGAGCCAGACAATAAGGGATTTTGCTTTATTATATGAGCTTTCAAACGGTAACTGTATTTTTCCGTTACGGCCAAGCCACGGCCGGCAGTGTTAGCTGCCTGAAAATTCTTTCGTCCCACGGTTTAGCAACAAGAAGTCAGCACCGACGAAGGGCACCTTGTTGACGCACCTCTCTCATGTGCTTACGAGGTAACGCCGCCCCAGGCGTCGCTTAGCAGGCAACGCTCTGGAATGTTCCATGCCGCCCGCACGGTTTTCTCGGTCCCGACCAATCAGGGCGGAAGAAGCCTCGTGATGCGTCGAATATACCCGGCTGCCTGTCGCCGGGCTCGCTCTCACTCGCTGAGTAGCAGTCGAGGGTTGAGCATCGCTCCTCTCCCTCGCTTATCGTCAGCCATAGGCCCCCGCTTGCACGGGTGACAAAAAAGGAGTTTATTCGGCTCTACTTTTATTAAAGCATTGGCGGTAACTCGCGTACAGGTCTACAGCAAGCTACGGCGGGCAGGATTCATAACTTTGCGACGCCCGACAGCAGAATTGTTGTGTTTCATCTCGTTTTGCGGGATGTGGAGCTCCAGTGGTGCTTTGGGGTCGAAGCGGCCAACCGCTGTCGACAAAAAGCGCGTCTTGTTGTTGCCTCGGGCAGCGTCGTCGGCAGTCTCGGGCACCCCAGCTGCCGCAGAGCCAGGCTCTGCTCCCCCCAAGAGTAGGGAAATTGTGGGCCAGTACCTGGAAGCCGGCCGCGGAACCGCAGAAAAGGTTTCCGCCGCCGCCGTCCAGACCTCCGCGTCCACGAATACAGTACGGCCAGCAATGCAGCCGGGAAACCTAACGGTGTCAACGAAGGCTGTAACTGGCGCCCCCCTGGCAACCCCCCCCCCCCTCTCTGCTCCGGACATGGCATATAACACAGCAAATAATGCAATCCTACACAGAACACCAACAACCTCATACATCGTCAGTACTTGTAATCCCACCACTCCCTCCCCTCTCCTAAGTCCGCTCCTGCTTGCTAACGCCATTGCTTCCCTAACAAAGGCAAACAGACGACCCGTCAGCCGATCGCAATCCTCCCCAAACCCACCACCTCGACCCAGCCCTCCACCTGATCCAAATACCTAAAATCCCCCCCCACACAAGTCCACCTTATCCAAGCAGCGATGTGCAAGGAAGGACCGTAAGGAGAGGTACATACAGAGCAAGAAGCACTCCACCACCCCTGCTCCAAGCACTTCCTCACCCTCTGAGGAATCTGCGCCCCGACAGCACCCGTACTCGCTCTGGAAGGGGACCAGGAATCAACTGACCTGGAAAGGAACCACTTAACCGTACAGGACTCGGACGGTTTCGTGCTGGCCAAAAAGACCTTTTGCCAGCCGAGGCTACCGGCGGCCCGTGGAGTGGAACCCACCCCGAACAGATTCCAGGCGGTAGCTGATGAACGGGAGACAACAAGTGACACAACAGACACACAAATACAAGCCACCCACCACCTTCCCCCGATTGTCGCAGAGTTTCCTCAAAACTACGACGAGCTCTTCGAGTTGCTCAAGACAGAAATTGGGGGAGGCAGTTTCCAGGCAAAACCCGCCGGTGCAGACAAAATAAAAGTCACAGTACACACACTCGAACACTACAACACAGTCAAAACGCTATTCAACATAAAAAACATACCTCACTACACATTCCCCACAACAAAAACACGAAACAGAAACATAGTTATTAGAGACCTCCCAAGACGACTGTCCCCCCAGGAAATCAAAACAGACTTGACTGCCCAGGGGTACGTCGTCAAGGTGGTCCAGCAGATGGGCCGCTGTACCAGGTAACACCCCCTGACATACCACAAAACAAGAGGGAGATTAAGATGGTCCTGGCTGTGCCTGTCACCACGGAGCCGCTGCGCCGTAAAAACAAGACGGTGCAGTGGTTCAGGTGTCAGGGCCTGAACCACATCGCTGCACACTGCACCATGCCACTGAGATGCAGGAAGTGCGCCGAGGCCCACGACACTATGACATGCACACTAAAACATATGGACCCACAAATAAGGTGTGCGCTGTGTGGAAAAACCCACACAGCGGGTTACCAAGGTTGTGAGGTCCGCAAAAGACACTCGCAGCAGGCAAAGGGCGCAAAGGCCGCCCCCCACACACGTAAACAAAACACGACAATCCCAACCAGTCACACAAGAAAACAAAATACAACAACACACACAGACAAGGCCTGGGTAAAACCAAGACCGGACACACCCAGGGCAACATACGCAGAAGTGGTTTCTCCCCTGAGAAACCATGAAAGCGCGGCCCTGTCACCACAACACCAATCAAAATCACAAGAACAACACCGGGATACACACAACAACAACGACCAGGTCCACCAAGACAGAGGAAGCTCTAGGGAACCCCACACATAGTCCCCCCCCCCCCCCCACGGAACAGTTGTTAGGCATTATGGTGCAAACCATGAACCTCGTCATGGAAATTATGAGGGATTTCAGGGAAGCCCAGAAGCAGAACACACAGAACCTCGTTGGCCTTCAGGCAGCAGTCCAGCAGTCGCTCCCCTCTGCGACTTCATCAGTAGTTTCAAAACCCCATCATGGATAGACGACCAAACATCCAAGGCCTGACTGACAATGTGCGTCTTTAATGCAGACAGCATTGTTAACCAAGAGGTCGAGTTCAGAGAACTCATGAAGGAGTTCTCCATCGACATATGCATGATGGGGGAAACCCACCTAAAACCGGGAATAAAAGCGGCAGTTTCCAACTACGTTAACTACCGCAAAGACAGGCCAACCCAAGGTGGAGGAGTGGCCATATACATAAAAAGCGGGATCCCCCACCACCAGGTACTCTTACCAGTTACCAATAAAATACAAGCAGTGGCGGTGGAAGTAGCCACTGCCACTGGACCCCTAACAATCGTTGCAATCTACCGACCCCCACAAGACCAGATAGATGAGGGAGACATAGCTACTCTAGGGCAAATCGAAGGCAAACTCGTAATAGGGGGCGACTTCAATGCCAAACACCCTGATTGGAATCCCAGAGCAACCTCCAGAGCAGGCGCCAGATTGCAACAACTAGCGCGCAACCACCATTTCGATACATGGGATCTAGTCGAGCCCACACATTTTCCAAAAAATGGAGGCAGGCCAGACGTGTTAGACATAGCTCTCACCAGGAGGATTACGGGGTTTGTGACCGCAAAGACAATCAACAGAATGTCCTCCAACCACAACCCAGTGATTCTAGAGGTCGACGTGGGAGAATGGGTAGCACTCCCACGGTACCAGACGTCTTACAAACGTACAAACTGGGAGCGATACCTAGAAACTGTCGCCTCTGATATCGCTCGCGCTCCGCCACCTACTGCCGAAACAGCAGAACAAGCGCTACAAGACCTAACAGGTACCATCCTCCAGGCAGCAGAAGAGGCCACCCCTCCACAAAGGGATGGCCTGCCGCCGCAAATACAACTCCCGGAACACTTGCTAGCTCAAATTCGACATAAGAATAGAGTGGCAAAAGAGTGGCAGATAACCAGAAACCAGGCCACAAGGAGGCTGCTCAATCGTCTACAGAGAGAGTTGAAGGTAGCGCTCAATGAGCACAGAAACCAGCAATGGCAAAACCGCCTCACAGCCCTCAAAGTAGACGATCACACACTTTGGTAAGCAACCAAACAATTCACAAAAAGACGCATTAGGATGCCGCCACTGCACGGCGAGAGGAGTCTGGCCCACAGCCATACTGAAAAGGCCAACGCCCCCGCCGACAGTTTCGAGAAGCAGTTCCAAGCGGCAGAATCCCAGGATGATGAGCATGAAACAGTGGTCCGTCGTCAACTGGCTGTCTTCCTCAATGCTGAGGAGGGCCCAGAAGATGAGCCCACAGTTATTGCCCCTGAAGACGTGGCAAAAGTAATTAGGTCTCTCCCCTTCAAAAAGGCGCCAGGACATGACAGTGTCACCAACCAGTTGGTCAAAAACCTCCCACCCACGGCGATCGAACACCTCGCGAACGTCTTCAACGAGACTACTCGTACCCCCGAATTCCCAGCTTGCTGGAAACACGCCGAAGTGGTCGCGATACACAAACCAGGGGAAGACCCTCTATTCCCCCAGCACAACAGGCCGATTAGCCTCTTGCCAACTCTCAGCAAGATCTATGAGCGCCTCCTGCTAAGACCCATACAGGAACATATTACCAGAGAGCAACTTCTGCCGGATTTCCAATTCGGATTCCGGCAGAACCACTCTGCCCCACAACAGATCATGAGAGTGGTCGAAGCAGCCACAGAGGGCTTCAACCACAGAGGCTACTGCGGGGTAGTGCTACTAGACGTAGCCAAAGCCTTTGACTCAGTATGGCATAGAGGGCTACTCTACAAGTTGTACACACAAGGGTTCCCCAGGAGCATAGTTAAGCAGATCAAAAGCTATCTCTCGAATAGAACTTTCTCTGTCAAAGTAGAAACAGCCACCTCCACCAAGAGGTGTATCCGTGCTGGGGTGTTGCAGGGATCGGTGCTGGGGTGTTGCATTGATCGATCCTGGGGCCCGTTTTGTACAGTCTGTACACTACACACACACCATCGGCCCCCCTGGTGCACACCGCACAGTACGCTGTCGATATAGCCTTCTACACAAGAAATGCGAACAAGGACCTGGTCATCCGTAGGCTACAAAGGGTTTTAGATGACACAGAAATTTGGGTCCATCACTGGCGAATCACCATCAACTCCGAAAAGACGCAGGCTATCCTGATTACCCGTAGGCTCGGAAGGCGCGAACCTCCTCAACGCAATGATGATCTTCGACGGCTAAGTCGAAGAGGAAATCCCAATATCCTTTCCCAAATCCTGCTCCTACCCAAATAACCACAATTATCTCGCCAAACCTCAGGCAAGTACCAGACACACACAGAACAATCATCACATTTCACAGACACCAAAAAGTACAGACATAATCACACACACAAGTACACAGGGGAGTAAAAGCCGCAAGGCTACAAACTCCCCCTCACACTTCCCCAAAGAGGGGAAAGTAATAGATGAGAGCAGTAGCAACAGGGCTCGCTCTCTTGTATTCCTGCTCACCCGTGAGTCGGATGCGCTCCCTGTAGCGTTGAACATCTCCGGCTTCTCCCGGTGCTGCAGCACTGTAGACTTAGTTTTGGCAGACAACAACTTTCAGTAGCTTCGCGAACAATGTTTAGCCAACCTCTAAGCTCTGGATCACCCTCACCTCCCTAGGCCTATGTAGCCCCTTTCAACATGCTTTAGCCAATAAATGGCCTTTCTCTAAAAATAATCCTAATCGTTCCATGACACCCACCGCCTGCCTATACGCCCATCCTGGACAACTGGTGTCATAAGTGGGATTAGTCGTGATAGTTCAGGCAAGATGGTGGCCGAGTAGGTTGCAGTGTGATGTGGCTCCGCATTCAGATGCAGATTTTGTCGGTAAAAATTTGATTGTGGACACTGACTTTTAATTATCGTGTACCGGGAGTGTTATCTTACACAGTCCGTTCTCGTTGACTCTTTAAATACTGTAAATAAAACAGAGAGATTGATTAAAGTGCTTCTAGTGCGTTCGTCGTGTGCAACGCGTCAACGGAGAGGCCGTCGCCCTCCCGCTGGCCGAGCGCGTGTCAGTTTCGCCAGGCAGCCGCGCCGGTTCTCGCGTGTCAGCACTCCGACTCCTCACCAGCCGCAGCGGAATCCGACGCGTCAGCAGCGGCCAACGCCTGCCCCGTCGACGTCAGCAGTTGCGGCCACCAGCTGTGCTCCCTGCTGTCGGTAAACAACCGCCTGCCTACCTTCGGCCCTGGATTCCAGCCGACGAAGCACCGACACCACCACACCAGTGGCCGACGGAAGAAGAAGGGAAGCGTGGGGTAGGACACTAGCTCGAGGCATCAACGTCAAACCTGGTATGGAACACACGGAGGAAGAACCTGTGCCTCTGTCCCCCAGTCAAAAGATAGCAGCCATAGACAAAATATTGAGTGAAATAGGAGCAGAGTTAAAAGCTAAGCATATCTTCTCTGTTAACTGTCATTAGAGACAAAGTGTTTCCCTTGGCTTTCGAAATAACTAGCCTTGAAGTTAAACTGTCCTGCCTAAACGATGAAAATAGGCGACTAAGACTAGAACTACAGAGAACCTCTAATCCAGTCAAAGACTTACAAATACAAACTTTGCAAGAGAAGGCTGAGAAATTAGAGGACGAAAATAGGGAATTGAGTATAGCGAACCAAGACTTGTAGCAACAAATAAGAGAACTAACTTATAAAGTCACACAGCAAGCACAGACACAAGCACAGACACTGACATACGCTGCCGCCTTAACTATAGAGCCCAAAGCCAAAGAAGCTCGAAGAATACAACAGGCTAAAACAAAGCAGGCCACAACCCTCTATATCAAATCGGCAGAAAATCGAGAAGCCAAAGCTGTCCGACAGACCATCACCAAGAATATAAATCCCAGGAAAGAGAATATCCATATAAAATCAATCAGAACCACACAGACTGCAGTTATAGTACAAACGGAAACACAAGAGGACTGACGAAAAATAATAGAAAAGACTAAAGACCTGCACACCATTGTCTGTGAAGGACCGCGAAAACGCAAGCCACTCGTATCAGTATATCACGTGCCAGATACACTTACCGACGAAGAGTTTCTAGAAAGCCTTTAGGAGCAGAATCCAAGCGGTGACACCATGAAAGAAGACTTCGACAGAGAGGTCAAAATAAGATTCAAAACAGGGCCTAGGGGGAGGGGTTTCAGTCACCAGGTACTGGAGGTCAGCCACACCTGGACAGTCCTTACAAGAGGACAGAGTCTACATAGACTTCCAATCACTTTCTGCGAAAGACTATACAGTAGTAAACAAGTGTTTTAAGTGCTGCGACCTAGGACATACGACTAAAACCTGCAGAAAAGCCGACGTCACGTGTGCCAAGTGCGGCAACCAAGGACACAAGCGCAGTGAGTGCAGGTCCGCGGTTTGCGTCTGTATCCCCAGCAAATACAGAGGCCGCGTCTGCAACAAAACAAAAGGAGGCGATTGTCAGACCTATAAACAGCTTCATGACCGGCTCCTGGACAGTATAGACTATGGCAGCTAAAATAACACACACGCAAGAAACGCGAACGCCCAAAGCCAATCACCCAAAACACATAAATACAAATCACCGTCAACATTACAGAGAAGCTACCAATGAGAAATTTCCTGGAGAAGACAAATGTATCAACTGCCAGAGAATTACGTAGATAATGAACCCATCCCGCCCCTAACACACTCAACAAGGTTACAGGATAGCTGCATTAATACGATAGAATATATAGATGACATGACAATCTGTGGTTCGATCCACTACGAGGTGGCAAAGCAAATTAAAAGACAATTACACCACTGGATAAACTTCCAAATAACATTAATGCAGAGGATAGATGAGTTGGAAGATGATCTTACATATATTGTGGACACGAACATGTACAAACAAAACCGACATACTCCCTCACAATTTCTCCCAGCTGAAGTACATCACACCACACATACACAGGATGAACACAAACCAGAATCATCATCACATGGAAAACCTTAAGACACACGTAAATGTGAACAGTACATCAAACCAGTCAAATTTGTCTCGGGAGGCACTCTTCGCCCCGCGGAAAAGGACAACGAACAGACGGGCACGCAGTCCCTGAATCAAAACACATCGAAACACTCAGGCCACAGATCAATACAAAACTCAAAACTACAGGACCCAAACTTATAAACGTAGACCAATTATATGAGGACAAATCTGAGGGAGAGACATGTGACATTTGCAACGATGTCAACGTGCGTCTAGCAACAACCTCCACCCCAAACACAAACAAAGACAACGTAACACGTACAGTCAGTCCCATACAAATCACCACCATCGCCGACACCATGCCAGCAAGCACCACTAACATCAGTGAAAAACGTGTGATGGCAAACAGCATTGAAGAGGCGTGTGACAAAACGGAAAGTAATCGTGTGACATCCCAAAGATGTCTTAAAATTTCCCCCAATCAGCGGCCAACACCAAGCCACAATCCGTCGAGTACCACCTCAGAGACCGAAACAGAAACCAGCACCAACTGCAAGCCAGCTGCACCTAATTATGATAATTTAGAACTTAACTTACTTCTAAGTAGGCTACAGAAAAAGAGATACTGCAGACAGCGCAGCGGATGCTACTTAGATTGTGCCATCCAAAGGGAGATTCTCTCTGTTTTCCAGTAACTGAGCAGACAGACAGAATCATCCTAAAGACAGAAAATATTCCTACATCAGCAGAGCCGCTGCTCGATCTCATGCTCCAGGTCTGCCTCCACAGGTCAGAATCTTTCGACTTGGACAAAATATATGTTGTTGTTCTTGTCTTCAGTCCTGAGACTGGTTTGATGCAGCTCTCCATGCTACTCTATCCTGTGCAAGCTGCTTCATCTCCCAGTACCTACTGCAACCTACATCCTTCTGAATCTCCTTAGTGTACTCATCTCTCGGTCTCCCTCTACGATTTTTACCCTCCACGCTGCCCTCCAATGCTAAATTTGTGATCCCTTGATGCCTCAAAACATGTCCTACCAACCGAACCCTTCTTCTAGTCAAGTTGTGCCACAAACTTCTCTTCTCCCCAATCCTATTCAATACCTCCTCATTAGTTACGTGATCTATCCACCTTATCTTCAGTATTCTTCTGTAGCACCACATTTCGAAAGCTTCTATTCTCTTCTTGTCCAAACTAGTTATCGTCCATGTTTCACTTCCATACATGGCTACACTCCAAACAAATACTTTCAGAAACGACTTCCTGATACATAAATCTATATTCGATGTTAACAAATTTCTCTTCTTCAGAAACGCTTTCCTTGCCATTGCCAGTCTACATTTTATATCCTCTCTACTTCGACCATCATCAGTTATTTTACTTCCTAAATAGCAAAACTCCTTTACTACTTTAAGTGTCTCATTTCCTAATCTAATTCCCTCAGCATCACCCGATTTAATTTGACTACATTCCATTATCCTCGTTTTGCTTTTGTTAATGTTCATCTTATATCCTCCTTTCAAGACACTGTCCATTCCATTCAACTGCTCTTCCAAGTCCTTTGCTGTCTCTGACAGAATTACAATGTCATCGGCGAACCTCAAAGTTTTTACTTCGTCTCCATGAATTTTAATACCTACTCCAAATTTTTCTTTTGTTTCCTTTACTGCTTGCTCAATATACAGATTGAATAACATCGGGGAGAGGCTACAACCCTGTCTCACTCCTTTCCCAACCACTGCTTCCCTTTCATGCCCCTCGACTCTTATGACTGCCATCTGGTTTCTGTACAAATTATAAATAGCCTTTCGCTCCCTGTATTTTACCCCTGCCACCTTTAAAATTTGGAAAAAAGTATTCCAGTCACCATTGTCAAAAGCTTTCTCTAAGTCTACAAATGCTAGAAACGTAGGTTTGCCTTTTCTTAATCTTTCTTCTAAGATAAGTAGTAAGGTCAGTATTGCCTCACGTGTTCCAACATTTCGACGGAATCCAAACTGATCCTCCCCGAGGTCCGCATCTACCAGTTTTTCCATTCGTCTGTAAAGAATTCGCGTTAGTATTTTGCAGCCGTGGCTTATTAAACTCATAGTTCGGTAATTTTCACATCTGTCAGCACCTGCTTTCTTTGGGATTGGAATTATTATATTCTTCTTGAAGTCTGAGGGTATTTCGCCTGTCTCATACATCTTGCTCACCAGCTGGTAGAGTTTTGTCAGGACTGGTTGTCCCAAGGCCGTCAGTAGTTCTAATGGAATGTTGTCTACTCCGGGGGCCTTGTTTCGACTCAGGTCTTTCAGTGCTCTGTCAAACTCTTCACGCAGTATCGTATCTCCCATTTCGTCTTCATCTACATCCTCTTCCATTTCCATAATATTGTCCTCAAGTACATCGCCCTTGTATAAACCTTCTATATACTCCTTCCACCTTTCTGCCTTCCCTTCTTTGCTTAGAACTGGGCTGCCATCTGAGCTCTTGACATTCATACACGTGGTTCTCTTCTCTCCAAAGGTCTCTTTAATTTTCCTGTAGGCAGTATCTATCTTACCCCTAGTGAGATAAGCTTCTACATCCTTACATTTGTCCTCTAGCCATCCATGTTTAGCCATTTTGCACTTCCTGTCGATCTCATTTTTGAGACGTTTGTATTCCTTTTTGCCTGCTTCATTTACAGCATTTTTATATTTTCTCCTTTCATCAATTAAATTCAATATTTCTTCTGTTACCCAAGGATTTCTAGCAGCCCTCGTCTTTGTACCTACTTTATCCTCTGCTGCCTTCACTACTACATCCCTCAGAGCTACCCATTCTTCTTCTACTGTATTTCTTTCCCCTATTCCTGTCAATTGTTCCCTTATGCTCTCTCTGAAACTCTGTACAACCTCTGGTTTAGTCAGTTTATCCAGGTCCCATGTCCTTAAATTCCCACATTTTTGCAGTTTCTTCAGTTTTAATCTACAGGTCATAACCAATAGATTGTGGTCAGAGTCCACATCTGCCCCTGGAAATGTCTTACAACTTAAAACCTGGTTCCTAAATCTCTGTCTTACCATTATATAATCTATCTGATACCTTTTAGTATCTCCAGGGTTCTTCCACGTATACAACCTTCTTTCATGATTCTTAAACCATGTGTTAGCTATGATTAAGTTGTGCTCTGTGCAAAATTCTACTAGGCGGCTTCCTCTTTCATTTCTTAGCCCCAATCCATATTCACCTACTATGTTTCCTTCTCTCCCTTTTCCTACACTCGAATTCCAGTCACCCATTACTATTAAATTTTCGTCTCCCTTCACTATCTGAATAATTTCTTTTATTTCATCGTACATTTCTTCAATTTCTTCATCATAGATCATGTAATAGCACACGGACGAAAATATTTTGATTACTCACAGACTGGCAGTAAATGTTTTGTACACGTAAAACACCCAGAACATATAGACAAAAAATGAATATCTTACAACATAACACAAAACACAGTACTACAGTCAGCGCGGAAATCCCTAAAATAGCACAAGACCTGCAGGCAGACATCATGTGCTTACAAGAACCTTGTAACAGAAACAGGCAACTGATATGTCTACCAAAACATGCTACCACAGTAACAGGCAGTAGTGACTGTAGGGCTGCAATAGTAATTCTAAATAGAACTTATAACATAGTTAAGGCAACACAGTTATGCAATCAATACTTGGTTACCATAGGGATAACTCATGGGAACGTCATATGGCTTATAGTATCCATGTACGCCCAATACAGCCATCAAATACAGCCGTATGCAGACTACATCAGAGACCTAGTAATGTATACCAGAGGCAAAAATTAGTGATAAGTGCTGACATTAATTCCAGATCGACCCTCTAGAACTCAGACAAAACAGATGACAGAGGACGCATAATCACCGATCTAATACAAGAAACACAAGTACATGTAATGAATATGGAAGGACGTATACCAACATATGCAGAGTTCGATGGTACGCACAGTAATATCGACTTCACGCTAGCAAATAATGCAGCAATGGCATACGTAACAAACTTAATTGTGCACGACAACATAACCAGTGTAATATTGTTGCATTAATTTAGTCTGAAAGTAGTGCTGATAGACAATAAAAGCTGGTTAAAAGCTGTGAGTTATCTGAGGAAGTTAATCTTGCATTACTAAGCAACTGTTTCACCAGGTATCCAGTCTAGCTTACCAAATTTGCAACCAGACTAACATTAATTATAATCTTTTAATAGTCATACGAAAACCGGTGATACATATATAAAAAAAGAATTTAAATAAAAAGAAATAAATCAGTTTATATTTGGAAATTTATTTTAACGTTGATCATCGAAATTTCAGCATATTAAACTTGAGTCATAACTAAGCTGGTGCCTTATTTAGGATTGTGAAAATGTGAGTTTGTAATATTACGGAACACATCAAATAGGGAGCCACAGATTGGGAGATTGCATACAACACTACATTCATAAAATAACACACGAAGAACACTGAAACATATGCAAGAGGAAGTAAACCACAACCAACCGATTCAATTTTCACCTAAAGAAGTTACATTCGTAGCGCAATCATGTCCGTCATGTAATTACCACACACTGGTATACTAAATTCATACTAACTCTCTGTGAAATCTTCCCGAAAAGAATAGCTGAGGGCTACTTTGATGATTACACCACATGCTTCACGTGGTCAACTTGGTTTACATAAAGAGTGTACTCCACAATAATCTTGAAAATTAAAATGAATTAGATCGAAAAGCAATTTACGAAACAAAAACCTCGAACTGGTTACTATCGTCTTACTATTAACCTGATGGGTCAAACAATTGTATAAGCACGTGGTACTGGTCTTACAAAGTACACCCCACGTGGGTTGAACATAAAGAAAAGTTGCTACATTGAAAAATATTGTTAAGACGAGACGTTATAATCTCACGCACATACGCATTTAAGATTGATGATCTTAGTTAGAGTTACTGATCAACACGTGGTTCCACTTTACCTACAAAGTAGTGACAAAGCAACTACCGGAAGATATTCTGAACTGTACACTCGACTCACACTGCGATGCAATTTAAGATAGCATTATATATTTTAGAGCTAAACCTGAAATAAAGGTGATTAAATTTTCAGTTAGGCTGCACTTATGAAATCCATTGTCCTACGGACTTAGCAGACACGCGCTTAGCCGGAGATCTTACCACTTCAGACGCTCGCCGCGGACAGACTGACCTGCGGGGCTCCTACCAAGCGTGCTTTCCAAATTCAAAACGGAAGCGACCAGAGAGGCAGCTGCCTATACCAACATGATAAGGGACGGGCAGGACCATACTAGGAATGGAAACCTCTTTGCTTCTAGAAAGCTTAGCTACCTGTTCCGACGTTGGTCCTACTGTTCTCTAGCAGACAGGCTTGTCTGCTACCCTCAAGCATGCAACTACACTCCTGGAAATTGAAATAAGAACACCGTGAATTCATTGTCCGAGGAATGGGAAACTTTATTGACACATTCCTGGTGTCAGATACATCACATGATCACACTGACAGAACCACAGGCACATAGACACAGGCAACAGAGCATGCACAGTGTCGGCACTAGTACAGTGTATATCCACCTTTCGCAGCACTGCAGGCTGCTATTCTTCCATGGAGACGATCGTAGAGATGCTGGATGTAGTCCTGTGGAACGGCTTGCCATGCCATTTCCACCTGGCGCCTAAGTTGGACCAGCGTTCGTGCTGGACGTGCAGACCGCGTGAGACGACGCTTCATCCAGTCCCAAACATGCTCAATGGGGGACAGATCCGGAGATCTTGCTGGCCGAGGTAGTTGACTTACACCTTCTAGAGCACGTTGGGTGGCACGGGATACATGCGGACTTGCATTGTCCTGTTGGAACAGCTAGTTCCCTTGCCGGTCTAGGAATGGTAGAACGATGGCTTCGATGACGGTTTGGATGTACCGTGCACTATTCAGTGTCCCCTCGACGATCACCAGAGGTGTACGGCCAGTGTAGGAGATCGCTCCCCACACCATGATGCCGGGTGTTGGCCCTGTGTGCCTCGGTCGTATGCAGTCCTGATTGTGGCGCTCACCTGCACGGTGCCAAACACGCATACGACCATCATTGGCACCAAGGCAGAAGCGACTCTCATCGCTGAAGACGACACGTCTCCATTCGTCCCTCCATTCACGCCTGTCGCGACACCACTGGAGGCGGGCTGCACGATGTTGGGGCGTGAGCGGAAGACGGCCTAACGGTGTGCGGGACCGTAGCCCAGCTTCATGGAGACGGTTGCGAATGGTCCTCGCCGATACCCCAGGAGCAACAGTGTCCCTAATTTGCTGGGAAGTGGCGGTGCGGTCCCCTACGGCACTGCGTAGGATCCTACGGTCTTGGCGTGCATCCGTGCGTCGCTGCGGTCCGGTCCCAGGTCGACGGGCACGTGCACCTTCCGCCGACCACTGGCGACAACATCGATGTACTGTGGAGACTTCACGCCGCACGTGTTGAGCAATTCGGCGGTACGTCCACCCGGCCTCCCGCATGCCCACTATACGCCCTCGCTCAAAGTCCGTCAACTGCACATACGGTTCACGTCCACGCTGTCGCGGCATGCTACCAGTGTTAAAGACTGCGATGGAGCTCCGTATGCCACGGCAAACTGGCTGACACTGACGGCGGCGGTGCACAAATGCTGCGCAGCTAGCGCCATTCGACGGCCAACACCGCGGTTCCTGGTGTGTCCGCTGTGCCGTGCGTGTGATCATTGCTTGTACAGCCCTCTCGCAGTGTCCGGAGCAAGTATGGTGGGTCTGACACACCGGTGTCAATGTGTTCTTTTTTCCATTTCCAGGAGTGTAGAAATACATTTGCTCATTCATCCTTTCACGCAGAAGGGAAGGGGCGTGACAGTATCCTATCATATACAGTATATAAAAGAAAGCGGATCTAGGTTCCGTATGAGACTGTGTGACATGAGTTACATATAAACTGTGTTTTAAAGTATAGTAGTGTGACAGATCGTTCTTGTTTATGAGTAAAAGTGACACGTTTCACTGCTCAGTCTCCTCCCAGATAGTCAGAAACACCACAGTAAATTTAGAAGAGGAATTTATGCCGTAAGTTACAACAGATTTAAGAAATTAACATGAAAGGAATCCAACAGAGACCTTTCACCAGTAGTGATCATAATGTCGTGACATACACGCTAACTCACACTCGGAACGCAATGACCAAATCACACACCAGACACTTGCTGTTGTATAAAGCAGACTGCAACAAATTAACGGAAATTATCCGACTACACGATCTAGAAAACATCAATGGAAGTATCGATTATAGAGCACACAAGTTAACACAGGTGATACAACATGCACAAAACACTTCAATACCGAAAGCATAGAACACAAGACTTGAAGCATATAGGCATGCACAAGACGTATATAGACAGAACCTATTTGTAACAACACAACCAGAGCAAAATACTGTATATGGGGGGAACCATACAAAATACTGACAGAGAAGATAAAAATCCCACTAGTTCTGGGAACGATAAGGCAGGCACGATGACGAGGGGATGGAGGAATACAGCGGACTTTCTGCTGTATAAACTGCCCCTAACGACGTTGTCGATACAGACACGCAATATTATGCAACACTAGGAGAAAACCTACACACACCATACAACACTGCAACTGTCACCTGTCCTTTCGCGCAAGAAGAGGTTGCGCTAGCAATCTCAGAGCTCAAAAACAAAAAAGCACCTGGACCAGATGGTATCCACTCGGAAACACTGAAGAAAACTAGCACCGCAGATCACCCCGTTCCTAACAACGTTACTGAACGATGCCTTACGGCTGGGCAGGGTACCTACAGTATGGAAAACCTCCAAAGCAGTCATTATTAAGAAATCAGCAGACAGGGATCCCTCAGATCCAAAGACTTACAGGCCAATATGCCTAATAAACACCCTAGCAAAGATTCAGAAGAAGCTACTGTGTAAGCGCCTGCAAACACACAGAGCTCTCAGAGGTATGAGCCAACACCAGTTCGGCTTCAGATCTGGCAGATCAATAGATGATGCCATCAACCAGGCCCTGCACAGAGTTAACACCACAAAACAGAAATACGCCATGGCAATAATGATTGACATTGCCGTAGCATTTGATAATCTCTGGTGGCCCACACTGTTTCAGAGGCTAAGACATCTGGAGGTACCGCAGTCACTGTATAACAGTTTTCTACACTGCTGTAAAGATCGAGTAGTCGAATAGCAGATGGACAGCCGGAAAGTAATTAAAAGAATTACCAAAGGCTGTCCTCAAGGGTCGATCTGCGGTCCCATCTTCTGGGACATAACAATCGAACCCCTCCTACAGCTTCTGGATGGGGATGACAGGTCAGACGGAATTGTCCCCTATGCAGATGACCTATTAGCTGTAGTCGCTGCAAACAACAGAGCCCAGTTAGAAGACAAAGCCAGTGGAATACTACAAGCAGTTACTCAGTGGTGTTTCAACAACAAACTCAGGATAGCCGAAAACAAAGCAACATACACTTTACAAAACGATCACTGCAAAGGAATCCTTCCGTTAAAATTGGGGACACAAACATCAAACGAGCACACGTTATGCGTTATCTTGGGGTACACATAGATGAAAAATTGAATTTCCACGAACACATAAGGCTAACAACAGATAAAGCAGAAAAATACTCCACAAACTGGTGAGGCTAAATTCAAAACAGTACAGACTACCTGTAGCAGTCATACGTACATACCACTGTGCGCTCTTCGAATCAGTATTCAGCTTCGCAGCTAGCACGTGGGCACATAGACTGACCGTGGTCACCATCCGCCAGACGAGGGCAGAGGAGTGTCCTCCTTAGGCTTCGGTACCACCTCAGCGGATGCACTGTGTTTGGTGCTCGGAATATGCCCCATAGATGTCACGATCAAATACAGAGCTGCAAGGTACTGGTTAAAGGTGGGGAGACTAGATAAGGTACACACAATAACCGGTGTGCCCATAGAGACGATACATCACCCTAAACGTTGGCGTTTGGATACCTGGCGAGGTGAGTGGGATGTACGTGGTAAGGGGCGTAGGCTGCACGACTTCCTCCCTGACATAAGGGAGCGGTTGAGAATGAGACATATCGATCTCAGTAGCGGTATGGTACATTTCTTAACCGGACACGGACCTTATCCCGCGCACTTAAACCGCGTGAGTCTGAGACAAGACACCTACATGCACATGCGGGGAAGAAGGTTCCACAGAACAGACTGTCTTTTTCTGCGGGCAGTACGCGAACAATAGACACACACAACACTTAGACTACACAGATACAGATATAGATATATAGACAGCAATAAGAGACGAAGAACAATGGACACAATTAAACGCACTGACAAACAATATTTAAAAAAACAACACATGAAGAATACATGCGGACACGACATTACAGACATACCTATGTGCAGCATAACAACAATCTCCAGAGGATGGACAGCGACACCCACAGTGACAGCGAAAACAGTGACAATGAGGAGGAAGCTGAGATGTGACAGGAAATAAGCAGAAGTGCTGGCGATCTAGCCAAGAAATCACCAAATGCTGTACATGGATGCGCACCTAATGTAGTTAATACATAGGATTAGTAACAAATAGGGTAAGAAACATTATTTCTCTACTAATAACCATTTGTTTGTGTGTGTGTGTGTGACTGGCGGTCAACGGCTCGATGAAACCATTCCGAGGTATTCACCGTCAGTCACACTCGGTGATGGTACTAACTAATCTCTCATCTATCCTATCTTCCTTTTATATTCTTCTTAAAAACAACAAAATTTTATTTATATTTCAACCTAAAATTATTGTTATTTTGAATCATTCTTTGTAAATGTTGTAGATAAAACAAAAGGAAAGAAAACTGTAAAAAGATGAGAAACGAAAATTGTAAGATGTACGACCTGTTTTAAACCTCAGGTAACATGTCTATAATTTGGCAATAAATAAATAAAATAAATTACTCGTGACATCTCGCTAGATGCGCTGTTACGTCGGGTTCTGTTTAAAATTACATTATGCCATAGTAAATTACTTCATAAGTGAGAAATACGTCACGACCCCGTAACATACATCCTATGAAATCCATTTGAGCCCAAAAATAATTGTTACATTAACATGAAAATATAAAAGTGAGGGACACAACTATCATATTACATTGCTACATATGGTATATCAATAAGTAAACAAAGTTAAATATCTCTGTGGGCTGACCATCTAAGTGCAATAACGGTCAAATTGTGAGAGGAAATTTATCATGCTAAACACCATGAAGTGAGAATGACAAAGAAAAGTGACACCAGTTTGGTGCACGTGAGGCGTAGATTGTGTCGTTGGATGTCAACGTTGTTGTTAAAGATGGGGAGAAAAGAAAAACTCGACGAGAATCTAGAGATTTCCATAGTGGGAACAGAAACCGTAAGGAATTGAAATAGAAGAGACTAAATTGAGCGTAATTTCTGAAGGACTTTTCCTTTATGAAGGTATAGTGCACAGCGCATCGCTGACGCGACGTTATCGCCTACTTAACTGTGTATATGACAATTCTGCGACTCCAAGACAGCTGCTACCTATTTCTTCTTCAAACTCGACTTCTCTTACATAAAAAAAATTTACTTCGCGACCAAATTTGCCGTCTCTATCCTCTCAACATTTTGCGACTAACTCGTCATCTCTATGACTCCTAGGCGCTGGCCTCCTCGGGCCCAGCTAGTTGCTTAAAATTCCATCTATCCTTGGATATATTGCAGAGTCCTGAGACACGTCATACAGATAAATGCTACTACTTCAGTAGTCGGTATTCCTTCAGAAAATACAACGGGAAAACAGTGTCAAAGAAGGCCCAAGGTTTTGAAAAGAGATTTCCGCTTACTGGCGGTTAGCTGCGGGCTAGACGCGGTCTGCGACTGACGTTGCCTGATCAGCTATAGTCAGAGAGCACGGAACACTGTTCTCGTGAACTCTTCTTCGACATGGAAGATCAAAGTCGGCGCTGAACAGTTTTGTGTTGAAAGTTGACAGATGAAAGTGGGTAGGATGGACTATGCCGCGAAATTGAAAAGTGAAGAAATGGCACAGACGGCTAGGGTTCCGCGCGATCGCCATTCGCGTCACGTAAGGCACGTGCCCCTGCGGGTGTGGTTCACTCTGTTTATGTTACCTAACAAGGGGGTTGGCATGTGATATGTCCCTCCAGATAAACATTCAAACATAAATGAAATAAAACATGGTTACATCTTAAATTACTCTACCAAAATAATTTCTTACCTAAGACATCATTACCGCTAAACACTTAAATAAGTGACAGTACTCAGAAACTTATTCTAGCATACTTGACATCCTACAAAATGATTATCCTCATCAATCTAGTAACACAGTGATGCATGGAATCACTAGGTTGATACAAATACTGAATTACTGGTGCTGGCAAAACTTTAGCAAAATTCTCTAAATAGTTGGTAATAAAAATAGTCAAAATGAACAATAATAAGATAATACATGGACGTAAGTAATTGGACACAAGTAATTGGACACAAGTAATTGGACACAAGTATTTAGACACAAGTAATTGGACACAAGTAATTGGACATAATCGATTGGGCATAAGTAATTGGGCATACGTAATTGGACATACGTAATTGGACATACGTAACTGGACATCAGTAATTGGCAACTCGTCATAGTGATATGAGAGGTGGCAAACCGCAACAAAATCAAAAGTTCAAAATATATGTTCCTTTACACAAAATTCCCTTACTTTCCAGTTACATTTCGTAACAAAATTGTAAGATAGCAGTATTTTGCACCTTACTGTAATAAATAATTGTTTCAAAGACAAGTGAGATTTCTGTTATTATGTTATTTATCAGGCAATCAGCCTATTAAAATTAATATAGGGAGTATCAGACGGCATAAGACGCGTATTAACTTTAAGAAATTCGCATGTTGCATGAAGTCGGAGTTCAGGTGTTATTTTCAAGGAGTTTGGCTGGAGCGGACGAGCGGCACTGCTCAAAGGCAGGGAAGAGGGGTGCGGAAGTTTACAACCGACCATTACGAGTCGGCATGCGAAAGCGTCCCACTGGGGGACGCGCCGCCGGAGCAGGTAGGCACCCATTGCGCCGAGAGCACAGGCAGGCCTTCGAGGGACGGCGCCTCGTTGGCGCTGGGCGTTACGCCGACGCCACTATGTCGAGATGAGCTCGCGCCTAACGGAGCCTTCCCACGAATCTTAACGTTTTCTGGGGCTTTCTAAGAAACGCTGTTAAGCTAGTGCAACGACCTTTTCCCACGCGGGGGCGAACAGAGAGACACGATTGGTGGATTAAATTTTGAACGGAGTTTCAGTTTTTTCCAGAACATTCTAGACGCATTAAGGCACCGAATGTTTTAATTGGCTGGAAGAAGCCAGGTAGTAATAGTGGGAGCGAACTGTGCTGGTCTAGAGTCACGGGATTGGTCAGCTCGAAAAATAGCGTGGTGGTGCTGATTTTTGCAGAGGGAAGCATTTCGAGCTGTTATCGAAGAGAAGCGTCTTAGCTCCTGTAGCGAGCGGACGTCGTGCTTTCGGCTCTGCTGTAGGAGAGTAAATTCTTTTCAGTGGGCTGTGCAAAACTTTGAAATAGTCTGTCAGCTGCAACTGAAACTAGTATTCAGTTAGGGGTACTGTCATGTTTCACTGTTAGAGACATGCTGATTCCGCTAATTACGGTTGGGAATACTGTCTCACAGAAAGCAGACAGCAGCAGAGCAGTTTCCTTGAGCCACACTTTATTAAAGACACTACTGGATTTCGCCTTTGGGCTGGTGAGTGCAAGATAATTTGAAAGAAAGCAGAATTAGCTTTTGAATAGGAGTTTACGAACAGGAAGCCTGTTCGCGAAAATAAATTCATGTTATTGCAATTGAGTTCTCCTCGACGACGCAGACACCATCGGCAGCTTGCTGACCTGTCCACGATGCTGCACTTGGTAACGTGATGCTCAGTTTCGGCATTTAATCCAATATTACCCACGCCTGTGATTACCAGAGCTCAGTTTTCCAGCCACGATCTTACTGAGAATTTGTTAATTGCAGTAGGTTTGTCTGACGTATTTTATGCTGTCTCACAAGTTGAGAGAGTAGAAAATAACAAGTACAGATGCGTTATCCGACCTTCAGAGTTAGATTTGGAATTTAAGGGCCATTGCCATTACTAGCTTAATTTTATCATAAATGTATGTCATTGTTCACTTTGATGTTAGGAAGATTGTCGTTCAATAAATGTGTTCAATGCTGTCCTTGTTTGTTTAGTAGTGATCAGTTCCCAGGACACTATTTAGTTATTAAATATTAATCAAAATTATTGAAGGAGCAGTTTTAATTAACAGGTTGGGTCTCATAACAGGCCTTCAGCCAGAGCCAACGACCCAATCCAATACGCAAAGTGAACAAAAAAGTAACGCAAAGTAAAAAAAACGGCATTTGGCTGACCCGCCTAGGGTCCTTTATCATCAATAATTGAAAATAAAACCCCTTCCAAAATGAATGCGAGTATCCCCTGGTATTCCTTTATGCTCTCGTTTATATTATTTCCATACCAACTAATAGTCTTTGTCGTTATGAGTAATGCTGTGCAATTGTGTAATGTCACGTCAATACTTCCTTTAACAAGATTCTGATGAAAAGTGGTATTATGCCTATTTCAATGAATAGACCAATGATTATTAAACATGTGATATACTGTTTGCTGTATAGATTTGTATCTGCAAATATTGGTGATTATCAATCACCCAGTCAATCGTTCAAGTATTGTTGTTCCTTTTGGTAATTCTCTCATCTACCTGCTTCCCATATTCATTATTGGCGGCTCAACGAAGGTAGTTTCATCTTGAAGACGTCGATATGACTTACCTGTCGGCGCTTTTGTTTTTAATAAAATTAGAGTTCATTTGCCCTATATAAAGCGTGTAGGGAGAAAAGTAAGTTCTTTAGTATTGAGAATGTGCGTTAAGTTATTCAAAGGGATCGTTATATAATGGTTGAGAATTCCTGTGTTGAGATTCAGTGCAGCTTGAGGTGCTAAGGTGCGACACGCGTCGCGCTCGTGAGATTGTGAGTTGCTGACAGCACAGCTGACAGTACGGCTGCGTCCGGTTTCACTGGCTCGGCGGCAGAACTGGCGTTCACGCTCGGTCCGTCCTCTTGCTACGCGTGGAGTTTAGTACCTCGGTACTGTCACAAGGCTTCCTTCCAGAGTTAGCTTATGTTGTTGACGACAGTTATGCATGTAGGATGTTCCTTTCTAAGGGACTCTAATAACTTCAGTCGCTAAAGGTCACAGAACTAGCGTGTTTCAATTATTTTACCTAAACACTCTGTTCTTTAAAAAAAAATTAGGTAACTGGTAAATAAACTGTATTTTGCGATGGCATTCCAAACCCAACTCCTTTTATCTAACGCATTTCCCACACAGCGGTCGTTTACAGGACAGATATAGCGGCAAATGCCGGCTCCCTTGACGCCATATAGATCCATTTATTAACCGTGGTGGTGATACAACAAAGCCGGAGATCGATCTGAAATTCCAACGTTTGCTAATCCTGATGGTTTAGACAATGCGTACCAGGAAAAGTTCTCTCCCACGATTTTGTTCCTTACTGAAAATTTAAATAGGCAATACAAATAGATCCCCATCTTTAGATCAGACTAGTAAAGTCTGTAGTTCAATATTAAGCTGGTGAATTTATTTGTATAACTATCCCCCCATGAACCATGGACCTTGCCGTTGGTGGGGAGGCTTGCGTGCCTCAGCGATACAGATGGCCGTACCGTAGGTGCAACCACAACGGAGGGGTATCTGTTGAGAGGCCAGACAAACGTGTGGTTCCTGAAGAGGGGCAGCAGCCTTTTCAGTAGTTGCAGGGGCAACAGTCTGGATGATTGACTGATCTGGCCTTGCAACATTAACCAAAACGGCCTTGCTGTGCTGGTACTGCGAACGGCTGAAAGCAAGGGGAAACTACAGCCGTAATTTTTCCCGAGGACATGCAGCTTTACTTTATCAGTTTAATAAGCCACGGCTGCAAAATACTAACGCGAATTCTTTACAGACGAATGGAGAAACTGGTAGATGCAGACCTCGGGGAGGATCAGTTTGGATTCCGTCGAAATGTTGGAACACGTGAGGCAATACTGACCTTACGACTTATCTTAGAAGAAAGATTAAGAAAAGGCAAACCTACGTTTCTAGCATTTGTAGACTTAGAGAAAGCTTTTGACAATGTTGACTGGAATACCCTTTTTCAAATTCTAAAGGTGGCAGGGTTAAAATACACGGAGCGAAAGGCTATTTATAATTTGTACAGAAACCAGATGGCAGTCATAAGAGTCGAGGGGCATGAAAGGGAAGCAGTGGTTGGGAAAGGAGTGAGACAGGGTTGTTGCCTCTCCCCGATGTTATTCAATCTGTATATTGAGCAAGCAGTAAAGGAAACAAAAGAAAAATTTGGAGTAGGTATTAAAATTCATGGAGATGAAGTAAAAACTTTGAGGTTCGCCGATGACATTGTAATTCTGTCAGAGACAGCAAAGGACTTGGAAGAGCAGTTGAACGGAATGGACAGTGTCTTGAAAGGAGGATATAAGATGAACATTAACAAAAGCAAAACGAGGATAATGGAATGTAGTCAAATTAAATCGGGTGATGCTGAGGGAATTAGATTAGGAAATGAGACACATAAAGTAGTAAAGGAGTTTTGCTATTTAGGAAGTCAAATAACTGATGATGGTCGAAGTAGAGAGGATATAAAATGTAGACTGGCAATGGCAAGGAAAGCGTTTCTGAACAAGAGAAATTTGTTAACATCGAATATAGATTTATGTATCAGGAAGTCGTTTCTGAAAGTATTTGTTTGGAGTGTAGCCATGTATGGAAGTGAAACATGGACGATAACTAGTTTGGACAAGAAGAGAATAGAAGCTTTCGAAATGTGGTGCTACAGAAGAATACTGAAGATAAGGTGGATAGATCACGTAACTAATGAGGAGGTGAAACTTCCTGGCAGATTAAAACTGTGTGCCCGACCGAGACTCGAACTCGGGACCTTTGCCTTTCGCGGGCAAGTGCTCTGCCAACTGAGCTACCGAAGCACGACTCACGTCCGGTACTCACAGCTTTACTTCTGCCAGTATCCGTCTCCTACCTTCCAAACTTTACAGAAGCTCTCCTGCGAACCTTGCAGAACTAGCACTCCTGAAAGAAAGGATATTGCGGAGACATGGCTTAGCCACAGCCTGGGGGATGTTTCCAGAATGAGATTTTCACTCTGCAGCGGAGTGTGCGCTGATATGAAACTTCCTGGCAGATTAAAACTGTGTGCCCGACCGAGACTCGAACTCGGGACCTTTGCCTTTCGCGGGCAAGTGCTCTACCAACTGAGCTACCGAAGCACGACTCACGTCCGGTACTCACAGCTTTACTTCTGCCAGTATCCGTCTCCTACCTTCCAAACTTTACAGAAGCTCTCCTGTGAACCTTGCAGAACTAGCACTCCTGAAAGAAAGGATATTGCGGAGACATGGCTTAGCCACAGCCTGGGGGATGTTTCCAGAATGAGATTTTCACTCTGCAGAGGAGTGTGCGCTGATATGAAACTTCCTGGCAGATTAAAACTGTGTGCCCGACCGAGACTCGAACTCGGGACCTTTGCCTTTCGCGGGCAAGTGCTCTACCAACTGAGCTACCGAAGCACGACTCACGTCCGGTACTCACAGCTTTACTTCTGCCAGTATCCGTCTCCTACCTTCCAAACTTTACAGAAGCTCTCCTGCGAACCTTGCAGAACTAGCACTCCTGAAAGAAAGGATATTGCGGAGACATGGCTTAGCCACAGCCTGGGGGATGTTTCCAGAATGAGATTTTCACTCTGCAGCGGAGTGTGCGCTGATATGAGTCGTGCTTCGGTAGCTCAGTTGGTAGAGCACTTGCCCGTGAAAGGCAAAGGTCCCGAGTTCGAGTCTCGGTCGGGCACACAGTTTTAATCTGCCAGGAAGTTTCATATCAGCGCACACTCCGCTGCAGAGTGAAAATCTCATTCTGGAAACATCCCCCAGGCTGTGGCTAAGCCATGTCTCCGCAATGTCCTTTCTTTCAGGAGTGCTAGTTCTGCAAGGTTCGCAGGAGAGCTTCTGTAAAGTTTGGAAGGTAGGAGACGGATACTGGCAGAAGTAAAGCTGTGAGTACCGGACGTGAGTCGTGCTTCGGTAGCTCAGTTGGTAGAGCACTTGCCCGCGAAAGGCAAAGGTCCCGAGTTCGAGTCTCGGCTGGGCACACAGTTTTAATCTGCCAGGAAGTTTCATATCAGCGCACACTCCGCTGCAGAGTGAAAATCTCATTCTGGAAACATCCCCCAGGCTGTGGCTAAGCCATGTCTCCGCAATATCCTTTCTTTCAGGAGTGCTAGTTCTGCAAGGTTCGCAGGAGAGCTTCTGTAAAGTTTGGAAGGTAGGAGACGGATACTGGCAGAAGTAAAGCTGTGAGTACCGGACGTGAGTCGTGCTTCAGTAGCTCAGTTGGTAGAGCACTTGCCCGCGAAAGGCAAAGGTCCCGAGTTCGAGTCTCGGTCGGGCACACAGTTTTAATCTGCCAGGAAGTTTCATATCAGCGCACACTCCGCTGCAGAGTGAAAATCTCATTCTGGAAACATCCCCCAGGCTGTGGCTAAGCCATGACTCCGCAATATCCTTTCTTTCAGGAGTGCTAGTTCTGCAAGGTTCGCAGGAGAGCTTCTGTAAAGTTTGGAAGGTAGGAGACGGATACTGGCAGAAGTAAAGCTGTGAGTACCGGACGTGAGTCGTGCTTCGGTAGCTCAGTTGGTAGAGCACTTGCCCGCGAAAGGCAAAGGTCCCGAGTTCGAGTCTCGGTCGGGCACACAGTTTTAATCTGCCAGGAAGTTTCATATCAGCGCACACTCCGCTGCAGAGTGAAAATCTCATTCTGGTAATGAGGAGGTATTGAATAGGATTGGGGAGAAGGGAAGTTTGTGGCACAACTTGACTAGAAGAAGGGATCGGTTGGTAGGACATGTTTTGAGGCATCAAGGGATCACAAATTTAGCATTGGAGGGCAGCGTGGAGGGTAAAAATCGTAGAGGGAGACCGAGAGATGAGTACACTAAGCAGATTCAGAAGGATGTAGGTTGCAGTAGGTACTGGGAGATGAAGCAGCTTGCACAGGATAGAGTAGCATGGAGAGCTGCATCAAACCAGTCTCAGGACTGAAGACAACAACAACAACAACTATCACTTTAGGTTTGCTGTTTAAACTACAACGTACGAATGTACGAAGGTGTAGTGTGGCTGACGCACGTCGCCTGCAGGGCGATGGGTGGGTGGAAAGGAGGGGCGAGAGGAAAGGTGCAGATGCTTCACGCACCAAAGACAGAGCCAGCGGGCTCGGGAAGGGGGAACTGCAAAGGACACTCTCTCGCGCCAGGCTGTAGTGTTGGGTGGGAAGGAAAGGGAAGGGAAGGGAAGGGGACCGCGTCGCCAGCTGACACGGAGGGGCGCGGCTCGGCGCCTGTGAACCGCTGTAGACAACAGCGGCGGTATTTACGCACTGCTTCCGTGGCATTTAATACATAGAAATACGTCTACCAAAAATAAACTTACCTTATTGTCTGTTCAACGTCGCATCATGAAAACAATAAAATAGCACTTGAAGAAGACTCCTTTTACTTTAGGGTAACATATTTGTGTGGTGTCACCGCCGGACAACACACTTGCTAGGTGGTAGCCTTTAAATCGGCCGCGGTCCGTTAGTATACGTCGGACCCGCGTGTTGCCACTATCAGTGATTGCAGACCGAGCGCCGCCACACGGGAGATGCGATACTGCGTGAAGAGTTTGACAGAGCACTGAAAGACGTGAGTCGAAACAAGGCCCCCGAGTAGACAACATTCCATTAGAACTACTGACGGCCTTGGGAGAGCCAATCATGACAAAACTCTACCAGCTGGTGAGCAAGATGTATGAGACAGGCGAAATACCCTCAGACTTCAAGAAGAATATAATAATTCCAATCCCAAAGAAAGCAGGTGTTGACATATGTGAAAATTACCGAACTATCAGTTTAATAAGTCACAGCTGCAAAATACTAACGCGAATTCGTTACAGACGAATGGAAAAACTGGTAGATGCAGACCTAGGGGAGGATCAGTTTGGATTCCGTAGAAATGTTGGAACACGTGAGGCAATACTGACCTTACGACTTATCTTAGAAGAAAGATTAAGAAAAGGCAAACCTACGTTTCTAGCATTTGTAGACTTAGAGAAAGCTTTTGACAATGTTGACTGGAATACTCTCTTTCAAATTCTAAAGGTGGCAGGGGTAAAATGCAGGGAGCGAAAGGCTATTTACAATTTGTACAGAAACCAGATGGCAGTTATAAGAGTCGACGGACATGAAAGGGAAGCAGTGGTTGGGAAAGGAGTGAGACAGGGTTGTAGCCTCTCCCCAATGTTATTCAATCTGCATATTGAGCAAGCAGTAAAGGAAACAAAAGAAAAATTTGGAGTAGGTATTAAAATTCATGGAGAAGAAGTAAAAACTTTGAGGTTCACCGATGACATTGTAATTCTGTCAGAGACGGCAAAGGACTTAGAAGAGCAGTTGAACGGAATGGACAGTGTCTTGAAAGGAGGATATAAGATGAACATCAACAAAAGCAAAACGACGATAATGGAATGTAGTCGAATTAAGTCGGGTGAGGCTGAGGGAATTAGATTAGGAAATGAGAAACTTAAAGTAGTAAAAGAGTTTTGCTATTTAGGAAGTAAAATAACTGATGATGGTCGAAGTAGGGAGGATATAAAATGTAGACTGGCAATGGCAAGGAAAGCGTTTCTGAAGAAGAGAAATTTGTTAACATCGAGATTTAAGTGACAGGAAGATGTTTCTGAAAGTATTTGTATGGAGTGTAGCCATGTATGGAAGTGAAACATGGACGATAAATAGTTTGGACAAGAAGAGAATAGAAGCTTTCGAAATGTGGTGCTACAGAAGAATGCTGAAGATAAAGTGGATAGATCACATAACTAATGAGAAGGTATTGAATAGGATTGGGGAGAAGAGAAGTTTGTGGCACAACTTGACTAGAAGAAGGGATCGGTTGGTAGGACTTGTTTTGAGGCATCAAGGGATCACAAATTTAGTTTGGAGGGCAGCGTGGAGGGTAAAAATCGTAGAGGGAGACCAAGAGATGAATACACTAAGCAGATTCAGAAGGATGTAGGTTGCAGTAGGTACTGGGAGATGAAGAATCTTGCACAGGATAGAGTAGCATGGACAGCTGCATCAAACCAGTCTCAGGACTGAAGACAACAACAACAACAACAAGATATCTCTGTGTTAGGACAGTGTAGCCTTCTTGCAACATACAAAGGACAAATAAAACTTGTGTCATTTTACGTCCTTCGTTCTTCTTCTGCAGTGAACTTGTTTGGTTTCGATTTCTTTCAGTTGTTTAACTTGTCTGTAGTAAATCAGGTCCTACCAGTCAACCAGACTGTGCCTTCAGACAGTGTTTCTCGTCTATGTGAAGAATTTGCAGACATTTTTGCACCGGGCCTCAACTGCACTAAGAACTATAAAGCACATTTGGAACTGAAAGTAAACTCGCAACCGAAATTTTTCAGAGCTCGCAATGTTCCCCACGCATTGCGTGATGAGGTCGCAAAAACATTACACAATTCGGAATCACAAGGTGTAATTGAACGTTTGCAGGCTTCTCTCTGGGCATCACCCTTAGTAATTTTGCCAAAACCTTCCGGAACGTTGAGACTTTGTGTAGACTTCAAGGCAACAGTGAATCCACAACTAGCGACTGCAACTTTTCCTTTACCCCCCCGGAAGATCTTTTTGACAAAATGTGCTCGGGTAAATATTTTTCGAAGTTGGACCTAGCAGATGCATACTTGCAAAAACCGGTGGACGAAGCGCGTTTTCGTGGTTAACACGCATCTTGGTTTGTATCGATTCAAACGACTGCCATTCGGGTGTGTACCCGCCCCTGCGTCTACAAACTGTTTGTGCGTCGGTCCCTACTGCAGCAAATTATCTGGACGATATTGCGATCTCTGGAAAGACGGAAGAAGAACATTTGGCCAATCTCAGAACATTATTACAGGTCTTGCGACAAAATGGTCTTCGCTTGCGGAAGGAGAAATGTGTGTTTTTTGCTCGTCACTTGCCCTACTTGGGACATGTACTCAATGCCCAAGGCATACATCCCAGTCCAACGCACCTCCGTGCCATACAAGACTTGCCTACGCCGCAGAATTTGAAGCAGCTACAGAGTGTGCTGGGAAAAATTAATTATTATCGCCGTTATATACCACACGTCTCTTCCATTTCAGCTCCGCTTCGTCGCTTACGCCGTAAAGGTGTTCCGTTCGTCTGGACGACGGAATGCGACCGCGCCTTTCGCCAGTTGAAATCGGCGTTGCTTTCCAATACTTGCCTACGCCATTCGATCCCCAGAAGCCCCTCTTGTTGTTGGTGGATGCATTGGATTTCGGGACTGGTGCTGTGCTTGCGCACAAAGATGGATCGCACGACCGCCCTATTGCCTTTGCGTCCAAATTGCTCTCGTCAGCGCAAAGAAATTATTCACAGATCGAGAAAGAAGCATTGGCTCTCGTATTTGGTGTTACACAGTTTCATGATTTATTGTACGGTCGTCACTTTACCATAATCACAGACCACAAACCTTTGACATCGCTTTTTCATCCGACCAAGTCTGTACCTCCACGTACAGCACAGAAATTCATTTGCTGGTCTATTTTCCTCTCGCAGTACCGCTACGATATCTTGTATCGGTCCACTGCTAAGCACGGAAACGCCGATGGGTTGTCCCGCTTGCCTGCTGCTGAGGATAGGGCATTCGATTCCTCCAAACTTGCTTTCATGTTCATTGATGCGGAAACCGATGACGTGGTCGAATCGTTTCCGATTGATTTTCGTCGTGTAGCTATAGCCACAGCTGCCGACGCTGTCCTTGCTCCCGTTCTGCGTTTTGTTGCTATGAAATGGCCCTTGTCAAAGTCACGGATCGGGAACCCGTTGGTTCACCGATTTTTTGCTCACAAGGAGAGACTTTTTGTGCGACGTGGTGTTTTGCTGTTGCGTTCTCATAATGATCAGTCCAGGGTCATGGTACCACGTTCGTTACAGTCCTCTGTCTTACAGCTTCTCCACCAAGGATATTGGGGTATAGTGAGAACGAAACAACTTGCTCATCAGCACTGTACTTGGTTCGGAATCGATGCCGCGATTACGAATATGTGCTCTTCTTGCATGGTGTGTGCCGAACAACAATCAGCACCACCGCGGAAATTCTTTGCATGGCCAAAAGCCACTTCCCCTTGGCAACGCTTACACATTGAATTTGCTGGTCGATTCTGGAATGCCTGATGGTTGGTTGTGGTAGATTCATTCAGTAATTTTCCTTTTGTTGTCCGGATGTCTTCCACGACGTCACCTGCCACCACCCAAGCGTTATCCGCTATCTTTTGCATTGAAGGTCTTCCACAGCCTATTGTTTCCGACAATGGCCCACAATTCATGTCCGCAGAATTTCAGTGATTCTGCAAGGCCAATGGTATTCAACATCTGACGTCCGCGCCGTTTCCGCCACAGTCAAACGGTGCCGCTGAACGATTGGTCACAGATGTTGAAGTTGAAAGAGTCGCATTCTCGGGAGGAAGTGTTATTGCTCTTTTTGTCCT